>NC_092588.1:124827500-126027500 GCF_047663525.1 Anas platyrhynchos | reverse complement strand
ATTGCTGGATATTTTCGCATAAAACTTTCCCATCAAGCTGTCAGTGCATGAAAGGTACTATAACCTACCTCACCTACATCATTATTTTGCTGGCACAGAAAACACCTATATCTTAGTGCAAGGGGAGAAGTAGTCTTGTCCCTGCTGTGGGTCTGGGCACTGAAAAAGGTACAGGAGGTCAGGTAGGTCTCAAGCTGAAGCCCAGGGTCAGACAAAAATACAAATCCCATCCACATTTCAGCAAGAAGAATGAGACCGCCACCTTTAAGTACTGGAATTACTTTGAGCCACAGAATCAGGTCAAAATAAAGTCTATAGTAAACCTCTCTACAGTACTAAAGAAGAGATGAGAGCTTTGCAAACCACCAATAAGTATTGTCAAAGCCTTCCAGCTGGGGAAACATGAACCTCAGAGCAAATGGGAATCACAGGATTTTTGAGCGTAGAAAGTTTCTATGGTAAAAAAACACAAACCACGATCTGGCAGATAAACAAATTCAGGTAGTCATAGATATGACTTGGTTTTTAAGATTATCTGAATGCATCTAAAATACTAAGAAGTTAATTACTAAAAAAAAAAAGTTATTCAGAAGACCACCAAGAGTTAAAAGGAGATTATTGGTAAAAGTGTTTAACACAATTTCACAAGATCCACAAAATTTCAAAGTCTACCTTGAAGTATCCCTACATTGTGGTCAATTCATGCATTAGTTGGAGAGGTTTAAGATCAAAAAACCCACCAACTTTTGAATGCAATTAACTAACCTAGAGATTAAGACTGCAAGACATGCTCTACACTAATACCATCTGACCTATATCTCTCCAAACAAAACAATTCAGTTTGAATACTGAGTGCTAGCTAACAGCTTACAGACTATAAATTACTTTTAAGTGTCAATTGCGAATGAGCAATTGATTGACAAGCGAGATGACTGGGACAACTCAAGGAGAACAGCCACAGCTGAGTGAGTTGCCCATGGCTTGCATTAGCCATGCTTCAGAAGCAATCTCTGCATCCATCTTGAATTCAGAGCCTCCTACAAAGAGCTATTTCCATTCAGGGCCTCACTGGGTGTATTCACTCACCAAAAAGCTCTCTAAATTTATTGCACAGCTTCATTATTAATATAATTAGGATGTTTTCTAGAAAACTAGACCATAGCAAACGTGAAGGAGGCAAGCTTACACCGCTCTGCCTGCTCTGCATTAATTAGTACTCAATGGTTGCATAGACTGGAAAACTGGAATTCCTCACAAGCACTGGAAATCATAGAGGAAAGAGGAACTATAATCCAACAAGGGTTCAAGATAGTTCTGTGTTTTTTGTTTTTTGGGGTTTTTTTTAATTGTTTTCTAATTTAAAGGGAATTGATCACTTGCTTGGAAGATAATTAAATCACTACAGCTACTCAGGTCTACACAGGAAGAGCCAAAGGAATCAAGCACAAGGTCTTCTCTGCTCCTGTTGGCTCCGGTGGCCCCAGGGGAAAAGTTTAGACATAAGCCTCAGCCTTACATTTTGTAGCCAAGCGTTCAATTGAACTCAATCTGCTCTGCCCAACACTTCTGGTTTTACCAGGTAAAAAAAGCCATTAGAGCTGTACTTCAAAAAGTCACTCTTATGCTAACATCTAAGCACCTTGGTTGCACAAGGTGCGAGACCAACACGCTTTGCTTTAAACAAGCATCATTCCGAGAAAGCTGGGCACCCAATTTCTGTGCAACTTTCCTTATGCTCTGACACGGGCACTCTGAATATTCAGATAAAAGGCTCTGGTCCTATTTCACTGCTGCTCTGCGGAAAGTAGCTCTGTCCCCCAACTCTCTACAGCAATATTCCCTTGAACACAAATCAAAAGAGTCTTACAGTAGCAACAAATGAAGAGCAAAGGTGAACAATACTGAAGGGCACCAAGAAGTTGCATGCCATTTACCAGTTTTACATTTACTATGGAATAAATTACCTCCTCTTGTCAAAACAACTCGTCCTCCTTAAAATGCTTACAATTTAAATTTCTGACATTTAAGAAGCCAGCACTGTTTAAAATAAGGAAGTGGGAGTGTAAATCCCCAGTATATGCCTGTTTGAATGTACACTTCATTCTGATTTTTTACTGATTCATAGTGAAATCCTCAGCCCAGCAGAAGGGGAACTAGATTTTGAGGCAGAAAAGAGCACTTCAGTGCTTTGCTATTGACATGAGAAGAAAGAGGAGGCGGTGTAAGAGGAACTAAGAAATCTTGGTCATTCGCCTACTGAATATTTAGGAAGCCACAGCTCTGAAATCCCTGTTCATGGCATCCGGATAAGAATGAAATACATGATGTTCAGAGTTTAACACAGCAAGTAGTACTAGAGGGCTGCTGGAGCAGTGGAGAAATTGATTTCAAGCCCTCAGCAGTGCACACCTCTTGCATTAAGTAGCAGCTACACATAAAATCAAGAGGCAGCCCCTGCCTCAAAGAGCTTACAAAGCACAGCTAACGTGCAACCACCAAATGGGGAAGTATTAAGAGAAAAAAATGGGAACATTCACAAGGTCTTCTGGTTCAAGTTCAAGGTTGTCCTCAGCCCGCGTGGGCTGCAACTGAAGCCTGGATCGCTTTATTGCCTGGCAGTGGAAGTGAGAAACAAGCAGCCCAAACACTGAAGGAAGCCCAGCTGCAAGGTCACAGCAGCCCAGCTGCTACCAGGACTTCTCGGGCTAGGAGCACACAGAAGGGATCTCACTGAGAACTGGGTCTGTTCCAGGTAGGAGAGGATATTGGCAAAGGGACCACCTGCTGCGGAAGTACCAGAGGTGCTTCCAAAGTGTGAGGGGCAACATACAAGGAAGCCCTCCAACAGCATTTGGAGACGAGCTGCACTGCAACCTAAGCAGAATGGACATGGAGACGGGGATCCCAGCCCAGTACCTGGCCAGTGAACCTGCAAGAGCAGCTTCTGGGGGTAAGTAACATAGGGAGAATGGAAGAAATGGAGGCAAGCAGCAGCAGAAGCATCAGCAATTAATTCACATTCTCTCCTCATCACATATTGCTATAAACCCTTTCCCCTCCTCCCCAACAGTCCTCAGTTTCAGAGCAACAGAAACAGTGCAGCATACAGAAGCAGCCACATACAAAAGCTTTAAGGCTGAAAAACATAAGACAAGGCACTGATGACATGATTTTCATCACCCAGGTACTCAAATGGAGGAAAAAAATCAGAAGCATGACAGACGAGACCCTCTAACAAAGTGTAACAGAGCTACACTCTGTAGAGATGCTCCAAGATGCTCTTCAGACAAGAGCTGACTGAATAAAGATGGGCCCGCTGCACATGTTGTGCATGAAGACAGGTTCTTAAATTATGAATAATGGACACAAGATGCAAACAGCACAGCATCCCAGAGGAGATGAGAAATATTTAAAATGCCAAGAAAACAAACAAGAAAACCCAAAACACCCTCTTCCCTTGTGAAGCTAGAAACAAACTTCACAATAAGCAGCCAGAATTTGTCAGTAGCTCTAAAGAAAATAGAGATGCTGAACATGAATAAGTGTTTGTGCCAGCCCAGCTCCTGGAAGCACCAGCAGCAGCACATTTCAGCAGACTTGCTGCTCCTAACGTCAGGAGGAGGTAAGTTGAGGACACCCTGCTTTTGGCTTTTTTTTTTTAAACGCTTTATAAAGAACCATAGTGTTTTGGGGACCTTTTACCAACATTAAAGGCCTTTGAAAGAAAATAGATTTGAGAAAGCTAGGCTAGAAGGTTACCATACTGCTCCCCCCAGGACATCACAACACATGCCAGCTGCCTCTGCCCAGCAGCAGGGGTGACAGCCCCAGAAGCCAGCTCAGGAGCCTGAACACCCTTTGCCAGAGCTCAAACCCCACGTTGTACTGCCCCAAAATACATGGAAACATTTGGCCGCTCTTCCACATAGCAACTGTAAAATTACTTTTAAATAGTAATAAATAGTTAGCTCGGCCACGGCAGAGAAACCTTGTATGGGATGGGGTAACATGGCAGCGTGTGCTGCAGCAGCCTGGGGAAAGCAATACCCCGACGAGGTCTGGCAGCAGATCAAGGGCAGTCGCTTCAGTTGCTTTTCAGATTATATAGCTTGGAGAAATTATTTTTGTAAGGTTCGGCCTTCTCAAAACCTCTCTACAGAGCACAGCCTTTACCGGTCCCTTACTGTCAAGCCCTACCCACCAGCACACAACATGGTGCTGTAGCCATGCCGGCTGTGTGCTGGCTACCACACCAGCAGCTGCCGAACCCATGAGACCTGCCCAGAACAGGAGGAATGCCTCCCTTTCCAGCCTCCTCTTTAATTTCAGCGTGCAGGCAGCCCCGCTGCCAGGGCAGGCCGTGCCAGGCCGCTGTTTGGTTTGTAAACAGACACCCCGGGCTCATCTCCGCCACAGGCCCCGCGGTCCCCGCCTTGCTCCCCACTGGCACGCGGGAGGACTGCTGCACGTCACGTTATCTGAAACGGCGAGCTTTCACAAGGAAGCAGATGATGGTTAGGCTGCATATTTTTCATCTACGTGTGTTTGTTTTGCTTTCCCCGGCGACTATATTAGCTTTTCCTAGAAATGGGGGGAAAAGTTCTGTCATGTTCCAGCCCGGGCTTGGTGAGGTTTGAGAACAAAAGCTCAGTTAAGGCAGACACTTTGCCTGTACACACTACAACATGTGCAGGGTGTGTCCTTTTTGTACTAAATAAAGGCTCGTATGCTTTCCAATTCGATAAAGGAATCCCCCCAGGGTTAATGCTCCAAAAGCACGAGTGGTGACAGGGAAACCTATCGCTTTCATTCCTTATTTTGTCTCCCACCAAATACAACACAGAGCTCCTCTTTACCTGAGTTGGTGGTAGCCATCACGGAGCAGCTCCTGAAGTGCACAGCAGGCATTGTCACAGTTAAAATTAACTTTTAAGTTGAGCCTGGTCCCTTTATTTGTGCAGCCATTTGGATATGCAGGTTTTGATATCCAATTGCAGCAAACTGGAATTTTCTGAGGTAAAACACCCAGCAAGGGGTCCTTTTATATTAATTTCTGGGTGCCCATAGACAAAGATTTCTATTTCAGTTTGTTTCTTGCCCCTTGCAGAGGAATCGGGGGGAGAACAGGACACACACACAACCAAAATGGCAACAACCTACCTCCAAGCTGGGGAGAAGCCCAGCCTCTGGGCTACTCTTGGGCCAGGCTGCTCCACCACAACCAGCACACCCCTGAACACACCTCAATACTACTTGTAGTGCTATTCTTTCCCCTACCACCATCTCCTTCCTTCTGCTAGTTTTGCCTAAAACCTTAAGACAAAACCCTTTTCCTCAAAACATTTACAAGAACACAGGATACTACTTGGGTCTCTGAACACTGATACTTGTGTGAAGTTATATTCCTCACTGTTTTAGCTACATCAAAGCTGCCATTAAAAGCTTGTGCTTGTGGTATTTTAATACCTCCAGACAAGAAACCACAAAACAATTCAGAGATCTATACAAATTCTTGAAAAAGGCAGCCTGATTTATCTGTACTTTGACTATATCCGTAACTGCATGTTGCATATATTATCAGTCCTTAATTTAAAAAAAAAAAAAAGCCAAACGAGTACTATGACTTCCTCTCATCTGCTTCTTGTTAAGGTACAGGTACCGATGTCTTCAGCTGGATTTTCATCACAAGAGAAATGCTAAAGCAGGCTTTAACAAGAACAATATGTAGATAGCAGTATGCTCACCTCGAGCTGCACTGTGTGAGAATGCAAACAGGAATACTTCACAAGTACAAATATAGTTGTCACATTAACCACGTTACTACCTTCTCCTGGATGCTTCTCACAGAAACATTCAAACCGGTTGACAGACATAAGTCTCAGAAAGTCCAGCCTCAGGATTATTTAAAAAAAATATATTCACAAAGATGGTCCTGCCTCCTATTTCTCTCCACAATCCTGCATTGTTCACTACAGCTGCTATAGATGTGGATTACAGCTGCTTGCACTTGAACACATGCAGCTGACTGCTGCATTTATTTTTTTTTTTTAATATTTAGATACCTTTATGTTACATATATTTGTGTACATGGACACACAACATATTATACATATTCATTCATATCCCACCCACATGCAGGATAGCAGGACTCCAGCATGGAAGAGCAATCTGGCATGAGCATGGAAGTTGCATCACAAGTAAAAATATAGGCTGTGGGATGCATGCAGAGCACACACTTCTTAAAGAATTAGTGAGAGCATCAGATGAATAATATGCTCATCTCACTTACATGATTGGCTCACTTAAAAGGTGTCATCTCAAACAACATTCCATATGTACTATCAGACTTTACGGATTTAGCATCCTATCATAGGCTTAAACTACTTGATAAATACAGCTCAAGCTGGCCTCTTAATGATACCCAGAATGAAAACACTTCTCAGCCAGAGTGGAAAAATCGTGACCAGAACTTGCATCAGCAGTTGATAGCAAGTCAACCAGCGAACGTTTCGCAACACAACCTAGCAGTTCAGAACAGTTTTAAGTCAGAGACTGCTTTGTCCCCTCATTCTCTACACAGCGACTAAATACTAGATAGAAACACCAACAACTAATTTGAAAATAGAAGTAAACTATCCTCATGCACCCAGACTTCATTCATCTTATGCTTTCTACAGAGATGAACTCTGTACTTTGAAGCCATCCACAGGTGTTCCCTTAACCTAAAAGTAAGGAGATGCCTGCAGCAGGTTTCTTCTTACTTTAAAGAGGACAATGTCAATAAGGACACACTCAACATTGCAGCAAAGAGCATCAATTTAAAATTCAGGTGCTTTTTATGCTTTCGTGTCCTCCGAAGCCCAGTCAAGCTAACCACCAGTGTTCATATCACAGTCAGACTGCAGTTGCAAGACAAGGTCTAGAACTTGTCCCATGATTTTTAGAAGCAGGGTTGGTCTGATGAACCAGAGCCTTGACTAAAATTGGTTTTGATTTCTGGTGTTTGTCCCAAATTCTAAAAGCAGACATCTATATAAGACACCACCACCAGAGCTGTAAGATACCTCCACAAGTCATTTAACCTAGCAGAAGCTACAATCACAGCTACAACTCAGTAACTAAGAATATCTTCAGAGGTAGCAATACAAACATCTACATATGTATGAATTTCAGACAGACTCAGAAATACCCTTCCCATATCACTGCAGATTTCCTTATTAAGGCCCTTTACTGCTTCACTTGTCTATAGCAGATACTATGACATTTCATGTGCTGCTTGAAAACGTCCATCTTCACAATGGACAGTCAAAAGACTTAATGACCCCAAGTCCTTGGAGGTCTTGATTTGGTTGGGTTTTTACTCCCCCTTGCTAAGATACCCAAAAAAGTAGTCCACATGCTTCTTACAATGGAAGAAAGATCAAACCAAGGTCTCCAGAGAAAGACTCCGCTAAAGAGACTGAGGTGACAGGACTAGATGAGAAGAGGATGTTTGTCTCAGAGGAGGTGGCAGTGCAAAAAGAAGGGAATGACCTAGAGCCACTTCCCTCAGCACCAGCAAAATATCATCTGCTAGAAGTCGTCTCTACAAATATAATTTGAGGCATCAGTAACTGGTTTAGAGTAAGCCTGTATCCGTCAAATCCTTGAATAAATTTCACTTTAAAATCACCCAAGATACTTCAGAAAGTGAATGTTCAGACTCTGCACTTCATCATTCTGTATTGCTTTAGAAACAGGACTAAGGCACTTGTAAGCTCTTTAGTTTCATTCCCAGTTTGAGCCAAGTATAAAGTGCATGTTATACAGCATTAAGAGACAAACTGGAGTATAAAGCAAATATGATTTGTTAATATAAATCTATGTGAGCATGTAGACAAAACGTTATCATCCATCTATTACCCAGTTCACATACTGGGGAAGCAGACTTACATGAATGCAGACAGCTGTGTAAACACACTTGCAGTTAAGATACAAAACATGTAAGGAAAGAAAGCAACACTCCAAGAAGTTTTACATTTTCCTTCCATTTAGCTTCACAAAAATCTGTTTCTCCACTGTGCTCATAAATGGAGTTGAAAAGCATCTGAAAAGAAGTATCAGGGAGGCATGCAGTGGTGTGAGGAAAGTGTGAAAAAAGCTCTAGGTCTGGTGAATACTACCAAGAGCTTATTGCAGCTGTAAATAGTAAAGAATAATGAAGGTTTGGCTGTGTTGTTTGTTTTTTTTTTTTTTAAATAAAGTTTTTTGGTTTTGCATTATGTTTCGCCATTGATTTTTAAAGCCAATTAATATGGCAATAGAAATAAACTGTAAAAAGCTTAGCATGCGGAATGCAGTAGAACAGCAAGTGACAACACAAAACACCAAAGCCACCCGTGCAAATGCCACAAAAGCAACAGAAGACAACCTCGGTTTGTAGCAGACGCACCAAGATGCGCTAATAGGGACTACAATATCCCCATATGCTTGAGTTTGACTGGCTTTAAAAAAAAAAAATGAAACTTACAGGAAAAATCTGAAATTCCAGCTTTAAAGCTCCAAAAAGCTTCAACTGCAATTTATGAGCCCATCACCTCCCAGGCAGCGCTGTGAGCACACTGGGCAGGAAGCTCGCTGTGTTTGTACTTCATTTGTTACACCACGAGGAAAGAGCAGACACTGGTCACTACAAACCATTCAATTAAACGCTCATTTTCTAACCATTAGGGAGAGGATAAATGGTTCAAGTTCTGGAGTTCCCAACTGCAAGCCCAACTAGAACCATAATTACTAAATTCCAACCAGTAAATTGTGCATGGAGAGGATGAAATATTATGTTTTCTCATCTCAAATACAATCACCTCTTCACACTGGCCAACAACAACAAAAACTGAATAAATGCTCCATTGTGTATACTTCTCGACTACCACATGCAAGCATAAATTGTGCTGTAACAGTGGTTACAAACCACCAAACTATCAGATCAAAAAAAGGCATAATTTTCCAACTTGGATGTCACAAGTTAAATTCCTTAATCCAGAACAAGTCAGCAAAAGAGCTCGGCACCCCTGCCCTTTTTGGCAGAAGGAGCAAGTATTCCAGGCCTTCAAAAGTGAGTCCAATCTAACTGTTTTGGCTAGAAAGAAAAAAAAAGCCCTCACAAGTACATGGTATTTGTTTCGACTACCCAACAAGAATTGCATCTGGGTAACTTAAATAGACGGGCAGCTACAGGGATGCTGCTCGCACACAGCTCTGAGTCTGATACCCAACATGCGACCGTAAATCCGGGAATGGAGCAGACCACATGAGGGTACAGCCATCTGTGTGATGACTGCGACATCACTGTTGCAGCATGCGATACTCTGCCCTCATTAAAAACACCAGCACAAAGCCCCATACATGAAGCAGACGCCTGCTCACAGCAACAACCTCCCCAGCAGAGCGAGGAAGACCACAGGGCTGGCGTCAGGAGGCAGCAGTTAAGCTGGGCACAGCTGGGAGAGGTGCCACGAACACGAGCTCATGCCCTGGCACCTCTGGGTGCAGCGGGAAGGCTGCACTCCCAGCATGGCATCGGACCTTGCTGCTTCCCACAGGGATGTCCTGGGAGCGGTGGCTGTGGTGGGCAGGCTGAAACAGGGATTTCCACGCACCACGAGTCACCTTCTTTCTCTTTTCTTTGTCCCAGCCACGCGCAGCTTCTGCGGCAAGCTCAAAATGCCACGCCGGGGATGCACGTCTCTCTCACACAATAGGATTTTCGGAGTTATTCATGATTTAGAAATGCACAGATTAATTTGGGCTGCTTTACATCCCAGTCTGGCTTTTAATGCTGTGTAACTTGCTCTTTATATCTGCTCAAGCTGGGAAGGAAACTAAGCGCAGCTTGCAAACCCTGCAGTTGTACTTCTAAAGCAATCGAGAATGATGAAGTGCAGGCTCTAACCATTCATCTCTGCAAGGATTAAAGTGAAATTCACCCAAGAATTCAATGGATAAAGGTGTCTGAGAATCCTGTGGAAAGTTAAAAGTTGACGTAAGGCCGAATACAGTGCAGTTAATTTGTTTGCAAGGGTGATTGGTTTGGAATAAGCCAAAGTAAGTTTGGAAAGACAAGACTTTTCCCAGCACTGATCCTGGAAAGGCTTTTTCCCTCATGAGCAACACCCCTTCCCAGCCAGTCCCTCCAGGTCTTTCCCTGGAGCCCAGCATGCTGCCACGTGCCACCACTCAGAGACACACAAACTGCTGGGAAATCACCTGCAGCACAGCAGCAAGAGCCCTCCAACGCCTTCAAACCTCCAAGAAACATCCAAAAGACCTGCAATCGTGTCATCTACAGAGGAGAAGCCTGAGGGAGGAACTGAGATGGAGGAAAGAAGTTTCCCAGGACTGGGAGGCAGCAGGGGTAAACGCAGAGTGCTCGCATAGGATCAGCCCACCTCCACTCATTTCACAGGGACCCTCATCCCCTTCCTGCCCCGTACACCCAGCTCCCTGTATTGCCATCTCTGGAAGCACAACAGAATCAGACTCAAACTCAAGCTTAGTACTTCAATCTTCAGTTCTTCTCTGAGGGCTCTTTTCCTGCACCATCATGCAGAACACTGTTTGGTGTCACCGCAAACCGCATGGGGCAGAAGTGTAAGTTTTGGGGAATGTATCTGAGAGCAACCGTCACATGGGGCACATCGCACTAGGTAAAATAAAGAGGCGGTGTGAAATGCTTTCGTTGGCTTAACTCATTCGGAATTTTTTTTTTTTATAGGTGTGATGGAAGCACAGTCAAAGCCAGACAGTTTTGGCTAATACAACCGATCAGCCTGCCCACCACGTCATGGCCACATCTGAAGTGCTCTCAGTAATAGCGACAATAACCAGTGTGAAGGGCAACAACAGTGACTTCACGAGCAGAGTAGCAGCGTTTAAAGTGCTCACAAAAACAGCAACACCATCCAGGAAGAGCTCCGATGCTTCAAAAAGGCTGAAAACCCGCTCTGTTCTCTCCCACTGAGATTATAAAAAGTTACTGAGCATTATGAACAGACATGCCATGCACCTCGCTTTGGTCATGCAGGAAAGAAATAAATCGGGAGTTCCATGTACCGGCGTTGAATGCATAAAAATAGCCAAGAGGTCCGAGTATTTCAGAGTATCTGCTCACTTTCAGGAAAAAAACGTGACCATTCATATGATTGCTTAGGCATTGAAGCATCTTTTTAGACAAATAGGAAGCCAGCGAGCCTGTAGCGATGTCAAGCAGCCCTATTTTTAGAAGCATGTGTCAAGGGCACATGCCTAGAAAGCGCTTTCACTGCTTCAGCAGTTTACAGGAAAAACGAGGCAGACGAGCACATGCGTACGTAGGGACAGATGAGCCCGAGTCCCGTGTGGGAATAATCACATGGGGCCGCTTCGGCCCTTCCAGGTGACTCCTGGGAGCAGTGCCAGCCTGACGCAGCCCCAGCGCTGCTCGGGTGACAAGGGACGGGAGCAGGCGCGTGGCACTCGGTCCCAGAGCGGCACAAGAGGGCTGGGGCAGCACAGGCTGAAAGCAAATGGACTCAATTACATTCTTTCACATGAAAATTGAGTATTATGGGTAAGCAACAGGGTGTCTGCAAGAAAAAAAAAAAAAGGAATCACTATAAAAAGCTTTGTGTTCCCAGTTGTTTTCTATTTTAGGTTCCACCTATGATAATTTTCCAAACTGCTCAGTAGCTCTAGCATCAGCTGTTCAGAACAGCCCAGCAAATATTTCATCTGTGCGTGTGGATGAAGTCTGCAGAGTCGCTTAAAGGAGGCAAGAAGCCTGATCCTCTTGGCTCATCCTGGATCTTTCTAAGACTGTTCAGTGTCTCCAAACCTAGCCCACAGTGCCTAACACCATAACGTACCTGTACATAATACTATAATTAATACTGTAATGTGTTATCTGGTGGGTCTCATTCATTAATAAAAAACAGTTACCAAGCAAAACAAGTTTCACCACTACATGCATGCTTACCCTGCTACTTTCAAGTAGTATCTGTACACCTGCTGCCACTGCTAGTCACAGTCCCAGGAAAGTTCCCTCCGTTTTCATTAGCAACTCTCCCTTATTTGAAATATAATCTGAAATCTTGTAAGCCACTTTTTTTTTTTTAAAATGAGCAACACTAAGACTACCTTTAAATATGGTTTAGCTAGTAAGTTATGCAATGGAGGAGCCAACAAGGACTAATTAAAAGATGACAAGACAGCTCAGGTTAGCAGGGACCTCTAGAGAACATTTGGTCCAGGCTCTCACGAAAGAGGCTGCCTAGAAGAGATTAGCTAGCACCCCACCAGGTCACATCTTGAAATGCACAAGGCTACTACAAAAGTGTGAGAAACTGGATATAAATGTATTCTTCCTCCATCCCACGGGCACAGTGGTGCCAGATGAGCCCTCCTTAGGCTATCCACAAGCACTTAAACAAATGCTTTGGCCAAGAACCAAGGTGTGATAGCCAAGTGCTCACTGGTCAAATTAGAAATTTGGCAAAAGACGATGTGCCATATGTAGATGAACCAAAAGGCTATAAAGCACCAAGCCATCTGAAGCACAGCGATGTGGTTGTCTGTTACGTGGGTGCCTGTTCCACCAAGAAACCTTACAGTTCAGTGCAGGGCTTACAGCAACCTCAGTGTGTTTGCAAGGACCAGGAACACCAGAGCAGGTCGGTGTCAGCAGCAGCCCATGGTATACTTGATTCTTTCTGAAAACAGAGACCAAGTTACCAGTTATCAAGAGGAGCTGTCACATGTCCCCCAGAGCCCTCATAAAAGAGGCTGTTCAGCCATTCTGAGGACTGAAGCCAGAATGAAAAGCTTCACTGTTCAGTTCACTCACATGTACGATGTCCTCCCAACCACGCTGACTTCCATGAATCTATTGACATTTACTGGTTTTGACCTCTGGTAGGTAATGATTCATTGAAGTGTGGTGTGGTCAGCATGGTCACAAGACAGCTGAGACCCAAATAGCAGGCACCTGCAATGAGTACATCCAGTGCCATACACACAAACCGTGGAAAAAGACTATCAACCACAAACAGTTTGGAAAGCAGAGCCAGGACAGCAGGAGATGTGGACAGACACAGCTCTGGAGAGCTACCAAACAGCGCTGCTTATCAGCTTTGTATGGCCTTGCCCGGTGCAACTCCCCTGTGTACTGGGCTCTTCTTAGGATGGGAAATAAGGACAGCACAGGAACGTGTGTGTGAAATTACCGTTGCCAGCAAAGCAAGCATACAAGCACAACTGGAAGGAAAAAAGTGGAGATATTTGTATCTCCTTTTGGCTGCATTAATAAATAAGCTGCAGAGCAATATAAATCCCACTAATTTTCCATAAGAACAGATGTTTGCCAAACAACATCTCAGTTTCAACACTCACTTGTAGAGAACGCATTACACAGAACGTGCTACTAAAAGAATGACAGAAAACAGAATAAAATAAAAAACAGTTCCAAGTTACAAGATATTTCTGTGCCTGTTTAAACAAATGGGATGTAGGCTTAATCCTTGTACTATAGCTCCTCTCCCGAGACATCTGGATGCAACTCTTCTCCTGTGCCATTACTCAGGTCACCTGGAAAAATCATAGGTTACACCTCAACAAAGTCCAGCGTGGCTGTTTTGTGAGCATCCACAGAGCTGCAGTTAACTTTTTGGATGTGTTACTGCTGAAAAACCCTGCCCAGAGGTGAGGGGCACAGGTAACCTGCCATCCAAGCCCAAGCAGCTCCTCACCGCATTTCTGTATGGCAACCTACACCCTTTATCTCTCGCATTGCTTTTGGTTACCCTCATCTTTTCCTCCCCCAGGGCACACAAAGCACAAACCACCCCACCCCAGGCCACCTTCACCCTCAGCTCCAGCCTCCCAGCAGCAAAGCCCGCCCTCCCCAGCAGGGCTTGCACAGGGGCAGGGCACAGAGGAGCGAGTCTGTCGGTGCCGCACTCTGCTGGGAGGGGGTCGCAGGAGAACAGCTGGGATTCAGGGAGGAGAAGCAGCAGCAAAATACAAAAACAACGGTGAGAAGTTGCATAAAGTTGGAAGCATCAATGTAACAACCTCGATGATAACCTTCCTACTTTGCCTCAAAATGAATTTAAAAAGCAAATTGTTAATTCTGGATTAATTTAGCTAGAAAGCAAATATTTATTTCAAAGGACCACCTGCCTTAAAATTAAAATGCATTAGCTTTCCAATGGCATCTGCTAAAGCTGTGTGGCAAATGTTACGGAGTTTCCAACAAGTATCTATCTTGTTTATAATTCATGGCCCTGTATTTATAAACTAACATCAGTAAAATATTACATGATGTTACACAATGAATTTAATTCTAAAACTTTAGTTAATGCTCTAACACTTCACTGGCAATCTTCTGAAAGTTTTGCACATGTGAGTACTCGGGCAGAGGTTCTGACACAAGTTTCACCTTTTTTAAAAAATGCAAAAGCAGCGTGAATCTCAAGACCTGATTATATACACATGAAGAGGCAAGGCTGAGAAAAGCACACTGATTTAAAGCCACCCATGAGTCACTGAATTTGGAATTCCCATTACTTCAAGCCCAGCCTAAATGCTTACCCACCTCTAGAATTAAGATTTTGCTAATAGGAAGAGGTAAAGACACCAATATTCCTAAGAGAAACGATGCTTGAGTGCAGAAGCCAACCTCCACTGCTTTTCCTACAACTCCAAGCACAGATGAGCCTTTGGAGAGGAATGGGCAAGTAGTGACACATCCCTGAAATTTGAAGACATTGACAAAAACTCAACTGAACTCAGTTCCTATATCAATGCAAGATGAAAAATGTATTTTAGGAGAAATACGTGCTGCTTGCAAGTCCGATACTCTCAGTAAAATGGCAAATGAAGCAGTGATTCATATAGCTAATCAACAAGAGAAGCCTGACACTGAGTAACTGGTATTACAGCAAAGGCAGAAGATGCAGAGCTTTAACTCCATGCTTTTTCTCTTCGTGACACCTGAATGAATCTTATATTTTTGTTAAAGTTACTACCAGCATTCAATAAAATTTTTCCTGCATACAGCTGGTCAGCCAAGGAATGCTGAAACAAAGGGAAGGAAAAGGAAAACTACAGGCATTAAATCAGCCAAGCCAACAGCTTCTCTCACTGAGATGAGATCAGCTAGAAGCCAACTGGTCATCTTACTGCACTGAAGTCAGAATTACATGGTGTAATATTGTAAGGAATAACAAAAGAGGTACCAGAACCTTAAGACACGCTTCATTCTAGCACTGCCTTAAGCTGCACGCCTGCCTGTGCTTCCTGTAAGAGCATCGCGGTCCTGATATCAGCATTCCTGTCTACCTTTGAGGTAGCAGCAAAGCAAACACAAGGTGGGCAGTCCTAGCTAAGCTGTAGAGGATGGTTATAAGGACTCCACTGAACGCAACTCCCAAAACTACTTTCAAAAAGAGACCTAAAATAGCGCTCATACACACCAAGTATCATTTTTTACTCAACTGCTTTTGAACCATTAATGAGTCATCTCTTAAATCACTGGCTATTTTTACAAGGGATTATTCACACAGTAAACTAGCCTTCATAAAAAGGAACTCCACACGTTTCCAATACAAACTATTTTCCCCCTTAACCTAATTAGCGCCACACAGAAATCCACCGATTTAGTTTTGATTTTTCAACTTGCTCACTAATTAAAACACTGAAGTGCATTTATCATAGAGGGCTGGTTTTGTTTTCCACCTCGCAGCAAAAGCTTACTGCCTTCTACTTTGCCCACAGAAGGTTTTTTTCTCTACCAGAGGGGCTTTCTACCAACGTAAATGGCCAGCGACCAAGCGAACGTGGCAGAGCAGCAGAACATAAAAAGCAATTAGTGGTAAAGTTTTTGTAGGTTGTGTCATTTCTTATTCCTTCCACGCCTTCATGGGGCAGCAGAGACTTCATTAGAACCAAGTCCAGGCGCAGCCAGCCTCCTGCCCGCTTGGACTATTCTTAATCTTCGTGGAAGCCCAGCAATTTTCCCTGATTGCTTGTTTGAGGGACGCACAATTTCTGCAGTGTTTATTTTGGGCCGCGGCGGAGGGAGGGAGGAGCGTGGCCAAGTGGGCAGGAGCCCAACCCAGATCGCACAGAACGCGGCGTCCGCACTCGAGGAACGGCTCCCGGCCTCGCTCGAAGCCCCAGAGCCTCCTCCCCGCCTCGCCGTGGGTTGCACGCCTCCGTCTTCACCCGCAGGGCTCCTGCGGGATGGAAACCACACGGCTACACCCCAGCCAGCCCTGCTGACTGCCTGGAGCTCCCCCAGAACAGCGGGGGTGATGCCGGTAACAGAGCGTCCCAGGCAGTGCCACGAGGAAGGGGGGGCATCCTCCAGTGTGAAGAGCTGCAAAACACAAGGTGAGCTCCTCAGGGGCAACAGGGGACACTGCTACGGATCTCTGGATGAGCAGTGCGCTGCAGGAATAAAGAGTGAGATCCTCACCTGAACCAAACGTAGAACCCACAATGGCAAACACCTTGCCTTATGGAGAGCCTTGCACCCACACACATAATCAAATTCCCCTCAAGTCACCAAAATATCTCACTGCCATTTTTACAGGGTGCACGTTAACAAACAAAGACCCTGATCAAACATTTTTTTTAATAATCCTAAGAGAAAATTAACATGGATCTTAATGTGGATCATACCACCTCAGTGCAAGCGCACAGCAGCATCTGCAGCCTCCAGAGCGCCAGCTCTGTGGGTCAGGTATTTTGGTGATGGAGCAGGTCTTCGCAGTATTCAGTCATCATTTTGATGAACTAACCATTAAGAACAAATTTAAAATTCATGTATGAAATTAAAATTCTCATGCTAAAATTCTCTTCCCTCCTTCCTGAGGAGCTGTGATGGGGCAGACTGCCTAAGATACACATAACACAGGAGACAACAGCTTGGGGCAGCAGAGCAGAGTGAAGACCACACTTGAGGACCTCCCAGTGGCTGCAGTCGGATTGAAGCAAGATTCCCTTAGAGAGCACTGCTACATCTGGATCACCCTCCGAAGGAAATGAAAAGCAACACTCCAGCAAGATATGCTGTCAGATACGCCAAAGCCACAAAAGCGTGCGAGAGGCAGCCACAAGATGAATTAAAGTGCTTGCAAAAATAACAGGGAAAAGCAAATACGCTTAGCACAAGTCACCACTTTTCAAGCAGATCAGAAGAGATCCCCATACCTTGGAGCACAAGCATCATGCATCACAATGATCATTAAGATTTCGTTACAACCAGCTGAGGGGTAGTTAAGCACTACCCTATTCAGTGCTGGGAGAGAAGCAGCTTTACGAGCACAGCAAGGTAACCCAGACCCTGAACAGCCTCAACAAGGATGATGTTGCTCCTGCTTTTTCCGTACGGAGAGGAAAGTTGCAGAACTGCAAGGAATCCCACCAGAATTTGATTCCAGAAACAGTTTGCAGAAGGCTGTGATCCACAAGCAGGTCTGCAGGGAGCACATGTAGTGATGGTATCCACTGCATTCTGGAGGGAAAGTTATTTTTCTAAACCCGTAGGGCACTAAAGTTGCTAGCCATAGCACTGGGCAGGGAGCTAGCAGATGTAAGGCTTACTAATGATCGCTTCCCTCCTCTGTTATTTATTTCTTCAAGTTTGTACATTTTTTGCATTCTTAATGCACCACAAGCAGTCGATGAAGGCTAGATGTTGGATGGGTCATAGCTTTCCTCACAGAAGAGCCACAACATACCAAGAATTAATTCTGGTAGATAAAAAGCCGTAAATTGTCCTGTAAGGATCTCACATGCAGCTAATGTACAGGCTGACATTTATCAGTGTGCAAAGACTCCCATTGTGGGTTAGCATGGAATAGAAAGCCTTCGGATTGAGTGTGCCTCCTTTGATCAGCACAACATAAAAGTTTCCTCACAGTTCTGGTTATACAGAAAATATTTTTTGTATGTAGCCCAATTAAAATACCTCAGATTGTTTTTCTTAACCTGAAATAGAGGCAGGAATTTTATACTGAATTCATTGAAAGCATCCGTGAATAGTAATAGTGAAGTAGTAGTAAAGCTTAAGGAAATATTTGCAATACTGTAGACGTAAAAAAAAAAATCCACCAGCACCAACAACTATGGTGTTTTTAAAACCATTTCAAGTTACGTTCTTAATAGAACAAGAGAGAAGAGACCAAAGCCATCTGAAAATGGAAAACTTATTTTTGTGGAATAAGGACTCCCAACTGTATAGTCAGGGCTACTAATTCCCCATACAAATTCCCCAACAAATAGTAGGTTTAAGATTTCCCCCTCTACTCCAGGCACCTGTTTCCAAGCTCTGTTGGTACAGTAGCTGTGTCTGTGTCCTCCAGCTGTCTGCCATCAGATTTGGAGACCACCTAGTTCTTGCAATATCCTGATGCCAAGAAATCCACGCACAAATCCAAAGCTCTTTCCTTCAAGCTAACAAGCAGTCTTCTCCCATGAGATGACCACTGGTCCCTGGCGATGAAGGCAAGGATAAGAGATGCCCTCTGACCCTAGTCCTGCCACAACCACTGATAGCAGCAAGAGCCCCAGGAGCACGCCATCTGCTACAAACCTCAGGGTGCTCCCTAACATCCAGGGGATTCAGCATAAGGATGCTGCCACAACACCGCAGTGTGTAGAAGACGGACAAGAAAGTAGTTTCCACGACCAACAAGGTGCAGTGGAAGCAAAACAGCAATTAAAAAGCATACTTATGTGCAAAGGAGGACAGGACCTTGGCTCACAGGCTGGAAAGAGTTTTATTTTGGGGCAGTAAGCCTTCAAGTATGACATCTCACCCAGCAGTTCCAGTGGAAATTTGAAAGCCTAGAAGCCATAGGTCAAATTGCCTGCTGGAAAACAAACTTAGGCACACAACAGGACCGCGTGTGACACCTGCACTTGCTTTTCTGCTAGCATCAACATCGGAAAGGTCAGAGAACAGGTAGGTAAGCTAGTGCAGGTTTGTTATTTGGCTCTTACTTTGTTCATCTCAAAGAGAAACTGAACTGGTAAATAGCAAATACTTCACAAGGAACAGGGCAGGGGCTTGGGATGAGGGAATAATTCATGGACAAACAATCGTTTCAGGTAACATTATGGAAACATATTAGTAGGCTTAAAGACAAACACGGGTGGGTTTTGGTTTGCCTTTTTTTAGTATTATTCTTTAGACAAAATTCAGAATTTGTCTCATGATAAAGGTTTCTTTTGCTGATTTATAGAAATCCCCCTGAACTGCTCAGCTGGCAAACTAACAGCCTGGGAATGCCTATTTAAAAGCTTTTTTTAGAAAAAAATTAAATAAACGTGCATGAGATGTTGGAACTCATCATCTGGAGACTTGAATTTTCAATCTTTTTATAGTCTACGGTTTTCTTTTGCCAACCTTAAGATGTCAAAAACAAAAAGCAGAACTAATATAGTATCTATAATTAACTTGTTAGACACAATTTAAATTTGATGGTATCACTGTCCTGAAACCCATTATTAAAATTATCCTTCACTTGATTATGAAGTTACTACCGCCTGAATGAGAAGAAAATCCTGATGAAGTAACTTGGTACCTTTATCTGCTCCAATTAAATTAAACAGATTTTCTAAGTCAGAAATATTTCCTTTTCTGCACTTCCACAAACATCCCTTGTGCAGCTAACATACATTTTTGACCAGAGGGAACAGCAAACAACGCCAACGTGTGACAGAGTTGGTAGGTTTTGGGGTTGGTTGGGTTTTTGTTTGTTTCAGAAGGGTTTTCCCCATGCACGCACACAGTTCTCTGGCAGAAGAGTCGGGGTGCCCACTCCTACGTTTTATGCACTGGCTGCATCATTAGTGATTGAAAAATTCCCACTGCAACTCAGGCAAGTTTTAATATTACTTGCAAAAAAGGAAGTTCCCTCTGTCCCACACCCAGCCACCTGAATTTGGTTAGCTATGAGAAGGCTGGAGATAACATTTTCTACCACATACACACTAGAAAGTAATTCTAGTGATGGTGCAGCAGCTGTTGATCACTTCTGGTTGCATTTACTGCCACCAAAATGGGAAATTCAAAGAGCAAAAGCGTCAGATGGCACTGCAGCTACAAGATTTGTCACTCCAACAGTGACGGTGTCTGGTCTACAAGTCACTCGCTGCCCAAACAATTTATTTTATGACCACATCTGCACAGAAAGCTGTCTAGCTTTACTTCTCCCACCATTTCACACAACCTGCACCACCCACTTCTCTAGCAGAAGGCACATTCTGCTTTAAGTCAGCAGCTCTGTGCCTGTTCATTTATATGTTTGACCCAGTGGCATTCATGTCTATTATCATCTATTCATGTTTGCTGCAACAAAAATGCAAAAAAATAAAAATAAAAAAATAGCATTGTACCTTCTTTGTCAAGCAGAAGTCAGATATCCAACAAGGAGCTACGCAAAACAGGGCAATTCTTTTACATCCCATAAAACTCTGAAGCAAATACTACGTCGAAGGATGGGGAACAATGCACAACGGGCAGTGCCTCCCAGAGATACTGGAGACGGCAGTTCCGACATCCCCTGCACGTTACAGACTCAATGACCACATGCTTGGCTCACCTCTGGGAAGCTGCATTAATGCTCTAATCGTCTGAATGGCAGGGAAATTAGTGCGGGTTTGACAATGGGAAAGTGAACAATCAAACTGATGGGTGGCCATTAGGCAGGTTGGGTTTGTCAAGGTAATGGGAACTGCTGACATGCAGGTACACAAATTCGGTTATATCTGATCTCAGAAAATCAGGTATTCCTACTGTGAGAAGGAAATCGGCTGTTCCTGCTTTGGCTTTTGCAACAGACAGCAGCTTCGCACCGTGATGTAGAAGAGAATTGCCTGCTGACACTGAACACCAAAGCACAAAGGGCAAGCATGTCAGTGCCTCACAACTAGGGGAAGCTGTAAGACCACAGTTGTCATATTCTACGTAATGCTTTGTTTTAGTACCCTCATCTATTTTGTAAATAAAACCACACCCCCACATGGAAGCAGGGTAACATATTCCATTAGTCAGGTAAGGGCACCACTTTGAAAGATCTGTTTCATAAAAACTAAGATTATTTTCACAACAGTCACCAGAATATGCATTTCTTCAAAGCACAAAGGCATCACTTGACATCAGCATAGACCAAGAATTAAGTCACATTGAAAAGCAATGGAAGCCATGGACACTTCTCTAACATTGAGCAGCACCACCAGGCTTTTGTCTCAGCTCCTGAGCTGACGAAATGCGAGAATCTCTCCCAACAAATTTTGTAGTCAGTATGTAATAAGCATCCTTTCTTTGCAAGCTCACATGAACACCTCCTATAGATTTCTACACATTTGGATAGGGGAAGAATGACTAGAATACAACATGCCAAAGAGAAGAACGATGTGCTGAGAAGGTAGGTTGTGACTGTCTCCCATTCCAACAGCCTGCTGAATCTGTACAGACACTAGCACACGTGAACATCAACAACAGATGCACAACTAAGACCACATCCTAAAAGGTCAGTGACTGCTCTATGCAGACAGATTAAGATCACAGATATATATATACACACACACACTATACTCTTACTACACACCCAATGCAACAAAGGACTAGGGAACACCAACCTAGAGGCCACTGGCACATTATAAGCCTCCACTTCAGAGTATGTAGTTGAGGTTGGCCTCCTGGTTGCTGCTCACACTGAGTAACTGTGAGTTCAGTGCGAGTGAATAAGCGAAAGTGTTGCATGAATAGCTATCTACTATTCATATAACAGCCTGATTCTATTAACTAAAAGCAACCAAGAAAAACCCAACACCCAATAAAAGGTGTCCCAAGAAATGTTGATTTGGATCCATTTCTTACACATGCGCTCAGTCCCTTATTAGGAGAAAAGGGAACTTTAGAACAAGAAGGCTGTTTACAAGGATAGTTTTAATATACCTTCCTTCCCCTCAAGTTAATGGCGAACTATAGTTTTCATAGTGTTTTCCTGTTTGCATTATATTCTAAAAATTCTGCTCATTTGCTCCACAAAAACGCATGTGCTTGGAAGTGGTTTTGATGGCTTTTAGTCACAACCCCCTCTTTGATTGCCACGACTTCCAAAGCAGCTGAAAATAAGGGAGCTATTTCAAGTTACATTCCCTTCCTTCCCTGCCCACATGCACTTGGCTACCAGTTTGAGACACAGGATCAGAGGGAGCTTCAGGCTTCAAAATAACAAGAAAACTTAAAAAAAGAAACACATTAACACAACTTGATCTCCCTTCCCCCTGCTCAGCAAGCTTTGCCTCAGTTGACATCCAGCTAGGTCTTAAAAACCTCCAAGCTGTTCTTCACATCCTCAACCCAGCAGCAAGTGCCAGGCCCACGAGGGCATCCAGACTCTTGTCCCGATCACCAGCTGCTGTACGAGATGGCATTATGCAGCTGCAGGGCAGATTGTGTCGGCATTTCTCACCTTTCCATAAGCCCACAGCATTTTCCCCTGCTTAGTACAGCAGCCTCATTGCTTGCCTCGATCATGCCCATCTCCCTCTTTCTGCAGGAGGCTCCGCAGCTGAGCTTGTGTTGTTTTTTCCCCTGCACATGACCAAGGAATAACCCAAGACTTTTAGTACTACTAGATGAAAGCCCGTAGGAGCTGTAAGAGACACAGATGGGGGCTCAGTCTTGGATGTCCAGTTAGAGACTACAGCTAAAAGTCACTGAGGAGGGAGCAGAAAGGGGACGCAGAGGCAATGAAGCAGTAGGCTTGCAGAGCTGGCAGCAGCCAGACAGCTTCTGCAGGAGTGCCAGCAGACTTGATCTCCAGAGAAATAGCCCAAGAGCCACTTTCCACCTCTCCAATCAAGAAAAGAAAACCCTATGCCCCTAGGTGCATGCGTGAGGAGCGATGTGCTTGCTACCATTCCCTACGCAATGCAGAGGGCTGAAATGGGCCGGCCCCTTGGAAATAAGCACATTTTGTTTCCCTCCCTCTACACAAGAGCAAGTTGCATAAAGTTAGGTCAACATGTGGTACACATATGATTAGAATGTAACATTTCCTGGCAACCAGCAGCAAGCCCAGCAGAGGATCTGCACTACTGATAATGTAGATTTTTCCCATGACTGTCATAAAAAAGAAAATTAAGCCTGTTGATCTCTTGAGACAAAAGCAGCAATCCCCATTCCACTGATTAGCTTTCCACCAGCTCCACTGCAGGGTTTTTTTATTTCCCTGTTTAAGGAGCAAAACCCAAGGCATACACAGTAGTCTCTGAAAGCTTATACCTTCATAAGGCAAAATAACTTTAAATGAATGACAAAACTGGTTGCGGATTCAGTCCCTCAACTCAAAATAGAATTTCCAATGATGGGATGATGATAACCAAAAGATAGGGACCAGCTTCAACACTAAGACAACTACACAGGCTACCACTCTTCACAGCCTGGAAAAGAGATGGTTGAGAAATAAAGGTCCTTAAAAAAATAAGTACAGAGGGAGAAAAAGTCATTCATCTACTACTATGCACTCTTCCTTCCAATACAGCAACACTTCCAGCAGAAGCTCAAAGCAAGAAGAGGAGATGGTTCTCCCTGCAACAAGCCCTTAAACTATGCAACTCTTCACTGCAGTATACCATGGATGCTGAATATTTGCATTAGTTCAAGAGCATGTTCACAGGAGCTCTAGATTAATTTTGCAATCCCAAATGCACTATTTCTGGCTTGGTAAGTCCCAGAGCTGCAAAACACCAAAAGCCAGAAGAACGTAAAGGATCACCACCACATCCTTACCTTTATTCCTGTCCTCCTCCCAAGGCAAAACAAATTGGATACAGGATTACACATTTACTTTTTTTTTCCCATCTAACCCAGTGTTACTCTTTTTATGTTCTTTATGCACAAACTCTAAGTGGATTTAAAAAAAATAATCATTGAGGACACTTGAACATTTTTCTATTTCTTTGTCTACCATCAACAAGAGCTCATAACACTTCTATTATTGCCTAAAGAACAAGTCATTTGTGGGAGTCCTTCAATTCCTCTCAAATTATACAACCGGCAATTCTTAAGAGATGATCCCTGCTACTTACAACTTCTGTCAAAGCAGGTACCTGAAATTACTTGAAACTTCTCCAAAAGCAGGACAATAGTTTCGTAATCATGTTAATTTTACGAACTTAAAGGGCATCTTTGTTTATAAAAGCACGTAGCTCTCTCAACAGCTGTATTTGTTTTGGACGTGCATAAAGATACCAACATCTAATTCCACCCAGAATTTTGGGGCTGCACTCCCAACACCCTACCAGCACTTCTGAAGAAGATCCAGTGCTGCTAGGAGCTACTGGTTCCTCATCTCGCATATAAAACTGAAGTGAGCAAGATTCAACATCGCAGAGAGCACAAATAATTAATTAGGAGAGACTACACTTACATGCCAAAGACACAGAAAAGCTGTGTCAATAGCTTTGATAGAGATGAGAACACATCTTGAAAAGGTGTATTCTTCCCAAGGTCAGGAAACATACTTTGGAACTTGCCTTACAACTTTCTAAACTGAAGATGTGCTTAAAATGGAAATGGCTTTCAAAAGCTGCAATTTTTACCAAGCAATACCTTGGCAGTTCACTTTTTACGCTGCTAGAGTCCCAGTTTCACAGAGCTACATGGGAAATTAAGAAAGCAGTGGCGTGCAGGGGCTGCGTATTTCACTTCTGGACTTACTTCAGGGCAGTTTGAACAACGGGTTAAGTTATCCTTAGGTTTAAGGAAATTTAGCCAACCATGACGTGTTACTTTAGCTGTATCTGCAGAGATTTGGTTCTATCCACAGACTTTTCCCTCTCATGCACACAGGTGACAGGCTTGCGGATTTCCAGGCCCAACCTCACCTCCAGCAGTAGCACTAGAGCTGGTAACTGGTGGGACAGTTGGGCCCAGGGGACAATACTCTGCCTGGAGGCCAACACCAAGTGGTTTGTCACTGGACCTGCCCTCAACTCTTTTATCAGTTGACCCAGAGGTGGTGTTATAGCACATCCTCCTCAGGCTCGGGGAGGGGATGGAGTTGAGGGGAAGAGGCAACGTGCTGGAAGGCCAGGCTGCCACCCAGAGGGACCCATACAGGCTGGAGAAATGGGACAGCAGGGGTCTGGTGGGATTTAACAAGGACACATGTAAAGCCCTGCACGGGGAAAGGAACCCCTGGGCATTGGGCTGCCTGGCTGGAGAGCAGATCTGCTGGAAAGAGCACATGGGGTTTTGATGGAAAGTGAGCTGAACATGAGCCCATTGCATCAAAGATCAACAGCAACCTGGGCTGTATCAACAGGGTATGGGCAGTGGGTGGAGGGAAGTAAACGAATGCTGAATAACGAGGGATGACGACACAAGAGTAGGGCATCCAGTTTTCAGACCTTTAGTACAGAACATTGATAACCTGGAGCAAGATCAGTAGAAGGCCTCTAAGATGGCTCGGGGCTGGAGCACTTGGCCAGCGAGGAAGAGAGCTTCTTCAACCCAAAAGAGAGAGGGCTTTGAGGGGGACATCACAGCAGACTGCCCCAGAGAAGATAGAGCCAAGCTCTTCACAGAGATGCAGGATAGGAGGACAAGAGAAAAAAACAGACAGATTTACACAGGAAAGGTCTTTGCTGGGTGTAAGGAAAACTTGAAGAGGGTCATTGAGCCTTGGAACCGGTTGTTCATAAGGGTTTTGCAGACTCCATTCCTGGAGGTTTCCAAGACTGGATAAAACCCCAAACACAACATCGTTTGAACTCACTACAGGCCTTGCTCTGAGCAGAAAGTTGAACTACAAACCGCCAGGGGTCCCTTCCAACCTGAACAGTTTTGTAATTCCATGAAAGTACACATTGCACATCGCAACACTGGATCAAGAGGTTGCTCAATGATTAAAGTGACTCCTTTAGTGAAAATTACAGCTGAGAGATGCAAGACTTTGGCAACCGAGCCTTTGAACAAACAACTTCACAGGGACAACCTGATCTAGTGAAAGGTGTCCTTGCCCACGGCAGGAGGGGTGGATCTTCAGGGTCCTTTCCAACGCAAACCATTCTAGGCTTCTATAGTTTTTATTTGCAGTTCTAGAAAGGTAAAAGCTGATGGTTGGTTTCACAAGAAATGCTTTGAGCCAAGCAAGCTGTGTGTATTTTTAGGCTTCTCAAGTTTTTGGAATCACTGTTAGTTCCATATACTAAACATAATGAAATAAGCGTCCAAAAAAACCCAATACACAAGTAACCATATTATTCTAGGCTTGGGAACAATGCACTGTTCTAACACTGCCAAGCAATCCTATGGTGACATTGCCAGAATTCTTGCACACTAACAACCATTCTAAGTATTAGAATATTTCTGATCCCTCAACTTGCCAGAAGTTATGCCTTCCTGTACCCTAGAAGATCAAAACTGGGCATGAAAACAGATTTTTGCAGAGCAGAGCCCTGACCTCACCAGGAACTTATTTCTTACACAAGAACTACCAAATTGGAAAAAAAAAAAAAAAAACACACTGGTCTTCTAACCCTACAAGTGTAATAAAAGCACAGCAATGCATCTCTAGTAGTGGCAGCTGGAACATTAACTCAAAAATAGGGGCAGATGTTTGACATGAGCATCACTATCAACTACTTCAAAAAAAATCAGGGTCTTGTTATTTTAAAAAAAAAAAAACTCAAATAAGTTGGGTATTTTGAGCAGAAATCTGGAGTCCACTTCTAAAAGGTGAAGACTTTCCCCATACCTTTCCTCTTGATTACAACTCCAAACAAATTATCAGCACCACCATAGTGAACACTCACATGAATAAGTCACTTCAAGTGAGAAATATGCTCATTACGTGCTTACCCAGAGACCTTCGCTCCCACACCCCACATTTTAAACACCTGCAAAAGGTGTTTATTACCTCACATATACCTGTAAATATCACCCCCCGTAATTAAGCCAGGCAATTAAAAGCCACCAGCATAAGCCTGTGTGTTGACTTAAGTGCTGAGCCGGGTGGTCTGCCGCAGAGGTGGGCACTTCCCTGTATCAGGTTGCCTCACCTGCTGCTGAGCCCCACTACAGGATAGGAAACATACACAGCTCAGGCAGAACAGTTAAAGCAAACTGTGGGGCCCTGGTCAGATAGCAGAAATCTGGGAAGAGATTTTTCTCTTTTCCTTTTGGCAGGAGAGCAGGAATGCCCCTGTGTTGCAGAGGTCCAGAGGCAGGACCAGGAGGCAGCCAGAGGCTGTGCATCACATCCCAGGGGCTGCTGGTGGAGAGCACAGACCTGCCCAGCTGCAGGCTCTCACCCCAGGAGGGAGCAGAGCTGTTGAACCTTCAACCATTACTACAAACAACACGGACAACCTGCCTTAAAGTCCCATCAATCTTGGGGAGGGAGCTTCCCCCTCCTCCCCTCCCAAATGCAAGAACAGGCACCACTGGTCCCATCCCCTTCTGCCCATGTTCTCAAACCCTGCAGTTAGGGCTACAGCAAACCCTGACTAAATTGACTTCCTCGATGCAGAGTCCCAAAGGGTGGTGATTTAAAACACCACTAAGAAACGCAAGATCCATCACTTGGATGAAGCTTTTTGCAATGTAGCTGAACCATCCAAAGCACAGAGGTGACAGGCAATGGAGTTCAGTATCTCCAGGTTAAATACCAACACCACAACAACAGGTGAGAAGTTGACCTTGTAATCAGACAATACTCATTACCAGTCTGCCGTCCAACTAGAAAGCTCCATTTAATTTCCACATCCAGTGTAGTATCAGGTGTACATGTATTAAACCTGAAGACAATGTAAGGCTGAAATGGAGTCCAAACATAACAGAGGACAAAGCAAGAACTCAAAGTGATCCTAAAGTACAGAAGCTACTCTGGAGAAGATCCACAGGACATCTCCTGAAGACTGTCACAAGAACAAGAGATTGACTAGAGACAGGAATCCTGAGAAGAGACTGAAAGAGCTTCAACTCTCCTCACCCCTCTCTGCACATTATAGAGCTCCAAGCATGTAAAAGACTGCTGCAGAGAACAGAACAACGCATTCCCCATTCTCCCACAGAGCAGGGCTGGTAGCAACAGGCAGGAGACACACAGCTTAGTGCTTGACAGAGCATGCTGAGGAGGGAACAGAAAACAAGGATCCCTACCAGAGATTCCTACACCTAGACAGCAGCAGATAAAAGTTATTTGTGCGTGCTTAGCATTCTACTAGCAGTTTTATAGCTATGTATTATTTTTATGGCTTGGATGCTTGGAGAAGGCTTGAGGTAAAAGATCATATTTCAGTATATTTTAAACCACTTTACTGTTGGTTCTTCTTGTAGCTCAGCTCATTCCTGCACCTTCCCTTTCCGTCTTGCTTTATGAGAAGTATCTGCTTTGTGTAATTTGTATTCATTCTTAATTACAATTGTTCCATGTTTCTTTTTTCTTAAAACACAGAAACTCCTCACCTATCCCTTTTTCACATCCTTGGTAATCTAGAATAAGCTGCATCATGAGCAGGTACCATTCAGCAAAAAATAATTTTTACACTATATTTCTATGACAAAATAACAGAACTAAAAAACACCACACACCAAAAAAGCAAACCAAAAAGCTTGACACAGCTCAGTAGTTTTGATCCAAGTAATAACACAAGCTACTATAGATCACCAGAAGTAGTGATATGCACTGTAAGATTTACCAACTTTTCCTCCTAATCACAATCAGTCTCACTTCTTGTAAAGAAGCTGAATGCTGTCTTACAGTATATGCAAACAGGTTTGTGCCATCTCCACTCTTCTTGCGCTGCCAAATCTCAATGTAGAATGTGTACTCACGCTGCAACTTCCATCCAGAAATCCTTCCCTGTTACTACTTCTGCAGAGAGAATCGAAAGCAGAGGTCTCAACAGAGCTCAGAGACTGTTTTTTCATTTCCGTGGAAGAGCGAGGAAAAGCAAACCCTGGTTAGTAACAAACTTTTACCTTTGGAGGAGTTAACTCAGACCTCCCTTCCCACACATTCCTATCCCCAAAAGCAACCTGCAAGTCTCACAGCAAAGCCAGAAATACACACAATGTTTTCCTTGCTTCTCCGCTCACTCAACAGGTTCACACTCCACAGGCTGGGCTTTTAGTCTACCTTTTTTTATTACAGAGTTCATCAACACTGTATCTGTTTATCTGCTCCAAACAAACCGATAAGGAAATAAGCCTGCAGAAGATAAGTGAGAACTCTTCAACAGCTACCTTCCCGCTGAGCCAGCAAGTGCTGCTTCTGACACCATCTGTGTTCTGAAAATCTGTTCTCTAGCTCTCGATTCACTAAACATGGGAAAAAAATATTTGGAAAGTCAATTTCTTGAAGCAGCTTCTACACTGAAAAAGCTCATTTTAAAATGCTGTAAAGAGTTCACGTAATGGTTCCTTCTCGGGAAAAGAACCCTACTTGGATTCCCATCGTGTTGAATCCATTGGAAACAAAGTCTGGATACTTCAGTTTTAAGTCTCCACACTTAGACCTCTTTCTGGAAGGCTTGTCATTGTTCTAATGATAAATACACCTCCAGTGCTGAACGCTCACAAGCTAAGATAGAAATTGTGGTTATGAATTAAGAGACAAAACAGTACGTTATTGTGCAAGAGAACACAGCTCAGGAAAGGGTAACACAGCTTTTAAGTTTTCTGCAGAGACTATAAGGCCAGGGTGCACGTTTCCAATGAGAGAGACAAGATGGTTATGTGTGGAGAACAGGAAGAGACATTATGGCAATGTCTCCTCTTGCCTCAATTCTTCGCATCCAATCTGGACTTTGTATTTGATAAGTAAGGAGAGAGAAGGGGAAAAATTATACCCACCCACTGTCACTAAAAGATGTGCACTAATTGTGGTTTTACTCCTCCAAACAATCTCAAGAAGTGAAACTTTGCTTTATTTAAAAAATAAAATCTGTTAATGCACATGTCCTTCAGATTACTCGACTGGTAAAGCAACTTCTCTGTACACTTTATATGTAAGCGGAATAAAAGGAAGATGCATTCCAGCCAAGATCAGGGTTTTATGGAACACAGGTGTTTTCCTAGAGTCCTCAAACCCAGGAAGGCCAGCAAGGGAAGGAGAAAACGTAAGTGACCTCCTGGATGAATAGAAAACATGCTCAGAAAAAAAGCCCCTAGCAGTCCAGACCCCAGCCTCAGTCCAGAGCAAGCACTTATATTTACTTAATTTACACATATGCTGCCTTCCCTCCACCTCCAGTCTCTCCTGGCTGGGCAAAGAGTACAAAAATATCCAATCCCCAGGTACAGAAACTTGCAGGACCTTGCCAAAAATCCTCTTTTGAAGTTCAAATTAATTACCAGGCAAGTTTTACACAAATTTAACCTTAAATGCCTTGAAGTGCATCAGAATATTATCTTTTATAGCTGCACTTTAAGAACAAGCTCTTCAGGGTAAAACGTTGTGGTCTTGTTTAAGTGTAGCAACTCATCAGATTACAGCAGGTCATTATCTGCCTTTCTTCTGCCACTTCACCCTGAACATGGTCTAAAAGGGTTATCTTACCTCTTTTACTTACACCACAATGGTCTGATAAGTACACAGTGAACCTAACGTTACACCGAAGAAGTGAACACAAATCCACTTGCTGTGCCCGGCTGTAAAAGTATTTTATTCAGGAACTTGTTCAACCTATGCATAGGAGAGAACTAGCTGGCATGTTTTTCCTCCAAAAAGGCAACCAGAAAAATGCATCGTTAATCTAGGAATTTGTGCACCTGGTTTATGAAAAGTCTTATTAATAAATGCTTGGTACTCCCTGGCCATTTATACCCACTGTTTTCTCCTTGGAATAATTTCATGGGTCAAATAAAGCGTTGCACAAGACTTCAGGATAACCACTCTCTTCCAAAGGGAAGACAAGCTTTCCTTAACACTAAAGTTCAGTATTTTCTCCCTCTCTTGCAACACCAGCACCTTCAACCACTACTCCAAAGTGCAGGTAAGAACCTGCCTTCTCTGAAGGCAAGGAGCTGCATTTAAGAACAGTAGGGATGTCCTCCTTATCATCAGTAGTTTTGTGGGAGATTTTTTTTTTTTTGGTATAAGTCAAGTATCCCTCTGTTGTGTGCTCACAGAGTCTCGCTGGTTCCAGTCCTACAAGGCCCAGGACTCACAGATAGCACCGCATGACAAGCGGGCAGCGAGCAGAGCCAGGAGGCACTGAAATGAAGGCACACACCATGACTGAGGGGACCACAGCTGTAGGCTTTCCATGTTTGTCTTCTATAAAGAGCAAAACAAGACATAATTCAGTAGAGCTTAAGCCAATGCTTCTGCACAGAATGACAAGGTAACCTTCGCAACAATGATTACACTAGAACAAATTCTCCCAAGAACATTAATCTTTCTTCAGTCCACTTCATATATCCCTATGTCACCGTAAAGAGAAAGGTGTTGCAGGGTAATGAGCGTGTTTTGTATTTCACCCTTAAACATACAGGAGGGCTGACAGACCAAACTAACCCAGAGACCTCTCTCATCCATTGTTTCTAGCTTGGCTTTGAGGAGTTCACACCCATTAGAAGAAGTCAGTCTTGATTCAAGCAATTAACGAAGGAGTGATGAAGCAAGCAGATTGGCACAGAGGGACTATAAGAAACAATTTAAGTGAAATTGCTCCAGCTGCCACACACACACCCCACCCTCTCAGAAAACATTAGGCAAGAACATTACTCCAATGTAAGCCCCTCTCCGTAGGCACAAACTTACACTCCCCAACAAGTAACTGGCTGCAAGAAAGACTTGCTTTTAGGAGGAACCATCCCAAGCTTCCTTGCAGCACTCAAGAGAAGTTTTGGCAAAGTCCTTCAGCACCAAAAGGTACCAGAACCCAAGGAAAGCTTGACATAAGACAACCCTCTGATGAACTTAATCACCAGCTGCCATTTTTTGTCAGTAGCACTTCTTAGAGAACCTGTCAACTTACCTGCTCAGTGCAGAAACAACAGACCTCCAGTACTTACAAAGCAAAACTTCAGGAAGTTTGTGGACAACCTGTACTTGGCAAGCAGCCCTGATGTAGTTAGGAAATGCAAAAGCATTGTCCAGCTTATCCTGGGGCCTGATCCCTCTAAATCCTGCCCCCAGACACAGGCCCAGGTCTGCACAAACAGCTTCAGGACACCTAGGCACAGTCAGGGTGGTGTGAGAATGGATAATCTGAACTCTTGCTTTGTAACTTTAGCAAGTTACAGTGTTTTGAATAGGTGGAGCAGAGGGACCATCCCTGTGGTGGAGCCAGAGGTCACCACAAAAACTGTAGCAATAGACAAGGAAAGGGAAAATTTACAATCAGGAAGCAGAGAGAAAACAGGGCAGAACCCTGTAACATACTAGCACTAATAGCTACATGCATGTAAGAAGGGCCCCACAGGGGAACACGTTTTAATGTTCTTTGCCCTGTGCTTACATCATTTATTCCCCTTTTTCTGAACCGTATGCCCCTGCTCTGATACTCACTCCTACCCCAAGCCCTCAGAGGCTACTTGAGGTTTATATCAAAAATAAACTAATCCTCAAACCAGTCACCCTCAACCATTTCTATTACTCCTCTTCCCAAGGAGTTAATAGCTGGTGCCAAGGGCACGACAAAAAAAGTGGCTATGAATTTCAAATAAAAATGGATCAAATGGATGTGGCTCATCTGAGGGGAGCAAAAGGTTCAGTAAGTGCCGAGGAAATGCTTGTACTGACAGCACACACCAGAAGGACAGACTTCAGCAGCAAGAGGTGGTGTTTGCTGATACCCTGCTGAAAGTGTCTGGTTTAACAGCCTAGGTTGGCCAAGTAATGCCTCCACCTTTCTTCTAAGCTAGGAGACAATCAGATGGTGTAAAAGAAGAAGTAGCAGCAGGCAAAGTCAGATGAAGTACGCAGAGCAAGAGGAGAACACTACCAGCGCTTCAACCTCAATTCCTCTGCCCACCAAGCTCCCTCAGGTGAAAGGATGGCTTACCACTACTAAGATGTGAAAACATTTTAAACATGTACAAGATATAAAAAACAGCAAAGACAATAATCTGTTCTCACAGTAGCCCACTTACTGTAAAAATTATGCCATTTTGCAAAGCATTAACAGCAAGTACACAATATATTGGAGAGAGCCCGTAACTGTAATAATACAAGCAAATAACTTGCCATAATGCCACTCACTAAAGAGGAGCAAAAGATGGGGGGGGGGGAGGGAATCAAAGAAAAATCTGCATTAATTATCTGCTTTTGGCCAAGTATTTAAATCTGAGGACTTAAATCTTTAAATCTTAAGATTGCTGAGCCCGTACACCAGCAAGGTCTGAAATGGACAAGCTTTCAGTCAAAGCGAGTGACTGCATCAGGAAGTCAGCGTTCACCAAAGAATCCATTTCAACATTTTTTATGGTTAACTCGGAGCACAGAAATGAAGGCAGTTATCTGAATTGCTTAGAAGGCTCTATTGTTCCCTCTTCCAAAGGATTTTTCCCCAGAAAAGAATGGGTGGTGTGTGCACAGCAAGTGAAAGGTGGGGGAAGGGGACGAGTCTTGGGGGTGAGAAGAGAAACAGAAGCACCATTTTAAACGCAAACGTCTTAATTTTTAAAGTAATTTCCTACCTCCCACTGCAAGTGAGGCGGGATGTTTCTGATCTGAAGTTTCCGACTCCTGCAAATAAATCAAAAGAACACAGTTAAAAAAAAAAAAAAAAGAAAAAACATTACAAGGTAGGCTACACACGGCAGTGTCCACATTTAAACATTTTCTACCAGGAGAGGCAAAACCAAACACACAACAAAAAACAGATTGCCAGGGGGAATGTCAGGTCAAAATCATCGCAAGCCCAAAAAGCTGTTACAGGAGCACTTGCTCCATGTTTGACAGCCACTATATTTCAGGGAGTCTGCACTTTTTTGAGGACTATTTCTGTGTCAGCTTTAGGGCCTTCAGTACCCAACTCTCCCCGTTAGAACTGAGTAATCCCTTGCATCTACACTGGGTTCTCCTCCACCTACTAGTCCTTTTATTACTTTTTATTTAATTTTAGTTCACCCAGAAGATCCTTCAGGACTCCACAGCCTTTAAGGAAGAGATTAGGAGCTTAATAAATACATTTACTCTGATGCTAAGCTCCCCATTAGCCTAACAACAGGCTATATTTTAACACATCTGATACTCTTTGTCTCTGGTTGGAGGGCAAAGGGGGGGAGGGAACGAGCAGCAAATTCATTGTGTTTTCACCCCAAATTTATATCGGTTTTCACTTATCTAGCAAACAAAATCCCCACTTTGAAGTGCTACTGCAGAGCCTGGCAGCGTGCTGGCTGCCTTCACAGCCAAGTCCTTTGTCTGCTCCCTTCCCCCAAAGGGAGAGAACAAATAAATGCCGGAGATGCCGCAAACCCCTCGGGACTCGCAGGAATGTGCGGATTAACCGGGCTTCAGCCGGGCCCAGGTACTGCTGCCTGGCTCCTGGAGAAGGGACAGCACGGGGCGACATGGCCTCCAGGGCCACAAACACGTTTTGGGGCACTAGAAGAGCAGAAAGAGGGGCCTCTCGTTCAGCCACGTTTTCCTTGGTGCTTCAGTTGCTCAATGCTGACCCCTCCCAGAGGAAACCCCGCACGTTTTAAGGGCCTTCTCCGCCAGAAGTGTGTCAGTCGTACACAGGCCAATGGAGTCTCGTGACGGAGCAAGTTTGAGACGTTCCTGTCTAGCGATGAACCCAAAAGCTTTCGTTTTCCCCCTCGGCTCCTTTTAAAATGCACTCCTTCCTTCCTTCCCTTCGCGCCGCCACCCACACTCGCAGCCCTGCAGGGAGCAGTTTTCACATCTCCAAGTGCTCTCCTCCAAAGGCTTCGTCAGGGAGCAGCCCCAGCTCCCTGCTCACAAAGCTGCTTTGCCCAAATTTCCCTTTCTGGGTAGATTTTACCCCAAATGCTCTGATGCCCACGAGATCCCACAAGAAATGTGCTTTCTGCAGGGCAGGCAAGCAGGTCTCGCTGGTGCAGCGCTTGCTGGCTGCTCTCAGCCCCTCTCAGGCAAGAGCTCATTTCAGTACTTGATCGCGATCGTATAAATAGGCACAAACCCAGATCACACAGCCCCTTTTAAGCTGTCATTTCCCATAAAGCAGAGGCAGGAGGTGCTCCACGGTGAGGGGGGGGTGGAAAGAGTTGCAAAAAACTTCCTTACACTGGAATATCAGCTGGAGAAACTGGTGTGAAACAGCCACCCTAAATCAGTGATACACTTCTCTGGCACATCCAAGTAATCTCAAGCAGCAGCCTGAAGCTTGAAAGTTTGGTCCGAAGTGGAACACAAAAAAAAAAAAAAGGGGGGTTGGGTGAGGGGACACGGTTCATTCATCCTTACAAATGCTGGGAAAGCATAATGCCAAAAAATCCCAAACCACGGAACTGGCAGTCAAAGCGCTCTTCAGGGTGCCTCGCATGGTGTCACGCCAGCAGCCCCCCCGGGCTGCCCATGGCCATTCAGGAGGGTTGCACAGCCAGCGGGGCCGCTCGCTGGAGGGGCTGGGAGCACAGCACCGTGCCACGGGAATGGGACACGTCCTGCACACGCCCTGGCTCCGCACGCCCTGCATTTCCCTTGGGAAGGGGAGCCCGGACATCCCCCTGCCTGCTCAGCACCCAAAGGATGGACCAGAGGCTCGGGAAGCTGTCTGCCTACTGAGCTATGAAGGGTCTAAACCCAGCTTTTGGGGTTTTCTCGCTTTCCACACAGCATCGAAGGACAAAAGCTTCTGGTGCGGTTTAAAGCTCTGCCAAGAGGCACTTGGGTATCCCAAGAGGGAGGAGGAGGAGGAAGGGGGAGAAGCAGGGAAGAAACACCGCCTTAAACTGCTGGCTCCTCCACCCCGCTCGCAGAGCGTGGAAGGGAAGGGGAAGCGGAGCAGGCACAGCGCTGCCGTGCACCTCGATTCGTGGCAATAGTGAGACACCTATTGTACGACACTGAAAGGCTGCTTTGAAAGCACTAGGGTGGCTCCAGGATCCCCTTCCTCTGGCACTACGGACACGGCAAGCAGACGCCTGGCCGCACCACGAGCGATTTCAGCTCCTCGCCCAGCGCACGGGATCTCAGCCCCGTGGCGGTGGCTGCACATGACGAGTTTAAAGCCTCCGCGCTGCTGCTACAGCACCACCAGCAAGGGGGGGGGGGGGGGGACAGAAACAGAGCTCTGCGCGGTCACAGGAGTTACAGCAGCGTTAAATAAAAGATCACAGACACCCCTGAGACTTCTCCGCTTTGGTTACTATCGGCTCCCGTGAACAAATCCACGTGGTTACGACTCTATGAGCTTTGCGTACGTCTAGGTAATCCCTCTCCCCAGCAAGAAGGAGCAGATTAAAGCAGCAGAGGTGTGTCTGCGACCCACGCTGCCCTCCCAGGACCAGCACAAGCACCCTGGGAGCCGAGCTGTGCTCCTCCCTGCATGGGAACCCGAGGGGCATCGGCACCCAGCTTCCTCCAGAAAGAGCCCAAACCGAACGTGAGCATAGGGAGAGAAGAACAAGGGACAAAGGGAATCGCGCTGAATTTATTAGAGAGGCAACTGGCTCCGGGAGGACGGGCTCTGACTCCGGAAAGCACAGGAACAGAACTCCATGGGATAAACAGGGAAAGGAAAGCAGCACAGAGGCACCTTCCTGGAAATACCCTTCATCTCCGACAACGTCAGCGATTCTGGGTGCTTCCCATCTTCCTGCTAACCCTGCTCTCTTCAGCTCGGTGCAAGCAAAGCTCCTTTGGCTATCACACCCAGACAGCACGAGCCCGCAGAGGGTGCTTTGTGCTTAATTCTCTCAGTTTTGTTACTTTAGAGCACTACTTGCAGTCACACCAGGCACCTAAGACCTGAAACAGTCGTTTCCAATTCCACAGAAGTATTTTACTACAAGAGTTCTGTTTAATAAACGCATCACCTGGAGTTTTAATAAAGCCTTAGCAAAACACTGCCAGCATCTCTCATCTAGGTGGCTCACATGTGTCTGCACCTTCCCCACTTGAAGCAGGTTTCTTATTTCATCCCATCCACCCCAACTAGGCATTGCAAATAGCTGTCAACTGAAAAAAAGTCTTGGCAAATGATGCTTGTGCTCTGGAGCTTTCAGAAACCTTCAAGTGCTATCTATAGTTCACAGCATGGGAACAGATATTCCCACTTGTTTCCCTTTTTCAAAGATGCCCCAAATGCCTTTTATTGGGAAAGCAAACAGGCTTTCCTGCTTTCTGAGGGGTCCGTAATCAACTACTGGGCAAGAACTTACTTTCCAGGTGCTGTGTAGGCACCTGGGTCCTGTCACCTCAAGCCACAGCTGCCGACCATAAATACACTGACAGACACCAGCTGGGGGTGTCAAGCACCTCGAGCACACGTGGAACAAGAATTTGTGTGCAGAGACAGAAAAGCTGAAGCAACACGAAATGGGGAAGGTAGCAGAAGCCACCTCAGCACTCCCTGGACACAATCTCCTGTATGTAAGCACACACAGCACGCCCATGGTCACCCATCAACACCCATGACCTAAAAAACTCTCCACTTACTTGAGTGCTAAGCACCTCTTAGGGGAAAAATGGGGGAAATCCCACAGTTTCAGCATTCTTTTATATGCACTCTCCTTCTCTCTCTCTGTCCCCTTCAGCCTATACACTTTCTTTTTCCCCTTTAACCTATCAAAATCCTATTAGGCTTTCTTTCACATACTCAGGGTGTAAAAAACACCCCCTCCTCCCCTTCAGGGATAACTTAAAAAACCAGAAGTGGTACACCTATAAAGCAAAAACCAATGAAGTATTATATTTTTGCTCAGTCCCTCATTTATTTATTTATTTTTAAGTAATTTTTAAGTTTCAGGGGTCTCAAAATTTCCCTTTCTGACAGAAACATGCATAGGTATCAAAGCAGCTGTGTTTCCACATGGTCACTGCGCCCAGGCTCACCACAGACCCTTCTCAGCATCCTTCCCCCTCCCCTCAAAAGCTGCTCCTCTCTTCTCCTCAGTTCCCATTTCTCACCAATAACCCCACATAATACCTGATCTCATTTCAGCAGCACTATGAGCTACCTGCATCATTAATGCCTTCAAATTAAAAAAAAAAAAAAAAAAAATCACAATTCCTTCTGACACACACTGCCATGGAGTAAGAGTTAAACGTGTCTGAAAACAGATCAAGTGCACATCGACAGCTCCAGTCCATTCAGTTGTTTGAACTCAATACCTACGGGATGGAAAGTAAATGGTCTCCTCTCTGCTCTGAGGAACATGCAGGGAAGGAGAGCTTGTTCATTTCAGCATTTCATCCCTTCCAGGTGGGCACTGCCAGACCAGCTACCTGGGCAAGCCCTGGCACATTACACCAAGGGTGATCGTGGTGCACGCTGCAACTGCAATCAGCACCAAGCACCATCAGTCCCCCACACCACAAAGCTAAATCTGGGCAAAAAGTCCCCGTCCAAACAGGCACGGGAACAAGGTTGGGGACTCCCATGCCCAAATAGAAAACTGCTGCTAATAAACTGGATTTCTAGGCAAAGGGAAAGGTGTCCCGGTGTTCACTCCGCACCCAGCAGAACAGAAACAGAAAAACAAGTTTGGGGCAAGAAAAACCCCAAACTGAAATCCACCCTCCCAGCCACACTTGATTAGTTTCTCCCCCTGGGGTCGCTTCAGGCAGCTAATGCTTGATCACCCCAGAATGAATCAATGCTTTCAGTGCCTTACCAGTGCAAAAGGAAAAGCTGGTTACAGGACAAACTAAAAAAAGTCCTGAACTCATATTGGTGTGGCTGGGGAAAACAAACAGAAGCAGTTTGTTTTAGTCACAATATGGGGGAGAGGTGTGGGGGGTTCTGCTCGTTATATCCTTACAGCAAAGGCAGGCAGAGCAGCAGCCGAAGGCACTGAACAGCTTGTCCTGTAAGAGGTGCTGCAGCCTGCTCCTGGCTTCCCGGCGAAGCTCCGTTGCTTTTGGCAAGCTCGGCAGCCTTTTCAAGTTGTTCGGGTCTGATTGCTGAAAGCACCTACCGTGCTGAGAAGTCCAGCTAAATAACGCTTCCCAGCCCGATTTTAAACACATATAAAAGAATATGTGGGTATATTATACCTACTGGATATTACATACATAATCGTGGTATAATGTAAATATACTTCTATAATCTTACTTTTTTTTTTTTATTCCTAACAAGTAGTGCTGATAAATACAGCAGCAAGGGGTCACAATCCTTGCTTAAAAAGCAGGTATGCTGAATTTCTGTTAAAAACACTCAGTGAAGTGACAAACAGAGGTTTGCATCTCTCTTCTGGTAAGAGGTAATTAACATTAGTGCATCCTACAAGGCACACCGGTGATACCTACTGTATTTTATCAAATTTAGCCATTAGCTTGGGAACCAGAAAGTCCATCTTAACACCTTACCTGTCTAAGGAAGGAAGATGGTTTCAGATACATACTTGTTAACAAACTACCTCTTTGTGCTGTTTGTTTTTTTGGTGTTGTTTTTTGTTTTTTAAACTTTTGTGGGTTTTTTGTTTGTTTCATTTGTTTTCTCTGTATGTTGTTTATTTTGTTTGTTGTTTTTTTTTTTTAAAAAAAAAAAAAAAAACTTTCTGACCCAGACAGTAGAATATGTTAAGAAGAAGTGTTACTGCTCCATTTCAGACCCAACTCCACAAACCAAGCAGACAAAGCTCCACTGAGCCCTAAGCCACAGGCAAACTGCAGCAATGCTTCACTTGGTGTTGCCTCACTGTTTCACCACACACCTGGATTTAAAAGCACTGTTCTACCACTCAAAATAAACCTTTTTTAAAATAGTATTTGAACTTTTTCTCCTCAAAGCTCATGCAAAACATAATGGTTGGATCCGACCACCCGTCCCATCTCATCTTGCGCACACAACCCACTGAAGCAGCAGCTTTGGGAGGCGTGTTATCTAGGCACTCAACACGAAAATCTGCCTCTTGGATTACCTCACAGATTCCTCTGCGCTGATGATCAAATTTCCTCCCAGCATCTGCAAAACATCGCCTTCGCTTACTGCTTGCCACCAGAAGGAGCAACCGGAGCTGCCTGCACGGCTCGGCGCTCGGAAGCCACCAGCCAAATGACCAGACACTGTGCTCAGCTCCCATTTCGGGGTAACTCACCCCAACACGTGGAAGAGGCTGGATATTTGTGGGCAAGAAATACCCCAGGAAGCACAACCAGAAGGTTTAACACCAGCACATCCACGTCACAACATACACAGTAGGTAAATCAACCAGTGCACTTGCATGGATAAACCAGAGAATAAGTAGGCTTTCACCCACCCCACAACCATTTGCTTCATAATTTTGTTTTTATGATTGTTCATGCCACTAATTAGACTAAAAGCTTACATTCGTTATTTGTAAATTCCCATGAGCGGTCCATAAAGACATTTTTAAAAGAGAACTGTGGAGATTCTGCCATTACCGCTTTACTGCTGAATGTCTCGTTTGAAAAAAAAAATCATTTTCCAGGTGTTGTTAATGACTGAAGGCTGTTAAGATTTCTGTTAATTAAAGAATTAAGCACTGCTCCAAAATTAATAGGAAATTCCAATACCTTGCAGTAGGAAAAGACTTCATCTACCCTTAGCTTGGTGGCTTCCAACATTTTGAGCCTTCTCTCTCAGTTTCTCCAAAGCCTTTGGAGAAACTGAAAGGGGGTGGGGGTAAGGGGGGTTGTTTTGTTTAAAAGCCAGAGTTTCTCTTTCCCTCTTAGAGCAGGGGTCCACATCCCTCAAACACTTGTATTACTGAGCTGACTTTGCTGACCAGCCATTTTAGGGCTACAGTCACCTGCCATTTATTCTTTCACCCCACCGCTAGCTTGTAGTTAACTGGGATGTGGATAACACTGAGAACACTCAGGATGAATATGAAGAACCAAAAACACCTTTAAATGTAGTAGTGCTCCTAAACAAGTGAAAGATCGTCCACTCACTACCCTACCCAAACTGAATTAATAATCCCTTAATGCCTGAACACAGCGTCCACTCTCCTCCACCCCCTTTTTTCCTCAGCCATCAGAGCAGCCAAAGGCTCCCTCTACACCCTTACCTATTTTCCTGGTGTCCATAGGGCTGCTAGCTGAAGCAGCCAATATTTCCAGACTTATTACAGAGTTCTACCCCAGCTGCAAGCCTGAAGTTTGCACGTGGCGTCACTGCAATACATGGCCACACTCAGGGATGGGGAGCTCTGCCCAGGGAAAAGAGCCTGTTGTTTAATTTTCAATGAGTTGAGCTCCTTTTCACATGCCAGGAGGGAGAAAGAAATAGTGTAGGGGATTTCAGAGCCATTTCTAAAGGAAAAAGGGGCAACAAGACTTGGGAATTGGGAAGCCAACAAGATGTTTTGTCCCACAAAGTGGCTGCTGGACCGCCCTCAGTGCTTCCAGCCTCACACCTTCTTCCACCCATCTCCTTCAGGTGTCCAACAAGGGCACATGTTTCGGTGGAGTAAGTGACACAGATTTCATGAATGATGTGGAAGCGTTGGCAACTTTTTCGGAATGGGAGGTAGGGCACCAGATTACATCTCGCCTTAACAATAGCTCAGTGATTCATCCTTCCCAGATTAAAATATCTGAACTAAATTAGCAGCGTTCGTAGCCAAACGCTGTGGTCGTCCTATTGCCAGCACCAATTTGCTCAACCATGAGACAGTATTCGTGGAGAATATTGGAAATGCCTTCCAGATTCCTTACATCACCAGCACAAACAGAGAGTAACCCATTTCAGCCTTTTTCAGGTCAGGTTTGAGCAGAGGGTGTTTACACACAGGTTAAGGTCACCGTATGCTCCAGATTAACCATTCCAGTTCAGATCTGGCTTGGGGACGCTATAGAAGGCTTGAAATAAAATAGCAAGAGGTGCTCCTCTTATACCATGCAGCTGGTAAGCAGGGAAACTACTCGCTACGTTTTTGCTATTAAATATCTGTTTTAAACCTTCCAGATACACTCCAGAGCTTAACCTAAGAGAGGTTTTAGGTACTCGGGGAGCACAGGGATGCATCCAGGTGAACAACTCTGCTGTTACACCATTTCGTCCTACACAGACTTTTTAAAGCGAAGCCCATTCCACTGACTATCTTGGGCTATTCTATGAAAAATGGCACAAAGCAACATCCAATCCCAAAAAATATCTCGGTAAATTAAGATTCCTCTGGGGCTCAAAAACTACAAGGCTGAAGCACTAGTGCTGCAGAGAGCAGCACCGAACTCCACAAGGCTTACCTGCTACACCTGGAGTTGGTGAGAATTCAGAGCCAAGGCAGATTTTTAAGCAAGTCTCTTCCATAACATAAAGAGGATGTTAGGAAGGACAAAGTACTTCATCTTTTATTTTTTTTTTAAAGTTTTAAATCTAATTCCTCATTACTGCTGTCCAGCCTTCAATCTCTAGTCAAGCCAAGAAAAGTTTAAAAACCGATGACTGGCAAGACAAACAGCTTCTTTTAAATCCCCTAGACCAAACTAACAGGCATAGATTTAGTTGAATTTATCCATCGCTAGTCTTACAACAGCAGAAGTGTCAAATTCACCACACATTCCCCATTATTACTGCTTTAATATAAATAAGATCTTCCATCCCAAAGGATTCAGTGCAATAAACCTTATTCACACCGCTGAAAAGTTGTCTTAAAAAAAAAATCAGGAACTTTTCAAGTATAAATCGATGCACAAAAGGCATGGCAAAGGTATCAGCTCTCATTTTGATGTCCTAGTAATTATTTTACTAGCTCACACACTGAAAGAACTGAACACCGACAAGAGATCGTAACTGGAATTCTGTGGAACCTTAATGTGATTCAGTGACCAAGTCCAGGAGGTGTAACACCTCCAAGGGACCGACAGAACGTGTGGGTTTTGTACTGGCATCACCAGGTTTTTGCCTTCCTTTCTGCTCACCCTGTCAAGACCCAGAAGTCACCGAAATTGACCGCTCTGCAGTTTGGCTCTGTCATTTTTATGCTGAATGGCACCAGATGCAGGACAAAAAAGCCAAACCAATTAGGCTTACGGTTTTCAGATGCTATTGTGCTTTTTTTTTTTTTCCCAAGTTATATTTTCTGATGAGTTCTACCCCGAAAGACAAAATCCCCTTCAACCACATAAAAATTGTGGGGACAGAACAGTAGCAAATTTTATCTCATACCTGCACTTTTGTTGCAAGCCCTACATGCTGTTTCAAGCTGTGCCCTCTCCCCTGCAGGATCTGCTCCCCCGAGGTGTAAGGCACCCTGCCTTTCAGCTGAGCTGCAGCACACAGCAGCATACATGCTTGGCAAGTGTGCACAATTTTATGCATTAAGCTTCAGACCAAAGACATGTTACTGAAAAATGCACCTTTCTGATTGACAAATTGAACATCAGAAGACATGTTAAGTAATATCCATACTAAATTTCCTATGAACATGGGTCTACATGGCTTATTCCCTCCCTTTTTTTTTTTAAGGCATTAACTTGGGTCATTATAAGTACACCTACACTAGTAAACGTGTGTCATGGTAAATGTTTCATAGCAGTATAGTTGATCTACACTAGTAAATGTATATTCATAATGTTTCATAGCAGTATAATTGAAACATCACAGCTTGTGTGTAAAGTCTCTTGTAATATTTTATATATACTTGATCAAAAATCTTGTTAATTACATCTTCATTAAACCTCACTTTTAAGGATCACCAGAGCAATCTTAGGCACTTCCATCACAGCAGCTCTGTTTAGGACACGGATTTACATAGCATACTACACAAAAACAAGCCCTAAACTTTCATACCAGACCTCCACCAAAGCCTCTGAGTACCCTTTCATTCTGTCCAACCAAAAAAGCCAAAAATTAAAATGCAGCCGTTAAATTTTAACCTTTTAAATAAATTGTAAAACTGTGAAATGTTGCAGCGGCACAGTTATGTTTAAAAGCACTTGTATACAAGATGTGTAACCATATTTTTGTTGGTAACCTTTATATTTGACATTTTTTTCCCTACTTTTATAACACCGTAAAAGTCTGCCGTGACTTTAGGAAGCAGTGTAAAAAGCACTCATAGGGACAGCCACCATCACCTTTTAAATAACCCCATTATTTTCCATTTCCTTTTTCACAGAAAACAGAAAATAGCACATGCTGTGAGGATGAGGATCACAGTAAGCACCGATTTTTTTTACGCTGGAGATTTAAAATACACTGTCATGATTAGAGAACAAAAAATAGAGTTTACACTTCTGCAGCCCCGAAAACTGCACTTTGTATGTATATAGTTTAAATGTTTATCTGCTAGGCTATTTCAGCTCACTTTGTATTTAACTAAGCATAGTAAATTTGGATAAAGCAAAGGCCTATACCATGCTATAGCTAACTAGCTTGTTCAGAGACCAACTCTGAACCTGTATCGTCATTAAAACAAGGTTATTTGCATCTGGTAACTTGTTTTCAAACACGCAGCATTTTGAGATATTTAAGTCAAGAGTAGGAACAGAGTTCATATGAATGACAATGATAATTTTGACCAAGTTCAGTACATTATTTAGCAGTTGATTGTTTCGAATTTACTTTGTGTACAGATTTGCAAGCTTACTGTCACACCAGGAAGGTAATTAGCATCCTTTTTACAATCCTACAGTACAGGTGAAGTGACAAGGAAACCTAAGTTAGTTGCTTTTACCCGGAGCACAGCCTAGCAGAGCTGAAATACCCCTCCCAAAGGTTTGATATTCAACCATTCCACCTGCACCTAGGCATGCCCAACAACTGAGGATTTCAGAGCATTTTAAAAAGCAATGAAGAGCAGAAGCTAAAAATACCCCGTTACCAAAAGAAAAAAAAAAAATATCAGCCTAAGGAGGGCTATGATGTTATAAGGATTCAACCACAGAATGAAATCATCCTTCCTTCGGAGTCACTGCTTGCTTTCTGCTAACACCAGCACTTACACATCGTCTTCAATGATTTCCCACAACATCACCCCAAAATTCAGCTCATTTCAAACCCCACTGCCACCAGTTCCCCATCTGCTCTTGGACTGAAGAGCAGGACAGCCCCAGGCACCTGGCAGAGCTGGGGCTATCACGGGGCTCACAGTCACCACCCCTTGCCCTGCCTCCTCCCAGACCTCAGAGAGCTGCTTCAATACCTCTTAAAACACGTGCACATCACTCACAAGGTGCAGGGGACATTCAGGGCTGGATACTAGAGGGAGAAGCAGGTGGCCAGTACACCTCTTTGCCCCTACCCCAAGGCAGCACTTACCCAGCCCCATCAGGTAGTACACACACGCTTGCATCTCCAGAAAACCCCACCAGCTCCAAAGCCACTTCTTCCTCAGGAACTTTCAGGGCTTCATCACATTGAAGCATGACTAAGTTCTGGACAGACTTTTCCATGCCTTGCCTTTATTATTATTATTTTCCCTTTTTTCCCCCTGCTTTCTTCAAGGGTACCACCCAAAGAGACCCACCCAGTGACACAAGCCAGAAGCCCAGCACACAGCAGCTTGCTGGAGGAGCTTCACACAGGATTTCCACCAATACTTTGTGGCTAAAAAGTTAACATAATAACATAGGTTTTATTCGGAAAGACATTTTGAGGAGCCACCACGCAGAGGGCTGACACGAGCACACGTGCGACGTGGGATCCTCGCTGCCGTTGGTGCGCTCAGCAGCAGCACTGCCATGCCAAGGTGCTGAGCTTCAGCCAATTTATGCTAAACCAGCACCAGTTGTACTAAGGGAACCACACGGACCAGGTGAGGCAAGCACAAGGGCCAGGAAGACAAACCACACACGTAAATATTTACTGCGGAGGAAGGGGCAGCAAATGAACGCAATTTTGTAATTTTACTGAAGCTAGTCCGACACAAAGGGAAGGCAATCTTTAACTCAGCCCTAAAGCTCGAAGGGCTCTGAATTATAATGATAAATCCATCTTCTGAATTTATCTCCTAAATCTTTCTCCGAGGTTCTCTGATTGCTTTCAAGGAGCAACACGTAACTTCGCCCTTCCACGGGTAAAGCACATGCTACATACCTGAAAGAATGATTTTGCTTGTGACTTGTCTTTAACTGAACAATTGTCACCAAGTCCATTTGTATAAAGGGTATGCACCTTTTAGCTTCAGGTAAAAGCTTGAAGCTCTGTTAAACACAGGATTTGGGGCATGCTTACACACCACCACCAAATGTTATTTCTTGCTTAAGAGCCAGGGCAAAGGAAGAGGTAGAAATCACATTTATAAAAAAATCCCTCCCAGCAGCATAAGAGGAAAAAGAAGTCTCCTAAAAAGAGGCATGCAACCTAGCTTAAGTGAGCACTTCGTGGAGGCAAACAAAACAGGCACCCAAATAGTTACCAGGACTAATAATTAAAACGGGACTTTATCATTTGCTATTAGGACTCAGACCACTGAGCACCAAACTTACCATTTAACGAGTAAATGAACAAAAAGGAAGGGTTACCTACTTGGATTACCATAAATTAATCTTTTCTCTTTTTTCTTAATCTTAAAAGGCAAACACTGCTGTACCAAGAAGCTTTCTGGCACATCTTTGGACGGCAACATTAGCAGCACGAGAGGAGTTTTACACCGCTGCTGCTGAGCACCGGCATTAAACTCAGAAGAAATTTAATGCTGAACGTGCAGTGCTAAAGAAAAAAAAAAAAACTCTGCTTGGGCTTTAAGAGCTGTCCGTTTCCCGTTTATTTTGCGCAGGTTATTAGAACCAGCTCCCATACACATGCTGAATCACAGAAACCTCCGGTTCCTCCACTGAGCGTTAGTAAATCCACAGAGCACATGTTAACCTACACGCTTAGCGCCTCTCAGGCTGCACTCAAAACGGAAAGATAACCCCTATTCGCATAGTTTTAAATAGCTAGCATCCCTGCAGGACGCGCATTTCTTCTAAGCATCCCGCCTGACTAATTGCGGGGTGGCTGCAAAGTTGGAGCAGGCGGGACAGGAACAAACACCGGGATATGGCAGCTCTCCTGCTAGGGTCAGGAGGAGCAAGATGCTGACCAGCAGTGGCAGCTTTTAGCTCTCCGTCACGGAGCCGTGCTGCTCCCCTCGCGTGCAGGACCTGCTCAGGTAACCCACCACAAGGCTCGCTGCACGAGGACTTGCAGCACCAGGACCCCCTGTGCCCAGCACCATGAAAAGACACTTCAGTGTTGAGAAGTTCTCGCTTGACCCCAGAGAACAGATGCTTCTGGGCACCACAGTAACAGTTTTCCCAAGGAAAACGTGGCTCATTCAGGTACCCGGTGGCCTCAGTGGGAAGGACCATGCACAGCAGTTCCCATTTGTGACCAACCAGCACAGTGGCAGCCTGCACTTTCCAGGATGCAATTAGCAAAAAAATTATTCCAGAATTGAAAACTATATCCAAAAAACTCAGACAATTAAATTTAATCCCCCCCACAATTGTTACCTGCCTGTGGTTGCTGTCAAGCTTTCGCTGGAAACTAATTTAAAGAGTTTTTACCAAAATTTGCAACAGGAAAAAGAACAGATGTGGTGGTTTACACTACAAGGCTTTTCTCTTATCTTGGACTAAACTACTGCCCAAATTCCTCATCAAACATCCTATAGATTATTGTTTCCGAGTGCTGCCATAAAGACACGCTGTTTTGAAGTTCTTTCTCTAGAAGCGGGAGGCAGAAGCGAACTGCTGCCCTACGATAACTAGGAGGTCGCCATCACACAGGGAACCCCCCAGAAGCATGCAAACCCAACAGCCCGCTTTATCACTAAAACCAAATTTCTGGAGGATCTCTCCCCTAACAGTTTTAAACCTACTGTTGGTCATCGCGTTCAACACCCCCACCTCACGTCTGCTTTCTTTTCGAGAGCTAGCTTTTGCCTTTGCTGCCTGGTGCACGCGGCTTCCCTGTCAAGGCTGGGGCAGTTTTTGCAAACTCGGTTTCCCGAGAGCCTCTCGGCAGCGGGGTGAGGACTTCCTCCGAGGGCAGGGGGAGCAGGAGCAGCAAGCACGCGGGATCAGGCCCCGGGATGAGAGCTGCCTGCAGTAGCCATGTGCCGCAGCTCCCCTTCGGTGGGTTTTCCGCCCCCCTCCCCTTCGCCAGCCCTCTCGCCCTGCTGCTTCCTCAAAACCGAGCCCCTCTTTGATGCAAACAGGCTGCATCTTTCACAGATCGCTCCAAATCCAAACGGCATGGGTTGTTTTTTTTCTTTTTATTCCAACCCTAACCACTGTTTAACACGAAGCTTCAGGAAAATGAGTAATTGCGAACGCATCTAATAATTGAAGATACGTTTTTGTAAACACAAGGTTTTGTTCACGCAGACCGGGGCTCGCTCCAGCTGGAATTTTAATTCCTGCACCACAACGCTTAAGGCTCCGTTAGGGCGCAGCGAGCTCCGTTTTTGAGGGAAAACTTACTTTTAAATTTTAAAAGTCCGGGTCCTGTGAAATCGATTTCCCAAAACAATACAACCCTGCCATTTTCAAAGGGGAAAAATGTATTAGACACGCAGCGTAGGCTACATATTTTAAAATAGCGTTCCTAAAGTTCAGCTGAGCATGAAAGTTAATCTTTCAAAAGTGAACATTCAGCTCCGATTGTGTTCAAGTGTACCAACACCAGCAAAAAAAAAAATGGACTATTTTTATAAGTTCTCCAGATATTTTTAGCAGGTCTCTTCTTAAACTGCAACTGATTTTATGGTAATGTGTCCTCCTATGTACACATTTTTAAGGATACACACGCGGTTTGAAAGATTTCTCAAACTACAGCCACTCTTTCGCTATCAGGACACAAAAAAAAAAAAATAAGATGGAATAAGGCCCTTCCCACCTGAAGATGTTTCATTTCAGGACTATTTCATTTCACTACTTAATCCCATACCTAACAAAATGCATCTGACACTTCCTATCCATGCTCTACTCCAAATTTCAACTTGATTGATATAGAAAATGCCTCATTTTGCCCATTAGAGGCAGTTTCCCATTCAGATGGGTAGAAGGGCGGTTTTAGGTGATGCTGGCTCCAGTGCACCACAAAGAGGCAGGCAACAGAGGAAGCACGTTGCTGCTGGGGTTACACTACACAGGAGATGGCTTTTACACTGTGTTTCTTGTGCACGCTGCTGCGAGAATGCACTTCGGTGAAATAACTCACATTATAGCTGGATACAATTTTCCTTTCCAAATTTCTACACACACAGAAGAAAAAAAAGCACCTTTTTCCACCCTTTTTTATTGCTATTAAATGTTACACATTCAGTATTTTAACATTTACCCTAATATTGACCCTATACTTGGCAAATAAAATGTGTTACTAAAAATACTCAACTACCAACATCAAGATTTCTTCTTGGCTAAACATATGCATCTTTCTACACACAAACTGATATTGCAGATTTGGAAAGATGCAGAAACAGGAGATTACATAAATAGATAGAATTTGTTATTTTTTAATTACCTGAAACATGCCCAAGCATATAGAAGCCCTTGCTCCCATACAGAAACTTTCCAGAGCCAAATTGCTTACTGCAGGTGAGGAGAAAAAAAAAAAATAACTGCCACTGCTGTGCCCACACTGATAAGTGAGCCCAGGAGCACCAAATCTGCTTCTCTACAGCACACCCCAAGCCCAGAGACCCTCACAGGTTTCAGATGGCGCTTTTCAACAATATTGTATTTATTTGAACAGCAAAAGCAAATAAATATATAGAGAAATGGAACACAGCATTTATGGTGAGTCACATTTCTAGACAAAATAAGGAAAACTTCGGGTTTTATCTTAGCTTTCCACCCTTAGCATTTAAGTGCACATACCCCTCTATACCCTGCATCAGATTGCCTTTTTGCATACAAAAACAAGTTGAGAGAGCACCCACGAGAAGAATTGCTCTGAAGAGCCCCGGAAGCACATCCTGCACCTAGTGCATCAATTCCACTTAAACTTTTCCACCTATTTCTCTCTCCCCCCCCGCAAAACCTGAAAAGTTACCCTCATGCTTTATAACATTTAAATTTTGCACCCATTCTCCATCTGTTTTCTGATTTAAAATAAACCAATTCCAGTTACAAAGCCGACTCAAACTGCAAGAGCAGAAATTCCACGCCCATAACACACTGTGCCTGTCTCATCAGGCTCACACAAGGACAAAGTCACCAAAAAAAAAAAAAAAAAAGCTGAGCCCCTGCCCATGCTCCACAGCACTGTGCTCTCTTTAGCAAGAGCTCAGGAGGAGAAAGCCCTGAAAGTTAAGATGAATTCAGGGAGAGGAAGCTTAAGGGGGGAAGTTTTTATTTGAGCCCTGCCCATGGTTAAGAAGGTGTATTTTAATACTGCCTGGGTCCCTGCTCATGGGCATTATGGGAAGCTTCACATTTTCTGTTAGGTAGGTAAATCCCGAGCTATTCAAGAATTTTTCAGGTCCAGACTAAGCATTTGAAGTCCACCCAAAAGCTAACCAGAAGCCATTAAAGGACTCCAGCACTGTAGAGTCCTATGCTGTGCACTTAAAAGAGTGACTGAAATGAATGCCTCCATTTTACAAAAATACCACCTTCAAGGGCTCAAAAAGGTGGAAAAGTGTTTTTAATACCCCACGCTTAAAAACAAAAAGAAATAGAGATTTCTTAAACATTTTCTGATTATACTTTACTACTCATGAATTACACTTCAAAAAAAAAGTATTTTTTTTTAATCCATCCCTACAAAATTTACCACATCTACACAAAACGTAATATCTACTACAAGTATGCTCTCAGAGTACCTTCCACAAAGGGAAGGCAGAAAAAAAAAAGAGAACAAGACCAAACTTTAAAGATGCAAGTTTAGAGATGTGTTTCATGTACTTCAGCCTATTAAAAAAAATGCAACAAAAAGTGATTTTGGTGACCAGACAGTATGAGGAGTTGTTATGAAGAATTTTCAGTTCTTGCCATAACAACTTGTTGTCTATATAAGAATCTCAAAATCTGTCCAGGTTTGTATTTTCCACTATAACTGTGACTTTCAAAGATATTTTTTTCCCCTCAGAAAAAAAAAAAAAATCCTGCTCACATCTGCAAAAGTAATGTGAGAACAGAGATTAAACCCCCCAAATTCACTACGTAAAATTTTTACCCTTTGCTTTTGAAAACACTAACTTGGACCCAGGCATGGCCTTCAGCCTCCATCCACAGAAAAGAGCACAAATACAGCTGGTGAGTGACATTTTCTATCATGTCTCCTTACATACAGCATGTTTCGCCCTGCTTCATATTTACAGAAGCAAAACTAAAAATGTCTGCCACTAAATTATTTTATTTTTTTTTTAAATAATGCTGACTGCTGTAGCCACCAGACATAGGTTAGCCCCGCGAAGCCGCTTCCCACCGCCTTGCGCACACAAGCCACAAACCCTAATTATACGAAAAATTAGCAACACAATTCAACGCCCACCCCACAGCGCAAGGCTCTCTCCTGGAACAGGCGGGTTTTGTGAGGACTTTGGGGCCTGTTTCCCTCGGATCAGCCTTCCTTCAGGCACTTGAGCACTACAGGTGAAGCAGAGCTGGAAAGCCATTACCTGCGCCAGGCTGTCAGGAGGCCACACCACCCGCGTGGCACACCTCTGTCCCTCTCCTCTCCCAAATTAACCCCCCCCCCAGGAGAGACAAACTGAATTTATTTTCTCAACAGAAACAAAGGACCCCAGAGGCGTGGGGGGGAGAAAGAATTGGCCTTCCAATCAGCAAAAATGCCTCGTCATTACCGCAGTTCAGGTGTGGCAAGCACTGTAGGCACCTGAAAGGGCTGGGCACAGCCCCAGGTGCCCCCAGTTAGCACCATCCCTTCCCCCTCACCACACACCCGCGACATCAGGGCCATCTGAATAACCAGATTGCAGCCCACATCGCCTTGCAGGGTGCCAGCTGCTCCTGGATGGCCAGGAGGTAGCACCCAAAGGCCCACACCACAAGTTTCATAGGCGCGGGCGCACGGGCACAAGGCTGCGGCCATCCTCCTGCACAAGAGGAGAGCTAATCCAAGCCACAGCCGTGGCCAACCGTGCCCCCCGTTCCTCCGCCGAGCGTGACCAGCAGGCTGAATTATTGCAATGCCTTTGCTGAGTTTTAAATAAAGTGACCTAAACCTTTAAATATTGCCATGGCCTTCCTCCATGCAGAGGGGTCCGAATGCAGAAATTCTGCATTCCTTTTGCATTCCCTTGAGATTTCCATAGTAAGTCAGGAATCTACTCCGAGCTTATTAAAGACTTTGCACCTCCCCCAAAATAATTCCCCACCCTTCCATCAAGAAAACCTTGACCAGGCCCCTTCTTTCAGCGGCAGCATATCCAGCCCTCCCTCTTTAAATACTTCCAGGGGGAGGGGAGGCCAAGAGCCACACACAGGCTCCGCACAGCAGGTAGAAAGGTAATTTTGCAAACCTGGGTGTGCCCACTCCAAACGTGAAGATCCAGCAGGGGCTGGAATGCAGTGACTACGGGGCCCAAGAATCTCACTCCCAACAGCCCGCCAGGCACCCTCCATCGCCTCGGCTCGGCTCCATGGCAGCCCCGACCGACACCACCTCCTGACCTCCCTTTACGTGACAAGGATATGGATTGCCAAACTCTTACCCTTTCCTCCCATCCACCTCAGTGGAGAGATACCTGCAAACCACCACTGGGAGCAAAAGGATACACACACACACACACACCCCAAAAAAAGAAGAAAAAACACAACAATTTAGGAATTTGTGAGGCAGTGAGTTAGAACTCCCCATGAGGCAGCCTCACAGCAATATGGGGGCAATACAATGTACTGAATTATTTCAATACAACGTACTGAATAATTTCAAAGCACTACAAAACTCATTTTTGCTGCTATGAAGCATCTTTTGACCCAACTTAATTGTACACTCATGCTTTAAGACAGATTTGACGTATTTAAAAGCGTGTGTAGACAGATTTAAAATGGTGTCACTTCCCTGCCCGTTTCAGACACGGTGGAGCGTGCAGGGCTCCATGGAAAGCTCCCCGGCCCTGCAGCGTGCAAACGCGCTGGGTGGGCCTGGTGAGCAGCACCCCCCGCCCTGGCCGTATCTGACACCCTCCCCTCGTGCAAAAAGAGACAGGGACTCCAGATAAGTTACTTTGAAAACACATTAATGGCCATTTGCACCAGAACACTCAACTCTTGAAGGTTGTGCTTTTACGCATATCCAGCGACTCTAAATACACACCCAGTAAGCAACGTCTAGAGACATGGAAAAAAATCTCCAACTTCGTGACACCACCCCTCAAAAAAAGAAAAAGTATTGTACATCTATAAAAGGAACAAGAAAGTTACTTTTACGTATGGAGGCCACTGAATGAATTTTAAGTGGCTTTCTATATTTGATTTTGGAAAAGGGGGAGTGGAAACAAAGGGGAAGGAAGTGCAGTTATGAGAAATGCAATTTAATTTTCTGTTAAACAGCAGTATAAATCTGAACTGTGTGTGTTTTAACAAATAAGGTCTTTGGGAGAAACAATGAAGGTATGCTGATACAATTATATCTGTTTTTTCCCCCCTCCAGTATAATGCCTATACGCAGGCAACGCATGCCTAGAGAAGTGCTAAAGTTCAGTGTACAATTCCTCTCAACCCAAGTTACAGACAGATGCACATTTCTGATAACTGCTAATTCACAAATATGAAGACACACTACCAAATATGAAGAATGGACTTTTACACTGTTTCAGCTGACGACCAAAAGGACAGGAAAATACATTTAAACACATTAAACAATGATTCAAAAAAGTTGGGGGCGGGGGGTGGAGGGGGTGAAGGGCACAGCTATTTTTAATTTACCTTTACCATGAGTGAAATGAATTTGTTTTCACCAGCTTAAAGAAAATGCTATTTGTGCAAGCTTGAGATGATAAAGCATGATAGTAAGTTCATTTATTATGGAGACTGATAGGAAGTGATCAATTCTTACATGTGGCATGGACTTTTCCTCCTCAAAACTAAAAATATTTTCCATCTACAATATTTTTTTATATACAAAAGATCAGAAATACAGACTGCTATAAACCAAAGTCATATATCTTGCATTATAAATGAGAAAGAGCACATATAGCATATTAATTTCCAATGAAAAGTATCAAGTATAACCATAAAGATTACCATGCTATGAATTGGCCCAGAGAGGGGCTCGCCCCCTGCCTTAACTAGATCAAGAATCCTCCATACTTTCTCAGGCAAAGATTTCCTCCAACGCTAAATAGCGATTAAACTTTTAATTCTCAAACACCAAGGCACAATACCCAGCAAGCCAGCTAATTCACCTTCTCAAATCAACTACGTTGAAGAGACTGCCCTTTTTAAAACAACCCTGAAATAGCAGAAGCCCCTTTTAACAAAGTTACACAGACAGACATACTTCCCAGATTGAATAATGGAGTGCAGGAACAAGCACGTGGAAAGTTTGATCTATTTTGCTATTTACTATCTAGTGCACGCCAGGTTTTCTCTGATCTAAACATTTGTGAAAGAAACACGCTGAATTGCTACAGGCAGTATAAAAATACTACCCTGCTATACTGCAACTATTCCTTCTTTACATGAGGCCCACAAAATTACTACCTTGCAAGAATTAAACATACGTTTAGAAATTAAGGATGCATAAATCCTGTCCTTATTGGGAAGAAATCATTCTCCTGCTGCTTCTCTATACCAGCTCAAAAGAGTGATGAAAAATCCTCCCGAACACGGATATTCAAACGCAGACCTACACTACGTGCCTATAAAATGCTGCGGACTCCAACATGGCAGGATCAGAAAATATGTATACCGGGATATTTACAAAATGCCTTTTGTTGCTGGAGCAGGGCTCATGTGCCTGCCCGTTATACAGTCCACAACACATTTCATTTCCTGCTAACACGCTGATTTTTTAACTCCTCTCAAGAACTTCAAAATTTAAAATCTTCACAATCCTCCGCCCTCGGACCACGATAACCTGCCTCTCCCACAAAAAGGTTTTTTTTTTTTTTTTTTTTTTTTTTAAATGCTACGGTGTTGCCTGGCCAATCCAGCCCATTAGAAATACATGGGGCGATTCTAGAAAGCCTCTAGGACAGCGGGGAGAGCACGACTGTGGGTTTAAGAAAGCAGCCCATTTATCTACGGGGAACAGAAACACAAACCTAAGCATTTTTCAAATTGCTTCTCACTGGGTAAATAGGGGTAATCCGAGGAGGGAGGGAAAAAAAAAAAAAAAAAAAAAGAAAGGAAGGAAAAAAAAATTTACCTTTGTCTTTTCGGGACCGAATGCTCAACTTCTATGAGTTTCCCATGCAGCTCCACTTTACCTGCGGAGCCAAAGAGAAGGGGAAAGGATTGGAGAGCGGCCCCGCGGCCCCCGCGCCTCCCCGCCGGGCTCCGCAGCGGCGCGGGGCAGGAGCCGGGAGCGCAACACGGTCCGGGCCGGCCGAGCGGGGCCCCGGCAAAGCCCGGCTCCCGGGGCTGCTCCGGGCACGGCCGAGCCGAGCCCAGCCGAGCCGTGCCGAGCCGCCGGGCCTCGGACACGGGAGGAGGAAAAGGGAAAGAAGCAGCACCGGCGAGCCCCGAGCTGGCTCGCCCAGCAGGGGATGCGTGAAGCCGCTTCGGCCGTATTTTATTGTTGTTGTTATTATTTTTAATCGGCGTGGTTTATTTATTTCTTTAGAGGATATATATATTTTTAAAAGGCACCCGAAAACAGGATGTCGGGGCCAGGAGCCGGCGCGCTGCTGGAGGCGGTGATGGGTGCGTGAGAGCAGCGAAAAGAAACCGAAATAAATCCCGGAGGGCACCAGCGGCTCCCCCCCACACACACACACCCCAAAGCCCCAAGACTTTGGGGCCGGGTGGGCGGCTCGCCCCCAGCCCTACAGGGAAACCCGCGGCCTGCGCCCAGCCGCAGCGATGGGGGCGGAGGGGGGGGTCCTGCAACCCACCCACCCACCCCCCCCAGCCCCAGGCTGTGGGGTGGGGAAAAAACATGGGGCCGCCGCAACGAGGGGCCGTGGGCCCAAGACTGCCGGCCCCACACGCCCCCCCCCCAGCACCACCGCCCCCCCGGGGGGCCGGGGAGCAACGGGGGAACGGCCCCGGCCGTGCCTGAGCTGGTGCCGGGGGTGGGGGGCACAGCGGGGACCCCCCCCCCCTCGGCCCCTCCGTCTGGGCAGCCGGAGCCGTCGGGGGTGCGGGGAAATTTGGGAGGGTGGGGGTGAAGAATAGGGCCGGGAAATTCGGAGGTTGGGGCGAAGGATGGGGCCGCTCACCTGAAAGTGCCTCGATGGCCTTCATGGCCCAGCTCTCGTCGGGGCAGTCGACGAAGGCGTACCCCGTCTTGACCAGGAACTGGCCCGAGAAGGGGATCTTGGAGTCCTTAAAGAGACTTTCCAGGTCGAGGGGGCTGACGTTCTCGCCGAGGTTGCCGATGTAGAGCTTGTTCATCTTCCTGGCGGCTCGGGGAGGCGCGCACGGCGGGCTGCAACCCTCGTCTTGCGAGAGGAGGTGGGGAGGGAGGGGGAAATAAAACAAAATGCGATGGAGGAAGGAGAGAGAGAGAGAGAGAGAGAGGGAGAGAGAGAGAGAGAGAGGACGGGAAGGGAAAAAAAAAAAAAAAAAAAAATCAGATCTGCAGCTCGCGTCCCTCCCTCCCTCTCTCAAGGGGTAAAAAAAAAAAAAAAAAAAAAAAAAAAATAACGTGGCCAAATGGGAGCCCTAAGTGCCTGCCGTGCTACCCGGGCGCATGGGGGGCGCGGGGGAAACACCCAGCGCCGGGGCCGCGGATGGCGGGCTGAGGAGAGGAAAAGGAGGAGGGAAAGAGGAGAAAAAAAAAAAAAAAAAACTACTTTTTTTGTCTTGCCCCCGAGCCCCTTTGGCAGCAGCAGGCGGACTATGAAAATGTCACACTACGTGCGTGCAGGCGCCGCCTCTCCGTATAAAAAAAAAAAAAAAAAAAAAAAAAAACACAGAGAAGGGGAGGGGGAGGGAAGGAGAGAAGGGAAGAAAAAAAAAAAAAAATTACTTGAATATTCCGGCTTTTTGAATGAGCCACGTGTTCAAACTACAAATCAACTTCTCACGTGAGGAATCCCAGCTCTTCAATTAGCGAGCGGCCGGGGCGCGCACAGCCGGAGGAGGAGGAGGAGGAGGAGGAGGAGGAGGAGGAGGAGGAGGAGGAGGAGGAGGGTGAAGGCCGGGGGGAGGCTGCCCAGGACAGGACAAGTTTAGAGAGGGCCGGGAGCCGGAGGGGGGAGGGAAGGGGAAACCGGAGCCGGGTGGGCGAGGGCCCTGCGCCGCCTCTGCCCTTCCGCCGGGGGGGCCCCGAGCAGCGCCGTGCGCCCCCGCTACCCGAAAACGGCTGGGGCTGGGGCTGGGGCTGGGGCGGCCGCGCCTCCCCCTGCGAGCTGGGGGGAGCCCGGCACGGAGGGAGGGGAAAAGGCACCGCAATGCCCGCCCCCCCCCGGCCGCTCCTCCCCCCGGCGGGCCAGGCTGGGGGGATTGTGCATTGGGGTCGCGCCTGGGCGAGATGGGGCGGGGGGAGGAAGAGGAGGAGGAGGAGGGGTGGGTGTGGGGGAAGGCGGAGGGGGTGGGGGAAGGTAGGTGGGTGGGTGGGTGGGAGGGAAGGGGGGGGGGCGGGGGTCTCTGCAGCCCCGGCGGAGCCCCATATGGTAATGTTTCTGCAGGGCTCTGCCGAGGAAAGGAGGGAAGAAAAGGGGAGGGGTAGAAAGGAAAAAAAAAATTAAAAAAAATATATTAAAAAAAAAAAAAAGACAAAGGGGTGGAGGACGGTTGGCCGGGGGGAGGATGGGGAAGGGGAGACCCGCGGGGCGAGGGGGCCGCGCTGGGTCCTGCGGCTCCCAGGGGGGGGTCGGGATGCGGGGGGGGGGTCCCCGCTCGCTGCTCGTCTGCTTGGGGGCGGGGGGGGGCCGGGCGCTGCCCCGGGCTGGCGGGGGCACACAAAGGGCTCGGCGCCCCCCTCCCTCCCTCTCTGCATCCCTCCCTCCCTCCCCCCCGGGCCGGTTTAAGGAACCATTCATAATTCTCCCCATTCGTGCGGATATACAATGGTGGGCTTGTGGGGGAGGGGCCGGGGTGGGGAGGGGGGTTGGGGGGGGGGGGGGGGTGTGGAGCCTTTCCAGCGCAAACAAAATGTTGCCCGAAAGATGAAGAAAGGAGACGGAAATGAAAGCCAGCGCTGCGCTCCGCACGGCCGGCTCGGGGGGGCTGGCTTGAAGGATTTCGGAGCACTTTTCCCGGAGGGCTGCCCCCCTTTTTCGCCCCGACCCCCGCCGGCCGCGGACGGGCTTCCCACGCGGCCGCCCCCACGCGTGGCCCCGCTCCGGCTCCTCCGGGGGGCCCCGCGGTTTGCCCCCGAGGTGTGTGTGTGTGTGTGTGTTGGGGGGGGGTCCGGCCTTTGTTCCCCCCGCGTGTCGCCGGGAGCCGCCCCCCTGTCGCCCGACAGCGTCGCGACATCGCCCCGCGGGCTCCTCGCTCGGGCCGGGGAACTTTGAATTGTCACCTCCCGGCCCCTGGGCGCAACTTCCATTTTGGAGCAGATCGGCAAATAGTTGTCTCGGGGGGAAAAAGCAGATTCCCCATCTATTTTATTATTTTTTTTTTTCCCTCCCCTACTAAGGCGCTGGCCGTGGCGCTTTCCCCTGGCCGAATTTGCGTTTCGGTAGCCCACCCCGAGCAGCCCGCCTGAAAGCAGCGATTTCCCCGTGGGAGCTGAAAGCAGCCCCCTCCCAACTGCCGGCTCCTTGGGCAAACTTGGGAGGGGAACCAGCCTCTCTCCCCGCAGATGAGCTGCTGCCTTGGTGCTAAAGCTGATTTTGCACCGAATTGCCGAGGCAGGCTGCGTGTGCTCATCTCGACGTGGTTGCTCCAGAGCCTTGGCTGGGGGCTCCTGGTGAAGCTGCTACCCAGGGCGCACACATCGCATTTACTCCTCCACTTTGCTAATCTGTTTTGCTGCAAGGTTTATTTTTTATTTATTTTTTTTTTTCAGAAACGAAGCTCGGGAATTCACAATAACAGGACGCATCGCTTGGCCAACATCACAAAATGCTTCACAATCAGATGGTTGGGGGGGAAAAACCCTGCTTATTAGCAATCCCTTTCTTCTGATACTCTGAAAACATCCTGCTAATAAGCCGAAATATTTTCTGTAAAGCTAAATAATGTATAGCTTTGTTTGTCAAGAACTGTGGGTTGGTTAGTGGTTTCGTGAGTAAATCCAAATCTTGAATGCCAAAAAAAAAAAGGCAAATCAACAACAAAAACTTGCTCACGTTGCTGGATAAATCCCCGCTTCCCTTTGCGCAGGAGCACGCCCCGGAGCAGCTTGGCACCCCAGCCCCTCACCCTTTGCAGCGTGCGCTTTTACAATTTGGGGCGTCGTTCCCTTCGGCAGCCCCAAACCCAGCACACCGGGATGCTCCTGGAGCTACCGCCTTTTCCAAGCCGCCTCCGCGGGCAGAGCCGCGCCGGGAGGCGGTGTGTCTTTTAATATTTTTTATTTCATTTTCCATTTCATTTCATTTTTATTTTTTTTTTCCCCCCTTCGAATTCCGACCGCGTCCGCTCAGCGCCCACCCAAAACCGAGCCGCGGAGCAAACCACGGCGGAGCAGCGGGAGGCGCGGAGCTTGCAGCACCCCGCGAGGCTCCGGCTCCTGCAACCGGCACCCCCGGAGGAGCTCCCCGGTGGGCTCCGCACCGGCCGCCGCCTCGGATTTTGGGGGGGCTGCCGGCGGGGGCGGCTCCCTCCGGGGGTGGCGGAGCTGGGGGGGGACCGGGGACGCGGGGCGGGGGGTCCCCCGCTTCCCCATGATCCCTCCTCGCTCCGCCCGGTGCCGGTGCCCCCCACCCCTGTCCCCATCCCCGCCACCCCCGGCCTCGCCCCCCGGTGTGGGGGCGCGGAGCCGTTCCCGCGCGGGCATCGCCCCCCGTGGCGGGCGCGCGCCGGGGCGTGGCGCGCCGCCGCCGCCGCCGCTTTCCCATTGGCTGAGCCCCGCCGGCGGGGCGCCACTGGCTGGCGGGAGGGCGCGCGCCGCGCCGCCGCGCCGCCCCATTGGCTGCCGCGCCGGCCCCCGCGGCGCTGTGGCGCGAAAGCGGCGGCGGCGGCGGCGGCGCGGAGAGAGGAGGGGCGGGGGGCCGGGAGGGGAGGGGAGGGGGCGAGGGTGGGGAGGGGAAGGGAAAGAAAGGGGGATGGGATGGGGATGGGGACGGAGGGGGAGGGCGGGGAGAGCCGGGCCTTTGTCACGCGGTAAGTGGGGGCCGCGCCGGTGCCGCTCACCGGGGAGCGCGGCGGACAAAGGGGCGGTGGGGCCCGGGCGGGGAGGCGGCGGCGGGGCCGGTGGTCACGGTGGTCCCGCAGGTCCCGGTGGCCCCGCTGGTCCCGCAGCCTCCGGCCCGGGGGTGCCGCCGGGACCGGCCGCGGGAAGCGGCGGCTCCGTTCGCACCGCGATCGGGCACCGGCTTCGCCCGCCGCGGCTCCCGGCACCGGCAGCGGGGCCCCGGCTCCGCCGCTGCAGCCGCACGGAGCCGCCCGAGCCCTGCCCGAGCTCGGGGAGCGGGGAGCGGGGAGCTGCGGTGGCTGCAGCCGGAGCCGGAGCCGGAGGGCTCGGGGGAAGCAGCCTCGCAGCCGGCTCCGTGCGAGCCCGGGGGTTTGGTTCGCTTTGGTTTGGTTCCTTTTCTTTTTCCCAATAATAATAATAATAAAAAGAAAATGAGCTCCTCTACCCATCTGTGTGGTTCTGCTCGCCGGGATTTCTTCATTTTATTTTATATTTTATTTCCAAGTAATATTTGTGCTACTGAAATGTAAGGCGAACAATATTTGTACCTAACCGTGCCGGTGGCGGCTGGGGCTTGGGATGAATCCGCGCGCTCTGGCTGGGAAGTGAAGGCTTCGGGTCTTCATTTTGCCCAGGGATCTCCTCACTCGGTTGTTGGCTTTATCTGGTTTGCAGCCCCCAAACAATTGCAAACTGGTCTTGCAGAACCAAAAAAAAAAAAACGTCTTCACGCGCATTTAAAGCCCGAAACTCAACTCGCAGTCTCGTTTGAACACAGCAGACAGGAAACTTTTTAATCAGTGTTCACCCTGCTTGGTGCAGCTGGATTCAAAATGGGGCTTTAAAAATAGTGCTGCCGTGATATTTCAGCCCGATACCTGAAATCTGAGATCCTCGCCGTGGTGGCGGAAGGAGAAGGTAGAGAAAATATAAATGCATCATGTGCGAGCCGGCCAGGCAGATTCAGAAGTTTATTTGATCAAGTGACAGGAGCCATCGCCAACATGGCTTCCCCTGGCCACAAAGTGCTGTGTGGGGCTCTCACGAGGAGCGCAGGGCTGGAAGCGAAGGCGTTATTTCGGGAGGAAGGCTGCTGCTCACTGTTTGGACGTGTTTTAACTCAGCCCAGGTGGTTTTTTGTTCTGTTTTTGTTTTGTTTCCTTTGGTTGAGTTTTGGAGAAATCAGGCTGCCTTCCTTGCTTGCTCCCCTTTTTTGCTCAAGGAGATCTTTTTTTTTTTTTTTTATTGTTTTGCCAAGGGGGAAAGAAATCCCCAGTAAGGGAGCAAAATGGGGCAGCAACCCAAGCGTGAAATCCCTGCGGAGAGAACAATGCGAGCCTCTTCTCCAGGGGCTGCTGTGCCTGGCTGGGGCAGGGGCGATGTCCTCAGCCTGTGCCAGGGGCACCTGGTGGGAGCTCCCCCAGCCCCTCCGTGGCTTGCACTTGTGGGAAGGGAGAGGTACATTTGGGTTTTTAACAGCCAGCACTGCCTAGATTTTGATGCCCAGAGTTTCTGCCAAACAGCCACTATTTATTAATAATATTTTCTTTAAAAAAAATCTTCATTTCTTTCTCTATAAATTTTGGTAGAACACTGGCCTTTGAAGAAAGTCTGAAATGTTTTGGTTTTGATTTAAAAAAAATAGATTTTGGGTAAAAATTAGTTATCTTGTTTTATTAAAAGCGCAGTTAGCGCTGCTAGCTGCCAAAGTTTCATGGAGTTTTCTTTTGTGTTGTTTTGTTTTAAATTGGTTTAATATCTTAAAATATATTTATTCTCTAGCCCGAGGTTGATAAGAATTCAATGCCTTCCAGCTCAAGCAAGAGTTTATTTTTGATTTTGATTGTGTCTTTTTACGAATCCTATCAGGAAGAAGTGTTCCCCTATCAAGGCAACACTCCTGAAACCAGCTGCTTGAATTAGCCATTAGTGCATGTGCCCTCTGAAGAGCATGGTCACGAACCTTTGTGTCGAAAAATGCGTTTTCCCTTCTCAGTTTGTGTTTTATCAGTTGCCCCTTACTATTTTTCCCAAGATCAGCAAGCAACCTCATGCTAAATACAGTTGGGTTTTTGTTTCTGCTCTGGTCCTCAGGCAGTTGAGCCCATGAATTACAGAGCCTATGGCAGGCTTAAGCTACCTGTAAGGCTGAAGGCTGAGCTGCAGCATTATTGGCTCCTCCTGCAGACATTGCTGCCTATATCCGAACCATTTCCCTACGTCATTTCAGTTATTCTTTATCTGCTTTTGAATAAGTTAAGCTCAGCCTCCTGGGTTTCTCACAAAAGCCACGCCGTGTAACTGCTTCCGTTGCAATGGGTTAGCTTGATGCAGGGTTCATATTTTGGGGGATAAAATGGTGGGGAACTTTGATTATGAGATCTGCTCAGATTGGTATTGTCAGCATAAAATGGCTGGCACAGAGATACTATGGAAGGAAATACCTATCTTTTTTTTTTTTTTGTCCAACTTAGGGTTTTCTGACAGTTTATTAGTCAATGAAGTTTGACCTTATTTTTTTTTTTTCTAAAACATTTTTATTTACAGCCCAGTTACTGAAGAAAAAATAAAATAAAATAAAAGTAATGAAGTTAAGTAACTAAAACTTCTCCAAAAATAATTATTTAAGTAGGAGAAGAGAGATCTGTAAAAACAAAAATAGTCTGCATCCCCGTAAGGCGTAACATGTGAAAATAAATACAAGTCTTAGTCTGACAAAATCAAAGAGCACACATCCAGCCCTGCTCTCATGCTAATTAATTCCTGTTTCAAAGCTCAATTTACATCTCAATTGAGCGATCCTTGATACAACTGGGGGGACATAAATATATCCTAAACTAAGTAGGAGTTTCTACAAACTTCAGATTCAAGTTTTCCTTCAAGAAGTATTTTTTGTTTCAGTGCAGATTTTTTTGTTGCATGTATATATATGTATTTGCAGCAGTAAACAGTTTAGCTCAGCTTTTAAACATTTTTCAAGTCTTACTTAAACCAAAGTTTGAAAATCCAGCAGAAAACCACGAAACAAACTGCACGTTTAGGTAGAGCCGTGTCTGCAGGTCTAGTCTGAGGCTACTTTTTGTGAGTCTGCTGTGAGCCCATTGTCTGAACGTATGGTCATTTTGTGGGAGTAAAACCGAGCTCGCAGAGTGTGCACAGGCACAGCGCTACAATGGGGTCACAGAGGCCAGAGAAAAAATTCAGCTTTCTTGCATCAGAGCTGTGATAAAGCCCCAGCCTATATGTAAACATCCACTGAAACTTTCTGATAGGCAGCAGTTGGAGGCAAGGCTCATATCTACCTTTCTTGCCATAACTCAGCAATGTAAAAACACAGTCGATTTATGCTAGCAGCGAAACGCCAAAATTTGTTTATTTTCGTTCTTTGGGTGAAAAAAAAATAATTAATTGTCTGCAGCAGTCTACTTTTTTGCATTAAATGATGGATCTGAGAAAATTCAGAAGTGTTTTGTACCCCTTTACTTCAGCTTTGTTTGGGTTTCTAATACTACCAACGCTGAAATCCTGATGTTGAACTCAGGCATGGTTCCGGTCAGAATCTGATCTTAGATTCTTCTCAAAACAAAAAAATCCAAACGTCAGTTTTGATGGTAATGAAACGCAGACCTAATTGAAATGAGTGCTAGAGCTGCTTAATTAAACCATGAAATTCTGGAAATTTTAGTTAAATTTCTTGCAGCGCTGGCAAGACAGTAAAAATACAGAACTTTTCTTTCAAAGTAAAAATAAAATAAAAATAATCGAATCTCTGTTTTGAAGACTACGAATAAATGAAGGCATTTCATGGCAGTGGTATATTTTAATTGTGGGATCGAATATAACACATTTACGCTCTGACTTTTGCATTTTAATTATGCCCTTAATGCTGCCTTTGGCTTCCAGTAGCCAAAACTTGCCCAAATGCTGCTGGTCCTTAAAATGAGGCTGCTTTTGCTGAGCTGTGGCTATTTCATCAGGGAGGGAGAAGCGTGTGGGCAGAGCCTGGTGGCCCAAAGCTCTCCTGGCCCTGCCAAGCCAAAGGCCACCAGGTGCCCATTGGGCTCCTTCACCAGCTGGCCCCTGGCCTAGCGGAGAGGTTGCACCATGAGCTACGAGCAGGGCTGTGAAATGCTCGTTTTGGGAGAGCCAGAGCAAAGCCAGGCGGTGTTTTGGGGTGAAAACCTCCTCATTTTGGTATCTGGTTTCCCCCACGTCCTGCTGGGGCTCTGGGAGGCTCCCCGCTTGCCAGGGGGTTGCTGAGGGGTGTCCTGCGAGCAGCGGCTGCACGTCGGGTGCCAAAGTCCAGTTGTCTCAATAATTAGGAAAGAGGGAGCAACCCTTTCTTTCCCACTAGAAAACTACATTTCTGCCCCATGCATGCCTTCACACAGCTTAGGAACTCTTCTGAGCAGGAAAAAAATTGTGGCAATCTATAGCCTAAGGGAAGATTTTGTTTTCTCTATAAATTATGAGTGAAAAAGGAGTGAAAAAGATAGGAGGTTTTATACCTGAAATCCCCACAAGAACCCTATCCCGTTTCCCTCTGCTGCAAATAGAGTTGCAATTGATTATTTTTATTCTCATACAAAATGCTGGGTCTTGTTTTGTTGTGTTGGTGGCAGGATTTTTTGTTTGTTTGTTTGATTTGTTTTTTTGAGGGGGCTTTTGTTTTGTTTGAAATGCTGGGCACCTCGTTGCGAACCACTGCCATGAGCAATCGTGTGGGTGCCCGCGTTGTCTCGTCCTCAAGCTCCAGCAGCGCCCAGCGCAGCGGCGCAGCAAGCCAGGGCTTGCACTGCAGCTCTGCAGCTGTAGGTCAAGCAGGGAAGGCGCTGAGCACCTCGGAGATCTAGTTATCAAATGACTGCTGCTGCTTGTAAACATCCAGCATGGAAGACCCATGCACAGGACTCAAGAACCTGTGCTAGCTCCTGGCGCTGTGCTCAGAACTGTTGAGTCCCTAAATTAATAACGCTGGTCTTTCCTTTTGGGTTTGCACTGCCTGCTGTGCCCGTGGGGTCTTTCTCCTGCATTATTTTGTTTTTTTCCTAATGCGTTGATTTAATAATATCTTTTGCTAACACATTTTCTGATCATTTTTTTTTTCATTCATTTTTCTCAAAACAAACTTTATCGATTGTATCTCCTTTTTAATTGCTCGTGTTCTTTTTATACACTTTAAGGGTACAAACTTTCATAAATCTTGTATAAGTACCTCTGAAATTAAGAAATACTCTGAAAGCCAAGAAATAACTAAAACAGAGTAAAACAAAAGTTTTTTGTTTTCTTTCGTTTTGTTGTGTGAGAGATGAAACATTTCTTGCAATTAAATATTGAAATACAGCAGTTGATATTTTGGGGGGAACCATTCTTTTCCAGAACCCTTTTTGTATGATCCCTTCAACAAATTAGGAACAAGTTTTAGACATGGCAAAATTCTGTCCTTATGACCGTACTAGAAATCACCATCAATGACTGATCAAGTGAGAGATTAAAGCCTTGCCTTGCCTTAGAGTGAGAAATTACATCATATTTAGTTGCTATCTCAAATTCAGGATTGTAAGAAACTCAGTTCAACTGAGAAAACCGCACCAGCAGAAAACAGACAGACACAAAACCCTAAACCCATTTCATCTGGGGGCAACGTTCCCTCTCAACAACAAGCTGTTGTCCTAGCACAAGAAGGGGTTCCCACACAGGAAATTTCTTTTTTGAAGAAGTTCAACAACTTTCAGAAAAACTCAGCAGAGCCGTGCTCTCAGAAGTGCCCTTGGTGGAGGTGGAGGGGCTGCATCTGGCAGGAGCCACCAAGGTCTGGCAGGAACACGGAGCTTTGCTGGCCACTGCGTCTTGCCGGCATGCCAGGGGTGATGCTGCCTCTCCTCTGACACAACCGAAAGTGGAATCCACAGGGAAAGGTTCTTTAGGAATGGGGAATTTATCCTTCTTCTCTTCATCATATGTTTTTTTAAAATAGTAATAATAATAATAAAAAAATAAAAGTGCTCCAACGGTGCACCCATGGGGGCAAACCTACACTGTTACAGCGGGTGGTAGGTGCCTTCCAAGGTACCATCTTAACTCCAAAATGCACATTTTTTATATTCCAGTTTGACTTTGGAAGTCCCTCAGTAGGGGCTGGATAGGAATGAGTGCTAACAGTCAAAACCCTGGAGATTTAATGACCTTTACAAGCCCGCAGGGTGGGTCCCACAGACACATGGCCAAGCCCACCGATAGCGTGGGGGCAGCGGAGAAGCTTGCTGTGACGAACACCCCATCCCCACACAGCTGGGGTTACTAATAGAAAACTTTTGGGGGGGAGTTGGGTTAATCTACCTCCAGCTGAGTAAGAGGAGCATTTACTGCAATGACCCTACAAAAAAAAAAAAAAAAAAAAAAGACAAAAATAATAATAAAAAAAAATAATAATAATGGGGAAGCTTTTAAAAGGGTTAGGTGATGCTTCCCACTCCTTGGTTTTTGCCTTGGAGCGCAGCAGGTGCAGGTGACAATTGATGAAGGAGGCTGCTGGAGCATCACCAAGCCAAGGGGAAAGACACCTTTCTGTCTTGGTAAGGACAGGGAGGGAAGCAGCGCTACCCCAGCAGGTGCGTGGGGTTCAGGGGGTCCCTGACCCCTGGGGAAGGTGGCAGCAGCAGCTGGGGGGCAGAAGCTGGTGCCCAGGGCAGCCGGGTGGCTTCAGAGCTGCTGGGCACTTCGTGTCCTCCCCTCTGGGCTCCCTTCCCTCCAAAAAGCACTTTGTGTGGTTGCTCTGTGGGGCTTTCCTGCACTAGGATGGTCCCTGGGGTTCAGCCCTTCCCCAAAACTCCCCAGCTCCATCCCCCAGGGCCGGGGGGGGCTCGGGATGAGGCAGCCACCAGAGGTACACCCAGAGCCCTCTGGCCAGAGCTCCTCCACGGGAGCTGCAGAAGACCAGGAGTAAAAACAGCAGCCATCATCGGTTCAGTGCAGCAGCAGAAGGGAAGACACCAATATTTTCCTTTGTGTTGACCTCACGGAAGGCGCCCCAACCTCTCTGCAAACCACCCCAAAAGGCTTTAGCGTGTGCGTGCTTTACATTAGCAATGGGGTCTATACATATTTAAATAGGGACATCATTAAGCTTGTGCCTGTTCAGACATATGCCCCTAGCAGGGGTGCTGGCTTCTCTTGTTTTCTTTGGCTGTGGTCTCACACAGGAGATAGCAGAGCCAGAGAAAGAGTGTGCACATGTGTGGATCCCCCCCAAAAAGTGTGTTTTACATCCCCACGTCGGTAAAACACAACATCCTTCCCAAGCGCTATAGGTGAATCTGATCCTGGAGAAAATGAGAAACTGGGCAATGATTTTCAGAGCAGTTCCTTTTCCTCCAGCAAAAGCCAAAGGGAAAAGGGCAGCAGCCATTGAAACAGAGCAACTCACCCTGTGGGGGCTGTGCCCCCAGACGGGCTGCATTTGGCACACCCAGGTTTCTGCCACCCCCCAGATTTTTCTTTTTTTCCCTGAAATGCAGCTCTGCCCTCTCCGGTGTCTGCACAGCCAAGTTTTCAGAGCAGCAGCCTCCTCCCTGTCCAGCACCAGTGCCTGGTCCTGAACTTTGCTGCCTATTTGCCCAGAAGCACCATGACAGCCCCCTGACGATGACAATTTTCAGCCCCAGCCCCTGCTTTCCTCTGCCCAGCTCACAGGCGCTGCTTTTCTGTATCATCCACTTTTCCTTCCCACCCCACTTCCCTGTCCAGCTGCTGACCCTAAGCTCCCTGCCACTTGCCCTCCTCCAGCTCTAGCACCCTGTGCCCCTGCTCCCCACCTGCCTTCCTCCCCACTCCTCTTCATCAAGCTGTACCAAATGCCTTCAGCCCCCCACACCTGGCTTCTGCTTCACATCCACACCCATGGCCGCAGTTACATCTCCTGCTGTCCCAGCTGTGCCACGAACCAGGAGCTGAAGCCTTTTACCAGGGCTCCTACAAACCAGCCACGTCTCGGGGGCACCCCAGCTGCAGGCTTCCCCCTGCACTAGCTGGTGCCACGCTTGTCCTGACCAGCCCTAATATAACTGTGCTTTAGGCGATAAACCACGGGGAAGGGGCTCTCCTGGTGCAGGTCTCCTCGCCAGGGAGGGTTTTGGAGAGGGCAGAGAAGCCACCGGGGGTCTGCAGGAGGATGTGGTGGTGGGGACCCCTGGGCCAGGCTCGCCGCCGAGAAGCCGGCTGGGTGCTGGGGGAGAACAGCACGGAGCCTGGGCTGAGAGGAGGAAGTTAAAAGCAGACGAGATCTTTGTGGGTTTGCAGTAACTGGTGTCTGACAGGAAGAGCGAATTCATGCCGGCATAAAGGGAAGAAACAAGGAGGAGGGCAGCAGTGAAAAATCCATATTGTTCACTCAGAAACTTAACAGCCGCCTGACTCCAGAAGAAAAACAATGAGTTGGTTGCAAGGAGAAAAATCGGGCAGTTTCTGTAGCTCTCCCCAACTTAAGGTTGGTTCCTTATTTGCTGTTGTCAACACTTCGAGGTAGTGAGCATCACCCTATGTTCCCTGCAGATCTCTGCTCTTCTGAAACTTTACAGGTTCCATGGGTATTAATTCAAACCTTACCAGGTTGTGCTCTCAGAACAGCGTACAGAGGGACTCATCCCACAACAACTCTCTGCGAGGAGAAACCTCACTGCGGCAGGAGGCGAGAGGAGGTGGCAGTGGGACCGAGGGGCTCTGAGAGGGCTTGGCGGGATGGGTGGTGGGAATTGCTGTGATCAAGCAGAGAACTCCAGGAAAATCCACAGTCAGGTCACTGCTTGTGCAGGCACAGCACCTTCTGCACCTTCATCCTGCTCAGACCCACCTTCCTCCACAGGCAGGGCTCTCAGCAGGTTGTTTCCTGCTGTGCCCAGGGCTTTCCTCATACTGCTTCTCCAATAACTTCAAAGCTAACCCTGAGCTTCCCTCCTCTCCCTGATGCCTTCAGCCTTGCAGTGTTTTCCCCTCTCCCTGCTGGTCCAGCACCGTTCAGCGGGGCAGCAAGCCCCTACACCTCCTTCCTTCCTCTGCTGGTGGGGCATTGCTGTTTTACTGGTCACAGGAGCTGATGGATAACACTCGGCTTTTGCCACACACCCAGCAACCCCTGCCTTTCTAATCCCCCCCTTGTAAATGTCTCGTTTTCTCTCATCTTCGTCAAGGAGGACCTGGATTTGAGCACAAAGGCAGTGCCAATTTCGGCAGCGCTCCCTCTCGCTGTCTCCCCAACGAGGGAAGGAGATGAGAGCAGAGCTCTCATTAGCTCTGATCTGTTGCACCTGGCGAAATTTGGGAACTTCTCAGGCAGCTCTTCCCATTTCCCCTCACATTCCTCGTGATTAGTAGGAGATCTTCCATGGGTATCATCACCCAGAGAGCAGGCTGGCAGCGTCCCTCAGCGAGCGCCCGCGCTGATATTCCAGCGGCCAACTCATAAAATTATCGCTGTGGCCGGCGCTAGCTCATCTCCCTCACCCAGGGAGAAGGCTATGACCAAAGGACCCCGGAACGGAGCTGGAGGAGGTTTGGGGCCACTTCTTGCTGGGGGTGGCCACGCAGTGCACCCTGCACTGATGCATGCAGCATTAGCAGCACAGCGAGCGGGATGGGACGGGACGGGACGGGACGGGATGGAGGCACAGCTGCTGCAGCTCAGTCAGCCCCTCCTGACGTGCCCGCCGTGAAAGGCAGCGGGGCCGCGGGGCAGCGCTGGTGGAACTAATGAGCTAAAAGTGGAACACAGGAGGGGACGGCAGCAGGTGGCTTCGGCAGGCGGGAAAAACGAAGGTTTCCATTTCCACATGCCGCGGAGGACGGCGCTAGCTATGCGGGTAGGTATTTGAGTGGAAAGCCTCCCTGCCGCTTGCCGGGCTGGGGACGAGCAGGGGCTGCTCTCGGGCGCCGGGAGCCTCCCCGTGTCCCCCTCAGAGGCCCCGAGTGGGTGGCCAGTGACGCCTGGAGCTGCCCTGGCCCCGCCGGGGGAGCTGCTGGGACGAGAGCAGCCCTCTCGCTTTTTCCTGCTAAGCGCTGCGACCGGAGGCTGTCTCAGCGACAGCGGCAGCAGCTGGGAGTTGTGTTTCTCCTTCAAAGCCCACGGAAGGGAGTGGGTTTCACAAAGGGACACAAAGCCCTGCAGGGACACCGCGGGGGCCGCAGCGATCCTGCAGAGGGGTGTGCGGACGGTGCCGCGGCGTTACCTGGGGAAATCACCTGCGAGCGGCAAGCGCGGTTCCAGGCTTGTAAAAGCACACACGCAGAGCTCTGTGTGGAAACTTTCCTCCTCCCTCTCACTTCTGCTCCCAGAAACAACACAGAGGAAGTTTTTCACTTCTGTAAACACATGTGCCTTACAGAGGGGATATCTGAAATGCTCGGGGTTTTGGCAACTTTGCCTTGCTCCCCGTAACGCAGTGGCTGTGACCAGAGGAGCACCTCAGCGGGTGAGGGAAGAGCAGCAGTGGGCAGCCACCAGCCTGGCCCTGCTCAGGGTAGTGCAGAAGATTTGGATGGAGAAACAGAGAGTGGAGCTGTCTTGAAGGGTATATTCATCAGTTGGGATTGCTTTTTTAATGAGGGTTGTGCCTACCACACCTCGGAAGGGCCGTGTGTGTTTCTCAGGGCAGGGAAGGGGCAGGCAGAGGGGAGGGGAGCTCTGGGAAGGATTCCTGTGGGGCTGGGCCCACGTGCTGCCATGCCGGGCATCTCTGCACTTTATGGGGTCCCAACCCCTCTGGTTATGATGGCCAAACCCACCCAGTTGTGTTTAGGAGCCTGAATAAATAAATGCTGCACCCTGTTCTGCCACATGTCGCTCTGGTGGGGCAGGAGAAGCTGCAGGGGCCTCCCGGCAGAGCAGCAGGACGGGCTCCTGTCCTCGGCCTCCTCCTCTCCACCCTCCCTGCACCTCTGCCCCAGCAGGCTGCCGGGTTCTGCAGGGGTTTACAGAAACTGCACATATTGCAGCAGAAAGGGAGTCCCCGGGAACATGCCCTTAAAGGACGGGTATCGCCCGGCCAAGAAAAAGCCGTGGGGCAAGGCCCTGCCTGCCGCATGGAGCTCATTTACAACCCAGGCATGTCTTTCATAGGCCTGGCAATTTCCAGCTACCTGCCTCCATCAGTTAATTAAACTGATTAATGATATTCGTCGTCAGAGAAGACTTTGTCCAGGGCTGTGCCTTTGGATGAAGCCAGGGCCAGCTGCCTCCCTGCAGAGGAGGTCCCCAGTTTCTCTGGCCTCAGAGAGCTCAGCTGCTTGTGGTGAGACCAAAGATGCCTTAAAAATCAGAAGCTTAAGGACAGATTAACAGATAAACGTGGATTCTGCAATACTTTTTCTTTGTTAAAGCAGTGGTATGGGAGTGTTTTGGTGTGCACCTCCAACTGCTCTGCAACGTGCAGCAGGCAGGCACTGGAAAAGTGCTCAGTGAGGAGAAGGCGAGGGCTGGGAAATGGGGTTCAGCCTCTCCCCCTGACTGAAGCAAGCTGTGTTTTCCTTCATTGCCTGCATCCATGGAAGGAAGAAACCTGTTGGTGTTGTGGTTCCAGAGCCAGATCCTTGAAAGCACAGCCTGTCCTGTGACATCTGCTTGGGACCAAATGGGTCCTTTAGGACATCCCCATGAAGGTGCAGCCACTCCTGTGCCTTCTGAGTCTGTCAGGGCTGCTTTAGCCTCTATAAACTTGTTTGTAGATGTACATACTGTTTTTAAATTATGTTTTATGGATCCTCCCCCAAATTGCCCATTGTCTTCCAAATAAAAAACTGATGGAAGGAGGGTAATTATCCCCATCTTTATACCCAGAACACCAACATGAAACTCTCTGCCCACACTTACCCACCGAGGCTGAGGCAGGAACTGAACCCAGAGCTTCTACAATCCCAGCACACCAGGCGACTTTACCCCAGCAGAAACTTCCCCCTCCAGGGCATACTCTCAGCTGTATCAGCGTCTGGTCCAGTTGTCAGCTCCACTAAGGTTTTGTCTTTTTGTGTTTGAATACCTGTTTTTCTCGTCTCCTAAGACCCCTCAGCCGGCTTGTTGCATGGGCTTGTTCCAGCCTCAAGTTACACACACTGCATTTAACGCTGACTGAAAATCCAGATTTTGAAAGTTTTATGTTAAAACGGGAGATAATCCCTGCACTTTATGTTCTGCTCTGAGTGAGAGACCAGGGTTGGGTGCTTGTTTTTAGCGAAGCTTTGTGCTCACCCCCTTTTCCCTCGAGCATCAGCAGCTAATGCAGCAGGGCCAGCAGCCCCTGCCCTGCTCTGGCAGAAGAGTCTGTGTCAGCCATTTTAATTATTACTTACACTCATCTTAAACTTGTGAAGGACACAAGGCAGCTTGCCTCTATCTTAGCCAATAACTCTTTTCTACCTGCTCTAAAGAGCCCGCAGGCCTGCCGTGTCCACCCCTCTGTCCTGATGCAGTCCACCAGGAAGAGGTTCAGACATACAAGGTGGAAAGGCCTTGGTGGAAATGTGGATTATAACCTGTTTTCTCTGCTCTCCTTCTCTCTTTTCTGGCCAACAAGCAAGCATTCAGTGCATTGTGCTTGTGCAGCAGAGGTAGAAGAAAAAGACAGTGAGAGCAGGGGTGCAGAGCAGCTACCTTGGACCTGGCTGCTAATGGGAAGCTCCATTACCTGTTCGTTACCTGTAATTAACCTTCCGCTAAGGTGAATGCCTCGCTCAAAGGAAGAAAAACTGTTAGAGGTGTTCATGCCCTCTAGAATTACATACATAGTTCAGTAGAACTGAAGATGTACTTGATGGACAGTTATAGTCTTGGGGTGTTTATTTTCGTCTGTTTTTAAGAGACCAGCTTCTGAACGTTTACTACACTATGCTGTTAAAACCACAACCTGAAAACCCAACCTGGCAGTTCCTCACAGAAGAGAGGATCCTCAGCCAGGAGGAATTCAACTGTAGAGTGACCATGGGATTTCACAGCTGGGATTTTTCAGTGCAATACAAATCAGCTTTTTGTTCTCAAGATTTTAGGCTGTGAAAGTTACCAAGCAGGAGAGAGTGGCTGCCGAAAAAATTCTCCATTCTGCTGCCATTCTGCTACAGTCTGCTTTGTGCCAACATATTCCAGCAGCGCATGTGCGATAGCCATCAAACCAGTTGAATTTTCCCTGATGAAGGCATTTTGTGTATTTGTTGTGAGATTAGATGCTGCACAATATTCATAAAGATCCGCCTTGCCAGTGTAGTGGAATCGCATATCTCCAACCATGCTTCAGTGAGCAACAGGCAGTGGCTTTTTTTTTTCCTGTGTGAATTGCTGCTGTGAGAGCTGGGTGTTTATTTCCACTGAGCCTATGAAAGAGAGCTGAGCTTTTGCAAATTATTAAAGCCTAAGAGCATATAAGGTGTAAATATCAGTAATATTTAACTGTCCTTCAGGTCCTTTTTATCTCTGTGAATTTATAAGGTTTCACCATGAAAGAGAGATGGCTGGCTTACAGTTATTAAAGTACAGTAAATAAGCATCTTTTTCATCACCGTGGATCTACAGACCAAACCAGCAAGAGTGGCTCATCATCATCATGCTGTGAACATGAACAAAAGAGGAGCAATGCAACAGATGGGGCCAAACAGCCCATGTGATACTGGCAATAGTACATCCCATGTATAGTACATCCCATCCCATGTAAGGAACCAGGTTTGCAAGAGAAAAGTTCAGCCTGGAAGTTCTGACAGATCGTAAACTACTGAATTTGAGATGTGTAGAGTGTGAATCCTGGCCCTATGGCAGTGGTCAAAGGAAGATGAGATGGCAATCTCGGATTGGATGTGAGTAACAGTTGTAATCAATGTTGATCCTTGATGACCCCAAGTCTTCTCTATTTTTTTATCCCTAATTTATCAGGCAGCTTTGGTAGGAAAACTACAAAAAAGGGGGGAAGGGAGGAATAATTAGGAAATAATTCCTTAACCTTTAAACTATTCTTACACAGGAAGCACTGCTAGCCTTTTTTTCACATGGGAAAACATATCTCCACTGTAGCCACCCATTTTTTCCAAGAAATGATTTTAATAAAGGTTTACATATTTTAGTTAATTACCTTCTTTAATGTTTAGACAAACACCTTTTCAAAATTTGAATATGAAAAGATAGCTGCTATTAGACATCAAAGATGTAGCCCCTCGTTAATACTAGAAGGGTTAAGAAATCAGGCTGTGTAAGGCGATCGTTCACCTCTCATCAGGAGATTCTACAATGGACCTGCTTAAGTGGCTTACAGCCTCTTCTAGGATACTAGAAATATGCAATTTTAAAAAAATGAACGTTTAACATCTTTTATCACATCTCATATCTAAAGCAGAGAAGGATTAGTCTTATCCGTTACAGTTTAATAAGTTTGACCCAAATTGAGGAAGCGTGATGATGGTCTTTTCTGCGCTGCCTAGACGTACTGCTGATCTAACTGCAGGGAAATTGCACTTTCCACCTAAACTTCATCTAAGTGCTGTATTTACAGCTCTGTATGAGACAGAGAAAAGCACCCCTCTGCTGAAACTGGCCGTCCCTTCCTGGCTGTAGGCAGAGGCAGTGCCACCTGAAACACTCCATGGAGAAGTACAACATACGCAGCCTGAGAAATGCCTAGCTACCGCAGATGGCGTGGCTTGAAAATTTTGCACTCTCCATCACACTTCTGTTTAGAAGACAAGGAGGTTGACTACGGGCACAAGGGATGTCTGTTCCAATTGGTTGCCCAACACCACCACCGAAGTTATTTTCAGAGGAAGCAGAACTATCCCAGACTGCTCCTTTCTCTAGCCCTGAGAGTTCACGTTAGCTGTGAGGGACTGCAGCATCTAAACAGAGCGGGCAGCTTGGTAAGAGCTGGAGCCTCCTCAAAAGGAACATAACGCACTGCTGTACTTTGCTCGTTTGGATTCTGTCTGTCCCTACCTATCAAAAATAAATTACAAATAAGAAAAAGATGGTGTAAGTATACATAACTCTTCTTTCTTTGTGAAGCCATGCCGAAGGTGCTTGTTTCTGTTTGTTTGTTTGTTTTTCCAAAAAGCATTACTCAGCTGACTAGGTCACAGCTCTTTCCTCTCAACGCAGTCAAATGCTTCAGTAAGTACTGCAGGACAGAATGCTTGATGTCACCACAGACTTGAAGGGTAGTTATATAGGACAAACGACATAAAACGATAGCCTTAATAAACGTATTTCACCTTCTGCTTATGCACATCATCTTAAGTACACAGACACGGACTCAGAAGTTATTTTGACTGAACGTGTAAATCAGTATTTCTCTAACTGTTCTTATCAGTTGCGAATTTTCCATTACATACAGTCTTGGGCTAGCCTGCATAGCAGCTATAGCAGCTGTCGTGCGTATTATCTTGCATTCTATATGCTAAGCCTAGAATTAAGGCTAGAGAAAAAACAAGACGAACTGTTGAGCTTTTTCCTGAAGTCAGTATTTAAATATTCTCTGCAATTCAACTGCAAACTTAGTATTATGGTGTAGTAGCACAAAGTAAGCTTTTCTCTGTTTTGTTACTTAAGGTTGACTTAATTTTACTTTGTTGCAAAACTTTTGTATCTGATTAAGAGTCGTAGCACTAAATACAAATGACTAGAGGAAGTACTTACCTGTTTAATTAGCTGTGATTAGAGACACAGTATGTACAAACTACCCAGGCTGTTTTCTTTCATGAACACAAATATCAACATAAACATATCAAAAGCATGAAAGTATCAACAGCTTATATGAATGATGTTCCTAAACACATTTAAAACCAACTTGAAAGAACTACTCCCATCCTCTGGGAAAATGCAGGCTGTCCAAGCTACAGAAACCTGCTAACACAGATCCCTGCTCAGTTCCAAGAAGCATTACATAAAGGAGGAAACAGCTACAAATTGTCCTTCCAATTTCAGAACCCATAGTTTTCCACCTGTCCTTCAGATGATCTGTATCACATCAGCCAACACGTACCACAAAATAAAATGCTGTTTCCACTTACAGCTTTGTATAGACAAACAGATTCGTTAGGTTAAGTCTAACTGTTGGAAAAAGCCATCTTCAAACTTAAGTTTTCAGATGCTCCTGTATCTGGCTTGAGCTTCCAGCCAGCAGAACTGACGGACTGCTGCCCAGCTAGTTGAACATCTCAACCCTTTGGTCAGAGACCAGAAACACTGTAACCTGGCACGCTGCAGCCAGCTCTGTCTCTCCATCCCCCAATTATCACAAAAACCCTGAGCTTGAACGTGCCTCCCCCAACCAGCCCTGCGGCCATCTCCCTGTGCATTTGCTTCATGTTGCCTCACTATTTCTGCACAGTACTCCCTGTCTCCCTGTTATTTTGAAATTAAAGAAATACATTTTCTCTTTGGCAATTTGGTTTACTGAGGACGATTTTCTTAGCTTTTATGAAACTACCTGGTTCATCAATAAATACCTGTAAACCAGAGCCCATGGGTTATTTGTTGAACCTCAGTGTTTCAGATTGTTTTCATTTTACTACGAGCATTCAATCACAAATAATGGATAAAATGTAGACGAGTAATATGAGCAAGAATCAGTAAGACAGAACTTGTTTTGTCACCAGTTTCTCCTGGCATGTTGTATCAAACCTTTAGAAGAGTTGGGTACGTGTTTGTTTCTTGTAATTACTTCTGAATAGTTCCCAGCATTGGCATTCAGAAATAGTTAACAAAATTGTTTCATATGCTTACTCTGTTAAAATTATGACGAACACTTTTGGTGGCATTCCTTGACAGTCAGGATGAAATTATTTTTGCTGTGAGAGCTTGGTAGTCTTATTCCTTTTGCTGTGCCAACATCAACATTCAACCAGCCACATGGTGAGTTATTTCTGAGGGCAAATCTTGCCAGAAATCTAAACAAAGTCAACAGTGTTTCTTCTCCTTAAACCATCTCACCATGACTCCAGCAAGTGCCAAAGATAGTCCAAGAAAAATCTGGACTACCCACTCTGCTTAGCCATCTCATATAACTGCATGCCAATTCCCAGGGAAGACAAAGCTCCTAAGGAAACAGATAAATGCTGACTTTATTACTCATACAGCAATATCATGTCCTGCTTAACCTGTATTCCAAGGTGACATGAGATGTAGGACAGAAAACAAGAAGACGCATTTCAGTGGAATTAACTTTTATTGAGGGGGGAAAAAAAAAGGTTTACATGTAGTCACAGGTCTTTCCATCCATACTTTCGAACTCCAAAAAGGACTGGAAACAAAACTTGCTTAAATCATTATTGCAATACCAAAAAGTTTTTGTTGTTGTTGTTTAAATGAACAGCAAATTATATAACTAATTGCTATGTTCAATAAATATTTTTCTCCTGCACTGACTGGGGGGAAATATTCAACCAAGTACAATAAAAAAAAAATATGTTTTTTACTGTAGATGTTATCCACTGTGTAGCAATCCAAAAACTTATTTATAAAATACAGTCTTAATTTTCAGTGTACAAGGATCTATTTTCCTGGTCAGCCAAATACCAAATTTTGCTCTAGCTCAAATATTCTACACTCAAAGCAACTACCTGACAAAAAAGAAATCCTCTGGTTCATGACTATCTAAATAAATTTGTCATTACAGGAAAGGCTCAAAGTCGTTATTTGTTTATCAAAGTAATAGGTAAACATTTTAACAGAAAGATTAACGAGTTACTTGGAAATGCAGGTTTATGTTAAAGTATCTGAGTGTATTACATATGACATGCAAGCTTTAAAAATATCATTGCTGTCTTGTAATTAGCTAGGAGTCCAATTGGTTTAAAAACAAAATAGGAATGACTTCCAAAATGTATCAACACTTTGGGTTTTCTATTTCATTTTGCTCAAGATGTTTTACTACACAAAAACTACAACAATTACAATATTTAAGAGTATTACAATAAGAAGGGATGGAAAACAGGAATACTTCAACTGAAGATATGTATACTCTAAATGAACCAAAGTTTTGTAAAATAGCTGGATGGAGAACAAGGGAGGGAGGGAAGCAGTAGGGAAGCTAAGATCTGAACCTTGTATTTAAAAATCATGTCCTCAACTGTAACTCCTCTCATCTTCAATAGCGCCCTGGAAAAAAAAAAAACAGACATCATTACTGTGAACAAACAGTACACATGAACACAAACACTGGAAGTGCCCAGGTTTTTTGTTTTCAGAACTCCCACTGATCGATTATTAGACTAGTAACAAGCCTTATGCTGGCCTGATTCTATTTTTTCCTGTGTATTTACTTACTTGGACTATAGGAACGGGATCTTGATCGTGATCGGTACCGGCTATAGTAAGGCGATGGTGATCGTCTCCTTTAAGGAAAATTAAAAAAGAAAACAAACATCATCATAATGAAAGAAGCCTCATTCACATTTCTTCTACAGAACAAAACCATTTCCTTAGCACTGACAGATTTGGCCAGCATGAAAGAGTTCAGCTTTATTTGGCTGTGGCTTATAGCTGTTTAACAAATGCTTTCACATTTCTCTATCTGATGGGTTTAAAACTATGTGGGTATTTCTACAGAACATTTAATAAACTCTCACTAGCCCTGCAAACACCTAAGTGCTTTTACAGATGCCTACAATTCTTGTTGTACAACATTCTCTGAAACTAGATAACTTTCAAAACAGTCAGATAGCTATGAAATGTCAAGCATTAAAAACCCCCATCTACAAATAACCTCTTCTTTAACAGCACTGTTTGTCAGCTGTTCCTGATTCTATATCCAGTATGGAAAAAGTCCTCTTCCTGTCTGTCCACTACGTTTGCAGAATATATGCTCTACCTTCTCCAGGTAGCAAAATTAACCTCTCACTTAATTATTTAGTATGTAGCTGAATTACCGAGGCACTGAAGATGACAACTAATCTTACCCAAACTATCGTAACAAGACTCTCGAACAAAGCAAGCACATATATCGAATCTTGGTACAAAGAGTCACTTTTTTTTTTGCCACTTAACTTCTCAATTTCCCCCCAAACCCACTTTTCCTACAGAGATAAAATTAAAGTTATGCACCTGTATCTGTAGTCATATTCTTCGTATCTGTCATAACCTCTGTCATACCCTCTATCATAGTAAGAGTCACGGCGACGACCTGCTCCGCCACCACCACCTCCTCCACTGCTATTAGGGAAAAAAAGAGCAGGAAGTACTTCAGATTCTACTCTTCATCAAATTAAATAATTCAGAAACTTTTTCCAGTGTTCTTGTAAATGAGACACTTAAGATGAAGCAATTAATCTAATGATTAAACGTTCAAAGAAAAACATTTAAAATAACACAACAAAACAGATAAAATCAACATCAAGGTTTTCAGGCTAATTCACATCAAAATCAAAGGCAAATGGACAGCCTAATATTTAAGTAAGCTAAAGGTGCCTTAACTGGTTGTGCTGGATGTTTTTTTTTTTAATAACATATTCAATCTTTTAAATAAATAAAAATACAGGAAACTACAGTAGGACTTAATAGTATATTAAGCATATACTGAATCACAGTAACACAATTATATTAATACCTTTGTGAGAAGATACAATTGGCGTAACTCTAAAATTAAAAAAAGAAGTCTGCAGTTCAGTTTTTCAACCAGACTTCAATCGTTCAGTTGAAATTAATTTAATCCCACTGAAGGAAATGAGCAAACTCCTTACTGTGTTGGCCTGCCCATGTAGATGCCTGGAGTGGGTGTATGTGCTCTCTTGGTGATTGAGTAATCCACCCGAATCCTCCTGCCATCCAGCTCCATACCGTTTGCATGCTCCATTGCCTGCAGGAAAGAGAAGGGACGGTGGACGTGAAACCTACAACCCACTAAGGAAAACTGTGTGCAAAACACACTATTTTCTGTTAGAGAAACAAGCCCCGACCTTGTTTTATTTAGCCTGGTTACTAGTGCCCCACTGTGGCGAATGGCTGGTCTCTGTCCCCCGGCCCGTCCGCCAGCAGTGCTACAGGGCTGCACTGGGGCGCGGGAGCAGCGTGCCACGCAATCCCTTTCTAAGAAAGCACAGGGCTACCCACTAACACAGTCAATTTCTTTGTAGGGGACTTCGCCTACCAGCCCATCAGAAAGGTAAACAAAGTCCAAGCAGCTTTTCCTGAAAACTGCATCTTTCCTAGCGCCGTCCCTGACCCAGAGGGGATGGGCGGATTCAAAAGCTGTGCAAAACAGTGGCTTCCTGTAGGGTGCATATGGCCGGATTACTGCTAGTCGGCTGCCATTTCATGCTCTCCCAGCCTCCTGCCATCTCCCTTACAAGGACCTACTCCAGCAGAGCTTAGTAAAATGGCGGGTTCAGCCTACATGGATACCTAATTACAACCTTCCTCCCCACTCACTCTCACAATAGCAGCCAGCTAAAGCGATACGCAGGAGGGTCTGCGCTTGAGAAGCCTCTGCCTTCAGACCCGCTCGCAGCTCGTGCACACGCTCGCTGGGTGTTCTAGCCCCTGCTTCTTTGCTCTTTCAATCAATACAGTGGTCTTTCTCAAACTCTTAATCAGTAAAGTAGTTTTTCAGAGGACCACAGCGTACTTTTGAGATTTACATTCAGGTGATAGCAATTAAAAAATAAAAGAATAACCACATTTTACAATTAATGCTGGACTTCATAGTTATTAAAATTTTCAAAGCCAAATTTTTTTTGATCCTTCCTCACCACTACTCTTGGATCTCCTAAATACTACTTTACAACCCAGTTCATCCAACACATGGTATTTTTTTTTTTTTGTGATAAATATACTGTTTTAATCTCAAGTTAAACAACAGCAAAAAGACAAATCTTGAGTTTAACCGTGAGGCACAATGCACAAGCCTCAAATCATGGTAGAGAAGAGCATTTTCTTTTTTTTTTTTAATTTTTAAAAATGAAATTAGCAACTGTTTAGAAATGTAACCTTTTTTTTTTTTTTGTGGTTCTATAAAAAAGATTCTACTGAATGAACACAAGCTATAGAGGAGAACACAAAAACCTGACACCCACAAGATCAAACTGTCTCCAAACTGGAAGTGACTGAGTTATCACTATCATATTTATCTGCACTTAGTTTGTGCTTTAATAATTCTGTTTATATCTATGCTATATCGCCACCTAGTGAGCTCTGCTCCCACACAGCAATCTAACAACTAGAGTTGGCTAACTGCAAGGCTGAGCCCAAGAGCATGTCAAGTTTCTCAACATATCCTGAAATATGTTTTGTGAATTAAACATGACCATTAGCTTTAGTTTCCTAGCTTTGAAATGTCTTTAAAGATCTTGCTCCACAAGGATGAAAGAACTAAAAATAAATCTGTGCATTCATGTTATGAGCGTATATGCACATATCAATAAAACTGAATGCTGCTCAAAAGCTGGCTGAAAAATCAGCATCTTGATGAAAAGCATTTTTCTGGAAAAGTGGCGACACGCAATGAGTCTTGGAAGGAAAGGAACTTTCCGCTTCATGGCACTTTTATGTCTGATCAACAACTTGCAGCCAAAAACTTAGCTGATAACCAGCCACCTGAACTCCAGAACACCTGGCACCTGTTTTGTTTAGTTAAAAGAACCAGAACCTCTTTTAAGAGGAAGGAGGAAGAGTTCTTCAGTGCAGGGAGCAGTACAGAGAAAAGCAGGATACCAGCAGGGTAGCTGATGAATTAATTGAGACTTGATAGTTTGTCTTGGAAATACCAGGAAATGCCTTGTATTTCAGCGGATAAAGTGAAAACATAAAGTAAACCACCATAAATACAGAAATAATTTTGGTGGTATCACTCACATTCAGTCCTTTGCAAATGGAAAATTCTTAACTCTTTGAAACAAAGTACTTCAGAGGACTTCATTAACTAATGATTGCTTTGGTATGAAAAAAAGTCTATTTTAAAACATACTTCAGACAAGTGATACCACAGTATTTATGTTGTACAAAGACTGTCAAAACATATTCATGACCCTACTTACTTTTAAGATTTTTCCTTCAATTAAGAACACCTTATATTCAAATTTAAGATTTTACTTTTTTTTTTTTTTTTTTTTTTTTTTTTTTAAGAGTAGCATGTTGCATTCAAAACAAATTTCAGTTTGCTTCTCCTGCTACTTTGGGCATACATGAACACTAAGAATATTCAAATTTCAAAGGTAAAAGAAGTTGCATACTTGCTTTAACAACGAAGAAAACATTTTCCAACACTATCTCAAAGATAGAAATATATTTTCCAGATCAAACAAAACACGTTTAAGGAAAAAATCAAATTACACTGGGGTTGAAAAGACAAGTAATACCTTCTTATGAGCCTTTAACTGTCAGTTTATTTTTATTTCAACCTGGATTTTCTTCCAAATATCTGAGCATTCTCAAAAGACTGGCACGGCTTTTGCAAGATGACAGTAAGCAAGCAAGCAACCAGGATTCCCATAAACGTACACTATTAGTTTGGGTTGCAAACTCTGAAGAAAAACTGACTTTGTAGGCCAGCATATACATCTCTATGTTGGCAGTCAGAAGACACAGAATAAGACTTGTGTACAAAACGTATAATAATCTTAGATTACAGTTCTACACCTAGAATAGTCATTGCATATATGATATTCTAAAGGTATTAGAATTTAGGTATAGTAGATTGATTATACTTAAAGAGTCAAACAAGCAATTTATGGTGGGACTCATTTTTAAAAATATTTTCAGGGTAAGAGACTTTTTTCTTCCCCCTTTTTTTTTCCCAGCCTGTGTCTTTCCCTAGTTATAATTAAGGCCACCAATAAAAAGATCATTTCCCTTGTGGACACAACATGGGATGAACAGACAATCGATTAATTTCCCACCCCCCCCCAGTACACTGGTATCAGTAGTTTAGCCCTGAATTTTATGAGGATGTCTGAAAGGATGTTCTGGGGAAAAAAAGAAAAAAAAAAAGTGATGGGAAGAAGAAACAAATGAGGAAACCCAGCTTTCTATACTTACTGCAGCATGCCGAGTTGAATTCAAGTGTCTATTTCACCTCTGAGCAAGAGTTGTTTACATTCTCTGCTTTGAGGTTGCTTTTTATTTAAATATAATAATAGCAAATATTTTTTTTTTCTTTCTGGGCTCAAACATCTATTGATTATTTAGATTCTTTTTAAAGCATACCTTGAAGAGTTGTATATAGTCAAGAAATACAGGATTTTAGAGAACCAGAATGAGTAACTGGGTATGTTTCTGTACGAGCAATTTCATGGTATTTCATGGTCTCCAGAAATCTGAAACTTGTAATTCAAAATATCTAAAACCTTCTCATGTTCTTTTCTGGTACATCAAGGGTTCTTTTGATACTACAAACACCACTTAAACATTTCTTCAATAAGCTTTAGGAGAAGCTTTAGTCAGTAACAGTGCTTCTAAAACTGGTCTGCTTGCACCACAGATTAAATGTCTTGCAAATTAAAATGAAAAACAAGACCAAAGCACCTGTAATCATTCTAGTCTTTGGCAACTGAGTTAACAGCTCAGTCTGTCTGCATAAAGTTTGCCTTGATTGCTAAAAAAACTACTTCAGAAAATTGTTCCGAAAGATGGTCAAAACTGTAAATAGCATGTAAGTCGCATTAGGAACTAAGAATTCCCTACTGCCAACAGCTGTTGTAGTTAATGCTTCTCAGATGAGTTCTCGCTACAGACACACAATACTTTCACAGTAGCCTCAGCTTTAACAGCTAAGGGTTGATAGTATGAATTACTGAGAAGTTGGATAGTTGCATATGAAATCCCTGCCTGCCACACTAAGAATCACCTCCCTAGAACACCCAATGCTTTTTACTCACGATTCTCTTACTGCTAACCCTGAGATAATCATTCTGCCTCCCAACTTTTTTTTTTTTTTTAATCCTGCTACATGGGTCTGTATTTTTTCTGTAAACCCTGGAAGAAATGCTAATAATAATGTAATGAGCAGGTGAACATCCTTTAATACTTAGCTAAACTATTTCAAAATGGACACCTCAGTGCCAGTGTTGCAAATGCTGAGAACTATAAAAGAAAATATCTTCAGAAACAGGTCTGCAACAGAAATGTATGGATCTCGTTCTCCACATAAGGGTACTGTGCTCCTCACACGGAGTTCTGAAGACTTAGAGTAGCAATACAATGTAAGACAAGCCATTGCAACAGACAAGGCCAAAAAGGAGTACCAAATACTAATCTTCTAACTTTATGTAAACAAAGATGTAGCTTCATAAAAAAAATCAGAACACATATCAACCTTTTAACCAGCTCAGTAACTGACACAATTTGTAAGAATGGTTACTCATGATGACAAAGCTTCCCAACAAGATCTGCGCTGCAACACAATCCACACTGGGCTGGGACTGACCTACCTTAAACCAAGTACAAAAGCTTAAACACGCTCACAACCCACTTCGTGTCACTGAGTATCAACAGTGTTTGAGAGTGCATCAGCCAAGATGCTTCCCAGTGTACCCCTCTTGGAAGAACAACAGTAAAGATGCTTTGAAATCGTTGTTGTCCATTCCCCTGTACTCCCCAGGAACAGGGTTCTACATCTATTTAGTCCATCTATGACTGCTGAACTGAACTGCAGCCTTTTAAAGCATCTCATGTAATGAGTTTCACATTCCCATTATTCAGAGGCTTTTTTTTGTTTGTTTGTTTTTCTATTAAGACAAAATGTATTTACTTGGAACAAAAGTAGCACAAGTAACATTGCTATTACCCATACCGAACTTTTCAGATTTGATCCATCTTCCACAAGGGATTAGTTTATGTCCTTCAGTCCTCCTACAGGGCCTGCCACAGATTTTCACACCTATAGCTAGATTCTCTTTTCCTGCTTATTGCTACTTCAAATCTGTATTCAGAGCCCGTGAAATCAAGTCAAATAAAGTCTTCTTTTTCCCCCGCAATGGGCTGGTGTGGGAAGAGGGAGGAGTGTAAAACCTCTCAACACTTGGAATTTATATAACTGAAATAATTTAGCAAAGAGGACAGGAGAAAAATTTGTTTACATTCCCAATGACTTCAGTTCCCACTTACAGTGCTCATCTTTACTTCTGTATTTCTGATGCTGCATGTAATATCCTTTTTTTTTTCCCCCTTTGCATTCCAGTTTTGTAGTTTCTGCCAAAGCAGCTTCATACTAAACGAATTGCTTTATGGTATTTACACGGAACATTTTAAGAAATGCATGGTGTCATGCATGACCACTGCCAATGACAACTAGAAAAAAAGTGTACTTCTAAAGACATATAAAGTTTTAAAACAGACAAGACTAGTATATGAATGTGCCAAGATACTGTGCAGGTATTTTAGATACTAACTGTGCTACAGAATGGTCACAGTTTCAAAATCCCACCTGTGAGAGAAATCAAGTCGTGTTTTTGCAGTGGAAAATTCTACCAACCTTGTATATTCAAAAGTGATTGTGCAGGCCTACAGTGGGAAGTATGTTAAGCAGATAAGGGCAAGGTCCCACTGTCCCAAAATAAGCAGAATAGCTAAGAAAAACAAGATGAGCAGTGCGAAATCAGTAAAAACAACAACAACAAAAAAAATCACAGGCCCTCTAGTCATGAGAGAAGTAGAAAAAAAAAAGGAGAAATTAATGGTTGGTCAAATAAAATTGTATATACCTGGTATAGCAATAAGTGTTGAGTAGTTTGTGGACCTGTAGTACTCAACCAATGAGGAAACGGAAGGAATTAAGCATTGGGTAATAGGGAATAAAAGGTTATGATATGCTTTTGCTGGATGCTCCTGCTTGCAGGATGCTCTCCGTTGCAAAATAAAAATAGTACTTCACTGAGATCCTCATGTGAGCCCGTGTTATTGGCTGCAGGCTGTTTCTCACACACCCCAGTGCAAAGAAATACTAGGCTAAAAGGTCAGAACCAGAAAGGCCAGGAAATGTGAACCCTACCCATCCTAACTCCTCTCTCAACCCATCAAAGCAACAGTGGGAAAATTAAGTGAAGCTGAAGGAAGTTTCCTGTTCTTAACTCCTCTTCTAGCCTGCAACAACCACACACATGCAACTTCCATTCTCATTATAAACCAGTTCTCTGTACAACACTTCACCATCTTTTACAGCTGCTTGCCATATCACAATTGCTTGTAGAATCGTACCAGAAATCAGTCAAAGCTCAAAACTGAGTCTAGTTCAACCAAGCCATCCATGAAACATTTTGTATTAAATTATCATCACCTAGCATCAGCAATTTTCATTTTTAAGTTACTGATACTAGGCCCACAGCTGTCACCCTCCCTTCCTGCAGTGCTAGGTGAGAAGAGTCAGACCCAACCGTTATGAATATACTTATCTAACGTAAACAGAATCAAACGGCAAATCTGAAACATCTGCCCATGACTACTCATCCATAAACATGATGCTTGAAGTCTGTAACTCATTTTGCAAATAAGGAAGAAGGAGAATTCACAATGAAAGCTTACATGCTAAGTTAGTATTTGTACTTTACTTGTCTTAAAGAATGTCTGACTCAAATAGTTCTTTAAAGAACGGATACATCTACAACAACTTTTAACAACAATTTTGCATCTACAAATTTTATCAGATTTAGTAAAGCTCACAGTATCCATATGCAGGTTAAAATATTTATTACTGCAGTGAATCTTAATACTGTTCAGATCTTAATACTGTTCAGATTCTTTGATTCTTTCCTTACACATCAGTCACACTACTGACCACTTAGTCCAGCTGCTAACAGCTATTTGTGTAACTAGCCAAGTCACTAACTGAGGCTTAATTGAGGACAGAACACATACTCCCTCAAATGCATGGTGACATACTTTAAAAGAAAACAGTAAAGAGAACCTTCAGAATTCTGATAGAGAGAATTAGTTTGAAGAGTTAACTTTGAAAAATTTGGAAAAATCCTAGATGTCTATGTCTGCCTGAAGATTTATTTTCATTTTGGAGTAACAGATTAACAAATCAAAGTACTATGTTCCTTAGTAATTCAATACAGACAGCCCAGGCTCAAAATTTGCCCAAACATCCGAACATTGAACTAATGTGTTTGATCTGTCTAAAAGTGCCACATGATTTGAACAAGTATTTTAAATGAATCTCACTCAGAACTTTCTAGCGAATATGCACACAAAAATGTTTTTTTTTTTTTTTTTTTTTTTACAAAGATATTTGTAAAGACAACACACAAAGAGCACACCTGTTTAAAGTAGTAAAGCATGAATTTACCTCTTTAGAATCATCAATCCTCTCAAAATAAACAAAAGCAAATCCTCTTGATCGTCCAGTCCGCTGATCATAAACCACATTGACACCAGTCAAAGGTCCGTAACGGGAGAAGACTTCACGCAAATCTCTCTCAGTGGTATACAAACTGAGACCAAACACTCCGAGACATGTATTAGGATCTGGATTGGCCTGGTAAGACAAGCATTCAACTCCAATTAAGTTAATAAAATACAAGTTATACATTCTTACATTGAAATTTCTCAATTATTTTTAAATTAAAAAAAAAAATAAGCATAGTTTATTACAAATCTTAATATTTCAAGCATTAACATTTCAATCTTAAAGTATAGCTCATTTTCTGGTTTTTATTTTATATATTAAAAAAAAGTAAACTTCCATGTTGGTGAAAAATTCCGACTGTACACTTGAGAGAAATGAAGCACTATGGTTACAGAAGAGATACAGGTAACGAGAACCTGTTTTATTAGTATTTCTCACTCAAATCATCAACAAGCTGAAGGCAGGATGTCCAAGTGTGTGCTGAAAACTGGTCAGCCAGCCTCAACTCCTATCCTCAGCCATTCCGCAAGGTCACCACCAACGGTTCTGAATACTGCAGGCTGCCTTCAGTTTCATACACTAAAAGCATCTGAGATCCTAAGCATGGACAGCTGAACTTGCCTTCTACCAAAGGTGTGTTCTTCCCAACCCCTCCTCCCTCCAACATTTCCTATTCAACAATAATGAAAGTTAATATTTAAATTTGAAAGTTTCTTTCTGTTCAATAAGCTGGATCAAAACCAGCAGCTTCTCTCAACTACATACTGAAGGCTGGTTCCATGAAACTGTAACCCAAACGTGCGCTCACTTTTCTAGAGCAAGACTCTCAATTCTTTAAAGTAACGTGGAAAATGGAAATACTCATACACTTTACTTCAACTAAAGGAAGTCAAATAAGAAATCATACAATTGTTCAAGATACTGCAATTCATTTTCCTATCAGGCTCAAAATTTCTCTATATGCCCCAGAATTCATACAATGCCAATTTCATTTTAAGAATTACCTTGATCAAAGTAAGTTGTTGTTGTTTTAGTTTTGTTGTGATTTTTTTTTCCTAGCTAAGTTCCTGGCACCTGTTATACTAGACTCAGGAATTTAAAATTGGAGCAACAGGCATTTTTTCTGCTGAAATAGTAACTACAAGTCAACACAGATGAAATTTATATTTCAGCTTCAGGTTTTCAAAGCACAGTGCTGTACTGTACTGATGCACAGTAATTTATGTCTCAGAGCCTGCCTTTCATCCTGACTTGAAGAATGAACAAATTGAGATCTCCTGTCATGTTCTCTTATGAACCCCTCTGTAGTCCTGGATACCAAGGTGACAATTTTTAGATGACAATTTAAAGTATAGTCTTGGATTTCAAAGCTTACTTCCATAAGGAAAAGGAAAATTCTACTTCCAAATACATAGTCATGAAACAAACTAAGACTAAAAGCTGAGTAAAAGTATTCCATGGTCTCTAGCTGAAACTCTACACCTTTAAACAAATTAAGTAACTACACTAAGCCAAGTAACAGGCACGGAAGATTAGAACATGCACGTTAGTTACCGGGACTTAAACTTCAACATGCAGATTTTCAGACAGAGAGCCATGAGAATCAGAATGCAAAATATAAACCAAGAAAAACATTTCTGTGTGCAGTTGGCTTAAGTTTACCCTACTGCGTTCTCCATCTGCAGAAAAATGTTTAGAACTTCAACTCTTGTTTTCTGGAGAACCATAACATTAGATAGTGACTGTGACCAAGTTAAGCACATCTTTTTTACTACACAAGAAAAAAAGTATTTGGATAGTATTTTTCCACGTAGGAAGTAGCGACTTAATAAGCACTTCTTTTCACAAGAATGTTTAAAAACATTACAGCTTTGTTTACTTGCTTCTGCCTGAGCAGGTTCAGTGAAAGCATCAGTTTCTCATCTGCAACCTACCCTAGCTCCAGTTAAAAAATTACAGCTTGCTGATACAACAAATTCCCCTATCTTCTACCAACACACGGAAGAGATGAAGTACACGATTCACCCGTGCTCTCATACTATCTTTCCTTATTTTTATAACGGTATGTTTCAAATTGTGTTGTTCTTTTTTTTTTCCTCATAACTTTTTTTCAGGAGTTTTCATTGTGAAAATATGATGCCCAAAAATACCTGTGTATTTGTTTCTCTGCATTTGCCAAATTTCAAACATCAGTTTTAAGTAATGAACCCTATTATCTATGCTAAGGCAAGCTAAGTACAGAGAACCACTCTGTGCGCTCTAAGCAACAAGTGACCACTGGAAAGATTGTTCAGTGTCAGCCATCACCACTGGAAAGATTTTGACTGTGCAGAATTAAAAGACAGCTTTAATACTAAATTTTTTTTTGTACTGCCTCCCATTGGCACAGTATGCCAAGGTCAGCAGAAGTGGCAAAACTGCTACCAATTTTCCTAGTGTCCTTAGACCTTGCAGCTTAGAGAATTCTAATCTGGTTTATTTTTGTTTTGACACTATTAGAACTACTCCTTAGAATGAACATGGAATTCACTCTGTGAAGGACTTTCTCATGTTTCACAGAGTCATTTCCAAGGCAAAAAAGACTTCACAGCAAAATATTCTAATACTTCCTAAAGTAGTAAAGTGGATTCATTTGTCTTTCACCAGGAAATCTGCTAAGCCTTTTGAAGTTGTTATTCCTGCCAACTTTTTAAGACATTAGATTCGTATTTACAACAGTATGACTACACACTGGCAACAATCCACAAATAGCTTAAGTACAAATGTTGCTTCACAACAGCTTAAGCTGCTGTACATTAGCACTGCTGTAGTCTTGCCTTCTTCCACATAATCATCTTCTCTCTCACATTAGTATTAATTGGTTGTGGTAAGCTGCTTCACTAAGGTAAGCATGTAAAAAAAACTATATTCTTTTTGACAGGATTAATAATAAATAAAGAAAAACTAAAAAAGATGAATACTAAAAAGATCATTCATGGTCCTCACCAAGGAAGAGGCAGGCCCGTGTGTAGCAGATTCACTTAGATCAGCATCAAGTGATGCAAAACCAGAATCTAAGACACTGAACCAGGAAGGACACGACACTGGGGGAAATTTCTCTGAATGACACAGAAGTAGTATCTTATGTCTTTGTTGGTTTACCTACACTTTCTATCCCTGTCTGTACAGAAACTAAGTTATTTCATTTGAATTCTGAGAAGACTATCGATCCTTTTCATAGCTCTCTGTTTTTCTAGTTTAAGATTTGCAAATGAGTTCATTTCTTCAAGTTAAACCAAAATCATTACTTGGAAATAAAAAAATCACAAGCAATCTTCAACATAACACACTATATGTTATAAAGAGCCTTTTTTTTTCCCCTTACTCCTATAGTTGTCTTGGAATTATTTTCACTTTTTTTTTTTGTTTAAAGGCATGCACAGTTGCCTTTTTTTGTGAAGTGTACGTATGCTTGGAACAGAATAAAAATAGAAAAAGTCTAACTTCTAGAGCAGAGGGAAACAGATGCAACCTATCTACCCATACTCACCTGGGACAGTACGACTTACGGTAAAATTCTACGACTACTCTGCCAATGGCTGGCACAAGACATTAGCGCCTAGTTGTTAAGGAAAGACTTTGTCCCCCCAACCCAAAAACAATTCCTGTACAATTCCCAATAACAAGACAGCAAGTCAAATTCAGCCTGCAGTTATCTTAGACTACACTGATGTAAGCAGGGACTGTTCTGTTGATACTCAGCCTTGGGGAACATGACATACTCTGCTGCCTGTGTGCCTTCTCCTGTTGGACATTGGAGAGTGACTACGGCTCCTTCGACGGCGGTATTCTGGCGTGTACGATCTGCTTCGAGAACGTCTCCTATGGGAATGAGAATGGGAATGGGATCTGGAGCGAGTGTAACGTCTGTGCGAATGTCTTCTGGACCTGGATCTTCAACAAAGAGAAAGCTTTTAGTTAGGTCATATGCACCCAATGTGAAATGTAATGAAATGAAATGTAAGCCTTACATTTCCCAGAGAAAAATTTTAAATTCATTTTTCAGAGGCTCACTACAATAAAAACAGTTAAGTTTCTTCTACTTTGTGCATCTTAAGATTGCAGATCTTAAATAACTTGCTCAGTAGCACAAGTTTCAATGTGGTCAGAGTGCTTCTGGCATCAAACACAGGTTATATTCACAACAGTCTTCAGACAGTTCAGAGCTTAGACTTTTATTAGCTTGGCTCCACATGTAACACTTGTATATTGATACAGACACCAAGTATACCACACTGTAAAATACTGTCTTAGCTGATAAACTGAAAGATCTAGCAGTACAACAGTGCTAGGGCATCTACAGATGAAGTTTGAAAAATCAGTTGAGACCAAAAAAGCTGTTTGACTCCTCAAGCATTTCTCTGCAGATATCCAGTCAATGATGAACACAGTTTTGAACTTGCATAATTCTATCAAAGCTGCATGATTTCATACAGTTGTTGTATCCTAATAACAGGCAGATATCTGGCTACACACTGCAAGAGAAGAAGCAGTAACATCGGGCTGAACTTTGCAATTTCAGAGCACAGTAACTCTTCTAGACTTCCCTGGTAAAGTAAACAGATAGAGAAGACACTGATCTCTCCCAGGAACTGGTAAAGAAGAAAAATGTAGTGCTGTGCGAATCCCCCTCCCTCTCCAGGGGCACAAATGTTTTGTTTTCTGGTTTTTTGCTCCACCGATAAAAGGATTCAGTAGCTCTACCAGTTTCAACAGTATGAAGGTGCACAGCAAGATAGAAGAAGAGAAGTGGCATGAGCTGGGTATTTTATGACATACTTAGAGGAAAAAAAGGTAGACATTCCTCCTGTACACCAAGTTCTCTCAGAACTGAGAACTGTAAAACTTTGCCTGTGCAGACACAAGCAGGGAGAGAAAGGCATACGCAGCTTCCAAAAACAAGCTTAAATACTAAAGCTGCCATAAATTAAGAAGCTATCCATGCCCAACTTTAATCACATTTTTTTCAGATTTTTTTTTTTAAAGAAAAAAAAAAAAAGATTCTGGTGCAGGACTGTTAAGAACTGGCCCAAGTAGTGTCTTCCAACATTTCCAACAGCTATGGAGCTTACTCTTTTATCCAACCCAGACTACTTTTGCTGTAGTTCTCCCTTCAGTTTTCCTTCTTTCCTAAAGGAGGGGTCTACACAAGAAAGAGTTCCCCTGAAAAAGGTTCTGGGGGAAGGGGACATAAGCTTTTACAGAACTGAGCTGTACTCTCTTCTCTCTCTTCTGGAGTAGTTTGATCTTCTCATTTTAGTAATGATTTCTACTCCACTACTTCTATTATATTACCTCTCTATAAATCCACACACACTATTACTTACGGAATCCTCCCCCAGCTTTGTTCAACTATACGTCCACCAACACACAAATTAACAGCCTTCTTAATACATTTCCAAAAGGTTTATAATTTTTATAACAAATTAACAGCCATCTTAATACATTTCCAAAAGGTTTATAATTTTTATAAGGGGAAAAAAATCTCAGCATTGTAACAAAAGAACAGGCATAAGCACTAATAGTGAGTATCAATTCAAACTATTTCCAGACATACCTCGATTTTGATCTCGACCTAGAGTGCGATTCAGAATGTTTGGAAGCTCTCGATGGACTGCGAGATCCTGACCTGCTCTCCGATTTTACACGAGCAGGACTCCCAGCTGGAGATTTTGACTGGGAGCGAGACTCCTAACGAAAAAGATAGTATTACAAATGGTATTGGTTGTACAAATGCCTAACTCCTAACATTTAAAGTACAGTAATTCTATTATATTGATTGCTCCTGAAAAAACAAATGGTTAGGCAATACCCTCCAGAACAAATTTTCATTTTGCTAGCCCACTGTTAATATTGTATGCTTTCCTCAAATAGATCCCTGCTTGAACCAGATCACCAATTCTCTATTAACTAAGTAATCATGCAAATTCATCTACAACTTGATCATACAGACACTGGAACATAAACCATACATTTACTTAACCTAGGACCCATTCATTCTTCCAGATTCTTTTAATTCTACTTCACTCTTGCTTTCTACTTCTCTTCATTCTTCATTGAGTTTTTCATTTTTCATACTTCGTGTATTCTTCCCCAATTCAAACAATTCATTAAAGCCTTAAAAAAAACATTCAAGTGCTTCTATCTGACCAATCTTCTGTTCAATTTTTTCCCCCATTCAATTTTAATTTTCTGATCTTTAATACTTTTCATTAGCCTTCTTTTATCTTGATTTATCTTCCACATTCTTGGAAAAAACTCTTCAATTTCTTCACGAACATTAACCTTAATGGAAAAAGAACATTTAGTATATTTAAGCACGTGGGGATTATAAAACTCTGCTGGAGTTCAGATGTTATCTACCAAATTGAAAAGCCAGCAGGTAAAGTGCAAGAAACTACTTTATAAAACAACCTTTTTTAAAAAAAGCTTTAAAACTGTATAAGTGTCTACGGTCTAACAATGAGCTTACTGAGTTCTCAGTGTTTTACTGTATTTTCAAAGCTACCCTCCTCCCCTTTCAGATTTTTATTCTCTGTACGATACATAGATGAACTAAAAAGCTAATTAGCACAAATATATATTAAAAATATTGATATCGATAACTGATTTTCCCCCTAGCAACAACTATGTACTTCGCAGTATTAAATATCCCAAATTCCACTCCTACACATTATTACTAAGACACTCAGTTCAACAGCACGGCCAAAGACTTCCAGTCAAAATCTATCTATGCACATACTTACTCGCATAATACATGCACATAGATATATGCAAGACAAATTTTTCTTCCTACTTTCTCTTCCTCATTGTTATCCTGTTTTCCTTGCACACAACTTAATCCACAAAAAACAAGACGTATAATACTGCAGTTCAAAGCAATCCAATAACAGACAGGAGGTTTTTTTTTGTTTTCTTGTATGATAATGCACACAAGAGAAAAACTAGGAAAACAAGCAAACAAAGAGCAGGTTAGGATTTCCTCACATTTTAGTGTACAGCATTCCTAGGGAGCTCAGCTATATAAAAACAAAAAAAGCTGTGGAAATGTGTGCTATATACCTCTATAATGTCACAAAAAAACGTGCAAAACTTGTAATGGAAAAATCGCACAGCAAGTTCCCCTCCCACAAGCGTTACATTTCATTTTCATTTTCATCATTTATTCTCCTGCCTGTCCTTAAAATACTTTCCCCAACTTATCTATTTTTTCCATGTAAGTCCAGATTTGCATTTTCTTTTGTAGTTGAATTCTTCAGCATTCTGAAGTCCTTTCCAAAGGACTCCTTCCTCATATTCAAAGACAATAAATCGACCAAAAATGAAACATGGGAGACCCCTTATTTCTTACAGCAGTATTACAGCTATGCTGCCTTTCCCCCTTTACCTCAATGAAAAGGACACAGGATACGTGGAGGGCATCACCTTCTAATTTGACAGGCACACTAAACTGATCAATGAAGGCCAAATTCAAAGCTGGGCTGTGACGTGGACCCCAGTAGGTCTACGTTACAGGTTATCCTATTGAGCCAGCTATCTGCTGGTCTAGCTACAAGACTGTCGCAGAAAGAGAAGGAAGAACGGGCACTTAAGTAATACCAGATTTTATTCTGTGTTCTTACTGTTTTATTTGAAATTCACTGTTCATTATTTAAAAAACAAAACAAACAAAAAAAAACTTTTAGAGCCACTAACATGCTTTTTCATTACCTCTCCTCTAATTTTGTACTCTTTATTGTTTGATAGCTCTCTTTAATCCTTACATTTATACTTCATATCCTGCAATACTTCCCAGTTTCTCCTGGAGTTATTTCCACTCCCCTCCTCAGTGAAAGTGACCAATAATATAGAAAAGCACTTCATGTGACACCCTTCAGATTTAGAATAGATCCTTCAATGAAAAGACAAAGAATTCACTCTCCTCAGTCACTCTTTAATGAGGATACTGTACTGTCCATTCTCTTTTTACATTTGAGAGATCACTTCTTAAACAATAAGGTTGGAAAAAAAAAAAGAAAGAAAAAACAAGAACAAAAAAAAACAGATACCACACAATCTAGAAGTGTTGGGAGGTTCCAAAAATATTAAGAAGCCAGTTAACTCCCATACAATGACAAAATTAGCTTAGCATCCTTATCTATTCAACTGAAGCATCTTCTGATGCTGCCCCCAGTTTTCTAAGAGTATCAGTTCTGACAAGGGCTCTGTATGAAGTTGCCAAAAGCAAGCAGTGCAGCATTTCATGGAGGTGAAGTCCTTTTCCAAGCTGGTTGCTCCAGCCCTTTAAGGGCTGCACTCACAAACACATAACTTTAGAAGCAGAGGGACAGAGGTGACAGCAGGAGTTCTTACACATTTCAAACTTCCTCAAACCAAGTACCTGTAGATGTAAACTGCAGCTGAAGAGAGATTACCTGTTAGCAGTTGCATACCGTGTCTGTCACTGGCAGGCAATTACATCTCATCTTCTGATGCAACATAGATCACCTAGTTATATCTCCTACAGTGCTTCAAAAGGAGACACTAAGGGAATCGCAATAACCTGGAAGAGTTTAAGGACTTAAGGAGGACACTGGAAAAGTACCTAATAAGATTTACATCAGCAAGACTACAGGTAGGGATTAAGAGATTCAGAGCTTCAAGGTGTCACAGAGAGCAATTTTAAAGAATTTTCCTCCTCTATTTCCTGATGAGAAAATAATTAGCAAGATTTGCCTTAGTCTATGTCACAGACAGACCCCACTGTTCTTCATAACCAATTTATACATCCATTCTGCAATATCAACAAGAACATTATAGTCAACGTGTGTCATCTGTACGTCATTTTTAACAACAGCAAATAGACACCTCTATCATCCAAAGCATTCAAATCCTTAAGTCCTGTACTAGTCTTCAAGTAATTAGATACCCTGATCTTAGCTCCATGTTTACTCCAGAAATTAATTAAACTACTATTTAAGAAAGAATGAACTACAATTTCTCTCTGTATCCCCAATATTTACTTATCTTTCTGTTCTAAAGATCCTCAGTCACTTGAGGGCCACAGATCAGACTGCATTTTGTTAAAGTCAGCTCCTCACCCCACAACAGCCTCACACTTGACAGTGCACACCTTCATGTCTTCTGCTTTGTTACGCAACTCTCAAGGCACCGCTCTCACCCTTACAACCTCACAGGCAGGCAGACGCTCACTGGGACCATTTCAAACCATCTACATTTGCTCTCAGTACAGTCTGTCGTAAAGAGACAGCCAGCGAGCTACCTAATAGTCTTCAGATCAATCTTCCCATTCAAAAGACATATATTTGTCAATAACACTTTTCCCATGGTAAAAATGGAAAAAAATCTTCACTGTGCTTCCTCAGAGCAAGATACGGTGACTTCCTCAAGCACATACTGGGAAATGGGATTAACGATTCACTAGGAAGTCAAACTTGGAGGCAAACAAATTATTGTAGGTGAACACAACCTAAAGACTGCTGCTTCAGCTACTGATCCTCTGGTTAAGAACCACAGAGCTAGAAGCATTTATAGAGAGCACTGAAGAATATTTTCCATCATTCCTACCTTGTTTATTCCAGAAAGAACAACACTGAAAAAAGTAATATGGACAGGATGCCCCTTCCTACCACCACCTCATGCTCACATAGACCTAGGCACTGAATAACTGATCAACAGCTTTAGCTAAGCGAGATGTTAGTCATGTCACTGCATTTCACCCATATCGGTACAACTGTTTCAACCATAAGCGATGCAAGTTACAGCTGCCATTTATCTTCCTCATATCCTTCAAGAGAAATGCTACTTTCCAAAACAGTTACTTTAAAAAAAAAAAAATCACATTCCAAACAGTTCTATGTAGAGCAGAATTGCAAAAGTCTTTAGGAAGTATTTTTAGATTTCCACCCATCATCAGAGGGCACGATAAAGACAGCAAGAAAAGACAAAAATAGTTTTTACATGACTCTTCTGTCCTCGTTTTTGTCACGTTTTACCATGCCTCAGGCCTCACCGTTTCAGAGCATATCATAAAGGGTTTGCTACAAAGCTATCGAAATTTAAAGAGAGATTAAGTAAAAAGAGACAATTAGGCTTACACTAGGCTTCCTATAGCAAAGCATGGGAAGTGAAATGGGAAGAAAAAAAAACAACATGTAATCACCAAGAAATTTCAGTTGGCCTCCACCCTAAGACGTACCACCTGCATGGGGGGGCAGAACAGGACAGCAAGTATTAGAGCAACACCGTTAAGGTAGCAGAAGATAGCTTAAGGCTTTACAAAAATCTTGCCAAAAAAAAAATCCTGCCCTAACTCCAAAAATAAACAAAGTCCAACTTCATAAGGGAACAGAAAAGTGAAAGCAGTCAAAAAAGAAACTGAAATTTGGTAGCAGCCTACATTTGCTGGATTAAGCTGTCAATTTAGCAGCATCTCTTCCTGAGATGAGACCAGATTACTTTTTAACCACTGCTTTGACAGGAACTCACCAACTTTCCTCTGAACTCATCAGAAAAGTTACACTTTTGCTTAACACTGTGATCTGTCACTCCATACTAAAAATAATACTAATCTCTTAATTAGCTATTTTTCCATAAATAATTTAATACATATGTAAACCTACATTTCTTTTCATACAGAAACTTATATGCATATTTAACTATTTTAAAAATGCATCAGCAAGATTTATACATTGTTAAAAATGACACTGCTCCAATAAATATAAATAAATAAAAAGAAGTAGCTTCAGCAATAAACCTTTTGAGATACATAAGTTTATCTTTTCACTGAGGCTTGAATATATACACCTGTCCACGGAAGGGTGCTGTGGTCACTCTTTTGCCCAGGTAACAATCTAAAATTTATTAAGTTTATTAAACAAAACAAGCAAACAAAAAAAAAATCAACTTCTGTAAAAAGTTTCCTTTCCCATGTTTGCCATTAGAAACCACAGCACGATCACAGCCTACCCAAGCTAATGCAGAACTGCAGAGCATTAGCAGCCTGTCACGCCTGTACTTGAAGAGGTAGGAAAGCAGCGTGCCTTCCTTGCCCCTGAGCTGGCAGGTTGCTGATACAGGTGTCTGAACCAAAGAAATCATCTCAAGGTTGATCAGGTTTAGGTAGCGTTGGAACATATATAAATTTAAGTATTTTCTTCATGAAGCTTGCATGCAAAAAAAAACCACAAGACACGTTCAGAGTTTAGCTGACCCAAAAGCCACCTGCATGCACACAAACTACACATCCTTCCTTCAACAAAATGGCTCGCACATGAAATGATCTAGGGTTCAAGTGCTTTATTAGACTGAAATCACTGAGATTCTGGCGAGAGTAGGAAGAGGCCTCTCATTACAGCCACAGGAGATGATCAATCTGGAGTTCTAAGATGGAGTTCTGCCTTCACTCTGATATAAAGTTTTGTCTATTTAGACAAAGAACCCATTAATATTTGTAGACAACTAGTAAACTTTTAAGATTGCAGAAGTCAAACGCTATCAGAAGCTCAAAAAAAATTGATCAAAACTGCAAGCGGAGTTTCCGTTCGCGTCTGTTCAGACTGCAACTTTTCCATTGCTCTAGGGAAGCTTTTAATGAAGCTGCATCACAGAACGTGCACCAGATGAACAATCTGTTGTTACAAATAACTGGGCAAATATGAAAGGAACTGAGATCTAAATCCTTACAAAGCTATCATCTATCAACAATAAGAGATAAAAAGTCTCATCTGTCTAACCTGCTCAAAATGAACACTTAAAGGTGATAAAATCCTGTACCTTCTGCAAAACTCACATCATTGGACAGAAACATGACTTAAAATCTGTTTCCTTCTTCAAGTCCATAAACTTACACCTAGTACACCCATTGTATTTCTAATTATTCTGTCAATTTCTTTCCCCCAACCATACTTGGGGGCAGGATTTCTTCTCTTCCACCAGCCACATCCTTAATACAGAACTTGCTGAAGCAAAATTGATGTAAAAACAAAGCAAACGTTAATTAGTCTGAACATATCTGATTAACATTTGCTTTGGAAAAAAAATGATCAGTAAAGAAGTGAGTGAGATCGAGAATAATAGTTTAAATCCCTGCAATTTTAACCAACACTTCATAAATGCAAGTTTTCGAGTAGTACAGATTATGCAACCTCACTGCAAAGTTATTTCCAAGATTATCCTCAATTTCCTCTTCACATGAAGTGACAGCATGATTTTAAAACTGCAAATTGGAGGCAAGATGCATGGACATCTTAACACTGCTAAAACACACTTTACAGAATAATTCCTGACATCATTTATTTTTGTTAAAACTATTTTTTTTTCTTTACAAGTAAAAAGAAGAACAGGGAAAGATTTTCTAACTAATCTTCCATGTAAAGATTTATTTTTTTATAATTTTTTGGTTACTGCTGACTCAATATGCACCTTCATCCTATCAGACTTTATTGCTATTCCACTACTTTGAGGAACTTTACTGGAAGTGTTTTTGGGGATGATATGCATCTGTATGGACAGAAAGGGACTTAGACTAAACTTACCCCCCCCCCCTTTGAACATCACACTTGTTAGTAGCTAAGCCGAATGCTAAGGAAGGTGGGGAGGACTAAAAGTTAGGTACTCGGAAATCTCTTTTGTGTCAATTTGGAGGAAAGCAGGTTCTCCACCCTCTCCCTGGTCTCTTTGTGGTTCCTTCTCCCACTGAACTCTTCTGCCATACTCTCTCCATCCCATGTGCCTGCACATAACTGAGGCACTAGGACATTCAGCTTGGCACAGGTCTGTCCGTTTGGGAACAGGAGATTGAAACACTGAATACCCCCAACACTTACATGCTTATTTTATGAAATATATATATATTAGGCTGCAATATTTTATAATTTCAAATATTTCAACAGCATCATTGTCAACAAAAAGATGTATTAGTGAAAGAAAAAAAGAACCGCTTAGGAATGTTCCTAATTACAACTTTTTTGTTGTTGTTTTTAAGTGAATCCTGTTCTGTTCAGTTATGTTTAAAAAAAGAGCATTAAGCAAGAGAGTGCCACTTGCTAGACTGATTCAGAAATTCCAGTATTACGGAAAGAACACAAGTTTTCCAAGTGAAAACTCAATGGGGTCAGCAGTTCTGTCCAACAGGTAAATTTTCCACCTCAAAAAAAAAAAAAAAAAAAAGCATAAGCCAACTGAGAAGTAACAGTCAGAGAAATGGCTATGCAGGACCTCTCATACTTCAAATACTGTCAAAACATTAATTTTATTTCTACATTTGGCAGAAGAAGGTATGCAGAAATACTGAAACTAAACAGCTGTATCATTTTTTTTAACACTAACATTAGATCCATCACAGAAGCTAATATAAACATTCTCTGGAGGAATCTAATGTAAATAGTTATAAGAAAATAATAAAAAAGCATAAATTTTGCTATAAACTGGGAGGCTGAAGTAACAAATTTAAAAAAAAATGAACAACGAAGATTACTTATGCTCAACCTTCTCTGAGTTGGCTGGTTTTCCTTTCAGAGACTAGTTCATTTATCTGAAACGAGCATAGGTAGACAGCCGCCTTTGTCCAGCAACTAACACAAGAACAGATTTTGTTTACCTCACCTGAGGAACCAGCAGCAGTCACTGCGCAGCCAGGTACAACACAGTCAGCCTGGGGACTGGGTTTTTTTTTTTGGTTTTCTTTATGTTTTCTTTTTTAAAGACTAGTGTTACAAAAAGGCTACAGCATTTCTGTAAGAATTATTATTGGAATGTGACTCTGGTCCTTTAAAAATTCATTGCTCGGTTCTCCAGGCAACAACCTTATGTAACCGTATTACTGAAAAGCTGCTACCGCTGGTTCGTCAGAAAAAGTCACCAAAAGGATGCTCAGGTGTTCTTCTAAAGCAACTCTCTAGGAGAGAACATAAAAAAATATATATCTCTGAAAAATTAACAAAAAAAAAGTAAATGGTGATGGAGAGAGAACAACGCACGTTTAATTTCTGTTTCAAGCAGCTCCTAATTCCTGCCTGCCCTGCTCATCACTAGGGGAAAACACACACAAAAAAAAAAAAAAAAGAAAAAAGAAAAAACACAAAGAAAACGGAAGGGACCAGTCGGAGGCCTAGAGAAAAACCGCAGCCATGGGAGGGCAGAGAGAGAAGGAACAGGCCTGACAGGGATCCCAAACCGCAGCGGCTCCTGGAGAGAAAGTCTTCGGCTCCTGGCGCTCGCTGCGTGCCGGGGGTTTAACAGCGGGGGCTGCACCTCCCTCCCCTCCCCTCCCTGGGGCCTTGCGAGGCTCGGGGCACAGCGGGCAGCAGGAGCGCTCACAAAAGGGCCCGATCCCTCCTCGGGGAGCAGGAGCGTGAAGGGGGCCGGGGCTGGGCCCTGCTGCCGGGGGTTGGGGGGGCAGGATGGAGGCACCCCCCCCCCCCACCCCAGGAAGGGGGATGGCGGCGTGAGGGGGAAGGAAGACTGGGGGGGGGGGGGCAGCGGGCTCAGCCCCCAGCCGGGCCGGTTCCCTCGGGTCGTTAAAAGCAAATAAAATAATAATAAAAATAAATAAATAAATAAAGGGGTGTTGGGGGGGACACAGGGCGAGGAGGGGGACGTGAGCGGCTCACGGCTCGGCCAAGCCTCGGGCTCCCGGAGGAGCCATTTTAGGAGCCCCCCCCGCCCCTCATCCCCATCCCCCGTCAGGGCGCCCCCTCACAGCACGGCCCCGCCAGGGCCGGCCACTCACCCTCCCCTCGAAGTTGTTCTCCTCCACGTCGCTCATGTCGGCAGGGTCCCGGCCACGGGGTTGGGCTGGGCTGGGCGAGGTTAGGCTAGGCTGGGTTAAGGATTAAGGATTAGGGCGAACGGGGACGCTCAGTGCCGAGCAGCGACCGCAGCCGCCGCCACTGCCACCACCTCCCTCCCGCCGCGGCCGCCCCGCGCCGAGTCCCGCCGCAGCGCAAAATGGCGCCGCCGCCGCTCCGGCTGCGCCCGGCACGGCGCGGGGGGGCGGGGCGCGGCCTGCCTGCCACAAAGGAGGCGCCGAGCGCGGCCTCGCTGTGAGGGGAGGTGGTGGCGGCTCCGTGTGGGACGGGGGACGCCTCATCCTCCTCCCCGTGAGGTGAAGGCAGCGCCTTCGCGGCTCCTCGTTTCATCTCATTTCCACAAAGATGCCGCCCCGTGCCCACACACCGACGGGGGGCATCTGGAGGCGCTCGGTTCCCCTGTAACTGCCCAGGCTTCTGTCCCCAGCCCAACTTGGCTTCTCATCTTCTGTTACCATCACACGCCCGCTCCTTTCTGGCAAATTCCACTGAGAAGAGTTTTAAACCTTGATTTAGCCCCCCCCTCACCAGTGTTGTTTTGGTATGACAAATGGCTGCTTCGCGCATAGGGCTGGAAGATGGCTTTCAATGTAAGACTGTGGAAATAAAGCCATGAGATCCATCTTGAGTGCTTCTAAGAAAGACAGGCCTACACATTCACTAGTAGTCTTGAGGATTTTCTTTTAAACAGAACATTACTGAAAAGCCTTTCCTTTCACATCACCTTGTTCCTCCCTGTCCCATGTGGTTTGGGCATCTCTTCCTCCAGCACACACAAATAATGCAGCTAACCCCTTGCAGGCACCAGAAGCTCAGCAGCAAGGCCAAACAGTTCCTTAGGTGAGAAAATTGCCAAAGTTGACCAAATAGTGAGGCTTGCTTTGCCTCTGCTAAGAGCTGCCTGGTTGTGGTTGTGCTGTCATGTCCACATTGGCTGACGATGGACATCTTCAGCTCACCATTGCCATAGCCAAGGGCTGACCAGTGCTCATAAAAATGAGTATTCCCAAAGAGGAGTGGGGAGCTCAGAGGGTGATCAGCAGGCAAGGGATGTTTCCCTTGAAACCAAATGCCTTTGCTCTGTGAAGCACACTCCTGGGGCTTCAAATGGGAGCGCCATCCGCTCCACCTGCTTCTCCCTCCTCAGCCCATGACAGGATTTCCAGTGGTGTCTGTAGTAGCACAGCCACACCAGCAAATTCACAGTGGAGAGGCCAAAATATTGCTGCTCATCCATACACAGCTCAGTGCAGAGGTTCCAACAAAGCCCTGACATTATATACGTCTATATGAAAATGGTTTTCACGGACCCATAAATTAAGTTAGTTATTCCTTGTGTCTGTTGTAAATGAAAGGCTGGAACGGTACGTGCTAGCCCTTCCTCATCTTGCCTGGTAAATCAGAAGCAAATATTTAAAAATTAAATTATGCCATAATGGTAAAAAGAAGGCAGTATTTCAGGAAGATCTTCCTCTAGGTTTTGTGAAATGTTTCATTTTGGCTGAAAGCTTCTTGCAGGTCATTTATTTCAAAAGTTTTAGTCAGCTCCTTAGCCAGTTCTTGTTTAATTGCAATTAAATTTTCCTTCCTAAAAGTCTAGACTATGTTTTAGCCTCAGCTGATGTCCTACTTTCCAAAAGACATTCTCAATCCATATCTTTTTATTTATTTATTTATTTTACCAGCTCTACACCATTCAGCTCCAGTAGATAGCTTTTCTCATCTCCCCTTCAAGTGTAACTTATTAATAAATATTTATCCTACTGCAAGATCACACACTGTTCTGGCATAATCTGATGCTTATCCGAGCTGATGCTGCCTATAACCTAACTACAGGAACAAAAGGGAAAGGACGCATACTTAAATCCTAGCACAAAAATGCTTACTAGTCTTCTGCCACCAGGTGGGTCACTGAAAGAAAACGCAACCAAGGGTCTATTGAAAATAAGTAACAGTCACACTTGAAAAATGAGCTGGAGCAGGAGGAAAGGGCAGAACATAGGACAGGAAGACACTTTTTCTAACATGTACATGTCTAAGTCCTAGCCCTTGTATCTGCATCTTCTAAGCACTATTAGTATACCCATTCATGTTCCAGCAGCAAATTATTCTAAAATGTTCTGGCACTTAAACCTAACATAAAGATGGCAGAAACTGATAGAAAGACCTGTTTGTAAAAAGTCCAATCAAGTTTACATTTTAAATTGAAAACTACAAGCTCTCTTTACTATGTTTTCCATAACGACTCTGTCTACATTGTTCCCTACAATAACTTTACCACAGTTTCCCAGAGTATAAAACCAATAATTTTATGAAATTACTTATATTTTCAGGTTCAACTTTCATAGTCTGTAAGGTGGTAAAGATAAGGAGAAAGAGTATATTGTGAAATGCACATTCATGAAAGATGACCAAATACATGAGGCCTTCAGGCAGTAAGAATTAAGGATGTTATAAAGTCAAGAGTTCCTGTCAACAGAGAATACGTTTATAATGGAGATAGATATCTTAATACAATTCTGTGACCTCCACCAGCAAATCTTTCTGTGATTACACCATGGACAGATTTCCCTTTCTCCCCCTAGTAAACTCTAAATATCATATAATTTATTTGCAAAGATATTACAGCTGTTCACTGCATGTCTGTGAAAATAAAGGATTAATCACTGAGCAAATAGTGCAGTAATAAATGGCAGTAAATAGCTGCAGTACATTTGTCATGTGAAGTCCATTTCAGACCATCTGTTTTTGATCTTTTCTTGATATTAGAAGAGGATATCTTAATGAGAAAATACAGAAACTGATGAGATGATTTGGCTTTAGGAAATAATTCTAGCAACACATTTATTGGTGCTGCACAATATATAGCCAATCTGTTCACTGAAAAGCTTACTTATCAAATATTTCAATTTCTAATTTTTGCCTCTCCTCCCTCAGTGTTGTATAATGTTAGCAAAAGACTTTCCATGGGATGGATTGTATAGTTAAAAATATATCATTCCTTTAATGCAGCTTCTTATTAATTCTCTGTGGAAATATAGCCTCCATCCAATTCAACAATTGCATAATTTTCTCATATTGAAATGAGCTCTCGGGTGAATGCCAATATTTCCGTACCAATATATGTCCTGAAAAACTCCAAAATAAGGCACTGTAGACTAGGCAACATAACATTAGAAGTCACAGAAGCAAATATTTTGATATGCACCTGATCCACTGGCTGCCGTGATACTACCTGCCAGCAGTTTCTTCTCTTTTCTTTGGTCCAGGCCACAAACCTCTCTGATATATTAATATCCATTTTGCTAATGTAGGAGATGATTTAAATGTCGTTTTTTTTTTCTTTGCATCTAATCCATGCTGAAAACAAACAAAAAAGAGTTGAAAAATACAGAGGAGGAAGGTAGCTTCTGACAAGCACTGGAAAGGAGAGAAAGGAAGAAATGTGCACCCATAGGGAGATGGAGTGGAGCGGCGGTGTGACCAGCAAACTAAGAACACTACTTTTTGTGTATGTTACACGTGATGGCACTAATGCAGACAGAACCACGTTGCAAGCAAAACCTTCAAATACTTGCACCACTTTATTGGTAACTGGTATGTCAGCTTGTCTAGCATCTTCACCAACCTCCACTGGTAAACTGATACCAACTTCTCACATACCACATTGTAGGAAGAGCATAACGTAACTCGCTAGCACAGTTCTGTGCCCACAGTTGATTTATGTGAATATTATGGTGGAGATTTAAGTACTGTCAAGCCGTCAACAGCTCCTGCAGCTGATTACAGGAACTGGACTGCAGGTAACAGCCGACCATCCGTGTATCTAACCAGAGGGACCAGGCTCACTTGAGACTACTGACAACATTAACGTACACCATTAGAGGGCAGAAGTGGCACCTTTCCCTTTTTTTATAGGCTCTGTAACCTCCGGGGGTAATTTTTACTTGTAGATGTCAACGGGAATTTATAGTCGCAGCCACATAAATACACAATGGGCTTCCCACTTGGGGTCTTATAATAAATGTTTTCGGGAATAACTACGAGACTTCAGAGAAGGGCTTGGGCTGGAAGGGGCCCTTAAGACCATCCAGTCCCAGCCCCAACCGCAGAGGCGCCCCGGCCCCCGCAGCGCCCCCTCCACCCCCCTGGTCCTGGCACGAAGCCCCCCGCCCCAACATGGCGGCGTGGTGCAGGGGCACAGCCCCCTCCCTGCGCATGCGCCGCCCTGGGGCGGGGCAGCACGGGGGCTGCGGGGCAGTGAGGGGGGGTGAGGGGAGGCGGGGCCGTGCGCCGTGACGCAACGCGTCGCTGGGCGGGCGGAAGCGGCGCGAGCGGCTCCGTCAGGTGGGCGCGGGGGGGAGCAGAGGGAGCGCGCGCGGCGGCCGTTAGGTGACCGTTGGGCGGCCGTTGGGCTGAGGGGGGTCCTGTCGCCGCCACAGTGAGGCGGCGGGGCCCTGTGCTCGGGGAAAGGGGCGCGGGGAGGCCTCGTCCCGCTCGCTCTGGGGAGGTGGGAGGCCGGGGGGCTGCAGCCGGGCTGCGGCGGGCAGCGGAGCCCCGGCTGTCACCGCGCCTCGGCCCCCTCGCTTCGTCCGTGGTTCGTGCAGGTGCCTCGGGGCGGGGGGCTCTGCTGGCAGCTGGCTGAGCGCTGCCGTCCGCTGGGCAGCCCCGCTGCACGGTGCCCTTGGGTGGGGAAGGAGCAGCGAAAGAAAAAGGGGGTTTCTCGGGTGTTGTGCACCGGTAAATGCACGCACGTGATTAAATTCTTCTCTAAAGACCACTTTGTTTTACGAAGATGATTTTTAAGCTCTTAATCGTCTTGACTGTGGTACCGTAGAGGTTTGTAACCTTTAATGTATTCTTATGTAGCAGCATACAACATTCAGCAAGGTAGAAATGTGTCGTTCCCGTTGCTTGGGTAGATGTAACTACTGATGCTAATTTCTGACAACGACTATTGAATCTTATTTTTTTATTTTCCAAGTGATCTGTTTTGAAATACCAAAGGAGGAATTGAAACATGTCGACCTAATATAACTTAAACAAATCTAGAACTCACTCAGGACTTCCAAAAATATTTTGTGGTTTCCTTCCTCTTTCCAGTGGCTCTTTTGTCATAACCTGTGACTGCAGTGACGCTGCAAGATTTATGTCTTTCTTGTATGGTAAGGACCTAACTTTCAAAGAGGATAAGTGTACTTACAATGATGTGATAGAACACGGAAGAAAAATAGCTTGCTTAATCCATATTCAAGCAAAACCGGATTCATTAGGAATGGTAGTTTTTTATTTCTATAAACATTTGTAATGCATTAGCACATCTCTTACTTCTGTAGTCTCATTAATCATTTATTATTAATAAGCTTTCTTTTCAGTTTCCTAACCCCCTGTGCTAGTATCCCATAAATTCTCTTTTATGTATCTTGTCATCTGAAAGATACTGACAGCTTGAGCGCAGTGTATTTTCTGGGTTTGTGTGCCACAAAGCAATGCAGAGAGGAATTCCTGTTGTTTCTTGTGATGTGATGCAGAGTTTCTTCAGTGCAGTCTAGAGCAGGGTAACAAATGTTTGGGATTTTGATACCCAACGTGGGTAGATTATGGAGAGGGGGGCAGTTTTTCACTTCAAAAAATGAGCTTTGTAGGAGTTGTGACTTATTTTTTTCACAGAGCCTTCAGGATATGGATACATTGAATGTGAGCACACATGTGATTTGTTCTAACTAATTGGGATGTAGTGTTATTTTGGTGCAGGTGTCATGAATTGCTGTTTCATGAGAATATCAAAGACAAAATGCAGATAACTATGCAGTAAGCAGCATATTGCTTTAGTGTTACAAGTGGAGAGATTGCAGTTTCTGGTCACATGAAAATTTATTGCTACCTTTGTTCTCATTTTGAGGGCTGGAAATACCCATGTGTATAAAGCTTAAATTATTGTGGCCTCTTTTTGTTATTTTGTGTGTTATATGTGCTTAATAATTCATTTCAGGTACTTGAGAGCTCCAGAGGTTTGAGGAATTATGATGTAATACATTCGGTCTAGTAAATAGGTCTTGTTTCTAAAGCTTTCACAGGTAAAAATAAAACTATTTCTTCTAGATTTTTTTTGGTCTTCTTTTAGAGGCCTCTTGTGGCTTTTAGCTTTTTGCAGGAGGCATTGGTATTGCTAATCCCATGTTGTTCAGCTTGAGGATTGGGTGGCACTTAACAGCTACAAGTAAAATATTTCCTGTGGAGTTCGTGACCGCTTTTCTGAGAATAGTTAAGGGCACTAGTTTTTGCATCTTGCCCACACTGTGAGTAGGATAAATGCATGCTGTCAGCTTAAATTGTCATCTGTGTAGACAACATTATCTACAGACTAGTCAGTGTCAAAAATACCCATTAAGTTGTTTCCAGTAGCTGTCAAAAATCTGCTGTGGAACTCAGTCATTCAGATGAATGTGTTTTGTCCTGGTACATGTTTATTGCTAAAACGTACTTTATATGGTATCGGTTATTTGAAAAGCTCTTTCAACTGTGACTGAAATCTTGCACAGTTAGGTGGGCTGCGTTTCCTCAACTGAGCATTATTAACAGTCTCCTAACTTTTCTTGCATGACTGTCAGATTTACAGAAATTATTTCTTTTACCATTTGCCTATGTCATTTACAAGATGACTTTTGAACTAAATGGGTAGTTCCTCTGTTTAAAAGAGGGTCTAGCCTAATACTAGACTCGAGAACTTCAAACTTAATCCACTAAAATCATTTTTTTGTGTGGTGATAACAAAGAAAAAAGAGGCTACCTTGATATAAATACCCAAGTAATGTTTCTGGGCGTCTTCTCCTTCATTTGAACAATGACATGTTTTGCCATGCCCACTGCTCTGGTACTGTGGTTATCTACTGCCTGTCACAACTGTTAACGATGCTAAGATAAAACGACAGGCCAATCTAGAAATAATAAAAAGAAGGAAATAAACTGTTTAACTTTATCGCTTCCTGCATTTTTATTTTTCTGAAGTCTTCAAATGGATCAGCCTCCTTGGAGGGAGCATCAGTCTGAGGCAGTCTATATTGGAGCTCTGCCACTGAAACATGCTTTTGGTGGATGAGTCTTGCACATGCCCATACTCAGAGTCCTGCAGGTTTTTAGAAATAAAACCAGGCAAGTTAAATTTTTCTACCCTTTCCCAGTGGTATAAGCGCTCTTGTGTTGCTTTTCTACAGGAATAGCGTTAGTGTGGATGCTGTGTGCACGTATAACCAGATCTACAGCGGCAGTCTTTCCGCCATTGCAGCAATCACTTTGCTGCAATGCAAAGTGATTAAGAACCAGCTAGCACTTTGCTAGCTGGTTCTTAATCTCTCCAAACCCTCTTGTTTTAGGTCTTTTTAAAATGTTCAGTGAAAATCCCTTTCCTCTCCGAAGCCTACACTAATGGCTTTGCAAGTATGGCTCCTTGTAAAACTAGCTAAAATTAGCAGAATGTTACTGTTTCAGAAGGAAATTTTGGAATGCCAGAGGCTTTGAAAAAGTGTTGCAAATGCGGATTTGTCATATCCCAGTGTTAATTGCTATGAAAAAATTGTGTCAATGCTATGGGGAGATAAGAAGCCAAGGAGGTAGCTCGTGCCTTGCCATAACTGAGCAGGGCTCCTACCAGAATGGCCTAAACATCAGTGATAAAGCATAGGGAAAAGTGTCCCAGATGGATTGAAGCTGAGATTTTTTTATTTTTGATGTGAAGATACGGAGTTGTAGGAATGTTTCAAAATCCAGATGGACCTAGGGGGGAGAAAGGGAAGATCAGCAAGTATAGTATACTGTTCCCATTGATACTCGCTTGCTTTAACTTTCTTCACAACACTTGGCAAGTCATTTCCCCACTCAAAGTCTTGGCTGACTGCCTGCAGGCGAGGAACAATGAATTTCTGTTGGTGGATTTTAGAAGCATTCACTGACAGTAGCAAGCAGAACAAAGTGGGGGGAGGGAGGGGGGGGGGAGGAAAGCATGCCAGGATACTTTAAGAAACCAAAAGTAAAAGCAATCATTGGAATTAATACTCTTTTCTATTGACTGATCTATGATGTGGTCTGAAAAGACCTGCAAGCCTTAGCCGCACACAAACATAGCATTTCGAGGGGTTCTATGGGGTCAGCATGACTGAGATTTTTGACTGTCTCTTTTCCTTCCTTACTGGTGATGTTTTTCTGTTGACCAGAGTTTACACCACCAATAATAGGAATACTTAATGTGCTGAGAGTTGGTCTCATCATAAAAACTGCTCAAATATGGCTTAGTTTGTCTAGGGACACATTTTGCTGTTAATTGTTTGCTGCTTGGTAGTATATTGAGCTCTCCCATAGAGCTGTGCAGCTGTCGGTGTGAACCTGGGAGCCAAGGGGCAGTGGTGGTCTGCAAAAGTCACTGGTGCAACTGGTCCAGTATAGGAATGTGGTTTTACTCTGTTTTTCAAGAGCTTATATCCTCTTTTTAAAATATGAGGAATGTGATTTTTTTTTTCTTGGGCACCAGCTTTAAATGTGAATGGTGCATGCAGGATGATATGTTAAGGGAGCTTTTGGTGCGTGTAGGAAGGCACTCTTAAAGGGAGGGAATTAGAAGATGTCCTTTCAAGTAGGATGGGATAATAGAAAACTACATGAATTAAATAACAGATGGGGAAATAGTGTTTTTTTTTTTTTTCTTCTGTATCTTGCCAGGAGTCATGGTCCTGTGTAACTGAATATACTTAATATCTTTGGGCACCTGTTTGTCAGCTGCGCTCTGTGCAGATTTTTCTCCTACTGCCAAGCAGCCAGCCAGCGAAGACTGCAAATGACCAGAATGCAAACATCATTTTTGGTCTTCCTGTTCTGGGAAAGATTCAGCATGTAGCTCCTGGCCTTCTGCATGCTTACTTCGTTGTCCCTATCTGCACAGATCAGCATGATGTCTGTCAGTTGAGGGACTGCGATTCTGGAAGTTTTCTGTTGGAAAATTGGCCAAACAAAAGATTTTGGAGGTCACAGAAGTAAATGGAAGGGGTGGACTGCAAATACACGTGTAAAACAAAACAAATAAGATATTGCCGATAGGGCTGTGGAAATGTTTCCAGGTGTTCTGTAATACCCTGTGATTTTGCTTTCCTGGGAGGTACATTGGCTGTTGCAACACGAGTATTGTCACGTCTGTTTACAGCTCATTGTCTGTTAATATAATATCCCCGCTAAGCTGAGAAACATGCTGCCATAGAGCTAAGGAAATGTGTACTACAGATAATTTTAATATGCTGATTTTAAAATCCCTTATGTTTCATAAGCTTATGACACTTTACGGATACTGTAGTAAATCCCAATTTTGTCCTGTACAATTATTTTATAGTAGTTATTAGTGACAGCTTTTATTTGTACTGCCCTAGTTTTTGTCTGCTGTCTGTTCTTTTTCAGTGTTTTTCCCCCTTCATATGTCTGTAGCTGGATACACTGTCCTATGGCTGTATTTGGCATTTCTTTTTTTATCTCTGTCTTGGTAAATCACTCTCTGTGTTTATACAGTTAAGAATGATAATTAGTCACAAAGCCAGACTTGCTTTTGAATTCACTCAGTCGTGTTGGTGTTGGTCATAATTTGGCAGTGAGACACCAATAAGTATTATGGTAGTAATACGTGGAGTAAAAATCCCATTTACTGAGGTTACTTTCTTAATATATTAGTTTGTTACAGACCTACCTCTATAGGTCTCTATGGTATCACTGAGGAACTGCTGCTTCAGCGTTTGGCATGCTGTCATCCAAAATACATAACCAAGAGGGGACTTTATTGGACTAATAATAATTAATAATAGTTAATAATAATATTTTCAGGGTGTTTTTCTTAGCTTCATCCTTAAACTGTTTTGAATCCTGGAATGGAATGGGTTCTTCAGTTTTCTCTATTTTTCCCCTGTAGTTGACACTTTGTTCACATTTTTGCTAAAGTTGATTTTTAATAGCTACCACAAATACCTGGTTGCTTGCTGCTTTATTTTGCTCTTACAAATAGTCATCTTTATCTGTCCTGTACGTTTTTCAAAGCTAGGAGGTACACACCACCTCTGCAGCACAACTTTGAATTTGCTGTCCTGATGCCATGAACTATTTCTAGCAGTTTAGGAAGGGTGAAATCTCTTGGACAGACTAGAAAATTGATCATGAATTTGTACTCGTCTTTTGTTAGCTGGCTGACTAGCAGAACTGACAGCGCTGTTAAGGTGCGCTGTGACCTTTGACGGATTGAGTATGCCTTGTTTTCATGATACCCTTACATTGTTCCAGAGGATGCATGAGGCATTCTTTTGCCTTACAAACTGTCGTGCTTTCGGTGAAGTATATGAATGTAATCTCTGGGTTTTGCTAGGAATAAGAAAACCTGATTCTAAGGAAAGCTTTGCAGCACAATTCAGCTAGCGTGTTTTTATGTATGGCTTGGTTTCCATGGAGTAGAGTCAGTATTCAAACCTAGGTCTGATGCTATTAACAGTAGCACCAGAGAGACTGGAACTTTGCTTTATTACAGAACATAAAATGGATTTTCTGTTGCTTTTTCTTTGGTACTTGTTACTTTTGTTTCATATACTTATGATGCAATTTATATATGACTTCAGCGTTGGAACGCAGCTGAGAGGACAGATGTGATTTTATTTTGGAGAGGCTGAGTTCCTTTGCTCGTTGCTTTCATTGCCAGATGTGTCACTGTTTGTTGTGGTATCCCTGGACAGTGTCAAATCCACATTGGCAGGCTCTGGCAATACATTTCTTACACGACAAGCAGTGGCAACAATAAACAAAAGCAAACTCTTTCAGTGTCTGTGAAAGACAAACCTAGCCTCATATCCTCTGTTCTGGAAATTGCCTTTAGTTCCAAGTTCTAATGTTGCCCCTGTCTTGGGTTTATAATTTTCAGAATAATTTAGGCGTGCGTGTTGGATTCAGAGAACTTTGTTTAATCACCACTTGAATCACTCACCTTGCCTGCTTATTTAAAGGGTTATCTGAAAGATGCTCACCTCTTCATGGATTCTGGAATTGCCATTTTGCCTGCACAGTTGCCTATTTCTTGTTTGTTTTGTCCTTTTTCCTCAGATTTTCAGGTTTTGTCTTGTCTGTACTCCACTATCTTCATGGTCTTTTTCCTTTTGTCTTAGATTTGGGATAATAGGAACTGTAACAATCTGTAGCTCTCATGCATCTTTTTTTTTTGTTGTTGCTCTTTGCAATTACTTCCTTGGCCATAAAAGCACTTCGGGTGAGGCTGGGAGATTGGTAAGCCTGGATTTCCACATGGACTAAGTCAGTGTGGAGAAGGAAGTCTCTCTCTTTTTTTCTTTATTTCCCTGATCCGCAGGTAGTAGGTGAGGAGGGAAGAAAAGATCACAAAACTGTTAGTTCCTTCTTACAAGTGTACTTTTATCTCATGCTGCATTGCCTCTGCATTATTGAAAACCAAGGTCCATTCTGAAGACAAATTTTGTTTAAACCGTAACGTTCGTGTACAGAAATACTGACCCTTTAGGGCAACAAGAAGTAAAAGATTATTCCCGTCCATCCGTCTTATTTATTGTGCTGTTTTCCTCCTAGTGTGTATACCTGCTACTCTGCTGCCCTTTTTTTCCTGCTAGAAAATACTTGGGTGTAAGCTCGCATTTCTTTCTTTTTTTTTTTTTTTTTTTTCCTCTCAGCACTGTGTAATCCTGAAAAGATGTGTAGCAGCATTTGTTTTTCCCTTTCTTAAATACGGTCTCAGAGGCACAAACAACATTGCTTACTGGCTTGGCTCTGGCCAGCAACAGGGCCCTTACCTAACATGGGGCAGCTTCTAGATTCTTCTCACAGAAGTCACCTGTATGGTGACCCCCTGCTACCAAAACCTTGTCACGTAAACCCACTACAAGAGTATGATGTGAGTCACTGGAAGTGCATGCTTCAGGAAGAAAGAGGAGACCAGATCTTGAGAACTTTGAAATTACACTGCCAATCATTTAAGGAGGGATGGCCCCTTAAAATGCCTTTGCAGGATAGGAAAAGTGCCATCTGCAAATCGTTACCTTCATTTTGGTACGCCTTACTCCCCATTTCTTTGAGCAGAGTGAATATTTGGGTGTTACGCTGTTTGCCCAGCAGGTGAAGTCCTTGATTTCCGTTAGTTTCAGTGGTCAGCATGTGTGCTGTGAATCAAATTTATGTGGCAGTGACCCAGTCTGTAGTCCCTGCTGTTCCTTGGTGGGAGTTCATTCAATCTGTTCAGCTTGGCTACAACTCTTGTCCTGGCTTGTGGTCTTATTTACAGCGTGATAGCAGCGTTATTGCTACTCCAGAGCTCTACAGTGATACTGTCTACTAAAGTGGTTTGGGATGAGAACTGAGTGGAGTTCTGTGGAGAGACGAATTTCATTTAAATTCGGCAAGAACTATGTGTTATCTTCAAACAAGCATACGTGTGTGTGTGTGTGTATGTGTATATATACAGATATATATATATATTTATAGTAGGCTTTTGGGAAGGGTGGTTGAAACTTCTGGTCTTCTTTCTTTGAGAGCTATTGTTTGTTCTTTTGTGCTATCACATGAATACCTTACACCAGTACCTCATGTGTATTTGATACTGTCCATTATGTATCTAATGATGTAGGTGCAGTTGATACTTTAAAGTGTGAGTCCAGAGCCATGGATTTGGCAAAGAGCTAGGGAAAATAAATTTCGGTTAGTTTGTGTTTAGGGAAGCTCTGTTTCAGAAAATCTTTAATCATACAATTCCAAATATTTGTGCTGATACCACAGATTTTATTTTTTTTTATGGTTGTCTCTATTTTATATACTTAAGAAAAAATTATCTGAAAAAGCAGATTTGGGGGTGATTAGCGTGCTCTTTGAACAAAGTATATGCCACTGAATTTACAGTTGTATGTCAAATTATTACACGTAGGCTATCTGCCTGTGTGCACGGTCATATCCTACAGTTAAGGAGAAGGAACCAATTCCTCATTCGCTGACTTGTGTTTGCCTCTTGTATTAGTGCACCCTACATTAAAAGTAAGATTTTGTGTACTGGTGATTCCTGTCGGCGTTTTAGACACAACACCTTTCACTTTACAGCAACTTTGTTGTCCAAGTCCTGCTACTGCCCCTCGTTTGGGTTTAGAATCTCCAGAATAACTTAGATCTGCATGTTGATAGAGTATCTGAAGCATGAAGGTTAAGAGGAAGCAAGAAGCACAGCTCTGAGCGCTGCTGCTGTTGACATTAGAATTTACAGTAGTCTGTGGTGTGTCCGTATAAGGCCAGTTCAAGTGGTCAGCAGAGACGATGAAAAATACCATGGAGATTAAGTTTAGATGAGTGCTTAGCAGGATGAAAAATAATGGTGTCAGTATTTTGAACTAACGTTGCATTTTAAAAACAGCGGCCTAAGTATCATTGTAGAAAGTCCAGTCATGAACTCCATTATACATGTAACTGCAGTCTAAAAACTACTCGTGTCAGACTATACGTGGGAGAAAATGGAGAGTAACGTGGAAAAGTACTGTTACGTCGAACAAGTGGTTTTATCCAAACTATGTGAAATAATAGAAATCTCCTCTCAAAAAAAGTATTGAGTAGTTGAAGAACTTTCAGGGGTATCTGAAAAAAGAGAAATAGAAGATATGACCATTTAAAGGGACTTTCAGAATATATTCATTTGAAGGGAAAAACTGAGTACGAAGGACACATGTAAATGTGTTTATGCATGTGATGAATCGGGTTTTCACTGTCTTATAGTGAGATATTTTGGTGAGGTTCTTACTAAGTTGTTCTTTTCTAAAGTAAATTGTCAAAATGAATGTTAGGGCATTTACATATGTGCATTTATAATAAAAAGGGAACTGGATTCTGTGTTTTTTTCTGAACAGTTGCTTCAAAACAAAAAATGTATTTTGGTTTCAAAAACACGTGGCTTGAAGAGATCAACTTCAGCTGGTACATGTGAAAATTAAGGGTGTTTTTTAGTCCTGCATTTCATCTTGTTTGAGTAATTTTGTCTTCCATTACAGAGCTCCCTGAAGATGTCTGGCTTGTATTACTTCAAACTGTCTGGACCTTTACTGTTAAACTGCTGAAGCTTTGCTACCATTTGTTCTTCTGAAGCCTTTGGCTATCCATGTGTCAGAATTGGCTGCTATGGTAAGACTTTTTTTTATAGTAGTAGCAAAGTGCTAGAAGTGGGTGCAGTGTGCATCTTCGTTTTGGTCTTATTTCTTTGTTTATTGTTAAGACACCAAAAAGGACAAAGAATGAATACTGTACAAAACCAGAAGAGGATGACACCCAACTTTGAACTAACAAAACAGCTAAGAGACCTTGCTTTTTGTTTTATCGGTTTATACGTGCCCAATGGTTCTACATGAAGAACAAGAATCAAGTGAATGATTTCACAAACTTTTATTTTTATTTTCTTGGTATAGATGTGTCTGTATTGTTTATCAAGATGTTGAGTATAAATGGAAAATACTTGTAAAACACTTTCCTATATAAGTCTCTTCTAGATACTGCTTTTGGGTTTAATCATTTGAAGTATGACACTTAAAGTAGTTCAGATGATTTGTAAAAAGACAGTTCTGATTTTTGGAGAACAAAAGTATTTTTGTTTTTTTAAAAAAAAAAGAAAAACCTTGTTACAACAGGTGAGATAGAAAGATGACTGTACCTCTAAGCAAATACACATCTACAACTCTTCTTTAGGTTATGCAATAATATTACATTTGTAAAAAATTCTGTCCTTGATCTCAACAACTGTAACAATTTTCAATAACCAAGTGATATTTTACATGTTTCAGGAATCAAGACCAACTAAACTGAGAAGATGTGTTCAAGATGATCCGGCTAGAAGACTTTTCACTTTGTAGATATCCTGGTTTTGTTCTAATATGTAATACAATTTGACTAAGTCAAGTTCAGTTACTTTTCTTGAAGTTAAGACACCCGTGGCCTTCATCAGAGATGTTTCTATCATTTTCAAGAAAAAATATGTCCCAGAAACTGAGTATGTTTTTACTGGTTTTTGGAATCATTTGGGGTTTAATGTTGCTACGCTACACTTTTCAGTATCCAAGACGTCAAAGTAGTGCTGAGTTGCGTGGTCAGATATTAGACCTAAGTAAAAGATACGTCAAAGCACTGGCAGAAGAAAATAAAAATTTAATGAACGGCGGCAGTGGAGCCTCTATGGCAGGTTATGGTAAGAGGAAAAAACATTCTATTTGTTCTAGTATTTTTTTAAATGAAAACTGTAAAGCTTTACTTCTTCTTAAAGCAATATGTAATAATCTTTCAGAGGAAAACAACTCTGTATTGATTGATTCAACTTTAGTTTATTAAACAAAGTTGAAATTTAAGATGCAGTACACCCAGTAAGTTTAAATATTTTTTTTTTCCAAATATGAGAGAAGATAGTGGTGTGAACATGGACAGCAGTATACTTAGATTTTTTAGAAAATTCTGTTACTGATACTGTTTTCTGTGTTCCAGAAAATAGTTTTACAACACTCGAGATCCTTTTGTCATTGTTCGTAAGCATGTGGGTTGTTTTTTATTTTCATTTCTTATGTTTTTTCAATTTAGGTTTAACATATAGAAGTTTTAAACTAGGAAAAAAAGTACTCTTTTCTTTCCTGCTTTGTAGATTGTGCAGAAAATAATATGATACTTTCCACAACAATTTTTCTGTGGAATAGATCTGTTATTTAGAGGAAAGTGATTAAGAACTATCCTTTTATGTTGGAAAGTATCTATCTATATTTTATTGCTGTCCAAGGCTAAAAGGTGTCATAGCTGGGTGTTGTCTGGATGAAACCTGAAATACTGCCTTGAAATACTCACTATACTTCTCTAGCTAGAGGTTGTGTTCTTATGCTCTAATGTTTACTTGGCTGGGTTCACAGTTTACTATAATGGTGGTATCTTTCTTTCTTAAAATATCAAGGAAATGGTATTTAAATAAAAATAAACTAGGAGTCACTTAATTTCCCTTTCTTCCTGGTCTGTATGCTTTCCCAGAATTAATAGTAGCAAAGATGGCAGGCCTTAAGATGTGAATATGTTGAAATTGAAGTTATTTTCCATACACAAGCTAATAATAGACCAAAATTTTCTTTTTCTCGCTATCTTCAGCTGATCTTAAGAGAACAATTGCTGTTCTTCTGGATGACATCTTGCAACGCCTTGTGAAATTGGAAAACAAAGTTGATTACATCATTGTGAATGGCTCAGCTACAAATACCACTAATGGAACTAACAATCAAGCACCAGTAAATTCAATTAAACGTGCAAAAGCAGCAGGCAACATTAGATAGCAAAGCGGGTCACTTTGTCTTGCTACATTTATGATAGGTCATAATTAAGACAAGCTTTTTATCTCTGGCTTGGGCAAAGTAGTAGCTGCCTCTAAAAGAAGCGTACACTATTCTGTTATAGAATGCGCTGGATATATGTAGGCCTAACTTATGTGCATAAGGTTCTCAAAGCACTATTTCATTGCCTTTGAGCAGTGCTTCTAAAGTGATCTTTGTTGTCTTTAGAATATTTTGATATCATGATTTGATGTCGTATGCCATTGGATAATAACAATAAATGGAAAGGAATGGGGAACTTGTAGGTAGGGTTATAAATGTATTTATTTAAGTATAAATATAGCATATCTTTTGGATAGGTGAGCAGCGTTGTAGCTTATTCATTTCTGTGATCTGCTTTAAACAGAGGTAACTGAGGAAAACATTGTTAAACAGATGCTAGAAAATGTGTATACTTACAGTATTTTGTTACTCATTTACTGAAAAATTATTAAAACGATGATAGCATTGGGGGGTAATGTTTTAGAATTGTGACCCAAAGAATGTCTTTATTTGCACTATCAGTCAGAATAGCTAGAGAATTTACTGTATATTTAAGAAAATCCAGTATAATAGGAAAACATTATAGGTAGTAACACTGTCCAGGTATGTACTTATGCCGGAATTAGGGCAGTTAGATTATCAAAAGCAAAGCATAATCTGAGATACCTTATATGATGATTTCTTAAAAGATATTTAAGTGTATGTATTTTGTAACTGCAGATGAAACTATTTAAGTGACGGAAATAAGTTTGAGATATGTGAATACTGTTTATTTTTATTCACTACTGTTTCTTTTTAACTTCTTAGTACCTTGCAGTTTGTGATGAGAATAGCACACCATCTCCCTGAAATGCTTTCTTGATCAGGAGGGAGAGTGATGAAGGGAGGCAAGGCATCTCTGCGTTTAACAGAGATCTATGTACTAAGGGTGTCTTATCATGGAATATTTCAGAGCTAAGGTAATATTTGCCTTATGTTGAAGTTAGCCTTACAGCAAAGTGAATTGCAGTGTGGATGCACTGCATTTCAAAATGTTACTGAAGTCATATTAAAGAGAAAGTGCCACTGAGCCTGTTTTTTAAAACATAGTGAATGTTTTGTGGGGAGGGAGGGTATGTTCAGGGACTTTAGCCAAAAGTGTGCTCGTTGTATTTTTTCCTGTTATGTGTGTGTGTTTGTTTTTTTCCAAAGCTATGTGGGTTTTCTTTTCTTTTTTCCCTGCTGGTATTCTGGATTCGCTTAGAACAGTAGTATCCAGATGATTTTTTCTTCTTGTCACACTGTGCGTAAACTTGTACTTCCTTGCAGAAAGAGAACAATAAATTTTTAATTGTATTTGTAAAGGCTCCAGTTCTCTCTTTTAACGATCTTGTGATTCCTACTACATGAGGTCTAGGTGTTTCAGGATTGGAAAATTATACATCTCTGAGGTTTAGGAGTAGTGTATCCTCTTTCACTTTAAAACCATTAAGAGTATCACAACATTTGTTGGTTGTGTTGCCAAACATTGATTTATTTATTTTTCAAGGAAGATCTCAGTAGTATTTCTCCATTATGTGTTTTTTTTTTTTTTTTTTTTTTATGATGCAACTATATTTCACATTATGAATGACACCACAAATTTTCCCGAAGTGACCTGCTTCAAATTTTATGAAACATGGAATCTCCTCAAGGTTGGTTGGTTCTTGGTCTGGGTTAAATTTTTTATTTTTTATTTTTTTGGAGGGTAGGGGGACCCATAGCCTTCCTTATAAACAACTTATTGGGTGGTAGTATTGGGGGGAATGTCTGGATTTTCTGCTTTTGTTCTTTAAATCCTTTGGCATATGATGAGACTTGAATTTCCCCATCTGTAATTTGCATTGTGAGTGTTTGCCACCTGATTTCACTAAGTGGTTGTTAGTACTTCTGTGACTTTGAATGTTTGTTTAATATAGGCAGCAAAAGTGTTCAAGATCCACTTCTCAAAGTTCTAATGAAGAAAAACTGAAAGAAAAGATTATATTGATTGTTACCTAAGCAGCTAGAAGCACCATGAGTTTCAACAGAGTCAAGTTCCACAGCCAAATAACTGGCAGGTTAAATTGTCTTGATTTTCTAGTTTTTTTCTGTTTGTTGCTTTCCTAGTCTAACAAAACTATTTCTGGATCTCAGTATATTAACATTAATGTAATTAAGCCGTCTGAGCATTGTCTTAAAATTTTGCATAAAGAAAAGCAGTGGAGTCATCCCACGCATTGGGTTGGACGGATAGATAATAGATACTCCAGTGAGACCACTCATAACAATCTGCTCCTCCACTGTTAGGATCACAGAGGTTTGCTGATCTGTTTTTAACTAAATAATTTTCAAAGAAAAAGTACAGAAATGTAGCACAAGGATGTAGAGGTCCTTCTAGTCAGTGTGGTGAAAACATCAGTATCCTTGGCGTCCAGTAATACACTTAACACGTTGTACAGTTGTCTGTTTCTACAAGTAACTGCTCAACACTTGTTTTTCATTAATACAGTCATTTAAAGGGTCTGGCTAGATAGAACTAAATTCTACTCAAAAATATTTGCTATTGCAGAGGTTTCCAAACAGCATTATCAGTCTATTGTTGTGGGCAAGGTGCCTAAGTGACCAAAGTGCCTCCTGTGCAGATATGTATTCTGGGAGTAACCACTACAGTTGCGGTCTTTTTCCACAGGAATGCAGAAGCAGAGTAAGTTTGGGAGCCTCTATAAGAAGATGATTTGGAAAAATTATTACATAACTTTGACATTCCAGTTTATTATGTTTTCTTAAATCTCTTTAGAAACTACTTCCTCCAAATACTCGAATGGAATGAACTAAATTTCTAAACCACTCTTAATTGGTGTGGTACTTTCTAAAGGTGATGTGGAGTGTCAATCAACATCTATAACAATTAAATATGACCACCCTACCCAGGACTTGTGTCCTTTCATTGGTCTGTGCTTCATAAAACAACACAGGCTGCTATTGGTGGAGTTTAGCTAATATATTTGATAGTATATATACTTTTTTAAGAGGCAGGAGTTAAATGGGAGACTTCTTTTGATGTCAGCTAAAAAGGTGAATCAGACTTCTGTAGCGTGTCTCATACACAACAGACTGTCACTGAATTGGTATTTCACTAAATCTCAGCTTGTCTGGGCTGACGTACATGTGCATTTCTATCCGTTTAAAAATATGAAGGTTATTAAACTGTGGCCCAATTTAAAGTGAAAGAAAACTTCATATGACATACATATATGTAATCACACCACCTAAATGCCAGTGGCATTGTATGCTGCAGAATAATTAGTAAATGATATGATTTACTAGCAAGTTCCCAAGTATGTTTCTTAGTACCTCCAGTAAAAACCTATCATTATTAATGGACCCTTGACTTGCAGTTGAGCTTACACTTTCCCTGTGGCTCTCAGTAGATGTCCAATCACATTCCGTTTTTCTGACAGCAAAACCAAAGAGAAATGGTGACATTTTTAAATGCTTGTGAAGCAGGGTGAATAAAACACATTATTTTTTTTAAATTATAGCATATTATATGGTTGTGGTTAGAAGCTTACAGTGAATATTGCCTGCATTTGTTTTTAAGTATATCAGAATATTGATAAATGTGAATGTTACTTATGTCACTCATTTTCAGAACAGTTAATTAGAGATAGTCAATGAGCAAATCTATAGAAATAGAATAAGTACTAATTCAAAATGATGACTCACCTAAAACATTAAAACGGTTATATCTAACTCATTTATCCTTGCATTAATAAAGCAGCTAACTTCTATTTACACAGGTATTCTACTGAATTTTAAAGCACTTGTCAAACTTGTAAGAATTTTTAAAGATTTAATGGGTCACACATTTTATTGTTAACAGAGGGTGTTGAGGGAGACTGTCAACACCCCATGCAGCATTAAGCTGTTGCCTTCGATGTGTAGGTGGCACCTTAGGTCTCACAGAGCTGTCCTGTAAGTGAGCGTCCATATGTTCAACCCACTTTGATATGTTCAGAGATCTTGGGCCAGCAGCATCCGTATGCTCCATCACAGACATAGGAGGTAAAACTTGCCATCTGGATTTCTGTTCTGTTCACTTACCTTGTAAACAGCGAGTGCCACAGTGGCGAAAAGCCTTCTTCCCCCTCACCCTGCTGTTCAAAATTATTCAGTGGTTTACCATGGATTATCGTTTGACTCAGGCTTTAATGAACTTTATTTCAAATGTCCACCAACAGTTTCTTAGAATAGATGGGAGACAGGCTAGGGTTTTCTGAATCAAATATGTATTCTGATATGCTACGACAGTGAAGCAGCAGGTGCTTGAAATGCCTGTGTCATAATTAAGAAATGGGTCGTTTTGCTGAAGTCCTTCACTTTTTATGTCTGTTCCCAAATAAGTCTATGAGCACAAATTTGGATCCAAGCAGATGCTGGGGTACTAATGAGCTGAACAGAGGTTCTTTAAAACAGAGATCACTTGCTGTGACCAAACCCAATAATAAACGCTTTTTAAGGTATAAGACAGGTAATTCATAGGACAGGTGACCCACAAAAAAACTTTATTTCTTACTCTCAACAGCTTCATACTGACTGCTCACAGATAATCTGATACTGAAATACGACACAGCTGAACATTTGTTTCCCTCACCTTCTGCTTTACTCAGAAACACAGCTCTGTTCTTCAAAGCCAAACTATTTAAAGCACAGTTTTTAACAAAGATTGCTTGGATGAGGTATGTCAACCCATGACAGAGGAGCTCCACCGATTCTGTGTGAACCAGGTTTGTCAGGGGGCACTTCCCATTGTACTGGTGGTGCTGGAATCCCTGGCACCAGTGAAACGTGCATACAGATGAAGTATTCCAAAGATCTTCAGTTTTACTGCAGCTCCTGTACAGTACTGTGTTCCTCATTACATTCTAGTTTTCTTTTTGCAGAGCTGCTCATCCTGCTTTTCAACTGCTCTTTCCACCACCTGTTTCAAAACTTTGGTCACTGGAGGAACTTTCTTTTCCTTGGAGAAACAATCCTGACATCTTTGTGTGGGTTTATTTTCCTCAGCTAGCTTCCCCGATAAGGTATTGACTGCAGTGATGACTTGCTCCCACTCTCTCTTCTGCATTTAAGAAGGACCTGCTCTGAGTTCAGAGCAGGGACAAAACATCCACGCTGTATGTCAGTGCTAGCTGTTCCACTGAAGTTTCCTATATGTGTGGCATAGCCACAGGACAAATGGCCAAACCATATGCTCTGTCACCTTATTTAGATACTGCTGGAAACCTGACAGTCTCCCTGTTGTTTCATCTCTCTCTGGGGAAAGCATTGGCAAAACACTGCCTTGGTCCATGTGACATCTCTCTTCACCTTCTGTTTTGTTGCTGGTGGCTTGCCCAGTGCAAAACAATCTGGAGATTTCATTGAATGGCTGTACATTTTTCAACAGGCACGTATCATTTTACTGTATTAAAAAAGCTTACCCTCTCGGGTCTTATTCTGACAGCCTGAGTAAGAGCTCATAGCTTATGCTAATGTACAATTAAGCTCAATTAAGTATACATTTTCTGCTCTCATATTCAGATGCTATGTTTAAAGCATGGTGATCGACATATTTTTATCAAGAGGAAGCAGTTGGTTTACAGATAGTGCGGTAAGTATCAGAAATAGCAGCCTGTGGTCTACGCACAGCAGCCTTTAAGCACGTTGGAGGAATGGTGGCATAAGTGGTTGTTTGTGGTACATCAAGAGCAAGTGGGAATTGCAGGTTGCCCACCTAAGACCATCTTTGGTTTTGATAGTTTTCCTAAGTTGGCCTCCTTTTGTCTTGGACTATGAACAAAATTTTATAAAGGACAAGCTTCCAAAGAACATCAGTGAGTTAAAGGTAAGATTTATGATTTCAAGAGGCAGCTTTCATGTTCTGCATTAAATAAATCTTTGAAGACTTTTTGTGTAAATGGAAATAGTACATTTATTTATTTATAACAACAGCTCTGGATTCTGTCACAAAGATAGGGACTGTCTCTGCTCCGAAGAATTTTATAGCTGAGTTCCTTGATGACTCTGTTGCAACAGAGTCCTGTTCTTTGCAACCTCTCTAGATTCCTTCATTCACAAGAATGAAATTTCCTAGGTATAAGTTCACCTGCTGAGATTCTAGAATCAAAATGTATAAAAACATGTGAAGGGTTTGTAGGTTGTGTTGAGAAATCCAGGGCAGGAGGTTTCTTTGTTAAATGTGGTGTTTTTACCCTGTTGGGCAGCTGAACTCTACCACAACTGCGTTTTCCATCAAATGGAAAAGAAGAAAAACGGTGGACAAGCCTCAAGGGTTGAGATAAGGCGGCCCAGATCTCCTGCTGCTGCATGGGTTCCTCTCCACGGGCTGCAGCTCCGGCCCAGGGCCTGCTCCTGCGGGGGCTCTCCATGGGCCGCAGCCTCCTCCAGGCCACATCCACCTGCTCCACCAGGGGCTCCTCCACCCATGGGGGGGCTGCAGCGTGGAGATCTGCTCCATGTGGGACCCATGGGCTGCAGGGGGACAGCCAGCTCCACCAGGGGCCTCTCTATTAAATATTTTAGAATGGATTTGTTTACAAAATTACCTCCTTTTACTCAAACTATAAATTAAAAAACTTGGAATAGTGGAAAAGCACGGAGAAATGGTCACACATGTTAAAACCATATTTTCAGAAATCTCCTTTCAGTAATCATTACACAAAGTCTGTAACTTCTTTGGTGTATAATTTTTGTCTAATAAACTGAAGACAAGAATTTTAAGTCAGGAAGAGAATTTAACATTTGAGATGGTACATATTTTTTTTTGCTAGCGTCTTTACCATCCATCCACTCATAAGGCTGTAAAAGCAAAGAACCCTTCTTACACAGTAGGACATTGAATGTCAAAGCGAAACCTGAAGAAAGATTTGTTTGTCCTTGAGCTTCTCTATTTAAAGCCAATTTTTCCCATTGTATCAGTCAATCAAATAAAATACCTCCTCTTCATAAACTTTGCAAAACCAAACAGATATTCCACAGCAAGGCTCGTCACCTGGCAATATTCAACTTGGCTGTAGCTAATCATTGCAGTTAGAATCCACACCCTGTACTTCTACCCCTCATAACCTGAGTAATGCTATTGACTTTTATTATATTGTTTGAATATGGACTGAAAGACAAGTCATGCATGGATTTGTTAGCATTTCTTTCACACCACACAGTACGTTTCCAGGATCTTCTATTTGTTCACAGTGCATAACACCAGAATCAGAAGCCGACAGGGATGTATTTTGGCTGGAGCATGCAACTGGTTAAAATTGGTAACTCATGGTTGGTTAGTTTAGCTTGAGTGGGAATAGAAAGGTTAAATAACACTGACTGCTACTGGAGCCTGACCAACACCCACAAATTTCTCTGTTCCTCATGGGACTGATGTGATAGCAGTGGATTCTCCCCTGCTAGGAAGATGATGGCTGATGGTAGTAGGAGAGACTTGATGTTCATTTACAGGAAAAATGTGTAACTAAAATTGGAAATCCACACTATTACTAGAGTCAAACAATTGCTGGTGATCACGTTATTATGGTTAATATTACTGTTGTTAAAAATTTGTGCCTCTGAGCCAACGTGTATAAACTGACATATACCGCCTTGCACTGCGGGGAGAAGCAGTGATCATGGAAACCATCTTGTGTGGCAGCACTGGCGGGTTATGTGGGCCCCAGGCAACCAACATCCCTCAGTGCAGATGTGTCTGCAAGCAAGCGGAGATCACCAGGACGATGCTTCCCGACATCAGCGGGGATTTTGGTGCCAGCAGGGCAGCCACAGGGCGGTTGTGAGGTACGTGTGAGGGGACCCAAGGCGGGTTCCCTTCACTGGGGGTCCTGTGCTCGCCATCTTGAGCCTCGCCAAGGCTCTGTCACCGCCACCAACGACAACACCGGCGCTGAGGGGGCCGCAGGTGCCTCGGCCAGCAGGGCTGCGGGTGTCAGGCGCCCGCTGGTTCGTGCTGGGTGGCTGCGGGGGGCGGGAGAGCGGCGGAGCGCGCCCCGCCCGCGGGCGGCCCAACGGCGGCCCCGGCCATGGAGCGGCTGCGGGCGGAGGCGGCGGCGCTGGACGAGTACGCGGAGTACCGCAGGTGGGCGGCCGGGGGGAGCCGCGGCAGAGCCCGGCTGCTGAGGAGAGGGGGCCGGGTAGGCTCTGGCGGCCTCGCCGGCTGGAACTGGGCAGGGCAGTAATAACTCCGTGTCTCGCCGTGGTGTGGAGCGGGGCCAGGGGTGAGCTGCCGGCTGCCCGACCCGTGCCGGGGCTGCAGCGAGCCCTGAGGCTCCCCAGGGGCTGTGCTAACCCAACCGCCTGGGCACGCCTCCTGACGGCTTCAGCAGCAATAAACACAAACTCGTTACGCTGAAACGCGGCTGTTTAGCTGGAGAAAGCGTGCAATAAAGCATCGGAGCGGTGTTTCTTAGCTACGCAGCTACACGCCGAGTCAGGCAGGTGCCCACTTCCCTGACACGCAGGTGAGAGCGGTGTGCTGACACATCGCCCTGCTGTGCTGCCGTGATGTGCAAATCCTCACAGCACGGCCAAAGGATCGCTTGTTTCATACGCTCGAGTGCACCCAGCACATGGTAACTGAAATATTTACAGACATCAGTAAACTATGCTGCAGCGTAGCTAGGTGTTGCAGTCAAGTATAGTTTGCATTTTACAGGTTTTCCTTGTCTTCAGTAGTCTACGGAAATGCAGGGTTTGGATGTTGGTCCAGAGTCCCAGCTATTCGGGGACTGAATTGGGAAGCAGTGGTCATGCAAACAAATGGGCTTGGCAGAGGTGTGGGTGCAGCTCCAATTCCTTTGCAGAAACTCACGTGGTTTTCTTGCAAGCTAGAAGGTAGCTTAGGTGTATTGTTTGCTTCCTTGGTGCTGGCGTTTCCCAAATTACAGTTAAACATTCTTGCTCAGGCTCAGTGAAGATTAGATAATTAATACAAGTCTGCAATACAGACCTGGGTGTAGATGGGTGAAGGGGCTTGCCAGAGACCACTCAAGAAGTTGCTCAAGCAGAGCAGGCTGATTACACAACCCTTGGTGCTGACTGCTTTTTCTGCAGGATAAAAAGCAGCTTCATAGTTTCATAGTTTATTATTTTTTCCATGTATTTTCCTTCTTTTGTTATATTACTAGAATAGTACTATGAAAGACACGATTTTTTGCATTTACGTTAAAAGTACTATTATGTATTATTTGAAAAAAAAAACACTTGAGAAACCTCTTTTTATTTCCTCTTTTTTTTCTTTTTTTAACATGCTTACAGAATTGTAGGTGATGATGATGGAGGAAAAATCTTTACTCCTGAGGAATATGAGGAGTACAAAAGAAAAGTGTTACCCATTCGGTTACAAAACAGGTTGTATGTGAGCTGGAGATCACCAACTGGCATGGACTGTAAGCTTGTTGGACCAGAGACACTGTGCTTTTGTACTCACCGGTAAGCTTCTTGTCTTTTTCTGCACTGATGTGTTTTTCTTAAATTAGGGAAATATAAAAATATTCCAGATTCAATGAAGTACAGCATAGACAAGTTATTTTAAGGTATAAAGGTTCAGAAAATCAGGTTTTAGGTAATAAGATTTTTTAAAAAAATCTAAATCTAAATAACCTTTTTCTGAAATCAGAACAATTTTGTAGTCTTCAATAAATTAATCTTTAAGGCATGAATTATTGTAGATCAGCTTGGTTCTGATAGTGTTATCAAAATGAAACATAAGGATCTGTAATCTTCATACAATGGATGTAAAAGCATCTGATATTCTGTATCTAAATAAAAATTAGTAAGTAGCAGTAATTAAGATAATTACAGATACTTCATCCCAGAACTTGTAAGCTAAGCCCTTCAGTTAGTTTTGTGATAAATACTAACAAGGTTATACAAGTTACTACTTTTGCCTGTTTTAGGTATAAACAACACAAAACGGACTACGAAGTGATTCCCAAGGACCGTCCTATTTGTGTGCCGTGTCGAGTGAGCCGCTGTCAGTGCCAGTCCTATCACTACGTTCCTCTAAACGGCACACAGCCCATCCGCTGTAGATGCAAACACTTTGCTGATCAGCACAGTGCAGCACCTGGATTTTCATGTAATTCTTGTAAGTTACACATCTTTACTGGTAAACTTAACCAGGAGCTGTATTCTCCCCAGAGTACTAGGTCTGCCCTCCGCTGTTAACTGATGCACGTTCCGATTTTTGCAGAAGGATGGGAGATAGGAAGGGTCTTTTCCTGCACAACCTTTTGCACAGGAAGATCTAGAACATCCTTAGTTCTCCAATTTCTGTGAGGGACTGTAAACTTCCTCAATGATTAGGTTAAATACATGGGGAGTCTAACCACCTAAAATCAGGCAGTATGAAAACATCCCATTTGCATTGTGTCCCTTCCACTGCTGCATGCATCTGACTTTTTTGCCTGAATTTGGTAGTTCGAAAGAGAGAAATGCTCATCTCTATTCCTCTTATTGCCTGGTTGAATGTAACATTAGGGTATTTTTTTCTCAACTCAGTAGGAAGTAGGGCACTGTTCCTAAATAGTACTATTGCTAACAGTCTAAGAAAGCAGTTCCCAAAAATGGTGATTGTGGGTCCAGAAATGCAAATGGCAATGAAATTTTAAGCAAAATGTTTGGTAGGCAGTAAGAGGGAGCTTTTTGCTTCACTTGATCGAGAGGCAGCAGTAATTATTAACCACTGAGATTAAATAATTCATAAAGATGTTTTTCTGTGAAACTTCAAATTATGCAAGCTGAAGATTTTTTGTTATAATTCTATAATATTAGTACATTTCTCTCATGAAGTCTGTTTAATGGGCACTGTAAAATAATAATAATCAGCTTTTGCTGGATGAGATGAGAATCATATCCCACAGAATAAACATAAAATATTTATATGACAGCCTTTCAAGAATTTTCTCTAAGTAATGCGTAAGGCTTAAATGCACCATTGGATGATTCAAACGGAACCCTCAGAACAAAACGTTTTTAATGATCATTTACATTATGCACTTTTTGTGGTGTTCCTCAAAAACACCAGGCACTTCTGAGAGCTTCAAAGATTATGCAAAGAAATGCCAAGACTTGCTTCAGTTTTGGACTTGTGTTGTTTTATTGTACTGGCACTAGTCTAGCCCAGTTGTCTAAATGTAATGTGGTAAATAAATTAGAGATGTAATATCAGTAACATTGAAAAAACACTGCTGTTGCACTTTATCTTATCTACTGTGTTCTGTATCAGAGTAAGAACTCAATTGCTAAGGAATGCCCCAAATGAAGTAAACAAACCTTTAACAATTTTAAGAATGTGATTCTTAAGCATATTATACAGGTCTTTCTAAAAAAAAACAAAAAACAAACCTTCCTTGGTGCTCTGCAAAATGAGCTGTAACTGGGGTTGGTTAGAGGCACGTTGTAAATAGATTTGTAATGTAGACCAATATGAACAATGAAACACTTGCAACTCTGCAATTTCTTTTTCCCATCACTGCTCCAGCAGGGCTTTAGTAACGTTTAGTCTTAGCCATAGTTGGGGCAGATCTATTTCTGTACCATGTCTTTCTGAATGTCACTTGCCATTTGTATAACCATTGCAGTTTTATCTAATGGCTATGTAAAACTTTAAAAACAAACAAACAAACAGAGAGAGACAGTCTAATGGTACTCCTGTGTAGCACCTCCTTTGCTGTTACCATAGGTTCTGTTTCATACTGGGATAATTTTGCTAATCTTAAAATTCGTTTAAATTTGATGATTTTTATCATACATTATGATGAGAAGTTTTCTGGCCATGCAGCATTGACACCTGCTGTGCCCAGTTGGAGATAATGCCACCAAAATGCTGGCAGCTTGTCTTTTCTACCCAGTGACAGATTTTTTTTGTTTTTATTTTTCATCAGAGGAGGGAAAGAGAAGGGTGTTACTAATGGCAGTGGACACAGGTTGCAACATAAAAAGTCCAAATAAATATTAGGAAAGAAAAGTTCACTGCAAGGGTAGCCCAGCACTGGCCCATGCTGCCCAGAGAGGCTGTGAAATCTCCATCGCAATTGGAGATTCTCAAAGCTTGACTGGATGAGACCCTGAGACTGCATGACCCTGTGATCTAATCCCCACATTCACGCCTTCTGTTTTATAATGCGTTTTTGTACTGGGATGAAATGAGGCTGTGAAAGGCTTCAGCAAAGAAAGCTGATTACTTTGCCCCAGATCTTGTACAAGCCTCCAGTTTTTGACAATATCAGTTTTGGGAAATACTGTTTTGTCTGCTATGAGGTACAAATTCCATTATCGTCTCACTCATAACATTTATTATTTGTTAATTAGGTTCCAAGTGTTCTGGATTTCACAGTTGCTTTACCTGTGGATGTGGTCAGCCAACATATGCACATGAAACCGTTGTGGAAACTAAACAGGAGCGTTTAGCCCAAGGAAAGCCTGTGGGGCAGGACGTTCCTTACGCTGCTATGGGAGGACTGACTGGTTTTAGCTCACTAGCAGAGGGCTACATGAGGCTTGATGACAGCGGAATAGGTAAGTGCAGCTGACCTGAGATGAAATTTGATTTCTACAACTAGGTATTTTTGAAAAGTAGGCATTCAACATAGACTTTCAGAGTCTGAAGGTGAACTGGATCAATAAGAGTAAGACTTAAAGACAGATTTTTTTTTCTTTTCCAGCAGACCACTGTGACCATCCTGTCCAGTTTCCTGTAGTGAATTATAAAAAATAAAAAAAAATAATAAAAAAATCCATAATTTTGGTGTTCAGCACAGTAGCTTCTCATTGAACTGGAGCATATCTTTTAGAAAGAACTCCGTAACTACTGTTTTCTCTTAATATTTTAATTTTTATTTACATTAATCCTTTAGCCTAATACTGCCGAAGTCTTCCTCAATAAAGTCATAGATTAATAGCTGTTCAGGACAAAAACAAAATAAAAAAAGGACCCTGAAATCTCTCCTGCTCTAAGTTTTTGTGTCATGTAGTAATGAACTCATTTTATCCTGACTGTTTTATTTATTATTTCCTTACACACACCATTTCTTTCTCAAGTTCTGATCTGCTTTCATGGGTTTGAAGTTTAGAAACTATAGCATAGCAGTAGAAAGTAAAGAACCAAAGTTTTTAATTTCTTTTGAAGCAATTTTCTGTAGCATTTTTCTTAACTCATGTTTATTTGGTCTGCACAGAGTGTTCATAGGAATCTGTACCTTTGTTTTGACACCATCATGTATATTTTCAATGCACCTTGCAAAGTGATTTTTTTTTTTTCATTCAACTCATTATTTAACAGGGGCTCCTTCTGCTGAACTTCTAGAATCCCCTGTAACCAGCATGGATCATCCATTTCTAAAAGCATTTGAGGGACCTTCTAGTTCTGCTCAAACCATCTCACAGATAGCAGGTGATAAATTAGTAGGATAATACTTCTTTCACCATAAGTATATCATATAAAATTATTTGGTTCTATTAATGACTTTTAATATGTTTAGGGATAAAAATTAAAGGTAAATATTAAAATGAGTGTTGAAGCCTAATTTAAAGATAGTATAATTCTCCTGTCCTAGAAGTGCTTAGAATAACTATGTTTTTACTGCTTGTTATTTTGGTCACGATGTGCTTTTTAAGTAAAATATATATGTATTTAGTATTTTGTGTCTTCCCTATTAATGGTGTCACTTATTTGTTGGATACATTTTTTGTTTGTTTGTTTGTTTTAATTTTGATTCCTACTAGAAGCTCATATCTGAGTAGTACAGATTCAGTTCAATCCTGAGAAACTGCCTTCTGCTAGAAAGTCTTATGCATGGAATTAGGGATCGGTTATGCTTACTTTATGTCTCTTATTTAGTGTAAATATTAAGCAATTAATATCACTGTTGAACTCCTTCAAGTCTGCTTATCACAGCTGCAGTTCTTAGAGTAAAGGGGATGGATGCTCTTTAGTTGCAGTTGCCACGGTTTGTTACTTGTCTATAAAGGTGTTTTACTACATTACTACATCGATTCTGACTTCTCATTTTTAAATGTTTTCCAAAGTGTTTTCCAAATGTTAAAAATAGCTATTGGAATATAGGGCTTTTTCCACTTCAGGTTGTTCTACTGCTACAATGCAAGTTTCTCATGAAGGGCGTTCAGAAGAAGATGACATGGCTTATTTTGAAAAACGTTACCAGGAACGGGCAAGTTACCACATTTACTGCTTAATTTAAATATATTTTCACAAAAAGATGGGCAACAAAGATGAACATATGATTTAAGTGGCATATAAATGCATTATATCATCTGTTCTCATCCTGAGAAAAACAAGCGCATTAAATGGAGATTTGAAATACAGTTATGTGCTATTTATTGTAGGTTTTTAGACGTCAGTTACTTTCTGGGATGGTATTTACCTTAACTGGGCATATTTTTATTTCCTTAACTCTCTGTTACGTAAAAACAAAGTATTTTACTGTGTGAGAAAAACAAACAACAAAACAGACTCACTGTAAGTCCCATGTAACATTTAGGGATGTGTGTTTACTATGTCACTTAAAAACTTTCTCATGCTTTTTTCCTTACTGTAGGAATGTCTGGGTAGTTGTGCTAAATCGGGTGTAGATGACCTGAATCACCCCCTCAGAGGTGCCTCTTCCAATGCACCGACTGTATTTTAACTTCAAATGCCCTGCACTTTTACCTAGATGCTTAAATACCTATTTGTTCCCTACATTAGCTTCTTAGCTCCACCATCTTAGCTGGAAGCACGTTTTTACTGTTTATGAATTCGTTTGTAAAGAGATGTTGCAGAACTAACTATCTAACTCTTAAAAGCTTAATTACTGTTACTCTTGCTCCTTGCAAAAAGGTGTGTTTGTTAATGAGAAAGCTGTGCTAATTTGTGAAATTTTAAATAATTTGATTTATTTTGGAAATCATCTCAGAATGTGGTAAATTGTTGTAAATATAGAAAAAAAGGTATCATTTCATAGGAGAAAACGTTACTGTTAAATCTAAATTACTAGAATTTTTCTCCCCCTAGGATTTTGGACACTGAGACATTGAGATAAAGGTTTAGCATCTAGCTCAGCTTCAAACTTTCTTTGTGATTTTGTGCATGCTGGTTGGTCTTACTGTGTCTGTTACACATCTAGAATAAAACACCTTTAACTTTCATTGAGATAAAGATTAAACCATGAACATTTGTGAGGCACTTTGGCCTTGAGGGATACATAAATACCTTCACTGCCATTATCAGAGATAAAGGCAGCCTTGGTATGAAGAGGGGAGTAGCTGCAGGGCTATAGAAGTGCTCCTTTGTCACATGATGCAAAAGTGAGCAGTTCTGGGTTGGGCTAATAATAATCTGTAGCTCTCTCTATCTCATAAATTACTCTGGTAAATTTTTGACTGACTGTAGAGGTTTAATATCGCATTGTTAGTCTACCTGCAAATTAACTTGAACCACTGTTGTCTTTCTTTGTTACAGCTGAAAAAGGAGAAGGCTGCTAAACAAACAGAAAAAAGTCCAGTGAGATCAAAGAAGCCATGAGATTAATGAAGAAATACTGATTAGGTGCAACAGTGTCAATTACTGTATTGAAGAGTATTTTTCTCTGCACCTGCTTTTACTTCATTTCTTTATTTGGCTTTGTTCTATTGCTGAAATTGATTTTTAATTAACTTCTAATAAAATTGGCACTTTGATTAAAGAGTTTCTAGTCTCTGGAATTGTTATGTAGATACTCCTTTGAAAATGGAAAATCATATTTCCAGGTTTACTGAACTGTTATTTAAGTACTGAGAGCATAAGAACGTTTTAAAGTATTACATTGTAATAGGGTAAAGAAAATATATGTCCATTCTTAGACTTTTATGACGCCATTTATTTATAGAATCCTTATATCTTTTTTTCATGGATTTTTAATGGTTGGGTTTGTTCTGTTAATATTGGCATTTTAATCTTAATATATTTTTTTTTCCATTTCTGTTGGTTTAATTTCTTTTGCATAAAATTCAAACGTACCTTTTGTCTGTCACACTTCTCTAGGCTCTGTTCTTGCCAATGTATAAGTAGTTGTTACACATGAAATTCTGTATGTCTGTGAAACTATTGTCACACGTACTTACTAGGTACTTTAAAGGGTTTTGCTGCCTGCTTTATCCCAGATTTCTATAGTGATTCTGTACCATTCTGGTGATTCTGTTTGTCTGATACTATTGTAACAGTGACTTCATTACAATGAACTTTTGAAAACATTACATGGAAATTTACATGCTATTTACTGCACATAAGCAAACAGTTATACATTATTTGATATAAACTTCCTTAGCCAACAGATTTTCTTTCATCATGTCTGATCCAATACAGAGTCCCTCAAGATGGGAGACGTCCTTTTATTTTCTTTGTACACGTTCACAGCTCTGGCAGCAAATATTGTATTAAAGGTTGTGGGCATTTGTGTGAAAATGTAAAATTTGGCAACTTTGTGTGATGTTTTAAATCTGTGAAGCAGCATAGAACAGAGTGAGTGCCTGGCTGAGCCTGGCTTGGAATTAGGAGGCAAAAACAGTGCCTGAGTCCATTTTGCTAGGCTCCCTTGAAAACAGGAAAGTGTAAGTCAGTTTGTCCTTAAAAGTACTTGAAGATGTCTCTTGAAGACTTTCTAGGTGGTATGTGTGTACTGAGACTTTATAGCATGGGTTGGGAGAAACTTTAAAAGGTTTGATTCCTGTCAGAGAACTGATGCCACTGTGATGCCTCTGTGTGCCTTATTGGCAGAGGAAATGAGGTGAGTTGAATGCATTTAGGTAACTTGCTTTTTTTGTTCAAATAGCAGCTGTGGGAAAGAAGGCAGGCTCTTCTTTCACGTGGCTGATGGGAGTGTGAAGGGAATAAGGATTGCCCAAATTCAATCAGGAGCAGCAGTCATTTACCTTCACTTAACTCTGAACTATGCAGCCATTCACTACCAGTGATGCCAATCAGAGAGATTGGTCTGTAATCTTAATTTAGATAAACAATACATCGAAGTGTATACTGAATGTTTAAAAAAAGTACCTTTACTGTTAAATTCAACACGGTTACATACTGCTTTATCTTAATAAATAAAAATACTAATTTGAGCTCCCTCTTCTGGTTTTAATAAGCAATTGTTTCTGTAGATGTATTTAGTCTCAAGCAAATGGGAATTTCACGGTAGAATTACAAGAAACCGAAAAACGGAGATTAAAATTTATAAAAAAAAAAAAAAAAAGTAAATATAGAAAAAATATTTTGATTTCAGTCCTCCAAGAGATTATTGCAAAGTAAACAGAGGACGTTTATTCCAATAATTTCATACTTATCCCCTATTTATTTCCACTTTTAGGAAATAACTTGTACTTTTATTAACTTTTAAAATTAAAAATACTTGCCAGTTTTAAATGCTTGCTTTCCCCAAATCCAGTCACACTAAACTATACTTCAGTCACCATGAACTGTTTTTTATTAAAGTTAATCTTTTAAAACCTTACTCAGTGCTTAAACATATTTAATGTTTCCATCTAAATGACACTACAAAATTACTACATTTATTTCATAATAACTCTTTGTAGCTGGAAAACGATTGAGAAAATATCATCTGCAATAAATATTGCTTAGGTGTTCGGATCACTTTTTACCCATATTGATGACTTCTAAGTAAAAAAAAAAATATGGTTTGTTTTTAGAAGGCTTACTTTTGACTTCTTGGTACTACTTGTGTAGAACTTTTTGCAGGATTTGTATTACTTATACATGAAAAAATCAGTAGAATATATTTTAAAACATTGTTGGCTGTGAAAACTGGAGACAGAAGTCATGTCCTGAGTGTAATTTGCAGACTTAACCAGAACTTCTCTTATTTAAAGTAACCAAACAAAAATTATCCTGAAAAATATCATTTTGAAGGATTGAAATTGTAACCTCCAATTCCACTGAAAAATCTCTCCGTACTTCTATTAAAACAATATTTATATATATATTTATATATACATTTTGGTAAAAGAGACCAGATGCCAAAGTGTTTGCCATTGCCATTGATCATTATATAAAAAGTTGTTTAACATGTAGTTGTTGGTGATCTGTTTTCTTGAGAGCAGCCATGAACTTTGAACATAACATCCTGGGATGGCTAAATTATCAGTTCATCTGTACAATTTGTGGGCAATATCTGCTGTTCAGCCAGACACATTAACCATTCCTGACTCTAATCAAGAAATGTGGCACGAGAAAAATGTTTTTGGGGTTTTGTCACAGAGTGCTCTAAAATATTAAAGGGTAATTGCATGGGTCTTAGGCAACATTTATGCACTTTCCATGTTTTAAATAGTTGGCTTTCAGAGGAATTATTTGCCATTATAACATTCAAGAGTAGAGACCACATATTCATCTTCTGAAAAGACTTAGGCGTAAGATGGCTATTCGTAGAAGTAAACACTGATCAGTGATCCCAGGGAAGGAGCTCCACCTGATGCTGCGCTCCCGATACTAGTTATAAAATGTGTGTCTTTCTCAGGTCTGGGAGGAAGGGCAGCGCGTAAATTGACAGCCAATTAACAGCACCAGCACAGAACCGCTTTGTCAAGCTGCCACACCTCTGATCAGCCCGGCCACCACAGCCCTTTAGGGCCCCCAAACGCCCCCGGGGGTGGACGAGGCACCCGGGCACCGCCCTACGCCCCCTCAGCGGGCCGGGGCCGCCATTTCACGGCCCGGGGCTGGCGGCGGGCGCATGCGCGGTGGCGGCGGAGGCACGTGTGGCCTCGGCAGGGCCCGGCCACCTCGGGTAGCGCCGGGCTGGGGGAGGTGGGGCTCTGCTCTGTGGCGCTTCCTCGCGGATTAAAAACCGCGTTTTTAGCAAAGAAAAGGGGCTCTGACGCGTTGGTGGCGCTGGTGGGGAGTTGGGGCAAGTGGTGGGAGAGCAGGAAGGGGTGGGGGGCGTGGTGGGGAGCGCTGGAGCAGGGTTTGGGGTTGCTGTGGGGTGCGGAGTCTCATTTTTGACCTGTGAAAGGCTCCGGGGCAGGGTCTGCGAGGAGCATCCCAAGGGGTGTGGTGGTGTCTCAGGACCTGCTGTCATGGATGGAGATGCAGAGTGCAGCAAAGGTAATGCGAGGTTTCTTTTAAAAACAAACAAACAAAAAACACCAACAGCATAATCTTACATTCAGGAGTAACTTAAATCTTCCTTACCGTGTCTTTTTTCTCCCTCAAGTTGAAGATGTTGTGGGCTGCCACGTTGAAGATGCCATAACGTTTTGGGCACAGGTGAATTTCAAGAGCTGCTTGGTTTTAATCAAGTGCTTCATCTTACTTGTCCCCTATGGCGAGTTTCTGTGGAAGTGAGAACTGGTAGTGTTTGTCTTAAAAAAAAAACATTAATTTAGATCTCAGAATCCAAGTACTGTACTACTTTAAACTGAATTTGGCTACTTCATCTTTCCTAAAGCATGAAAGGGAATTGCTTATCCATCCATTTGAGTTGTAGCTGGATTTTCACATGTACTTTGGGGTAGTGTGTGGGGGAAGAGTAGTTTTCATTAATTGATGTGGCAGAGAGAAGGGGAAATCTAGAAGGAGCCCCTAGGGTTGTCTTTTCTGTTTGGTCTGCTGGCTGTAGAGCTGTAACTGGTGTATGTTTTGTGGCGCTGCCTAGCTTGGAGCCAGTCACAGGAGGTGCTGCTGTTTACCTTATTGATAATACGGATTAGGGCAGAGAGACCAAGCTTTGCTTGCTCTGCCTATGTAACACCTCCTTTTTTATTAAAAAAAAAAAAGTTGATTTTTTAAATTGAAATATAATAATGATGGTTCATTTTCCTTTGGGTTCATACCCTAGGATTCTGAGACTCAGTTATGGTGTCTTATTTAGCATTGTAAGGTGTGAAAGTTAAGAGTGGGCTTTTGAGGACAACAGAATATTTACTTGCATTAATGCTTTGTTTCCTGCTCTGAGCTCTGGATTCTTTGCTTTGAATTGCAAGTAGGATGACATCTAATAAATGTCATGTTACTGGAACTGACAGTCTTACAGTGAGTAGTTCAGATAACAAGTTGTAATGGGAAAGAATCTGTTGCTTTTTAGCTGAACCAAGCCCAAGTTTTGCAAATCAGGAAAATGAGGGGTATGCCAAAGCTGATGTCTTCTAGTATTATGAAGGAAAAGAACACCAAACACATACTAAAATTTGCGAGGCAGGATTGATAAATAAGATCTGCATACTTCCTGCGAATCAGGTCATTAAACTGTTAAAAATGTTCCTGTGAACTATTTCTCTGGGTATGTTACCTGCCTCTCATTCATTTATTTTTGGAAGAAAATGAGAGCAGGCTTGCAAATTCAACTAAAATCACGAAGATCGAAAGCTTAAGGTGGGGCGTTACTTGTCTCAACAGCAGTGCAACTGTTTTGATTTAATTTTTGGCTGTTGTAAGCCATCAAGCAGCTATTAAAAGTGACAGTTAATAACTCAAGCCCTCTCTCCACACTTCTTAGGGTATCAGTAGATGTAATGACCTCTTGAAATTAAGTTGTGCGCTGGCAGAAGCTTGTCCTCGGGCTAATGCAATTTTTGGCAAGCCTGATTTTAGCAAGGTACGTAGGCTGAGTGTGTGCAGAGTTTGTTTTCTGCCTGAATGTAAAAGCTTTAATTTTGTGCAGCTATTTTCTCTGGTATTTTCTTAATCTTTAATTATGTTGTGGGTCATATTCTCTCAAATATTTAAGAACTGCTGGCTTTCCTAAAGAAAATGCTTGGTTTGTATGAGCAAGTCTTATTTCTTTCTGCTCTCCAGACTTCAATTAAATTATGGACACATATATAATTAAATATAACATTTCTTGTAGTATTTTGTGAGTGGTTTTATATAAAATGTTGAATTCTTGTGTTATCTAGTGTATGTTACGGGTTATCTTTAACTAGAGAGCACTACTTTTTCAGATACATGATTTGTTGTTCCATCTCAGAATTGTGGGAGATCCTATGAAAACCTGTAGTATTTAGCAGGCTAAGCAAAGTGCTCTTAAGAAGACCTCATATAACTGCTACTAAATATGTTAAGCCTGCAAAGAGTGGTAGTAACTTCCGTATTTGTGTGAACTTCTGATGGCCTACTGCAAAATACGGTTTAAATAAAAGACTTTATCTTTGAACTGTTTGTGTGCAGGTAGATGACCTGCATTCCTCTTGAAAAGGAAGAAAACGCATCAACAGTAAACTCAGCACATTTGTGGGGTTCCTGACATGTTCCTTTGTTTGGCTTACTAAGCTGGCAATGCCAGTAAAATTTTGTAGCTATACATTTGTAGAAAAATGCATACATGAACATGCTGTGCAAAATATTGATATTTTTCAAGTTATAAGGTATTCTTCACATTATTGTTTGTGGAGTAGAGGAGTATATTTTTGAAGCAGCTAGCATATGCTGTTGTGAGAGATAGGTTACCATGCATTACTTTGTTTTCATGCTGCTGTTCGGGGAATTTTAGAAGTGTGAAAACGAGATTTGTAATGTATTATGAATATCATCTTGAGGTATGCTTATGTTTTCAGAATGCAATTCCTGATCTTTTTTTCCTAATTTTCAGATTTATGGTGGGTGTTTTTCTGAAGACAGATGTTGGTACAGATGTATGGTACAGCAAGTGATCAACAATGAAAAGGCAGGAAATATATTTTTACTGTTGTTACTTGTTTATCAGCTCTCCATGCAGGAGGATGGAAATAAATGCAACTCATCCCTCTTTGTTTTAACCTTGCTGTCTGAGTAAATTTTAAAAACAGTGAATATGCACGTATGACGCAGATTAAAGTGACCTGTGGTTTTGGAAGTTGCTGATAGGAGTACTGAAAAAAACTGATATAGTTGCAAAGTGCCATTTGTATGTCTTGAAAAAGATTCACAAGTGATAGTTAATTTTGTTAAGCAATGCTCTTTAATTTCAGACTTCTGAGATGTGAAAATAGCAGTCTTTGTGTGACATGTTAGCACTGATGCAAATGCACTGAAAGGGTTGCTCATCAGTTTCAGGTGACTGACACAGACGGCTAATAGTTCCTATTTAAAATGATAATTCCTGAACACGCTGGTTGGTTTGCAAACATTAGATTGCCTGAAAGATTTTGTTTTTAGGCAGATGCCAAGTTGTGTGTTCTTTCTGACTTCGTTCCCTTTCTCTGAAGGGTATGCTAGGCTTAGTATAGAGGGTTCTGGTCTCTGCCTCAAATGTAGTACTTGCATTGTGCACGTTTGTTAAGATGCTTACATTTTAGCTTTCACCACACGTTTCTGTAGGAGGTTCATGTTGTAGCCTCTGCTTATTTACATTTTATATTGTTGTTGCAGTGTCAGGTATTATACATTGACTATGGAAATTCAGAGGTTCTTAATAGATCAGAAATAGTTGAAATCCCAGCAAACTTACAATGTCCGAGCGTTGCCAAGAAGTACAGGCTGTGGGGACTGCGGATACCAGCTGACCAGAACTTAAACACATTTGACCAGGTGAGTGACAGATTTTGAAGCATTGAGACGATGTGCCTTGTAATAGATGATGCCAGATACCAGCATGCTGTCACCAGGAGGAGTTCTTGAAGAGATGGGGGTTTAACCATGATAACAGGGCATGCTGTGAAGCGCTGCCTGATCTCTTGCCCTGATCGTATTCCAAAAACAAAAAGCGTTTTGTTAAAAATCAGTTCAGAATGTGCTGGGAGGTGACCTTAGAATATGCTTCTACAGTTTTGCAGGCTCAGGAGCTGATGCCAACAGAACTGATAAAAGCTCAACACCCTTGGTCTAGTTTTACTAGTGATGGTCTCCTTTTCCTGGTCACCACTCATTTTCCAGTGTTGAAGTTACGCTTCTTCAGGCTTGTTGCTGGTACTGCCCACGCTTCACCAGCTGGTGACTTGAGAGCAGCAGTTGCCAGAAGAGCTGGACCGGCTGGCCTGCTTGCCTTGTCATATCCCCGTGCCATTCAGAGGACATCCCAAGTCCCAGTGTGTATCGTTTCCTCCCCTGTGGTGCCGTTGGCTTTGCTTAACATGCTTACGACAGGTGGAAATCTGTTATTGCTTCCCTGTTTTTCACCAGTTCTTGTTACCTGAGATAAAGCTTTCTTTGCTAGCTCAGTGTTGTTTGAAATTATACCCCTTTCCTGCCTCCAGCCTCTTCCCTTCTTAATTTTAAGCAAAACCAGCAGGTGTTCAGAAGTAGTTGAGCAGAAGGGAAAAACCCTCTTGGTAAAAAGCTAACTTTCTGCCAGATGCTGTTTGAAGGTCTTGAGTGTATTCCCCAGTCTTTCAAAGCTGCTGTGCTTTGTTATTACTGATGAAAATGACAGCTTCAATTCTGGCATTTCCTGATCTCTGAATGAGTGGTTTCAGTAAGGTAGATTTCAAGAAGGTAGGTGCACATAGTAATTTACTTGTTGCTTTCTTCTCTTCCAGCCTCTGGACCGTGTATTGAAAGGCTGTTAAACAATGTAATTCAAATATCTTTCCACATTATTTTTATGCTGCTGTTCAATAGTTGGTCTTGTATCCTTTAAAAGACTTGAATAACCCTATGTTGCCAGCTTCCTTTGAGAGTTGGTGGGTCTTTGGACTCGTCACCTATAAATGACGCTGAATTCTTTGGAGTTGAGTGTTGAGGGAGTTTTGCTGTTGATGTCCAGTCTGACATTGGCAGAAATTAGATCAGAGGCAGTCGTTGTAGGGATGCACCATTGTTTCAGAATAAACGTGTTAAGCATAGGAAGCTTTATTTTGTTCTGCTCTTTGGGCTTTGGTCTTTAACATGCCTCTTTTTTTTTTTTTCTTTCATAGAAGAAATATTGTTGATTTCAACTACAAGTATTTAGAATGATGTGTACACAACATCAACATACTCTATTTTACAGGGGAAGAAGTTCTTGGGCAGCCTAGTTTTCGAAAAAGAAATAAAAGTACGAGAGAAGGTCAAGCAGAAGGATGGTATCATCATTGTACAGGCAGAATGTGAGAAAATAGACATTGGAGAAGAAGTGGCCAAGGCAGGGTTTGCTGAAAGATGCAGATCTCCAGGAAATGCTGAAGATGAGGAACGGAGAGAAGTCGATGCTATGCAAAACCAACATCAGAAGATAAAAGTCCCAGTTCCCCTGTGGGTGAACAGGCCTGGTCGTGCGCAGAGCAGCCGTCCAAGTGGGCTCTTTGACCCGGTGTCTGCCAGCACAAGGAGTGAGAATGCTGCTGGGAACCGTATGGTTGTCACAAAGTAAGGCCGTGGGGTTTGTGTGAGTGTCCTGATGAGCTTTATTGCTGGATGTGTGTAGATGTGAAGACGGAGGGGAAAATGAGCATCTAACGTGCAAGGTTCATTTTCTGTCACTCCAGCATCCACTAATAGTGGTACTGAGTGGAAGGGAAGTACACGCGAGTCTGTGTGGTGGCTGTAATTAGGGCATCAGTCCATAGAAAAGCTGTTTGTGTTGCGTGTTGGATAGCTTGTTCTTCCTTATTTGTTTTCCAGGGAGATTTCTCTAGTATATCTTAACATGGGATTTTGAGAAAGAAGGAAGGGGTAGCAGCTATTAAACAGAGAAGGAGATGCAGTGAACCTCAGTTGGAAGTGAAGGTTGCAAGATATCAGGCCTCAGTTACAGGCAGTGATGTTTGTTTATGCATCTGTGTAATTTCCATGCGCTTGTCCTTGAGACTCCTGGTAGCTATTCCCTGTTTACTTACTCATATTAAAAACTCATTTTACATAAATGTGTAACGTAAAAGTACATTCACCTAGCAGGACAAACATATTTTGGTTATTTATTTGTGTAGGAATGTAACTGTGTGTGCTTATGAGAAATAAAGCCAGCAATTGCAGTCCGAAGTAAGCGTTAGGGGATAGTGATGTCTCTGCAACTTGTAATTACGTTGACAAGAGGTAGTGGTAAGTTGGCAGTTCAGTTGTCGGAAATCTTTTAAAATAAACTTGTCCTACAGTTGCTAGGATTGTCATGGCAACAGGCTGCTGAGGAAGACGTTTGTGGGTGGAAAAGATGGTGCTTGGCATTCAGAGAGGTGCGATGATGTAAGAAGTAATGTTCTTCCAAAAAACCACCCCACAGCATTCCCCCTCCAGCCACCTCCCCCTAAAAAAAAAAAAAAAAAAAGGGGGTTATGTTCTATAATCTGAGCTTCTCAGACATTTTAATGAAGCTCCCGAGGGCATGCCCTTCCACATACTAGCATAGTATTCCAATTTGTGTTACAATTACATGACTTAGGCAAGTCTGTGCCATTAACAAATATAAAACGAGGTGCTCTTCCAAAAAGTCCGAGTCCATTGTAAAATGCCTCATTATGAATGCTTGGATACTCTAATCTGGCCTGAGCTAGGTGTTCTCCAAATCCTTTTATTAAAAAGAGGCAAAAGTAGGGAGAAGACTTGAATTATGATGGACACTGGCTTTTCTGGGTCTGCAGTGTGGTACCATAAGACGTTTTTTGGATGGGAAAGAGATCTGATTTAGTGATATGAAAATGTAAGAAGTATTGTCTTCAAATGATGTGTGCATGGTGTTAGTTCTTAACAGTCTCTAGTCTTAGAATAAGTGGAGAATTGGTAAAGAATTAAAGAGTAACTGTGTAGATGCTTTTGTAGTCTTTTTGTGGTGTTCTGTAGTTACTGAAACTACTGTAGCATGAAAGAATGCACATCATGGTGGGTTATTTTTAATTTCTCTTATTTTTAATTTCTCTTAATTTCTTTAAAGGGAAAAAATGCTAGCTTCAGCCCCAGCGCTCAACAGAAGTTTGGCACAAGTAAGACCAGATCAGAAGCTGGCTGAAGAGATTGCAAAGCTTCAAGTGGATAAAGAAGCTCTCAGAAAGGAGAATGTAAATCTCTTGAGGAGGCAGAAGGAACTAGAGCTGAAAGTTGAGCTGCTGAAAGGTGAACTTCAGGTATGTGGAATTGCAAAGAAGGCGCTTCTTTCCTGGTTGCAGATGTGGTTTCTTCATACTGCTTTGTGGAATCCAACAGGACTGACTGGTTGACCAGAGGCTTAGCTCCTGCTGGTGCAGGGAGATGCTGGCGATGTGTTACCACCTGTGTGGCAGTCCAGGCTACCCTGCCTTGGTGTGTGAACCAGCTTGCTGCTGAACTTGCTGCTTTGGATCTGGGTGTTCAATTTGAGCTTGGGGTTTTGCACTTTGTGATGAAAAACATGCTTTGTTTATAATGTTGTCCACACCTTTTTTCATCACTTAAAGGCTAAAACAACTTTCTGGATGTTGGGCTGAAAATTCCAAAGCATCACAGAATCATTGCAGCTGTTGAATTTTAGGACTGGATAAAAATGTTTGTTTCCTTCGTTGCTGCTGAATAGAAAAGATGCAGATACCACATAATTATGTTTCTTCCAGGGGAAGTTCCTGCTTAATACTATGTGAGAAGCCCAGTACTTAGTTACCAGGAGGCTTAAAAATTCTGCGTGTGATAAAAGGCAGTAGAGAGAAGAGATTGTGTGAAAAGATGTTGCTCTTGTTTGAGTTGAGAAAAATCTCCAAATTCTTAACCTGTACAGATAAGAGAGGAGAATCTGCCATTTCACCAATATATTTGACAACCCCAAACCTGAGATTGCTCATAGCTCTTTCCTATTTTTTCTTGGGGTAATAAAACTACTCAAAATCAGCTTTGCTACTCAGTTACCTCTGCCTAGAATACCCGTGTTTCTCCATACACTGCCTGACCTATTACAGTGCAGATTCATCAACTAAAGTTCCTGTGCTTGTGTATTCCTCTTAACACTAAATTTACAAACAACAGAATATGGGTCTGCAGCGAAGAAAAGTTACTTGAATTCAATGGATTCTTAAAAGCATTTACTTTATATATCCTGATTATTTTTTTAAAGTTGCTTCCTACACAGTTTAGTTACTTTTTGGTGCTGACTGCAGGTGAGCTGATTTGAAATGAAAAGTTGTGTATGTTCTGACAATCTTTGGTCCCTGATAAAAACACTGAAGTAGGCAATAATGTGTTTTAGAAGAGATAGTCGCTACTTTGAGGGGTACTTCAAAAATGCCCTACTGTCATGAGACTTCAAATGCTCATCAGTAAATACAAAACTATTTAAATCTTTCTGTGTGGGGGTGGTCATGTGTTTTTTTTTGTCTTTATTTTTAAAGATTATTTCATTACTTAAAATGGGGTTTATAAGAGCTTTTTGGTAGTATGAGAGCAAGCACTTTTAACTTCAGGCAGTCCTTTGGGGAATACAGCCTAGTGGGGTTTTTCTTGCTTTTACCTTTTTGTTCTGAGAAAATTCTTTATAGGAAGGTCACAGTGGTTGTACATACAGCAACAGTTATTTCTGCACTGTTTTGAGGTGTGATTATGACAGTAAGGAGTTGAATGTGGTCCTGAACTTGACTTCCCTAAACTTGTCTTGCTGAAAAATACCTCTGCGTTCAAAACAATTCCTTACTGTCTGAAAAGTTGCTAGCAAATGGGGAGCAATTGAAGAAATACACTTAAACACATCACTACTAAAACAAAAGGAAGAAAATGAACCATCAGCCTGTAAGAAGCTATTCAAAAAAAATAAAGTCTGACTCGTTTGTGTCTTTCTAGTGATTTTGTTAGTGTTTCAAAAATGTCTGTGTCTTTGTTTTTAAACTTTTTTTTTGAAGTCTAAATTATTGTCTGCATATTAGTAACCTCAGCTGACTCTCTTTTTCTGAAACATTGCTCCAAAATCAATGAATGATTCAGGGGGAGAAGGAAGCATCCAGGCGAACTGCTGAACATTTTGAGGAAACCTTCCGTAATTACATTGGAACAAAAATGAGAAATTTGGCTGCTAATGTGAAAGTATTGAAAGAAATTAGGTATGTATTTGTTTCTAAAATAGTACATTTTGTCACTGCCCTGTTTATCTCTTGAAAGCATAATTTTAGTTTCCCAGGTACATTTTTTTTAAAAAAAAAAAAAGCCATGTTTTATACAGAGCTTGGGAAAAACCCTTTCCCGACACCAAGGCTGAAACCTAAGATTTTTGTCACATTGAGATTTGTGTTGCCTGCTTCTGACTGCTCATCAGATAACTTAGTTAACTTCTCTTTCTTTGCCATGGCTGGTAGATCTTTCTATTCTGTCTTAAAGGAAAATGCTCATTAGTAAATGCAGCTAATTGTTAAAAGTACCTGGGCAGTCACAAGTCCCTTTAGGTTTCTGTCCTGCTGATAGAGGTGTCTCACTGGGTAGCCAAAATTGCCCGTCAAGCTGCAAAAGAAGGGACAAAACTTTTAAGAAGGTTTAAGAAGTCCTTTAAGAAGGACTATATGTAATATACATTGGTTTATATGTTTGTGACAGATGAATGAAGAAATTACTAGGGGAAGAAATGAGACAGAAGAGAAATTAAGAGCAAGAGAGAATTTCCATATACAGTCACGTTAATACTGAGATATAATGAATATGTTCTTGATACTTCCTCCTTCCTCAGAAAGGGATTTAACAGCTGAGTGAGTCAACTTGCTGCTACTGCCTTGTGGAAGAAACTAGGTTAACATGGCAGGTGCTATCTCAAGATCCTTATGTTGAAGAGGTCTAAATAGTATTGATTTTTAAAATGCTTGAGTTCTGGGGAAAGAGTATTCTCTGGGTATGATACTGTTTCTTCCTTACTATTTAGGCATGCAAAAAAGAATGCTGGTTTCGGGGAGCAGCTTTCACAAGCCATAAAAGTGGTTACAGAAGGATGTCTCACTGTTCCGTGTTCCCTGGAAAAACTGCAGAAGCTTTGGACAGAGTATGACTTGGCTCAAGAGATGATTCAGTTCTGCCAAAACGTGGTAGGTTGGAATTATTTTTTTGTCACAAGCACAGTAGTTTAATAGCTGTTTACAGAGTGTTTTAGTCTTGTAAGTGTAGCTTGGTATGAGCACAGAATGGAAACCTCTGCCAGGTAACATCAGAGCTTTGCTACCTTTGTCATAGCTGCTATGTTTATCGAATGTTATTTTTCTGTTAAATGCAGACTTTTTGGCACTCATGATTTTTATAAGGACATCAGAGCATGGTGGCTAAAGGGTTTATTTTCTGTAATAGTTAAAGAAGCACTTTAGCTGTGCAGCTGGTGTGTATCCTTAAAACCTTTCGTAAAGCAGCGTGCCACTACACTAGTATATGCTTCCCTCCCATGGAGATGTGCAGGGAGAGCAGTATGCAAACGGCAGTTGTATTGGCTTGCACAGGGGAAAGATGCCATCTAGCGTAGCTTTGCAGCAGCAGCAGTCACCACAAGCCTGCCTGGGTACGTAAAAATAGCTGTGATGATTTAAAAAAAAAAAAAAAAAAAAAGCTTATGTACTGTGTCTTGTCATGTAAGGAGGTGCTGCTTTTGAGAACAGGAGGGTCGCCTGCATTGTGGTAAGGCAGGGAGGGGAAGGTAGCTGTGCAGAGGGAAGATGACAGCAAATACCTACAAGTATTTTCACCTATAACCTAAATCCTTTTAAACATCTCTGCTTAAGAGGAATTGCTACATTGCGCTGAATTTAATAGCTTATGAAATAGACTAAAAAATAATAAGCCACGTGGAGATCTGAAATAAGTTCTGTTTTTGTTGTTTTTGCAGGGAAATGTATTAAAAACATGGGTAGCATGACATGTTCAGTTGCTGTAGGTGAAAACTGGTTATTTTATTTACTAAAACCTAAGATATAAAACATGACAATGTTAAGCTGTTAATACACACGTGACATTTTGGCCTTGCCTTGTATAGCCCAGTCATGTATAGAAGAATAACCATTTTTTTCCTTATTTCTTCTTTGAGTTGACAGCCCTGGCAAATAGTGTTCTTCTATGAGAAACATGAAAAGAGATCTAATTCTTGAAGAGTGCTTGAGGTTTTTCTGATGGACGAATTTGTTGGAGCACGTTAGACTATCTTGATACCGCCATCCCTTTTAGTTGTGAGTGGTGGCTAACAGTGAAGTTATGTCTGTAGGATGCATGATAGTGTGTTACAGTGTTAAAATAGTTGAAATACTATGGAAAGGCAGCACTATGCTTTTCCACGTGTTTCTTCAGCCATGCATTTGTGTTGGTGAGGTGTGACCTCATATGGCCTGATTTTGTTAAGAAATGAACCCCTTCCTCCACTTCTGACATTGTTCTTGCTTGCCTAAACTAAAGCGTAAATGAATGGCAGCGCAAAATCTTACCTCTTTTAAAGAGCATGCCATGGTTTTTGAAAATTCATGCTGTCTGAAGAGGGAAAGTTGTGACACTACCATGACAACTACTTTAAATTGGGAAATGTAGAGAAGACAGGAATTCTACTAAGTGTCAGGTATCCCCCAGAGTGCCCAAGAACCGTAAAGTATTTGCAAATGGGAAAGTGTGCTTAAGTGCAGATCTCCCTGAAGAGTTAATTTATTTTTTAAAGATGGATTGGTAGTAGCTGGAAGCAGGATGTTTCAAGGGTCTTGCAGAACTTGTCTCAGGTATTCTGAAGGTTTTGGGAGGTAAAGTGTGCATAACATGAGCTTTGGTGGCATCCTGCTAAAGCTAGGGTAATGAGTCTGAAATAAAAGAGTATCTTGTGCTACCAATGTTGTGCTGTTTTTATCATACACTCTAGGAGGTGTTTTTTTTTCCCCATGAGAATCATTTCTAGTTTAACATCTATTTTATGTGCTGTAACGTGCTAGAGTCTTCGTTGCAGTATTTTCAAATACAAGAAATGTCCAAGATGCACATGGTAAAACGGTGTGCTTGCTATTCTGCTTGTCATCCCTTCTTAAATTATGTTGGCTAGAGGTAGGATAACATATTTTTGATTATGATATCAACGTATTTGGTTGTGCTAACTTTGTTTCCTGCTTAGTTGAAATGAGATACCCTGTGTACAGGAAGCCCAGTGAACCCAAACAGATAGGTGAAATAGCTGCCTATTAAACTATAACAGTCTGTTTTAACTCTGTTTAATCTGTCAATTTATCTGTCAAAATTGACTTTGCAAAGTTAAATCTTGCTCTTCAGTGCATAAGCATTGTGCTGTTCCTTAAACCTCCCTCTCTCCTTATCCCAAGTCTCATTTGTTTGTAAGCTCTTAAGAGTAAATGTTGTGCTTTAGGAGAAATGTAATACATCTTAAACGATACTGCAGGGGAGTAAACCCAACAGAATTTGAATGTAGAGAAAATGGCATTTCAATATTCATTTTCTGGGGTTTCATAGTTTGTTAGTGCTGTTTTAACTTGATTACTACTCACGTTTGTTTTTTTTTTAATCATTGAAATGTGTAGTAGTGGTATTCTTGTGTTTTATTCTTTTTTTATATTTTTATTCATTTCTTTAATGAAGAATTTTTTTGAATTAATTTAATTAATTTCATGTCTGGATGCTACCCCCAACTGAAGATGGGTGATTGAATGGTTCCTTCCTGAATAAGGTGTTTATGTAATGAATGGATGCCTTGGAAACATAAAAAAGATAATCAGTGAGCTGAGGTGGTCCTTGCGCATGGTTTGTGTAAAAATAACGAAGGTAGTTCTTCTGGAGAGAAAATACTTTAAAATGTTTCCAAAAATAATCATAGAATTTGATGTTAATTCTGTGCTCAGTGTAGGAAGGATACGTACTCAAATGGGAGGGGTATTGGTGCTGATCACTTAACCAGCTCTCTTACAAAATTTTACTGGCAGGATGGCAGCTTTACAGATGAAGAAACACAAATGATTAAAGTTGCCCTGATTGCAATGTAGGCAGATAACTCAGTGTGTTGGTGTGTATATATGTAACACAAATACTGTATATTCAGAATTGCAAGAATTGCAGTATTTTATGGAGTGTTGCTTAATTTATGGTTTAGAACTAGAAGCTGATTCAAGATTTGCTTTATTGAAGACTGTAGTATACATATAATAATATATTTATTATTTAGTTGTTACATTAAAAAGAAAATGTTGGGGAGCAATTAATGAGGTTGCTGATGCCAGAGCTAGTTTTAACTATTTCATATACTGCAAAGTAGTAATTTGCACTAAAGAAAGCCAAAAACAGAGGTCAAAAGAAGAAATAGGCTCAAAAAGCATGTAAGACAGTATCTGTGGAAGGGGGTGTATCTTTATCTTGAGGTCATTAAAGCAAGAAAGCATTGATGAGGTGACTGCACTATGCATATCCTCCTTTTACAGTCTTTTGTAAAAACCCCATTGCTGGAGCTCTCTGAAACGAAATGGAAAGGTAGATGGGCATTTGGCATGACTGGGTCTGGTGGTTGGGTGGTGGTGGTTTGTTGTTGCTCGTTTGTTGAGGGGTATGAGACTGATTGAGACACGAGTAAAGTTTCCAGGTGTAGTTTGAGAAATCTTCATCCTTCTAAAGGAGTTTTAATTCTGTCTACCATTGCCGTGAGCTTAAGTCTTTGCAAAATACTTTTATAAATATAAAATGCTTTTAAAATACTTACTGCTTTCTGAAGTTATCTAGCAGGTGTTCCCTGAGGCATCAACTGTTGTGTGTACCCACTTAAATGGCAGGCTGAGGAAGGAGACTTTTCCTGTGGCTTTTGAATTGTGTCCTGGCTTCATGGAGTGTCATTCTCTCCTTTGTAGACTGTTGAATTTACTTGGTGTTGGACTAGTATTACCTGGAATTTGGTTGGTTGGTTAAGTCTTTTACTGCACTTAAGTCTTCATTGCTATAGTTTTTGAAGCAATATTTTGCAGAAATTTGTCTTGGAAAGTGTTCTTTTTGGCAGGCGTCCTTATATGTTTTTTTATGCAGTGTGTTAAATATTCTTTCTCAAGCTGGCTCATGTTTTACATACGTAAAATAGCAAGAAGTCTGTAAAAACTGTGTGCTTTTGGTTACCAGAGATGTCCAGAAAACGCAGAAGTACCTATTTAATAATTATTGTTGTTCTGCCTTTTTAATCTTTGCTTTTCTTTCTTTTTTTTTTTTTTTTTTTTAACTGCAGAAGCAATGCTTTGTGTTTAACTTATATGGTAGAACTTAATTCACTGATTTTTGTTATTTAGTCTGTTACTGTCTGGCTGAATAATATCTGCTCAATTGCTAGTCTGGGTTTTGTGTTTTAAAACGGTGTATGCTGCAACCTGAGTTTTTATTCATAGCTGTTCACTGTCTTTCTCTAATGTCTATCTTTCATTTACCAACCATTGGATCTAATTCAGTTGTCTGTTACTGACAAAAATGTTTCTAGTCTCTTCTTTGGATACTTACAAACTCTTGATTTAGTCATCTTCTAAGCTTTCATGGGATAAAATAAATTCAAAAACTGAACCTGTTTGTGTATATTTACTTATGTTACAGATGCATTATATTTATATTATATATTTTGTTAGAGTAGATGTCAAAATTATTTTTTTCATTCATTCTCATCAGTTGTGTATTACATATGTTTTGCAGGGTTACCACTTTTTTCTGTCACTCTGTGTAGGGGGAATTTGGGTGTGAGTTGCTCATTCTCTTTTCCTTCTGCATAGGATGAAAGAGATGAATTGATTATCAAGAGAAATGAGGTGCAACAGAAGCTGTATTCTGCAGTTAATGAATTTATTTCAGAAGTGGATCAGCTGTTCCTCTCTGAGCGCTCAAGAATGTTGCAGGTAGGGCAGGAGCTTTTTACTGATTCCAAAACACTGGGAACCTTTGGAGATGTTTCTTAAATGTTAAAGGCTTTGTAGTTAGGGACCTCAACAGCAGGAGATGAAGCTTTAGGTTACGCTTCTGAGGTAAGTTGTACATCTGACACCTGTCGTTCTCAGTATTATTTGTGATCGTGGTCTTTGGGATGTTTTGTTTCTGAAGCAAATTATCTTGGGTTTGAGCAAGAGTTTTCTCTTACTGTACTGTATTTGGTGACTAACAAATTCACAAGGAACAGAAAACTTCGAAGGCGAGCACTAGAGAGAACCTACAATTAACAAGTCAATGCCTTTCATGGTTGGATTATATGCTATCCTAGATCTTTCAGTTAAGTTGGCTGTGTAGTTTGGGCTAGTATGGCAAAGTGCAGAGTGGTTAAAGCATTTTTGTCCATGAGGCTTGCTAAGCAGTACAGAATGTCACGTCAATACTGGGAGTCTTCTTATCTCTCCCTCTCTTCTCTCCTCCTCCCCTTTTCTCTACAAGTGAACCCAACAACAGAAAGAGGGGGAGTAAATGAGGAGATAGGCTCTGTAGATGCAGTAGGAACTCTTCAAAATGAGTCTTACCAACGGTAGGATTATCAAACCGGTGTTTCTGGGCTTTTTTGTTAGAAATACATTGTTTTCTTCTTTTAAACTTCAGAAATACTGCTTGCTTTTATTTTGATTGTGCAAGCGCTTTTGGAGAGGGAAAAAGGTTAGCAATGGTTTCAACAGCTTGTCTGTACAAATTCTGGAGGCTTACTCTCCTACGCCTGTACAAGATTGGGTTCCTATGAAAAACACCCCAGTTACAGGCAGCATGCAGAGTTGTGTAAGGTTGGAGCAGTATTAATAGAAGTAAAGTGTGGAATTATTTTTAAACACCATTCAAATATGTTTTGATGCATTTATTTTTGGTGCTAGTCTGATATGCAGATGAGCATCTAATTAGAGTTTAGATGAGTAGCATTTCATGGCTTTCTGTCACTGGAGACCCTGCGTAGATCCTGCTTCTCCAAACAGGAAAACTGGTTTGTGTTTAGTGTGTGTTTAAAGGTTATGCTGTGCTAATCCACTAGGTGGTAGACATTAAACATTGTCTGGATAGTTGTACTGCAGTGAAATTGTAATATAATACATATTTTTTAAATACTTGAAGGAGTACTGAAATGTGTCTGTGTGTGTTAAATGAGCTTTGTGCTTTAGCTTAAAGGTCTTCCCCTGTATTGGAAGCTAGATGATCAGAACAGCTTTCCCAAACAAAACGGAAATAACCTCTTTGACAAAAATCAGTGAGAACCTCGGTTGCTGTGTTTCAGAGCTGAAGAGGTCACACTTGCACTGTCCTGGAGAAAAGAGTATTTTTCAGTGCATCTGAGAACAACAGGAGCTTGGGAACTAACGCCTGCCTCACTGAGGTTGTGCACTGCAAACGCAGCCCATCACACATTTCTTCTGACTTAGGTTTTATGCTTTCCAGTAAGAGCCATTACTGGCCTGAACTACAGACAAACTCCGAAAGCTTCAGTCCCAGCTGAGTCCAACTGACTGGGGCTGAAACAAGCAGTTGGGTTTAGCTGCCTGCTTTCCAACTTGTAATATTATGTTGGTTAAGAGGAAGGTTGAGGGTACGGATATGTATGTAAGTTATTCCAAAACAGGCTGGGGTGTGAGCTGAACAGTTGTCAGCTGTCCCATGTTAGCTGCCTGCGAGCATGTGTTTCCTCTGCTGCACAGTAAGCCTACTGTAGCTTGTTCCTCCTATTTCGAGTTGTCACACTTAGCAGGCTGGTTTGTGTACTTGTGGACCATGGAGCAGTCTTTGTATGGTAACTTGTTATCTTACTGATAAAGGTACTAATGCTTTAGGGAAGTATGTTTATGTGGAAGATAAATGGGAGGAAATGGGACTATTTTCCTTGAGGACAGTATGATGGAATACTTGCAGGTGCTCTTCTGGTGTGACTAATTTTTGTAAATCTGGAGGACATGGCATATTATTTAAAAAAAAAAAAGTTGGTCCAGTCAAATCCCTTTTTGTAGGAAGAATTTTGCCTCTTGAGCTATAGCAAGTTGTATGCAAGCATATTGCAGCTCAAATATTTTTGAGCATGAGACTGCATGAGACTTTCTACCCAGTTGCATGGAAGGCTGCTTTCTGGTGCATTATAAACTGAACCCCTTCTTGCTCTTTGCAAGGAGCATAACTTCACAGTCCAGCCCGTAAGGGAGAAGAGACTAGAAGACGAATGACATGATATGATCTGCTAAGCTTTTTGTGGTGTTTTTCCTTTCTGTGTTTTGGATGGAGAATCAGAGTGTAGTGTGAGATCCTTTTCTGCATTATGTTTTCTGAATAGAGGTGCTGCCACTGGATATGAAAGGAAAGTGGAATATAAAAAACACTTCACTTAATGCAGGAAGAGGATTTTGTAATATAGTTAGTGTCAGGAGGTGGTACCAAGTCTTTCTGCATTAAATGTCTTGATTTTTATTTATAGAATACTGCCACAAAATTATTTTGTTTTGCAAACCTGCTGTTTTCGTTTGCTTTGCACAGGAATTGTCTGGTTCTCTAGAGATGGTTTATGGTCAAGTTTCTGAAGTGAATGACTCTGAGGAGGTGTTTCAACAGTTCTTTAAATGGAAGCGTGCTGAAATGGAGGAGTTTGTTCACATCAGAAATGATACAGATGCTGCTTTGAAAATTCTCATTAACGTGTTCAGTGGTATCTTAAAGGTAAGTCAAGTAAGTCCACTTCTCCTGTCACGGAAAAAGATGAAGCATGATGTTGTATCTAACTAAGCTTGTGTGCAATAGTCCTTAGTAGGGACAGCTGCCTTTGGCAGGGAGCTTGTGCATATGAGCAGTGGAACTGAATGTCAGCACCATGTTGCAGGGGGAGAAGGTGTGTGTTGAGGAACAGAGTGCGACTTTATCTCTGTGCTTAGCATACCTTTGCGGTGAGCTGGTACCAAGTGAGGGTTTATGCTTGCCTGTGAAAGGATGTCTTTTGACTAAAGATCAGTGCTTTTATGCAACTATAACTTTAATATATCTTATACTCTATCTAATCCTTATGTGACTGGAACACTTTCATTAGTCCCTTCAAGTAGCCTTTGGATAGAAATAATTAAGATTTTAAAAGGTGCTAGTTCATAAATGTTGCTAAAAGAGATGAAAGAGCACTGTAAACGAGGACTTAACGTTATTGGAGAAGCCAATCTGTCTCAAAATAGTTTAGATACAGGTTGCGGGCAAATATATAATTTTTTTCTCATTTGGAATACTGAATGTGGAGAACTTATGCAAATAAATTACCCACTTTTAATTGCATTTCCTATGATGTTTGATGCTGAAATACCACATGGATGATGGAGCTCTTTTGATCTGAACTATAGAAAGTTGGGGGCATTAGAGCAAGTATGTCTACTCCTGGTATTTGTCTTAAAAGGTGGTAAACTGTGGAAGTGGGTTATCGCTGAGCCCTGTTTGTGAAGAAGGTGCAAAGTTGGGAAGTAACTTTCTCGCTGTTCTGCTTCTGTGCTTAATACCTGTGTTCTTGCTGAGTTTTGAACTCTTAATCTTACTGAGAAGACTGTAAGTTGCTCTTTCTTTATTCCTGCAGACCCAGCTTCATTGATTGTATTTTCTGCTGCACTGTTATGTGTAAACATCCTCAGACAGTATCAATGTAACCTTCCTGCCAGTGTCAACTGTGCATAATCCATCAGTGTTTTACCATTTTGTAGTGAATAGATATTTGCATTTTGTTGTACCCAGACCATTTACAGTGGCCAGATGTTGTTATGAGTAACAGTGTGCCTTAACCTCATGGTAAATACTGTTCAGTAGCAGCATAGACTTGGTGCATGTTGTGTGCAGCATAATGTTTATGAATTACTTGCAGATTTTTATAACCATGTCAGTTATTAGACTGGGAGAAGGTACTTACGTGCAGGTGGGTTTGTGTGATTGCTGTGTGCAATTCAAAGTGCTGCTTTGCATGTATGCAAGTGACTGAAGTACAAAAGTGACTAAAGTTTGTTAATGTCATGATGAACTCATTTACCTGTTTCAAACCTGAACTTTTCCATGAACAATTCACCTCGTTGCTTGGTGAGTCATGGCTACATTAGTTCTAGAAATTGCTGTATCACTCAAGTGTCAGGCAGTTAAAGGTGATATTTGACAGAAATTCTGATTTGGTTTCCAGTAGTGCTCGTTCTTTATATCTTCTTTTTGCCTGCTCTTGCTGTCTTCTTGCTAAGTTCTAACTTTCAATTACATGGCTGTTTTTTTTTCTTTGAAGTGTTTTGACCTGTCATCAGAAGCATCTTCAGATTTCGAGGAAGTAGCTGTCAATGTGGATGAAGTTCTCAAAGAGGCTGAGTTGAATATTTGCAAAGAACTGAAGACTGACTTAACAGTAGGTTCTAAGCATTTCTGTATGTTTTATACATCTTTGATTTCAGTTTCAGGCTTCACTTAACGTACAAGACAAGTTTGTTCACTACAGAACAGCATTTTTGTTCTTTGTGGAAGTATGATTAAAAAGTCGCTGAGGTTTCTCCTTACAGAGAAAATAATGTTTTCTAGGCAACAGGCAGAGGACAGCTTGGGGTTACAGGAACTCAACTCTGTAACTTTGTTAACTAAGAGATACTGAGAAAACTGATGCTTCCCTCTGTATGCACAGAGAAGCTCACATTTCTTTGAGCTGCTCTGAGTTTTGGTGCTTGCCCTGACAGTATATGTAAGTAAGTTTCTGTTGCATCTATTGGATGCTTATGGATAAACTTTGTTTCCAGTCTTAGTGACAAAATGCTATACATCTTTTTGCATGGAGCAAGTGTTTTTGCCTCATTGGGAATCTTTTTCTGATGCTTGTGGTAACTTTTTCTCCAGTTCTGTACCTTTCCTGTTCAGTGTTTCCACGGTTGTCTTTTGCTGACTCTTCGAGGTACTTGCGTTGTCTCCGCAGTGAGCCCTTTGTGTGCCAGAGAATGATCAGCAAATGTTGAATTTGTGCTCTAACTACAGAACAGCACACCAACAGTTTATCCTGCTTCCGACTACTATATGCAACAGAACCATCGACTCCTTTGCAAGAATGGTTGCTTACTTTGATGCTTCATTTCTATTAAACCGTTCTATCTTCAGGAACATTAAATGAAAAAAACCTCCTTCATAGTATGTGGAATATGAAATGGATCCTCTGCATGGAAGTGCTGATGAATTTTATTTTCCTGAAACTATTGGATGAACTCATAGACTTGCTAATTTCTCCTTTAGTCGTCTTTAAGAAGAGGAAAAACTGATAGACAAGTTTTTCTAGTAACAGTGGAATTTCTCAGTAAAGGTTTTACAAATGGAACATTGATGGTATGAATGGAGAATGACTCAATCTTTAATATCACTCTTGTGTCTATAATTCAATCCAGGAACATGGTGAGGCAGAGAAGGGAATAATTATGAGTGCATACAGTAAAGTTGTGCATAAAGTTCATCAAGAGCAGCATCTGATCGCTGTCATACAGAACAGATACTTGGCCAGTGTTGAGGTTAGTTTATGCCTTATTTATTTCATGCTGACCTGTATTAGTAGCACTTTCTGACACTTAAAAATTTTGTTTTTTCTCTTTAATTTTATAATGGAAATTCTAGGTGTAAGTTGGTGATGAGAGATTGGTTGGGTTAAAGTTTGAGAATAGTGGTTGTTTCTTACCTCAGACAAGGTTTTGTTTCAGCTAAATGCAAAGCGTGGTGTGTTTGTGTGGTTTCCTTTTCTTTTTTCTTAATGATGAAAGCTGGAATCTTTAGATTCACTGCAAATCTGTAGTATGTAACTTAAGGGAACTCAGGTTAAGTAGAATGTCTTCCAGGAGGTTGTTAATGTCAGTAAAATGAAACACTATTTTGTGGGGAAAAACCCTGAAAACTGAATTCAGATAGGCTTAGGGCAGTTTCTCTAATGTATTGGATTAAAGCATATTAAAACAGAATGCTTGAATGTTTTCCTGTTTTCTTCCTAGTTCAAAAAACAAGCTGAGGAATGGCTGAATAAAAGTCCTAATATTGACAACTTACTATCAATTAAGAAAACTGTGAAAAGCTTGAAGGCCAATTTAAGATGGAAACTGGCTGAAAAGAACAACCTTGAGGAAGTATGAAAACATTACAGGTTTTGTTATTTCAGATTCATTTAGGAATGTAAACCAAATCAGTGGTAACTACATTGAACAGTTTGTACCTTCTGTACTTCAAAGATATGTTTTTCGTGTCCCTTCAGTCAAGACTTAGTTGCTTGACCTGAATTTGTTTTTAACTTTATGTAGACGTTTTTTCAGTCCCTAGCCACACCACCGATGCTTTTAACTAGCTGTGTGAGGAGCTAAATACCTGCATTTCCTTCATGTCAAGCTGGGAACTGCAGTTAGGTAACACTATCTTAAAAATCATGGGAAATCCTTCACAAAATGCAGCTGCTGTGCAGTCTGAGGCAGCTCTGGAAGGAGCCCTTCTGGGAAGGAAAAGGAAGGGGTCCCTCTGGTGGCTGTCACTGCTCAGTACTGCATAGTCTGGTCCTGCTGTTTTCACCCTGCTGGTTGTGTGATTTACTTTTTCTGCAATGCCTCTTACACTGATCAGTCTGAAGGGTGATATTTGTGTGCATAGTGCTTGCTTTGCTGGAGTTGGTCTGTCTTACCTCTTCTGTTCAAGTGTGTAACAGCAAGGAAATTAGACTTCTACATTAACATGCAAAGCTTTCACTATGAGCCATATCCACTTTGTTCATAATGTGTGTACTTCCCTTTTGGAGGCAGAAGTCAATGTCTGTTCCAATTTTTAGGGTTCCCCCTTGCACCTCAAAAAAGTTGAAAGAATGTAAAAGTTGCCTCTAAATCAAATAAACAGCACTGATGCTGGCACAGGTGCATAGATCACATATTAATCACTCTGGAGATGCTTAAGGAAAGAAAACCTGCTTGTGTGTCTTTGTAAGCATTGTAAAGGGACAGTGAGCTCCCAAGAGGGATTTAAAATGAGGGACATTGATGAAAGACACTGGCAAAAGGGTTCCTGATAAATGAGGTGGCATGAGGTGAATGCCCACTTCCATAAGAAAAAAGTGAATGAATTAAGGAACCTTGCTTTGCTGGTAGATGAACAATAGTTCTGTTATGATTATGTGGGGTCAGGTAATTTTTTTTAAACAAAAAAAAAAGCTCAAGCTCTTTGACTTAAGAAATGACTAGGCAAAGGGCTGGAACATTTTGTCTGTTATGTAAATAAATGGTGCACCCTTCCCTGTGGTCAGGTTATAAGGGAATCTCTTAGGTTTCCAGGATGGAGACTGAACCTTCAGAATGCATTTGACTCCAGAACTGTGATACTGAAACTGCTTTATAATCCTGATATAGTAGATAATTGTTGTTTGGTATAATAGCAGAATGGGAATTGTATGCTAACTTTGGTTATTCCTAACGCAGTCTGATGATTGCAGTGAGCTTGAAATGACAAGAATAAAAGAGGAAATTGCTGCTCTGCGAAATGGGGTTCTTCAGGAAATATACAAGGAACGTGAAGAATATGTAAGTATTAAATTATTTAGACAGCTAAAATAAAGCTCTGCGAGGCACATCTGCATTTCAGTTGCTTTTAACGTATGATGTGGATACAAAAATCACATTTTTTAAAGTTCAGTGTTGAATGTTAAGGTGGCCCTATTTTGGCAAAATCTCTGGGAGACGGAAGGGAGGCTGATCAATTCTTTTTTTGTTTCTGTTTGGATGTTGTCTCTTCAGGCACTTCTTTGCATCCCCTTCCCTTCCCCCAAATGGGGTGAAGTGAGAATAAATGAGCTGCAGTTCTGATCCAGAGAGCTGCAGGTTAAAGTGTAAGCTCAGTAGCTGAAGACAGACTGTTCTGTGTAAGTAAGGCAAATGTTTACTTAGGAGTGGACTAAAACAGGGTTTTATCCTGAAGTGGAGGAGATCACCCTTTCTCTAAGTCCTTTCTATGGAGGGAAGAATTGAAACCATCACCTTTTAGGAAGTAGAAGAGCACCAGGGATTGCGATGATGATGTCTTACCTCTGAAGACATAGCATTTGTGCAAAATAGTTACCTTGCATTGTGGTTGTGTGAGATCTGTAGATGCTTGAGTGTTTTGATCTATGTTACTGCTTTGTTCCTGTTTTCTTTGGTTTCATTCTAGTGAAGCTGTGCCCTTTGTTTAGGCCTACTAAAGTGTATTGTAGAAAAAAGGGGGATGTCTTTCCTTCATAGCACAAGAGTTCTTCAAGGCCTTAACTTTATTCACCCTTAGAGCTTTCCAAAATTTATCTGTGCGTATTGAAATGCTGTATTAGTGTGTGGGGTGGGGTGTTGTCACTTCCCTGTCTTACTTTGCATGGTGCTACTGAAAGTGGAACAGACATGGATATCCATTTGAATGTCCTGGTCCTAAGATTGCAACCATTAGTGTATATGGTGTCAGAAGCTAATGACCTGAAGCTTGTTTCCTTCATCCAGGAGAAACTTTCCATCTTGGTACAGAAATGGTTCCCTGAGTTGCCACTTCTTTATCCAGAAGCAGGAATTCTAAGCTATATGGTAAGCCGAGGTTGTGATTTAATCTGTCAGCTATTGTTTAAGGCACTCTCATGGCTGTGTGTCCCACTCCCTGCCCTTCTGGGTGGTGATCAGTATTTTGTTAGCTGCCTTACAATGGCATTTTGTGTGCAGCCAGCCTCTTGCTGACAGATGTGGTAACTTCATTTTTAACAAGCCCCCACTGTGTTTGTGCTTTACGTTGATTGAGGAAGAGAAGAGAGAGTCAGAGCTTGTGAGTGTTGCTGGCTGTTCATACTGCACTCTTATTCTGGCTATCTCTGTGTATGTGTGCTTCAGAATTCAGGTGGGCTTCTGTCGCACAGCCTGGAGCGAGACCTTTTAGATGCTGAGCCCATGAAGGAGCTGAGCACAAAGCGGCCGTTAGTGTGTTCAGAAATGCAGGATCAGAAGGTTCTTCTAAAGGTAATGTTGGTCCTGGCTTTCAGTTAGCGCTGCAGGTGAGATCCTGACCCAGGAATGTGCTGATTCTGAATGAACTCTGCTTTTCCTTTTGTATTCCTGCATTTAACAACCCTTTTCTGATATGTGTTTTCTTTTGTCAGGGCCTGTAGAACACAAGACCTTGTTCTCTGTCTGGATTGCTTTCCTGTTGCTTACTGATTTTTCACTTCTTTTGAGGGCAGCTGTAGTGAGCAGTGCTTCCCCTCTGCTGTCTGTTCTTTCTCGTATTTGGTGAACCCTTTAACTTGTTTGTTACTCTTTGTTTCCAAAAATGCAAATGCTGTTTTGTCTTTCAGTTGATTCATCACTGTGAAACTTCAGGAACTGCTGTGTTCCCCTTGTCCTTTTTCTTCTCCATTGTGCTAGCAATTGAGAACCAAGGGTTATAGTATCAGGGGAGGCATAGTTGGATTTTTCTTTTTTTTTTTTTTTTACTTCTTAAATGGGAGACTTGCTTCTTGTTTCGTTGTTACAGACTTTCTAAGCGTTAATGAATATGAGAGCAATTTATGACAGTTGTTACTGAGTTTTGTGATAAATAGAAGAGTTATTTGATGGAACCTAATGGTATGCCTTTCTTTAATTCAAAAAGTGTCATGCAGTAATGTTACAGACATTAGGAGTTAGAGCTTGGGTATTTGTTTTGTTTTTCAGGGATACTCTGTAGATGTGAGCTCAGAAGGCAAAGTGATTGAAAGAGTTGCCAAGTATCACAGGGCCTGGAATCAACAAAAGGAGAAATCTGGCTTATTACAACTGTTGTTTCTTCTTTTCTGCAAGGCAAGATTCAGACTGATAATGTTGCTTGTTTTTTTCTGTTGTTGTTGTTGCTTGGTTGTGTTTTTTGTTCTTTTTTTTTTAATTTTAAGCAGAAAAACTTTTAAGTTGGAATTTAAGGCTTTAATATTTTTTTGAGTTGGAATATTGAATCAGAAAAATATTTCCTTTGGGACTTCAGTTTAGGTGAACTATTTTCTTAGTAAATATCAATTGATACATCACACATCTAATGCATGTTAAATTTTCCAGTGTTCCTGATATTGGAAACAATGTGTTCTTAAACTTTTGTTTGTTTTTGTTGTTAAAGTCTGATCCTCTGGTGTATTTAATGGTCCCATACTACCCAGGGGCAAGTCTGCGAGCTTTACAGGCTGATACACCTTTAACTTTACAAGTAAGTGTAACAGATTACCAGCATTTTCCTTTTTATGTGTTTGGTGTGAACTCTTAACATTGTGCTGTATATTATGCTGCTGGAGGTGTGTGAGCAGTTGTCTTTGGTGGCTGTCAATGACTATACAGAGTTGCACAACGTGGCTTGACTAGCATTTGGTCAAGCAGTAGGCTATGGTTTTCTATAAGAGATTTTGCTTGGTTACACCTTCTTCTTTTATTAAAATGAGTGCCTCAGCAGTACTGCTAGTACACTTCAAAAATACAAGAGTGAATATGTTAAATTTGTAAGCAGAGGCATTCTTGTACCGAAGTTTAGAGGATTTATGGTGCGTGGAGGCTTTGGGGTGTGTTTGTGTGTGCAGGAGTTGTTCTTCTCTCTCCTCCCTTTCCTTCCCTCCTCTCCACACAGTTTATTGGCATTTTGGCTAGCCAGCCTTTCTCAAAGAAACAGTAGCCAGAAGCCAATACAGTCTTTTCCCTAGTTATGTTTGATGACTTAAAAGCTTCTGTCTGTGATCTTGGAGGCACTTGTAAATGTATGTATCCCAAAATATATTACAGGGTTTTAAAATTGTTTATTTTTGTTTAATGTTAGTGAATTGTTAACCGGTGGTTACCTTTTGTTTGTGAAACGAAACAATCAGTTGACTGGCTCTGCAAGTTAACACAGTCTTACTGGGAAGTAATCCATACTTTATAAAACAATTGTCAGGAACTTTGAATGTGTGCAATCTTTAAATAATTAGAGTGTTAGTTTTGGAATAGAAACATTAGATACTGTGGTTTTTTTTTTTTTGGTTCTTCCATATCTATTTTTGTAATGAACACCAAAATTAAATCATTAGGAGACATTAAAAGTGATGAAAGGAGTTGCCCAAGGTCTGCAAACGTTGCATGGAGCTAATATAGTACATGGATCTCTGCATGGAAACAACATTTTTGCTGTGAATCGAAAACAAGGAATCGTTGGAGACTTTGATTTCACTAAACCAGAGGTAAAACAAAACCAAAAACCAGCTAAAAAACAACCTAGTGATTTTTAGTCAGTTATGTATCAAAATAGATGAAGTATATAAGATCTATTGATAACTGTTGTGCTCTGCAGTAGGATTCCTGTGAATGGGGTTGGGTGGTTTGAGTCTTGCTGAGATTTTTGTAAACACAATCTGATTTTGGATGGGGAAGAAAAGAATTATCGAGCATGAGCCTTTATTAAGGAAAACAGTGAAACAGAATAATTCAGAAGTTGCAGTACTTGCTGGTTGGCTCTTTTCTATGTTTACTGGTAATCAGCATTAGCAGAGGTGAGAGTAGGAACTTGTTTGAGGAAAGAATAATCTAGCTCTTGCATGCAGTTTTTGCATGTTTATGTGATAGGTAATGAGGCTCTACGATGTGTTTTAATCTGTCTCAGTCAACTAACAAGGTTATACATGCTACCTGTATAAACATACCTGTATTTATATGTATTTTTCTTTAGTCCTCAGTTTCTGTAGTAAAGAATTTCATAACCATTTTTGGGGAAAGCCTAATGTTATTTAAGAATACAATCTACTCCCTTAGTGTTTTACTTCATTTACATGGCAAAGTCTCTCCACTACTGGTGTATGTTTTTGGTGTCACATTTTGACTTTCTAAACTGAAGTTGATTTGAGCACATTTGTGTGCTAGAGGTCTTCATGTTTATTTAATTTTTATAACAGTGTGTTACGTTATTATATATATTTTTACCATATTAATATAATATAATAAAAATAATTTTTATTGAGAATATCTGTTTTCAGTGCATTCTCTGTTAATCTTAATGAGTCTTGGCATGTCTTTAACCATTTTCTATGTTTTTTTCTTCTAATTTGAAAAGTTTTGTAACTTGTATTCCTTATTACCTTATGACCGTTAATAGTTCCAGTGTGGAGTAAAATCTGCCAGCACTATTTTTCTATTACAGTTAGATGATAGATTTGTGACTATTTCCTTTCTCCTTTACACTCCATATTTTCCACCAGTGAAGAAGGACTTCACATTTCATTCAGGGTCAGCACAGAATGCTATGATGAAGTTGTCTGATGCATTAAATTAGAGAGGGAGATACCTCTCCTTCAATCTGCTATCGATCTCACTAAGGAGTACACTTTTTTCCCTGTAGGAACAACGTGCTGTTGCAAGCACGATGGTTGTCAGTTCCCTGAGCTTAGTTTCTCCTGAACTGAAGATGGGACAGCCGGCTTCTCCAGCCTCTGACATGTATGCTTACGGCTGCCTTCTCTTCTGGGTAAGTTATGGCTTATGAGAGAGTTTCTAGTAAAATTGGGGAACAGTAGCAGGCTTCATAAACAGCAATATGAATGTGTTATTTTAAAATTCTACTTTGAATATTTTGGAGAAGTGTGCGTATTTTAAACTGAGTGGTACGAATGGGCGTTTATGGGCATAAGGCAGTGCGTTTTTCTGTAAGGTATACAATGTAATTTGTAGTTAAGTGACTAAAAACTATGTGTTTGTTCCTAATTCTGGGGATTGTAAGTTCTTACTGTACTTATCATTCATTCTTGTAACCCTTTTTGATTCTTTTCTTGTGCCCTTGCCTGTGGGGCAGTGTGTTCATCATCCCTATCTTTTGATTTGGGTAAGGATAGGACTTTATCCCTGGTGAAGGATATCCTTCAGGACATCCCACCTATCCTTAGGTGTGTGTTCTGTCCCTTAGGGTGTGCTGTGTCAGAGAGGAGAAAGCAGTCTGCTTTTCTGTGTTAGGTTGCATATTACACAGCATCTCCTTTTCCTGCTCTTTTTTGTCTTCTCTTAGTGTTTTGCTGCCTCCTCAGCTCAGGGTACCAGTGTCACGTGTTCCAAATGGAAAACTTCAAAATTGCTTGGATTTTTTTTTTTTTAAAAGTCATGAGCTACCAAACAAGTGTTGCTGTTCCCACGCAGTGATTTTTGTACCTGGTCCATTGGAGCTGGTTCGCTGAGTACCAGTTGGGGTTCAGATAAATGACATTGGCAGTTCCATCAGCTGCACAATGATCTTGTGGCACAGAAGGGATGACTGAAGCTATCTTTAAACACTTTGTGATAGAGACATAAGCTGCAAGTTGATCAGTAGCCGTTATCAGTTACCTGTGCTGAGAAGATGAAGCTGGTTCTTAGAAAAGTCATTCTTCATTATGTTTTTGTCCCAATTTAGAGCAGATGCTTAAAACTAAGTAATTTTTCTACTGAAAGAGATGGATTAAAGTGTGGATTAATATCATGGATGCTTATAACTTATTTATGTGGTATGGTTTTGTTGGAACATTTGCAGTGCCACTGTTCAGATCTTCTGTTCAAAAAAACCTTTTTTTACAAGCAGAAGTGAATAAAGTGAGCGTAAAGCAAAGAAGAAAAAAAAACAACAAACAAACAAAAAAAGCCTAAACCACCATAACAAATGGAGGTCTGGCAATGGCTGGCTCTGCTCAAAGAGAATATCTGGGATGCAGCAAGATCTGCAGTCTTCTGAAAACCTATCTCCAAGCTTTCCAGCTGAATTTCAGGTTAATCCACGTGTAACAAATCTCCAGCTCAGTCTTGGTGTTGTATTGATTTGATAGAAAATTTTAGTTCATATTCTGGCCTGATGTTCAGCAATTGCCAGTTTGATGGCAGACACCTGAATTGTGTTCTCCCTCGCTGAGCAGCCCTACTGCTTCTAAGATGGAAAACGGAGGTTTTGTGAGTTCTCAGCTGCTCTGTGTCACAGGAGCCCAGTCCTGACAAAATGCACGCTTCTTCCCATTTTTCTTGTAGAGAATAGAGGCATTTTCAGTTCAACTTGCAATCAGGGTTTTGAAAAATGCTGTGTACAGGCATGGTTCTAGGCGTTAATAAGGGCTGGGGAAATTTCAGTTTGCTTATGGATGGTGGGTTCATGTTTGTCTATTACAGCACACTTCATCTTCTTTAAGAAATGCCATGGGTTATATAATTAAATGTACAGCTTAGGCATGGACTTCGAGTCATGTTTTTAAAAGTCTATTTCGTTTGACTCCCAGAAGTTTCTTCTCTGATACTATTTTTATTGCTCTTTTTTTTTCCTGTGTAAGGCAAATGTGAGCCACTTACGTATTTTACGCTTTTGTGAAACTACAAAAAAGCTCTTCTCTGCCTATTTTTCACAACAGTCAATTTTCACTTGAAACATGGAATCTCCTTGGCCGATATTTGTTAAACTAAAGGGTAAAACAATGTTACATAGTATGTATCTTTTAATTTACAGCTTTGCATTCAAAACCAGGAGTTTGGCATAAAAGAAGATGGCACACCTGAGGTGGATGCGGTTGGCATGGTATGTTGATTGTCAGATGAGGTAGATTAAAATGGTCTTGTTTAGAGATGATTAACTGATGCATTTTTTTTAAATGAAAAAGAGAAATTGATTGTAAGTGCTGGGTTGAGAAAACGTTCTAAACTGGATATTCTAAATAGCAAGTAAAAAAAATTTGAGAAGGTATAAAACCCCAGGATTTTCTTACCACTGAAGTCCACCCTCACAAGGAACAACTTAATAGATAACTTGGTGTCACTCAATTAACAGTTACAGACTTGGGGAGAAAGTCACTGATCCTCATGCCTTGAAGGAGGTATTGGAATTAGAAACCTGTCTTTTCTGAAGTCAGGGAAGTTGGCTTTGTTCATCTGTCTTCTACATAATAATTGCACAATTCTTGAGCATTAATAAAACAGCCAATTTCCATTTTAGTCACTAAACGCAGTTGTAAAGTCATAGTGTACCCTTTATCTTCTGCTCTTTTGTGTGTGTGAAATGTAAGCTTTCTTAAATGCCTCAAGCAAGTGCAGAGATGTAAGAGGGCCTCAAGTGATGAGATCTAATGTTGCTGCTTTCACTATTTTCTGTCAGCCACTGTTCTATGCCTGCCCTATGCTAGCAACTGTTGCCACCTTGAACTGTATTTTCAGTCTGTTTTTTGAAACTTACCCAAGACCTTGCCCGATGTCTTGATGACTCTTGAAACTGAGAGTAGACCTGTGTGCCTTTGTATTTCCCAACTTAGATTTCCAACTTTGATAACTTTATAGCCTTCTCTATGCCTTGGAAGAAAATAAACCGAAGGAAAGAGATACTCAGGTTGACGAAGGTGTAGGCTATAAAGTTATCTACTCATTGATTCCCATCCAAGAGATGGGATGCTACCTATCAGAAAGCAAAGGATCATCTTCAGAGTTAGAGACTTAAGTTTGGAAATATGAAAGCACACAGGTTAACTTACCCATAAGCTTTCAGTCCTCAGGCCAGGACTCTTCTCTTGCCTGCTTTCAACTTCTATGTTTGCTACAGGTGATCCATTCTTCTTTTTATCTCTTACGTGTTTCCAACTTTTATGCCACCATATATAGCTGAAAGAAATTCTCTGGGAGACTTACGGGCCTTTTTCAGATAACTAACTTGCTTAGACTAGTTTCTACCTCAGATTTCTGCTGGACTCTTTTAGTCACCTGTTCTTGCGCTTCCCACCTCCTCTGAGTGGGTTACCCTTGTGATTTTTAATTACTGGGATATACTTCTCACATTGTGCTTTTTCTTTTGACCTCACTTTAAGTGATAACTTTGCCTTTGAATTTTTTTTTTTTTATGGCTTTGCTTTTGGATTTGAGAAGGCTGTGAGACTCTTTAAATCATGTCTTACACTATTATAAAATCCCTGCAAGCTGTTTAGTTTCTAAGTGAAGTGTTAATAAATAGAATTCTCTACAGAATATAGGAAGGAGTTAGAGGTAAGTCTCCATATTGCCCAGAAAAGTAGAGAAATACTTGAAGTGGAAAGTGTAGAATGAAACAGTAGAGTTGCTGTTTGCCAGGTAAGTTTTGGTTGTTTTAGCAAGGGAAAACAAAAGCCTAATAAATCCCTCTTTTTATTGGTTGTACTACTGTATTAATGATGTGAGTGCTTTGCAAAGCTATCTAGGATAACATGATGCAAAAATTGGTCTGCATTTACTGGAGTTGTGTTCATTCTGAGCTTAGTGTGTCCTCTTCACTTTAAGCTTAGATACTGTCACGATACAGTATTAGACTAACACAGCTGTAGCACTTCCAGTGTCCAGGCCAGGTAGCTTGTGTATCACTGCGTAGCACAGTGCTGTAAATACTTTTGTTCTGTTAGATCCCTGATCTCCTCTGCAGTGTCTTCTTAATAGCTTTCAGCCATGTTCTCCAGTGTTGAAATCACTACTATTAAAGCACAGGACTATCTACCAAATCCATCTGGAAAATTGATTCCAGTGTGAAACTATCGTGAAAAATAAAGGAATAAAAAATGTAGCATTTGAGTAGTGAGGTGTTCATGTAAATAGCATTTCTTGTTTCTCATTATAGTTGCTCAGTTTTTATTAAAAATTAAATGAGTCTCATGAAATGTGTAGTGCTGTAGAAAAGAAGATCTCAGTACTTAACAATTCATTGTGATTCTGTGATCATTAGTACAAGCTGTAGGGTTTTAAAAATATTCCACAAAACTTACGCAGAGCCATCTGTCCAGTGCGTCATTTAGGGTTGTGCATAATAATCCTTAGATTCTGAAAGAAACTAGCTTTCTCTCTCACATGAGGGAAACTTGTTTGAGGAAATAGAAAAGAGTTACTTGAGACATGAAAATAGGAATTGGCTCACTTTGGTTTCTCTAAGATTTCTGCATAAGTGGTTGGTTTCAGCTTCCCTTACTTTTTTGGTTCTTTTCTTATAGATATCTTCTGTGGTGCAACATCTGCTTTTATCTGAAGGACTAATGTTCTTCGTTATTGGCCTTAGCAGGGATTCATTCATTTTACAGTTCAGTAAGAACAAGCTCCTTCATAATTTTTCACTGATAAAAAGAAGCAGCTTTTTTCTTTTTGAAGAACTTTGCCAGGTGTTACCATCCTAATCAATGCATCTTTGTTGGTAGTTTAAGGATTTGTCCTGGGTACGTGTGCGTGCATGTGCACAAACTGTCAAAGTACTGCAAAGCAACTTGTTCTTCCTGCAGCTCACAGGAAAATCCGTGAGGGTTCTGCTAAGAAATGTAATACTAATAAATATATTTCAACAGTTTCTTGGGGTATCTCAAAGAACTCTGGCTGTTAATCCTTGTCCCAGTTCTTGGGGAAAATCTATTTTGCTTTTAAGGACTTTATCTTTAATCAGCTTATTCAGAATTAATCTCAGTGCCCATCTGCAGGCCCTTGACAGGCTGGTAATTTCCCTTCCATCTCAGTCTCATGCCTAGAGGAATTGTACACTTGCAACCATTAAATTTTTTTTGTTTGTTTTCAGGAAATGTAAAATTAACGCAGGAAAGTAACATTAAGTTTCAACGAGGGGATATTAATTTTATGTAGCTGTTGAGGAGAAGCAGTGATTAGAGACATGATCTTGTACCTTCCGTTTTGCCATGCTGAGCTTCAGTATTCAGCATACTTCAGCATTCAGTTTTGTGTATTTATTAAAAGGAGTAAATAAGATCTAATCAGCTGGAGTAAACACAGTGAAACCTTGTCTTACAGCAGTATTGCGTAAGGGATCAGTTTTAGATTTCCTTAGTGTGAGAAAATGGTGAAAAGGGGAAACTTGCTGAAGGATATATGACTTTTTTTGAAGTGGAAATATGTAAGTGCAAAACTTTTCAAGCTCTTTAAATGCCTGGGCTTTCTTCATTTTTAATTCTACCAAGGAAGCGTGTAGGCATGATTTACCTGTGCATTTCTGTACATCAAATGTTTGAATGTTTTTAACTAGAGATTCTCTTTTAATACGTTTTGAATGTTTTGTAACCATTTAACAATCCTTTATGCCTGCAAGTTCAACAGTTTTCAGATTTCATTTTTCCACCCAGATTTCAGATTATCTGGAGAGAGAGGCTGATTCTCTTGAATCGCTGCTGGTCAGTGGGGAAGTTGGAAATTGTTTCTGTTTCCAGGTTTTTGACAATTTGTGTACATTCCTTTGCATCATAGATTTTTGTCTGGATGAAACAGAGCTAGGTGAGGGGTGATGCACAGCTATCTGGTGCTTTCCTGTTCTATTGACCCAGGTCAGAGGCGATGCTGGCTTGCAGAGGCTACAGACAATCTTGTGGGAAGATTCTTTTTACGTTGGTTTTTATTAATCTATGTCTCTAGATCATCATCTGAGATTTTCTTGCAGTTCCCTTATTCAAATCCAGTGTGTGCCCTTCCTTCCTCAACAGCTGACGTGTATGCATGTGTGTAGCAGTTGTGTTCTTGTGTTTTGTGCATGGAGTCTAGCGCTGTTAATATGCTGAGCATTTAGGCACGTAATCCTTTCTGAAAAATCCAAACAGCTTAAGTGTAAGTGATGGCCTAATAGCAAAACAGCTGCTGTTGATTTAGAGTCCATTACTCCCATTACTTCATTTTTTTTTCCTCTACTTTATTGCTCTGCAAGAAATCAATAGGACAGAGTTAAAAGTTGATGTTGTAGAAGGTGAATGGCACCCATTCTGTTCTTTCTCAGTAGAAAAGCAGACTTAAAAAGCCTGTGGCAGGGTGTGGGGGAGTGGAATTAGTTGATATTTAAGGTCCCTTTCAACCCAAACCATTCTATGATTCTGTAGTTCTCTAAAACACTGGGAGGCTAGTGTTTTAAGACATAACTTATGCTCTTCCGTGAAGCCTGCTGGCACCGAGTTGGCAGACCTGGTGCCAAAAGCTTTCTTTTATTCTGATGTTAATGAGCACCATGTCTATTAAGAGTGCAGGCCATGGAGAGTGCTGTGGTACAAACTTTTGTGAGGGCTCTGGGCTGCAAGCATTTATGAGACCTGTTCAACAAATACTTGGTTGTTATTTGGAATCGTGTTTGTTTCATTTGCTGATGAAATTCTCCTCCCTCTGTTTGTAGGATGATAAAGTTAAATCCCTTCTTCAGAATTTGTTCTGCTCTAACCGACTGACAGCTGAGCAGGTGCTGGGAGATGATTGCTTCCTCTTAGTTGATGCGATTCCAGATTCATCACAACCAGGTGAAGAGCATGTGCCACACAAGGAGCATGATTCTGAGAAGATGGATAAAATGGAAGATGCAATTAAAATTAACTATGAGGAGAATGGGATAAACCCTACTCCAGTAGATAATGAACTTGTCCATGATGTGTTTGATTGAAACTTCTGTTTTTATTTTTGAAATCAGTTGTCCTGATTTGGAATCTCAGAATATAGAAAGTTGGGTAGGTGCAGTCATGTTTTGGGGTTACATAACCTTAGTTGCATTTTCGTCAGAGTACATTTGATTCTAAATACGAGTTCAAAGATACAAGTGTGGTGTTCCCGACTGTGGTCTTAATTTGTCAGTCTTTTTGTCTGTTACGTAGGCTTTAAATTTACAGGATGTAGTCATGTTAGATGCCAGAAGTATTTAAGATGAAGCTGTAGTGACTTGCTTTTGTATCCAGTCTTCTATTCCCCTTCTTGCTGCAATTGTAGGTTAGATGTTCCTGTTAGAGACGCTCTAGGGCAATGCCTTTTAGTTGCAGGTTATTCAATACTCAAGGTATTTCCACAGCAACTGCCTTCAAGGTTTAAGAAGAAAAACCTTTGACAACTGGTCAAGGAAATGGGGAGTAGGCTGCTGCTCTTCTGTTTTTCTGCATGTGCAGAAAGCAATTAACTTCCAGGAGAGCATCATTTTAGTTGATCGTTTGCAGTGCTGCTGTGCTAACCAGGATGCTATACGCATGCATGTTGCAAAAATTACTTTTTATCTGTCTGCTCTACATAAGTGTGTGTCTGTAAATCTGTTCTCATTGTTCACAGTAGCTATAAAAATGCCATTTTGAGTGGGCTTGCCTACTTACTTTTCTGTTAACATTACCATTGAAAGAGTTTTGTCAGGTCTTTATTTCTACAGGAAATTGTTGCTTATCTTTATGAAGCTTTTCTTTTCTTGGAAAAAAAAAAGTTAAAATGTTCAGAGTTTCTGTAGCAATATATTTAGCCTCTGGGTGTTGCTCTTGGACAGTGCTGTTGGCAGACTAGGATTTTGTAGGGGAATTACTAAAGCTGCACGTTGTTAGTTGAAGAATGTAGAAATCCAGTATGTAACGGGCAAGACACAGCAGTAGGGAAACCAGGAAGCCCTCAGGTACAACAGTAATTGACAGTGGGTAGATGATGTCACCTTGGCAGTTTCATCTCTGAAAATAGACTTGTTTTTCCATCCTTAAATCACTTTTTTTTTTAAACACAGAGTAGCATGTAAGATGCTTTGTCCTTTTTCATTAAATTATAATTTTGTGATTTTTGTATTGTATATATAATCAGTGATATCAAAACCTTTGTTAAAAATGTTTTGGACTTAGAGTTTTTGGTTAGTGTGTTTAAATGTATTTTCATTACTGAAGTCACAGAAGAATAACGTCTTGTTTTTTGTCAGTGAAAACAACTGGTAGCAGTTCTGTGAGATACTTTCCAAATCTGATTGTAGCCTTTCACTGTTAATAAAAGGCTAACTTTAATTAATGTTAAACACTGAACTGAGTTCTGTTTGGTTTGTGTCTTGTTGTATATTGGAATAAATTTTTGCTCTTTTTTTTTTTGCATGTGTCCATGCAACCTAAAGTGTACTTCTTAAATCCCATAACTACTAACCTTTGTTTTCTGAAACTAGAAGTCTCTGTTTATGCTTGATTCAAAACTGCAGTCTTTTCCAAATCTCTTCAACTGTAAGTAATCTGATTTTTACATGTGAAACCTAACATGAGGGGTGAAATTATTTATAAAACGTGCAATTAAGCTTTTGAAAGCTTCTGGTACATACAAGTGTCAGGGTATGGGACAGCCTTTCTGTTTGAATTAAGTCTTGATTACAGTTTTTCAGTGTCATCAGTTTTGTTTATTTCTATTTTGACCTTTTCTATGGTAATTTTGTAGCTCTGGCTTTCTTGTCCTTCCTTATTTGCTAGAGGCATTAAGAAAACAGGTTGGTTCAGGGTCACATTGCACAGCTATCCTGCTGAATTTGCATATTAATCCATTGTAATGGACTGTCTTCTGTTTAGTTTGTGACAGACCTTTCTAAGCTGCATCTCTTGTTTCTGGAAGATGGGAACTTGGAGGACAGAGAGCTTGAAGTAATGCTGTAGGATTACTGTCTCCACTCACTGGCTTTTCCTATGAAGAAGCTCAGAGAAAACTTACCTCACTCTTCTTTGGGACCAGTGTTGTGCAGTTTTGAGCAGTGTCCTTGCGCAGACCATATAGATGGGGGACTTTCAGAGGCTAGCCGTTGCTTCACTTGGACACATGACAAACTCTGCTTACTTCAAAGATGTTCATATCTTCTGCTGGCCTCTAATGATAGATCTACAGTCTTTGTGCTGATACATACATATTTTTCCTTTTATGAGGACATTAACCCTTCTACTTGTTCACTTCTGTTTTCTCTCTGCACTCCTGGCCTTGGTGCCCACCTGTCAGATAGATGTCTGTATCAGTCTCAGCTTCTCCACAGGACATCATACCCAAGTCAGCTACTACAGTCACCTTCCCGTCTCTGGCTCTGGTAACAAAGTCATGTAGGAGGAAATGCTCTCTTCAGGCACCTGCAGACAACCACTTGCAATGACTTTACCTAACATCGCCTGCAGGCCTGTGATAGGGTTGTTTCACTGTGGGAAGAGGACTTCTTTCAGCAGATTTGGAGAAAGAGAAGACTTATCTCCATAGTTTGGGTGAAGAATTACTCCTCTCTGAATGCTCACATGTTGTCACTTCCTGAGACTCCAGCTGTTCTGTTGGCTGCCACTTAATCTGCATGTTCCTTCCAACATCCATAACAACTTTACTGCATCTTTCCATGTAGTTTGTTGGTCACTCCATTAGTATTTAACATTTCTGCCTGTGCAGTTTTGAGAAGTCTTTTTGTACTCCAGAATAGGCTTTATCTTGGCATTTACTGGTGTTCTAACTTTTTTTTCCTGATAAATGCAGGTTTGTATAGGCTGTGGGTTAAATTCTTTCATAGCAGCTACCTCAGGGGCTTTCCTAGATGAGATTTTTCATCTGCAGTCTGTTCATTTTCCCAGCTTGCAAGGGAATACATCAAGATCGCACTATGTAGGTGCATCTTCAGAAGTAAAACTGAGATCATTTCTTTCCATTCTGCCTGGTGTGTGTGTTACTGCTGTAAAGCATGTCACCAGTAAGGGGAGAGAAAAACTACTTGCTGTGCGAAGAAGTGAAGTCCATTTTTATTTGTTTTACTGTAGTAGGTAGCTGCAAAGGGCCTGCAGGTAGAAACTTGCTGAGCAGAGCTGGGAAAGCTTGCTGGAACTCCTTGATGTGTTTCTTTCGTTTCTTTGTTTGTGGACTTACACCTATTCAGCTTTTTCTTTGCAATCCTTATGACTGGTACAGTGGTCAAGCAGAGAGGATCTGGACTGTCTCATCTCGACAGTGTCAGGGTAGACCAGAAGGTTTTGGTATTCCGAGTATGCTATTAGGAGACATCTGGCAATCTGAGAGCCCTCTGGCTTCTTTGTGATCTCCTTTTTCAGCGCAGCAGCCTGCTGTTTCAGCAAGACCAACAAGTTTACCACCTGGTGTCACGACGTGGGATAGGGGCAGATTTGGCAGCTCTGAAGAGTCCTTGTTTGAAGTGGAAGAGCATGGTGCTTGTAAGCCTTGGGGCCTTGAGATACCAAGTGTCAGTCCTATAGATACTCAACAGGATGTGTGTCTCTTACCTACTGTGACTTTGATTGTCTCTTCTCTCAAGTGTAGTCCAGAGTACCTGTCCTGTTGAGCGTGTTAGAGCCTTTCTAGCAATATAGAGCTGCATGGCATTAGTTCCAGGGGCTGAGGGAACAGTTATCATGTCCTTGCCATCGCTTGCTAAATCTGCACATTTTTGAAACTTCTGCTTCTAGACAAGCTCCCCATTGTTTCTTCTGTTTCCTGACTTCAGCCTGGTACGATGGTTTCTCTGTTGCTCTCAAAGGTAGTCCATGATGGTGATAACCAGAACCTGAAAATCTGTGAAATGAAAGTTCTTAATAACATTGCCACATGTACCCTGTGCTGGGTTAAATCATTCCTCACAAAGACAGGAGTAGACCAGGCACGTGGGCAACTCTTGAAGGAGAATATAAGTGTTACATATCCCCTGGAAGGTCTTTTGGGTGTCTCGAGGTTTGGTAGAGGGAATTGAAGTGATAAACAGCACACTAAAAATTCTCACGCTCTGTTTGTGTGAGCCATGCAGAGTGCCCTCATGCTGTGCAAGTCCTACTGGCTGCAAGTCGGTACAAACATTTAAGGAGTGTTGATCAGTGTAAAAGTCACATACAGTGTAAGTTTGTGTATAACCAGGAGAATTCCTTCGGAGAAAATAGATTGAAGTTGCATCAGTCCAACTTCTGAGATGAAAGCTGGATGAGCACTCAAAAGTAAATGCCTGCTGAGAAGATGCGTGTGGAGGCTGCTAGAACTGGAATTGGTTTTTATTTGAAAGCTTTTTTTTTTTTTTCCTGGTAGGATTTTGTTTAAAGTTGAAGGGCACTGTTGGGAACTGCAGATCTATTCAAAAGTAACTTCTCTTAATTTAGGATAACTGTCAAAACAATGATTCCACAAAAGCAATGCTAGCCACTTGTCGAAGGCTGGTTATTGATAGCGTTCGTGTTACAGGTGTGTAGTTGTCATAGGATCATCAGTCATGGATTTCTGCCTGAAATTTTTATCCTCTGTCCTTGCCAGCAAGAGGTGGAGCTGTTGTTCATGTGTTCTTCTGGCTGTCGCTTTTCCTAGATAATTTTTTTTCCCTGCCCCTGTTTTAGTGAGTGTTTGTGGGCTTTTTTGTTTTGTTTGTTTAAACCTAGTTGGAACCTTTCGTTTGCATGTTTTTAACTCATCTGTTGGCCTAAGGATGCTTCAGGGTATGCTCAGAGGAACACTACTACTTCAAGCATCCAGTCTAACAGATTAGACTTCCATTTTGTCATTTGTTCATGTACGTATGTATTTTGAGCCTTCTGTCCTTTTTACTCTGTGCTGTATCTCACTACTCAGGGACTGCTCAGACTAATCTGTTTATTGGCAGTCTCTGTTCTCTACCTCTCTCCTTCCCTGTGGTTGCTTCCTCTGGTTCAGGTTTTCCATTTCCTGTTTTCTATTAGGGAGTGAGATTCTCTAGTACGTGACGGTACACTTGATTACAGCACCAACCATTATTCATGGAAGCTACTTCTCGATAGCAGTAACTTCTACCAAGGGAGTAGTGGGGGAGAGGCAAACCTCTGACAGATAGGATTGTGTACAAGAACTATTTTTCCAGGTAGCTTCACATGGAACATTAGACCATTCTAGTTAAAAAATGGTGTATGAAACTCTCTTATGGGAAGGATGTGCATAGTCATTACCTTCCCAGAGGCCCCTCCTCCTCCTTTTAATACCGAAGAGCACTGGAGAGTTGAGGCTTACCTGGGCAGTGCCTGCCATTTGCACCTGTTAATGTAGGATGTTCAGGGAGCAGGGGAAAATGTTCCTGAATTGCAGGTACAGCAAGGGCCACAGTTTCCAACACATCATGAAAAAATATTGCCAAGTTGTTACTGGTGGATGACAGCATGTTCGCATTAATAGCCTGTTTCTTATGCTCTTCTGAAATATTTTGTTAAACAGAGTTTGATGGTGATGTATTATTGTCTGATACATGCAAAATTGTTAACATTCTTTGGACATCTTTTGCTGTAAGGGTCTCGTAGTGTGGTAACTGACTCAACAGCCTTTGTATTTCAGTATTTAATTCTTTATGTTGTCTCTCTAAATATGACTATCTTAAAGGATGAGAATGGTTTGGTGCTTGTGTTTGCTTGGAGACACTGTTGTTTATTTCATGATGCTGTTTGCAAGTAATGTGACTGCTAATGTGCATAAGCTGAGACTGATCATTTGGGTATGCTGTAGTGATTCTCACAGAGCAGCCTTTTTCCACTTCAGCTTTATAGTAGGCCTCCAGCCACATCTGAATTTGTTCTGTGTGTTGTCCCCCTGTTTTACTAGGGAGCGGCTAATCTTTAAAGATCAGGTTCAGAAACCTCACTCTTACTTGTAGTCATCTGCTGCCTCTGCTGGAAAACTGAAGAATGCTGGATACCCGTGACTTGGTCTTTGAACACCACTTTTTTTTTTCCCCCTTCCTGGGTATTTCTCTTCAGTGAAAGCTACTTTAAAAGAAGATGGGTTTTGATAGGAAGCTTAGGAAATATGCACTGAAACTGAGCAGTATGGCTGAAGAGTACTTGGCAGTGTCTATACTTACCACCCATACGCTATTTCAAAGCATAAGAGGTGGTATCATTTCCTGTCAGTCCTAACTCTACAAGAAGTTACCACTTTTCTCCCTTGCAAGAACACAGTGGCAGGAAATTACCTGTTATTGCTGTTGGAAGGGCCAAAATGCTGAACCTGGTTTACTGAAAATGTAAAACATCTACTAGCTGAAGAGTACTGACAGACCAACATGTTGTTGTGTTAATATCTTTATAAATGCCCTGAGGCATAATACTAAGTTAATCTTTTGACATTTTTATTTGCTTTTTAACATCACGATTCATTTTTGAAAATCTTTTAAAACTCCATTTATTACTGTCATTTAATTGATGGTAACTACAAATTATACTAGCTGCAAAGGAATACATAAAAGACATGCAAGTAGTATAATTTGGAACACGGTAATCTTAGTAGCCTGAGTCATGAATTTCATCATCCGCTGCAGTTAGTATCATTTTATGATTCATAAGTCTATTCGTTTCTTTTTTTAGTGTGTCATCAGATAAATGGCTTAACAGTAAGGTGGCAGGATTGTCTTGTCTCACCCCAGTCGTAGGAGAGCACGCAGGTTTGATTGTTCCTACATACGTGTAGTAAATCTCCCTCCAACCTCTTAAATCTGTGAAATAACTTCCTGCGGTGCAGTGGAACACTTGCTGATTAAGACATTCAGATCATCAAATAACCACTATCTTAACCTAAAATTTAGAGTTCATTGAAATTGTTTTAAAATGCTTTTGTTCATTTGCTGAAGGTGACCTGTGCACAGACACTTAGAGTGATCCTGGGTTGACTTAAGTGGGAAGCAATCAGCATGTGCTTAATGTTAAATCAGCACTACTACAGAAGTACTTTCAGGTTTTTGAATAGTTCGTGTCTCTAATTTAATTAGAGAAAACTTAATCTTTTCGTTACCCTCTCTGGGTTTACTTTCAGTTTAAAATCCTGAAGTAGCATGATTTGTTTTGGTGTGCCCCCTCTGTTTAAGTGTTGTACCAGCTGTGCCACCTGTTAACTTCTTTTTAAAGTTTGAAAAGGTACACAGACATCCCACGTAGATAGGTAGAAATAGATTTCTAAATCAGTACTTGCAACGTTCACGGGAATTAATTTGCTCTAATAATGCTTATTGCTTTTTCAGGCACTGGTGGGGTGACGAGAAACAAGTTACAGACATATGAACCCAACTGCCATCTTTGTTAACTGCAGTAGTAAAATAAAATCACTATTCTCCCTTATTATACAAGAGTACATCACATAAGCATGAAATCATAGAATCATTAAGGTTGGAAGAGACCTCCAAGATCATCTGGTCCAACCATCACCCTAATACCCAAGTCACCCCCTCAACCATCACCCAAAACACTACGTCCAACCTTTCCTTGAATACCCCCAGGGATGGTGACTCCACCACCTCCCTGGGCAACCTGTCCCAGTGCCTGACTGCTCTTTCTGAGCAGAAATGTCTCCTCAGTTCCAACCTGAACTTCCCCTGGCACAACTGAGGCTGTTCCCTCTAGTCCTGTCACTGGTTACCTGTGAAAAGAGGCCGACCCCCAGCTCCCCACACCTTCCTTTCAGGTAGCTGTAGAGAGCAGTAAGGTCTCCCGAGCCTCCTCTTCTCCAGACCAAACACCCCTTGCTCCCTCAGCTGCTCATCACAGGCCTCGTGCTCCAGGCCCTTCACCAGCTTCATAGCCCTGCTCTGGGCACACTCCAGGGCCTCGATGCCCTTCTTGTAGTGAGGGGCCCAAAACTGAACACAGTACTCAAGGTGTGGCCTCACCAGAGCAGAGTACAGGGGTACGATCACCTCCCTGGTCCTGCTGATAATCTGCTGTGCAAGACTGGGTCAATTTTAAAGAATATGCAAAATCATGTATTTTGACCATTCACTAATCCTAGTACCTCAAAGTCAGGTTGAGTTAGCTTTAGCAAATTACATGCCAAGCAACTTTGGGGTTAATCAGTTGGGGATGACAGGATTTTTGGTCACTTAAAAAAACATCTCTAGTGACTTCAGTGCTACCGTATGTCTTCTCAATAAAATAAGGGGGATTCCTTGACAGACTTTTTCTTGGCTGAGATACTCTTTCCAGACTTGGGCATCACACATCAAGAAAGAGTAAAAAATCAGAGATGACTCAGAAAAGTGTATGAGGAAGACTGAGGTCTACAAACAAGGACATGGAAAAAAGACTTAAGTAAAGAAAGGGTGGGTTTTAAGTCCTCAGAAGAGGTTAAAGCCTCCTAGAACAGAGATGAACAGAAAGGAGTTATTGCTACTTCTGCCCCTTGGGGATTAATGGGTTGAATTCTAGAGCAAGGGAAATTAAGGGTGGACATTACGGAAAGAAACTTACTGATTCTGCATAGCTAGGCATTGTTTAAGGAGGCTTGAAGCCTCTAGTACTGTGCTGAGACACCCATCTGGCAGGAAGGTGGACTGGATAACTCTTCTGTTCTACTTGCCTATGTCTTTTGTAGTACATTATTTTTAAATATATCACTTTGCCTTGCTCACTATTGGGTAAGTTGGTTTCCTCAATAAAAATAGTATGTGAACGTGGAGTAATGTCTTGAATTTGTGCCAGTTAAGATGTAGAAACCCGGGTCAGTATGCCTTTTGCAGGTCATAGGGAGAGGAGACAGGTTAACTGCATGCAATCCACATCCACCTGCAGTTCTAGCCCTAGAAAGCTTAAATGGTACCTAGCCTTTTCTCTTCATTGGAAGCTGCATGCATGACTTGCGCTGTGCCAAAAGTTTAGCTTGACATTTGCAGAGACCTGCAGCCCTCAAAATAATAGACTTGGCCTGCAAAGATGACTTAAACAAAAGCTTTATCAATTGTAAAGTCTTGTTGAGTAGAACTGCAAATCAATTTTAAATTGGTTTATTTTATACGGAGGCCTGTTGTCCTTAGCTAGTTTTCAAAAGCACTGCTGCAAGCACCAACTGTCTTTTGTGGCCAGAATGTTACGGGTATATGATTAGTAATACATTGAGCTTTGTTTGGATACAAGGCTGAAAACACCCACGGATGTCTCATCCTGTGGGGAAACAAACGTTCTATTTGGAGCATCGTGCCTATACATCCAGTCTGCCACCACAGGGAAAGAATTGCCAGATAATGCACCACCTGCTGGTAACGTGTCATCGGACTGTGTAGGAAGATGCATTTATATCCACATTTACACGGAACCCCCCAAAAATCTTACTTTAAGTGGAACTTGCTTTACCCCTTGAGAGAGGTTACTAAATTCCTGTCTTCTGTTCTTTACAACTCTTTTTTTTTTTTCCCCAAAAGGTATCCACTGATGAAAACAGATTCTTTTCCTATAGCAGTTGTCATCTGCTGTCAGTTCCCCAGCTACTGTGCTTCCTTGGCATGTCTGCTGCGGAGATGGTTACGATGATCTAGTCACAGTTGCCTTCAGGCAGGGGAATATGCAGCAGCAGGAGATGAACTTCTGAGAAACACACCTGCTTTTGTTCAGCTGTCCTGGTAGGAGTAACATAAAAAAATAAGTACACGATGTGATGCAAGCTGACTTGTTTCGAAACGAAGTGATGCACCAAGTGTTCCAGAAGAGTCTCAAAACAGTTTTGGTCCATCAGCTCTGTACTGAATTGTTGCTATTGGTCTCTTTCTCAGGAAGCCTGAAAATCAGGGGGGAATCCTGAACCAGCAGAGGGTAAATAAGCTCACCTGGCCCTTTGCATGAATTGAACTGAGTAAACAGGAACTGAAGTGTTCCTTTCTCTCACAGGTCCGTTGTTGAGACGGTCATAGCAGAGTGTGTTCTGTGCGCTGTGTCCATGCAGTCAGGGTGGTGGTTCGCTTGGAAGACCTTTTAGTCATCTGATGGGACCCTAGAAATCGTACTGAATGTAGAATGTGCCACAGCTCTAAGTCCCCCAATGGCAGTGACCTCAAGGTACAGGCTAACAAAGTGCTTCAGTTTGTGCCTAAATGCCTGAGTGGAGGTGGATTAAAGCAGGTGCCTTGAGCAACTTTGTGAAATTGGACCAGTGATTTTGGTTTCTTCAGAGTTTTGTGTAGATGTATAGACCTGGATACAAAGAAACATTTTTCTTCAGTGTTTGGAGAAACTCACAAGAGTTGGTGTTCTTGCAACAGCATTGACAAAAAGCAGTTACCAAGATTTAACTTCTTGCCTTTTATTGGACTAAGCTTTATTACTGGTGAAGTATAATGGGTGAAGTATGGTGATCAGTGACTGTAAAGAGGTGCAAACTCCAGATCAGTACAATGCAAATGATGATTTCTGGAATCCAAAACTTTCCCTTCAGTGCAATTGAGCCTGTTGCTCGCGGAGATCCCACCCAAACCAGAAGCAGTTACTCAGAAGTTTTCCAGCAGAAACAAAAGGAATTCCCTATCGGAATTGTTAGCCATGGCACGACTTCTAACAGAACCTGAAACTGTGCAGTGTGCTGAAGGAGGAGCGCTCTTGTTGCCTCCTCCTATTGTGTCCTCTCCCTCTCTCCATCATTAGCACAATTTTTAGGGGCTTTCTGATGCCGGTTTGAAAGATAACCAGTTAGCTGTGTTTTCCGGGAACTCTTAATTATTCTGCAATGTCTAGGTATTTTTTCCTCTTGCCTTCCACTGAGGGAGGTTGAGTGAAGGATGCCTTCTGTGAAGCTAGCACTGACTTAGGATTATCTGTGACAAATCTGAGCTGTGCTGGAAGCAGGACATTGGTCTGAGAAATGGTTTCAAAAGATTTGCTTTCAGTGATGTTAAGGGAACCCTATTGTCAAAGCATAGCTATGACATACTTTGCTGTACAGAGCTCTGTATGTGGGCTTTTTCTGGTTTGTTTTTGTTCTGAGAATGTATATATTTAATGTGCATGTGAGTGTTGAAAGGAATTCTATACATCTTAATTAAGAATTTTTAAAACTTTAGGATGTAGGAGTGGCCTATTTAAATACAGATTTTTTAAAAAAACCAAGGTTATACTTGAGGGTTTTTGAGGATTTTTTCTAAGTTCACTGTTCATCCAATTACTCAAAACTACTTCCAAGTATTTAATATTCATCACTTTGCGCTTAAGGAAAGATCGGAATGAAATATCTAAGAATGCAGACTTCTGAGTTTATTATTATAAAATATGATGAAAAGCTGTCAGCTTTTCAAAAATGGTTTTATTTTTTAGTTGCAAAAGAAATAAAATGTTTTCTGTTAAATTTTTTGTACGTTCCATACAGTCCTTATGGTGATGTCTGGAACTGGAGCGACATCTCACCTTACAGTTCACACTTTATATACCAGATAATCATGAGAAGAAAAGAAAATTATTAAAAAATACCACTTTTAATCACTTAAAAATATGTAAAAAGTAGTTGATTTGTTGCCTTTTTTTTTTTTTTTTTTTTTTTTTTTTTTTAACACTTAAATTGTGCTTTTCCTAGGATAGTTTAAAATGTGGAAGTGAGGAAAAAAAAATCTGACTTTCAGAGTGAGATGCCAAGTTTCATACTTCAGTGCTGTACCAAATGCCCAAACACATTGGGAATGAGTTTGCTTGGAATGAGTTTCCATTGTCTGACTGTAGCTCTCATTTTGAGGTTTGTTTTTTTTTTTTCCCTTTGAAAATGCCCTGTATTGTTGTAGACAACAATATTGTTATAGACAATTAGTTTTGTCTATTTTTGTCTAACAATTGTATTGTTGTAGACAATTGTTGTCTACAACAATATTGTTGTAGACAACAACTATCTAGAGATCAATGTCAATATATATATATATATTTTTTTTTTCAGATTAGATTTAAATTTTTAACACCACTTAGATTTGATGTGTGCCTCTTGACCCGCAGTGTTGGCATGGATATATTTTGTATATGTTTGTGTCCTCTTGAGATGAAGTTAACATCTGTGCCATTTCCTCCATGCCAAGGAATGTGCTGCCCCATGCAGAAATGGGGTGGAAACCTGATTTTTCCAGTTCATTAATGAAATGATTTATCTTACATTGATTTATCAGCCTGCAAGCTGTGATCTTGTCTTTCTCTGCATTGAATCCCTGACTCTGCCACATTTGTTTTTTTACTTTGAGGGTAACTTTTGGGGGCTGCATCACTTCATAGCAAGGTAATAGTACACAAGGGTTCTCTGTTCACATGCAGGTGCCTACCCAAACCTTACATTAACAGGATACTTAAAGGATGCAGAACATCCTCATTACAGCCTCAGGCCTTTAGCTTTGGTCCATGGTTCACTTGCACCATTTTTCAGCCACAGTAGCTACTCAGTTTCTCCAGATGCTGACACCTTTTTAATTTTTTTCTATAAAAAGTGTATAAAATGCCTGTTGGAAACTGTATTTCTTTGTAGTTACTTTTTTCATGAAGGAAGAGGGGTTTGAATCCTTACACTTTTTTCAAAGTGTTGCTGTGTGAAAATAAGTGCAACCTCCTGGGGGTGATGATTAAAAAACACGTGTGTGTGTGTATATGTGCTCGTATTCATTTCTTTTTTTGAGCTGTGACTCAACTCAGTTACTTGTCTCCAGGAGTCAGTAAATGTTAGGGCAAAGCCTGTTTGCATCTGAGATCTTCAGAGATCTTCATCTCCGAACTCTGCTGATGACAATGATACAAAAAAGCACTCAAATGTATTGAATCTGAAAGCTGGCATTTTAATTTAATATTTCCCAGAACGAAGTGAACAACTCAGGGCATGCCAGAGCAGACCTCACAGCTGTTAGCAAGCGTGTGGGTAGACAGATGTGTAATGTACACATGCAATGTTAAAAAAAAGAAAAAATAAATCTTTGTGATGAGGTTTAGCAGGCCAAATACATTCGTCTGCTTTCTCTCTGGCTTAGGTGCTGCTGCTTGTTTGAATCAAGCTAACAAAAGACACTTAGAGCCAATGTACAGGGTCACAGATTGCTCAGGGTTGGGAGGTGCCTCTGGAGGTTGTTTAGTGCAACCCAGCTGGGTGTTGAACATCTCCAGCGATGGAGACTGCGAACCTCTCTGGGTAATATTATGTTTTTTGACCACCATCAGATTTAAAAAAAGGGTCTTTCTTATGTTTAAACAGAATTTCCTATATTTCAGGTTGTGCTCATTGTTTCTCGTCCTTTCACAGGGCACCACTGAGAAGAGTGTGGTTCAGTTATCTTTACACTCTCTCATCAGGTATTTGTACACTTTGATAAGCTCCCCCCTTAGCCTTCTGGTTTTCAGGCTGAGTTGTTTCTCCTCGTGTGCTGCGTGCTCTGGTCCATGTAGCTGTCTTTATGCCTTACTCCTGTACATCCGTGCCCCTTCAGTACTGGGGAATCCTGAACTGGGTCCAGTGCTCCAGCTGACTCACCGGTGCTGGGCGGGGGGAAGGGTCGCTTCCCTTGGCATGCTGGAGATGGTCCTTTCAGCTGACACGGGCAGGTTACTCTCCCCCTGCCCCAGAAAAGGAAAGAGCCCTTGCTGGATTAATTTTTATTTTTATTTTCTCACTTGTGTGAGAAAGGATGGTTTATTGGCACTTATGGCAATGTTTCAGTAGGAGGTTTGGATGCTTTTAATGAATCGGGATGCCGAGTAACACTTCTGTGATGCTGGTGAGAAATTAGGCTAGTGGCCAGACAGAGCAGCAGCTACAGATAATGGGTTTCATGTGTGTGTTTTAGCAGTCTGGAGCTGCTACTGGCTTATACACTGTAAGATGTTGTAGTCACATGTCATGTGTTTTCAGTCTTTCTCTTTCTTTCACTTCTTATTTGTTACCCATTTTTTTCACCAGATACAGAAAAAAAAATCAGAGCACAAGGTCTTCGGGTACGAACTTTCTCTATGGCTTAACAAGCCCACAGTCTTGAGAGGAACATCTGGATGCTGCTTCATCGCGGGCAGCCACTTGCCAGCTGCATGGATACTGAAAACCTCTGTGCAGCCGAATCAATAACTGTACGGCAGCTTTGCCTGCTGGCAGGAGGAGGCTATTCATTCTCAGTGTATTTCAGCATGTCACCTGTTGACTTCAACAACAGCGTTTGCTTTCATGCTAGTTTCTACCACCTGTGCGAGAAATGGAGATATGTTTTTCAGGATGTATCACTAACCTGGAACAAAAATTTCTAGCAAAGCAGTCTCTGCAAAGATATATATCATTTAATTGTATTTATTACTATTTTTTTTAATGGAACCAGCATGACATGGTCCTGCTTTTGTTGGATTTTCCTTTGATCTTTGAATGTTTCGGTGCAACAGTTTGCAAAGTATATTTTATATTCTTACATTACACCCTCAATGCAGTATTTGGTCACTTTGAACACCTCAGCACCTTAACTCTTTAAATGGCACTGCCATCTAATATGGAGAGCAGGAATATTTGTACTGATGTTTTTCTAAAGGAGATGGTTTATGACTCACATAGCTGTATCTTCAAGCTAACATGCTGAGGGCTGCTGCAAACTCACCAGTTGTCCTTAGTCATGACACTGCCTGATATCCACGGTTAATCTGAGTGGAAAGGCACTGGCACTGCTGGCCCTGGAGATGACTTGTTTTGTCAGTTCATTGCCACAGAGCCTGCTGACTTAGGATCTGGATGCTTTGCATCTAATAGAGCAAATGATTGTTTCTGAAATATTTTGAGAAGCAGGGTGCTTTTGCCAAAGGTACTGCTCTGAAGGCATATCTTATTTTTGTACAAAACCAATGGAAACACATTGGCTTCCAGCTGAGACATTCAAGTCTTGGGTGACAAGTCTTGGATCTAGAGTCCTGGTCTTAAAGGAAAGAGTGAAAAACAAACAAAAACACCAAGAAAGTCCTTACTGCCTGGTATCCTGGGCTGCATTAGGCAGACTATTGCCAGCAGGCTGAGGGAGGTGGTCCTTCCCCTTTCCTTTGCACTGGGGAGGCCACGTCTGGAGTGCTGTGTCCAGTGCTGGGCTCCCCAGTACAAGAGAGGCTGAGGTACAAAACTATGCCAGCCATGGAGCACCTGAGGAACGTGAGCGTGTTAGTGTATGGGTCTCAGGTAATCACACATGGATGGTAGCATTCTGTTCTGACCAGCGTATTTTTAGACTGTCAGCATCAAATAGAGGTTTTTGGAGAAGGATGTAGGAACTGGAAAACATATCTGGGAGCTGTTTAGAAAGGTACATTGCTGTGTGCTAAAAGCAAGCAAATAGGGAAGAAAAATGACAGATTAAAGGTGGTTAGAGAGCCTGAGCAAATAGCCATGCCATTGAAACCGAGGGCAGACCTGTTATATTAAAGGTAAATCTCTTCACAGTTTGAATGGGAAGGAGGCACTGTTTTCAGTTTCAACTGGGGGACTGGTGTGGAGTTTGCACAGAAGAATGGAAGAAACCTGATACGGCTGTTGGGAGGGAAATGTGAGCCATCCACTGGCAAGAGGCTTTAGGACACGCTTCAGTAAATCTCTAAGGGAGCGTAACGTGTGTCAGGAATAAGCCTACAGTGAACTATGTGAATGCTTTTCCACCTCTAAATAGTACAATACGTTGTAAGAATTCACTAGATGTGCTGTCTTATTCGTGTTGAGTCAGCCATGATGAAACATAGATCCAAAGTGAAATGAAAGTGGGAATTCGTCTGAGAAGTCTCTTCTTTTAGCCCAAGTAGACTATCGGTCACATTGCTCACTGTGGTCTGTACCGAGCATCAGTCTATTCCCGTGCTATAATGCTGTCTTCCATCCTGTAATTGATACTTTCTCATAAAGTACAGAACAAAGTGTCTTGCGTGCTGTATGACTAATCCTTGTTATTTCTAAGTATTGCTTTTGCAGTTTAAATACAGGCAGACACCCCTTCACCTATTGTGTGCACCTCTATTTTGAATAGTGTTGCGAGACCAGTACATTTGAGTGGTGAATTATTTCCTGTTGGTAAGGGGAAAGGTGTCCTTGCAGAAAGGGGTACTATGAATGGGACTCTAAACACCAGGAAGGTAATGAGTGTTTTTTTTATTATTATTATTATTTAAAGGGTTGCTTTTTCTGACACCCTTCCTTCACAAAAAAAAAAAAAAAAAAAAAAAAGAGCATTAATGAAAGAAAGCACTTAATGACATGAGTTGTCTTAAACAAAATTAAGGTGTTTATGTTCTCTCTTTTTTTTCTTTTTCTTTTTTTAATATGTAGCCTAGCTATCACAGGTCCCTTTGCAAACACAGCACCTGCTCTGCAGATGAACTCTTCATGGTCTTCTTTAGAAGGCACTTGCCTTCTCTAGTAATTTCCCTGGGTCAGACATTAAAGCAGTCCCAAACTCATTCAAGATGGGGTTACCAACCTGGCCTTCTTGCACTGAGAAATCCACAAATGGAACATAGTCCTCCTTGATTTTCCTTACTTCCCAGGGAACCTCCTTGTTGTCTTGCATCATTTTTTTTCATTTGTTTGTTCATTTGGGGGTCTGAAGCCTCGCTGTGTTGTGCAAGTTGTCTACCAGCCTTAGTCAATCCCACAGATCACCAGTTGCCTTCCTTTCTAGTGCAGGCTGGGTCCTGGCTGTTTAATTTCACCGTCTGACATGTTAACAAGGCCACGCGTGCTATTATATTCACTGGGGTCTGACATGTGAAAGCAAACAACCTTCTCCCATAACAGTGAAAGAGTAGTGCTCATGCTCTCCGCTCTTGTGCTGGGTGGTGAATAACAAGAACAGGGGCTGGCTCATACATCCGTGGGGTAGGATGAAGCGACCCAGGAGAATTGCTTTTGGACAAGGGCTCTTTCTGCCCGCTTTTCTTGCCAGTTTGGTCCCGCTGAGTATTCAGGTATAGTTTTGCCGAGGTCCAAGTGCTCCATTGTGGGAATGGGGCAGGCTTTGAGTGCTTCCATCCAGCTCGAATTCAACACTGGAGCTACTGCAAAGAGGAAACTGTGTGCTCCTGCTGTGATCACTGACAGGTAAAACTGAGTGCTCTTTGCTTTTTGCAGAGTCTCAGGATTTGTGGCTAGTGTGTGAGATGATGAACCAAAGCCCTGAGGTTCTTATTCTCTTTCGCATGCCAGCAATGGTGCAGGTATTTTTCATGGTGATCTCTGCTACTCGTCAGTCTTGGCTGGAAGGCCAACTTCAGACGTGATTTAGTGTTGGTACTTGGGCTGTGCTGAAATTATTTCAAAAGCAAGAAGGAGGCTCCTGTTACTGACACTGGCCTTGAAAAGAATTCATCTGAAATTCTGTATGTCTGTTGACCAAGAGCATACTCAAAGTACCTGATGTTTGTTCACCTTCCTACTGTGGCAAAGATACATATTTTGAATCCAAAATCTTACTGTTATCTTTTAGAAACTAGAAAATAATATTAAAAAAAAAAATCAGGAATACGCAGGTCAATCAAACTCGCTGACAGACCAATCATCTTATGACACTTTAATTGTTGCTATTTTATTATGAAAATAACTTTGTGCAAAGCCTCCTTCTATAAGGAAGGGCACATACATATAATTATAGGATGCTTTTGGTGTTAAAAAAAATAAAAAGAAAAATGAAATGACTAATACATTTTGCTGGTGGAACTGACAGCTGTAACAAACCTGCTTCTCTCATCAGCCATAAGCTTTTATCTATGCCTTGTACTAATGAATAAATCATCTTATTACATAAAATTGCATTCTAATTGCTCCCGTGTCAGTCTATTTCAGGGTAGGCCGAAGCAGTAAGGTTCCCTTGATGCCTGGGTTTTCCTGTTCTGTTTGACTGCTGAGCAGTCACATTTGCAAGTGCCTGCAAAAGGACTTGAAGGAGAGGAAAAAACGAGGAGGGGACTGGAGGAAAGCAGGAGATAAAGAGAGAAGGGCAAGAGTGCGTGTGAAGGGGATAGGGAATAAATGGGAGAGACACGGGAGTTGTTGAATGGAAAAAACAAATGAAAAGCATTCAGAAAAGCCAGTGGGAAGAGAGGGAAGATGAGTCAAAACTACGGCAAACCTTTTTTGTGTTAGGCCTTGTGCAGAGCAGCTCATGGGAGCTCGCGCCGTTCCCAGCAATGGAAGGTCTTGCTTCGGTGCTCACACCTTCCTGATTTGATTAGGGCCGTGCTGCTTCCTTTGTTGGGTTTTGGATGACACAAAACCATTGCTATTCATGCTGGCAGCTCATGGACGGCTGCAGGCAGTTAGAATTAAACTGCAATTTAGGATTTGTTGTCCTGGGCAAATTCGGAATAAAATTCATACCTTGGCAGCATCGGTCTCCATGCCTCATGAAGACCAGGGCTTTGTCTACAATGGCAGAATTAAATTCTGTAGTTTCTGATGTTTACATGTGTGTATGGATAAGACTGGCTCAGTGGGGCTGATTCTCAGGGGAATGTGAAGTTCTTTCTTGGTCCTCATGATATGGGCTGTGCTTCTGGACGCCTTGTACTTCACCTCCATTTCTGCTGCTGCTAAACAGCTGTGGCCCTTTTGTGTGACAGGAGACTTTCCTCAAGCTCTGACAAGTTGTTACAGTCTAAGCTCTCCTATTTGTCACTATTAAAACGTTACCTGGAAAATGTTAATTGATCATTTAATGCTGTAGAGTGACGAGATGTATCCCCCCACCCCTTCTTGTCATCAAGTCAGATGATTGATTCTCAGATAAGAGAAAATGGCAATTTGGTCAGGCTTTGTGTAGTAGAGAACGTTTTTCCAAATTAACTACAACTAAATGACTTGGAATTCATCCTTCAACTACCAGCAAGCTTTATTAACTCTCATATATTGATTTTATTTACGTTGATGAGAAAGAGGGTTGAACGCAAGTAAGACTCACACAGAACTGAGTGCGTCTATATAGAAATTGTGCAGCTTTAATTAATTTGGTTTAACAACTAATTTAATTGGAGCTTCCTGTTGTAGAGAAGGGATTTGGTGGAGCTCCTAAGTGATTGATTTAATCATTTGCAAAAGGGAAAAGGAGCCTGAGTACTCATTACTCTTCTAAGATGTACTAGAACTACATCCAGAATTTTTGCTGCTTGCTTTCGTGTTACAAGATCCTTATCTTACCTAACACTGTTTTTTTTTTTCTGAAAGAACAGTATTAGGATCATGCATTATTAGCTAATGAAACTGGTTAAGTGAGGCCACATGATTCAATGTTTAAGATTGTTTACAGTTCTCCTTTATATGTTGTATGTAAAGTAGATTTACCTTAAAAGGCTGGCAAATGGAAGAATAGCTGTTGATGTGAACACTTAGAAACCTTTTTCATACCTGGTATCCTCTGGATGGAACTCTGATTGGATGGAATTCTGATATCCCCAAATTTTGTTGACAGAAGTATTAAACAGAAAGAAAGAGCCACTTGCCGAGGCGATGGGCTCTGGGGCAGACGCGTTGTGCAGCGGAGCGGGGGATCGGCCAGGCAGGGCTCATTTGGTTGCCATCACGGAAATGTGGTGGGACCACTCTCATGACTGGAGTGCTGCAATGTCTGGCTATAGGCTCTTCAGAAGGGACAGGCAGCATGGGAGGGGTGGTGGTGTGGCTCGCTATATCAGAGAGAGTTTGGATGTCGTGGAACTTGAGGCTGGGAATGATAAGGTGGAGTCCCTGTGGGTTAGGATCAGCGGGAAGGCCAACAAGGGAAGCATCCTGGTGGGGGTCTGTTCTAGACCGCCGAACCAGGATGAGGAGACTCATGAGGAGTTCTACAGGCAGCTGACAAAAGTTGCAAAATCGTCAGCGCTTGTTCTTATGGAGGACTTCAACTTCCCAGATATACCCTGGAAGCACAACACAGCCCAGAGAAAGCAGTGTAGGAGGCTTCTGGAGAGCATGGAAGCAAACTTTCTGACACAGCTGGTTAGTGAGCCTACCAGGGGAGGTGCCCCGCTAGACCTTCTCTTCACAAACAGAGAAGGACTGGTGGGAGATGTGGTGGTTGGCAACTGTCTTGGGCAGAGTGCCCATGAAACAGTAGAGTTCTCCATTCTCGGAGAAGCCAGGAAGGGGACCAGTAAAACCACTGTACTGGACTTCCAGAGGGCCGACTTTGACCTGTTCAGGACACTGGTTGGCAGAGTCCCTTCGGGGGGCGGTTCTGAAGGGCAGAGGAGGCTGGGAGATGAGTGGTTGGAGAGCTGCCAGGCAGAGAATGACCTGGGAGTATTGGTGGATAGTTGGCTGAATATGAGCCAGCAGTGTGCTCAGGTGGCCAAGAAGGCTAGCAGCATCCTGGCTTGCATAAGAAGCAGTGTGGCCAGCAGGGCGAGGGAAGTGATCGTCCCCCTGTACTCGTCTCTGGTGAGGCCCCACCTCGAGTACTGTGTTCAGTTTTGGGCCCCTTGCTACAAGAAGGACATCGAGGTGCTTGAGCGGGTCCAGAGAAGGGCAACAAAGCTGGTGAGGGGCCTGGAGAACAAGTCCTACGAGGAGCAGCTGAGGGAGCTGGGCTTGTTCAGCCTGGAGAAAAGGAGGCTCAGGGGCAACCTTATCGCTCTCTACAGGTACCTCAAAGGAGGCTGTAGCGAGGTGAGGGTTGGTCTGTTCTCCCACGTGCCTGGTGACAGGACGAGGGGGAACAGGCTAAAGTTGCACCAGAGGAGTTTTAGGTTAGATGTTAGGAAGAACTTCTTTACTGAGGGGTTGTGAGGCATTGGAATGGGCTGCCCAGGGAAGTGGTGGAGTCACCATCCCTGGAGGTCTTTAAAAGACGTTTAGATGTAGAGCTTAGGGCTATGGTTTAGTGGAGGACTGTTAGTGTTAGGTCAGAGGTTGGACTCGATGATCTTGAGTTCTCTTCCAACCTAGATGATTCTGTGATTCTGTGGTTCTGTGAAGTCTTACAGTGAACAAAATACCTTTGGGCTGCCTTTTCAGGACATAAAAGAGAAAAGGATATCACAGCCATTTCTTTTTCGTTTGTTGAGTCTTTGCCTAAGAAAGTCCATGTTACTATAACCTGTTCCAAGAAAAAGAGTCACTGTGTAGAGGCTGCACAAGGAGTGCGTGGGATCCCATTTTGTATTTCAGCTTTGATTGTGGAAATAAAGTGGTAATCACTCGGTTTTGATGGAGAAAATGAATAGGAAGTTGAGCGTCTGTTCCAGCACTGTGAAGCAAGAATAACCCAAACAAATGAACTCCTTGATTGCTTTTTCCTGTATGAATGCAGGCAACCTTGGTTTAGCATAGGCCTAGATGAAAAGGTTTTCTGCAGCTCCAACCTCAAACTCTGTGTCAAGAATTTCCCGTCAGTCTAATTGGTCTAATTGTCACCCCTGGACTGTCCATTGAAGGAACTTTTGTGATTTGTGGGAGTTGCTTTTGAAGTTTCCTTTCAATTAGGAGTCTATCAGAATATACATATATATATATATATATGTATATATATATATTTTTGTTTTTATTTTTTTTGTGTTATTCTTCTTTGATGTAGTTTTCTCTCTTCCCTGCCTCTCTGCTGGTACTTGAGCCCATCCGTGTGATGTATTTAATGCCTGGTATCTGCTCTTCTGAGGCTGTGGGGCCTCCGAGGAGAGGTTTAAATTCAGCCTGGGAGATTGGGGTTGGATTGAAGCATTCATTCTCACTGACTTTACGCATGGTTCTCCTCATGTTTAAGTAGCAGAAATACTTGACAAGTGGCCGTTCATTAATGTGGCCGTGGGGAGTTGGGTTGGGTGCTGAAAGTTTGGTGGTGAGAAGGGCTGTTAACAAGATAGGAAAGAGGGGAAGAGCTATACAGCTACTGCATCATGCTGATTTGCACCTGTTGTTTGAGTCTTTGGTGAAAAGCAATGGGCAACAACATGTAATTAATCAAGAAAAAGATATTTAAAACCCTTAAAAGGAGGAGAAAAAAATAATTTGGATTGATAACACCCAGAGCCAGAAGGTAAAACCACTGAAATGGAATAAATGAGCTGTGAAAGACCAATATGTGCTGAGCAGTGAGAATTAGTGAGGGTGGATTTTATGCAGGGGGAACAGATCTGGTCAGGTGCCTTTGCAGGCAATACTAAGGAACTGGACAAAATGGGAGAAACATGTTCATGGCAGGCTGTAAGGAAAAAAAAAATGTAGAGGATGCTTGGTGAAAATTCAGATGGTTAAATGTGAGATGATGAGGTTAGGCAGCCGTGTTGAAAAAATATCTCTGAGAAGGCTGACAATTCCAGGCTCTGAAGGAGGAGAAAATCTGGGTGAGTGGGAGGGAGGCAGCCCTGGTGTGCTTGGGCTTGGGGGCAGCTGATGCATTGCACTGGTGCCAGTCCCAGCGGGTTCCCATGATGGAGCTTGCTCTGAAATTTAGTCTTTGGAGTATTTTGATAATTTGATGATAAAGTAGAGCTGTGACTGGACGCTAGGTGTGCAACCACATAACTGCTGGTGGATCTAAACTGCTCTGGTGGCTTTTGCCATGCCAAATGAAGCTGAGCTGAGCACAGAACAGAGCTGGGGTGAAAAATCTCGTAACGGAGAGTGTCTGTGTAAAGGCAGCCCTGTGAACAGCGTCTGTGTGTAAAAGCTTTGCTGTGAACACAGGAGGATAGGGTTTGCTCTTGGATGCTGAAGAAGCAACTAGTTAGAGGTAGAATCAAACACTCTTTTTATTTTCCAAGGGAAACACGTGAACCTTTTTTCCTTTCCTCTCAGGTTTCATGCTCCTGCCAGTTCTTTGAAGTGGGAAAAGCTTGAAAGGTCCAAGGAGCTGACTTACCACATGACATCCACAATCACAAAATCTGCTCTGCTGAGCTCGCAGCCTGGGCTTCTGGAGATGCCAAATACTTAGGTTAGGCCTGCACTCCACATCTTCTGGGGGGGTTTGGAACAGTGCCTGTTAGGTTTTTGGGATTTAGTAGTGCTGCTTGTTAGTAACCTTAGGGCTCTGCTTTTTGTTGCTGTTGTCCTGTGCTGCTTGATTAAAGGCCAGACCCGAGTGAGAGCTCTTACTGATTTCGGAAGTAGGTAAGCAAGTAGTGATGGTGGGCTCGGACCCTCTGCTCTGAGGCTTTTCCCAGTACAGGTCAGTGGTGGCACCCGTCTGGGCCTGGTGTGTGCTGGGCTGGGCCTGCGGGACTGAGCCAGCGCGGAGACCGGGCTGCTGATTGAGCAGGAGGTGGCGTGAGGTGGAAGAAAACTGCCGCGGCGATAACGTGCGTGGGGGGGAAAAACAGATCTAAGCAGTAAATGAAATGGAAAAAATAGCAGTGGGAACAGCGATGAATCGGTAGGACTTTGTTTGAGCACTTGTAAGAAACAAGCTGCTAGGTCCAGTGTCAGCGAGGCATGCATTAAGCGGACTGAGTGGGAAGTTAATAACAGAGGTGGCCGGTGTTGCTGAGAGGGAACCCGGTGTGCTTTTTGTGTTATGATTCATTGAAAGGACCAGGGGTCAATTTTTCTAGAGATATTTTTCTTAGAAAAGAAGCCGTAAAGCCCTGTGATTGTCAGATCAGGTATACCAACAGTTACTGCCATTAAGTATATGGTAATATGTAGTCAGATCACCATAGGGAGTTCTGATAACATAATCAACCAAAAAAGCAGCTTAACTAATGGTCCGTGCCTTTTAGTTGCTTATATCGAGAGCTATGATAAATACAAAATTTGTAAATTTACTTCTGCTAAGAGATCCCAGCTCATTAAATGTGCGGCACCCCAGGAGCTGCTTTTATTCAGTTCACCTGTGCTACAGGCGGGCACGCAGCGCAGCTGCTCTCACAGAGCGGTAGCTGGCGGTGGGTCAGACTCCTGGGAGGTAACAGTCTATGGCTGTAAATGGGAATTTGGGGTGAGAAACTAATAAATAAAGTTTTTTTGGGAGGAGGGAAGGGGAAGGTGGGTTGCATGGGGTGGTTACAGAGCTGATGGATGCGGTTGTTTTTGCCGCCTGTTTTGCTCTCGCTGGGTGCTGGGATGGTTGTGTTTTGTTTTCCAAAGCTGGAGACATCCAGTCTGCGTGTCAAAGATGAGCGTATAATGATTTTGCAGTACTTTGCTGTTTTACGATCTCCTGTTTTCCGATTGCTCCCTGCTCTCCTCTGATGTTTATGGATTTTCATATTCTCTCCAGTTGGCCGGTGAAGGCAAGTACTCACAAGGGCAGGAGCCTACATTAGCAATAGTGCTTGTGTGTGTTATTGCCTAACCCCAGGCAGCATCGTGCTCTTCCTGCTCTGGAGGCTTTTCACATGCAGTCAGCCTTGCATGCCACTAGAGCCAAGGTGAAGCAGCCTGCCACCCCGCAGAAGCTGCACAGTGGTCTCAAGAAGAGTCTGCACGGAGAGTCATAAGCACCAGTCATAGCTGGTGCAAATGTGCACGTCCTTTTGTGTTGTATTGGTTAAAGCCAGTGCTGATTTTTGTGTGTTGTAGTACTGTGCTCAGAGCAGCGGGGGTGAATACCTTTTGGGAGACCGTAGACTACCTACAGCCTCTACCAGTAGTCCTTAGTGATTTTATTTCATTACTTTTCTGCTGCTTGATGCATTTTGTGAGCCTGCTCTCTGGAGCCCTTTTACATCCTCTCCTGCTTAAGGATGCCTGCTGGAAAGTGAAAGAGGGAAGGACAAATGGGATGGAGGCAGTGGGGCGAGGTAGGACTAGGTGGGACAGTAGAGAGAGGAGAGAGTGGTGGACTGGATGCCAGGCAGCAGGTAAATGTCCTTCACTGCATTCACATCAGGTTTTCCTGGTTCCCTCTTGCTGCATCTAGGAGGGGCGATGCAGCTTTGGTTCAGGGCAGTAGCTGAACCAGCATTCCTAACTAATTGCCTAGGTTTAGAAGAAAGAAAGGAGAAAATAGAAGGAAAAAAAAAAAGCTGAGGCAGAATAATTGTTATCAAATCTATATTTGGGCCTGGAATCCCCATCCCTTGGTGAAGATGTCTGTTGTTAGACCAGCGGTGTTACCTGGAGAAGCCCCTGGGGTGGGATTTTACACACTGCTCTCACTAAGATAGTATGTAGAGGAGGATTTTAGTTCTGAAAGCCAAACTGACATCAGGGCCCTCCTTCCCCCTGCCCTGTGTGTGCATGCACATGGGCACACCTGTCCTACCTGCTTCATATCCATTGTCCCTCTTTGTGCCCTGACAGCCATTTCATAACAATAGCTCAGTTGAGTTTTGTTTCATCTCATCCTGTCATTTTTGAAAAAATTGGCACTCTTATTTATATAGCTTGCTGTGTGCCCTCTCTCTCTCTCTTTTTTTTTTTTTTTTTTTTAAACTTTGCTTTTGTAATTTTTTGTACCTCTTAAAACCCTATTCACATGTTGACACAGCATCCAAGAAAACATGCCCTACTGTTCCTTGGTAAGAGGCAGTGCAATTAATTCCGAAGACCTTCAGCTGAAAGAAACCTTGGCCTTCCTCTAACAGTGAGAGCTTTTCAATTACGCTGGAAAGCTGCGTGTGGGCCAGCCCGAGAGCCCCCTCCCCTGCCCTCCCAGCCCTTTCTGAAGGGCTGCTATATTGTAATCTGTCAGAGTCACTCATTTCCAGATAATTGGCTTTTTAAAGGGCATCTATAGGACCCAAATAACTCCTGGCATATTGTTTGTTACCATTGACCTGCCAGGTTAGCAAAGGTTAGACTTAATTGCCTCATTTATGGCTAATGCATTCCAGTTTTGCTGTTGCTTTTTCTCTGAGAATAATTGCTCGGACCTGGATTTTTGTTCTGCAATGTTGATGGAAAGAAAAAAAACAAGGGTCATGCTTGGTGGTTAGAGATTTCTGCTTTCATCAAGACAGAGATCACATAAAATTACTACGTTAAGAAAACGACCGCATACAAGGAGTAGAGGTGGTCTGGATGAGCCTTGCTTAGCTCATTGGTGGTTCAGGTGTCCCACTGTGCTCCGCTGGTAAATCTGTTAGCGTGGTGCAGGTTATCACAACAGAAGGCAATGTTCAGGCAGACTGTGTCCAACATCAGTTTTCTCAGTCCTGTCCACAGACAGCACGTGCCCTGTGGGTACAGGGTTGGTGTGAGGTCTTCTGCAAGTGCAGCTCCTCCAGCCACGGGCTGGCTGCTGGGACAGGAGACACAGCCCATTCTGGGTTGGTCCACGAATAAACCCAACGCTACTCTTCTGTGCTCTGCAGAATTGCTCCTGATGTTCTTACAAATGTCTTTAATGCACATCTGGTGTATGTCCATAGGCTTGGGTGGTGAAGACTGGGCAGCCCTGCAGCAACATATGATCCGTGCTCATGGGAGTAATCAGTCATGTGTGCCCTACCATTTCTAGCACCATGTGATTTTTCTGCTTGGCTAAGAATAAAACGAAAGCTGCAGCCCTGTGAGCTAGATGTGATACATCAGACTTTCCCATCTGATTTGATGCCTTCACCTGAGAGTGCAGGAATAGCTGTAAAACAGCTGAGTGCTTCCTACCATGCTGGTGCTGAGTGTAACTGTCTCTGTGCAGAAGGAGAGCACTGCTTCTGAAGGTGAGCAATCATCCTGTAGCAGTGAGGAGGCTGCTCCAGGGTATAACATCGTGTCAAGGTGCCATCTCTCTCAATGGATTTTTGGCAGTGTTTGTGATGCACACGATTAATAACGAAAGTAATCAAGAAGACAACTTACGGTTGGATCTGATGGATTTGCCATCATTTAAAGCAGGCCTATTGTCGTTGTATAATACGTGTTGTGCTTCTGATGGAAGTGATGGGTTCAGCACTGGAACTTCTGGTGTGAATGTCTTCAGGGAAATCCCAAGACTCCTGCTGGTCTTGGGAATAAAAATCTCTTAGGGAGCTCTCAGAAATTCACTTGGAGTCACTTGGCAGCATTTTAGAAGAGAGGGGAGTAGAGATGAGCCAAGTAAAGTGGGTGGTGGGAGGGATCACAGGTGGTACTGAACATTGGTTTTATTTGCAAAAATGTTTAAGATATTGGCTACTCCAATGTCCCAAATATAAACTTTTTTTTTTTTTTTTAAATCACCTGCTACGCAGAGAGAAAAGTAACTTTCAGCTGCCTGATTACACAATGACTTCCAGCAAATGCAGTGTAGGGCACTGGTTTGCCACATGTTTTTTGGATAAACCCGTTTGCACAATCTGTTTGTTCTCATTCGGACTCAGCTTGGGGTGCATGCATGCCTGTGACCATTTATATTTATTTAATTCTGCTTGCTTTGGATGGCTGAAATAAACCCTGAAGTTCAAAGGTGTGCTCTCTGAAGGGTACCATTACCATCAAGTCTGAATGCATGGTGCAATGCCACAGAAGGAGGCAGAAAAAAGTCTAATAAAAACCTGTAGCTAGTGAGACCTTGATAATTAAACACCTGTATGTGGTAACTAGAATTAATTGCTGTGATCAGAGCAGCCACTCAAATACAGATGTGTTCAATCCATGCCCTCAGTTGTAGCAGATGTGTAGCAGAAAACACCATGCTATTCAAAACCCTACCTTCAGCCACCCTTGGCTGTGTGCTGGAAAAACAAACAAACACACAAAAACCTTCAGCTTGTTTTGTCTTGATCTTTGTCTCCTTCTCTCCAGGGCCTAAGAGCAGAAATATTGTTTGACTTATGATGCCAGAACCCACATATCAAGCAATACATGTGTGTCAAAGAGATCCTGAAATTGTATCCAGTGCTCACTTGCTGAGCCCAAAGCTATGAAACTACTTGCTTATACTACTAATGATTTAAAAATGAAGAAAAATAGTATAAGCACTAACTTCCAGCCAGGTAGCGAAGGAAAAGTGTTTAGAAGCAAATGTTACAGTTCTGTGTGCTTATTCTTGAAACTGTACCTCAGGATTCAGTGCTGACAAAAATCAGTGATCCAAGTGTCAGGTGTCTCTGGCTCCCGTCAGGCTGTGTGGAGCTGGAAGAAGACACGTCTGTGTTTCTGTAAGCACTGGTCTGTATGGAGATCTGTATGGGCCTTCTCAGTTTTGACTGGGAAGCAGGAGTGTGATCTGAATTCTCTGTTGCAAGGCCACCACTATGCAAAGCTGTGAGGAATAAAGAAGTAAGAACAAAGAAGAACAAAAAAGAATGGTTGTGTGGTGTTTAGCTGTCTGCCAGGTTAAACCACGAAAATAATATCCAGAAACATGGTGAGCTTAAGCTTCTTGAGTCATCTATTAATAAGACTAAGAACATTCTGTGATCAAAGCTAAGTCTGGTCTAATTTTCTAGGATACAGAGAAGTCCTTCCATCCAGTCTCTTTCATCTTGAACTTGTTCCTCAGATCTGGAGATTTTTCCTTTGCTGTGATGCAGAGTATATGATCCTCTCAAGATAAGGGAGTTTCCTATCAAATCCATGATGTATATACGTTGTGGTTTAACCTGTCTGACACTGTTGTAACACCACACGCTCCCCACTCCCCACAGTCGGATGGGTGAGAAAATTGAAAAGAAAAATGCAAGAACTTGTGGGTTGAGATAAGGATGGTTTAATAAGAAAGGAAGGCAAAACAAAGCAAGCAAACAATAACCAAAACGCTATAACAACAAAAAGAATTAACATGGCAAGCGATGCACAATGCAATTGCTTACCACCAGCCAACCGATACCCAGCACACTCCTGGGCAGTGACAGCCTGTTCCCCAGCCGACTCTCCCAGTTTTGTTGTTCCCTGTGGCATCGTATGTTATGGGATATCCCCTTGGCCACTTTGGGCCAGCTATCCTGGCTGTGTCCCCTCCCAGCTCCTGGTGCACCCCCAGCCTGCTCACTGGCAGGGCTGCATGAGAAGTAGAAAAGTCCTTGGCTCTGTGTAAGCACTGCTCTGCAACAACTAAAACACCCCTGTGTTATCAGCATTATTTTTCCCCCAAATCCAAAACATGGCACCATACCAAATATGAGGAAGAAAACTATGTCCCAGCTGAAACCAGGGTAGTATAGTTGTACTGTTTACTGAATTTCATCTGATAAAGTGGTGATGCATTCAAAAGCCTCAATGGAGTTCAGATCCTTGTGACTGAAAGGGGATTGATTCCAGATTTTGGTAATAAACATAATATGCACAATTTTGTATCTGTTTTCAGCGTAGGGATGCGCATTCCTGGTGGCTCTGCCCTGTACCTCTTCAAAACCAGTAAAATGAAATCCTTGAGTGTTCTCTGTTGAAGTGCTAATTAATTTGGAAATACTTTATTAAACTTCTCTTATAATGCTTTGTATTTTTTAAAATGTGTCCTCCCCTTCCTGCCACAAACTGTCTTGTTCCCCTTCTTCCTATTTTCTCCCCTGCAAACAGGTGCTGTCATGGGGCCAGGGTGTGAACGAGTGGCTGGCTGGGTGCTTGGTGGTTAGCCAAGGCTAACCCACCACAGCTGTGTGTGAAGACTTCATCTCTGGAAAACCCGGAGTTTAAGTGGAGCTTGGGATCCACATTGAAGGATGTTACTTAGCCAGAGCCCTTAGCCCACTCCTAGTCTGGTCCGTGGCAAGAGTACTGTTGATTTCAGTGTATGTTCCCACCACAGTAAAGCAAAGACTGATTCTCCAGATGCATTTCTATGAAATAATTATGTCCATTAAGGTATTTGGACCCACAGCTATCTTAATGAAAATTCCACTTTATGGGGCACCCTGCCCTACTGAAGATGTTTATGCAGAAGTGTCCTAAAGATGTGATCCAGCTTTTGCCAACAAGCTGTATTCAGAACGTTGTTCCAGAAGATTAGGTGCTTGCAGTCGGGTAACAACAGGTCTGGGTTCGATTTGTGCAACTGGGGAGGGGCATGGGGAAGAAAAGGAGTTATAAAAATAGACTTTTAGTGTGGGCTTGAATGATTCTCTTCAAAGATGTAAGATCTCTTAATTTATAGCCATTTTCACAATCCATATATGTATATATGCAGTCACGCAGTTTTATGCGTGTGGGGTGCATATTTAACAGAAAGGGCTAATAGCTGTTGTGTCACACAGGAGCATGGGGATAGGATATAAAAACTGTAAATCAGGACAGGCCTCTGAAAGCAAGGAAGTGTCTGAGCAGGAATTTATGGGCTTTGATGCAGAAATTGCTTCGTCTGACAGTGGTGCTTCATAGCAGCCCAAACTATATGGTCATAATCATCCTGTCTGGAAGTAAAATCTATGGCCGCCTTCAGTAAATGTTACAACTACTTATAGAGCAGCATCTTTGTATTACCGTCCTCAAAAATAAATCTTGCCATCTTTATTAGCATGATCTTTTTTTTTATTGCCATTGCTAAGAGAGAGAAAAAAAGAACGTTTTATGGAATCAAGATTAAGTATATACGATCCATTATTAGTGACAAACTTGGGATTTGATACATTGGGGAGATTGTATTTTGCTTGCAATTAGGTAATTTTTAAATGTGTAGTTTATAAATGGCAAGATGTGCCATTACTTACCATCCTGTACTCTAGATACTTCTGGTAGGTTTACCTGTCTCACTTGGCAAATTCAGACAGTGACATATAGAAATGCTTGATTTCTCCAAAAGCATTGTAAATCTTGTTTGATTGTTCAAACCTTTGGCCCACAAATGTAGCTAATAATCTTATCTGTTGTATCTTTCCTCCTGATTTATTGCTGCAGAATCCCAAAGAGAGTGAGTTAATGATCTATCAGGTATTGCATAATTAATATTCTCCTGTATTACTATTGCTTATTTAATAATGGTCTGTTCTCACTTGTCTTTCCTAATTTATGTGTCTCTATCTGCAGTCACATTCTGGAGAACTACAAAAAGATTTATTCATTCAAGGTATAGCAAAATTAGGTGCCTATGTACTAAGAGACAAATTTCAGATGTTTCCAAACCTTCTTTGGTTATGTTATTGTATAAAGGTGGGAGTGGGAGGCTGGGGTTCAGGCAAGGTCTGAAATGGTTCCTGCTCTGCTTTGTAAATAATCAGATCTGCTATGATCCAGATCTCTAGAAGAGGCTATAAACCCTAGACTAATGCAGGTATTTAAGCCCTGGGAAAGACTGGGGTTGAAAAGAGAATTTTCTTATTGTCTATGTTAGATGGGTCCGTCAAATGTGCCATCTGCTGTACTGAAGTTAAATCTGTATAGGGGATCTGTAACTCATAAGTACAGATCTCTCTCCAGGTGCCTAAGAGGTTGCACATTACCTGTAGCTTTTCTGAAGAGAGCTCATTCTGCCCATGAGCAGTTAAATGGATGTGATTTTTTTAATAGTGCTGGAACAGACTAATGCAAAAATGGTAATAGCTGCAAGATGATCATCTGAGAAAGAACATGTTTTGTACCAAGGCTGAATTCTGACAAAACACACAGAGTAAATTGGACAAAAGGAGCAATGGGAGAGAGATATCCTTGTATGAGAGGGCACTTCTGTACTATGAGGGTGACAGAGCACTGGCGCAGGTTGCCCAGAGAGGCTGTGGAGTCTCCTTCTCTGTAGATATTCAAAACCCACCTGGATGCCGTCCTGCGCAATGTGCTCTAGGTGATCCTGCTTTGCAGGAGGGGTGGACTAGGTGATCTTCAGAGGTCCCTTCCAACCTTGGTCATTCTGTGATTGTATAACTGGGGTCAGGTTCCCAACCTTGAATGGTGCTGAACATGTCTGTTTCTCATTGACATGAGGCTTGCATGAGGAGGAAGGTGCATCTTCACTTTTGGAGGCTGGGTTCCAGGTCTGTTGTGTGCTGCCTGTCTCAAATTGGATGGTCTGGTAAAGTTGGATAAAAATGACCCCAAGTGTAGTATGTGGATCAGGATCAAAAGGGCTAGTTTTTCACTTTTCCTGCTTAACTGCAATTATGATAAACAGACTGTCAGTTCTGGGCTGATTTATGTCTTTTATGAGATGCTCTCTTACCCTTGATTCACTCCAAAGGACCTCCTTTCATTTTAACCTGTGAAAGGCCAGAGAGCAGATGCTGTCAGTTGTGAAGCCTGTTGTTCACTGCATGTGAACATAATTTGTAAAACTCTTGGCCAGGAGCTATTTTTTTTTTCGTGCTGACATTTTGTATAAATATATTTACGTTTTTCTTGTATTTTAGGTTTGTGTGGTGGCTGGTCTGATACTTAATAGCTATCTTCCCCTCCTAGCAAAGGTCTACAGTCAACTTCTGTCCATAGTTTAGTTGTCTGAAAGTGTTATTTCCATACAGGATATTGACAGTTATCAAAAATCTCCTTTACAGCTAAATCTGTATAGATGATATTAGTCCACTACATATCGCCATGGATGGCATAAACAAACAGGTTTAGATTACAAGCTGTTTTAATAAATGTCTGTAAATCATATTGTCAGGAACAAGGGCACTTCAGAAGTGGACTCTGACATTCAGATGTGCTGGTGACTGACAGCTTTCCTGCAAGTTGTAAGACCACGGTACTCAAAAAGAATCTTGACATATTGCTTTCCACAAGCAGCCATGTTATATCATCTCTTAGGAAAATTACCCTGATCCATTGCTAGAACAAGTTACTTTTCTTGTCTACTTTAGCGAAAACAAACTAAGCTGGTTGGCTTAAGTGACAGTGGCTCTTAATGCTCTTCAGCAAATGAGAACAAATCTGGTTCTGATAGTTGACTACTTGATGACTCAAGGAAAATTTGTTTATTGGACTATAATTCCTAACTTGGAAGAAAAAAAATGTAGAGTGGTGGCTTGTGTTAACCCACTCTCACTGATTCATCTGGAGAGTTGGGATTCAGTGACTTTTATGCCAGTAATCAAATCAGAAGCAAAACCGTCCATACTGGTTGGCTGGCAACTTCATGGCTTTTTTTGTGAAACTGTTTTAAATTCAGGTTTGCCTCCTCTGAGGCATGTTACAGACTGAATCATTCTTTTTTACAACTCAGTCATCAAGTCTCCCTTTGTTCTATTTTCCAAGGGAAAAAAAATAGTCCAGACTTTGATAATTGTTCTCTGATTATTTGTATTTTCAGAAAATGGTACATATATTATTTCTCTGGATGTTTGCATGAATTCTTTGCTGTGGACTTCATCATGTGGAGAACTTAAGCCATGAAGCATGGTAAGAATGCAATCTTAAATTTAATTTGCATCTTCTCTAGTAAGTTGCATTCACAACTGAACATGGCTGACCATGAGCCAGCAGCGTGCCCACATGGCCAAGAAGGCCAGTGGCATCCTGGCCGGCATCAGAAATAGTGTGGCCAGCAGGACTAAGGAAGTGATTGTCCCCTTATACACAGCACTGATGAGATTACACCTTGAATATTGTGTCTGGTTTTGGGCCCCTCACTGCTTGAAGGATACTGAGTTGCTTGAACATGTGCAGACAAGAGCAACAACACTGGTGAAGGGACTAGAAAAAAAGACTTATGAGGAGTGGCTGAGGGAGCAGTCCTGGCTATCGGGGGAGGTCCCAGTTGACTGGCAGCTAGCAAACGTGATGCCCATCTACAAGAAGGGCCGGAGGGCAGAGACGGGAAACTGTAGGCCTGTCAGTTTGACCTCAGTGCCAGGGAAACTCATGGAGCAGATTATCTTGAGAGTCATCATGCAGCACTTGCAGGGCAAGCAGGCGATCAGGCCCAGTCAGCATGGGTTTATGAAAGGCAGGTCCTGCTTGACGAACCTGATCTCCTTCTATGACCAAGTGACGCGCTGGGTGGATGAGGGAAAGGCTGTGGATGTGGTCTACCTTGACTTCAGCAAGGCTTTTGACACCATTTCCCACAGCATTCTCCTCAAGAAACTGTCTGCTCGTGGCTTGGACTGGCATATGCTTTGTTGGGTTAAAAACTGGCTGGATAGCTGGGCCCAAAGAGTCGTGGTGAATGGAGTCAAATCCAGCTGGAGGCCAGTCACTATTGGCATTCCCCAGGGCTCGGTTCTGTGGCTGATCCTCTTTAATATCTTCATCGATGATCTGGACGAGGGCATTGAGTGCACCCTCAGTAAGTTCGCAGATGACGCCAAGTTAGGTGCATGTGTCGATCTGCTCAAGGGTAGGAAGGCTCTGCAGGAGGATCTGGATAGGCTGCACCGATGGGCTGAAGTCAACTGCATGAAGTTCAACAAGGCCAAGTGCCAGGTCCTGCACCTGGGGCGCAATAACCCCAAGCAGAGCTACAGGCTGGGAGTTGAGTGGTTGGAAAGCTGCCAGGCGGAGAAGGACCTGGGTGTGATGGTTGATAGTCGGCTGAATATGAGCCAGCAGTGTGCTCAGGTGGCCAAGAAGGCCAACAGCATCCTGGCTTGTATAAGAAGCAGTGTGGCCAGCAGGGCTAGGGAAGTGACTGTCCCCCTGTACTCGGCTCTGGTGAGGCCGCACCTCGAGTACTGTGTTCAGTTTTGGGCCCCTCGCTACAAGAAGGACATCGAGGTGCTCGAGCGAGTCCAGAGAAGGGCGATGAAGCTGGTGAGGGGCCTGGAGAACAAGTCCTATGAGGAGCGGCTGAGGGAGCTGGGCTTGTTCAGCCTGGAGAAAAGGAGTGTCATGGGTGACCTTATCGCTCTCTACAGGTACCTCAAAGGAGGCTGTAGTGAGGTGGGGGTTGGTCTGTTCTCCCACGTGCCTGGTGACAGGACGAGGGGGAATGGGCTAAAGTTGCTCCAGGGGTGTTTTAGGTTGGATGTTAGGAAGAACTTCTTTACTGAAAGGGTTGTTAGGCATTGGAACAGGCTGCCCAGGGAAGTGGTGGAGTCACCATCCCTGGAGGTCTTTAAAAGACGTTTAGATGTTGAACTTAGAGATATGGTTTAGTGGAGGACTGTTAGTGTTAGGTCAGAGGTTGGACTCGATGATCTTGTGGTCTCTTCCAATCTAGAAATTCTGTGATTCTGTGTGATTCTGTGAGGCTGAGGGGAGAATGCATCGCTCTCTACAACTACATGAAAGGAGGCTACAGCAAGGAGGTGTCCTTCTCTTTTCTCAGGTGACAAGTGATAGGACAAGAAAATGGTCTCAAGTTGTGCCAGGGTTTGGATTTGATGTTAAGAAGAATTTCTTCATGGAGAGGGTGGTTAGGCATTGAAATGGGCTGCTCATGGACATGTGGAGTCCCCATCCCTTGATGTTTTTAGAAGATGTGGATGTGGCACTAAGAGACATGGCTAAGTGATGGGACTCAGTAGTCAGGTAAATAATTGGACTTAGTCATCTTGAAGGTCTTTTCCAGGCTAGATGATTCTATGATTCTCTGATTCACATAAGAACCAGTGCAAAGCTTATTCTCTTCAGGCCATCAAAATCATGCTAACATGGAACTTAAATGTCTTACAGAGTGCCTACATTGCTATAGCACCAAATTCTTGGACTGTCCCCTCCTTGGAGTGAACTTTATCCCATGTAACTCACTTCCAGGGTTGTTCCCCAAGCTTTGAGAAAGACCTTTGAAGGAAACAGTTTAGATAATCTGTGGTTTAGATGTCCCACTGTGACTAATAAGCCAGGTGGTTGAAGTGTCTGTGATTTGAACTACATTTTTTTTCTAAATTCTTCTATTTGTCATCTGTCTGTATCTTCAAGTTTTTAAAAAATTTTCTGCTAACTAAATGGGACCCCTGGTCTTCAGGTGGAACCTCAAGCCATTTTGGGGTGGAAGACAGTAATCATTAGTCAATGAGTTGATGCCCAAACACTAGTCTTTGCATCATGAAAATAACTCAGATAATATATATATATATTCACATTTCTTTTATCTTCTGACATTAACCTTAAATACTTGTATTTGTGTAACTTGTGCTAAATGGTCCAGCTACATCAAACCAGGCAAATCAGAGAAGGTAGGCTGTGTGAGGGCAAGGAGAAACATTGATTCATCCCACTGAATGTGGTCATAAGAGAAATGTTCTTAAGAAGATTTACACAAAAGGAAAGGGAGGACTTGTGCTTCTGTTTAGCCTGAGTAGTTTTACAACAGTGTTTTATCTGAAGTGCTAAACAAGAGGGATCCAGGTACCTTTAACTATCATTGCAAGGTATGGATGGGGCATAGGGCAGAGGAGATTGATTAAGGCTTCTCAAGGGGATAGTCAAGTGGAAAACGTAGCTCGGTCTCCCACTTTCCTGTGTTAGGTTGCCATTGGGTGTTCCAACACTGTTTTGAGGAAATACATATCACAAACCTGCATACCTGGAAGGTGGGACCTCACTAGCAGTGCAGGGACCCATTGCAGGGTGTAGTTTGGCACATTCAAGTCTCTGCCACCTCTGAAATGGCCTTTGCCTGCCTTCATGTTTCTGCTCCTTTCCCTGTGCCAGCACTGACTTACAGGCAGCTGTGCAGGTAGCCAGCAACCTTATTTTCCAGGTTTAATTTTCAGCTGTGTGTCAGCTTGTGGATCTGCCTGGCCAAATGTCTGCTGCACAAGGGCAGGAGCATGTGGCTGGAAGCAGCGCTACCCCTTGAGGTGACAATGTGGATTTAGATCATCCCCGTCCAACTGTGAAAGTGCACTAGGAGGGGATAGACCAATCGGCTGGACCGAAGGGCTCATCAGGTACCAAATGACAACTTTGCTTGGATCTGCCTTGTTACCTTCAGCAGGACTGCTTGTAGTGAGAACAATTGCTTTGTGTGGGAGAAAGAGAAAGAGACAGATAGCACCACTCAGATAGCCCCTTACATGTTAAGACTGTAAGCAGCATTTCCCCCCCTCAGAACAACACCCTTTTTTTTTTTTTTTTTTTTTTTTTTTTCTCCATTAGCTTTGCTATTGACTACTTTTTAACCATTTCTGCTGGTACTGTCATCAGGGAGAGATCCCACACCTGAACAACCCTAGTAACTAGCTTTACAGCTTTAAATATTATGTGTGAATTTAACCAAGTCATGGTTAAGTTTTGATTAATCTTATTATGTGCTATTTTTAATTAGGTTTTTCACTTCGTGCTTTAGCTTTATTTTTAACTTGATAACCTAAAGGGAGTAGGTTGCACCTGTAAATATTGGAATGTCTCCAGTATATTTGCCACACTCCTCTGCCAAAGCCTAGTGAATGAAGTTAACACAGTGAAAGTCTGGGCTTTTGTTACTTGTGTGTTTTGAAGTCCAAATGCTGTTTGCCAGGAAATGTCTCATCATCAGACCTTTGAATTAGGACCATTTTCTAAACACCTTTTCCCTGTCTTTTCATCTGTGCTTGTATGAACAAATAGAATAGTTTTGCATGTCTCTGCTTACTTCGCTTAAAGTGAAAAAGGTTTGCTGTATTTGATGCATTTTGCTGAACATATATTCACAAATGGGCTACCATCATCATTAACCTTGCTTTGTTGGCAGTTGCTTGGAAATGGAAGCAAGCATACAGACAGGTGTGTTAGGTAATAAGGGCAGCTTTCAGAAGAGTGTTTGCGTACTGAGATGCATATGCTGAGTAACCTGGGAAGTGGAGTGAGGTAGCAGTGATAATGGCTCTGCCTTCACCGGGACTTCACCCTAAGGCAGTTCCTCAGTGGCCTTCTGCTAGGGCAAGCCCCAAGATCTGCACAGAAAGCTTGCTGTGTTTGTGTTTGTGTCATTACGGCTTTTGTCATCTACACTTAGGCTTTGTTTTAGTGTTGAATTCACCTCAGGTTTCTCTCCGGTAACTCCTGGAATCAACAACAAAGTATAACTGTGCTTTGACAGATATTTTAGGATACTAGACTGGAATCTCCAGGTTTTGGACAAGGACAGTGATAGCAAAGGCAGCCTGCTGGTGTAGTGTTGAGCAAAGAAGGCTGAGCTGCCATGCATTCAGTTCTGCTGTGAATATTCAGGTGTTTTCAGTTAATTAAATCTAAACAATGCCTTCCTGTTTTCATGTCAGGGAAGCAATAAAAGAGGATGAAGGAAATACTTTGGGTTGTAGCCTTTTAGGCATTTAAGGTTGTTGGCCTGATCTCTTTGCATCTTCTTACATCAGTTTATATCCCTAGATAGTTTGAAGGTCTCTGAGTGTACATAGCATCATACTGTCTGGGTTTTATAAAAGATGATAATGCCCTGAATGAACTTTTTGGGTTTCTTAAATGTCTAAATGTGTCTTTGATCACTTTCATGTGTTTAAACATGTTCTTATGTTCCCTTTCTTTTGACATGTGAGTGTGTCTGGAGGAGGCCCAATTCTGCAGTTTGAGATTCTGTAGAAGTGATGATGTATGAAAGAGCTGATGGGCCACGTCAACATTGGTCTTGTTTAACAGGAGGAATGTCTGGAAGGCTTTCACATGTGAAAGTATTAAACCCAAGCAGATTTGCATGGAAACTAGGTGGCCAGTCACCAGTGCTAAAATACTTAAATTGTTAAATGCTTAAGTTGGAAACTTACTACACATCTTGTTTTGCCATTGCTATGAAAATCTAGGACCCTTTGACTGAACTTAGCAGTATAAATTTGAAAATTTACTGAAGCTGAAGAGTAAAAGAAAAATATGCTCAGATCTTAAAGTGATATATAACCCATGATTTAAATAACACTTTTGGTGGCCACATGTAAGATCAGGAGTGGTAAAGTGAAAGGGGAATGCTTGTCATTATGGCTTCTTATACTACAAAAGTTCACATTCTTGAACTGGTCTATTGTGTGATGGCTCAAAATTAAACAGAAAGAGGTATTTCTTTGCATCCAAGTGAAGATAATCATTACAGAAAGCTTTATTCCCAAAGGCTTATTTGTGTCCCAAAACATACAGAAAAATCAAAAGAAGAAAAATGCTTTGGCTGTTAAGCAGTGGATCATATTTTTGTTTTAGGATATGCTCCAGCTCTAGGGTGTTTGAAGCAGGGAAGTTGTGCTGGGGGAGGTTTCATGGCATACTTGCCCAGTTCTTACTCTATATTGGAGGCATCTGCTGCTCATCACTGCGGGAGCCTGGATATGGGGTAGATGTCTTCTCTGTCAGATCCAGAGTGACTGTTCTTATTAAATGTATCTGTTCCAACACACTGTTACAAACTTAGCTAACATTGCTCATAAGTTGCAGACTTTATGAAGCAACAACTCCCCAAGTGCCTCTCACCCCAGAAGTTATTTGTTAGGTGAAGTAAGCATTTTTTTCTGTGGCTGCTTTTTTGTAATGCTGCTGTGACTGGTGGTGTTCATTACTGACTGTCCTTGTTCTGCAAAATTTTTCACAGTTGAAGTTGTGTCGGAAAAATTCCCAATCAGCTCTGTACCAGACAGTTTGTAGGATGTATTACTGTCCTGCACTATTTCTAGTTTAGGTTTTGTCGCGTTAAAGGGGTGTAGCTGATTAACCGTTACGGGCCCGGTTGGATTCAGAGTACTGAACCAGTCGGACATTCACCAAAACTGGGGGTCCGTTCGGACATTCACCAAAAACGTAATAACCACCTGGGGGTCCGCTCAGACATTCACCAAAAACGTATTAACCACCTGGGGGTCCGTTCAGACATTCACCAACAATGCATTAACCATCTGGGGGTCTGGTTAGATTCAGAACACTGAACTATCACGGATAACCACCCTCACCCTAGTTGCATTAATGAGAGCTATCACAATGCAATCAAGTATGGTTTATTACAGCAACAGATAATCAGGTTCTTTTGGATTGCCGGTGATAGTGACTATCTGCAAAAGCAAGCTAGTATGCATGAAATACACAGGTGTTACAGGTGTTCTAGGTGTGTGTTCTAGGTGTGTGTTCTAGGTGTGTGTTCTAGGTGTGTGTTCTAGGTGTGTGTTCTAGGTGTGGGTTCTAGGTTCAGGTTCTAGGTGTGGGTTCTAGGTGTGGGTTCTAGGTTCGGGTTCTAGGTGTGGGTTCTAGGTGTGGGTTCTAGGTGTGGGTTCTAGGTGTGGGTTCTAGGTTCGGGTTCTAGGTGTGGGTTCTAGGTGTGGGTTCTAGGTTCGGGTTCTAGGTGTGGGTTCTAGGTGTGGGTTCTAGGTTCGGGTTCTAGGTGTGGGTTCTAGGTGTGGGTTTTAGGTGTGGGTTCTAGGTGTTCCAGGTGTTCTAGGTGTTCTACGTGCGCAGCCTAGAAATAAACGCGTTAAAAGGATCAAAGACTCTATAGAGATTTATAAGCAAATATTCAGATCTCACCCAAAGGCGTCCCAATGGGGGGGGAAGAGAGGCTCAGCCCGTCGACTGATCCCAGGAGTCAGGAGGTCCTAAGGATGTTGTATGTCCTTGGGATGGTATCTCCCCTGACGATGGTATCTTCCCTAACATCCCCTCTCTCTTGGGCCAATTTATATTATTTTCTATCTTTTAGGTGGAGCTTGAGTGGCTCTAGTCAAGCATATCTTAGTTATGATTGGTGTAAAGTTTTCCCGTTTCCGTTTAAAGTAATAGGCTCCGAGAAATTCAGAGCGCATGCTCAGTGAGGGGTGGTCGCACCTTGGAGGCGGCTAGCTTTTGGGATGGAGGTGTGTTTTGGTATTATAATGATATTATAATGAGCAAAAAGTACACTAGGGTACAGCATTTGTCAAAACATGACAGTCTTTGGCTTAGGGTGGCAAAAAGTGCAGCTTTGTGCACAAGAACAATCGAGGCCCCACCTGATTACAGAGCCTAGCCATGGTGTCTCCACTCCACTCTACGCTCCGTGGTGTTCCTTAGAGCTAGCACACCAAGTTTCCCCAGCGCGATAGCATCTAAGGTTGGGAGCCTAGGGAATGCTCAGATAATGCAGTTATGCCCTACCCTGAAAGCCTCTTCAATGCTGTACCTTTTCCTTAAAAGTGTGAATGTTAGTTTTATTTTCCTAGTTACTTCAGGCATTTACACCACATAATCCACCCCGTGACTATAGTCACTCAAGCTTCACGACAGTTGAAATATGTCGGGGATGTCACATACATTCTCGGATTGAGGTTTATCGAGTGTATGTACATTGTGTAGGGATGCTAAACGTTTCATCATAAACCAGAGTTTAACATACAAACTAATTGTCAGTATAAAACATGATATAGTGAGTATTAGCAGAATAATAACAGGGTGAAGCATCTTGTTGAACATTCCCTTGGCAGCTGGCGACCATCCAAACAAAGTGTCCCACCAACGGTGTCTCTCATCTCTCTTCACTCTTTCCATCACTTGATGTATTTCTTGTGCATCATGATGGACAGTAATCAGAGTTTTTTGTCCATTTTCTCGGACTTGTGTCATCAGCTGCTTCAGGTCCTCATGTACCAGCAATTTCTTCACCAAGGTGAGGTTCATTCCAATAGGAGTAGGCAGCAGTTCATGAAGCAGAATATAATTAGATGCAATAAGTTGATAAGAAGTGACAGGAGCTGAGTATTTAAAATCACATCCTAGAATTTTGGTAAAATTGCAAACACAAACATTAGAGTGATTATTGGTATCTACCACTGTATCATCTACGACTATAGAATCACAATGAGTTCTCATACAAACACAACCTTTCCCAATATATACAAGTACAGTTTTAAGGGTTTCATTAGGATGTATCTCAAAGTGGCAAATATTTTGCTCAGTGTCAAGACAAATGTCTTGAGATTCCAGCGTGTTACTTTCACAGATGAAACCTTTTTGTTCACGCACAATGCATGCATTTACATCAATTGTTTGCCACTTTCCTCCCTTCTGATGGGCCCATACTTTATGCTCTTTAGGATAAAGTATAGTTCCATTATGATTGAGTCCTAATGCAATGATTGGATATACATTGTATACGGTGGCATTACTTATAGTAAGTATAAAGGCAACAATTTTATCATTTTAATGGGTAAAGTTGACTAATTGCCACCAAGCTTGAAATTCTTTTTCAAATTCTGAAGCATTATCCCAAATCAGTTTTCGAATTTCAGTGGGCAAAGTTCCTCCTTCTCCCTCTCTAATAATAGCTGCTGCTACAGATTGTATCCATAACTGCACTTGGATACAGCTCAAGGCAAGGGAGGTATTGCCTTGGGCTTTTCCAAGGGCATTTACAATTAATTGATGATCATTTTCCTCAATTTGTTCCCAATGGTGCAAAACATCTGATAGAAGCCATTGATTTGCTCCTAAAGCCAATAAGGATAATTTTATTGGTTGTTCCAATTTCCTTAGGTCATCTGTAGTAGCAGTTACTCTACTCATTAAGACCTCAGCATCAATGCTATTTAATATACCTAATCCTGTCCCTAATAACCCAGTTGCATCCTGTGGCCCTTTTTTAGGGACCAACTAGGGTCAAAGAGAATTTGTTGTTGTCCCATATTTTTAATTATGTAAGGACCTGTGTTGAAGATGGAAGGAGTTAGACCAATGGGAGACTGAGTCGGTTCGTTTTCAAATATCTGCAGGGGCAGAGGCTTCTTATCCTTTGACCATGAATTCAAATAGTAATTCTGTGCCTCTGTAACCCCAAAGACAGCACACAATTATAGGTTTGGTGAAAGTAAAATTGTACCAGCAATCAAAATTTGGTTCAGTTATTTTAGTTATTTGGCAACCAATTTGTATTGTCTGTCCAGACATGGCTTAAAGTTCAGCCATTCTTAGAGAATCATTCCAACTCCATTCATCTTTTGAAAATATTTGGTTTCCATGTAGAACTAAAGTAGAGAGATTTAGGTCCTTTCTGTTTTGAGATGTTCCAGTGACTGTGCTATACTGTGACAATACATGGTTAAATGCCATCGTGAAACACCTCAGCTCCATGCACAGCCACAGTAGCTAAGTTTCCTTTAAGGTCTGTAATTGCATCAAGGTCAGGGTAAAGCATAGCATCATTAATCCAAACTGTTGATTCGTCATCTTCCAGCTGTCCATATACAGTTCGCTCAGGGTTCCTGTGAACACAAAAGAAAATAAAATATGCTCGGTTGTATTCAACCGGCAGGGTTAGAAAGAGGGTGAAATAGCAATCTTTGATTTCCCATGCATAGAAATATTTGGGAGTAGTTAGCACTATTGCTACTGTTAGAAACACAGAGGGCTTTCACTATCTCTGCCATGTTTGGAACTGTGGCAGTCAAAGGCGTAGTGTTAGCATTCAGCTGTTTGTATTCCACTGTAAAATGCCATTGCCTGGTTGGTTTCTTTACTGGCCACACTGGTGAATTGTAAGGTGAATGGGTCCTTTTAATAATGTCTCTTTTTTCCAATTCTGTTACCACCCCGTCAATCCCCATAAGTGCTGCTGCTGACAACAGATATTGCCGATCATTAATGATTTTAGCAGGGGATGAGGGTATGGATGTTTGTAACAGGCTCAGTCTCATGGTGCCTGAAACCCTTTGATGTGTCGCGAAACTCCACACAGTTCCATCAGGGAGTTTTCACATACAACCATGCAGTATGTCAAATCCTAAAATATTAGTATATGCAGCACCAACTAATACTTCTATCCTGGTTAATTTTTGTTAATTTCACTCTGGCAACCAGAGTGAAATTTTTGCAGTGGGGCATTGTTTTTCCACACCATTGATTCCCGTGAATTTAACCCTGTGTTGACCAGGTGTTATGCTCAGGGTTTGTGCTGTCTCATGTGTAATTACTGAATTTGGGTCCCAGTGTCAATAAGACCAATATTTTTGGAGGTTCAACAAGAATGGCAATGATAGGGTCAGAGTGTTCATTAGAGAGCCATTGAATTGTTAATACCTGCTGAGCAGGGTGGCTCATTGCCCTCCCCGGGGATAAGAGTTTTTTTGCTGACACAACTCGCCTCGTTCCCTATTAGGTTTCAATCTCTCTTTGAATTTGGGATATCTGGGATTTTTAGTGTGGATTTGGCGGACTCGCCGAGAGTGGTCTTGGGATTTAATACTGGATGAATTAATCCAGCCCATTCGGTGTCCGTACTTATCTATGTCTTGTACCAATTCACTCCAGGTGGGAATAGGGGAGTTAGGATTTTGCCTACAACCACTATCATCATCCCTACAAGCAGCTAGTATATGATCTTGGGTGTTTGCTACAAACATCTTAAGACAATCAGGGAGTCCATGGATGAGAGGGGTTAACCGAATTGGATCAATAGGAGCTAACATCGGGGATTTCCTTAATTCATCTCTTTTATATATCGCCTGAATGCAGGCTGCTTTCTGTACTGCTACAGCCAGGTCATCTCCTGGTGTGGTGGTTAAAAATACTCCAGGTCTCCAAAAGCCTCCTACCTCTTCCTCACTCAACATCATTCGATCTCCTCCTTTAAGAGAAACTCGACACACGTACTCAACTTCTGATTCCCCTGATCGCCTTGAGAACTTCTCCTGTATTTTAACCAACTCTGCTGGTGGCAACGGAATCGTTCGCACAGTAGTGCGAATTTCATCATTATCATCAACAGTAGTCTCAGTCTTAACCAAAGGTCTCAAGGAAATGGATTGGGGTTCAGAATCAGAAATCTCTTCAACGCCATCATCACTGTCAGACCAGAAATCACTGTCCCAGCTTTCAGGTTCTGCACTATGCAGCACTCCACGAATCTGCTTGACCGGAGCGCAAGGCTGTACTTTATTTAACAGATGATTAACCCTCTCCAGCATTTGTTTAAGATGATTATTCTCATGCACAAGTTTATCATTTTCACTCACAAGTTTGTCATTTTCATCCAAAAGTTTATCCACTCTGATTCCTAATGTTTTTCCCGTCTCCCTTTCAAAGGCCAATGATGACTTCAACACATCAATCTCTGATTTCAAAGCTGTATGTTCCGCATCAGAGATCAGTTTGGGAGCAGGAGTTTCCTTAGCTTTTTGCCGAGCACAAGACAAACAAGCTCCTAACACAGCACAAATCGCACCTTTACCCTTTCTTTGACCAATCTTTCGTGAAGCCTGACACTGCTCAATGTACTCTACCACTTTCTCCTCATCTTTCCAAAACTTTTGGGAAAACTCCTTCCCTGCCTGGGAAGGGGCACATTTATATTTTTGCAGTAGTTTATCCATAGCAATCCTGCCGACTACGCCAATTTTACTGTCGCGTTAAAGGGGTGTAGCTGATTAACCGTTACGGGCCCGGTTGGATTCAGAGTACTGAACCAGTTGGACATTCACCAAAACTGGGGGTCCGTTCGGACATTCACCAAAAACGTAATAACCACCTGGGGGTCCGTTCAGACATTCACCAACAATGCATTAACCGTCTGGGGGTCTGGTTAGATTCAGAACACTGAACTATCACGGATAACCACCCTCACCCTAGTTGCATTAATGAGAGCTATCACAATGCAATCAAGTATGGTTTATTACAGCAACAGATAATCAGGTTCTTTTGGATTGCCGGTGATAGTGACTATCTGCAAAAGCAAGCTAGTATGCATGAAATACACAGGTGTTACAGGTGTTCTAGGTGTGGGTTCTAGGTGTGGGTTCTAGGTGTGGGTTCTAGGTGTGGGTTCTAGGTGTGGGTTCTAGGTGTTCCAGGTGTTATAGGTGTTCCAGGTGCTATAGGTGTTACAGGTGTGTGTTCTAGGTGTTCTAGGTGTTCCAGGTGCTATAGGTGTTACAGGTGTGTGTTCTAGGTGTTCTAGGTGTTCTACGTGCGCAGCCTAGAAATAAACGCGTTAAAAGGATCAAAGACTCTATAGAGATTTATAAGCAAATATTCAGATCTCACCCAAAGGCGTCCCAATGGGGGGGGAAGAGAGGCTCAGCCCGTCGACTGATCCCAGGAGTCAGGAGGTCCTAAGGATGTTGTATGTCCTTGGGATGGTATCTCCCCTGACGATGGTATCTTCCCTAACATCCCCTCTCTCTTGGGCCAATTTATATTATTTTCTATCTTTTAGGTGGAGCTTGAGTGGCTCTAGTCAAGCATATCTTAGTTATGATTGGTGTAAAGTTTTCCCGTTTCCGTTTAAAGTAATAGGCTCCGAGAAATTCAGAGCGCATGCTCAGTGAGGGGTGGTCGCACCTTGGAGGCGGCTAGCTTTTGGGATGGAGGTGTGTTTTGGTATTATAATGATATTATAATGAGCAAAAAGTACACTAGGGTACAGCCCCAAGTGTACTTCGAGGCCCCACCTGATTACAGAGCCTAGCCGTGGTGTCTCCACTCCACTCTACGCTCCGTGGTGTTCCTTAGAGCTAGCACACCAAGTTTCCCCAGCGCGATAGCATCTAAGGTTGGGAGCCTAGGGAATGCTCAGATAATGCAGTTATGCCCTACCCTGAAAGCCTCTTCAATGCTGTACCTTTTCCTTAAAAGTGTGAATGTTAGTTTTATTTTCCTAGTTACTTCAGGCATTTACACCACAGGTTTCCCTTATTAACCCCAGAATACCCTGAGTTAGAAGGGAACCACAAGGATCATAAGGTCCAACCACTGGTTCCACAAAGAACCACCCCAAAATCATGTCTGATAGCATCGTTCAAATGCTTCTTGAACTCCAACAGGCTTGGTGCTGTGACCACTGCCCTGTGAAGCCTGCCCCAGAGCCCACACCCTCTGGGTGAAGAACCTTTTCTTAACACCGAGCCTGTTCCAGCTCCATGCCGTTCCCTCAGGTCCTGTTGCTGTCCCCAGAGAGCAGAGCTCAGCGCCTGCCCCTCCGCTCCTCTCGTGAGGGAGCTGCAGGCCGCCATGAGGCCTCCCCTCAGCCTGCTCTGCTCTGGGCTGAACAAATCCATGGACCTCATATATCTTACCCTCTAGACCTTTAACCATATTGTGCTCCTATGGACACTCTAATAGTTTTATGTCCTTATACTGTGGTGCCCCAAACCACACACAGTGCTCTAGGTGAGGCTGCACCAGCACAGAGCAGAGCAGGACAATCCCTTCCCTCACACGGCTGGCAGTGCTGGGCCTGATGTACCCCAGGGTATGGTCAGCCCTCCTGGCTCACATTCCACTTGCCATCAACCAAAACCCCCAGATTCCTTTTTGTGGGGCTGCTCTCCAGCCTCTCATCCCCCAGTCTGTACATAAAGCCAGGGTTGTCCCTTCCCAGGTGCAGAATCTGAAGCTTGCTCTTGTTAAATGTCATGCAGATGGTGATTGTCCAGCCTTCTAATTTGTCAGGATCTCTCTGCAAGGCCTCTCTACCCTCAAGGGAGTCAGCAGCTCTTCCTAATTTAGTATGCATTCAAGTCCTGCATTCTGATTTTTTATAAAAACATTAAAGAGAACTGGCCCCAGGATGGAGCCCTGGGGAGCCCCATCAGTGACTGCTCACCTGCCTGCTGCAAGCCCATTTACTATAATCCTTTGAGTCCAACCTGTCAGCAGATTGTTCAACCCTTTTATTATGTATTTATCTGGCTGTATGCTGGACATTTTGGGCAGAAGGATACTGTTAGAAATAGTATCAAAAGCTTTGCTGAAATCCAAAAACATTACATCAAGTGGCCTCCCTTCATCATCTGGGTGGGTAACCCAGTATTAAGGAAATTAAGTCCATTAAATGGGACTTTCCCCCTGTGAACCCATTTTGGCTATGACCGATGACGGCATTGTTTTTCAAGTATTTTTCAATAACTCCCAGAATAATCTCCATAATTCTAGTAGTAGAAATGCTTTGGTTTGTGGGGTGGGAGACAAAGCATTGAAAAAACGTACCAAGTTGATGAACGTCTTTGCACTGGAGAGACCAGACCATAATCAGGACAGGATGGGGCTGAGAGCTGCTGGCTGCTCAGATCATCACGAGAGTGTTACTCTGGTTTCAGAACAAAGACTAACAACAAGAAAACTGTCAAATTTGAAGATGTATTTGCTTTCTGAAGTGGCAGATAGCAGCTGAGAGGCAAGAGAGCTATATTCATAGAGGCAGGCTCATTATGGAAAGGAAATAAAGATTAAACAAGACACTGTTGACTCGCATTGCTTTGAGTGATTCAAAATCCATGATCTCCTTAGTTTGTATGATGTAATCTTGCCCTCCCTTTTCCTTCTTGCCTTTTGAGAGCATTATTGAACATGTTAGGCAAAGATTTTATGTAGACTCCTCCTGAGATTGAAATGTGTTGACAAGCTGAACGTGTCAAGGATGCTTACATATGCTATTGCCTAATAATAACAACAGCTCAGAACCACCGTGAGGCTTTTATGTCAGGCTTGCAGCTCGCACAGAAGACTTGAATGACATTGCTCACTGCGAAATTGTTGGCATCTCTCCTCAAGAGTGACTAGCTTCCTGTGCTATAGCCAAACCTGAACCATATAACATTTCCAAAACAATTTAGAGAACTGGAATTTAGGTTCTTATGTTTAAAACATTGAACCTTTTTTTTTCTTTCCCTTTCCCTTTCCCTTTTCCCTTTCCCTTTCCCTTTCCCTTTCCCTTTCCCTTTCCCTTTCCCTTTCCCTTTCCCTTTCCCTTTCCCTTTCCCTTTCCCTTTCCCTTTCCCTTTCCTTTTCCCTTTCCTTTTCCTTTTCCCTTTCCCTTTCCCTTATAGGATGAAGTCTTCATAAAAAAAGGTTATTTTGCAAAGTTTTCTTTTTCTCTCTCTCTCTCTTTTTTTTTTTTTTTTTATTTTAATATTTTTCCTGCAGTATTGATGTAGAACTACTGTGCAGCAAGAGACCAGAAATCCAGCCAGAACTGTTGTCATCAAAGCAGTGCAGAGTTGGCTGGCTTTATCTTGAAGAAGGATATAGACTCCAACAGCTAAACCCACTGCTTCTACTATTTCAGTCTGCACACTGGCTTGTGCATGCCAATTAAATTAGTGGAATTCAGAGAAAGTAACTTTCTCTTGGCTTTTTGAATGTCAAGCTGATCAGTGCAATTTGCAATTAAATGCATTATGCCTTAATTGCGAACAGCACCAAAGAGGCGTGAATTATCAGGAACAGAGATTCTTTTTTTTTTTTTTTTTTTGACCTAAGTCATTTAAGTGGGCACAGAGGACCTCCACTGTGCAAAGCACTGTGGCCTTCCTTTGTACTCTGTCACATTTCTTCCCTTCAGTGTGGTAAGATACTTGAGGCCTGGCGCTAATCAAACCTGGTGTTTTTGTTGTTTGCCACTCCTGGCCACAGCTCTCAGAAACAGTGATGGATGGATGGATGATCCCTGCTTCAGGCAGCTCTGGCAACCCAGGAGTGCTGCAGCCTTCCCAGTGCTTTGGGCCAGGAGCTGGTTTTGGGGCACTGCCAAGAGCTTTTTGCAGTCAGCTGCTTTGAGGCAATTGCCTCTTTCCATGTGGGACCTGCAGCAGTCAGTAGGGCTGCCCAAGAAAATACATTACAAGGCTGTATGCAAGGACAGACAGTTCAGAGGTCTGCCGTCAACCTCACAAATCTTCAGCAGCTCAGAGCCTGAAGTATCCAGGTCTGCTCCCCAGGTGCCTGCTGCAGATCGCTCTGGAGCTGGAAGGAGACCTCCTGTGGGTCCCCTGGCCACTGGCTGGAGCACTGGGACACCACTGATAGGACTATGTCGTGTGTGTGAATAAACTTGCTTTGTATACCGACCATATTTTATCTGAAATTACTAAAGGACAGTTGCAGAAGATCCTTCATTTTCTTTACTATGCTATTTTTTTTGTGGGGTAGGGGACGAGGTTTTTCCTCATTTTCATGAGACTTCAGTAATTCCAGAGGGGAAAATATAGGCAGATGAAGGTTTTCATGCTTGCTTCAAGAATTCAGTCCTGTTTCTCCTCTGGACCACTTACTGCCAGATTTGGGATATGCCAATAAAACTGTGTGGATGTATTTCATGTGATTTGATGTGAGGAGATGAAGTACTTTGAATAACCACAGTAATCTTGCTTCTGTGATTTTTTTTTTTTCTTTTTCTGTTCTTCAACTCTTTTCACTTTCTTAGACTCGCAGAAAGGTAACAGGGTAAAGTTTCAGAAAAGGCTACTCTGAAATGCAGTGTCATCTGTGTGTTGGGTCCTCAACTCTGTATGCTGCAGCTTAGAAAAAAACCAGAAAAAATCTTTTCTGGCTAGAAAATCCTTTTCTAATATGACTGTGGCTAGACATTAAGGACACTGTTGCAAGGGTCTCACCATTCAGCAGGGATCAAGGTAAGGGAAGTTAATCCTTAAATGAACAAATGATCATTTACATATCAAATTATTAATTAATTTGCATCAGTGTTATGCATTATCAAACTATGTGTTTGGCCTTGAGGAAAAAAAAAAATTAAATGATGGCTGACAGCAGCAGTGTTTTGAAGTCCCTTTTTCACTTACTTCACTCTGCTGTTCAATAATTAAAAAACAAAAAGAGAAAGACTTCAACTGAATAAATACACACAGCATGGGACATCTGCTCTGTTTGCTCTTCCAGCATCTTGGCATTGCTGGCAAACTGAGCTTCATAGTGGCAGCAGAAGGATTTCAGGGTAGCAAGGAGAGAAGGGAGGAAGGGCTTAGCTATCACAGCTCTGGTGGAGGTGCTCAAGCTCACCTATGGCCAACTCATGAGGAGTTGCCCCAGTTCCTTGCAGGCTCCAGGGAAACCTTGCCCTCTCTTGTGCACCATGTTTGGCTTTGGCTTTTTCACATAGTAAGAATGTGGTTATGAAAGCTTCAGGCAAGATTAAAATCCTGATGATGTGCAAGGGACAAAATACAGGAGAAGTCTCTACAAAAACCTTTTCCAGATGCATGTTTTGACATCAGTAGTTTGCCTATTTTAACTCATATCTCATAGTTGTCATAGTTGTCATTCCAAAATAGCTTTTTTCTGTCTTATTTTTTTTCTTCCCGTGGGGGAAACAAGCCACCTGTTTTTGGCTAGTGCTAGTTTGTGTTTAAAAGCTGATTCAAAAGAAGGATCTGCCTGTTCTACCACTGATTACTTACCCAGTGAATTTTATATTCCTATGTATGGTTTTCATCAGGATTAAACAATTTTAAACCTGTTTGGCACCCAGTTGCATGATGCTAAATTTCATTCTGTTGGCATCTTATTATCAGTAAGCCAGAGGAAGGAACTGGCATATCAGCTGTGCTGTATCATTTCTTTAACTTTTTGGACTTGAAAGAGAAATCATCAGTTAAATTACTTCCCTAGAAATAGTAAATACAGCTCTGCAAATTGCATCCCTTATATTTTAAACAGAGTTCAAAGTCTGGCATTATAAAAAGGGGGATATGGGGTGTGGGGCGTGGGAGGGTTATTTTGTAAATGTAGCATTAACAAAAAGGATGGGAAGCATTTTGGGAAGATGCCAAAAGTAGCAGTCAGGTGGACTGGCTCAGTGAAGAGCAGATATCGTATTTCCTTTCTCTCTGTTGCTTTTATCATAGTTATCAGCCTTTATACTTGTTAGTTTGCTGTAATGAGTTTGAGACGTCAGCAGGAGTTTATTACGTTTATAGCAGTTAATAATTTTTTTCCCTATTTCTTGTTTGAAAATGGCGTCTTTGTAGGACATCTCACCTGTCTGGATTTCTTTATTTAAATGTAATATAGGCAGTTCAAGACATAGCTGATAATGGGTGTTAGATAATATCTTGGATTCTGCGGTATAAATTGTAAGATGACTGTATTCTGTCATGATGAATATTAGATAATGATACCTTGTCCCTATAAGAATAACTTACTTTATTATTCAGAATGATCTTATGAGCTCTTTGGATTCATGGGAAATAACTTAGTAGAAATCATAAACTATTCAGATTTTGCTGAATATTCTAATCACACTTGCATCATTCTTAATTATGAATTTGGGGCACTGCCAAAAAAAGAGACAGAGGCAGCAAATAAAATTCTTCCATTAACTCTGTGCTGTTGGAGGGCTGGCACTGAGAGTGCCCTTGTGTTGTGAGATGGCTTGGATGTTTACTTTTTCCAGTTTTCACGTTACTGCAGCTCTTCCAAGTGTTACACATTGGGTACTGCCCAGCCACAGGCTCTAGATTTATCACTCAAGAAGGTTTAGCTCATTTATTTGGTGTTTAGGGTTCAGTAACAAATCTGCTTGCCTCAGCAAGGCAGCAAGGCTCAGCACCAGTGCACAGATCTCCCCACAGTGTAGGTTAAAAAATATTCTGTCAAAAGCAGTGCTGGCTGAAATTTATATTTCACCTGGTTTATAGTGCTCCAGGGTCTTCTCTGGAGGTGGATGTAACCAGGACTGTATTTGCCATGGAGCACCTTGGCCATGGGGATGTCATGGGGGAGCTGTGTTTGTCTGGAGTGTTAATTTGACCAGAGGACGCTGTTTGTAAAGAAGAGTAGGAGCAGCACTGGGCACCTAAGCTGAAGTTCTTGAGAAGCCCTGTAGATCTGAAATGTAAAACTTTTGACTGCTGGAAAGCCAACATTTTTTATAGAAAGGAGCCCAACCACTTAAACACTGCTGGTTTTGACCCAGCTTGAAGGCTGACTGCACATACAAGCCCTGACACTACTAATGATTTCTGCAATGTTTTCTGAAGAAACACCTTCCTTAAAGATGCTGGTTTCTTTGTTGTTGTATTTTAAGGAGGAGTAATTTATCTGGGGAGATGGTGAAACACAAAAGGCCCTATCTTTTGTCCTTGATAGCTAGAGGGGCTAGCACAGAAGATGGCAGACTGGGAAAATTGAGTGAGTGTGTGCAAATGGAAAGAGTGATATGGGTTTGTAGTCTTATAGATTCCAGGTTTCACAGCTTTATATTGTATAGTGAGATGTGTTCAGAGGGAATAAAATGTACATTAATGGGGGGATGTATTTTTTCCTTGAACAAAGACAAGAGCCTCCCAGCAGTGTTAATACAGGTTGCATAGTTGCATCATGAAATTTTGTAAGCTTCAAAAGAGCTGCTTTTGCCACGTGAGCCACAAAACAATCTGGAGAGCTCTAGCTGTTCTGACAGGAAAGCAGTGTAAGAGGTTTACTGAATAGTAAACAAATACATTACAAAAGACACTAAGTGATGCAGAATGCTCAGGGACATAGAGTAAATGATGAAAGACATTTGTCTGAAGAAAGCTGCTTGTGTACAAGCATAGATTTTACGGCTCTGGCCATAGACAACCAACTCAGTGATGCAAACCACTGCAGTAGCCACAAATTCCATTCTGATTATACCTTTCACATATTCATGGATATATACATGTATCTATATATACATATATATTTATCTCAGAAGAGTCCTATGGAATCTGTGGATGACAATTCTTGCTATTAGAACTCATCCTCTGTGCTGGTATTTCAGGGATCTAAGCTTGGAAGTTGAGATCAACTCCAAAGAATTTCTGATCTTAGAGGCCATATGGAAAGAGAAAAGCTCTCCAAAATACTTTAGAGCCAGGGCTCAAACCTATTCCAGCTGTGCAGACCTGTTAGATTTTGCTCTGGAAGTAGTTTCTGTTTAAAAACCTACCTGCTTTCCTTTGTCTTAGGTAAGCTTTCCGGGTGTATACAAAATTTGGAATATACACTAATGTGTTCAATGCCAGGTTTTACAACACAGAATTTTCTAAAGGTGGGAGAAGCATGATAAAATTTCACCTCCCCAATAAAGCGTGAGTTCATGCTAGTTCCCATGTGGCAGATTATTCAACACATTATTGAGGTAAAATATCAGAACCATTTTTTAAAGCTTGGGTAAAAAATTAAAGCAAGACTAATCATTATGGAGTACAGGAGTAAATGTTGTGCTTTTTTATGAGCTCTCAAAAACATGAATTCCCCATATGCAGATAATTTTTTTTTTCATTATAGCTCTAGGGGGAAATTTCTTGCCGGTTTCCTTAGCAGATTTTCATATAAACAAAATTGCATGGGATCTCAGAAAAACTGAGCAGAGAAAAATGTGTTTTTAAATACTGAAGTTTGTCATACTTGTTATATAGCTACATATATATAGCACTGTAGTTACGCAGTGATGGCTGTGTTTATGTGCATGCTCGTATGAGAGTATGCATGTGCATGTCTGATTTTGAAATGTCTGCCTGTAAAAAAAAAGCTGAAGCTGTATTCCCAGAGCCTCTTTGTGAAAATCCTTGATTAAACACAGCATGTTCTCGGTGAATTTGTTGGGCAGGATAACGTAGTATCAGATTAATAAAGGTCTGCTGAGCTCCAGAAAATACAGAATACTTTAAAAAATGGTGAAATAAATGTATTTTTAACTTCCCACAAGAAGTATGAAAACATTCAGGATATAAATTGCTGCTGCAGTACCAGAAGAATATTTATGTTCCTCTATTTAATTCAGTCTATTTTTTCGGTAGGTCAGTGTTTGTGAAAAGACACACACGGACTTGGTCCTTAGAGCTGGCTGAGGAACGTCCCACACAGGGACTGGGACAGGCCATATCAGACTGATGTCTGCCAAGTCGGACTCCCTCTAATTTGCATTCAGATGTATGGGTATTGTGTGATTTCTGGTTTGAACCACAGCATCCTAAATCCCATGGTGGTCTCTGCCATCTAGCAGAGGCTGTGATAAAGAGGCGGTTGTTATCTGGAGATTCATGAGGAAAGACAGGTAAATCCCTAGCCATGCATATAGCCACAATAACTTTGAAGCACCTCACAAGATATATTTTTTATAAGAACAACCAAATATAATCATTCAGTACCTTCAGGTCATCATCAATGTTGAGAAGTACTGGTTGAGAAAGCTCAAGGTCACTAAATGCCAAGTACTGCATGTGAAGAAAAGCCATATATGCAATACCTAGAAAATTACTCTTACATAAGCTGGTTTCTCTTGAGATCGTATAAATCTTTTGCCTTTTACTAAAGATTTCTGTGGACAGGAACAATCACGAATGTCGTGGCTTTATATTTTTTGACCAGGACGGGCAAACAGCGCGTGGCGCCTCAGAAGGGAGAGGCGCGGCAGTTGGCGCAGGCAGGGCGAGCAGGCAGGGCAGAGCGCGACCCCCCGCCCATACCAACACCTCCTCTAACGGCGGTCTAGCGCTAGCTCAGCTGCGATGGTGGACACCAGGCACAGTGCGCTCTCCAGGAAGTCTGTACACACCCAGACCGACTGCCCGCTCAAAAATGCAGCAGTTCAGGTCTCCGGGTGCAGGCAGTGCCTGAGCCTGTTGCTACCACCTGCGGGGGGCAGAGAGACTGTGCGTGAGGTGCGAGCAGGTGGATGACCTGATCCGCCTCATGGCAGAACTCAAGGAGGAAGCCGAGAGGTTGAGGAATATCAGGGAGTGTGAGCAGGAGGTAGACTTGTGGAGCAACTCCCTGCGCTGCCGGAAGGACAGGTACCAGAGTGAGACACCCCAAATGGGGGTGGACCCCCTGCCCTGCTGCTGTTGGGCAGAGGCAGGGGACCTAGGAGTTGAGGAGGAATGGAAACAGGTCCCTGCTCGACATCCCAGGTGACGCCCTCCCCCTATCGGCCCCCCCTTCCCAGGTGCCCCTACACAACAGGTTTGAGGCCCTGGAGCTTGAGAGACCGGTAGCTGAGGAAGAAGTAGAAAGTCTGCCCAGGAGGATGTCTAGGGCGAGGAAGTCGACACAAGGCCTCAGGACTGCCTCCACCAGGACAGAAAGAAGGGTGATTGTTGTGGGCGACTCCCTTCTTAGGGGAACAGAGGGACCTATTTGTTGGCCTGACCCTACCTGTAGGGAAGTCTGCTGCCTCCCTGGGGCCAGGGTGAGGGACATTGCCAGAAAGCTTCCCAACCTGGTTCGCCCCTCTGACTGTTATCCTCTTTTGATAGTCCAGGCTGGCAGTGATGAGACTGAAGAGAGAAGCCTGAAGACCATCAAACGGGACTTTAGGGGACTGGGATGGTTAGTGGATGGAGCGGGAGTACAGGTGGTGTTTTCGTCCATCCCTGTGGTGGCAGGGAGGGGTACAGAGAGGACACGGAAAGCCCACCTGATAAACACGTGTCTCAGAGGCTGGTGCCAACACAGAAATTTGTTTATTTTTGACCTTGGGGCGCTTTACTCTGCACCCGGCCTGATGGCTGCAGACAGGACCCTATCTCTAAGGGGAAAACGGATCCTAGGCTCATTGAGAGTGCTTTAAACTAGGTAAGAAGGGGGACAGGGCTGAAACAAGGCTTGTTAGAGCTGTTCCAGGAGTAACAAAGACAAGGCTGGGAGAGAAGGCAATGAAGTGCATCTACACTAATGCACACAGCATGGGTAACAAAGAGAAGGAGCTGGAAGCCATCGTGCGGCAGGCAGGCTACGACTTGGATGCCATCACGGAAACGTGGTGGGACCATTCTCATGACTGGAGTGCTGCAATGTCTGGCTATAGGCTCTTCAGAAGGGACAGGCAGCATAGAAGGGGTGGTGGTGTGGCTCTCTATATCAGAGAGAGTTTGGATGTCGTGGAACTTGAGGCTGGGAATGATAAGGTGGAGTCCCTATGGGTTAGGATCAGCGGGAAGGCCAACAAGGGAAGCATCCTGGTGGGGGTCTGTTCTAGACCGCTGAACCAGCATGAGGAGACTGAGGAGGAGTTCTACAGGCAGCTGACAAAAGTTGCGAAATCGTCAGCGCTTATTCTTGTGGGGGACTTCAACTTCCCAGATATACCCTGGAAGCACAACACAGCCCAGAGAAAGCAGTGTAGGAGGCTTCTGGAGAGCATGGAAGCAAACTTTCTGACACAGCTGGTTAGTGAGCCTACCAGGGGACGTGCCCCACTAGACCTTCTCTTCACAAACAGAGAAGGACTGGTGGGAGATGTGGTGGTTGGCAACTGTCTTGGGCAGAGTGACCATGAAACAGTAGAGTTCTCCATTCTTGGAGAAGCCAGGAAGGGGACCAGTAAAACCACTGTATTGGACTTCCTGAGGGCTGATTTTGACCTGTTCAGGACACTGGTTGGCAGAGTCCCTTTGGAGGCGGTTCTGAAGGGCAGAGGAGTCCAGGAAGGCTGGGCGCTCTTCAAGAAGGAAATCTTAATGGCGCAGGAGCGGTCTGTCCCCACGTGCCCAAAGATGAGCCAGCGGGGAAGAAGACCAGCCTGGCTGAACAGAGAATTGTGGCTTGAGCTTAGGAGAAAAAAGAGGGTTTACAATCTTTGGAAAAGAGGGTGGGCCACTCAGGAGGACTATAAGGATGTTGCGAGGCAGTGCAAGGACAAAATTAGAAAGGCCAAAGCTCCTCTGGAGCTCAATCAGGCTACTGCCATCAAAGACAACAAAAAACGTTTTTATAAATACATCAACGCAAAATGGAGGACTAAGGAGAATCTCCAGCCTTTACTGGATGCGGAGGGGAACTTAGTTACAAAAGATGAGGAAAAGGCGGAGGTGCTTAACTGTGCCTCAGTCTTTAGCAGCAATACCAGTTGTTCTCTGGATACCCAGTACCCTGAGCTGGTGGAAGGGGATGGGGAGCAGAATGTGGCCCTCACCATCCATGAGGAAATGGTTGGCGACCTGCTATGGCACTTGGATGTATGCAAGTTGATGGGGCCAGATGGGAGCCACCCGAGGATACTGAGAGAACTGGCGGAGGAGCTGGCCAAGCCACTTACCATCATTTATCAACAGTCCTGGCTATTGAGGGAGGTCCCAGTTGACTGGTGGCTAGCAAATGTGATGCCCATCTACAAGAAGGGCTGGAGGGCAGACCCAGGAAACTATAGGCCTGTCAGTTTGACCTCAGTGCCAGGGAAGCTCATGGAGCAGATTATCTTGAGTGTCATCACGTGGCACTTGCAGGGCAAGCAGGCGATCAGGCCCAGTCAGCATGGGTTTATGAAAGGCAGGTCCTGCTTGACGAACCTGATCTCCTTCTATGACAAAGTGACGCGCTTGGTGGATGAGGTGGATGTGGTTTACTTTGACTTCAGTAAGGCTTTTGACACCGTTTCCCACAGCATTCTCCTCAAGAAACTGTCTGCTCGTGGCGTGGACTGGCATATGCTTTGTTGGGTTAAAAACTGGCTGGATAGCCGGGCCCAAAGAGTCGTGGTGAATGGAGTCAAATCCAGTTGGAGGCCATTCACTAGTCGCGTTCCCCAGGGTTCAGTACTGGGGCCGGTCCTCTTTAATATCTGTATTGATGATCTGGATGAGGGGATTGAGTAAGTTCGCAGATGACACCAAGTTAGGTGCGTATGTCGATCTGCTTGAGGGTAGGAAAGCTCTGCAGGAGGATCTGGATAGGCTGCACCGATGGGCTGAAGTCAACTGTATGAAGTTCAACAAGGCCAAGTGCCAGGTCCTGCACCTGGGGCACAATAACCCCAAGCAGAGCTACAGGCTGGGGGAGGAGTGGTTGGAGAGCTGCCAGGCGGAGAAGGACCTGGGTGTGATGGTTGATAGTCGGCTGAATATGAGCCAGCAGTGTGCTCAGGTGGCCAAGAAGGCCAACAGCATCCTGGCTTGTATAAGAAGCAGTGTGGCCAGCAGGTCTAGGGAAGTGATTGTCCCCCTGTACTTGGCTCTGGTGAGGCCTCACCTCGAGTACTGTGGAGCAGGAAGTGGTTATTCGTTGTTTCTCAAGACCATAATAAGAACAGGAAGGTCTTGAAGTACCAATTGCAGGAAGTGGTAAGGACATCTTCTGAAAGATCCAGGACATACACAGACTGTTCTCATGTTCTTTCAATATCTGCTGCTGACTTTCAAAGAAATGATACGGAACTAAATGGACTTCTTGACAACTCAGTGTAACTGTCCCTTACTAAATCTAACCATCAGTCCAGCTAGTGCCATGTCCAGTGTGAAAATTTATTCAGGTGCAGGGAAGTGTCAAGCAATGCGGAAACTATGGTTTCTATGGCAGTAATGGATAGCCTCACATCATACATGGTTCACTTTAGATTATCCATGCTTTGAATGTACGCTATTGGGTGAATCTCATAGTATCTGTGGGAATTTAATTTTCCTGCCAACTTTACTATTAGGTTTGTCAGAATAGTTTGGGATAACTCAGGGTTGATAACTTGGTTCTGTCAGTGTGCTGATGACTCTGGAGGGCTGGACTTTGAGTTCGATACCTTTTCCTAAAGACAGCTTTTATATCAGGGCAAGTCTTAAAAAATAGATGTGACTCTGGCAAAGGGTCACAAAAATGATGAAGAGACTAGCATCTGACATACGAAGAGGGGCTGAGAGAGCTGGGGCTCTTGAGCCTGGAGTAACCAAAGCTCAGGGGTTCTCTCATCAAAGTATATACGTATCTACTGGGAGGGAGTAAAAAAAAAAAAGCTGGAGCCTGGTTCTTTTCAGTGGACCCTTGTAGCAGGACACAAAACAACTTGCAGTTGTGTACTTGTATGTAAATAGGTGGCAGGCAGTTACTGCATGTATAATTTGGCTAAGTGCCTTGGAGTTCTGCATTTCTAACTGGAGTAATTTATGCAACGGTTCTGTGTCTGGACAGGCACACTGTCATACTCTTTTGTGTCTTGGTACGCTGTACTTGTCTTAATGGAGGTACCTAATGTCCCTCTCCTACTGTTCCCTGGGAGCCCATGCCTAAGCATAACTTTCTACATCTAATCCTAATAAAGTACAGCATCTTCAGCTGTGTTTTAATGTATTGGCATGCTAAACTTTTATTAGAGAGGAGATGCCAAAAAAGTTTTACAGAAAATGGATTGATTAATTCAGTCTCCTAAAGAAGTCTTGATTAAAACTGAGTAGTGACATAAGTAAAATATTTATTTTTGTGTGATAAATGTATGTGTATGAAGTCGTTAAATCAATGTGAATTTTGCACAGGATTTTTTTTTTCCCAGAGATTTTTTTTTAATCACTTTTCAATAGTAATGACAAACAGAGTCTCTGAAGAACACTGTAACTGACAGGTGAAAGATGAGGAATGGTCTATACACTAGGTCAACAGATTATGTGTATTAGTAGGAAAAGAAGAAAAACTGTTGTTCAGATCTTACATCTAGCATTTATCTTACACCAAGATGAGCTAGCATTCATCTTGATGTAATATAAATGGTCCAGAATCTGGCTAATTCATATTTCTGTGGTCTGGAGATAAGAAAATTAATTTCTGAGAGTTCACTATGGAATCAAGATCAAACTTATGATGGCCTATGAACCATGGTTCAATTTGACCTTGTCAAAATATTTCATCAATGTATAATTCAGGAAATGGAAAACTCAAAGGTTTCAGACCTTTACAATCAAACAAGAATAAAAATGTGGATTTGTCTTGCCCAGTTCTTTTTTCTGAAAAGCAAACAAAAGCTCACAAATATGAGGCTTGGAGTAGGGATGTGTACAGGATGAATGCCATGAAATACAGCAGTTGAGAAAGGAATTGTTTTTTAAGTGTTGTATGGGCATTTGCCATTGATGGGCTACTGGTTTGCTTTTTTTTTTTCTTTTTTTTTTTTTTTTTTCTTTTTTCTTTTTTAAATCTGTAATCTGGGGAAAAGTAGCTGAAAATCAAGCTAGAGGTGATGCCCTCTGGGTTGAAGAGTATTGGATTCACAGCCCAGAGTTTTATCTTTCCTACAGGATGCGTTTTTCACAGTAAAGTATGCAAACACAGAGTACTCTTGAGATGGTAGCTACATCTGTCCTTACTCAAACAGAAGAATGTTTCTTCTTGAGAAACACCAGGAAGAAAAGAAGCAGAACACAAACAGAGTGAGGAGAGCTTTTTCTTTCCTCAGGCATAAAAGGTGTGCACTGGTTCCATATATACTACGTGTTTAAAAAAAAATCTACAAATAATCCCAAACCATAAATTTCTCCCTTGATTGCTTATGTATATTGGCAATAAAGGTGCTTTAGCACAACAGGGACAAAACACTGCTGGAAAAGTCTGTGGGACTTTTCTTGAATGCCCAGAGAATCATCATAATGCACATTCAGAAATGTAAATCCTACTTGGCTGTTTCTGAAATGAGATCTGGATTATGCTCTTTGGGGAAAGCCATGACCTCACGGGGTTCCTAAACTGCACTGCAGCTTTGCTGTGGTCTTTATTGTACACTGAAATGATCTGGGCAAAAGATCAAGAGAGATTAATCTGAAAAACATCCACTTTACAAGCCAATAGGGAATCAAATTATACACACTGGAGATAAAGAACAAATCTGTTTGTTAAAATGTGCTGATTTGCATGAAATGTTGTAATTTTGAAGAAATTTACAGAGCAATCTCTTTTTATTCTGTGCTGCATAATAGCTTCTCATTCTTATTCAAGTCTTGACAATTTGGAAGAAAAGGGACACAGTGAAAAATAATATGACAAAGCAAGTTCTCTTGATGGTGAATCTAGGAATTGACTTGGTACACAGGGGCCAAACTATCTTCTTAATGTTTTTTGGAAGGGAAGAAGATAAAGAACCATATTTAAATATTTATGTAGAACAGATAGCTAAAAAATAATGTAGCCATCTCATAAAAAAAGAAAGAAAATGCAAGCCAGACTTTTTGGAAAAAATTAATAGAGAAATTAAAGATAGTTGAAGCCAGATTTGGGTGTTCAATGAACAAGTAAATTCAGGAGATTTAAATGCCTTCTGAAATTAAATGCCTACTGAAACTCACTTTGCAGAGTGGATAATCAGTTTGCATATCCTACTTGGAAAGCTTTGATTTGACTCATGAAATGGGGCAGGCTATGGTATACCTTCTCTGGCTGAGAGGTGCATTATTTAATGAGCAGTACTACTGACTTCAAGAGGAGTTGTGGGTTAAAGCTGTTCTGCAAAAGTGATGCAGTCTATTCAAAATAGTAATTTACAGTTTTGTGCAGAGAGAACATGACGGAAATAAGAAATAAAAATCAGAAGAACTGCTAATGCTGGAGTAAAGCCATCAGGCTGAGCTAAGCCAGTAAATCAAGGAGAGAAGTGCAATGCAAAAGTTTCATGTCAGGATATTGATGGTTAAAATTACTCTGTTGCTATTTAAAAAACAAACAAAATGAGAAAAAACAAACAAACAAACAAAAAAAAAACAAGGTGGAAATAAATGCAGAATTAAGTTGGAATGCTTTATCTTCATGAGAAAGCAAGGGATGGAGAAGTAGAAACTTCCCAGTTCTGCTGTTGAAATTTAGTAACTTCCCAGAAATGCTGCAACTTTGCATAGTGCTATAGTGTCAGATGGGTTGTGGCAGCTGACCAAGGAGTAGCAGTTACCTCACTGAGGTAAGACGTGTTATTCAGGCTTTCGTGCTTATGGCAAGCTAATGGCAGTACTATGTTATGTGGCCTGGGCTTCTTCCTTGGTCATGGTTTCTACGCATTGCAGGGGTGGGAATACATTTCTGATTGGTGCATTTGAGATTAGTTTTACTTCTCTTGGTTTAGCTGTGTATAAAACTACATTTTCCTGTAATTACAGAGCCAAAGAAGCTGAAGAACCTGATCTGAAATGTGAACCTGATATGCGAGAATCCCTGTAGATATTTGCTCTTGCATTCCCAGCCAGAGCCCCTGAAGCCAGAGCCCGTGTGCACATGGCTGATGGGGTGCACATCTGGGTAGCACCTGGAGCCTCATCTCTCCCTTGACATCACACATTCATGTCAACCCAGAAAAAATTGAGCCTGATTTTTCTTCTCTCTCATGATGGGTGGACAGGAGAACATTACTACTTTTCTGGCCTTTTCCACCCAAACTGTTCCTCCTTTGTTCTTGCAGATTTAGTTGCCCTTATCTCCTGAGGTGGGAAGCTTGCCTGCCTCATTGCAGCTCTCTGCTGAGTCTTCCCAAAGGTTTCCTTCTGCCTGGTTCTTCCTCATTCAGACACTTCCCATCATTGATGAAGAACTGATTTGTCAGTTTTCCTCCTTTCGGGCTATGCTGACTGCTCCAGGCTTCAATAGCCCTTACTGTCTTTTTGGCTTTCACCCCAGTGACCTGCAGCCTGCCTCTGGAGCAGTCTGTCCTCTCTTTTCTCCCAGCACCACCTACTAGCTGGGTTTTGACACATCCAGCAGACAGAATGCAATGAACATTTCCATCACTCCCTGTTCATCTGCAGCTCTTGGGGACTGGTCTTACCTCGCAGAGCCAGTGAGGGAGCCTAGGGTCTGGCCACTAGTTGCTGTGTGTCCATGCTGGCATCCAGAAGTCAGGAAATTAGTGCACAAAGTATTAATGAGATGAAAATCCTCTCAGCCACTGTCTCTCACAATTGACTTTTTCCCCTTTCTTTCCATAGGGCTGTATCTGTGTTCCCTGCTGCCTTCTCTGTTACTTCTCTCATGTTTTGTCTGCAGTTCCCTGTTCCTCTCCCATCGGCTGTATTTTTATAGTGCTCGACTCAGAGCAGTGTTATGATTTTGTAATGTACTGGAGGCTGTGAGTCTGACTGAGACCTCTGTAACTTATAGTGCCTACAGGTACTTGGCTTTTAAGGCTGTTAATCCCTCTTTTTTGTTTACCTCCCATTCCACATGACCATGGAGTATGAATACCATTTTCCCCTTAGATTCATATTGATTTGGGTTCTGAATTTCTAGTTATTCTGTAAAAAGTAATAACAAAATTGTACAGACCTATTTCATCAGTAATAGTGCATGGTAAGAAGCAATAAACCTGCACAGCACAGGTGAACATAAATACCAGTCCATAAATGCAGTAGTCATCCACTGAACAGGTAGTGCAAAACTGAACAGGTAGTGCAAAGTCTTTTTTTTTTCCAAATCTCATTTTCTCAGTTCAATTGATTAAAAATCAATTTTGACAATGCGAGCCATTCTCTTAAGACACAAGCTAATGGAAATATTGTGAGTGAAGTATTGTCAGGTGTATCTGTGAAGTGTAGGAATCATCTATGGTGATCTGAATTTCCTAATTGGCATGAAGATGGAGAAATAGAGTTAATATATATTTAGGAGAGGGAAGAAAACAGAAAGGGAAGGTAAATGCTGGGAGAAGGTGATGAATCCATAGTTACGTTTTTCTTACAGACATGGATGAGAAATCCTCACTGGATTACAGTCTGTTGCCTAATGAATAAGTGAATATTTACTTCACGAGTGATGTTCCTGGAGGCTGGTTTGTACCCTTGCTCAGCAATAAATCACGTTACCATTTGTTTTCATTAGAAATTTGGATAAGGAGGATGTTCTGAGGAATGACAATTCTCAAACATGAGAAGGAAATGCAGAGTTTTTTAGAGGACAGAATTGCAGAATGATTGTAAATCCTCAGATTTTGTTATTAGTTTGTGTTTCATGTTGCAAATCTAGTATGATTGTCTAACATATCTTTAACTGCAAGGTGATGGTCCCATTGTGAGAGCTCCTGAGCAGACATACTTGTTAATACCACTTCCAAGTATTCCAGCCCACCACTTGGGAGTTTATTCTGTTTCTCAATTTTCCACATCATTGCTTCTATACTTGAAAACATACACCAATATTGTTTTTCCTGGCATGCTGCTTGGTTAAAATACAGCAGTAGATATACAAAATATATCAGTGTGTGACATAGGTAAAAGAGAAATGAAAAAGTGTGTATATACATATATTATCTAAGTTCATGACATAAATAAAAGATAAGAGCCTGTCTATACTGAAGAATCACAGAATTATCTAGGTTGGAAGAGACCTCAAGATCATCGAGTCCAACCTCTGACCTAACACTAACAGGTCCTCCACTAAACCATATTGCTACGTTCAACATCTACACATCTTTTAAAGACCTCCAGGGATGGTGACTCCACCACTTCCCTGGGCAGCCCATTCCAATGCCTCAAAACCCTCTCAGTAAGGAAGTTCTTCCTAATATTCAACCTAAAACACCCATGGTGCAAATTTAGCCTGTTCCCCCTCGTCCTGTCACCAGGCACGTAGGAGAACAGAATAACCCCCACCTCACTACAGCCTCCTTTAAGGTACCTGTAGAGAGCGATAAGGTCGCCCCTGAGCCTCCTTTTCTCCAAGCTGAACAAACCCAGCTCCCTCAGCTGCTCCTCGTAGGACTTGTTCTCCAGTCCCCTCACCAGCTTCGTTGCCCTTCTCTGGACTCGCTCGAGCACCTCGATGTCCTTCTTGTAGCGAGGGGCCCAAAACTGAACACAGTACTTGAGGTGCGGCCTCACCAGAGCCAAGTACAGGGGGACAATCACTTCCCTCGCCCTGCTGGCCACACTGCTTCTTATGCAAGCCAGGATGCTGTTGGCCTTCTTGGCCACCTGAGCACACTGCTGGCTCATATTCAGCTGACTATCCACCAATACTCCCAGGTCATTCTCTGTCTGGCAGCTCTGCAACCACTCATCTCCCAGCCTGTAGTTCTGCTTGGGGTTATTGCGCCCCAGGTGCAGGACCTGGCACTTGGCCTTGTTGAACTTCATGCAGTTGATCTCAGCCCATCAGTGCAGCCTATCCAGATCCTCCTGCAGAGCCTTCCTACCCTCGAGCAGATCGACACACGCACATAACTTGGTGTCATATGCAAACTTACTGAGGGTGCACTTGATCCCCTCACCCAGATCATCATTAAAGATATTAAAGAGGACTGGTCCAGCACCGAGCCCTGGGGAACGCCAATAGTGATCAGCCTCCAGCTGGATTTGACTCCATTCACCACGACTCTTTGGGCCCAGCTATCCAGCCAGTTTTTAACCCAATGAAGCGTACGCCAGTCCAAGCCACGAGCAGACAGTTTCTTGAGGAGAATGCTGTGGGAAACGGTGTCAAAAGCCTTACTGAAGTCAAGGTAGGCCACATCCACAGCCTTTCCCTCATCCACCCAGTGTGTCACTTTGTCATAGAAGGAGATCAGGTTCGTCAAGCAGGATCTGCCTTTCATAAACCCATGCTGACTGGGCCTGATCACCTGGTTGCCCTGTAAGTGCTGTGTGATGACACTCAAGATAATCTGCTCCATGAGCTTCCCTGGCACTGAGGTCAAACTGACAGGCCTGTAGTTTCCTGGGTCTGCCCTCCAGCCCTTCTTGTAGATGGGCGTCACATTTGCTAGCCGCCAGTCAACTGGGATCTCCCCCGCTAGCCAGGACTGTTGATAAATGATGGTAAGCGGCTTGGCCAGCTCCTCCGCCAGTTCTCTCAGTATCCTCGGGTGGCTCCCATCTGGCCCCATCAACTTTTTACATCCAAGTGCCATAGCAGGTCGCCAACCATTTCCTCATGGATGGTGAGGGCCACATTCTGCTTCCCATCCCCTTCCACCAGTTTAGGGTACTAGGTATCCAGAGAGCAACTGGTTTTGCCACTAAAGACTGAGGCAAAGAAGGCATTAAGCACCTCCGCCTTTTCCTCATCTTTTGTAACTAAGTTCCCCTCCGCATCCAGTAAAGATTCTCCTTAGTCCTCCGTTTTTAGTCCACCACCACCCCTTCTATGCTGCCTGTCCCTTCTGAAGAGCCTACAGCCAGACATTGCAGCACTCCAGTCATGAGAGTGGTCCCACCACGTTTCCATGATGGCAACCAAGTCGTAGCCTGCTGCACGATGACTTCCAGCTCCTCCTGTTTGTTACCCACACTGCATGCATTAGTGTAGATGCACTTCAGCTGGGCCATTGCCTTCTCTCCCAGCCTTGCCATTGTTACTCCTGGAACAGCTCTAACAAGCCTTGTTTCAGCCCTGTCCCCTTCTTACCTAGTTTAAAGCTCTCTCAATGAGCCCAGGATCCGTTTTCCCCTTAGAGATAGGGTCCTGTCTGCAGCCATCAGGCCGGGTGCAGAGTAAAACGCTCCATGGTCAAAAAACCACAAAATTTCTGTGTTGGCACCAGCCTCTGAGCCACGTGTTTATCAGGTGGGCTTTCCGTGTCCTCTCTGCACCCCTTTCTGCACCGTAGGGATGGATGTAGGGAGTACAGACACCACCTGTACTCCTGCTCCAGTCCCCGTCCCCTAAAGTCCCGCTTGATGGTCTTCAGGCTTCTCTCTTCAATGTTATCACTGCCAGCCTGGGCTGTTAAAAGAGGATAATAGTCAGAGGGGCGAACCAGGTTGGGAAGCTTTCTGGCAATGTCCCTGACCTGGCCCCGGGGAGGCAGCAGACTTCCCTACGGGTAGGGTCAGGTCAACAAATAGGTCCCTCTGTTCCCCTGAGAAGGGAGTCGCCCACAACAATCACCCTTCTTTCTGTCCTGGTGGAGGCAGTCCTGAGGCCTTGTGTCGACTTCCTCGCCCTAGACATCCTCCTGGGCAGACTTTCTACCTCTTCCTCAGCTACCAGTCTCTCAAGCTCCAGGGCCTCAAACCTGTTGTGTAGGGGCACCTGGGAAGGTGGGGCCGGTAGGGGGGGGGCATCACCTGGGATGTCGAGCAGGGACCTGTTTCCATTCCTCCTGCACCAACTGCCGTGCCACTCCCTTCTGAGGCGCCACGCGCTGTGTGCCCGCCCTGGTCGCCGCGCTCCCTAGGGGCAGCGTTTGACCGGCCGGGGAGGGGGTGCTGCTGGCTCCGCCTCTGCCTCGTGGTCGCCTCGTTCCCCTCCCTGGCGAGGGCTGCCGGGCCCTGGCGGCTCCCTCGAGTGGGCTCGGTGCCGGAGAAATGAGCCCTGCCTGGCCGATCCCCGCTCTGCTGCACAACGCGTCTGCCCCGGAGCCCATCGCCTCGGCAAGTGGCATGTGAAACTGAGTGATGTGAAGTAATTAAGACGTAAAAAAAGGAAAAATAAAATCAATGATCTCAATAGCATAACTGATACGGTGGAATGATATTTCACTGGTATACTCATACCGGCATATCTGGGAACCTGATTTCTGACCTGTGTGAATTGCTGTTTTTGAAAACCAATTGCAACGTCCATTTGAGAGCCACATGGGTAAATGACACTGCCTGTGGATGTGGGTCACGATGGAAAACTGAAAAGGAGTTGAATATTCTGGTCAAACCAAGCTCTTATAGAACCCTAATGATTCTTGTCAAAATCCAGAAACACAAGTGAGAGAAGAACTGTGGCCGGAAGACAAAAAAAGTTCCCTTAAGCACTGTTGATGTGGTTGAACAAGGAGAGTAGAGGATATTCCTGCTTCCTTTTCCCACCACCAGTACCTCCCATCAAAAAACGAGGTCATGTTCTTTCATCCTGCCTAGCTGGACCTTTTTCTCTCCCAACTCCTCCTTTGGTCCTTCAGTGCTGATCAGAGGAGGCTGAAAGCATTGTGATATCTGGGACGTGTCCATTCCCAGGACTCTCTGAATCATCATATGATGCTGGCAGGCAGCATTGGTGCAGATAAAGTTGGTGGGAGTCAGGGTCAAAGCTTGATTTTTTGTACAAACCCATTCTCTTTTGTTTGTGTCAAGAAGTGCTGAAGGGACGCCTAGGGCATGGCGGGTGCTGTGGTAACGTTAGAAGACCCATCACAAGACCTCACTTGCCCAAGGGCAGCACCGTGAGGACAGATGTTCCCTGGGAGCAACTGGGAGTAGTCTCCGGTCAGCTTCATCTTCAGCTGAAGTTAAGTCTTTGCGAGGGAGAGATTAGTCATTTGTTTTCTCTGCAGTCCTGAGGCTTTTCTCTTTGCTTGAACTGCCAAAACGCTCCCTTGCAGTGAGCTGAATACATTGCTAGTGTCCTGAATGAGATCCGATGTGGTAGTGCTCTTTTGGATGCTGAGCATCCAAGATGCTGATGCTCCCTTGAATCCAAGGTGAATGAGTGCATGCACCAAGTGGCCCTGAGCTGTCCCATTTGGGTATGGAGAGGTTAAATAGTGCTAATGTGGGATTTAATGCCAATTGCAAGGCTTTTGTAGAGTCCTGGCTGAATACCTGCAGAGACGGCGAGGACTGATGTCCACATTGCTCTGACCACAGTGTGCTCAGGACCTACATGAACTCATTCAGATCTGTCTTTGAGCCTGGGTATAAACCCCAGTCCCATGCTCTGACTGCAAGGAAGACGTACTCTCTTGGTATGGCTGACTATATATATATTTACACTACATATACGGAGTCCAACCAAATCCTTTTTTTCTCTTGAACTATCTGCTGTTAACTATTGTTTTACTCAGGTTTTAATAATTAAAAAAAAATATATAAATAAGTGCAGCATCTATTCTAACCAAAAATTCTATTTCTAGCCAAAATGGCATCTATTCTAACCAAAAAATTTTAATTTTTAAACCTAGCTCATAAATCTATAAATCTGCTTCTGTAATATATGTAAACTTTATGTCTTATCTGATGTCAAATATTCTCAGTCCTTCTGTCTGCAGTGGGAGCTGAGTGCCAACTACAGACCAGGGCTTCCCCTTCTCTTGAAGGCAGTCATGGCACTGAAACCAGGACATTGCTTGTAGTATTTCATAAAGAGCACAACACACTCAATTTCAGCTTTCATTTTTTCTTTATAGCTAATCTAATAAGTAACAAGATGTGTGAAATAGTGCAGTTAGTGATGATCAGTGAGCACTTCTTAAAGGTCAAGAAATGTCATCTTTTTTTTTTTTTTCCACGTTGTCACTCATAAAGGCTGGGTCACTGCTATGTGTGAGTGAGAGACAGGCAAGGCTCAACCTGGACGGGGAAAAATCCTGGAGACTTCTATTTTCTCCTTTGAGGCAATCTCCATCATCATGAATGCATGTGTTACAGCTAGTACTGCTGAAAGCTGGGGTGGTTATAAATATATATACTGCCGAAGGCCAAATTCTTGGTGTTGTGTGAAGCCCTTGGCAATTATGTGAAGTCAAAACCCATCGTAAAGCTCTCAGGTCAGAGTGGCCTTTGCGAATATTACTGTGCTGCACAGCCATCAAGCCCTGCTATAAATTCAATCTTCAGTGAAAAAAGGGAGCCCAATTATGGCATCTTTCAACAGAGGGGCATGAATTAATAAATTAATTAAATTTGGTGTAATAGGGTGATTTCAGGAGAGGGCCCTGTGGAGTCAGGTACTGGTGCCCAGGGAGCACGGAGCAGCATCTGGGAGTATGAAGGCAGCAAATGCTCCTTTAATATTTTTGCTTGGGACGTCCTGTGCACTGGAGCCAGACCCCATGGCAGGGCAGGCTGGGGTTGACAGACCAAAACATAGCACACATGCTCTTCTTCGGGATCCTAGTATCAATCTGCCTGATGTTCTGTTCAGAGCATCTTATCGGTGTAAATGCTGGTGCAGGTTTATCATTTTTTCATACCGAGGAGCAGAGTTGCCTGAGGCACTTAGCAGGACTTGCTATAAAATAGGAAGTGTTGGGAGGGTTCAGGCAGTGTGGTGCCCCTTGGCTGTGGCTGTTAGCAGATGCTGAAGGGGAAAACTTGTCCCACTGATAGACATTATGGAATAATCTTCCTAGAAGGGAATTTGTCTCTTAATTCACAGCAATTACTATTTTGCTTATTCAGTAAAACACTTTTTTTTAAAAACAAAAAACCAAACCAAAACAAACCAAACCAAACCAAAACAAAAAAAATAAATTTCTCATCTGTGGGATTTGGGGATCCTTTAAAGATATTTAGCCTTTATGGTAACAGGTATCTTCTGTCCACATCTTTCCCAAGATAACCCCATGGTAAACCTTCTGCCACCCCACATAGAATATGTTACTTTATGCTAGTTTATTTGTATATCCTGATGTTTATGTTATCAGAGCGGGTAAAGGGCTAATTTCATGGCATTTTTTGTTTTTATACATCTCTTGTGTATCTTCTCATTCATTATTCTTTGAGTATCTTTTATCTTTCTGACCCTTAGTTAGAGGTTTTCTGTGCACCTAAATGTTTTATTTGCCCTTACTGCATTTTTGGCTGCATTTTTTGTGAGATGGGAGAGAAGCACTGTTTCCTAAGACAGCAGAGTCTTTAACCTTTTCAGTAATGATTTATGTAGCATTAATTATTGTATTTTTAATAGTTGGCTTGTTTTCCTTCCCTTTTTTTTTCATTGCCCATTTCTATTACATTTTTACTAAGCTATCACAGTGACCTCCTGGCCATGTCCTTTTGCAAGCATATTTACATATCACAGAACAGAATGCTGAGTAAAGGAAATCTGGCCACATCACTGTGATTCGGCTGCCTATTTATATAAAACAAATATTTAAGTATAGTCTGCAATTTTGGAGCTTTGCAGTAATACAAGTAGAATCAGATCTTTATTAAGAGACTGAAAAATCCGGTTATTTAACCACACTGCACTGAACTAGGAGAATATTCAATTTTGGACTGGAATAGGACTTCATGAAATCTGCAGCAGAGTGATACTGGCAGGGTTTTTAATTTTTCATTATTTTTTTCTTTTGCTGTTTGGTTGTTTGCTGACTCTACTTATCAAAAGCAACTAGGAAAGAGCATAAGGAACTGAATTGTAGTGCTAATTCTTTATTTATTTGTGATTAAATTGCTTTCCTGTGCTTTGATTTGTGAGGAAGGGGAAGCATAAATGGATGACTAAGGGATTCAGCTGCAAAACTCCCCCTAATTTCTGTGCCTGCTGTTTGGTTGAGCAGTGCAACAGGCTTCTTCTTTCTCTGAACTTCTTCAATGCTGCCCACAGTATGCTGAATATGATAGAAAATGTTGTCTGGTTTAACTCAAGAGCTTACGGTCTAAGCAAGAAAACTGCAGTGAGAATTAATTATTGTATTAATTATTGTATATATGAATAAGAATAAATTAGCGTGTGTATAATGATTAACAAGGCTGTTTACTCTTTTTCTGTGGAACCTGTGAGAAGAAAGAGTTGTTGGAGTGTGTATGCACAGTGGCTGAAGACTACAGTAGGGAAGGGACTCCATGTTCTCCATCCGGAGAAGCTGTGGATGCCTCATCCCTGTAGATGTTCAAGGCCAGGCTGGATGGGGCTTTGGGCAACCTAGTCTGGTGGGAGGTGTCCCTGCCCCTGGCAGGGGGCTAGAATTAGATGGTCTTTAAGGCCCCTTCCAACCCAAACCATTCTATGTGTAGAAGATGGGACAGATCAATAGCAGATTGTGGTGATATTTCACAGCTGATGTCCTCACCTGCAGTCTTGTAGTGGTGGTGCTGTGATCAGGTAGTGCTGACTAAGATCACCAGCCCAGGTGCTGATCTGTGATGTACTAAGCAGTGCAAGCAAGTAGAAAGGACTCTTGGTAATATTACTGTGTTTCAGTGAGAGGACACAAGACGTTTATTTGGGTGGCAAAACAGTCCCTTCTGCCTTGTTCAGCTTGCTTGTATCCATGCAAAAAAAAAAAAAAAAAGCCTGCAGTGTGGTGAGGGACTGTGGTCACAATGTACAGAGGACTGTGGTGAATTCAGGCACTTTCTAGGAGGTATGCTCTGTCTCAGTGTGGGACCTGTGGCATTGTGATCTGCTGTGTGGTTGTAAAGGACTCGGTGGTTTTACAGTCCAGGGGCAAAGCATTGGCTGTTCTCCAGGAATGGAAAAGCTCTCAATGAGTCTTGAGTCTAGTCCATGGGTACTCTCAGTAGCCAGGTCACAGGAGGCTTGGAGAAGCATCTCATTCTCCACCTCTCCACCAGTCAATGGCAATGTTTGCTCCCACGGCTCCCATTGCAGAAGCTGGTGCAGAATTACACCATGCTGATGGAACCTGTGAGCATTTCCAGAATAAATTTAAGAAGCTCAATATTCTCCTCTTGTGCTCGGATTCTGCTTCTAATTTATTTGTTTGAAATAGCTTCTTCTCTTTCTCTCCCTCTTTTTCCTTCTTTCTCTCTCTCTTTGTTTTAAAGTATTATATATTCTTTAGCACCTTAGGCTGCTGCCTGTTTCCATTTTGCCATCCTTTGGTTCTTTGTCTTATTGACGGTAAAAAGGAAGAATGCATTGAATTTGGTCCTTGCCTGTTAGTTGTGTTTGTTTACTTGCTGGTGAATTATGCTGACATTTCCCCCTCGGGAGAACTTGTCTGCTGTACTGCAAGATGCACTGTTCACCTATGAACATTACCTGGCTTGATGTGTCCGCAGGGCCAGTTTTCTGTATATGGAGAGGCCAGAAATGAAATAAAATCACAAAAGAAAGCAAGGAGGAGAAAACAGAAGTAGGCATATTTTGTAGCATAACTTTCCTGCATCTATTTGTGTGGCAGAGACAGAAAGGCAAAATTGTAAGAACTGTTTTTTTGAAACTGTTGCTAGAGAGTACTTCTGTTACTCCATGTGAATATTTTCCATGATGTGACACACAGAAATAACAGATGAGTAAGCCATGGTGTTTAATTTTTCACTTTTCCTAGCCAGGCCATGTTTTATGGTTTCTATGAAAAGGGCAACGTAATATCTGGGTAGCCTTGAGGATTAATTTGCTTTCTTCTGGGCTGCGCAATTTGACTAAGAAAAGATGTGTTTTTACAACTATTAGTTTAGTTATATATAATATCTAAGAAATTATATAATATTGGATGTCACTAATCATCATATAGAAGAGAAAGTTATTCAGATAAGAACGTGGCAGCAGCCCATTGGCTGTAGCAGCTCTGAGTTCCTGCATCAGTATAATGCTTAAAAGCGTGCTTCATTTTAAGCACCTGTAAAAAGTATCATTACCTTTTTAATGTTCGTTCTTAAATAACACTCAGTGGCCCCTTACAGTTCAGGATGAGGGCAAAGCAATTGTGGAGCTTGCCTGAAGTTAGGCGAGAAACCAAGGGCAAAGCCAAGACTTTCTGACCCATGCTCCTGGCGGGGTGCTGTTGCTTGCATTGTTAGCTGCTTTCTTTCAGCTGAATGGAGCTGAGTTTATGTTTATGTTTATTCCGCTGTCGTACAACTAAATTCAGTCATTTGACAACTTTCATTGCATGCCAAGTTATTGTTGCATTTCAGCTTTTGAAATTTAGCCGCTTCTTCTGTACCCTTAATAACTGCTTGGAAGACAGAGTCCTTACATTTTCCTTGTGGAAACAGTTGCTTGGTTTGATGGAGGGAAAATGCATCATGAAATCAGATGTTTCTAATTGCTCCTTGTTTCAGGAGTTTCTATTGTACACTGAAAATCATCCTTAATGCATGAGTAAGCCTGATGAATAGATAGATTTGAAAAACATTGACTCAAAATAAATCTCTCTTGGAAGAGGAATAATTGTTGACTAATTCTCGTGGGAGAGAGATACGAGTTTCTCGCAGGCTCTTTGAACAATAGGACTTCAAAGAGGATCAGTGAAAAGTAAGAAAGGTGCACTTGATTGTTTATTCTCTTTTGCCATTAGGGCGTCTGTCTCATTAGTGTTAACAAGATTTTATACTGTCCTCAGGGAGACAGGTACCTTCCAAGTAATGCCTATAAGGAAAAAAAAATAATTGTCCTAAGCGCCATAGGCTGAAGCGTATGTAACTCATAAATCCTCGGCTGACATAATAGCTCCTGAGGCCTTTTCTTCAGAGAGAAAGGGAGAACAAATGCTATGAGGCAAAGTAATTGGTAAATTGAAACAAGCTGTTAGAGGAAATTAATATTTTTGGGCAAGGGTTTGTTGCAGGTGAAGGTGAGACTCTGCAAGGGGAGGACATCTCTTTAATTATTGATGGGGGGCAGTACCTGTGTGTTTCTAACTCAGTGTCCCCTTTCTGGCAGTGTGGCATAGCATCCTGCAGCAGCAGGGGCACTGTTCCTCTTCCCAGGCCCTTGGGATGTGCAAAGCAGCTGGCAGAAAAGCATGGAAATATCAGGTTTTGTACCGCCTTACAGGGCTGGGGTCTTGAAAATGAAGTGTGACTTGAAAATGAAGTGTGTGCAGAGGACTCCAGAGCTTGCAGGATTTAGATCCAGATATATATAAGACCTTCATTTTGAACCAAGTCCATTAATTGTGGGTGCCTCTAGTTTTAGTTGCTCAATCTGACACACTTCACTCGCACCCAGGAAAAGCGGACTCCAAAAATGACTGGACTTCTGAAAATTTTTGTCACCACTGTTTGTTTATATGTAAGCTGGTGTCTGTTTTTCAGGGAGAGCATGGAAGGAGCAGACATCTGGATTGCCTGTGACTGGGACAATGTCATGGAGTCCTCACTGCAGGGACTCTCATGGGGTCTGGGGACTGCTCATCTGGAGCTGCACAGTGGTACATGGAGTGGTTGGTGACTTCACCTGCTACATAGTGAGCAAACACATCGCTCCCTGCTTCCTTCTAGGCCAAAAATGACAAGATAGCTAATTAAGTCATGCTTTTAATGCTATTTGAATTATAAAACAAAAATGAACCATATCTGGCATATTTTTTTCATTAATTCTATGTCATAAAATGTAATTTAAATGACTTAAGTAGCCCAACCAAGTTATTTTGCTAATTATCACAACACAAACATAAATGCAGTATAAACATATGTAAAACCTCACTTGAAGTTTTCCCTGACACTGCCCCCCCACAAATACTTACTGAATGCAGTTAAAAACATGATACTAAGCCTGTTGTAACCTTGTTATAACCCTTTATTCTCTGTGCATGTGCCATCTGGGGGTTAGAAGATAAAGAACCTTATTCCTATCAAGACTATTAAGAACTATTTTTCTAATAAGCTGTGGCTAATGTCTATCTTGCATCTGCCCAATTTCCTTTTATGTCTCAAATTTAAACCAAGGGTTTTGTAATGAGGGGCCTTAGGGAGTTAGTGATGAAGCAGCCGGTCCCAGCAGTCAGTGGGGAACAAATCACATCTTGAAAAGGGACTGCCGTCATCCTGAGAAACATGAAGAGACATCAGCGATGTGAAAACAACCAAGTGAAAAAAACTCCAAACACTTTTCATGTTTAAAGCAGCCTTTAGAGATAGGGATTTTTTTTTCCCTACACAGATTTTTGGAGCTAAAATCAATTTTTAATTTCTGAAGTGCTGTTTTAGTTCTTGAGCCCGTATATGGAAAATGTGACTGTCAATAGGAAATGTTTGAAAGGAAACATATGACAAAGCCCCTGCTGTGCAGACAGGCAGGGCTGGCCTAGATGGAATTTGCAGCTGAATTTCACCAATAGAAAAGCAGCATGTATCTCTTTTGTGGCCTACAAGTATGAAAGTTTGCATGATTTTAGAGCTACGTTGTGAGGGAAAAATACCACAAGGGTGATTAAAATGTGATCATTGACCTGATCAAGATCTTAAAACATTTGTGATAGCATTTTTATTTTTAATTATTATTTATTTATTTATTTTATTTTTACTACAGCTGTCCCAGTGTTCTCCTGACCCCAGCTTGGAGGAACTAGTTGCAGAGAAATTTATCCAAATATACCTTCACAGAGGCTGTCAAACATTCAGTAACACAGATTTCTATGAATTTGTTATTACTCAACAGCGAAACAAATTGATCTAATTTAGATGTACCCTGTTTGTGCAGTTTGTTCCAAAATATTTTTCATGTGTTCAGTTTTTACACAGAAATGCTGGAAGATCTCAGGTTCAAAACGTCCCTGGAGATGTTCTGCGGATGCCTGGAGGCTTCTGAGGACACCTTTGTCTTGGTGAATTTTCAGTTAAGGTGCAGTTTATAATACTCCATTCTCCCAGAACTGGAACTGGTTTAATCATACGTGATGGGCTGTCACAGGCTCTGTGTGATGCCATTCCTCAAAGATGTTGTTACAATTTCTTCTACATCTTAGATTTAAATTTGAAGCTTTTGCATGAAAGATCTTAGGGAGTTAGTAAACATAGGATTATAGAATCATAAAGGTTGGAAGAGACCTCCAAGATCATCTGGTCCAACCATCACCCTAATACCCAAGTCACCTACTCAACAATCACCTAAAGCACTACGTCTAACCTAGTTGTAGAGAGCAGTAAGGTCTCCCCTGAGCCTCCTCTTCTCCAGACCAAACACCCCTCACTCCCTCAGCTGCTCCTCACAGGACCTGTGCTCCAGGCCCTTCACCACCTTCATAGCCCTCCTCTGGGCATGCTCCAGGGCTTCAGTGAAGGCCTTATCAGCTAACCCCAGTAGTTTATAGCTCCAAACCCAGGATAAATAATGGTGCCATGCCCAGCTCGTGTTAAGAGGCTGAGATTAATACATGTGTGGGACAGGGGCTTTCGCTGCCTGTGACAGTTGTTTCATCTGGCTTTTGTGCCTGCCTCTGGAACTAGTGCAGTCCCAGGTGGTCATAAATCCTACTAGTAAGCATGTTTGTGACCCCGTGGCAGTGCTGTGGCTGTTGCACTGGGGCCGTTATCTCTCCTGGTGGCAGGCTGCCCTACACTGACTCCACAGGGCGTGAGGCACAGGTTTGTGATGCACCACTGCAAAGAGTTAATGGAGTTTCATGCGGCCGTGAGTGGTCTCAAAGGATAAAGTTGTTCTTCTGACTTTGACCTCTCTGGATGGGCATGATCATAATTTTGTCTCCTCTTTTATCTTTATGCTGGCCCCTGAATTTCCTCTTCATTGACCTTTTTCATGGGTCACATCAATTTGCACATGATCTACAGTAGAGAAGATCAGAAAGGGAGGCAGAGAGAAAACCACAAATAGAAGCCTCCTGCTCAGAGCAGCTGTTTCTGAAGTGTGTATATCTTGTGGAGCCCACATTGCGAAAGCTCTTTTAATCTCTGTCATCATTTCTGCCACAGCAGAGCAGTTTCACGTATTGAAGACCTGGTTCATACCACTGCCTCTGCTCACTTAAAAAATTAAAGTTTTTTTCATGGTGAAGTAGGTCCCCATCACTTTGCTGATGAAGTTGCTTTGGCTCCAGGTGAGCTGCCTGTGGTAATAGCCTAAAATGGTTATAGGAGTGAATTAAACCTGCAGTACCTGTGCAGTGCCCATTTCTTGGTGAGGCCATGGCTGTGTGATGGGAAGACTTTGCCTAATGATAGGTGATTTATACTGTCAGATTTTTTGTTAGGACACCTGTTATTATATAAGATTATCTAGTTTTCCATATGTGAGAGAAGGGACCCAATGCTTAAGGTTTCTGAATACTATCATGAGAGCAGTATTTGGGTCAGCAGTGGCTGATGTGCATAATCTGGCTACCTGGCATCTCATCTTGAGTGGCAGACCTATGGTGTGCATTTTTTTTTTTTTTTCTTTTTAATGTCTGTAGGTTTCCTGCACTTTGCTCAGCTCACTTGATTTGGGGTCTCACAAGCTGTGTTGCTCTGTGGGGTGGACGAGATAGTAGTTGCTCCTCTTTTCATGATAAGACAGTTGATGTGAACAATGAGTCTCCCTTACAGGGTATTTATAGGTTTCTTCTTCTTACTGCTTTTTTATTTGGGGCTTACATGAAGCCAAAGGAAAGTTTGTCAAGAGAGATTAATTGCCACAAACTGAGGAGAGCAGTGGCTCCACATCCCTGGACATAAAGGGGAGTTAACTCACAACCCTAAAACTGCATGTATGGGGAACTATACAGCAGTGTTGGGGAGGATAAATATGTCTCTGCTGTGTGAATCACAACATTGTGCAGGAGATGGGTCAGTGCATGTTGTACTAATGAGGGAGAGCAGACAGTCCATGGCCAGCATGTGCCTGGTGCTAACAATGCTTAAGGCATCAGAGGATGGGAAACCTAAAGGGCTCCTGGGACCCTGTGTGCCCCCCACGGCAGCTCTGTTTCTTTCCTATCTGAGGGGTAATGGAGTCAGAGCGCGCTGTGTGATGCAGTCCATCCCTTGAGCCTGCCTTTCTCCTATGTCACCAGTACTGCTGCTTCCTTTTTGGGTACCTCCTATGATGTGGGTGCCCCTCTTTGCTTGGAACAGCTGGTCTAGACCAAGAGAGGAAAACCTTGAACCACATTCCCAGCCAAGACTTGCATCCAAGTTTCCTGCATCCTTGTAGAGCTTCAGCCACTGCCTAGACAGACTCCTTGTGTCTCTAATCATATTTCCTGTTGATCTGTTGGAACTGAGCTAAAAGATGCACTTGTATTGATTAAGTACGTTTCCAAAGCTTAGTACTGCACAACTCAAAGCTAACAAGATAATTAAAATTGTGATCTAAGAATTCATAGAAAACTTTGGTTTTTATATTGTTTTACAGTTATTTATTCATAATGCTGGGCTAGTTGCCTTAAATTAGATGTGAAGTGACCACCGTTATAATGTCCATTTCCATTCCTTACCACCAAGGAGTGGGTATTGCAGGAGATTATTCAAAGGTCTTATCTCTGTATCATATATATGATGGAGTCACCCTAAAACAACCGTTGTTTATGAGCAGAACATGGTAGGGGCGTTTGCTTGTGTTCATTCAATTGAAGCATCTAAATCCAGTTTTGATATCTGTTGTCTCACTTTTTTCTTTTAAATTAAGATCTCAAGAAAATTAATGTTATCGGTGCAGTAAGATGATTATAAAATTATTGTCACCAAGAAGCATGATTTATGTAGTTTTTAATGTTGCATTCTGCATGTTGTAACAGGAGAAGCTGAGCAGAGAAGAGATGTGCAGAATGAGGAGCACAACAGACATATTAATTAAGAGACCTTAGAGAACATGGGGAAGGAAATGATTATTCCCAATTTGATATTTTATGCCAAGTTAGTGTAAACTGGGGAAGCTTTTCTGCAACATGGATGACCAGGGAAATGGGACGGTTTTGCAGAAGAGGTACTCAGAGTTATTAGCCTCATACCCCACCCCACAGCTGCAGGGAGGAGGTAGGTCTTTTAATAACAGGAACATGAAAGGTGCTACAAAGGACCTCCCCAGAGATCACACCAGTCCTGGGGTAAGGTGTAGGAAGCAGTAGTGGCCTGCCTCTGAAAGTGTAATCTGTAATTTTCACTTTTCTGTTTGTACCAGTGTAGGAATGGGAGAGAAAGTGCTAGACTAGAGGTTTGTCTTAAACTTATTGCAGTATACAAAATAAGTGTGTTTCTAAGTGAATGGCTGGTCTATATGTAGTAGGCTACAGCAAACAAACATGAAAGTAAAGTGGCATTTGCCATTTGCCAGTTTAGCCTTTGCTGTTTATGTTGACATGTCTCTAATGGAGGCCCAGACTGCAGAAATTTTTTCTTTATGAATATTTCTCTAATCCATATCAAAGAACTGGCATTATGGTTATATGCTGTCTATTGCAACTTATCTATATACAGTAAAAATGAATGTATCTCAAAAATAATAAAAGTTTTAGTGACTAGGCAGCTTTTCAGCATATTGGCAATATACTTTAATAGCAAATATTCTTTCTTAGCAAAAGCAATGATACATACTGATACTGTGGACCATCTTTTTGTGTTTTCATCGTTATATGTTTGACATTTTTTCTGCCTCATCTTGAATGTTGCATTCAATAACACACATCAAGACATGGAGGGGAAAAAGCTTGCAACAGCTGCAATAAAAAAGAAAGCAATTATTTATGTTTAATTTGCTGCAGGGATCAATGAACCTCATATCTCTGTACTATATACTGTAGCTGAACATTCATTTCATTTTATAAGTTTCCAACTGGTACTCTGGGTAACTGAACAAACCTTGTAAAAATTAATAAATAGAACTTAAACCAAACCCAGAGATTGTGATTTAGAATAATCATACAAAACAAACAAGAAAACAAAACAAGCAAACAAGCAAACAAACAAACAAACACCCCCCCACACACCTCTAAATCTTAGGACAACAGTTAAATGTTATGGTACAATATGTCCCTAGTATAAGGACAGGAATGTGGATTCCACTAACTTACAGTAAGACAAAGTGAACCTCTAAATGATGTAAGGTGGTGTCCTGAAAAACTCCAGAGATTAATTTAATGATCTGGAAAGCTATTAGTACGGGCAAATTAACTACTTTTATATAGTAATTACTCATGGAGTAATTATGCATTGTACTGAGCAATGAGCTTCAAAGCAGGTGACACTGTTTAATTAAACTGTCCTCATCCCTGTGAAGTAAGTAGTAGCAGTCAAATGTTGATTGCTCCAGAATGGACCCTGGAGGTAACAAAGGTCAGAACTTTCTGTGTGACTAAAATGATAAGGAAGAACCATGCCCTGCTCTGAGTCCCTCTAAGATCTCCATTCAGATTCAGTTTCTCCATTGGAGTTGTTTGGCAAGCCTAGATAGTTTGCAGCAGTATTGCACAACTTACACTGTACTTGTAGGAACTTCCAGTCTCCAATGTCTGTAATACTTTAATGTGCAGGTTGTAATCACCAGTAGCCTTTCACAGCTGTTCAGTGAGTAATCCTGTTGTAGTACCAGCTAATATTGAGATGCAGTACATGTTACGTATAATGGCATATCACGCTAAGCTATTGCTGAAAGGGTTGGTTCCACTAGTGTGGTCAGCATCAACCACACACTCTCTCTCTGCCTTCCACCAGATCTTGTGTTCAGTTGATTTTTCACAAGAAATGTGCTAGAAGCATATGGTCAAAGGTAAGAGGTTTGAGAAGTGGGAATTCTTCCTGTACTGGCAAGTAACCTGCTTTAGATCATTGCACATGAGATGTCTCCTTAGGGACCTGATCTTCATTGTGTGTAGAAGGAACTACAGCCTAATTATTAGAAAATATTGAAAATTCACCTGAAATATTATTTTTGTCTTCCAGAAGATTCAAAGTGTTGGTGTTTGCCTAAGCACATGTCAATTTTTCCATCTTGACTTTGAAGAAAGATGTTGCATGAACCCAAAATTCAGATAAAACTTCACATGGGTATTTTCAGTAGTGATGAAACGAGACAATATCAGTAAAGTTTTCTCTTCCCCTTGTCTATTTCAACATGAGAAAATAAAGCAGGTGAATCTGTAAGAGATCTGTAAGATGTTCACCCTTTCCCCGAGTCCATGGCAATTCTGTGTCATAGCAGATCCTCCTCTCTGGCAAATATGATCACTGTATGCTCACACTGACATTTTACAAGCTTCGTAGACATTCTGCTGCTTACCTGTGCTTTCTATAGGATATATATATATATTTTTTCCGATATTAACATACCGTCTCTGCTTGCATTTCAAGTTCATTCCTCTTGGTCTTTTCTCCAGAATCCTGAGGTGTTTTTTGTTGTATTCCTCTTTTTCCTGCATCCTTTCACATATTTGGAAGCTGTCATCATTGCCTTCCTGAGCAATGCAGATTGCACTGATCTTTCCACAAGGGATCTCTACTCCCTTGTCTTGAGCCAGTCCATTTTGGTTTTATCATGGTTCTTGCTTTGCTCTCAGGATTTTGTTCTGTCTGTTACTTGTGCCAATGACCAAAACACATGGTTTGTAGAGTTTGCTCACGATCTGTGTAATGCCCATATATAACTTGACTGAGACACATGCAACCTACCATCCTAGAAGCTATTTGCTTGGACTTCAGTGTTTGTTCTTGCTTTCAGGATGTGCTACATACAGAGCAGTTTCCTTCAAAGGTTACATTTGCATTATCAGCAGAGAATATGGAAAACTGCACAATTTTGGTTGATTACAAACTACAGATTTTGTAACTGGCACTGTAATTCTAATTGCTTCTTTCTGGGTTCTTCCATAAAGTTTACCAGCTAATTTGCACAACCATGTTCAGCTGCAAAAAGCTATGGCTCAGTCAGAGGCTGCAACAGCTTCCTCTTTTCTTTGTCTGGAGCATCTGTTATGATAGTAAACAATTTCTTTTTCTGAATAATTCCGAATAATTCATCCAGTGTAATTCACTCCAAGGAAATCTTAGATAGTACACACATGCCTTTTGTTCTTCTGCAACTTCCTACTGTTAAGAATATGTCTGATTGTTGTCTGTGATGCTAAGTAGAATGTATTAGCCAAATAAAATAGGAGCCTGTCAATGATAGAGCCGAGTTGGCTGACCTTCACTGATGCTAACAACAAAGGAACCTCAAACACTCAAAACCAAGTGTTCTTTGAAACATACAGTAAACTTGCTTTTAAACTCAGCTTTCACTCAACAGAGTGAATAAAAAGAGAAGAAACTTCAGTGTTAAGTACAAGCGTAATTAAGCTTTAAAGGAACAATAATACTTCTTTGGGTCTGGAGTTAGAGCAGGAAGGCCACCTTCATTGGACTCCTTCCTGACAGTATCTTTGGATCTTCTTAACTTAACTCAAATAATTTTAAGTCAACATTAAAACACTGTTCTATCAAGAACTCTTCAGACCATGGAGATCATGGTACATTTTTGACCTTTTTAAGCAGTGCCCATTTCTCCTCTGCTTCTGTGGGAAATAGTACTGTTTAAAAGAGAGAGGGGAAAAGTTACTGAAAGAGCTACAGAATGCAAGGGATTTGCAAAGGAGCCCTTTGGGTTACAGGTTGGGAGTTTATAACTGTCTCATTGGTAGAGTGCTCTGTTGAAATGAAAGGAGCTCTACAACTAAGTGAGGAAATAGTAGTAAAAAATAGTAGTAAAAATTGTAGTGCCCCGCAGTCCAGCACTGAGAGGAATCAGCTGTTACATGAGTGCTAGTAGGCATACAATAAGAATTAAAGAAAAAAAAAAAGTACATTTTTATTTCTAGAGCTGAGCTAAATCACAACCCTTTTTGTGAATGAAGTCAACGATTTTCAAAACTTTAGAGGGAGAGAACAAGTCAGAGCTGACTTCCAAACTGTGTGAAAGGAAGGGGTGGTTTTCTTAAGACAAAGTAGCACATCTGGGCGCTTCATGTTGTTGTCCTGCTCCTCACAGCCAGAGGACCAGTCTTGAGTTGCTCATCTGGTTTAAGAGTTATCCCAAATGATGTGTATTACAGCAGGCAGGAAGCCTGGCAGTTTTCCCTATCCAGAGCCTTGTGTCACTGGAGGTCACTGAATGGTCCGCAGATCTTGGGCACATGGTAACCTCCCTGTTAGCGAAGACTAATTACCTCTCAGTGCATGAGAAGTCCTTGCAGAAAATGATGGGTTCATCATTGCTTGTCAGAGAAGACTTGGGAACAAGCCCACGGTTATTAGAAATGTAGATCACATTGACAGAACAATCAAAAAGTGAGTATGAGTTAGTTGACTGTAGATTTAAGGAGTGCACATGTTACTTTGAGGAAGTTGTAGGGAAGTGAAGGTGTCTCTGGCTGCACCGAGAGGTTTAGGTCTCAGTCACTGGTTAATAATGCTGTGTGAGAATATTAAATACTATTCCTGACATAAGAGAGCTGTATGTCAGAATTTGCATTCCTGGAGCCTATTATAGGGGTAAAGATTAGAAAGTCACAAGATGTGTAGTAATACATTTTGGTGAATCCAGAGTATGCTAAGCAATGGTAAAAGAAAAGGACTAAATACAAACAAACAACCACCACCACCAACAAAAACATTCAGCTTTCCAACAAGTGAGACGGAGCTGCAATATTCTGCACTAAAACTGATGCCTTGTATTCTTATAGGTTTAGAGAGAATAAATGAAGAGCAGATAATATTATTTAGGTAGAATTTACAAAAGAATCCAAGAAATTCTAGAGACTAGTGAGTGCTTGGGTTAATGGGCATCACAGTGACAGTTAAAGTTTATGAAGCTTTTTCTTGGATAAAGACACGATAAAGCAATGATCTGAATTACCCACATGACTGAGAGGGATCTAAATTAATAGTAACCACTCAAAGAAAAAGAATCAAATTTTGGACAGTAATTCAATAGGAACAGCAGTCAGGAACTAGCAGCTAATCTTAAAGTTGAATAAAGAATTGTCTGGAAAAATTTACTTCTAAGTTCCCTAGGAACTAACATGATAAACAGAAATTTAAGCAATGAAAATTTGCCATTTAAAGACAAACATAACTGGCAGACATGTCTAATGACTCAAGCCCCATTTGGCACTAGGCTGAAGTCTGGGCTGAATTTTGTAAAACAACCTCAGTAAGATGTTATTATTATTATTATTTTTTTTTTTTCCCCAAAATATAAAGATTACAGATATTGGTTCTGCAGGTGCTCCAAAATCCCTCTGGCACTGCTGGCAGGTTCCCTCAGAAGTCTCTCTGTAGCGCATGGCCCTGGCTGTGAATGCAGAGATTGGTTGTGTCTGGCACAATGGTATTCTGTCTTGTCTGGGGACTCTGCATGCCGGGGTGATGCAATCAATAATATTTTGGTTTTGTTCAACTCCTACAGCAACAGCTGCAACAATAACCCTGATATTTTAATAAGACCTCAGAATCTGTTAAATTAAAGCTTAGTGCATCACTTAAAGAGCGTCATGGGATCTCTGTTTTTGAAGCCTCCTGACAGCAATGGACACGGTACTAATGATCTCAAGCTGGGACTGCGACCAATTTTCCATTTTCAATTTACTTTGCAGAGAGATTACATTGAGTACTGTTATTACATTGATTATGGAGGATCGGAAAGAATTTCTGTCCTACCTCATTTCTACTGACACTTGCTTTGGATGACCCTTCATTAACAGCCTATGTGGAAGTGAGTGATTGTATCCCAGGAGGCTTGTGTCTCTCCTGCCGTCTCATTGCTGCTTCATAAACCTTAAGTGAGATCTTTATGTACAGTGGGACTTGGAGTTGCAGCCTGTCAGAAATGAAATGTTTCCCCTTATTTTGCCCCAGGGAGAACTTGTAGGTAACTTGTCTCTAACTTCAGACACAGTTATTCATTGTGAAGCGATGCTGAGAGTTTTCTGGGAGAAGTCAGGTGCTACCTCTGCAGGAGCAGGGATTGCTCATGTGAACCAGTGTCACCACTCAGTGCAGTGAGAGAGAGTTGTTTCCTCCATTTAACACAGGAGAGGATTTACATAGCTAATTGTAAATATGGTTAAAAAGAGAAACGATTGAAATTTCACCCTTATGACATCTGTATTCTATCTAACATGAGGAATATTTCAAAAGACATGGTAAGAGTCTTTTATCAGTCTTTAAGTGAAGTATTTAAAAATAAATACATATCTCCCTTCAAAACCAGGTGTCACTCCTTGTGCAAAATGTTATAATGTCAAACCCATCTAGCCTGGTAAACTTGAAAATTCATTCAAATTTGGATTATCTTGAAGGACTAAGCCATTTCTTCTCTTGTAGCTGGAAATACAGCAAAGCTTTACAAAATGAATATACTGAGAGGACTGTTTTTCTTTTTTTCTTGAAGGGTTGCACTTACACCAGAACTCAGCAACATGCATATATGCCAAAAACAAACAGTAGCGCATTTTGAAGGTTTTTGTTTTTGCATGTCTAACAGGGTTTCTATTGATCAAATTTAATGCTGAATATAAAAAGTCGAAGAAACCAGGTTATTTCACTGAAACAAAACACTGTGAGTTTTATTTCACAGTTAAACACAAGACTTACAGAGTCTTGAAAATATTTTTAAATTACCTTTCTATTTTTACTGACACATACATTAAAAAAAATGCAAGTTGCTTATTGCTTCACTGATAGATTTAGAGGCAGTATGTACATTTAGCCATAATTTGCCAATAATAAGCCAATTTGCCTCAAATTTAGGACCATTTATTTTTGCAGTTCTCTCTGCTGAAGCCAACACTGTGTTAAAGTTAACTCTATGCCTTGCACATGTCGTATTTTGCATGTGAGGCAAGGTGTGCGCTATGACCCACCTGGTATTCTGTGTTCAGTCAAATTTCACTTATCTGCCATGGGAGGTTTGAAAAGTTCTTTCTCTGGGCCACTGGAGGAATCCTTGCACTTTTGTAGCCTGACCATGACAGAAATCTGTAAGAAAAGCAGTCTTACCATGCCTACATTAAGTTCTGCTGTGGTAAGTCTTCCTGGAGCCTAACAATGTTGGAGAAAGCATAGGTTCTTTTTGTGGAGATTAATTACTGTTTGTGAAGACAACCGAAAATGAGAAGTGCGGGGTTTATAGCATTTTTATTTTTATTGCTGCCATTAGTAACTTCAATTGTGCAGTCTGCAAGTAAAATGGTGAATTCTCAAGGAATTTGTCAAGAGGAAGGACTGTTAAATTGCACCAAAGTGTAGTTTGTAGGAAGGGAAATATGTAAAGCTTTTCCTATATTTCAGCTGGCACGGATCTGCTTGAGCAATACATACCCTGCAAAATTAATCAGGCTGTTGTTCCAGTCATGTAACATGTGGCTCCAGGAGTGCCTTATGGAGTTTGTAGCCTATTGGAAATTTCATATGTACCAAGCCAGACAAAATGAGAAAATACCTAATCTGAATGCTTTATCTGAGAACTGTTTTTTTCTTTGTTGACCATTCTCACATATGACTGTATTTAAAGAGAGAGCCAGGATGCCAGTTCTTAAATAATTGTTTTATAAATAATTATTCTTGTTTTATTATCATTTTTATATTATTGTTTTATAAATAATTACTCTGAAATATTTAGATTTTTTAAAGTTCTCTGTGGTGTTTTAATCAAAGCAATGAAATGAAATTAATACAAATTAATAACATTAATAACATTTTCAGTCAGAAAAAATCACACAATTCTTCAGTGTCATATTTATCTTACTAATGTAGACTTTTATTTAAAATTTACAGTTCAGATATTTGCCCAGTTTTGCTTAACTCAAGCCCTTATTCTTTCTTGATTCTCCTGCAGTGCCCTCACAGCAAGCTCAATGACAGGAACCCATCCTGACACACAAGCCAAGGCTAATGCTTTTCATTGCACACCCCCTGCTTATGCCGTGGGTGTTCCCATGTGAGCTCCTGAAGGTAATCACTGGTAAGTTTGCCTCTACATCTTACGGCTATGTGCTTTTTAAAATGGCATTTAATGACCTCTTCTTTAGAAAACCTGCTGTATTCAAAAGAAGATCAAGGTGGACTTAAAGATGCTTAAAGAGGTCACAAAACAGGGATTTAGTAGTATAACTGTGTTGTTTAAGCATGTTTTAGCCCTTCATTGCGAGCAACTCTGTAGCAGAGTGAACTTTGCTGAAGGTGCCATTGTAGGTTGCTTGCTTTGGAGCTGTAACTACAGACAAGAAGATGACTCTGAGGGCATTACCAAAATTTTCCTTGAAACACACTCTGGTCTTTTCATGCAAAGTTTCATCCATTAGCTCAGCTTGTAAACTGTTAAGCTCTACGGTTTGCTAATCTTTTCCCTTCCTTAGCTTTTTGTTTCTTCAAAGTAGTGGTTACAGACTGGAACCTGCAAAGTGCTGAGTGCTGTATTCCACATCAAGCAAACCTCTCAATGTTAATCATGCTCTGAAAAATGCTGCGAGATTAGAGCTAAATCTCTGCACAACCCCTGCATTTCTCCAGCTGGGCGCCTTTTTCATTCCTGTGAAAGCAAGGCTATGCAGTTAAGACACTGAGCTTGGGCTGGGGGGATGCTAAGTCCAGTTTAATCTGCTACAGACTTCTTTATTGGTGTCTTATTTTACAGAATAGAGATGATAAATATTTTGTCCTTTTGATTCTAAACTCTTGGTATGGTATGTATTTCTTAGCCTTATGAGAACATTAAGACCTTATTCGCAGATTTTATACAGTGCTGTAAATGACTGCTATCACCTATGGGGCAGACATTTAAGCCCTGGACTGGCTCTGGTGAGGATTCCTGTTACCCAGCTTTGTAGCAGGAATGTCTTGGGAGGGCTTCTCTTCCCTGGCTCTGTGCAGCACTGTGCACTTCCAAGCCTTCTACTTTCAGATATGTAAAAGAAGAGTAAATTTCAGATTGTCTTTACATTTTCGGAAAGGCAATGTTTTAGACCTTTTCAAAGATGAATTCAAATAATGAGTGTTCATTATGTCTACATTTTAAAGTGCCGGTTTCCAGCATCTGCATGAGTGAAAGTATATCTCACTTTCTGTCTCCACCTTTGTTAGTAATTGTTGTAATTGTAGGGTAATGTCTCATTTTTTGTAATTTTGTATATTATCTCTGTACAATTCTTCCAGTTGAGCTCCAAACTGCCCCTGTGTCATTCGTTTCATTAAACATTAAATCAATGTACTTTAAGAATGCCAAGGTTAGTAATGTGGCAAAATAGTAATCCATTAAACATCTGGACAGTAAATCTACTACCTATCTCTTTTGAAGAGGTTATAATATGCCATACAATTAATTATTTGGAGCTTGAATACACTTAATTTCTGCAAAGTGCAAAATAGAACTATTACATCTCCATTATGAGAAGAAAAGCAACAGCTTTTTAAAGCTTCAAAATCCTTTTAGCAATATCTGATGTACCTTGTCTACATGGCACCTTTTATGAAACATTTCTGCTTGTAAAGGCAAGCTATTACCAACTGTCCTGGTAGCAGTGATTTACCATGTTACCTATCTGTCTATCAGCGTATCTACCTATGAGTTAGCCTCAAAGCTCTTCACAAACTCTACTTCCTTTTTCAAGCCAAGAGGCAAAAGCCTGATAAACATCACATGAAGCAGCACACTGCTAAACTGATGATAGATGGGTGAATGCTGCAGGGTGGAATTGAATTAACTCTCTGCTGGCTGATGTTTCTGCAGGCGCTTCCTCACCACCAGCAGAAGTCAGTGGTAAGAGCCCCAAAGACATCATTTTGCAATTGCTTGTGGTACTGCTGGCTGTGCTTACCCTTGTCCCTTTCATGTTACATGAGTCTGTGGTTGTTCGATTCCATGGTCATCAGAGGAGTAACTAAATAAAAATAATTAAAAAAAAAAAAAAGCTGAATAAAAATGCTGAAAAATAGACCCAGGAAGTATGGGCATATCTTCACCGTCTCACAAAGCTGTTGCTCTGCAGTATCCCGGGAGGACAGTAACACTTTGTAGGTAGTATGTGAAATAGTTGTAGATGTTTAGTGAACTATTTTAGATGAAATAGTTGTAGATGCTTCGCCTTTGGAAGAGTTAGGACAAAACTTGTAAGCAATATTGTTGCTTTAAAATACATAAATAAAAACAAAACAAAACAAAAAAAAACAAACAAAAAACAACACTTGGCTTTCCTTGACTATTTGCGTGTTAGTTAATTCACAGAAATTGTTAGATAGATGTATAATATAGACAGCCATAAATACCAATGTATAAGAAGGCAAAGGTATTAAAATGATAAAAACCATTTACATTAAAACACATAAAAGAATGTTGTTGTAAATGAAAAGTGAAATGACTCTTCATTATTGTTAGGATTTTCTACAATTCACTAGTCTTTATAAAGATCCTAAAGGAGAAAATGTCTTCTTTTATTTTGATGATGCCATTATGGCAATTTTGAGAAGGTTTTACAAAGCTGAAGGAATCACTTCAATGTATTGTTATCCCCTCTTTGTTTCAGAGTATATATCCCAGATTTTCTATTATTTAAATTTCCAGTAAATCTCTTGTCATTTTTTTCAAAGGAAGTGTCCATAAACTATTTGAAAACAACATAATGAAAGGCAGTGTTGCCTGTGACATCTCTCACATGCATACACAACTGTTCTGTTGTTTTTGCTTGTTATCATCTGTTACCAGATGATAACAAAATAACTCTGGAGGTACTGATTGTTTAATTAATTGGAGTTCTTTTTGTTGCTTTTCTAAGGTCCTGGTTTGTCGTGTCAATTGCAAGAAGCAAAAATATAATACATCTCTTATGGTCTTAATGATGTGGGCTTTTCTTTGCCACACATAATTAAAATTCATGAAGTGGTGAATTCATGGGTTAGGAGATGTTAGAAGAAGGTCCCTGTGCAGAAATGTTATATACTACAATGCAGTTAAATAAAATACAGTTAAATAAAACAGTTACTGTTGTACTTCATTTGGCCATTAAATGATATCTTTCACTTAGAACTGCAGATTGCCGAGAACAGTCTGCTTTTAAAACAAAAACATCTCTTTTAAAACAGATTCTACACAGTTGTAATTATGGATAGGAATAATAAATTTTGTCTTTAATAAGCAATTACAAAGCTATGAAAGTCTAATTCTTAACCTACAGTGATAACGTTTGTTAAAAATGTACTATATACTCAGTGAACTGTTGTGATTTTCCCAAACCTGAAAATATGTTCCCCAAAATAATAAAAAAAATTAGGAACATCAAATACTACAAAAATCAGTGAGTCTTGCTTATGTTCTTAAAACATGTGTTTACTGTTTGGTTGTGATACATTTAGCATTGTGGCAGATGATGTGGTTAACGATGATGAACCAGACAGAAATTAGTCATCAGCAGTTGAAAGAAACATGATAAACTTTCTCTTCACTGCAGATGTGGGGTAGAAAATGGTCCATTCACCTTCTGAATGGTCATCTGCTTGATGTGACTGGTTTCTAAGTTTCACAAGTTTCCAGGACAGAGATGCCTCCGTAGAGTAATTTCTATTTCTCACACCAAAGCTGCAGGATCTGCTCTAAACCTCAGATGATTTGTTGGTCATGCTGAGACCAGAGGAGAACCAGTCACCATGGACTTGTACCTCAACAGAGACTTCCCAGTGAGTCCCACCCCTGAACCCTGCAGAGTACACATCTGTCACCGCAGGCACCTACTTGGCTAGGGAATTTCTGTGCTGGTAACTACATAACAGAACAGAAAAGATGCTCTGTGCCACAAAAGCATCATGCTTAAAGCATTGAGGGTTATATAGCTTTGAAAATAGCAAGAGATGGGACGCTAATCTTTCTAATATTATCTCTCATTTTCTGAGTGCCTAGGTGGTGCCTCACCTCCACATCCCTCCAACACGTGGCAAATGTGAGCCCTTCTAGCTCAGGGTAGAGATGTACATATAAGCAGGTCTCTTATGCTTCTTACATGCTCCTCTGGAAAGCTCCATTTCCTGCCCCTTTTCCAGGGGGGGGGAAATTATTCCAGAGGAATTAGAGTAATTTGAAGTAGCTGATGGATCTCAGCTGCTCTTAAAAGAAGTATTTCTGTTTCCACTAGCTTTTTTTGAGCTGGATAGTCACCTGGAAGGCACTGTGGTAGGCTGCCTTTAGGTGAACTTAGGCATTTATCAAATAAAACAGATGTATTTTAGTGTCATTTAAGTTTTTATTCTGAAGGCAAAGGAGTAAACAAATCAAGTCTTATTTTGGCGTGTTTATTTTAGCTAATCAAAACTTCAGACCATCTAGATGTTTAATGTCAAAAAGCCCCAGTTCTGTGTTATAGTAGGAGAGGGAATAAAGCTGATAATTTGGTGGATTATATTAAAATGCTGCTAGGACAGCTGGATATCTTGTTGCAGCCCAGGGCAGAGCCTGGCTTGCTGCTGCTGTTTGATGTTGTGTGTACGTGTGGTGTGGTGGGAGATGTGATGCTACTACTGGAGGCAGCCTGCCCCAGCAGCAGCCTTTCCCTGCTATTCCTTATTTCTCCCCTGGCTGGTGCAGGAAGAGCCTGGGTCAGCAATCCCCTTCTCCTTCCCAGAAGCAGTGGATGTCCTGGGAGGTTTCACACATTCCCTCACCATCTCCCCCCCCCCCCCCTTTTTTTTTTTCCCAGTGGATGCTGGGCTGAGGTTCAGCTGGTCCTTCAGGCATCCTAAGAGGAAAATATGGAGCACCCCAGAGAATTCAGGAAATAGGATGTGTATGACAGTTAAAGGAGTTGTGCAATTCAGGTGTATGGCAGCCTGTGTTAGCAGACCTCTGAATTTTATGGTAAAAGGAATTGCACAAGCAGTTCACAGTACATTACGTACCCCACAACATGCACCAAAGCAATCTGGTATCTCCATCAGCCACTGAAAAGTGGTTCTTGGACACTAGCTACTGTTAGTTCAACACTGAGACTGAAGTTAGATCTGTGCTATTGCTCCTAGAAGAGTCTAATGTTCTCTCCCCCCTCCCCCCCCCCCCCCTTTTTATTTCCCTTCAACTTTCTTCTTCTGTGTCCTTAACTGAAGTTTTCACTTATGAATACTTGCCAGAGCCAAAAGGCTGTCAGGTATGAGGCATGATGCTAGTGAAGACATTTTGCTGTGGCAGAGTAGCACGGTTAAGAGTTTTAAAGAAATAACAGTGCATCTTCCTTGTAGGGGAAAACAAGAACAAGCCACACACAAACACGACAATAGACAAGATCTGTGCCTGGAAATAGCTTTTATCTTCCCTTGGAGCTCTCTCTCAATTCTTTCTGAAGAGTAATAGATTTAAATTGATCCAGGAGAACTTTGCTAATGATATAATCAAACTTGCATCTGTACTCTGCAGTTCTCAGCTGAACTAATTTGAATGCTAAATAGGAATCAAAGAAGTGACCATTATGCATAAGAAAGAATGAGTAGTTTTAATCTTACTTGCACTGCATGTTTTTTGAGCTATTGATGTAACTGATCAACAGTCTATATTTGATTCAGAGCAAAATGCCAGATTTTATGACACATGTCACAAGTCAGATTCTTTGGCTGTAATTTCTAACCCCAGTTTTAAATACTGTCAGCATCATCTGGAATTAAAAAAAAAAAAAAAAAGAGCAACTCATCACCATGCCAATTGAACAAAAAAATGCCGTATGATTTAAATACCTATAGCTTCATCATTTACCCAGTTTCATGCTTTCATTTTGCTAAGCATGAGGTTGGTGATTAAACTGGTGCATAATTATTAGCAACAGAGAGACTGTTGTCACATCTCACAGTTTTCTGACCAGGTGCAGGCTTCTCAGATTCAGTCGGAGCCTGTCTGTCAGTTTTCTGAACAATCCAGCAAAATAAGTGACTGATTTCCTGTTATCATCACAGAGGCAGTTTTCAGCAGATTGTCACAGTAAACCTCCTTTTCTGAATAGTGTAATGAGCATTCTGGTGTTTGCAAAAGCAGTTTTTTATATATAGACGTGTATAAAGTGTGAATGAAAAAAACATTAAAAATCTGATCCCAGTCTCTCTCTCTCTAGCTCCTTATCCTGTCGTTCATATCCATCTATTTCACTCTAATGTCAAAGTCAAACACTTGTGGTAATGCAAACAGAACAGGAGCAGGGGCTGCTAAATTAATCCGATGCGATGAGGACTTTAAAACATTAAATTTCTTTGCTCTGCTTCTCCAGCTCACTTTCATGTTTAGATGGCTGTTTTACCAAGCGTGCGCCCAAATCTTGACTTTATTCAGGACGATGTGGGCTGTGCGTTGAAAGAGCAACAACTTCTTGCATCAGTTCCCTGCAAGGACAGGCTCATTCTGGATTTTAAGTGTCTCTGTGCAGCCTGAACCTCATCTCCCTGCTGGTGGTGGCTGAGGCATCACTCACTGACTGAGCAGGTAGATGCAGAGCAGAAAGAGAACCGGATGATGCCTTCTGTTCCTCCTGACTTTGGGCTTAAGCTCAAGTCTCTTCTGAGTACATCTGTCTTCTGTGTTTTGTACTGGCCAGCTGGTTAGCTTGGACAAACTGTTTTTAGAGGACAAGACTCCGTTTTTTTTTTTTTTTTTTTTTTTTTTTTTTTTTTTTTTTTTTTAGTGTTGCCTCACTTTTGTCACTTTCTCAGCATAATTTTCTACCTAGTTTTGCTGGATCAATCTAAATAGATGTATAGAATAAGTATCCAATCTAAAAATAAAGGCTGTTTGGTGGGAAGAGAAACATTTTGTCAGTGTACTTTTAGTGTTATTCTGCAGGATAAAAAGTACCATGCTGGAGAAAACAACCCATAAACTGTGCTTTCCACTTTCACTATATTGAACTATAAATTCGTTAGTGGAATTGACATTTCTACCTCTCCTTGAAACTATTTGTCTGCTGCACCAGTATTGGAGCTGAACTGGTGCTGAGGCTTTCAAGCACATCCTATTTGCCTGTGCAATAGAAACAACTAACCAGAAACTCATACACAATAATTACACACTAACAAGCCTGTTTACTCTTCATCATCTTTCAAAATCTGGCTATTACCTGTTATTCACAATTTTATAAACACAACAGTAAATAACTCTGAGTGTTTTAAAAATAGGTCATAAAAGCAGGCTGATTTCACTTAATGCATATATATATATACAGCTGTATTGCAGTGTGCGCTGCCGTCTCCATCACTGGAGGGAAGCACAGCCCTGACAAATATGACTAAGACCTTACACAAGAGTCAGGTTCTCCAGGTGTTGAGGGAGAACATGTTTGGACTGAAAATGAAAGACTGAGATGTAAAGACAACTTGATAAAAGGGGAGTAAAAAGTTAAAAATTACATTTTAATGAAATGGATTAATCTTTTATTACCAATGGCAGATTCTAACGGAGATAATTTTAAAACCCAAATTTATGGTTTGTCGTTACTTTTTCCTTGAATAACAGCACCACATTGTTAATTTTGAGGTACTGTGTTCACAGAACAATGTTTTAACAGCCAGTAGTACCACTGGAAGTGAATATTTGCATTTAAACAAAGCTTCCTTCCCTGGTAAGAACAGGAAAAGTTTTAAGTAAGAGTGGGCTTGCAAAGCCATAGCCATCATGGCTATGAACCCCATAGCCATTGTAAAGCCCCAAGTGCCTTTGCAAGCCCAAATCCGATTCGGCCACCAGAGCAGAACTTGCACCTGGAACTGCCGCTCAGGAATGTGTTGTGTGTAGGAATCACCATTTAAAAAGAAATTGCTTTGGCACCTTGTTAAGGGAAATATGTATCAGCTACAATTTCTGCTTCAACTCATCCGTAATGAAAAGATGAAAGGGCAGGCTAGGCTGGGAGCAGGGAGAGCTGCATACCTTCTGATGTTCTCCTAAATACTCATGTTTATAGTGCTTCACAGTTTTTCATGCAGCATCCTTCTGAAGTGGAAAAGAGTCACGGCTCTCATTTTACCAATGGGAATCTGAAAACAGGGAAGCTAAACTCTTCTGGTTTGGATCAAGCACCTCACTTATGGACACAGAGGAAGTTTCTGGTGAAATGGGCAGGGAAGACCAGCTATCCTAAACCCTGGGCTAATACTCAGGTAACGGGCCCATCCTGTCTCTGGGAAACTGTTGATTCTAGCCTTGGGCTCTAATACATTCTTATTACAGCCCATAATTTCTACCACTAACACAATGACTTCTCCTGGTCTACACTGAGAACATTTAAAAAGCCCTGGCAGATGTTGCCCTGGTATAAGATGCCCTGCTCATAGATGGCTAATCCTCAACATACCTCAACAAAGGTGAAGGGGAGAGAAGATTTAAATTATTAGAACAAAAATCCAGGTAGTCATGTTGTATTAAATTACTCCTGAAGTGGGAAGATGGCAACCTCAAGTCTGACTTTAGCCAAAATTAACCTTATTTTCTTTTGGTCAGAGAAAGCTTCTGGGAAATTCAGAGCAGTGACTGCCCTTTTAAAGGGCATCTCTCCTTTTACTTGCTCTGGTCAGGGGTTAGAGAGACCAGCTGTTAGGAAGCCCAGGTGCTGATGATCTTCCTCCACAGGAGGCTGAAATCCAGACTTCCCAGTACTTCCTAACCCAGTGGGAAGCCAAACTCACTCACAGACTCTTTGTTTGTCCAGCAAGGTCCTGTGATCTGGGGCCCTAGGTGCTACCCTGTTCTCCTGGATACCCAAGCTCCTTTGTTGTGCTGGCTGAGGCAGGGACCTGATTAAATCCTAACTCCCTTAGGGTCATATGCATGTGCCATAGCATGGTCACCTCAAAAGGTGCAGCTACTGTCACCACCTGCCTTTGGCATTAAAGAGTGCTCATCTGCAAAAGGCAGAGCTATTCTGGCCTTGCAGCTGCTTGGGCTGGTGGCAACACCTTGACCCACCAGCAGTTCAGGTAAGAAGCTCACAGGATCACCATGTTTCTCTCTCCTACTGATACTGGGCAGCTAGGCAGAAGACTTCTGGTTGGCACACATGGGAGCCTGACTCTGCCCTAGCAGGTAGTAGAGCACAGAGGTGGATGGGTAAGTCTGGTCCTTTTCTATTTTATCCAGTAATGGACTAATGTGAAAAGTATTCTTTTCTGGGGGCTGAATTTGGACCTCCAATTCTGTACCCATGAATGTGGGAGTCTGGTCATCTTATTGCCTGGCTCTATGGTGTTTAAATTCTGGATGCACAGTGGTCCAACCTCAATGGAGGGGTTATAAATGCCCCTCTCCATTCCTTCTAGAGTGCCTGGGAGCCTAATTAGGTCATGCACTGAGAATGTGGGAAATGTATCTGAACAGAATCTTCCATTCCTTGACAGATGCTCTACTGGGACACTGTTACTGCTACATAAAAAGAGCTGACCATCTGCACTAGTGTCTTTCTGCAGAAGACTCAGTTTGGATGCTAAGTGGAAGCAGGTATTTAATTTCTGCAATTTTTCTCTATAAGGTCGGTGGAGAGAGGTGAACTTTTCATTTACATAGCTGTGACTACTCGCAGATGTGTCTACTTTTTGCCATGGAGCACATAGGGAAGCTGTGACCTATGTAGACCACTGTATGGCTGTGATAAGGCTCCTGCAGTGTAGAATCCACTGAGTTGAGTCTATGTGGCTGAGTTAGGTGTCTAAAAACATTAAGATGGATGTGATACATCTTTCCTTTCCCTCTTGTGTTACATAGCTCCCTCTGGGATGTAAATGGGAGAGATGGCATCAGCCTGTGGCTGTGTGTAACCTTATTGTGTAGGTATCCACAGTCAAAATACTTTGGTGTCTCTTCTTCAACTGAGAAGCCAGTTCAGATTTCTGATTCTCCTGTCTTCAGGGGTCCATAATTAGCAAGCGTGCTGGTGTCCTGACTCGGAACACAGACATTGATTGTCAGCCTAGCACCTTGCCACAAATGCAAGAGGGGAAGCCTTCACCCAGGTGTTCCCTGACTTCTGATTGCTGAACAACCTCATTGTCCTGGTACAGTAACATTTTCCTTCCAAGGGATACTTGGTACCTTTTTTTAGAAAATGTGTAAATATTTTAAACCAAGTGTTGAGAAAGCATAACAAACACTGGAGAAAAGTGATTGACTTAACACTAAAACTATTATTTTTATTCCAAAATTAGCATTATAAACAGAATGTTCCAGTCACTTCTTGGTCACAAATTGCCTTCCTCATCATCATTTCTATTCTGCTTATTCTTTGCTCTTAAGAGAGGAAAGCAGAGAAAGTTGGGTAGAAAGAGGGAAAGAGGAGGTTTGCAGTTGACTTGAACTGTTTTAAAGGATGTTTTCCCCTGCTTGTCCTCTTTTGGAAAGACATCAAACACAGACAATCTCACTTACATTTAATGACTTATGCCAAAATACTGGGGTAGTTGTACCTGAAAGGGGAAGGGTTGACTTCACACACTTTTGCGGGCAGACATGCCTGCTCCACACCAGAATCCATGCCTGACCTACCTTGCTCAACACCAAGTTTTAAAGAGATTATGAGAGCAATGCTTGCTTTAGTATATTTCAATTTTTCAACTTTTTTTCCCCCTTTTCTAGTACTATCTTTTTGAGATGTAGGGTGATACTCACAGGTTTTATTAGGGGTGTGTTATGGTCTTACTTTAGGCCAAAAAATAAATTAATGACTTTTTCTAAACAAAAAGGCAGGTGATAATTTTTCTAAAAGACACCATCAAACAATCAAGAAATTCAGTTCAGTTTTTATCTCTTAATGCCAGAAAGCAGGCGAGGTTCCATTTGGGTCAACTGTATGAGCTCCCTGACTGGCACAACAAACAGAAATATTCAATGGATTTGTAATTTACCCTAGAAACTGACTGGTCTGATTGAAAATAATGATGTCTGACTGTGCAGGGTCAGTGAGTTGCCCTTTGTTAATGCACAGCTAACCAAGATCTACCATGCACAGAGGCTGGAAAACCAATTAGCTATTCTAAGAAGCACCGGCAGATAAAATGTCCCAATTAATCACACAAAATATGCGTATTCCCTTCGTTCTCTAACGCCTGTTTGAAAATGATCACTAATAGTTCTGAATGAACTCATTTAGCTGCTGAATATCCCAGCAGGGCTTTTTTTCCTTTTTGTTCTTTTTTTTTTTTTTTTTTAGTCAGATGTAATTTGAATATCATTTTATATATAAATCCTTAGACAAGAACATAGCTGTGCATATGAACTCATGTCAAATATATTTGTACATATAAAATGTGTGTGCGTAAGCAATAAATGTGGATTGTTTACTCTGGTGTATATCGTAAAAAAAAACACATGACGATTATTAAATCAGAATGGCTACATTATGCTAATTTATTATTTATTATCAGACTACTAGAACATTTTACTACTGAATATACCATTTTGCAGACATACTAGTATGCTAATGCACTAGTGTTTAAATAATTTCAACAATAGGGTTTCATCCAGAATACTTGTTCTGCTAAAATCATACTTGTAAGAATTCAATTACTCTTTCAGTGAATGGATAGTGAAGAATGTAGAATATTTTATTTTTCTTCACAGAATCAATAGAAAGTGCAAGGGAAGTATTTCCTTAAAATCTACAGTGAAATTATGCTCAGTGTTTGGGAAAGCATGATTATGCAGCTAAAGGTGAGAGAGATTAAGAAGGATATGTAGACAAGAGGCTGAAAACCTTTAAAAAGTGATAGCTCAGGAAGATGCATATATGTGCTTGCTGTCAGCCTTGGACCAGAAACCTGGTCTGGGCTGTAGGGTTTGGCTCCCCAGCCACTCGTTTGCAGTCCAAATAAGCAGATAGGGAACAGGTAAGACCGGTGCAGAAAGCTCCCAATGGAAACACGTTTTTTAAGACCAAACTCCTGTGGTTTATTCCCTAGTCTTGTGCTTAGGATTTGGCCATTCATCCGTTTGCCTGTGGATGCTGCTGCCCTGTTTCTCTCCTTTATTAGGGCTGGACCTGGAGGCACACTGGGCAACCACCCAGCAAACAGCTCATGAACACTCACTGAAATATGTTCTGGTATCATTATAGCCAAACACATCTGTCCTGCAGATACTGTTGAGTAACAGAAAGAGTTTGCTGTTAGCAGGCTGCCAGTTTCAACCCTGGACCCTAAATGGTGTCATTAAGGACTTGATTAAAAGAGTAATGTTCAGTCCAGGGAAGAGAGAATGTGGGGAGCCTGTGGTGTCTGCCATAGCCTCTCAGAGAGAACATGAAGAACCTTTAGGCCAGGACTGGGAGTGAGCAGTCCTAAACCCACCTCCACTCTGCTCTTGCCGGATGCCTAAGTCTGTCAGGAAATATTAAGGATACTTTGGGGGGTGGGAGCTAGCATCTAAAGGTACGAGTGTAAATCGGTTCCTGCAGCACCAGGACCACCCATAGCCTTGTTTTCATCCATATTGCAGGCAGATGGCAGGATGCAGTCACTCATGTGCCCTACATCTTCATGAAGTGTCACAGAACTTTGTTTGGATAAACAGTGCTATAATGTAAACAGCTCTCTGCCCTGGAAGCCTTTCTGCCTCTGTTTTGCAAGCATAGCTGTTTTTCAAGCTATTGCTTAACCATGTGGGTGTCTGAACTCTGAGGAGGAAAAAAAATATCAGAGAATTTGAGCAGGTGCACATATGCCTCTATGCTTGGCAATGGCTTTAAGACATTAATGAAGTGATCCTTGTTTTTGGTTCAATGAAAACCCATTCTTCGTATTTTTGCTATATAAAACAATGTACAACATGAGAGAAAATGTATTCAAGTACTCCTCACTCTACCTTAACATGAAATTGCTTAGTGTTATCTCTAATAAACCTAGAAATGAAGAAGGAAAGTACAGATTGCTCTGTGCAAGGTCTATTTTTTTGTGTGTGTGCATTATATTAACCATGTCTGCCCAATTTTGTGATAATAAGGCAAATAAGGAAAAAGCCTCAGCTGAAAACCCCAGGATATAATCAGCAATTGCAAATGGGTAGTGCTTCATTGTAGATGGTTTTTACAGTCATTATGGATGGTAAGAGTCTTGTTTAAATATTTGAATATAATTTCCCAGAATCAGTTAGGTACCTCATTGTAATGACTACTGATGGGGTTGTCCATACACTCACTACCCTGTTTTTTGAGAATGTGGCCTCTGAAATCTGTAACGTTAGCTTATCATCTGTCTCAGTGTCAGGCGGCCTTCAGCCACGGGTAGATAATGAAGCCCCAGGATGGCAGCAGCATAGGAGAGCTCAGTAGGGCTATAGGAGCAGTGAATTCTTCCATGGGGAGACCCCAGCTTTACCTACAGCTCCTCAGTCTTTCACTTAGCAAGAGGCCTTAAATTATGCAAATTATTCAGCGACTCCCTTCCACAAATGGGAGGGAGAAGGTTTGACTAACCCATGTTGATCAGAGGAAATTTGTGTGCTGCAAAAAGAGAGAAAAGAAAGTCCCCTACTTGTTTCACATTCATATTTTCAAAGACTTAACAGACCATAGAGAAGTTTGTATATGCTTTTAGTGTAGAAAAGGATTAATAAAGAAACTATGCAAAGTTTGATTAGAAAAGACTTGTGACTAAGGATTGTGTATGATCTAAGAAAAGAACCTAGTACACAGAGCCACATCAATCCTCAGGATCTCAGAGCATTAACACACTTGTCCAGATTACAAAGGAGCTGAACCTCTGGTAACTATGAACTCTGGTAACTTTGAATTACCAGATAACGCTGTGGAAATTGATCGCTCCCTTAAATATCATAGCCTTTCTCATCCCTGCCTCAAGCATTTAAGAGACAGTACTATTAGTCAAAAGATAATTATTCGTTAATTGATTTTGTAAAATTCTCAGCCAGAAGGTAATTTATATACTTGATTGGACTAGGAAAAAAAAAAAAAAAGGAAGAAAAAAAGCAGTTTCTTTATACCAAATGCATACATACTAAAGAAAAAAAAAAGTTTAACTAATTTCTTTTTCATCAAGGATAAAGAGTAAAGTTGTCAAGAATGATCCTAAAAAGTCTAAAGAATGAGCTTGTGCACCAGAGGGAATCATGGTGCTTTCATGCACCCAGCAGAAATTTTACACTGTGTTAAAGAGTGCACACTCATGTAAAGTGTAAGTCCAGAAGTCTAGATAGATTTAACATGACTAAAATTGACTTTGACCTTATATGATTGATAAAGACTAATTCATTTTTCCCTAAACTCTCTTGACGTCTTTGCATCCTGACTGTATTTTTGCTTGCATCTAAGCATTTGCAACACCTTTCATCCCAGACTGAAGCTGGAAAAAGTCATGTGCCATGGTGCTATATGCTTCTAGGCTGGAGGACACCTGTAGCTAACCTAATTCTCTGTATGTTTCTGGAGTCTGGTGCTGTTATGGAAATGCCCTTCTGGCGGGTATCCACCACCTACTTGTGAATCGCATTATTCCTGCTGAACACCAACAGCTCAGTGATTATTGTATTCTCATCAGCCATTTGACCGAGCACAGGTGTGGCAAGGGTAGGGGAGGCTTTCCCTCTGCTGGGACCAAAAAAGTTAATTAAATAATTAAATAAAAATCATCACGCAGAACCAAAAGAAAAAAATTGCAGTTGTAACTGGATTGTGCCCATGCACTGAAGCCTTTAGCATGAAAGCAAAAACCATCTGCATATTGACTGAAAAGACCTGTACCTACAACGTACCTGGAATTAGCAAAAAAATCCATATGTTTCTCATAAAATGCTTTTGTTGTTTTTTAATCTGTGTGTTCACTTCCTGCATGACAAACCCAAAAGGAGACATGCACGTGAGGAATACACAGGCAATAAGCCGTCTGGGTTGAATTCATCTTCTGTGCAATTCCAGCAACATTTCTCTGTTGGATTTGGACTCTCAGCTTTTACAGAAAAATCTGGATTGAGTTGAACTTGCATGAACCAAGCCAAATATGTAATTATAAGGTCTGGCAAGGAATGTGTCTTTTTTCTGCTTATTTTGTATTTGCTATTGTTAATAGCAAGTGATTGCCTCTGTTATTCTCACGCCAGTCTTGAATCTACGGAGAATTCAGAAAGATGAAGAACTTGATCTGAGAGACTGAAAACATAAGGCTCAAATTAAAGCCCTATGTAAGTAAAGTGAAGGTTTTCTACTATAGTAATGCAGGAAACAGTGGGTGGCAGACAATATTTTCCCTCCATTTAATATGACAGTTTGGAATATCACCTATTGTTTTGTGAAAGAAATTGGTACATTTAGATTAGATCTTGAATTATATACCACACAACAGTCTTAGATATGACTTTTCCTTTTATTACCAACCGTTTCTATCAAGAATTACTCCTCCTACTGTTTCTTTTTGTTTCTTTTTCCATGATTCTTTTGTCCACACCCTTTCTACAAAAATCAACCTGTATTTTTCAGTGCACATGCATTTTGACAATAGATACAAGAAATGTTTTAGTATTTTTTTTTTTGTTTATTCCTCCTTGCTTATCTGCTGCATATTATTCTCACAGGGCTAACAGTATTTTCCCTTCCTCATGTAACTCTGTTATGAGGGTAGTGGTGATAAGGACACGGTAAGGAAGGAGTTGCACCCAGAATTCACTGTTCCTGTAGGGGAATGTGCAAGGGTGAGTGCCTCATTGTAGCATCACTTATCAGGATGGTGTAAAGACATCTTGGGGTCTTTGGATGCCTTAAAAACAGAAGTAATTGAATCCCCTTCTACAGCCTTGTTTCCTCAGTGTGCTCTGGCACCTTGTTGGGGAGGCAGGGCACTGCTCTCCAGCAGCTCACTGCTTGCACAGCCATCTGCAGCACACTGACAGGAGTGTGGTCTTCTGTTTCACTCTTCTCTTTTATCAGATTTAAAACCTTCTGCTGGTGTTGAACTGGACTCTCCAGTTCAACGAGCCTTGGCATTAATGTTAGTGAACCTGGTGGCAGTGCTTGCCGCTTTGATTTCTTATTTCAGACTCCATGCAGACTCACAGAGACATCCCTATGCCAGTTTTACTCAGTCTTATCCCATAAATGGGTAGTAAGGAAAGAAATAGGTCCTAGGGTCCGACCTCTTATGTATCACAGATGTATCACAGGCTTCAGTACTCTACTAAGTTGATTTACATTTGTTCTACAGTACTGCTTTTACATCAATGTTCAGTCTTTGTTTAGATTGCTGTTGCCAGAGATTGTGCTTCAAGGACTGTTTTCTACCAAAAACGTGTTTTGCATATTGTTTCTATTGTAAATATTGCCAGCCTTAGCTTTCTCTGACTGGCTATTCTTTGTCTGCTGAACCAGATAACACTTTATCAAAGTTATGTTCCTTTGCAGATGCTTACAGACTCATGAAAATACCTTTTAACCTTTTCTTTCATTAATTAAATACGTTGAGTTCTTGAACTGTTATTAATAGATGCTTCTTCTAGTTCTTTAATCTTGTTCAGTGTTGCCTTGATCCATCTCAGCCCTATCAATGTCCTTTCCAGGTCGTGATACTCATGATACAATGTAGTCATGGCTACATTGATATTCCGAGCAAAACCAGGACCAGCTCCTCATCCTTTTGCTAGATGTGAGGTTCCTTTTTTGGCTGTAGAACTGAGCTAAGAACTCATGCTTCTTCCTGACTAATGCTCACACTTGGATGAGATCTCATATTCTTAAGGGACTCTGTTTCTCCAAACTGACTCCCCAGAGATGCCCTCCTTCCTTTGTTTCTAGACATAGGACCACCAGATGGACTTAATACTGTATTTTCTCTTCTGTTCACCTTGCCATGTAGTAAAATTTGGTTAAGCCCTGAGTGTTTGCTTTTATGTTCCCTGTTTTACATGCCTTCATGTTGGCCTATGTGTATGAGCAAGAAAGTGCATATGCATTTTTTTGTGCAATAACATACATCACCTCTGATGCATCATAAAGCACCATAAATCCCTCTGCAACAGTCGTCTATCATCTTAATTGCATACTTCTCACCCAGTCCAAAGACACACAAGTGTTATCTACAGTTCTCATCAGTGATGACTTTATGTTTCCTTCCACATCTCAGGCAGAAAAGTTAACTGATGTAGGACAAAGACTGGATCCCCACTGAACCTCACTAAAACCACACATCTTTACAGTGGTGTTCTGGTATGTAGCTGTTTGCCAGTTCTAATCCATATGTTTACGGTGTTGATTCATAGCATTCTTCAATCAATTTTTTTTTTTTTTTTTTTTTTTTTTTGCAATATATGGTACTGACTGCAATAAATGGCTTGTAGAAGCCCAAATATAGTGATACCACTATCTCTATCAGCCAATTTGTAATCTCATCAGAGAAGGATATCAAGCTAGTTTGACAGGATCTATTTGCCAAAAAGCCCTGCTGAGTGACGATAATTATACTACCTCCCATTTATTCTTCATTAATTGGGTCCTGTATCAGCCATTCCTTTATTTTGCCTAGGATTGATGTTAGTCAGTCTGACAAATCTTGTAATTACCTGAATTGTACCCTTTATTCTCTGATTTATTTTTTATTTTTTAAATACTGTCATCACATTACTTTTTCTCATCTTGTGGAACTTCCCTGGTATCACAAGTGTTATTCAGAAATCAACACTAATGGTTTAGAGGGTTTTTCATGTAGCTCCTTTTAAACTATCATATGCTGTTTTTGAGACTACCTGCTATAAATATACCTAAAATCAGTTGCTCTTATTTGACTTCCTTCCGATATACTGCTGAAGTGAAAATTGTTCCATGACTTTCTTATGAAATGGTTGCATCACCTGATCCTTGGCCAAATACATAAGTAATTTATTGAATACCTCTGCCTTTTTTTGGATTATTTTTGGCAACTTAATAATTTTCAGTTCTACTGTTAGGATTCCTTATTCCCTTGAAGTTCAAAGTGTCCTCCTGACTGTTGTTAGCCCTATTTATCACAGATTTGCATAATTTTTCATCACTAGTTTTCTTGTGTTAAAATTTCCAGTTTATAATCTACAATCGAATCTACATATTCACCCATTTTTATTTATTTATTTATTTTTTCCCATTGTGAACTTTACTTTTTGAAATAAGGAGAATTCGAGTTTTAGCTGGTGTAAGTTTGAGCATCTCCAAGTGATCATTCACATTTTTCCCATTGATCCTTTTATCCTTAGTGATTTGGACTCAGGAGGCCTAACAACTTCCTTAAAAATGAATCCCAATGAATAAATGAAACAATAAATGAAATAAATGAAATGAAATAAAAGCTAAGACATCTGTAAGAGGCTTCCAAGAGGTGGCACCTGTCAGAGACTACCAGCACAAGGGAAGACTGTACAAGACTGCCCTGTTTTGAGGAAGAGAAAACAGTCCAGTTGTGTGGACAAAAGTTGTGCTGTCGCCTTGGTTTCATAGCCAGAGAATTGCCCCCTGATCACTGATAGTTACTGATACAGATGTGGCCACTTCTGCTATGTGACTGTAAGCTATTTCCCTGCATGTGTCCATTGCCACTAATTGTGGGCAGGCAACTCTCAAATATAAGCTTGCTGGATCTCAAATAGCATGACCTCTTCATAGGGACACCCCCAGTGTCTGCTAGCTAGGTAATGTCTGAGGAGAAGCTCTGCGGTGACCACATCCTTGCTGTTCCAGTCTGGCAGCCAGAATTTACCCTCACAAATTAGTACACAAATTTAAATAGCAGGGTTTGTTTGAGCTTACTGTGTTTTCTCTCTACTGGTTTGTAAAAAGAGGAAGAGAAAGGGTGTTGATGTTGAGGCTTGGCTTGGCTTGTTTCTCTGTCAGAAGGGTCCTTCTTGGTAACGTCCTAGCAAGATTTATGCTACCGCTATAAAAACAGAGACAACAAGCAACATAGAGGCTTGCATTCCTCTGCTCCCCTGCTTTCCAGGAGCAGGTTAATAAGTGCTTCATTGGAGTGTATATGGAGGTGACATTATATACTTTAATAAAAGTTGAATGGATTCAGGCCAAAACCCTGGAGACACCTTCCTAAGGATTGCTAATCAGGCCCAGGCACAAACTTTTGCTGGTATAAGTGATGCAATAACTGTTTTAGTGTTAAGAACAGAACAAAAACCCAATAAACCATGTTGGAATGTTGAGAGGAGCTTGGGATTAATTACAAAGAACCCATACAGAAATTGAGGAAAGTTAGATGGGTGCTAGTGGGTGTTTACACAGACACCGTGACTTGGAGAGAGGTGCTTTGGGATGCTATTGTTGCAGCTCAATACCAGTGGAATGAGAAGAAAATTCATACCATCACATAAATATTTATTCAACTGTTATTGATAATATTTTAGACCAAAGAAAACCGCATGTGTTAAGCTGGGAGGAATTCTGGAATCACCAATGGGGACAAGCTGATATCAGATGTAGCTTTAATTTAGTTGGCTGAAAAAAAGCAAAAGTCTTGGTGCTTCAGTACTGCCTAAACTGGAACTGAGGTGGGATACGAGTGGCTAAGACATTGGGTGAGATTTACAGTGTGATTCTTTAGCAGTGGGGCTGAAAATGCTAAACCAGTTGGTGGCACCATTTCAGTAACAGCAGACATGTTAGCACCCTCAAGTTGCCTGGCAATTTGGAGCAATTGCAATTTGGTTGGGGAGGTGGTTAAACTCCGCCTGAGTCCTAGAAAGTTGGCACAGCGGGAGTATGCTGAACATGTTCATGTGCAGGTTCACTGTGACAACCAAATTTTTGGTTTGGCCACTGCTCAAAGCAGAGTGAAGGAGAAAATTAAAGAATTTGACTCTTCAGCTCAGTAAGAAAAGCATTCTCTGTAGGGAGGGGGGCAACAGTCTGTTCCGGATTTTGCTCACGGTGGATCTTTAAAATGCATTTATATTTTTGGCATGCAGACCACAAACCTTCCCTGGAGCAAGGGTCAAGATTGAGAACTCTTCACATGTGTCAGAATTTCCTCCTCCTCAGGAATGCCGTTCATCCTGCTTTCCTTAGCAAGAAATGAAAAATTCTGGTCCTTTGATATCACCCGCTATCTTGCAGTAAATCAATCCCAGCCAAGGGAATTGCATTTTTACTGCATTCCAGCCTAGGGCAGTTTGTTTTGGGAGCAAGTAGCTTCTTCCTGGCGCTGGTGTTTCCTGGTGCACCATCACCTCCAGGCTGAGCGGTTCCTGTGGGACCATTCACTCACTCTGGCAGTGACAGTTTCAGGGGTTGTGCACTGAGTTTCTAGTCCACAGAGAACATGGTATAGCTGGGGATGTCTCTGTACTCCTACGGAAGACATCACTTTTTTTTTTTTTTCCTTTTTTTTTTTCCTTCAGCAGGCATTGCTATTTTACATTTTTAGAGTATTTGCTTTTAATGGGGAGTGGGAGCATATTTTCCCCTGGCTAATTAAAACACTTGGAGTTGGCATTTCTATTTCTACTCCTGCCAGGGCTCTGTTTGCAAAGGTTTGCTATCTCCCTCGGTTTTAGTTACTTATCTGCCAAATACAGGGCTAGCTCTTTCCCCCTTCACAGGGTATGGTGGAACTGAATTCACGGCTGTTTATGGGATGCTTGGCTACTTCACTAATGAGCAGTGCAGACAAGCCAGCAGAAAAATATGGTTTCAGTGAAATATACCCAGAGTCTGATGTGTACCAGCACTGTTTTATCACATCAGCATTCAAAGCTGTTGATTAATGAGACTTTGGGAGTCCATCATGGGAATAATTTGTTCCTAAAAGCTGCACAGAACTAGAAAGCCTCCCCAGTCAGATGGTGATGCCACACAGTAATGGGGATGCCTTTTTGCACAGATCCTCTTCAGTACTTTACTTGGCTTGGGTTCCTTACTCTTACTCGAGCTCTCTAGAAGGGTAGGGAGAAATTGTATACATCTATGAGTTTTAGAAGATATGTAGAACTGGACAATCAGGCACTGAGAACCCCTTTTTGTTTTTTTCCTGTACCATACTTTCATCATCCTTCTTAACGTCCTTATCGGGTCTAGATAGTCTGAAGGTGGAAACCTGCTGAAAGCACTGGTTTCAAACACAGTAAACGCTAAGATTAAAGCTGCACCTGAAAATATATCTGAAACTATTTTTTAAACATAGCTGATAATAGTCCTCCCCCAATATGAGCTGAGCTGGTAGCCACACTGTAATTAAACAGGCTAACTTGTCCTGTTACACCGTATTTAAAGCTATTTCCATTAGCAGTTACATAGCCCGGGTGGCAGATGAATTAGTATGGTCTTTTCCAGTAGTGAAAGCAGCTATAACGGCAAGATAAGCTAAAGGTTTTTCTGTGTGTTTCTATCTGTCTGGTTGGCTTTAAGGGGATTTTCTTTGACTTTTGTCCACATATTGCTGCTACCTTACAAAAAAAAAAAAAAAAAAAGCTAAAACATGAGAATACAAATTCAATAATAATATCATCATGGCAGTAAAAAAGTAATGCCATATTAATTTTGCAATGCAAAGTCAATACATTAAAAGCAGATGTGCTAATCCATCACGGTGGTGAATCTGCCACAATTCAATAGCACCACTGAGTTTGAGGAAGTTACAGTAGGGACTGGTTTGATCTAACACCTTTAAATAATAGATCTTCTTTTGATCGTGATGTTCTTCTACTTTGCAAGAAAAAAAAAAGTCATCTGGAATCTGGAAACTTCTGAAGAACGGGGAACCACTACTATTCTCTGAAAAATTAAGAGCAGAAGAAAACTACAGAAGTTATCCAAGCAAATCCCAGATGTATTTACGGATCATGTCAGTTCTTATGACTGGAGAAATTTTGACTGGTTTTCCAAAGATTTATCCGGTCTGCTATGAACCAAATAATGTTTGGAGAATTACATTGTGCAGTTGAGATTTTGTTTCTTGGGAACGATGTTTTATTGGTTCCATTTGAACATACTGTAGTGTGCAAATGATCACAGGTTTGGCAAGTTCTTTGCAAGGCTTTGTATTTATAAGCCCAGAAACAGATGTACAGATAATTTCAGAGACATGCATACTTTATATGGTTGTAGACAAATACTGTGGGGATGGGTGCTTTAGAAAAAAAACAGATCTGTGAATATCCTGGACATCTTTCTTCCAGCCTCTCTTGTTATGCTGGAAACCAGCAGAATTCAGTAAGAATCACTAAAGTATACAGATCTGCACTGATTTCCAGTGATATTTATTTGACTAGAGATTCTTTGATCCCTGTGTAAAAATGTAAATTTTGTGCTAACGGACTTGTTGTGAATGAGCACTGGCTCTTCAGCAGTGAGGTGACAGTCTCAGGTTGCCAGGGGCTGGGAAATTGCTGGGGAGGTTGTGCAAAGTGCTGGTAACTGACAGCTTAATCACATCAGTTGCTTCAGACACACACGGGCAACAAATGGGAAAGGAAGGATGAAGGCTGTGTAAACAATAACAGTGCTATCTCATGTCAAGACCTTTCAAGATTCAAAGGACGGACACCCTATGCAAGAAATCTGTGCTTTGCCAGGTGTAGTGTGCAAAGCAAAGGCCAAAAGCTGTACCAAATATTCTCCTGTGGAGCTATTGCTTGAAGCTTTCAAAGATCTGTGCAGGGCCATTCCCTGGTCTGGTGTCTTCTTTGTGGGCCATCCCTCCACTCTTTGCACATGTAGCATGACTGGCAGCATGCCACATTTGGCTTCCAGCCTGCAGCTGAGCCCTGCAACCTGCCCACACTGATGCTCACCAGAATTTGGCTCTCATTCAAGCTCCCCAGCTCCAGTAAAGCCTTCTGTCTTTTCCTGCTTTGGGTGGAGGTTAGAGTTATGCAAAGAGGGAGCCAAAAGTATTTAAGGCTGTTCCTTCTCTCCAGGGAGAGTGTACAAAGAAAGGCATTTCCACAAGATCTTAACCTCAATTATAGTCAACATGATTACGAAGTGGGAGACTTTCTGCATTTACTTATGCGGTCTCTCAGCAGGCAACAATTTACAGGTGAGGTTACAGACAGCACAGTGGTAGGCTGAGGGGCAACATATCAATTCTTGCACGATTGCTTCTATTTGCATAAAGAAAATCACTGCTAAATTTAATAAATTAATGTATAATGTTAGTAAATAGCCACATATTGTCAAATTACAAGCAAAGGAAAAAAGACTGCATGTACATACATCAGGCAGAATCTGTTCTCAGTCATGCTCGTGGAAGATGTGTTTTGATGTACTTTATTGGGGCTTTAGTGCCTGACAGGAAGTTGTGTGAGTGGATTAAGAGGAGATAACAAGAACTAAAATATGAAATATATAATTAGTTGTAACACGATGAGAATTTTTTAGAAGCAGTGTGTCTCAAGGGTAGAGTTTGTAATCCTTATTCTTATGCTCGTCATATAAAAATAAGCCTGTCCTTACCATTACAGCTGCCATGATCTTATGGTCCAAATTGCACCAGTTAGTGAGAAAAAACACACGACATGGAACAATGGATAAACAAGTCTCTTTTACTGATGCCAAAATTATTGAATTAATGGCTAAACTTGGAATTTATCTGATGGAGCTCATCCATTTAGGATGAATGGTAAGCTGCTAGCTAAGCTACAGACAAATTGTCTAAGGCCAGTAAACCCTTAAGAACATTTGGACATCTTTTTTAGGAGAGAATCAAGATATTTTGATTTGTCCATGCTCTGTGAGACCAGCACAGACTGCATGATGCTATCCTAAGTGCATGACCCTTTCCTAAATCCTACGTGTCATTTCAAAACTGCATGTCAGGGTATAAATGAAGAATGATTTCTAATGTGGACAACTGTGGTGGTCCTCTGTGCTATCTAAGCCCATGTGATGGCTGAGGATTCCCTGTCACCCAAGTGTGTTTTGTTCTTGGTTTCTATGACTGTGTTCAACTGGATAGTCTACTGTCTCTGTGCTTTTGGACAAGGAGAGAGGAGCACCTTCCAGAGGGGTCCCAGTTGTGGTAAATGCTTATCTTGGGTGAAATGCCTTGCAGCTGCCTGCCTTTTTCTTGTTTTGAGCTTAGGGTCTGGACCACTTAAAGCAGGAGCCTTCTTTTTAGATAGCCAAAGCTAGCAAATCCCATCCTGTATTCCCATCGAATTAATCAATCTATGACTCTTGCCTCCAAGTTTAGATCTGCTTTCTAAAGTTCTTCAGCTTTGGCACTGGTGGTTTCCTGTGCTATACTCCATGACAAGTTATAAAGCATTCAACACATACAAAATTATGAAACCATACGGGACAGTTTACTCTCAGCTGTGTCAGTGTTGCAGGACAGGAAGCAGAAGTGATTCTAACTGTTCTTGGACTGTGAATCTGCTGGGAGAGATTTATTTTTTTGTCTGTATAATATCCACATTTTAAGCATAAGGATATTTTTCAGCTCCAGTGCCTTGGATGGAGATGAATTCATTTCTGTGCACATATCAGTAAGCGGTAATATTCTACAAATGAACACACATAGGAGGGTTTTTCAGAAGCCTTTGCAGATGTCTTTCTTATATCTGCTTCTCTGATTTACTCCCTGCAGGTAAGATGTGTGACAGTTCTCTACATGACTGTGATTGGATTTCTTCAGTCCTTGGCACAATCCCACCAACCTCTGCTATCTCTCATGTTTCAGGCAAGTCTTTGCTGTTCCCTTTTCAGGCAGAGTCACCTCAGCACAATCATAGTGCAGCCTGTTTGGACTTCTCTCACTTTTTCTCCTGTTTCCCTCCTTAACAGGATAGAAGTCAAGATGTACACCGCAGCAGAGAATGGTTATTTCTAGTAACACTGGTTGTCTCTAAGTCTTGACAGCTTTGCCAACTTTCTCATCTTACATGCATGAAGAATCAGTTTCTCTCAGTGAGGATAATTTTTTTTTTTTTTTCTGATGTACACACTATTTTTTAAACCGCTATCTTCTCATAAGCTGTTCTTTACTGACTTTGGTCTCAGCAGCAGACGCGTTGCCAGAGGTCATGTTCTGATCTCCATCCCACTAATCTCTCCTTGTTTTTCTGTTGTCCTGGGGGAGTGGGGAAGGGAAGAAAGTACAGCAAAACAAATGTCACTACAGTTGCAAAAACTGTTTCTGTCCTTGCAGCTTATATGAGTATTGTTGTGTTCCTGTCAAAACTGAGCATTGTACCATGTGTCCTCAGGACAATTTCTGATGGCCCTCTGACCTCATGGTGGCATTACAGTGGTCTCTCTGGTTCTGTTTTCAGAAGTAAAAACCAATCAAACATCAACTTTCATTTTAAGATTCCACTAAAACCAGGTTTTGTTTTTCTGGTTTCCAGTCATATGTTGCAATGATTGAGAGTCAGATGTTTGCAGGGCTCTTGATGTGAACAACATGGATTTAAATAGCAAGGATTTTATTCATGTTCCATCTGGGGTCTGCAGCTCACAGTCAAGGAGCTGTATGGAAGCTGTTCACACATCACCAGAAGCCGCTCGTGTCAAGGGGAGCCACCTTTCCCTTGCTGTTTCCCTGAAGGAGAGCAGGAGGTGCCAGGCAGATGTGTCTGTGGCTAAGGGTCATGGCTTAGTGGCTGTGCTGCTCCTCACCTTGGTGCCTTAGTGTCACCATCTCCCCAGCACCCAGCAGCTGGACTGCCCTGGGGCTTGGGAGAGGGGACACACGGGGGCAGGTATTCATGTCAAGGCAGTAAGGGAGAGATGTTGCCGGCTGATGAGTTCTATTCCCATCCTTTTTTTGGACTGACTCTCCAGGGACACCCCTAAGTGAGTCCTCCTAGGCTTTAAGCTTGGTTACCTCCCACATCTGCTTCCTTGTGCTGCCTAAGGATGCTGGTGAAAGATGAGAAGAGAAAGTAGAGTTCAGTCCGAGAGAAACCAGCTGGATGGTTCCTCACACCACCTGCAGGAAGGCTGTGGGACTGGCACGGGAGCCTGGTGATGCTCGGAGTTTACAGTGATGTGCAAAACCTTGGCTGCTAGTTAGGACGTCCCTAAATGACAGTTTTTTTCTGGAGGATAGGAAGGATTACTACCAAAATAGTGTCACGTGCTTTTCCTGTCCTGACAGTCTTAGAAGCCTGCTTTTTAGGAGCCACTGAAGACAAGACAGACAGGCTTTTGGCTTGATTGATGGATTGTCCTTTCTCTTATGCTTTCTTATAGTTTGTCTTTAGCCAGAGCACAAATTTTGGTGGAGCATTATGAATCTGCTGAACATTTGCTGGATTCACAAGGGTGCCTCTTGAAAATGGTACTACTACCAAGCAGCTAGGAGGGCTCATTGCTCCAGGATTACAGCATGTTCTGTTCAACTCTTAGTGGTATGTACAGGGGAGGTAAATAAAAGCACTGAAAGGAGACCATAACATTTGGAAATGTGGGGATTGGTGTGATGCATCAAAGTACAATGAGGAGCTTTTCTTACAGTGTTCCTAAGCACACTGAAATCAGCAATACTGTAAAGTGTGTGAGAGCCTGATTCTGTGAGATTAACAGGCCAATTTTCTGTCCAAATAGGTTCAGATAAATTCATGTGACTACCGAGTAATTATACAGTGCTTATCTGACTGAACTTCCAGTCCTAAAGATTCAGCATGTCTGGAAGGTTTGCTCGGCTATGGAAACCTTTAGTGAGACATTTCAACTGCAAGAGCACAGCCAACATCAGCTGATAACATCTGCCATTTCCAGGTCCCTAGTATCTCACAAATCTTTTCCTCCTGGGGCTCCAATTTTTAACACTTTCCGTGTACTAGCAGATTAGTCTTGATCTTCTATTTAAAACAAGGACTATTAGTGGGCTATTAGGGAATGGTACTTTAGGATCACTGATGCCACAACTGTACTTTGTTTCAGTGCGAAAATGACATTTTGTATATTTATAATAATTTTTAAAAAATAAAGCTCTAATTTGTTGCCTACCACAAAAAGCACACTACAAAAAATATTCTGTCCAAACTTAATCACGCTAATTTTAGTTTTAATTAAAGCAAATATCATGGCTTCAATGCAATCATATATACATGTATTTCCAGTAACAAATGGCTTGATTTTTCTTTCACATTTATGCTGTTTCTAGAACAAGCTTTTAAAATGTTGATATGTTCTCATGAAGTTTTCATGTTTGTAGTGTAGCCTGATGTTTGGAGTCTAAATGGCTGTGTATTGAATCTTTAAATACCATGGCACTAAAGCATAGATAAAATTTGGCTGTGGTGCTAGGGGTAGCACATCTGCAAGCCCAGACGTAGTGTTGGTGGCCACTTTAGCCTTGTAGCCCTGTGCCCCTACTAAATTTACCTCCTGATAAGGGGAAATGGTATCATGCCAGGTTCATTCAAAAAGGGTGAGAATGCTGCACAGAGAAACGTGGCTGCATTGCTGAGTGTGGCGGTGGGAATATCTGGCAAAGATAAGATATGAGTATCTAAGAGCTGCCATTCCTGAGCTATGCCTGTGTCTTTCAGCTTTACCTCCTGGGCTGTGTTTTTCAACCCTGTTCAGTTCTTCCCAACTTTCTTTATCAGCTCTTCTGAGTCTCACCCCTTTCCAACTACTCTCACTGCTTTCTTATTCACCTTTGTGGCCCGTCCAAAAGCTGCTTGTGGTAAAAGCAGCTCTGCTGTTTGTCAGAATACAAATGCCTGCCTGCTTCGTGTGAGGGCAACAACCCTGGGCAAGCATCCATGTGGAGTAATCATCAATGGGTGTCAGCAAAGGTGCAGGAAACCTTGATTTTGGAAACTATTTATAGGACACCCATTAATATCTGTGAGACCCAGGGATGCTCAGTTTCATTGAACAATCAAACCGTGCAGGAGCCTATGTATGCCTGTAACTTTAGCTGTAGGGGCTGTTTCATCAATTAAAAAATTCCCGTGTTTGCTGCATTGGGATTACAGCAACTAATATACTAAGGATACAAAGCACGCTTTATCCACATTTTTAATGCTTAATAATGTTTTATGGTAGTAACCGAATGAGCCAGTATGGACTTGTGGTTTTCAATGCAGAAGAAAAGAGATTTTTTTCCTAACGGAGCCAAATGAAAATTTAAATACCCAAGTAAGCTCCGAAGTGTCTGCTTAATCTTAAAAGATGAAACGGGACATAAGTGCACACCTGAAACTGAGCAGTGCCTCGATACTGTTGCAGAAATTGGCACAGTAGAAGGCAGTGTTTCTTTCCAGACCATAGCCTTTGAGAGGATGCTGAGAGCTGTTTAAAGCAGCAGCAGAAGTTAACACTGGAATCATTTCCTTCTAAACCATTTGGATTGCAATTTTGGATTCAGTGTTTTGGGTTTCCTAAACTGAATGCTGGAACTACACAAGAAGTGTTACTCTGAAGTTGTTTAGACAAGAGTGGTGAGGTTTGGAGCCTCATAAACCTTTATGCCACCCAACACCAGGGTATGAGGCCAGACTCAGCACAAGCTGGGAGGCAGTACTTCATCCAGAGGTCAGACAAAAACAGTGAGCTGGCTGGGGTCATGTTGCCCCTGGGAAAAAAAACCTCTCCGTGGGTGGGAGGTGGCAGAGGCAGAATCAGGCTGGAGATTTTGAGTGCTGCAGAGGTGGCACACCTCCCCACTGTTTTGGTGCCCAGTGCTGCCCCTACATGTTCCCTACACCCCATAAAGGCAGATCAATGCCAGATTTAGATTGGGCAGCTTGTTGGATTCAGGGCAGCAAAAGGAAAGTGAGGGAGTGCAACTGCATTACTACTAACGTCAGATGTCTCCAGATGCGCTGAAATTAGGAGCTAGACTCACTGGCTGTGCCATGGAAATGTGTCCTTCACACGCATTAAAATTCTTCAGTCAGCATGTGATGAAGGACAGCCTGCAATCTTGCTGTAAGGTTTGCGGCCAGTGCCGCAACAGTTGAGTCATGAAGAGTTTAAAATACCTCAACATTAAGGGCTCTGGGATTTTCTTCACTTCCATGGCTTGAGATGGACGTAGTCCAGTGAGCTTTCCTGCACGCTGCAAGAGCCATTTATATGATAGGCCTTCTTGGGGCAATGTTGAAATTAAGTTTTGGGAGTGATGAAAATGATTTCTGGCTTTGCTCTTGCCTGAATATAATTTTTCAGAATATGCTGTATTATTGTTATTAAAGCAATAACTGCATATGTTAATAAGTATAGCAATTAATATCTGCATTTGTAGTAGTATGTATGATACGATGTTAGAATATGTCTTAGTATCCTGTCAGTATGTCTAATGTTCTTACTTATGCGGTTATTTTACCTTCACATTACAGTAAAAATAAGATCTGTTCAGAGTCATGATTTGTCATTCCAACTGGAATTAGTCATTGGTCACCAAGATGCTAATCAAATTACCCGTTTCTAAAGAATTGATTTAATTTTACTAATATGTATGAATAGTTTCCAACTCCACTGAACTCTTTAGCAAATTCGGAAACTTTATTTGGCTTGGATTGGTCTTATCTGACTTCAGGCACCCAGTTAGCTGGGTGTCTCACCCAGCCCCATCACCCAGGCTGCAGCCGGTGGAGAAGTGCACGTCGCTGGGAGATGCCTCCACTGTATGAGGCCTCAGCTCACCGTGAGGGTACCCATCTCTCTGCAAGGATTCAGGGTCTGGATGAGATCGGGCAAACATCCAGACCAAGCACCTTGGCCAGATCAGTCGCTGTAGTCCCACACCTGTGAGAAGCTGCTGCGTAAGGGATTCAGCAGCAGTCACCTACTGTGGGTCAGGACATGATGCTGTGGCTCTGGTGGGCTTTCCTGCGGCGTGTTGCTCAGGGACAGAAATAAAACAGAATAAATTCACTTGAGAAAGGCCCCTGGACAAGGGTGTATGGGGCCACCTGGGCAGAGCAAACACCGAGGTACAACTTCACTGCTGCAGCAGGTGACCCGCAAGACTGAGCTATTTAGTAGGCATGAGACTGTAGCACCGATGTGGCATTTCTGGACGCCCCAACCCTTCTTATAAACCTCCTCAGATGCTTTCAGATGCTTCCTTGCCTTTTTTTTCCCCCTCCCTCCCTTGCCTGGGCGGCGGGGGCGGCCGCCCCCTCGGTGCCGCCGGGCGGGGCCCTCCCGGGGCAGGGCGCGGGCGGAGGTTTGGGGGGGAAAGGGGGGGGATAGAAGGGGGCCGGGGCTACCGAGGCGTGATCGCCCGAGGCCCCTCCTGCCTGCCGGGGAAGACTTAAAACAGCCCGGCGAGGCGCGGAGCCCCGCACTCGGGAGCCCCGACCCACGGGCACAAGCGCCTCGCCTCGCCCGGAGCCGCTCCCTCCGCTGCAGCCGCCGCCGTGAGTACCGCGACGGGGGGGACATGGGCATGGCGATGGGACATGGGATGTGGGACATCATGGGGACGGGGATGGGGTCGCGGGGCTCGGCGCCGAGGGGGCGTCCGCGCTGCTCCGCCGTCGGGGCGGGCGCTGACAGCGGCTCTCTCCCCCCGGCGTGCAGATGCAGGGCACCATGAGGCTGTGGGTGTCGGTGCTGACTTTCGCCCTGTCGCTGCTCGTCTGCCTGGGGACGCTGGCAGAAGCGTACCCCTCCAAACCGGACAGCCCCGGCGAGGATGCCCCCGCAGAGGACATGGCCAGATACTACTCGGCGCTGAGGCACTACATCAACCTCATCACCAGGCAGAGGTAGGTGCCGGGGCCCTTCTCCTCGGCGAGGTGGAAGGGAGGGACGTGGGGTGTCCCCTCGGAGCCGGGGGTCTTGCCCTGCTTCCTTCGGGGTGAGGGGGAACCACCGGCAGGAAAGATGCAGGGGTCATGTACCCTCTGGAGAGTGTGAGCCCTGGGACTGGAGGTGGATTTCCACCATCCAAGTTGGCAAAAAGGGCAGGGTGTACATGTCCGTAGGATAGCGTGCGTGGGGAGAGCCCCCCGAAGCCGAGGGAAAATGAAACTCACCCCTGGGAGTGCAAAGTAGGGCAGGAGGAGCAGTTTCACGCTTCTGTTGCTGCCGCTGTCTCTAGTGAGGATTTAGTTGGGAAAAAAGTTCCCCTCTGTGCTTGCAGAGGAGTTGTAGTAGTTTGGACGTTTTATAGTTTGTCAGCTACTTAATACAGCAGCAAGTGCCAAAAACCCCGTTTGTCCTAACAAAAACTCTCAAGAGCGCAAACAAGAACCCGTGCCCAAGCTGAAAGAGGAGTGAGTGTGACCCAAAGCTGCCTTGCTCCGAGCTGGTTTTCTGAGGATGGCTGCGCTGCTTACAGTGGCATTGAAGGTTCAGTCTGGAAAAAGTGAAACTTATGCTATAAAATTATTTTATTTGGGAGTGTCTGTCCAGTTTCGACTGATTAATAGAAACATCCCCTAAGGTCCCTGAACAGTGTGTGACCCAGGAGAGCTTTGGTGTATTTATCTATTTGCTTCATATCAAAAACAGATGAGAGATCTATAATTAGGCTTTCATTTGTCCCTGTAGCAGTCTGAGGAATTAAATTAGAAGGGAGGCTATCGTGTAGCTGAGAGCTTTCCCAGCAAACCCATGACATTGTCTGCCAGTGTGCTAATGCCATAACACAGATGAAGAGGCTGATAGAACAGCAGCTCTTCGGTCCTGGACTTTTAAAGCAATATTCATAACCAGCTCATGTGTGCAGCGTGCTTCTGTGCCTTAGTCTCTGCTCTCATAACTTTTTGTTTAGATAGCTGCTAAAATAATCTGCTCCTTAACTTCTGCCCCTGCTGCCCTTTTCCCTTGTGTGTGGTGGGATCTCCAGGCTGGGTTCATATCTCTTCCTTTTATTTCTTTCATTTCTGATTTAAAAGGTGGCTTCTGTCTAAAACCAGTTTGTATTAAAAAGCGAACAAAAACAAGGAAACCACCCCCCCTTCGATATTCATCCCCCACTGCGCACTTGCTTTAATTTTGACTGTGCAGCTTTCTTTTCTCCTGCCTGGGGTGCAAGTCCGCAGCTCAGGGACTGAGTCTGCTTTCAGTCTCATGGGTGTGTTTGGGTTCTGAAGTGAACCAAAGAATTGTTGCTGATGGATAAAACAATTCAGAATTTCAATTCTATTATTCACGTTCAACCAATATTTCCACCCCGTGGCCCCGTTTCGTATTTGAGGGGAACAGAATTGGAATTAGAAGAACACTGACAGCTAAAAGCACCAACTTCATGGTTCATGTTTTAAAGTTGCTAGATAGCTTAGCTTAAACAAACAAACAAACAAGAGCTTGTTCTTTCTGTTCTGTGGTGAATTAACAGCACAGAAATAAAGTGACAGCTCCTGGGGGTTTGCTGTTTTGGCAGTGACAGTCACTTGCAAAAGGAATCAATAGCTTAATAAGCATTTTGAACAGATCTAAAAATTTGATTCATTTGGTCTGTTTCGGATGCGCTCAAAGCTTACTCTTTTGTTAAAGCTTCTTTGGCTCTGCCTTTTGTGCTTGGTGCCGCTCAGGAGCCCTGTAACAAGGGGAAATGGAGGGGCTCTCTTCACCTTCATCTATCTAGTCTTCTTTGATGTGTATGTGATTATGAATAACCTTCTGGCACATCCTCCTGACTGCTGCTTCTGGCCTAACAGCAGCATCTGAATGTTGTTCCCTGTGAGCAGCCGTGGCCCACAGGGTCTTCACTCCAGCTTCCAAGAAGCTCCTTCCAAATCATCTTTCTCTTCTTGTCTTTAGCCCTTGCCTGTGTGGCTGCTTTATTCTCTCTCTCCTTTAGGGTCCTTCTCCTTCACAGCCATCTCACTTGCCTTTAGACATCTGGGCACATCAGCTTGATGCCCCTTTGAGGACAGTTGAGGGAAATATGTGTAGGTACTTGTAGCCTGCAAGTCACTGGGCCTCTTTCAGTCCTGGATGAGATCTGTTCCCTAGGTGCAAGATCTTCGCTGGTGGTAAGGAGAGCCTGAGGTGACCAGCACAGATGCAGACTCCTGCCTTGCAGATGTCCATGTGTCTTTGGATTAATCCCAACCTCTGTCCTAAAAAAAATGTCCTTGCCACATACCCCTCTGCTGCACTGTTCAGGGGGCTTTCTTCAGAGCATATCTTTACTTGAATAATTGCTCTGGCTGCTTGGTACTACCTTACCTCTACACCCTGTCACCAACAGGCCTTCTTCCCTTCATGTCTTCCATAGCTTGTTCTTGCATCTATAGCTCCTTTGTGTTGTAGCTAAACAGTAAGGCCACTCCTGCTGGAAATGGCTTGAGCCATAGGCAAGGCAGGGGATATTATCTGAAAGTGTGTCTGATTCTGGCAGTACCGATACTTCCACTTCATGTCAACACCTTTAAAGTGGAAGGGAGCAGACCCTGAGCTGAGCATAAAGCCTGACCAGGTGTTTTCAAAGCTTGGAGCCTAACTGTTCTAAAACAGAAGATACTTGATAAAAGTGTTTCCCAGATGCCAGATGAAGGCCTGGCTTTCTGTGTTTGTATTGTTTCGGAGCTGTGCAGGGTAGACAAGGAGCAAGCACGAAGCAGCTGGAGCGAAGATCTCTGGAGGCATCTGCTTCAATAAGAAGAGATCAACTTCTACATCAAGGCATTGCTTTCAAGGCTGTTCACAACCTCATTATTATGGCTGTAGCATGATTGTTTCCTAGTGGAAAAATTACAGGGCAGACTGGAGGGTTGGGCACCTGCCATAGGAAGAACGGCTGCTCCTTGAGCACTCCAGCTGGTCGCAGCCAAGTGCCACCTGGTGTACAGCTTTGTGTGAGGACAAGGTGGGTCTGTCCTGCACAGGTAGCAGTACTAGTCTTGTCATACTAGAGGGACTCATTTAAAAAGCAGTAGTAGTTCTCCACATCAGAGTCTTCTTCATTATTTGAGCAAATCTCTGCTCTTCTGAGGGTTGTTACCCATTTCTTACTCAGACAAAACTTTCTGAGAGATTAATAGAAATTTTGCCCAAGCATAAGCTGCTGGAGCAAGTTGTTGGATTTGTTAAATCAATGTTTTAAAAGCAATGGCAAATTAGGTTCCCCTCAGTTGATGTGCAGGTTGCATCCATATTGATTGGAGTAGGGTACTAGAAAGAAAGAAATCCCTTTGTGGTGATGGAGTGCAAGGCGTTTTATTCAGCATTATTCTGAATTGCAATATTGTAACAGCATTTTACCTTCTTTCAGTCAGTTTAGATTAAGAAATTTAAAAATCTGAAACTTTTACTTTGTCTTTTGAGGGGACATGGGAGGCACTAAAATGATTACGGTGAGGCAAGAATACAAAGAGTAATAAAATGAGGTACGTTTCCACTTTTCAGAAAGATATGTCATCAATAGATATAACTCCTAGCTTTTAAAATAAAGTTTGTATTGTGAAGTTTTTTTCCCCAAAAATTTAGATCAAGCCATTGGAGAAACATCTTGATAGCAATGGATAAAATCTAAGTCCTTGATTACACCTTTGACTTCTCTGGAGCCAGAATTTCACTCAAGTGGCATTCACAAAGCTATTATCTGTTAATGTACTTTGTGATTCAGACTAATTACATACACAAGTTACAAACCGTGATCTTAATTCTTCCCAACCAAGGGAGCATTTGCTTACAGTTATCACTGTTAAGCTAATGAATCCTTATAGTGATGAAGTGTCTGTCAAGCTGGCTGCCAAGTGTTGCTTCTGTTTTCTGAGAAAAAGAGAGCAAATTCCTTCCTAGAACCTGGAATTGCAGTATTTTATCTGTTGAGCAATGTATGATAAAATATCCATGATTAAAACAAACAAACAAAAACAAATAGAAGGACAGCCATAGGTTGTAGGTGATATATCATTTAAGCAAATTCTGGTTCAGAGAGTTTTCTTTCCCATAGCCACGTAGTTCAAGAGTGGTTATTGCCTTGGGTTAGCCTTTAAAAAATCTTGGCCAATTCTTTAGATACTGTGGCTTATCTGAGTTTTGTTTACTATTCACAGAATAGATAAATTTGACTCCCATTTATGTAATTTCTGATGAATGAATAGCATCCAAAACAATGATAAAGTTTATGAAATGATGGAACCGGGTTTGTAGGCAAAAATGATGTGCGTGGAAGTCATGTCATACAGTTTCCTTCCCCTTTCTTCACACTCACATCAGTAAGGTGCGAATTCCTAGAATATCCAGGAGCAGGGATTGAATCAGTAAATATTCAGAGTTTCTCGATACTGTCCTATAACATGATAATGGAAAAAATATATTGAAAGAAATACTGAAGAATGAACATTTTCTGACATGACTAAGTCAAGTTAAAATACTTGCTGTAAAGTTTCCTTTATAACGTCACTATTGAGTTTTTCTGAGATTTGCCTGATGGTTTTCTACTTAGTTTTCATTTTTAAATACTGAAATATGCAAACATATACCTTTTTTTCCTCTTTTCTTAGGTATGGAAAGAGATCAAGCCCAGAGACACTGATCTCAGACCTCTTGTTGAGGGAAAGCACAGAAAATATTCCTAGATCCAGGTATGTATGAAGATATTTTGTGGTGGCTTTCGTTATTTGTTTGCATATAATAGTTTTGTTCATTATCAATAAACATATTTCAAAGGGAGAAAACACTTGTCACCAACAGCTGGATAAGCACAACAAAAATCCTTTGTTTTTAAGAGCTAGAACCATCCTATGAATGCAAGTAATCTCATACCAGATATGATGAAGTCCAAGCTCCTTGTTTTCCTCTTTTGTGAACAGGCAATACTAGCTGTCTGAAGGGAGGGAAGCATTCCCATAAAAGTTACCCCTTACTGGGCTTTATTGCAATAGAAATTACAGAATTGTACATTGATGCCTGATGGTGATTCATTTACATACTGGATCCCCAAAGATGGCATCTTTTTATTCATTTGCTACTTAAAAAGTTTTACCTTTTTGCTTTAAAGATATGTGAGTGGTGAATATCCAGATATATTAACTTATACACAAATGCAAGGCTGTGATTGATATTTAAAATATAGTATTTCACACTACTTTTGTACCTAATGTTTTACAAAGTAAAAAAATAAAAGCCTTCATATTCCTAATTGCACTTGATTTAAAAGAACAGTGGTGTTTCAAACAACAGTGGGATTTCAGAGGTATGTACTATATTTTTCTAGGCAGGGAATGACACATTAGCTGTAATATAAGATACTACATTGGTGACTACAATTTACGCAGCTGTGAAAATTTTATTTCCTTTTGCCTATGAAAAAATAAAATACTTTTTTTTTTTTTTTTGGCTTGTGAAAGAAAACCTTAGTTTTAGTCACAGAAAAGCATGAATAAGCTCAGATTAAGCCTTTACTGAAAGTCTGATGCTTGCTGATAATACTTCTGCTGCAGAAATAAATGTTTTATGCAGTAGTCATCTCAGGAGTCTACAATCTCTGTATTTTCATAAGTTGTGCAAGGCTAGATTAAACTAGTCAAATACTTGACCGGAATAGTTTGTAGCAGTGAACTTTTGGGCATGATCTTGTCACTGAGAGGTGACCAAAACTTTGACTGCCATCAGTGGGTTGTCCATGAAACCTGCAGTTCTATAGGGAGAACGTTGACTTGGGTTTGATGACTAACCACAGCTGTTGGGAAATGGTTTTCTCTGCAGATGCTTATAAAAAAAAAACTGCACGGAGTGCAGTGAAATGTTTGAGACTATTTTGTATTTTGTAATGATAAGGCAGAATCCTCATATAATGGGAAATTTCCGCTGCCATGAATTTGAGGCAACACAGAGGGTAGTACAAAGTCTAATACTCTATGCAATTTTCCCTCCTTCACAACAGAACTTTATGGTTGTTATTGTTTCAATAATGCTATTTATAACACGCCAGGGAGCTAAGACTCATGAGCAAACTAACAAACTAGTATGCATTTAAGATCAAGAATTGATGAGAAACAGATTTTTATCTCATACCCCCCTGTAACAGCACTTTAAACTGAGAAAAAAACATGGTGTTTGTCATTCGTCGATGACAATTATGTGAGCACTGGGAACAATGATGTCTAGTTTCTTATGGATATGTTTTCTAGGATAAAAGCCAACATGGATTCTGAACTCTGCTCCAGCTTTCCCCCCCATGTGAGGATGTATCTTATTTCTGTACGGTCCTGTGTTTGATGGCACATCAGGAACTTACTATCTCCAAGATACCCGTACCTCTCTCTGACTTGGTGAAAATTGTCCAGAGGGTTGGACAGCTTGTGGGGAAGTTAGAGGAGCCCCGCAGGGGTGGACACACATCAAATTTGCCCAAATACATTGTGGTTGCATAAACATCCTCCTGGAGGCATCTAGCCTAAATGAATTAAAGTCAGGCTGTTATTATTCTGAACTTAAATTATCAAAGTACATGTTTTAGAAATATTTATACACAGCCAGTTATGGTGCAGACGTAATTTCCAGTCAGTGAGTCAGCAGCAGAAAGACACTTCGTGCAATCCCTGAAACTGAACACTGAGGTGTTAAGAAACAGCTTAACTGTATTCAGCCTGGCTGGCTGAGTTCAAACCATCACTTTCTCTGACTAAAATACATGTATGCCCCGTAGCATTTTGCAGTCTAGGTGTGTGTCTGAGCATCCAAAGAAAGGTTAGAGAGATTCTTATGGAAACCAGGTGGGAATTAGGAAGTTAAGGAATTAAAAAAGGAGGTGCCTTGATCTGAGTACAAGTAAGTTTCCATAAGAAAAATGTGAGGGGATGTCTTTCTGATCCTGTGTATCCTATGGAGTTATGACAAAATTTTTATTTCCCAGTAACACTACATATCCCCTCTAATATTGTCTCTTTGAAAGTTAAGTGTCTAGTGTGAAGTAGCTGTCTAGGCTCCCTTTGTAGTCAACTGGAGAGATGACTATCTCCAAAATGAGCCATTCCACCCCAAAACAAGCAGGATTAGTAGCCCTCTCAAGTTGTCAGTGTCTCTCCAGTGACTGTGGAGGCAAACTGGACCTTAAGTCAAGACTAGACACCCAACTTTTAGATAGCAGAAACTATGGCAATCCACTTCGCCGTGTCTCTCTCCATGTTCTACCACTTGCTGAATATCTTTCTACATATCCAGAACAGCTATTTGCAAGCAGAGGCCCTCTGGATCAAATCCTGCACTCAGGACCCCTTTCAGCATGTATTTCAACAGTCTGATGTTAAGCAACAGAATATGATGATAATATTTTAGGATGGTTTTAGGATAGTTACTTTGGTTTTGTCCGAGGATGCTAACAGCAGGACATGTTTTTTTTTGTCTCTCTTTGAAAACCATTTACTCGTGAAAAATCTAAAAATCTCCCTTACGAATATGTTTGTATTTTGACATATCATAGTTTTCTAGATTTTGGCCATCCAAGATTCCTCTGTTTTGATGGGAGTCTCCAGCTGCAAATGTGAATGTGTATTCCTTATTGGTGCCATTATTAAAATGAAAATTTTAAGTAGTTGTAACTTTGGATTTTCCAGAAGGGACTGTAATGTGTTTAATAGTGTCTATTCATAATATGTTACAGGTTTGAAGACCCTTCGATGTGGTGATGGGATTTTCAGCACACCGTCAAAACTTTTCCTAGTTTTCAATTCATACTCCACTCCTCTGAAGCGAATCATAGTGTCATTCCCAGTGCATGCAGCCATTGTACTGAATTCTGTAGAGTTTTTCCCTCGTCATATTTGTATATACCTTTATTTAAATAAATTATTTGTGCATTCCAAAATACAACATACTAAATGAAAACAAGCACTCCTGTCATTGGTATAGCAAACAATGGTTTTAAACAATTAAAACTGAATTATAACCTCCCTGCAGTCTAACGTAGTATGGACAACAACACTGTCACCGTTAATACAGCAATTAGTATGCAAAGTAATATAAAGGCATCATTTAAGGTGGCCTCAAACTCCGCTCAGCTGTTGGATTTATACAAAACTGTTTAAAATAATTTATCATGTACTACATAATTTAGGAAAATACTGTTCCAAGAGGAGATTGCTTGGAATCACCATACTAAAAACTTACTTAGTATGTACACTGACAAATGCATTAAAATTAAATTTCAAAATACAAAGGAATGAAGTGACGGCTTAATTCTCCTAACTCCTCCGAACTGGTTTGAAGCCTGGGTGTAAGCCTGAGCTAGGAATTTTAAATGAAACAGGTATAACATGTTTGTTTTGGCAATATGCAAAGCAGCAGAAAACAGTATCTAAAGTAACTCATAAAACAGGACAATTGTACAGCCACTTGTGCCAAAAAGGAGACATCTAATATTGCTTAAATTAATGGGCATGCTGCTTAATCACAGGAGCGTGCTGGTAAATTACAAGCCTTTGGGTACCTGCACTCTGAGCACTTCTCTCATTTGGAAATATTCATAGTTTGTTTTCACCACAAGAATGTACCTGGAGTGGGACAAGGGGAACTGCCTTCATTTTGTTTTTCTATATTTTTAATGAATTTCATCACTAGCCTAGTAAGGAAGTTACTTATATGTAAGGACTTTGGAGGAATGCCCCAATGTTTTTGTTCAAAGTAACATAAGATAATGGCAGCATGTGTTACCCTTGTTCTTAAGTGGTTTTTATTCAGAGAGGCTCATCTTGCAGTATGGTCATATGCAACATGACACAGATGCTGATTCTTGGTTCCTGATATAGAAGCACAATTTCTTTTCTTTAAACACCAGAACTGGATATTGTGTAATGAGGCACATTAAATGTTCCAGGTTGGAGAAGAATCAGCGTGAAGGTTAATACATTTCCATCTCACTCCTGATGTTTAAGTGTTTTCACAAGGCTGTTGCCCGCAGGAAAGATGCATCAGTACAAGTCAGTTCCAGACCCTTACAAATGCAGGCTGGGTATTCACAAAGCATTACCAGGTTCCCAGGACTTACCAGCTTTTTTGATCACACTTTCTTCAGTAAAGCATTATATATATATATATATATTTGTAAAACATCTAGATGCCACTTGAATTGGCAGATTTTGCCTTCAGCAGCAGTATTTTCACTTACAGGCTTGATGATGGGTTTCATAGTTAAATCGAGAGGATTAAGAGCAGTCTACTAGTGGCACTAATGCACATGGTTTAGTGGTGGAACTTGGTAGGCCAGGTTTATGGTTGGACTTGATGATGTTGAATGTCTTTTCCAACCTAGACAATTCTATGATTCTATGATAAAAATGTTTGGGGCCACCTGTATAAACCATTGCCACCAAAGGCAGCAAAGTCATGCTGTTCAGAGGGACTTCAGCCACAACTTGCTGATGCTGCAGGAGTCTATCAGCTGCAGGCCAGGACCTGCTGGGTGAGAGGCCACCATATGGTGCTTCTTGGAATAATTATTCAAAAGAAAACGAGATTGGTGAGGTACCTGCTATATGTTATCTCTAATTCCTGGTTATTCCAAGTAACTACACACATATATTAATGACTGCGTAAATGTTAAAATCTGTAGGTGATACACCAAACTCACGTTGCTTAGCACTGTTATTGCAAATGTGCCCTAGTGGAGAAGGAAAGAGTTAAAGGAGAATTAGTGCATGCTAATTGTTCGTGCTGAGCAGTTCCAATCCATTACCTGAATTTTCTTGAAGTTAAAGAACTCCCATGTGTGTAGAAAAACTAGAAAACTCTAAAAAATGCCAGGTTTATTATTAATGAGCTGTAAAAGACAGAGGTGAGGCAAGGCAAAGCAGTCACACAGCATACATCTATCCACACCATGCTATGATTTTCTTTCTAAAACCTTCCTGTCCTGGCAGACACAACCTCACCAGAGAAGGCCAACGTGCTTAGGGCTTACTTGCCTCGTGTACTTCATATACCACTCTTGACAACCACGACATTGAAAATATTGGATCAGCTCCCCAAACTGCAGGATAGGCTTAGAAAAATGAGCTGTGAAATGAAGATAAATGCTGGATTCGTTTGGCTTGGCTTCCATATTTTGACTTTAAGCTTAACCTTTTCATCTTTTTCTCTCTAACCATGAGAAATAGAGCCTTGTTTCTAAAACAAAGGCTGAAATTTATGTCAGACTCTGAGGAAGTGCCAGGAAAAACAACAAAAAGTGAGAACCATAAAAGTATTCTCCTGTTTATTTATTGAGGGTTTGAAATTGTAAGTAATGTACATAGATAGGTGTAAAACATTTAAAAGGCAGTCCACCTTTGCCTTTGGCAATTCCTGTAATAGATGTCCCTGAGTTACACTCAATTTTGATTTAACAAATGAGGGAATCCAGATACTCCCATAAAACTGTATATCGTCTCTTCTAAGACAGGAAATTCTGTTCTTTTCTCTCTCCATCCCCAGAAAACCAGTCTATCACAATGCTTTCAGCTCTGAAAATCTGTGCCAAAATACACAAATGTTTAGTCCTCTGATGGCTATTCCCCTTCTTCCTGGTGTGGAGTGAAACATTGTTCCTGTGGCTGGTGTCAGACCCAACTGGAATGGTGTTGGTGCCCATTACTCAGCTACTGTCCCCATTCTTGATGGGAAAGAGTCACCCATCAAGCCAAACTTTTCCTCACATGTCATTCAAGAGTTGGAAACCCCATTCTGGTGGCGGGCAGAGGGCATGGACAGCCTTCTACAGGCAGGGCAGCTTTGCTCTGCCAGAGCATCCTGATCAGGGTGGCTGTGACTGGGGAGGAGGAGACAGCCCCACCACAGCTTCCACCATGAGGAAGCAGAGAGGTTCTGGTGGTGTGAAGCTGGAGGGAAATGCAAGCGGGTGAGGCAGCTGAGGTAGGAGTGATCTTGATAGGTGTCCTGGCCTCAAACCAGACCCTAGACAAACATTTTAAAACAAAAGTCAGAAGATATGCCAGAATTTATTGTGACAGAGTCTGTGTTTGTCTTTTGAGATTTTCATTTACAGCTTGTGAAAAGCTGAGGTCAGAGAAAGGAGAAACAACAGCATACCAGAAATGAGCAGCTGTGGCTTTGTAATAGCAAAGTCAAGAGAACGTGCCTTGTGTACATTTCCAAAGCAAACTGTTACGGGAAGTGGTACTCTTTGCTTTACTCCAAACAGGTGCTTTACAGCCCCCTCCCTTTAAAAGAAGTAAACAGCACTAGGTTAAAAATACATGACCAAAAAATAACCCTAGCAAAAATTATTTCCTTTTGGAAAGGCTTTTGGTTTTTAAGCGTTAAGGAAAAAAAAAAAGTCTTAGGAAGTATTTCCCAGAACATCTTTTCTTTCATGAATTTGTGTTTTCTCTTGAATTAAAAAGCATTTTGATTACTTTCAAGGTTTGTAATATTCTTTTCTAAATCATAACCAAGAGGAAAAGATGCCAACATGCTTCTTCCCACTGCACACAACTGAACTATTTCACAAACTTAGAAAAACTGGACAAACTGTTCCAGTAATACTCAGCAAGGTATTTAAATGAATATAAGGTACTTAAATGAATATTTTCTAAATTTAATCCAATACTGGTTTTGCAGTATGTTTTTTTTTGGTCAAAGAATCCAAATCTGCCTTGAGATCTGCACATTGTGTGTCCAGGAATAGGAGAAGGTAAAACTACATGGGACTGTGCTCATCTGTATATACACAGCTCTGAAAAACAGCTTTCATGGGTGTGAAAGTATTCCCCTTACAGGAGACATGATTTGGCAAAAAGCAAGTGGTTTATGTCAACCTCTGTGCTGCCATCTAAAACAGATGGTTCTCAAAAGCAAACCAAAATTATGCCAGCAGTAAGATAGCTGGGGTATCTTGTGTGTGAACCAAATAGATGGACTGTGACCAAAGAAAGCGGTCCATATGTATTTCAGTGAAATAAGAAAACAATTCAAAATCTATCCCTTGGGGCCAGCTTCCCACGAAGCCCCAGGGTTACAAACACGTGTCAGCCCTCCAGCCCATACTTCACAGATCCTGAGTTATCACTGAGTTTGAACTCCTGTCAGATCTGGTTGTTTAATTTAACATTTAATAATAGTTTCCTAATAATAAATTATCAGAGTAATTTAACACACACCACTAATGTAAATTAAAAAACCCTCCTGCTTCATGTTGGTGGTTTAGTACCCTGTGTGAGAAATTGCACCTGCGTGGAAATTGCCTAACTAATGCAGCAGTTCACATCAGGCCAGCGTATTTTATTATCTGGCAATATTGTTATCAGTCATTTATTTATCTGTATTACAGAAGCACCTGGGGACTCCAGATACGGGGCTCATTGTGCTGTGGTTTGTAGAATTATAGTAAGAAAAAAAAAATCATCCTACACTGGAGAGATAATTCATCCAAATGCAAAGAAAGAAAGTGGGAGGAAACTCGGGCTAAGAATTAAATATGATGGGAAGGATATGGTGGCCCTACTTTTAGAGTCACTGATTGCAACAATTAACAATGTGCTATAAAACATGTAGCCCCAACATTATCTTGCTTCCAGTTCATATGTATGTTTGCTGAGCTCTTCGTAATCCAAGTAATTTGCTTTTCCCTAATGACCAACTCTTTGCAAGGCCAGAGCCCTCCCAAGCTCTGTTTCTCCTGGACCTGAAAGATGGTCCAACCTCTCCCTGCGACAGACAGCCAGCTCCAGCCCTGCACTCGCTGCAGGCTGTGAACTCGCCATACCCTCTGACCAAATTCCTGGCTTTAAACACACCCCAGGGAAACCTGGTCCTGACAGTACAGGATGAGCCCTGGAGGCGTCCTGCCTTTGAAAAAATGGGGTTGATGGGAGCAGGAGACCCCTGAGAGGGACTCGTAGGAACAGCTGCTGGTGCTGCAAATCAGCAACCTCTCCCACAGCTACGAGGGTGCAAAGTGCTCTTTTTCAAAGGAATATGTTCTTTTCAACTAAGAATGAGGGTTCAGGAAGCTCAGTTGTAAGTAGGTGATTGGCTGCTTAGGAGATCTTTCACGTTTTTCTTTCCACAAGGTCCTGCATCCCGTTTTTAAGCTTCTTTCCCTTCAAAATACACCTATTTATTTTCTGTGCTTGGATTAGTTTCTTTTATATGGAAGAAAATAAGGATTGCCATTTAAAGTTTTTCTGCATTTATGATGCAAACTCTTCTTTATATTCAGGAATGATTTTCTTGTATTTATCCATGCATTCACTCTACCATGTAGATGACAATTACTGTTGTTCAAATATTTTTTGCAGTGAAGTCAGCTGGAAATACAGCCTTGTACAAATCCTGTTCCATGAGCAATGGTACAGAGGGTTTTGCTCAAAACAATTGCACTGGTACTTTTTTCACTTCTTAGTAAAACTTGAGGGTGGATTCTAATGAAGTCATCTAAATTAGGAAATAAACTTTGTTAATTGAGTGTTGTAGTCCAAAGGCTTGGGCACCTTTTGATATGATCAGTTTTCTTCTGAGCAAGAAGAGTCAAAATTAAATAATGAGATCAATTAGAAACATTAACTTGCTTTTAATATGTCTGTATTTGAAACGTTTTAACTTCACCTTGGTCATTTGCTGCCTTCACATCAGCAATCAGGAAAGTCAGAAAATTACTGACTTTTGACATGAAGCTTTGCAATGCTGCACCATGGCCTTGGTGTGAATCTGCTTTTAAAAGATGAATTGCATTTAGAACCGCTTAAAAACACATCTTAAATTGGCTGCCTTATCTGTCTTAGCCAGAAGTGCGTTTTACATTTCTTCACACACGAGTGGTGGTACCCAGCTCTACTGCAGCGCGGTGCACATCAGAGTGTTTGTGCTTCAGCACGCGTGGTGACTGTCACAATAGCGTGTGTGGACTGAAATATATTTCCTGTACCGTGAGTCATACCTGGTTATTAATAATGAACTACATTTAAGTGGGAAGAAGTCAGTTTTCATTCCCTTTAAACGTCCTGATTTACCAGCTTCTTTAAAAAAAAAAAAAAAAAGAAATTCACCAGCAACAAAAAAGGTGTTTCAGCTTTACGTTCTGTCAAGGAAATAGGCTGAGACAATGAGATGTTATATTTAAATTTTCTTAAGTGTGTTTCTTCCTGACCAGGCATACCACATTTTCCTCTGGTGTTCAGAGGGAAACTCCAGGCAGCTGGTTAATGCTGAATCTCTCTGTTATGGACATTTCTCTTTTTTTCACCAGCTGGATGACTATTTCCAAAACAGGCTGGCTTACAGGCATTGCATTTACCCAGCCAACTGCCTCTCTTGTTCATCCTCACATGGTTTCTAAAAAAGAAAGCAGTTTTTGCAGGTAAAATATGTGTTTCTGTTGTACTTTTTTACCTCTTTCAATGTAACCTGTTTCAATGTAAAAAGGAGGGTGGATCATGTAGTTTTGCCAGCCACAAAGGTTATATACTAGAGCCATATTTTAAAAATTTTAAGTACCATACTCTGCATATGATACCATAAGGTGGGCTTTTCCCTCATGCTGTGCCCCCCCAACTGTGCCTCTCCTTTGATAGCTCTGCTCAGAGATTTGACTACAATATCTCCCTGTCAAGCTTGCCGTGTAACAATAATTTGCATTAATTGATCTAATTAGATAACATGAGTCAACTCTAAATCATATAAAAACTTTGTCATTTGGAAGTATCAGAAATGAATAAATTTACAAGATTTTTTTTTTTTTAAAGGGGGTTGTGGAGGCTTTTATCATAGATGTTAGGTGAGTGCAGGTCTCTGTGCTATATCAAGTAGTAATAGCAGTAATTAGGGACCTGTGTTGGCCCCTTTTCACTACAGTGGGAAGTGACTTACAGTGTGAACATTGAGTTGTGATGGTTGCCAGAAGTGGCAGAGAATCAACTCTTTGTTCTAATGGTTTAACAGAAGGTGTCTGCCTTACTGTCTCAGCAAGAGTTTGGCTTAGTCTCCTTGGGAGGGAAACTACAAATTTCAGGCAGCTGGCACAAGGATAACTTTGATAAATCCAGGTTGCTATCAACTTTTCATCAGTGTGAAGAGTATAGTGGGAGCTGTCAGAAGTCCTCCGAGCTGTAATACAACCCACCTTTGACCAGCAGCAGTGCAGGTCATGGGGACCTTGTGAGCAAAACCCACAGAAAGACCATGAGAAGGAGCATGAAATAGTATTCTCTGTAAAAAATAATGATTCTAAGAAACCATAATATTCTCTGATTTTCAGGAAACACACATCATTTTTCCTTTATCAACTTAAAGTGGGGGGCATTTTATTGAAAAAGAGAATCTTCAAATACCAGAGATGAAAATGAGACTAGATATAATCTGGGATGGCATCCTTGAGTATGTGCTGAGCCACTGGCAGGTCAGAGGGACAGAAACAGCAATCAGCCCCTTCATGATGTTATTGCCCTTCTCTAAATGGTAGTTAGGGTGTTTTTCTACCAGCTCCAGTGTCTACATTCATATGGACTTGTGCAAATCAGAAGCAGAAGATGATCAGTCAACAATGCCTTTCACCTTCCTGACAACAGCAAGGGTATTTCTATCTGGATGTGAAGGAAACAGTGAAATGTGCCCCTGGATGCTGAGGCAGGAGAGGCTTATGAAAAGACTCTACCTGCTATTTGCTAAAATATCTTGATTTTTAATTGTACATGGTGAATGGGGAAAGAAGGGAAAGGGAGCTGATTCAGTATTTTTGACTGCTCAGAGAAAAAAGACATTTCCATCCTCCCCTCTACCCTCTCCCCATGAATGCTTTTGGTCAGTTGCAAAGAAAGGGTCCCAGATTTTTTTCTTTGACAAATCGATGCCAGCACAAGAGAGGAGGCTGCACGCAGCCCAGACCTCACCAGAACCTCTCCAGCTGAGCAACTGGCCAAGCTGGGGCCTCTGGTATCGAAACTGGCACTGCTGCTGAATCCCTACAGTTTGTCAGCAAAGCTAATAGCATTTCCTGTTCTCACATCTTGGGTTCTTGGAGTTTTTGGACTGTCCTAGCCTGCACCATGGATGTAAAAGTCACCAGAAAAGCTGTAGTGAAAAGCACAAAAGCCAAAGCTACAGCACCCCAGACAATCAGTACTTGGTGCTCTGAAAAGAGCATTTCTTTCTTCTCTGGGTCTCATGGGGCTGGTTTTCATGCTAAGATGATATATAAAGTAATGGGATTTTTGCTTTTTTTAATGTTACCGTTTTGTTTACTAAAATAATTGTGTACAATAAAACAAAGAATACAACTCTAGTGGGATCGTTCAGTGAAGCAACTAGAGGATGTGAAAACATATTGGCACACCTCAGGGGGTTTATGCCTCTTCTTTAGTCTATCTAGTGTAGCCCACTGTTAGAGACATGGTATTAAACTCAGCTGACCATTTGTAAGCCTTGCTGTGACAATTCTTCCCTGTCTCAGCAGTTTCTTTAATCCTGTACATGCTGTATGTAAAAGACCCTGCTTTCTTCCCATCTCTGCTCTATTAAATGCTGGTTTGAAAAGTATAGCTCAGGATAAGAATGTAAAGTATTAAAAACTGACCTCTCACCATGCTGTAAAGTAAATGGCATTTGGAACATTTTCATGATGAAGAGATGCTTCCAAAAAAAGGTCGGTAATGACATACAAAAGCCACTTCACAATCATTTTACATGCCTTCAAATATTCATCATTATGCTGGACCCTAACGGGTATGGAACTGTGCTGCTTGCTGTGGAGATCTCCTTTGCAAGCCTAAAGTCTTCAACAGCCTGAGAGACCCATCTTGGAAAACCTCCCCTGATGGAATGGATTTAGGTTTTGTCAGGGAGAACCTCTTAGGGCTCCCAGTCTCAAACGTGACAGCCTTGAATTTGGCTTTGGTGCTTTCTCCCTTTTCACACCTAATTGGCCTGAGCCCTTGGGGACTGCAGAAGGAAGGGGATTTCAGAGGAACGAGGTGAAATGTGGGGGTGATGTTATAGTACCTGGGGTGGGATTTGCTTGGAGAGAGACCACAGATCTGCGGCTCACTTGCTGGGGAACTGTCAAAGCCGATACAGCTCCCACCTGAACAGTGAAATGGTGAAGTGCAGCCTAGCAGGGAGCTGAAAGTAAATTTTACACAACTTCAGGGTGGATAAAATAGATGCAGCCCATCAGTGCTGGTTCAGCTGGCCCAGCACTCCAGCACCACCAGGCAACACCCGAGGATCCTCAGGGGAAAGCTCCCTCCCTTCTGTACAGTGCGGAGTATCTATTGCCACTGAGATAATTAGATTTAATTGTCTTTATTCTTGCATGAAGTAGGATTTTTGCAAATCCCTCCATTATCAGCTTTGGAAAAAAAAAAAACAAAACACAAAACAAAACATAACAAAACAAACAAACATAAACCTGTCTGTTCACATAGCCCGGAGCTTAACCTAAATATTTTTGGTGGTGACATTACTGTAAGTGATGTTAACAGGATCTGGATGTTACACCTCACTGGTCAGGGAGCGGATAGCATATTTTGGCAGATTTACTCACTTCGTTTCTGCCTCTCGTGAAAGGAATTTGATTAGACATTTCTTCTATACTCTTCAGAGAAGAGCTCGGAGGGAAATACTTGGAGAGCACATCGACCTATTAAGTTGCCTGATTTGTGGCCGCAGCTGTTTCCTTTGTCTGAGCACAGGCAGGAGCAGAGATTCATATAGGGGAAAGGAGCTCCACCACGCTTGGTTTGCTGTGAGCTGCTCATCGGTACCCTCCTGCACTCCTGGTGGCTCTGGTGGTTTGGGGGCATGCAGCCAGAGCATCCTGGTGGGGGCACAGCCACACTCAGGCCTTGGGAGAGCTGCTTCAAAGCAAAAAGCAGCAAGGTGCTGCTTTTCTAACACTTTAAGCCAGGAGACCATAACCATGACTCTTTAGGGAGAATCAGGCAACTTCCCATGTTTTGATGTGCTTCTTATGCAGCCTGACAAGCATCGTGTACGAAGGCACCGTCACTGCTGGGAATGCCATGTGGATCACGGGGCTGTAGGCACCTCTGCTCAGTGGTAGAAGGTGTGGGTGACTTATATGGACATTGGGAGAATGGCAATCTTTAGATCTTTTCTGGAACAAAACCTAAAAGCTGCTAAAGTACTTCAGGCAAATTATAACACCCACCTTACATTTTAATGCCACCTTAAACTGTATTCTGCAACAGTCAGCTGTGGGAGGAGATGACATAAACAGACAATTAACGTTTCTTTTCACTTGCCAGTTAAGACTGAAAAATGTGGTCACTGAGCTGTCTTTTTCTGACATTTTCTTAACAGCTTCACATTTTGCAGAGAAGTTGCCTTCACTCCCCATGCTGAAGCTGTGCTGTAAGCAAAGTGAGGAGTCTCTCCCCTCCACCGCATGGACCACCACCCTTTGTGGGCACCACACGTCTCCACCCTCCACCGGCTGCAAAACCCCCTGCTGTTTTCCTGGGACCATGTGTTTTGCTGGATGTGCCAGCACCTGGGTCCCCAGGGGCTGGAGGAGGGTCCCAGTGCAGGGCAGTCCTCCACCCAGGGCTACCCAGAGCTAGGCAGGGCTAGGAGAAGACTGGTGTCAGGCAGCTGTGACAGCTGGTAGTTGCACCATCTGAATTCCCCTTTGGATCTATTTAAGTCGTGTCTGTACTTGAAATATCCTGAAAATACAAATCACAACCTCCTTGCAATCAAGTATTTGAGTACACCATTTTCTCTAGAGCAACCCCGCTGCAGCACAGACCTACCTGGGAGCTTTGAGCTCTCTCCCATTCACCTCTGCATTTCAGGCACCCAGCAGCTAATTACGCCAGCTGCCTGCTTTTTTTTTTTTTTTTTTTTTTGAACAGAACTCCCTAAAACAGCTTCAGGTTTCATGGTGGTAATCTGCATTGTCAGCAGTGACTTTGTGGGTACTGACAAGCTGAGCTCGAGATGCATTGTCTCACAGGAGGTGGGTGGTGGGGAGAAAAGATCTGTCTTTTATAAATATATTTGGATAATTGCATTTTCCCAAATCGCCTTTGTGTCCTTTCCCACTCCCATCTGAAGACAAGAATATTAACAAAAGGAAGTCTGATATTTGCTGTTGGGATAACCAGATTTCTGACTTTTCAGTCATAATTTAGATATTTTTTTTAGATGTCATACATATTGAGTGTGATTGAATTTCTGCCAGAATTTTATTAGATAACTGGCACAGCACTTCTCCCAGCAGTGAGACGCTAAAGAGAAATGCAGCAAAGGAAAGGAAAATAAGAAGATGGAAGAAAAAAAATGAAAAGAAAAGAAGTCACAATCTGAAAGGCAAATAGTTTTTTTGATTATTATTATATTATTATTTTTTAATTAAAATGAGTATGAATCACAGTGCAACATCAACTTTACGTCTCAGTTTCACTTAGTTAAAGCTATGCTCCAGGTTAGGAAAAAAAAAAAAAGCCTCCAGGCGTGGTTTGGAACTGATTGAGTTGCCTTCCTGTGGTCCCTCTACATACATGGTTCTTTTTAATTAAAGAACTCTTATTTCTGATCATAAATGTCTGGACTAAACCTAATTTTAATCAAATCCATCCACAAAGCACCACTTATATCTACCAAAATCCAGGTGTGTGCTGGCAGTGCCGGAAAGCAACACTGCCCCTGTATAAAATGGATTCTCCACTTCCCTTGATAGAACTGGGGCAAGCTGCTTCCCACAGCTTATGCTATTTAAGCTAATCTAGAGGGGAGGGGGGAAACAAATGTGCTTCTGTGAGGCAAAGCAGCCCGCCAGCCCTCCTGCAGCAATGGCCTGGGTGCATGTTTTTTGTCCATAGAGTGTGGAAAAGACGCAACGAGCTCTCAGCTGCCTTGTGTGGGTACAGAAATGGCCAGAGGTGGTGACCAGGGACTGGCTGATGCCCTTATGGCATAATAATTGTTTATCTGCATGTAACCAAAGCCACTCTTTCTGACAGAAAAGGATTTGCCCTGGCTAAGCTGTGCACATTTTCTACAACGGAAAAGCAGAGAGGGGTATGCAGCAGCTGATCTTGCCAGAGCTGTAGTAGTCAGAAGAGAATTGAATGAATCTAAGTAAATAAGCTTGATGACTACCTTTAACAATGCTGCAAACAGGTATTAAAAACCAGTGGTGGAGAAAGGATTATGTGCATGCATGCATATATTGTTCTGCTAGAGTGAACAAACACAAGATGAAACTAGGCCAGAGGGCTACAAACACGGACAACCACCTATTGATCAGTTGAAATGCGACCTGGAGAGGAACTGGTTTTAGAGCATAATTACAATAAACACAGCTTATTTGTGCTAATGGAGCCATCAGTCACAATATCAGCAAAATGTTTTAGAAAGAGCGTTAGTGAAAACAGAAAACTCCTTTCTGAGAAAACTGTATGTCTTAAAATGGTGTTAAAGAAAACCAGGAACCCTCTTTTTGTGATCATATAACTCAGCTATGTACAGAACTATGTAGCAACCTATGTAATCAGAATTTTGTATTAAGTACCAATCATTTTGCTCCATGTGTAGGTATATTTGCAGGCATGCAAGCATATTTTTTTTGGGTATATATATGTGTGTATATACACATAAACACATATACTTACGTGCATATTTGCATGTAAATATTATTTTTTGTCATCGAGGGGACACATACTTCTGGTTCTGTTTAGTCTTGTGATCTCTTGCTTCTTTTCTTGCTTGCTTTTGGTGCCCCAGTTTGGTCTGATCCCACCTGCTTCTCCACCAGCACCTCTGCAGGTGCAAGAGAGGAGGTTTTGTTTGGCAGTGGAAAGAAAGGGGAGGAATGCTAAGCAGTTTTGCAGAAAAGCTACAAAAGGCAGCCTGCTTCCAGCAGCTCTGTATTCCCCCAGATTCTCCTTCCTTCCTTCCCTTACCCTGAGGTGGACTCTCTCAACAACTTCTATTTCTTATTCTGTATGTTAAAAATTTGAGTATCTATTTTTTGAGGTTATGGGCAGAGAGGATATTTATATTAAGTAGGAAAAATAATAATCACGTTACTCTAGGAAGCCAAACCATAGGTCTTAATACTTTCAAAGATCACTTCATCATTTTGTTCACTTCCCCCTGAAGGGAATCAGATTACTAACCACGTCGCTGCTCCATGGGGCGGCTGCACAGCTTTTTTTCAGTCTCTTTCTGGTTAACCTCTTTGTCATAATATTGATTTTTAACAAAAATATCCTTTCTGCCTTACTTAACTTTGATATGCCACAGAGCCCTATAACTATAGCTATCTTTAGATCATTGTCTAATCTTAGTATTTGAAATCAAGTTACTATGTCTAATCAGTCCTTCCCAGAAGTGCTGTACTACAGCCATGCAAGGAGTTTATTAAGAAACTCACCTGACTTTAGCTTTGCCTCCTGACAGCACCACAGACCCCAAAATTGCTTCAGCCCACCTTCCTGCAGGCCAGAGGGCCTGGGACGGGACTGGCAGGGGATCTTGCTGCTGCCCTGGTTTCACTGGGCTTCTGGGAGGCTCATCCTGGTGTGTAGGTCTGGTGAGTGGCTTATGTCTTCTCCTGCACAACCTATGCCATCAGTGTTATATGGTTGTCTGGGGCTATCAGCTTCACCTCATGGACGTTGGCACTGAATTCTTGGGATTTTCCTTGTGTGCAATCATGTAGAGTCTGGTCTTGGCTGGGAAGGTCAGGAATTGTGTCCATGGTAGCTGTGCTCCTTGCAATGCGGCTTAACCCTTACACCCTCCCAGCACCTCAACGTAGGCCACAGGAGCACATCCCATGGCCCGGGTGCCTGCTCTGATCTCAGCTGCCCCTGGCTGCCGTGGTGGTTGTGCCCCCTGCTCTCTTCTGTCCCTCTGAAGAGATGGAGGGGTGTCTGGAAGCAGAGTGAAGCTCCCCTGGCCCTGGTTTGCAGGGCTTGCCAGGAGCTGGATTATGTAGTTGCCTGCTGCTTTGTGCAGAGGCCTGGCAAAGGGAGATGATCGCAGTGGTCCTGCCCTAAAACCAACTCAGGCACTGGGTTAAGATCCTGGTTCAGGTCAATATACTAGCTGGGGCACCAGGCAGGCATCAGGACAGCCTTCTCCAGCCTCCAGCCATGGCTTTTTCCTTCTCTTGTGCTCTTGCACGTGCATGTGCACATACATTCTGTCAGTCAGAGACAACAGTGGCATGTGGGAGAAAAGAGACTACTGGAGCAAAAGAAAGGACTTTGCTTTCTCTCTGCTGGTGTTTGACCTTCTTCTCACAGAATCACAGAAAGGTTGAGATTGGAAGGGACCTGTGGAGGTCATCTGGTCCAAGCCGCTGCTCAATCAAGGACATCTAAAGCAGGTTGCCCAAGACCATGTCCAGGTGGCTTCTGAATATCTCCAAGGAGAGAGACTTCACAGCCTCTCTGGGCAGCTCAGTTCTAGTGCTCAGTCACCTGCACAGTAATCATTTTTTTTCCAGATATTCGGAAACTCTGGTGTTCCAGTTTGTGCCCATTGCCTCTTGTCCTGGCACTGGGCACCACTGATAATAGCATGGCTTCACCCTCTTTGCACGCTCTCTTCAGGTATTTATACACATTGATAAGATTCTCCCTGGCCCACCTGTTTTCCAGGCTGAACAGCCCGAAACTTCTCAACGCCTCCTCATAGGCAGGGGAATTTTGGCCCCTTGGTATTGGCAATGCCAAGCAATTCCCGAGCGTGCCAGGATGGTTATTCTATGCGGTACGTTTGCCCAGTGAAGGTTTTTTGGGACAGAGATGATGTTCTGCAGCACGTATGCACATGCAGTCTCTTCTCTCCCATCTGGCTCTCTGATGGAACAATTACCTTGTGCATGCTGGTCACAAAGGAGCAGAAAGTGGCACAATGCTCTGTCATTCTGGCTTTATAGAGGCAATTATGTGACTCCCTGTTAGTGTCTACTGTGTCATTACCACCATAAGCTTTGTTTTGCTGTCCTTTTCCAAGGAACATTAATTAGGAGTGACAAACTTGTATGCCAGACAAAGGTATTGCATCAGTTCAGCAATTTGTAAACATTTCTGGATGGGGTATGTAGTTCTTTATGAAATGCTGGTAATTAAGTCCAGATAATAATCCCTCCAGCCCTTCAGAACAATCAAACAAAATGTTAATTAAAAAATCAGTGTCCTCCATGTAGAAACGAAGTAGTTCAGGTCATGGCAATTAATTATATTTTTCTCTATCCCCAAAGCAGTTTTTATGGCTTTGGTCTGTGAATATTAAAAATAATCTGGTGATGAGAGACCAGATGGCTAAGAAGGCTGAAAATGGAATGTGTTGCTTTTTGCTTGTGGATGATGCAGTTCATTCAGATGTTGTTGCTTCTGATGTCTCTTGAATTGTGGAAATAAAATGAATTGGTGAACCACAAAATTACCCCCAAACAGGACATAATTTGCACCGGTAAGGAAAAATCTCAGACAAGGCTGGCGAGATTAAAGAGCTTTATAACTGGTTTTATTTGACTGTAATTAATAATTCTAGGCACCATCCTATTGAGGGATTATTACATTTTTTATATATTTTAGGAATGTGTTATATTTGGAATAATTCTATTATTCCTATCTTTTCTCATTATCTCCAAATTATTAAATATTATTTAAAATTATCCATTTTAATTATTCCAAATTATTTCTAATTATTTTAGAAAAAATAGCACTTTGTCTAGATTTCCAAGTTGGACTAATCTGGTGGAAAGAATTAACTGACTTCTGTGATTTTTTGGATCAAGCCTTTAGAAAGCAATATCATTTACACAGCTTATTTCAATTCTGAATGCTTGTGTATTTCTTAGCCTACAAAATTCACCAAATCCCTTACCTTTTACATTAGTTAGATATATTTGAGAAAGTATTACACTGTTTGTGATCTTCCCATCTTCTGGGAGCTTCAGTTTCTAATGCGGAGACCTCAGCACTTCACAAGGAAAATGTATTTTAAATAGAATGAGAAGCGGAAGAAACCACTCTCATGCAAGTAATATCAAAGCCATAAAACTGAGTTTCATAAAGGTGAAAACTGGCAGTGCAGCACAATTGTATATCCAGACTTAACCCCTTCATTATTGAAGAGGATAAGCCACTCTCAATCCCCATTTTACCTTCCCATTGCACTCCTAGCTTTGTAAGCACCTGCGTGACTAAGGCAGTTTGTGTTTTACTGCAATTTCCTGGAAGGCTCTTTTGTAGTGCAAATTGACTTTAATGTTTCTTCCATCAAAATTTTTGTTAGGCTTAAAAAACATGCCTTGAATACATTTCTAGGAGGAACTGGAGGTTCCCACTTCCATACTCCCACTACAATGACTCCTAATAAAAGAAAGGAGACTAAGTTGTTCCAGGGCAATTCCTTGTCAACAGCAGAAGAGCACTAGAGATCCTCTGCCACACAGTAATGTGCACTAGTTGGGGGTCCGTATCATATCTAAAGAGATGTTGGAGTAGGCCCTCCCTCTGCCATTTATAGGATTCCTTTTCAAAGGAATATAGGATTCCTCTTCAAGAAAAAGCCTTTGATAAGCAATGCTTCTCCTTGTCCCTTCCAAACCCAATTTTTCTATAGTAATTATGGCATCTTCATGTTTCAGGGATGTTTCAAGAGAGGCTTGTTCACCACTGAAGAAGGATACTATGCTGTACTTGAAGCGATGCTCCCCTCTCCATTACAGCAGTAATGGTACGTAGTCTTAGCTTAAGTGGCCTCCTTGTTAGAAGAAGCTGAGATGCATTGATTTTCTCTGCAGCTCTGAGGTAAGTAGATCTGAAGTGCACTGGAGACTGACTGGTTCCATTTCATTGCCGTTTCCAAGCTGACACCCTGAAGAATCATAGAATCAGAAAATGGTTTGGTTGGAAGGGGCATTAAAGATCATCTAATTCCACCCCCCTGTTATGGGCAGGGACACCTCCCACTAGACCACGTTGCTCAAAGCCCCATCCAGCCTGGTCTTGAACACTTCCAGAGATGTGGGGCATCCACAGCTTTTCTAGGCAGGCTGTTCCAATGCCTCGCCAACCTCTGGGTAAAGATTTTCTTCCAAACATCTAATCTAAACCCACCCTCTTTTAGTTTAAAGCCACTACCCCTTGTCCTGTCCTTACACTCCCTGACAAAGAGTCCCTCCCCAGCTTTCCTGTAGGCCCCTTTAGGTACTGGAAGGCTGCTGTAAGGTCTCCCCAGAGCCTTCTCTTCTACAGGCTGAACAAGCCCAGCTCCCTCAGCCTGTCTTTGTATGAAACTAAAGCTGGTAACTAAAAAAAATAAACATTTCTTGACCCTTACACTTTCTCTGACAAGCCACTGGCAATCCTTCATAGCCAACACTTTGTGAAAAAAGTCAGAGAACAGTAACAGCAAATGTGTAAATCATTCTACTCTCACTTGAGTAATTGCAACAGGCAGTCTGTACTGTAGTGGTAGATGAGAACTAAATGTCAAATATATCTGTCAGTTTTGTATTCTGCTGTGAAACGTGATTAAGGGGGAAAAAAAGAAAAAAAACTAAAGCAAGCTGCTTTTCATAGAACGAAATAATCACAAACAAAATATTAGAGATAGGGCCTACTGAGTTCTCTTGTTTGTCTCACCATGCTTCTATTGCTTTGGAAAGCATTTTAGGCTACGATTTATTAAGCGTAATTAAGAACCTAAATGAGATGCTTAGATGAAGAAAATCATCACTGAAAACTCTTTTACTAAAAATTCCAACTCCTCTCTCTGCACTAGTGACAAGATGGTTAAGCACCTGATGGTCAGGAAGGTGATTCCAGGCCACCACTTCTGGAGACATCAACTGCCCCTGCTATGAGATGGAGGTGAGAGTATTTCTCTATATCACAGAGCTACTGTGAGGGTTGACATTTGTGAAGCATATCTGAGTGCCTCAGGTCTCTTTGTATTGATCATACGATTCTCTACTTAAGCCAAGACATTTATACATTAATTTATAGATGTAGTGCTGCTGCTTTTCTCTCAGGGCAGATATTTAGTACATTTGAAATAGCAGTCCTTCACACAAAATCAGTACATTTATAAATCCTATAATTCTGCTTTAACTGTTTTTTTTTTTTTTTTTTTTTTTTTTTTTTTCTTTTAATTTATTTATTTTGTTCTTTTCAGTACTTTTGTGACTTTCCAGCAAGATGTTTGCCTGCTGCTAGGTTGCAGGAAGGTCATGCTTCTGTAAAAATGTCCAGTCAACTCAATAATTTTCTCAACAGGACTGACAATGTCATTTTCCAACTTCTAGTATTATGTAAAGCCTGTCATTTTTCAAGCTGTGCTACTGCTAACGTTTGATTAACAGGGAGGACTTGTTGCTTCTTATATGTCTTTGAGTAGCTAACTGAATATCTGTTATAAATGACTCACCTCCTCTTGGGTAGACCAGCCTTCAGGATGAATGAAACTTTGGGTGTCAATCTGTCAGGGACCTTTCTGCCACCTGGCAGGTGCCTAGTGTTCAAACAGTGGCCTTTTTTTCTCCTCTTTAAAATTCAAGTGGTTCAAATCATTCCAAAGCAGAGGAGCAGTCTGCTGAGACCTGCACGTGCAGGTGCTGACTGTGAATGGGGGAGATCCCAGTCCAGTCTGAAGGCTGAATTGTGGTTACAGGAATCAATCCTGCCAGCAAACAGTTTGTAACTAATTCAATACCTGAAGTGTATCTATGTAAACTACAATTCAAATATTTTAAGCAAAGAAGAAATATGGAGACATCCAATCTGTTCACTAGTGATATCCATATAGAAAAATATTGCAGGAGAAAGGTATTTTTGGTATCAGCCTATACAGCTACATTTTAGATAACCCCAAGCTATATTCTCATTGTGGAGGTGTATGTGCCTCCAATAGCTAGAAATAAATACCAGATTTTTTAATTATTATTTTTTATTTTTATTTCTCACCATTTGCATAAAACCAGATTCATAACTTCTTCTCATGCTCCGCACACAAAGTAGAGTACAAGTGGCACAGTCTGATTTGAGGAGATGTGGACTTCTCTGTTGCTGAAGGTTTCCATATAATATATATATATTTTTTTCTTCTGGTTTGTTTCCAGTTCTGTTGTTGGTAGGATGTTCTCATGATTCTTTAGCTTTTGTTTTTTCTCCATACTTCAAGGACACATTTGAGTTTTGCAATGATGGAACAACAAAACTCAGAGGCTGTTGATGTTTTCCTGTACAGTCTACCTAAATGCTGATCTAGTGAAGAGGGACAGAACTAGCTTTAATGCTGGGAGATAGGCAGTCTCTATGAAAGAGGTAATTTTTTATGTTTAGTCACGTGTAGTCTTTGGTCCTGGTGGCTGTAACCATAAATCCTAGTATGATGATGACACCAGACATTTGGAAATGGATTTATGCCTTTTCCTCGTACAGTGCCACTTAATGAATTACCAGATCTGTACTAGATTGTCTGATCAGCTGTCAGTCTGGTTCCCACTGACACTAGCAAGGACACTGCATATGTAGGGTCATGACTTACAGCAGGAGCTTCCCTTTCCAAACCTTCTCCCAGGTTTCCCTATAAGCTGCGTTTCTGCTTCCAGAACCCTGCATACCACTGTTGTTGGTTTCATGGCTACCATTAATGGGGCACCCTTGCTCAGGATTGGAAAGGTTGGAAATCCACAAAACACCTGAATCCGGAAGCATTACTGGATATCCTGGTGTCTTCTCAAACACCCAGAGAAACTCAGAATCATGTATATGCTGTAGATCAAATGCTGTATCTGGATCCTCAGTTTCAATCTACAGTGAGTTTTGGCAAGATGAACAGCTCAGAACCCAGCACAGATACCATCTAAAGAAGATTTCTATCTAGTCTTCCACCTTTGCTGCAATCCTAAAGAGACAAACAGAAGCTATGGACTTTCTCTTTAACCCTTCTTTCCTCCTACATCTGTCCCTCCTGCAAGAGGCTCATCCACCTCCATTCAGAAAGACACTCAATCATTGCTGAGTTCTGGATATTAAACACCATTGCCAGGGGCTAGCTGAATTTGTCTGTGTCTTCCATGCCCTGAAATCTATCATCTGCTCTATTTATTCTCAGAAATTTCTCTCAAATGAGCCTGGTTTGGCCGAAAGTGAACTCTGTGCAGGCCTTGACTGCAATAAAACTCAGTCTCTTGCACTGCAGAGATAAAGAGCAAAGTTTTATGGGTATGATTATGTTTAATGCCAGAACAGAATGAAGGGTAGTAATGCCTAGCAGACATAGAAATACGAATCTTTTCACTGGCTCAGACTCAGAATTGATTTTAAACTCAGTTTCCCTGACCATTCAGAAAAAAAATGTTTCTCCTGGCCTCCAAAATGCCTACTGCTGTATTCCTATCTAGGCATCTTTTCAGAAATATCTTTATTTCAAAGTGGTCGAGCTATTTTCTCTCACTTGGACTGTGCCCTGATATCTCCCCACCCCTCCACAAGATAATAGTAATGTCAGCTGCTGGGTGAAGCAGGATGCTGGCCAACTGGCTCATCTCAGCCATAGAGTCTATTGTTTTGTGAGAGACTGCAGCTTTTCAAAAATTTCAGCTTAAACATGTCTCCTGAAGTTCAACAAGGCAAAATGCAAAGCCTGAATATGGGGTGGAATAACCTCAAGCAACAGTGCTGGCCTGATACTGGCTGGGTAAAGAGGGACAACAAGTTGAACATGAGCAAATGGTGTGTCCTGGCTGTGAAGAAGGTGAACCACAACCTGGGCTACATCACCAAGGTCGAGGGAAATGATCCTTCCACTCTATTCAGCACTTGAGATCCGTATCTGGAGTGCTGTGTCCAGTTTTTGTTTCCCCTCTACAAGAAAGACATGGACATATGAGTGATGGGTCATCACAGTAATCCAGGGCTGCAGCATATGATGTACAAGGAGAGGCTGAGGGAGTTGATTTTTTTCAGCCTGGAGAAAAAAGACTGAGGGGGGGATTGCATTGCCACATGCAACAGCTGGATGGGAATTGTGTAGATAAGACAGACCCAGACTCTTCTCAGAAGTGCATGGTGATAGGACAACAGCAAAAGGACACAGGTTGTAGCAAGAGGTGGTTCAATCAGCTGACATGAAGAAAAGATTATCACGTGGACTGTCAAACACTGGAACAAGCTATCCAGAGAGGCTCGGAAATCTCCATCCCTGGAGATACTCATAGTGTGGCTGGGCAAGGATCCGAGCAGTCTGATCTAAGCTGTTCTTGCTTTGAGTGGGAGGTTGGACAAGAGGACCTCTGGAAATCCTTTTCAGCCTAAGTTATTCTATTTTTTATTGACTCATTATCTTTATCCATCCTTGAACTAACAAGGAGAATGTCGGTGCCTCCCTACCCTGACCCACGTACGCAGGTCTTCGTTGATTGTTTGCACCCTTAGACAGCTACTAAAACAAAGTGTTTCTGAGGCTGTGAAACAGAACTGAGCATGTATACGACAATCCATGCCAGAGAAAACATAATTCTACTGCTGAATTATCTGGAAGACACTGTGTTACATAACAGCCGCTGTTGCTTTGAAAGCAAGCTATTTCCTGCTGTGATTGCAGCTGATTGTCAGTGCGGCCCTTAGATAGCAAACAGCAAGCATAAACGTGTGAAGTCTCTGCCCCTCTGCAGAGAAGCAGCCAGCAGTGTTCGGCTAAATGAACATCTTATCTGCTAGCTCATTAATTGCTGCAAAAAATAAATGGCAACTGCCTAAATAAATAAATAAATTAAATTTCTTAGAAAGTCGTATTGCTCTAGGTAGACATACATTTGGATTTGTGCCACAAACATCTATATTGTTTGTGGTTTGAAAAAAGCCACTAGGAAGACTATGGAGCCTCTGCTACTTATTAATAGCCTCAGTAGTTGAAGTTGCAAAATGTTTCTTCCTCATCCACTTGAGTTGTTTCAAATTGAGAAATCTTTTCCCTCTTTGTCACTTCATCCCTTGTTTCAAGGAGCAATCGCAAAACAATTGCTGTCAATAGTATTAATGTATTCTTAAGTAAGTGGAGTATACCACTCCATTAACTGTAAGGCAAAAGTATTAATCTTTTTCAGCTACTCACCACCAAAACTGCATGTACTGTAATTGTTCAATTTCTTTCCCAAAACTAGAATCACCACAGCATATTAGGATTTTTCTTTTTGACAGAAATATGCTCTATTCTATACTCTCTTGTAAGCTCTTGTTGGTACTTTCTTGGGAGACAGGATTTGAAACAAAATTAGATTGTGAGATATTGCAGGATTGTACACCAGTAGTTTTATGGGGAAAAAAAAAAAGACACAATTTTTACTTTTCTCTGTGGGCAGCTGGAAAACATAACAGCCTTGTTTTACAGTATTTATTGTTACTCTAGTTTTTTCTTGGTGGATGAATTAGAAGAAAAAAAGAAAAAAAACTAATTCTGAATCATTATTTTCAAGATTACATGTTACTAGCAACGAGGTAGTCAAAGCTAACTCTGCCAGTATCTCACCAATAAATGCCAGTTTGAAATCATTGGATGAGCTGGAGTGGATGGATTAGGAAAGGGAACTGCATCAGCTACCTTTTTTCCTGAAGGTTAATTAACGAATATAGACAAAATGCACTCAGCCTTTGCATGGTATGGTGAGGCATGATCTTCCATCCTTTCACAGGATGCTGGGTGCCACCAAACAAGATAAAATAGGAGCCCTTCTGCATATTGTATCTTCTGGGGATCAGAGGGTATTGTCGAAAGGAGTCATAGGCTTCAAAATTAATTAAATAGCTTTTATCTCAGCTCAGCACACAGGAAGCCCTGGTGCCCTGTAGCCGTTCAAATGCTGCATATTCCTAGCTTGAAATTTCAATAGCGACAAGGCAACAGGTAACAAAGAAAGGAGTTTCTGCTGAATGAATATAAACTACATTTTAATGCCCTGCATCAAATTTTAATGTATTTTACTAACTCAGTCACATGCTATGAAGCAATACTGCACTGAGAAGAAGAGAAAAATCCATTTAGAAAGCACATAATGAGGTAAGCTTTCTGGTGGTATACATTGCCGAGGAACAGAAAATTGTCAAGATATAAAACATTCATGAGAAACATGAATGATAATGTTCTTGTTCAAAACTGTAAAATCAGTGTTTCTATGCTGAACTCTATTTTCAGGAGTTGTTCCTCAAAAAAAGTTGTTTTGAACTGGAATATAGCCATGGGTATGTTAGTCCTGGAGAAGAATTTTCTTGTTCTTCTGGTTTTGTTTCCTGTTAGAGGAATGTTAGTATTTATTACCAGAAGATCTATTCTAATGCTTTTGCCCAAATAATAAGTACTCAATTTCTAATTATATTAGTATATTATCCAATCCTGTGCAGGCAGAAAATTGTGTTTGGGAAGAAATATAGAAATATGTTAGGGAGTGCCACCTAGCATGACTGTGACAGTCAGCATCCATCTCCTCTGTGGCTCCAGCATTAAAAAACAGAGTTTTTTTGTCTCCATAGCACTTGGGCTCCTTTGTGGCTTGGTCCCCACTGCATTTGGGGCTTAGACATCAGTGGCACTTCATGGCAGCCAGTAGTTTTGAGGCTCTTGCTGGCAGTCAGGGAAACCCAGGTGGAAGGAGATGTCTCTCTGCAGGCTGGTGGTGGAGTCTACAGAGCCTCTGTCACCTCTGAAAAAAAGAGGCAAAGCCACTCATGGTCATTTAAGGACATTTTTTTTTCTTAAAGCATTTAGTTGTCTTAATGTGGGAAATTAAGCTCCAAGGCCCTCATGATAAGCTCGCCAGATGCCCATCTGCAACATTAGTTTGTGAACTACCTTATAAAATCAAGCCCCTTGGCAGAACTGAGCAAAGCCAAAATTTCTGATTTGGGACGTGCATGCAGTGACAGGAGCCAGATGTGTCTGAACATGTGCTCCTCTGTGGGACAACATCTCCATCGGAGGACATTCAGCCTTACCGAGAAGCACATGGCTTGGCCCCCATGGTTTCCTTTTACTTTTGATTCATGGCAGGAATGTGTGGATAGCACAAGGTGTGTGATGGAGCCACTGCAGCTGGAGGTCTGAGGAGAAGGCTGGTGCAGAAGCAATCTCCGAGCCTGTCCCGGTGGTAGCACTGAAGAAATGTGTGCACATTCTTTACCTTGGCAGGTCACGCGCATTCATTCTCATAAAAGTCTATTGTATAGATATTAATATCTGCAAGCTACCTTTAATTTCTGCTGTAATGATGCACTTTTATTACATTAGAGTGACCTGAAACTGTGTCCTAATCTCCTGGATCCCATTTTCACAGCTTGCACTGGAGGTTTAATTTCACAGTTTTTAGTTTCTCAGCTTAAAAATATGAACAATTCATGGAGCAAAATTAACAGTTTATTAGAAATATCAGTCACTGCAAAAGTCCTAAGGGTAATTCACAGCTCTATAAAAGGTCGTGATATAAATAATTGCTTGATGAATATGGACCATGTCTGTTTGTCATTAAACACCAGCAGAGAGCTAATGCACTTTAATAGTCCCACTAACTGCTATCTGACAGGCATAGAAATCACAACCAAATACAGCAATTAGGCTAAACAATTGGCTCTTTTTTTTTTTTTTTTTCTTTACACGAAAGGTAAAATAATGACATATGTTGTTTTCTTCACACTTCAGTAGTGGTCATGACTTATATGCCCCTATAAAATACTGCCACCAATAGCTTAAGATTACAATGCTATTCCGCAATTTATCAAACAAAATGTTTTATTAATTCCACCCCTTTACATGTTAAAAAGCTGCACTCACAGTGTGCAAACTCATAGTGTGCAACAGTGAAAAACTGTTATTTCCCTTTCTGTTTGTAGGGTGCATATTCAAGGTCCCTGATGTAATCAATGTATTTATAATCTATGCATAATGCTGCCCTGGTCCAACTATACACCAGTAGGCTCCCGTGATCCACAAACATCTCAGTGTGGGGTTACAATATATAGATTTAAACCATATCCAGAGCAAAGCAGCATTGTAGTGAGGTTTCTCTAATGAATGCAATGATTTATTTATTTTTTCATTAAGGGGTTGTCATATTCAGGTGTGACTGAACCTAATCACAGCACATCCAGTCCTGCCAGTAAAGACGAGGCCACAGTCTGTTGTGGTTGGGAGTGAGTGCAGAAGTGATAAAGGACATTGACAGAGGGGGATTCCCCCTTCTAAAATGCCTGGGTCTCTTTCAAAGTAATTCCTGCTGTACTTGACCAAAGGGGCTAAAAGGAACCACTCTCCTTCTCTCCTACTTGCCCCACAGCATCTCAGACTCCAGGGATACTTCGTCTACTCCCTTCTAGGTGCCCTCAGAGAGCATGCTCTACAAACCACAGCACCCTCAGGTCTGCTCCAGGCACCCCTAGATCCCTTGATCCTATCACACAAAGGCCCATGTCAAGTTGTTTGCAGCCCTTTCTATCACCAGGTTCCTGGCAAAGCTGACCCTGTCACATATGACTGAGTTGCTTTATGTCAAGAACTTCCCACGGATGAGCTGGCTACTTCAGCTGCCCTGTGTAATAAAGTGAATTAGAAGATAATCTATTTGTGTAAGAAATTATTTAGGCCAGGAGAAAACAGGCAGTACTGTGGCTCAGCTGACAGGAAATAAGGCTTTAAGACGTGGTAATTTCATCACTTACAGTCAACCTTTCAGGACACTTTTGGCACCTAAATCTTCCAGTGACTTGAGCCCTAAGAGGATGGCAATCATAGAGAACCCTTGAGAAAATTAACAAATCTGTATTCCCTTTGGGATCTGACACATGTGCTTGAGGCCACATATTGACTGAGACAAAATAAAATTTCTGGTTAATTGATCACTGTCCATTCAGGGCAATAAATCATCAAGGAGTACCATGGACAGGATAGTATGTGACATTGTAAATAAATGCTGTATCATGTTGAGCATGAACAAGAGCATGTAAAAATGAACTAACGTGGTCATATCCCTGATTTTGGAGGTTATTGGACTTTGTGATGTTGGCAGAGTTTGCCCAGTGTAGTTTCTTGACTTCTATAAGGCAGATGTCTTAAGTGAATGTTTTAAAATAGAATCAGTTTAATAAGAAAATCAACTGATGAAAAATAAGATCAATAATGGCAGGGAGTTAATCTTTTGATCAGATGAAATAACATCAGGTAGAATTCTTCCTGTTTTCATTCACAAGACAAGACATACGGTGTTGTGATAAATAATTACGTGTGAGAAATTACAACCTGGTTGCAAAATGTGGCTGCTCTACCATCCTTTGCTCAAACAGGATGAGCAGCCTAGGGGAAAGAGAGGCTTACACCTTTAATGAAAAGATTTATTTGACTTTTCTTTTCCCTGGACCTACCCTGGGAAGTGACCCTTGCTCAGTTATCAACAAGCAGCTGCCCAAGATGAGAGGCAGGCTGAGCTTCTCCAACACGTTAAGAAGTTGCTGCCCTTCCAGTTACCTCCCCCCTTCTCCTTGACTGTGAGAGCTCACCAAGTCAGTAGGGTATTTTAAGAAATGCTACGAGTCCATGCTGTAATTGATTGCATGTGCACAGCACATCTGTACCTGCCTGCAGCTTACCCCTGTACAGTGGTCAGCAGGGACATCCAAAAGGGCTGTTGACGAACCCTGTACAAAGAGGTGACCTTATTTATTGTTTCTTACTATGAACTCTCTGGAGCTTTGCACAGCTCAGAAATACCAGGCTGGCTTTTCTACCTTGGTCAAGCAGTCTCAAATGAAGTGTTTACAAAAATGTCGATTTCAGAGTTGCATACCTGTGCAAGCAGTGGGGTTACACAGCTGCCAGGGAGAGTGCATGGGCACTGTGATCACCCAAATATGTTCCCTGGCAAGAGTTACTTAAAAGAGCAAAGGAAGGGCTCTGGATGCTGCTGCCTGCAGTTGAATGTAACAGAGAAATGAAGATAGCTCAGGTTGTACCAGAGTCCATCAGAAATGGTAGTCCAGATCATGCCAGTATTGGTGGTATAAACACAGGAATAAATAATTTGACGTAAATGTCTGGCACACCAGCAAGCAGAATTGTCCTTGTCTGCTTGCTCAGAGTATACAGAGAAGTAGGGTCATGGGAAAGCATGTGAGGATCCCACCATTGCCAGGCTGGAGGAAAGGAAAAGCTGCAGTCATCTTCCAGGTCTAAGTTACTGGGATGTGGGAGGCTTCCTTTATTAAATATACTTCAGGTGATGATGTGAGCAGAATGATGTATTTTTCCTTATGCTTGTGATGAATGTTGTTTTGCAGAAAGATTTCCAACCAGTTCCAGCTATGTCAAAAATCCTTCATAGAAAACTTTCATACCACTGGCCAGAACTTTTTGATACCTGAGCTTGCCAGGTTTCCTTAAGATTAAGAGAGCATTCTCTTACCCCAGACAACATGACGCAGACTTGGTTCATTCTTGGTAGGTGAGTGTCTAAATCGTCCTTCAAAATGTCTAAAGATAGAGAGTCTATATTGTCCGTAAGCACCCTGTTCAAGGCTTTGCCTGCCTCACTGTTTTTGCTTGTATCCATTCTAAATTTCTTTTATTTCAACCCATTATTACTTGCCTTTTTCAGAGGGGACATGCAAACTAATTTACTTATATTCTTTTTATGGGAATCATACACATCTTTGAACTGGTGTCATTTCTCTTCATCCTTGCCTTCCCTGGACAAACCAGCCTCATTTTCTTCACTCTTTTCTCATAGTGTAGGTCACGCTTTCTAGACTTTTTACCCTTACAGTTCTCATCAGTCCCTCTCCAGTTGACCACTATGACATAGCCATGGCTAGTGCTGTCCAAAACCGGACCCTTACTAATGCCACTTGCAGACAGAAATATCTTCATCTGGCTCAGAGGCAGAACCCTTGCTCAGGTACAACAGGATGCTGTTTGCCTGTTTCACAGCCATGTGATGTTGTTGACTCACGATGGGTTTGTGATTCACTGAAAAGCTCAATGCTCTTCTGCAGTACTGCTGCCTAGCCAGGCATTTTCCATCCTACATCTGGAGAAATAAATGTAGAACTTTGCATGTCCTTATTGAATTTTGGCCTATTACTTTCAGGCCATTTTCCTAATTTATCTAGAATGTTTTAAATTCTAGTTCTGTCCTCCGTCGTGCTTGTAGCCTTTCCAGCACTGGTGTTGCTTGAAAATTTAATAAGGTATGCTTGTTAATTCATCATAGAAGTCATTAATGAAAATATTGAATAATACTAGATTGAGGACAGACCTCACTTGATACATCCTTCCGTTTGTGAGCTATTGATTGCTATGGTCTAAGTATGGGTTCCCCAGCCACTTAGATACCACCAATAGCTCTCTGTCTGCTAGTACACATTTCGTTCACTTGCTTGAGAGTCTGTTACATAGGCCAGTGAAGACTGGGTATTGACAGTGAGGGTACTAAAGCTATGACAGGGGGACCCTCTCTCCAATCCACACAGCTTGTTACCTTGCCCCTCTTTCTCTCCCCTTTTATGAGAAAGCCATAGCATTAACCCTTCTCTCATGTGAAATCTCTGTTGTTATCCAGGTTCTGCAGAGCCTCCAGCCTGGGTCTGGAGGGTGACTGCCAGGCAGAGCCTGCAGCCTCATCCGTCGGCTCCTGCCCCATCATCTTTGCTCCACTGGGCACAGCCGAGCTGGGAGCTGGACTGGGGACTGTGTCTGGGCTGAAAAACAGCCTTTTCTTTCCTGGGAACATGACAGCAAGCTCAGAGCTGAAGGTTGGAAGGGGGAGGGAGCTGGCAGGGTGCTGTAAATGCCTACACAGGCTTAAGCAGTGCCCCCTCACCTGAAATGTGTGGCCAGAGCCCAGAACGCTGCTGGGTGTTTCTGAGCCACTGGCTCCAAGAGCCTCTGACTTGTGCGAACTCTGCCTGTTCCCTGCTATCACCTGAGTGCTTGTTTTCAGCTGCTGATGTTAGCTGCATTGGCTGACTACCTGATCCCAGGTGGCCCTTTTAGTGACAACTGATGATACTTCTCAGAGTATAATCAGTAGATAATTTTCCTGCTCCATTACAGGTCTGGACGACTCTTGCCTTAGTCATTTCCATGTTACTAAAGCATTAGTACATCCTGTTTACCAGTGTCTGGGGGGAGCTGTGCCTTGTTTTGCTCCAGAGCTTTTCTACCTGCATCCCTGCACAATTACCCTTTATATATGCCCATAATAACACGAGGTTTGGGGAGCTTCCTTCATTACTTCTCAAGATGGCAGGAGAGCTTGTGGATGGTGATGCTGGTCTGTGACCATGCCTCACAGCCTTCCTGTGTGAGGAGGGAGTTTTATGCTTCTGCCCTTCACATAGCTTCCTCAAGGAAATGCCAGATCCTGCAAACTTATTTCCCTCCAAGGCATCCAGCAGGATATTACTTACCTACAATAGGTTTTTACTTCTGTGAAACTCATCCTTTTACTGTGCCAGTTTCTCTCTTTCCATTTGTAGGAGTTGTGAACCCCCTCACATTGCCCTTTGCCTTCCCTTTTTCACCAGGCTCCTCCTGCCTTGAACCAGTGTCTCAGGGCTTAACTGTGGGCTACTGACGGAGAGCGCCAAGTTGCTACCACACAAGGAAGAGTTTTCAAGAAAAAATAGGGACTACCTGAGGCTTAGCTCGGGAGAGACATTTTGTGTGTGTGTGTATGTGTGTGTGTGTCTGAAATGGATTCAGGGATGATCTTAGATCTCAACTAGTTTAGTTTCCAGGACAGCCAGATGAAGGCAGATGCACCAGGTGGACTTTCCCCTGGTAACATTTTGATGTGCTGAAACTCAACCACAGCTGATGAATAAGAAGTGAAGATAAGGATCCTACTCCTTTAACTCAATCCACCACTGCTCTCATATATATATATATATGTGTATATATTTAATTCCAAACAACCTTTCACAACTTTCTCCCAAAGCCAGGCTGGATTTAGTTGGCTTCTTTCTGTTGAAGCCAGGATGACAGTGTGGCAGTAGAAGAATTCTTTGCTCATGGAGCTAAATGACGGATTTGTAGCTTACAGTAAAACTGCCTACAGGTTTATTACCTTGCTGTCATGCATTTCAAAAGCTACAGTAGATCGAACCTGAACAACCCCTCTCAGCCACGACTTGCCATATTTACTCAATGATAAATGTCAAGTCACTGCTGAGTTCAAGCATCAGAGAAGATAATGGTAAGTAAAAGAGCTTGGATGAAACAACATCAGGAAAAAACCATCTCTGTTACCCATCACATTGTTTAAATAGCATGAAAGATTTTCTGTGATGTCTGCAACCACCCCTGTGACAAAAGCTAAAGGAGAACGTTCTCCTTCTGATCTTGTGCATCCAGGATCTTCAGGACACTTACCAGGATGGGTCTTACTTGTATTTACCTTCATAGTCTGAAGACTTAGTGTTGTAGTTTAAGGCTTTCAGTGAAGCTCCACAGGTGTTCAAAAGGATTTTGCTGGTGGTTTCAAAACGACTGGGTTTTCATCATTTTTGGCACCAGGGAGCATTAGCACTTCTAAGTAAACACTTTGCCATAAAAGTTGTACTTTAAAAATGGTAACAAAAGCAAACCTCTTTGTATCTGGATACTCACAGCGAAATCACAAAAGTTAACAACCCTGCAAATCCTATCAACAGCAACTCAAACAGTTTGAACAAACACAGACTGACTCTTACATGTAGTTATGGAGAGGTGATCCAAAGTACCAGATACCATCAAGCAGAAAAGAAAAAAAAAAAAAAAAAAAGAGATTGCTTTGCAGGATGTCTAATATTGAAAGACATAGAGTGAAGCCTTCTTCAGCTCCTTGCTAGGGGAACTTTCAGGAACTTCTAGGCTGTTTTCAGGAAGCAACCCCTAACAATATTTTCTATTTATGGATGTTATTTACATGCTTGACACACATGCACAAATGCAGCATCTTGGATCCATCATTGCAAAGTGTTTCAGAGTGTCTAAAAAATTAGCTGTCTTCAATATGCAAAGCAGTTCTCCAGTACGATGACTATTAAGTATTAAATCAAGTATTCAGGATTTATATTGCTAAAGCACCCTCTAGTGGGGCAATAACAGAAGAGTTGCTTTTTACATATGCATGATACTTGCTCTAGCATTACAGAATAGCAAAGCAAAAGTATGGACACTTGTGAGGATAGACAAATACACGAAATCTCTAGTTTAGTTAAGGCTTTTGCTGTCCATGCAGCTTGCAGCATTCACCACAATACCTGAAAGGTGGCTGTATGCTTTTATTGCATGTAATCACAGAATAATAGCATCATTTTTGTCAGAGGAGACCTTTGGATGTCATTTCATCTAGCCTCCTTCTCAAAGAAAGTTCAGATAGATCAGGTGGCTTGTACCCTTCTCTGACTGAGTCTGGAATATTTCCATGACAGACATTTCCCAACCGCCCTGTGCAACATATTTCAGTATTTGACCATCCTTGTGGTGATGAAAATAATCCTTATGGCTAAACTGAGTTTCCCTTGTTCCATCTTCTGGCTGTTGCCTCTCAGCCCACAGCCATGCACGTCTAAGTGTTCCTGATTGTTCCTCAGGGTCTTCACGATGTCATCATCTTGAAATATTTAAAAAAATATTCACAGTCACCTCTGGATATTGTTTGCTCATAAATACCTTCCTGAATGTCAGTGAATTTCTGGACATAAAGGATGATACCATTAGATATGATACTCCTGGCACAAGGAGGCAGATTACTTTCTGGTTTCATGCTGGGACCCTTGTTCTGCCAAGTTCATCCTGCCAAGTAATTCCCAATAAAGTTAAGGATATGCATTAAAATGTCTAAGACATAAGCTTGCACAGCTGCTTGTGGGACCTGGACCAACTACCAACTGCAAAATTCTGATGTAGGATTTTACAGCTCCCTGACTGGTTTTGTCATTTATCAGGTGAAAGAGAAGAAAAACCTAAATTAAGTTTTAAAACAACCTAAGTATTGCTAAGAAGTGGTTAAGCTTTATTGAAGCTGGGGGATACAGCAGCTGTATTTCCATGGAGGTTAAGTGTAAGGAAGCCAGTGAGTACCTTCACGAAACCAGGTGGTGATAGCAGCAGATATCACTGTCCAAAACTTAGGCACATAGTGAAATAATTCAGTATAAACACACCCCTCTGGGCTCGTCATGTCAGGCACGATGCGTGTGGGTAGCTCAGCGTTTGCTGGACACACGTGTGAGTGCGTGATGGTGACAAACAGCAGCAGGAAGACAGGAAAAGGCACACGCTGAGGTGGCATTGGATGCAGCTCAAATAACCAGAGGGGTATATCCTTGAGGGGATAAAAGAACAGCGAAGGAGGGAGGACACTTTTGGTCCAACTGCTAGCTGAAACGGAGTTGGGGCTGTGGTAATGAAACCCCTCCTTATTCCTGTGTTCAGGAAAAGGACATTTTGTAGGTGATTTGTAAAGAAGCATAGCTACTTTCATGAAGCTCACCCACTTCTGTTTTAAGGGGAACAGCTGTCGGGTCCTGCTGGAGGCCACTGACTTAGCTAAGGCAGCCAGAGCAGGTGCTGCAGGCACTCAGAGCAGCACACAGCATTGACATCTGCAGTTTTCTTTTATTTCTCCAAGGCTGGGATAGGAAGCTGTTGAGAACCATGTAGGAGACGTGGTTCTTCCAGGCGAGCACTGGTGCACCTCTTAAACCTCCTTGGACCTTTCTGGTCCCCAGAGATGTGGCACCCATCCCTGCAGCTCCACAGCCTTGTCCTCACACCATCCAGAGCAGCTGCACCCCCTGTGCTGCTGATGACCACAGCCTGCCAGCCCGGAGCAGGATGTTCAGAGGGAGGATTAGGCGAGCAGTAATGATAGTTCTTTCAAACTGGATGGATAAAATTAGACACGTATAATCAGTGGTCAGGTGGCTGGAGGAAAGGAGCTTTGTTTGTGAATGGTCAGCAGCGAACGACTTCCAAACTCATGACCTCGGTTTTCAAGTGCCTGCCTGCAGGCACCTCAGGATGGGAACACTCACCAGGGCCAAATACTGGGGCTGAGACCCTCCCTGGACCTGTTTTTTCCCCCTGTGCTTTGCACTTCCATGTGCCACTGCTCACCTACTGAGCTATGCATTTCTGCGACCTTGCTTGGCAGGGAGGCCGGTGTCTCTGCAGGCAGCCAGCTGCTGGGAACATTCATTTTTTCCAATTAGTGGAAAACAGGGAGTGTTACTTCTACCCACGTTTTAAAAACAGGAAAGAAAACCTTAGAGAACGTGTAATAATCAGCTCGATACCTCACTGCTGGAAGCCAGCAGTGCTCTCCTGCCTACAAACAGAAGACATGTATCCCCTGGACTTGTAGGAAGACCCAGAGATGCTTCAGGAAAGCTGGCAGGGGGGGAAGGGTGACCCTGACTTGGGACTGCCTTGCTCCACCTCAGGCAGAAGCAGTGATGCACTGAGCACCCTGCACAGCTGGGTGGTTCAAGCCATTGGGCTTGTTGCCCCGAGGGGTTGCTCTGGGTGCTCCAAGAGCCGTAAGCCCCATGCTCCAAATGCTTGCAGCTTACCATAAAAGAAGACCTGGGAAAGCCCATAAAACCACGGCAGATCCCAAGGCAGTGAGGAGACTCTTTTTCTTCTCTACTGAATTTCAATAGACCTTCCCTGGATTTTCTTCTCATTCTGGCTCTCCCCTTTGGCACATTTCTGTTGTGCGATTTGGCTTTTCATATACTCCTTTTCAAAGCAGCAGTGTGGAACTGGAATTAAAAGGGTGGCAAAAAGCCCTAATCAGAGACCTGGCTTTATAAATAAGACAAGTACTTATTTTATTTCACTGTTTAATAATATATTTCTTTTCTATGGCTGCAGTGCTGAGGAGGCAGAACAGCAGCATGTAAGACTGTTGTTAATTCTATATATCACTATAACTTATTAGCCTTGAAATGTGGAGAAATGAAATTGAACCTTACTTTAGCATTTATAGCAACACTTGATCAAAAGCAGTGTAAGCCCATATACAATTTCTGACACTAGAGGGAGTGCATAATTTATTTTATGAAAAGAAAAAAAACAACCCTCGCTTTTTAAATAGGAAATACATCAAAGGGAGAAAAGCAAAAATATTAAAGGAGTTTTATTGTCTCGCTTTGCTGTGTTTTGAAGAAAAGCTGAGAAGCTGTCTTATGTGCTACCCTTATCTAGGCAGGCTGCGCAGCTGGTGTCTATAAAAGCCACCGTGGGGCAGATAACCAAATAGCCTGTGCTTGGTTTGTGTGTGCTTGTGTCTATCGAGCCCGAACACACGGGGTGTGCAACCAGCCCACAGGACAGCACACACAGACGTCTGTGCCCACAGCTTTCCAGCTCTAGTGCTGCTATGTTCCCACTCTCCTGTCCCCCACGGCTACCGCAGCGTCTGAGTAGCTACCATCTCCCAGAGTGTTTATCCTCGCAGCACGCCTGGGAGGCAGGAAAAAGGCACGACAATGTTTTATGGCTGGGAAACCGAATTACAGAGGGAGCACCCACAGCTTCTCAGGAGCCTGTGGCAGAAGAGTGAGACCATGCCCTGGCGTGTGTGTTGTGCCCAGGCTCACCACTTATCTCCAGGTACAGCAGCACGTTAAGCTGTAAGGTGTCTTTCCGTGGCTTTTTTCCCAAAACACAGGTATAAAAACTGCCCAGTGCTTTCTGCACTGAGTTCTTCCTGCAATTGGCTATCTGGGTCACTGTGCCTCTGAGCCCTGCTGCAGTCCAGGTGTGCAGGAATCAGGCTCAGGCTGGCATGGGGACGATGCCCTTTGGCAGGGAAATGTGGGGAGAAAGCAGCTCCCTCGCCCCTCACCACCCAGGCTCTGACACAGGCTGAAACAGATCTGCCTGTCCTCCTCTTACAACATTCACAGGGTTGCAATGAAAACACAAATGCAGTTGTCCAGGATGACCCAAATGGTTTTGCAGCCCGAGCATTTTGATTTTTGCTGCCTGTGTGATGGGTCTGACTTGCAGCATGTGATGAAGTTTATTGCTTCCTTATCTCAGTTACAATGCAATTATCTGATACAGACATCTCCTAAGTCTCTATCAAGGGCCCGGGGATTTCTTTCAGATGGTGGAAACAAAGTCAGTTCTGGAAATGTTATCGCATCATTATCCCTGTACATACCATCAGCGCTGAGACTCCCTTCGGAAGCCTTCCATGGAGCCCTTGTCTAGTCCATCTATGGCTGCAGATTTAAATCAACAAGTAACTTAACTCATCCTATTAGAGAATATTACCCAGTGAAATTGCACTGCTTTTAAAATGCATTCTAATATCTTTAGCAAAGAATTTGGTTTGTTATGCACCGATTTTACAGATAGAAATTCTAGCCAAGTATAAAAATACTGTAATGTTTGTGGGTAGATCTTGTCTCCTGCCAGCTGCAGACACCAAATGCTAAAGCCATGCCAGTGGAAGGCTGTACACCCACAAACACACAGGTCCAGACTGAGAGAGCTCAATGAACAAAAAGCATGAAAAAGACTTATTTTCCTCTCTCCCCATTGCTCCTTCAGACCAGGCAGTAATGGGTGGTCCCTCAGCCCCCAGGCCTTGTTGAGAGACAAATCTCCCAGGAAGGACCCTACTGTGTTTGAGATTTAAGGGGCTGAGTCACATTCCCACAAATATTTTCTAGCACCTGGGCAATGATTTGTTAGTAAGAAGAGGAGGCTGGTCCCTTAGGACCCTGAAGAATAAACACAATGCAATGCAGCTGCATTTGGAGGGCTTTTTTTTTTTTTTTCTTTGTGTGCACAAAACTTGCAGTGTGATTTGTATATATAAGAAAAGCCAGATCTGAGCTATATAGGGAGTACCTATTGTTAAGCATTGGGACCTTCCTGTCTCTTTCACTCAGATATGTATTATTTCTCTCCCTTTCAAATGGTACCCATTGAAAGGATGTGCTTTTTTTTCTTGTTTTTTCTCTTTTTTTTTTTCTCTATCCTGTTTACAGATTCACAAAATACAACAACAACAACAACAAATCATAAACAGGTGATTAAGCAGAGTATTCACTGCCTACCTGAATACCAGAGCACAACTCTATCTCCTCACTTACGTCAAAATCTCACATGGAATAGTATTGAGCAGATCACTCTTAAAAGCTCATGCTTTAAGGCTTGACATCTCTTTGCTTTCCTTGTGCCTTTGTCTACTTCTGTAACACAACAGGAGGTTTGACAAAAATAAGGAGGTGGGCTTGGTGTCTAAGTCCCTGAAGTTCTTATTTCACCCATGTAGTGAGTGTCTTTCCATGGTACATCCAGAGACACTACAGTCTTCTGCCCCATGAGGCTTGCTTTTTCTCTCCCCAGGGGAGAAGACTGTGTACAGGATAATGATCTATCTTGTTAAAAATTTGTTTTGTGAATATTAAACTTTTTTTTTTTTTTTTTTTTAAATACATTCCCTCAAAGCAGCCAATTCTTCTCCAATGTAACACCAACACTTGGGTGCTGTTTCACACTTGGTATTTCTCTTTAAAGGGGAGAAGTTAAACAGCTCACAAATATGTATCCCTCTTATTGTAATTGCAGAAAGGAGAACTGAAATGAAAAAGAAGGGGTTGGAGATGGCTTTTTTATTATTATTTTTTATTATTTTTTATTTTTTATAAAAGGAAGTGAAAAAGCCAGTAAGAGAGGGAAGGAGCCAAGGAAAGGTAGGGAAGGAGCCAAGGAAAGGTGGGAGAAGAGGGTGATATCACACGCACAAGACTTTGGTGACCTGCTCCAGGAGGCCTCCTTTATGGTCCCAAAGAAAGCACTGAGACCCACGCAGGACCGTGAAGGAATTGAAGCAGTGACCTCCTCACTGGGCTCAGCTTTCTCTGCATCTAAACACCCAACCCTTGAAACACATTAACCTCTCATCTGTCAATTAGGAGAGATACCTCTACCTGCTCTGCAAAAAGACTTACTAAATGATTGGGAGATACTTAAGTCATATGATGTAGGATGGGTCAAAGATACAAAACCCAAATCTTAGTAAAAGAAGGGGCAGTGGAGAGAGGAAGGACTAAAAACATGAGCAGAGGAGGGAGGGTGGAAGACCACAGCTAGCTTTGGAAGGACAAAAAGCTGGAGTAAATAAAAGCGTGGGAAGAGCAAAAACCTCAGGGACAAAGTAATAAGTTTTCATGTAAAACTGCATGTGCAGAATATCATAATGAAAAATACAGCACCATTGTCAGGGGACCTGGCTGCTTAGGAAGCAGAGGCTGAGCAATCTGGCAGGGAGGAAATAACCCCAGTGTTCATTAGTCAAAGGCAGAGATATACCACAAAAGTAGATTTTTTCATGACTTCCATATAGAAATATGTGACTAGGAAAATGTGCAGGTTTGGTGCCCTCTGACTGTGGCCTATCTTCACTGTGCCCATGGTAGCACATTCCCAGCCCCTAGCTGGGAATCCCATTTGAGTGCACCACATCTTTCAGCTTCCCCTTGTTTGCAGCAGCTCCTCCCTACAAAGGATTGACACAGCCCACCTCCCACTTGCACAGCTTGCACTGACATTTTCCCCTTAATTGTGCTTTGCTATAAGCAATTTCATCTATCCATAGGCATCAGTGTATATCAGTGCCTATATCTCCCAGGGTTCCTGGTCATGTTTACGTCTTCTATATTTTTATTTTCTTCTCTGCTTTATTCTGCTGTTTCAGTTGCTGGTTTGATTGGATGTCTATTGTGTTACATGTGTGCTTTTGAAAAAAATCAATAGCAATTAACTCAAACAGGGAGATGTAAGCATGCTCTAGCCTGTACCTGCTAGCCCAAACAAAGCTGCCAGGCCCACCAGCAGCCCGCAGGGTTATAGCCCGGGTATGTGGGCCCTGTGACTTTTACATGTTTCCGGAGATATTTGATAGGGAAAGGATATCAGATTTCCAAAAATATTCAACAGGGACTGATTCCAGCCAGCTGTGGTTCCTCTTCTGAGGGTGGAAAATGTGAACATTGAGTGCTTTTTGAATTTGTTGCTGAATTTAGCATTAATGCAAGGGAGGAATGGCAGCATGGAGGCAGGGCTGTGGGGAAGGTGTTGTGCTTAGTCCTTCCCTGGGCCCCTGCTAAAGCACTGATCTTGACTAAACTACAGCATGCCTCTTGTCCTTGTTGGCACCTCTTTGGTAGAAGTGTACACATGAAGTTTTAGTGCTGAGGGCACTTAGCATTTAGATTGAAAAGGGAGGAAGCAGCTACCCTTTGCCTACTATCGTTACACAGTAAAATTACACTGACCCTGACCACATCTCTGGTTTGCCTGGAGTGCTCTGAATTCAGGAGGACTTCGGCTGCACAACAAACACGCAGCAATCACCATCACAGGTAAAATGAAACACACGAATGAAGGAAAAGTAAAGCTCTTTATTGATAACCGGGTTCTGCAAAGCAGGTTTCCAGATCTAGCTTGGTATCTTTTCCTCATGGCTTTCAGATAAGATCACCTCAGAAAAAAACAAGTCCTCTTCTGGGTCATGGGCTGCTGTTCCTGCAGTGCCCAGGTGGATTTTTTGTTCCAGATGGAAAACTTAGTGCAGATCTTTTCCTGACATAAATGTAAAATAAGCCAACATAACCAGCAATGTATAGAAATCTGTTTTGTAGAAACCCAATTTACAGATAAGAATTTCATTTCCTGTAGTCAGGAACTATTCAAAAGGAAGTGGGGGTGAAAGAAATTGGAAGAATTAAAATAATTGCATTTAGCTATTCTCTTCCTCTCCAGATACCCCATTATCTAATCTCTTGCATTTCTAATAAGCTGTGATCAGGCATTTAGTTTGCCCACGGCTGATATTCTATGTCAGGATTTCAACTAAAGGACAATATAGTAAACCTTCTACAATAAAGTCTTAAAAAATATGATTAGGTATTAGTGGTTGTAAAATGCATTTTGTTTTTACAGAAAAAAAAAAAAAAAGTGATGAAAATGTGTGTTTCATACCAGAATTAACCACCTGACAGCTGGACTTTTACAGGCAGAAATCAACCCACCCAAGCTTTCAGCTGAAGACTTCTGGCTGAACACTAACATTTCTGAGTTGCTCATCTGGTAAGAGGAACACAAAACCCTGAAGTACAGGGGAACTTCACCAAGGATGAAAAGCAAGAGCAAAAACTTGCATTTTACTAGGATCACTGATGGTGCCTGTCTTAATTTGGCAAGAGGGGCGTAAAAACCTGGGCTTCTCCAAGGGAGAAAGCACAAGCAGCACTTCGAAGGTGCAGCAAATGGAGCAGTGAATGGCACGATCACTCTTGGTGCTATTTGACTTTTAGGGAAAGAGAAAAATGTGCACACTTTGCTTTCTGAAAGAGCAATTTTCTTCCCAACCTTTTAGAGCTATGAATGGAAGCTCTTAAGAATGGGGAATGAGAGGAACATTAAACGTAAATACTCATCTAAGAAAGACACAGCTTTCAGAAGGATGATTTTGGCCTTGCAGCATTTGTAACATGCTTTTCAATGTAAAGATGGTTAATGAGAATTTCTTGCTTCTCACTTTATGATGAGGAGAAAATGGGGCATATGAAAAAAAAAAAAAAACAACCATGAAAAAAAAACAAGGGTGGAAGTTATACTTGCAGCCAGGGCAACATACAACCTTTTCCCCATCATTTGAAGGAAAGGAGCAATTTGTTACTGAAAGACTGATTGGGGAATGTATGTAGTACAGAATTCAATTTTATTTTCTATGAGAAATTTTAACTTTTTAACCAAGCAAAAAGAAACAAATACTTTGTGTTTTAGGGATGCTCAGTTTTAAATATTTTTTGAAATATTTAGCATTTTCATTAAGAGCATATATTTTCCCACAAAATTAGATATTTGTTTCGGTAAAAAGAAATCCATTGCTATTGAAATGCAGTCCCATTGACACCACCAGTGCTAGAAGCAGCATCCATACTCTTGACAAAGGAAATAATGAAAGAAATCCCTACCCAGAAGACTGTCTTTCACCCTAAGAGCAAGCTCTTCTCTTCCCTATGCCAAGTTTCTAGGCAGAAGTAAGGTAAAAGGACACCTCTGATGCACCCAGTGTGGTGGGATAGGAAACTGCTATGGGCTTTCAGAAGTTAATTCTCCTGTCACAAAGCCTCTTAGTCCACTCAGTTACTAATGTGGGAAGAACAGGCTGCAAGAGAAAGGAGCTGGAGGATTCTTAGTTCAGGAGTTGGCTGCCATGGCGGTTACTATTTAGCCTTTTGCAGGATGATTGCAGTTGATCACCTGCCCACAAATGTGAGGGAACGTAAATCTGGAATTTGTGAATTCATCTGTTGTGTTTTGACAGGAGAGAGGCTTTTGGCAGCCAGTTAGTGGAAATAAACTCTCTCTCCAGGGCTCAGAGCCATGTTGCAACAGCTAGAGCGTATTTATGCCCTCTCATCCACACATTTCTGAGAGGCTGTAGTTCAACCAGCTGCAGGGCTCTAAATTGGAAGTATTGTTTTAGCAAGAGGGGAAAGTCCTTCAGTATGGGAAATGGAGCTGTCAAATATATATATATAAATATATATATAAATTATATATAAAAATTTATATATAATAATATATATATTATATATTATATAATATATATATATATTTCTGAGAAGTGTTCTATCTGCTTTTGGACTAGGCTCTATTTGGGTAGTTTAGGGGGATGCAAACATAAAACCTCAGTAATTGACTTTAGATCAGGTCTAATCGTCGATGCCATGTTTTGTTTCATGTGTGGGGAGAGTTCATCCCCCCCCCCCAAAAAAAAAAGCCAAAACACATATAAAACAAAGTACTTTTCAGTTTAATTAAATCTATGATTACAGAGCTGCATCCTTGGTACTGTAGAGCGGTATCACTGATGAGCAAACATCAAAGCTTGCCAAGCTGAGGACAATTAGATAAGTACCCCAAGCCTGGCTGCTAATCTGAACCACTCCATATCTAGTTTTAACCACTTGAGACTGAAAATGAATCTCTGAATTTCATGAGAACAGGAGTTCCCATAAGAGCTCCTATACTCCTTGCTTCCAGGAAGAATGTGAATCCCTAAGGAAGTAGTCGTGCACATTTCAGTATCTGTTTCCCTTGAAAAAAATAATAATATTTCTTCTGTTTTTTATTTTTTTAATATGAGACAGTTTGGCTCTATTTAAGTTAAAGTTTTAAATAAAGCTCTGTAGGGTGTGGAACTCTGGTGTCCTCAGGCCCTGTTACAATAAGATATAAGATAGTGCCAATAAAGAACTCCAAGTATTCAAACTGCTCTCTCTATAAGCCCAAAGAGAAATGAAGTAGAAAGGTGGAGTAGAATAAAAAGATTGAGCCTGGAATTGATCTGAGCTGGTCTTAAAAAAGAAAGGATGCATTCATCTAAAGACAGTTTCTAGCTGTGGACTTTGAGTAGTTGGTCTGGGCCCTATAAAGGGTCTTGAATCTGTATGTAAACATTTTCTGTTGCTTTTTTAATCTTCTGAGGAGACGAGCACCCCATGGGTTGGGCTGTGACTAGTGTGCTTAATTCTTGCCAGCAGCCTCTGGGTGAGGCCAGTACATCCTGCTGCACGGTAAGGAAAGGTTTTTACACTTGACAACAGCATGTTATTTCTGGGTTTTATTACATGTTTATCCTCCGGGCTCAACAACCCTTGGGTGGACTTGTCATGTCCCTGGGTGAGAAGGACCGCCCTGCACTCCCACATGGGCTGTTAGCTGCTGCCAGGAGAGAGGGACCCCCAAGGCACCACCTACATGGGGTGGATGCCAGGAGATTGTGGCATGGGGCAGGGAAAGGCTGGGGCACAGGCAATGTGTGTGTGCTTTGTGTGTGTGTCTGTATTTACACCTCTCAGGGCAGCTGATTGCATAAAAATATACAAAAGTCTCTACCTGGTCAAACCAAAGACTTGAGCTTGCCTGGTATCCTCTCTCCTGGATACCACATCAAGAATAAAAACAGGAAAACATGTATGGCATTTTTCCCAGATACCCAAAGTGGGTACTCTTCTACTTTTGAGATAATATCTGCCAGGAACTTCCTGAGACATATGTGGTTTCTCCATATTTACTAACTCCCAAAAGTTTTCCCACCTGTGAGCTTCTCCAGCGCCCCCTGAACACACTGTGGCACCTTGTATTCTGTTATTACCCCCCAGTCCAAGCCCTTGTGTTGGAGAAGATGGTGTTACCAATTTCTGAACATCCTCACCATGTCACTCTCTATACTTACTGCTGAGCCCTTTTGTTCCTTTTTCTCTCCTGCAGACCGGAGCATCCTGCCATGGTAAGTCATTGCTCATTCTGAAGCTCTTCTATTGTGGATCAGGTATTGAAGATTTCCTCTGGACCTTGTCTAGTTATACTGCACCCTTTTTGTGAGGAGAAAACCAGAACTGCACAGATTATTCACCATATGGATCAGTCATTAATTTGCACATAATGTTCTTCTTTTGCTTGACCTTTATTCCTATCCCACTAATCCCCAATATTTTCTCTGTATTGTTGTTGGTTTTTTTTTGACCTCAGTGCATCAATGGTATATTCATGGACCTGTTAAATATGTCCCAGGGTCATGCTCCTGAGGGTTAATGATCAACTCACAGTGCATCAATTCAGATGTGAAACTATGATTGTTTTTCTTCCCTATGTATCACTTTATGTTTATGTACACAGCTTCTCATTTACTGTTTTATTGTCTAGTCACTAAGTCTCATAAAATTCTGCCACAACTCTTTATAGTCAGCTCTTGTCCTTAACATCACCAATACTTCTCTGTAGCCAAGAAACTCTCTGTTCTCTCTGTTCACTCCCTTTTATAGGTCACTTGCGAATGCCTTGAGAGCAGGGGTTGCACGGCACAGACCTGCAGAATTTTTCTGGTCACCTCCCTCCACCGCAAGATGAAAGCTGCTCCTCTGTTTCCTATCTTTTAACTGTATTTTTGTCATGCGATGACTTTCCCTCTCATGGCATACAGGTTGATTCTCTTAAAAGCTTACAGTGGGGAATCCAGGGACAAATTTTCTGAAAGCCTTTGGAAATCCAAGTAAGATATACCAAATGTATTTTCCTATCTATGTGTTTGTTGATCTCTCCAAAGAACACCAATATGTACAAATGGCAAACGTCATGCTGACTGTTCCCAAGTAAATCAAATTTATTGAAGTGTCAATGAATTTGGTTCTTCATTACATTTTCTACTAATTTGCCTAGTGCAGATTTCAGACTTGCAGGCCTGCTGCTTCTCACATCTCCCCTGGAACCTTTCTAAAATGTTGGCCTGACATTTGCTATTTGACAGCCACTCTTCAGATACCAAGGGAGTTTTAAGCAGAGTCATAATCTGCATTAGTCATTTAGTGATTTCATCCTTGAGATCCTCTGAAACTCCTGCATGACAATGTCTGCTTTTTGGCACCTGGATGCTGTTCATTTTGTTGAGGTGTTCCCAGACCCAGTTTCTGGGCACAGCTATTTCAGACAGACTTGCTGCCGAAGAAGGATTCTCATATGGGAATCCACTCTGTTTCTGCCACTGTGAGCAAAGTGATGCAAAGGATTAATTTAGATTCTCTAATAGCTTTATTTTCTCTGAGTGCTTCCTTCAAACTGATCATCAACTGACTCCGCATATTCTCTGGCAGGCTTCCTGCTCCTGATGTGCTGAAAAGGATGATTTATTACTAGTTTTGATTTCTTTTGCTAGAAACTCATCTAACTCCTTTTTGGCTGTCTAATTGTTTTTGTACGTGTGATCTTCCAGAGTGTCTGTTATTTTCTAACTTAATCAATTGGATCCAGCTTTAGCTGTTTGAGGGATTTGCAGTTCTTCTAATAACCTCCCTTATCTTGCTGTCTTACAAAGCTGCCATGTACTGCCCATTCTCAAGCCGACTTGATGAATAATGTGCATCGGCCTTGTGCTTCCAGCAGTGTCCTTCAGCAGACTCCTTGCCTGCAGGAAGGAATTAATTTTCTTTGTTGTCCCATTTTGCTTCTTTTTTAAAATATTCCCCATTTAAATATGTTTCTGTTCCAAACCAAGTCCAGAATGGCCATTTTTCTGATTGTTTTCTCCAACATGAAATAGTTATTGCCTGTTCTACCTCACATTCTTGTGGAATATCTGGCCAATTTGAATGGAAATTATCGACGTCTACTGTTTGTATTGAATTTCCTGCTGCTGTGTCATCCTGGAATTCCCCCCAAGTCCTGCAGCCAGTGTACGCATCAGATCTGGAGAGGCAGCAACACACACAACAATCTTCCCATCTTATTTTGATAAAGTGAGGTTCTTATTTATGCCTGGAATTTTAATATACACATTGCATACAGAAGTGGTTAGTTCATTAATTCGATTGATTTTAGCATGTCCTAATTCAAACTTCCTTAACACTTGGTATTACAGTATCCCACTTACTGTCTTCCTTCAAGTGTATTTCTGATATGTCTGCTAGGTTGCCTGCACTTAGACTAGACACGTCTGTTCCTTTACCTTATTTCTTAGACAGGCATAAATGTTCTGCCTCTCTGCCTCTCTCTCCCCGGCAGTGTGTGGGTACCGGGAGCCTTTCAGAGGCAGCTACTCCAGAAATCCCAGTTGCCAGCTCCTCAGAGCACCGGCACCTTGCATCACCTCTCTCCCACTCTCCCCTCGCCTTGGCTTGCCTTTCCTATGGTATTGCTAACCGCATGGACCGCAGCCATCTGCTCCTCCTCTGCACTTCCTAGGAGCTGGTGGAGGCTCCCCACGAAGTCCTCCCCCTTTCTGCTGGATGCTGTCTCCGTGCAGAGGCTGTGGTGCCCTAAATAGGCTTTCTCGTCTGAACGGTCCCACCGACTTCTCCTTCCACCGCTGTCCCCAGATGGCAGAGGAAAGGCTCTTTCCCTCATTGAGCTGTAGCAAATGTGGAAAGGGAGAAGTGTGTTAAGAAAAGAAGAGCTGTGGAAGAAGAGGGTAGAGACAGGGCATGTGAAAGTGGCTTTTTTTGCATGGATGGCCTACTTTTGCATGTCCCAGCCCTGGCTGCTAATCCCAGGGACCTCCCCACACTCTTTCCTGCTCTCATCACACCCAGAGCACCCCTTCTGTGCCTGGGGCTGTGGCCACAAGGCACCACCTGCGCTTGGGGAATTTAATTTCCTTCATTACTTTGTCCAAATTCAGTGAATGCCATCCTAGGGTTGTGGGTGCAGTAGCCCTGGGGAGCTGTTCAGATGTACAAAATCAAGCAGGTGCACAGGAATTCATAGGATTCGAGTCTGGACATGTAAGTTTAAGGCAGGGCCTTAACCTCTCTGGTTAATTAAGTAGAATGATTCCAGCAGCTCAAATAAAATGTGGGATTTTAATAAAATACAGTTACAGCGCTGATTATTGGGATGCTAGCAAATGCCACATAAAACTCTTAAAACATCAATTTCCTCTGCTTCAGAAATTTTCCCTCATGCAGCTTCCCTTGTCAGAGGGACAGGACGTCTGGGCAGGCTGATCATTACAGAGACATTGGTAAGGAAGAGTCAAAGCTTTATGCAAAATTTCGTATGCAAACACAGGGTAGGATGCTGAGGGGAGCCACAAGGAAACAGTAGGCAGTTCTGTAAACACCTCGTACTTTATCTTATTTGTGGCTGCTCATTCTGTTAGCATTTGAAATCAGTTTTCAAACACAGGCCACAGGCAGGGTTGTTGATTCTGGGAGCTGTCGTAATTTGTGTTCATTTAATTAGCTCCGTGTTGATGCTGCTACCCTGTGCATGGTGCTGACCAAGCTGCGTAATCTCCTCGTTGGCTGTGCCGTAGCACCGGTAAGCCCTGCGAGGAGATCCTGCAGAAAGCATTAACCTTCCCTGTCCGACCCTGACCCTTATATTTGCACACCCCCTGGGCTTTCATTCATCTCCTCTGCCAGTTCAATTAAGAAAGAGAAAAACGTGTTCGTTTTCATTGGCTGGTCTGCGGGCATGTGTTTGTCTGACATGAGACGTCCTATAAAGAAATGCTTATAATGCGGCGGGAGCACCAGTACTACAGGGTACGTTTTAAAGACAGTGTTCAGAGGTTCAGCAGCCTGATTCCCACTGACATTAATGGTAGGCATGAGGCTAAATCTTTGTGCATTGCTTTCAAATCTGACCCCGGGAGACGTTTCCTGATGGGAAGGGGCGCAGCCTGAGAAATAAAAGTTTACAAAACCAGAGAGCTGAAATAACTGAATAAAAACGAGGAGGCAGAGGTGGAAAACTGAATGAGTTATGGCTCTGCTAAGCTTGCGTGTAAGCTGTAAATCCCCGAGACGAGTGGAGAAAAGATAGAGTTTAATCACAATCGCAACTTTTATGTATTTTTACCCAGTGGAAAACGTCGTGGGCTTGACCTCATTTTTATTTACCAGACCTCGGGATCCTGATGCCCTGTGACAGCAACCACTGATTGACAGGCTGCACAGCCGGCGAGCTGCAGGGCACACAACATCCCAGCAGGTGGCTTGGGTCGGGCTTTGGGGAAAAGGGACTTAAAATAGCTACAAAAAGTATCAGAGAGCTCATTCACGGCCTATTGATGCAACAACCTCAGCTCCATTTCAGGGACTGAGGCGGAAATCAGGCGATCCGTCCACACCCTGAGCATTGCACAACACTTGGGTCTAAAATATGCTTTTTTTTCTCTATACCTTTTATGATTTTGAGTCAGTGGAGTGATGCAGGGTTACATAGCCGTACGTCCAGCCTGCAAAATTCAGGAGGTGAATTTAGCTTCTGCTCAGGGGTTGGTGAGAGGGAGTGGATCCCGCAGGGGAGGGAAGCAGAGGAGGGGGGATTTTGAGGCACACAGCTTGGTGCAATGAAAGGTATTAGCGGTGGATGGCAGGAGCCAATACCTGGGCTGTAGCTAGAGCCATGTGTTCTTTGATGCTGACAGTAATGTTTCCAAATGCTGCTGGAAACAAGCAGCACAAGCATCTAAAGTTCCTTAGGTTTTGCTGCCGAGTCATTTGGAAGATTTTTAAAACAATGCGGCTTGGCTTTAGGGAGGCAGAGCCCGGTGGAAGAGCTGCCTTGCTCTTGAAAGCAGGCAGGAGACTGGCTTTTTAAAACAAAGAAAAGTAAAAGCCTTCCTTTCCTCTCTTCATCCCACACACATTTCTGGAATATTAGGTTCATAATTTACAGCAAGCTGCATGAAGGGATTGCCAGCATAAAGTAAGCAAAATCCTAAGATCCAAAATATGAGCAAGTCACCATAAAAGCGATAAAGACCCATGGAGAGAAAATTGTGTTTTGGAAAAGGGACAAAAGAATAATGAAGGCCAGACCTGGACTTCTAACATTTGTAACATTGGCTTGAAAAGGAAAAACATAACCAACAGTTAAAGTAGGAAGCCAAGAAGTATGAAGAGAAGGATGTACAGAGGAATACCCCAAACTCTCTCTCTCTTTTTTTTTCCTCTTTTTTTTTTTCTTTCTCTCTCTCTTTTTTTTTTTTTTTTTTTTTTTTTTTTTTTTTTTTTTTTTCCCAGCCACAATAACAAATGCAGCAGTTCAACAATCCTAGGTAAGGGCAAAGCCTTTGCCAGTTCTGCACCGAGAGGAATACTGCACACCTCAGAGAGGGAAAAACACCCGCTAGACCATAAAGAGAACCATCGTTGCAGCCTTGAATGAGTAGGAAAATGCAGTTGTTTGATGTGCTTTTGCTCCAACAAAAGCCTGTCCTGCTCTGTCCTTCTCTTGTTATGTGATTAGGTGGGAGTGAGTGTAGGATTTATCCCTGGTTTGACCTGATACAACTGAGCTCTAGGGACAGTGCTGATCGCACTTACAGAAAAATGTTTCTCATCAACAGTGGGAACATCAGTAAAATATAAAAATATCCTTTTAAACTGCAACCATACAGGCATGAGCCTTATAATTAAGGGTAATGAAATGACCGTGGACCCTGCTCTAAGTTCAGCTGTCAGAATCAGGGCATTAATGTTTTAGACAAAGATAGGATCTGACTGCTTTCCCACAATGGCTCCTCATTCCTCTCAACTGAGCAACCACAACATCCATATTCATATACTTTTTTTTTTTTTTTCTCCAAAACATTGCCCTCAGACTTGCTCATTTCCATGCGAGAACTGATCGCAGTGTCCTAGCAGCCCCACAAAATTTCCTACCCTAATTGCAAGTGTGCTCTGGAAAGGAGCTCTGCCCACAGCCGGTACAAACAGGGTCAAGGCAGAGCTGAGAAGCAGAAGTGACATGCAAAAGGGAGACCTCTCTGGTCATAAACTGTTTTTGGAGGCTCTGTTGAATCCAAGAGCAGCGTCTGATTTGACCTCTTATGTTAATAGGCCCACTGTTTCCAGCCTTTTTCTGACGCTGCTCTCTGGTACATCTGCTGTAAGTGGTTATCTATTTAAATGAGCATTTTTTACTTGGAGTGGATTGGGTTTAGTTCTTCTAAAAAAAAAAAAAAAAAAAAAAAAAAAAAAAAAAAAAAAAAGTAGCACCACTTTAAAAGCAACAAGAAAAAACTCAGGGAAATAAAAAAAAAAAAGCAACTCGGTGTGGCAGAAGTCCCAAAATTCATCTCTGAAAGCACAGAGCTGCACTCTTTTGAAAGTGCCAGCTCTGGGAAATGCTTGGCAGCCCCTGCAGGGCACCGGGTGCCCTCAGATCTCAGGATAGTGCTTGCAATTTAAAGGTGCTCAGGAGGCTGCAGGATCAAGCAACTAGCTGCTAAAAAATATTGCATGCTTCTGGCCCCTGCACATACCCACCACAACAATACTGCAGTCATTAAAGAATTATAGGCTTTACCAGGCATGGACTTATATCCTTGCGATTAAATCTAGCACTCAGTCCTGTTTTCCATCCAGAAAGCTAAAACACTTCCACAACAAAACAGATTAGCAGAGAAAATATGGGGCTGCTACAACTGGCGACAAAGTAAAGCAAAAATAAAGCAACATGGAGCTCGCGGGTGATTTTTCTGCTTCTAGCTGTAACTGCAGTCTTTTGAGTTTCCATTCTACAGTGACACCAGATGAGAAATTGCATCTGGTGATGACATCTGTGTATGTTCGGTGGTTATTTATTCCACTGAACAAAACTTAGGTGGCGAGTCATTCTGGAAATGCATTTTCATAGAGCATGAAGAAGTTGCTTTGCTTTCTAGTGATGGACTCAATTTCATAGGGATTGAGCAACCTCCTTCCTCAATGAGTTTACCTGGTGCCAGTTGAGGATACTGAGCACATCACAGAAATACATCACTTCCAAGGAGTGAAATCCTGACTCCTTTGAAGTAAATGGGAGTTTTGCCATCAATCTGGCTAAGATTTCATCCTAGGTCTATAAACATTTCTGTCTGCTGCCTGTATATATATTCTGCAAAATTTCTGATGCTCTGCTGGCCTTAGCCACTCTTATGGTGTGTATAAAACCACTCAGGTCATCTTTTGGAGCTTCCTGTATTTTATAATGATAAGAAGAGACACTTTGTGTCTAGGAGCTCCTAGAAAATATTAAATGTGCAAAAAGCCTAAGCCCATCTTCCATTCACAGCCCTCTCTGAAGTGGGGAAAAATGAGGAGGAGAACGTGTGCCGTGATTTCCACATCTGCCAGCCCACTCCGATGTGCGCTGCTGAGGGATGGGATTGGCTGGTGGTGGATGGGAACACATTAATCTGAATATGTATAAACATAAACCATCCTGAGAAGCTACTGCCCGGCTTCATATCCTGCCCTCCCTCCTCCACATATTGAATTAGTGCATTTATAATGGCATCTTTGTTTATTTAATAAATCTAAATTTCAATTAGAGACCACTAACAATTAGTCATACAGACTAGATATGACAGATGGGCCTCGTCCGTGGCTGATTACACTAAAAAACATTATGTGAATCTATTTTTAAAATACTATAATTCTAATACCCTTGCTGCTTGCAAAAAGTCCATAACATTAGTGAGAAATCTGTCTTCCGGATAATTTTGCTATATGCACAGAATATGGGGGTTATATTATAAAAGTGTTCATTATTGTTTCCCATTATCTTGGGATCATTGCTAAAAATTATGGCAATGTTTGTGTAAAGAGATGTAGCACAGTATGACGATTTGGTTAGTCTTATTTCTTTATATGGGCTTGATTTAAAACAAGAAAACAACAAAATTATCCAAGATAGATAAATACTTGCATAGATCATGGTAAAGCTGGGCAAGGCCTTAATATTTGCCTTGACTCCCTTGGATTTCTGACATTTTAAAAGTCAGCTATCAACCGACAGCTATTTAAAAATATTTCTGGTGGTACAAATTAAGGATTCCCTCTCCCTCCCAGCATGAAATTCTTGTGTTGTGTGTGTGTGTGTTGCTGCCTTTGATATGCTCATGTAATCTCATGTAAACTAAATAAATGGAGGATTGTAGGTTTCATCAAAAGGACTTTAAGATTTCTGCTACTAGTGTTGGATATTTTATAGCTTTTGAAGCCCCCATCTAGTTCAAAAGAGCAGGGAAAATGATCACAAAAAGGTTACACAGAGTAGTATGTTTGAATGGCATCAGAGAGATGGGTTTTATTCTCTTGTCCTTTCAACTGTACTCTCAAATGTTCACATTGCTTCTTTTTGTAGCTGGCTAGCAAAACTGAATTGTAATGCCATACAACAAGGAATGAATCTGACAGAAAGCAGTCTTTCCTTTAAAAAAAAAAAAGAGAGAGAGAGAGAGAGAGATTTATCTAATTTTCTTAAAACTATTGCAGTAAAACAAAAAATGATTCCCGTATTAAAGAAGATGAAAAGGTTAGGTGAAAAGCCTTTTGAGGAACACCATTGAGAAAATCTGGAAAGGGTACATCAGATAACCCAAACCTGCCCCAGAGAAACACTAATCTTGAGAGATTTAAGCTAAAATCAGAAAATTTACGCAAAAAGGCCATTTTAATCTAAGATGTAAAAATAACATAACTCAATTGCACTCCATGTTTCATATTGATAGCACAAACCTTTGTCCTTTTCATTTATTTGTATCAGTGGCACTAAAACCTTTAATGCCTGGAGAGCCAGTTTGTCATCTGATAGAGCCTCCAGCGGCTGTGAAAGATGAAATATAAAGGGAATACAAATACCAGACGGGAGCGTTAGTCTCACAATATATGGCCCTTCTGCAAATCCAGTGTAACAGAAAGGGCCATAAAGCAATTTAACTGGTCTCCAGAGGAGGCTGTGCATCTCGGCAGGACCCAGGGTGACAGCTCTTGCCACAGGATGCTGGGCGAGGAGGAGGCAGCACCGTGCAAGTGCTGCTACAAGCCCCTCACTGTTGCAACAGCCCCTTAGGTTTGGCCATAATTTGGGGTTTTCCTTAGATAGATTGGTGTCTTTATGGTGCCTCTTGAGGACACCGAAAGAAAGCAGTGAAGAGACAGCACACAGTTTCCCTCTTGTATCTGGACCTGGGCTGAGGGCAGTGCAGCTACCATGGCTGGGATGTGTGGCACTGTTCAGAGAAAATCATGCTTGGTAATGCTGCTGAGTTACGTTATCCCCCAGCAAAGGAAACATCAAATACTGTATGCTTATTTTTACAGTTTGCTTACTTGGCTGACAAAATGAATAAAGTTTGTGTGCCTGTCTGTCCATCTGAGTCAACGTGGGTTCTCATGTTTGGGCTGGCTGTTTTTCCTGGAATGGAGAGCGCGTTGTCATTAATCACCACACGATGATGTGCACTAGAAGCAGTGTCTGTGTATGAGGCAAAAGAGGAGCTGCATACTGCTCTGAAATCACATGCTGAATTCACTCATCTGCATGGCTTGCAAATACCTTCTTTTTTTTTTTTTTTCAGGATGAAAAAAAGAAAAAAAATGCAGCGTGTGATGGGAGCACCAGGAAGGTTTCCAGAACAATGTGCAACCCCTGGTTTGCTTCACATCCCTCGGAAGTTTGTTTGGTGTCAGCAGGAGACTTTGTGCTGTTGGGTTACTAATTGCACATTTTAAGAGGTGCTCCATGGACCAAGGTTAACTCCTTGTAACAGCTGCGGTTGGGCTGCAGTTGACATGCTCTGGTAAACCAGAAGTCCAGCACTGCACCAAACTCATAGCAAATGGTGGTCAGCTTCTTCACTGGGCATAAACCTCCACCCCTCCATCTCCCTGCAAAGGGGAGAAGACATCCCATGCAGGGGTCTGCTGCCTGTGCTTCCTTGACACGTCTCAGCCAACCTGGGTTTTGGGAAGGGCTCCTTTTTCCCATCTGAAATGCCATATTCCCCATCCGACCTTGAGAAATGCCCATATGCCAGCACTCTCCTTGATGGCAGATACCGTGGGACCAGCTGACCCTTGCCTGGGAGGAGGCCTTCATGCCCAGGAGGTCAGCAAGGTTGGGTTGCCTCGGGTGATGTGTGTCCTGCCTCCCCAGGAGGGACCTGAGCCCAGGTGATGCTGCAGAGGTGATAATCTTTCAGGTTACCATGCCTTGTTCCCTCACATCTTAGTGCGGAATTTGGAGCTTTGCTGCATCACTCTAGATGCAAAATTTCGTGCTATCATTCTCCACCAGAGAGATTAGTAAACCTATGAAGCAATGAGTTGCACCTAAAAAAGTAAGATGATAAAATGACTGAGGGAGAAATCTTTCTCTTGCTGTTGAGTGGTGCTAAATTGGTTGTAATGGATAAAACAACACCTTCTTCTGCTTGCAATTACAAGAGGGAGAAAGCCGTGCCGTATGTGTGCTTGATGTCTGAATAGCTGGTGAGACAGTTTATTTTCTAGTTCATATCCAAATGCACCAGCATGACAGCTGATACAGAGCTCCTGCTGCTTTTTGCTGCAGACCATCGTTACTCCTGTGGGTGAAATATGGGAGATATATGACATTTATAGAAATGTGAACTGTGGACTCTCCTTCAGACTGTACCCTTTGGGGCTGGAAGATGGATCTTTTAAGGAATTCCCCTTTCATGCTTCTCTTCCATCTTTCTAGCCTTCCTTGCAGCATGACCCCATGGGGAGCACACAGTCCTACTCAGATATTTTTTCTGTGGCAGCTCTGCAGAGGCAAAGAGGAGGCCCTGGGAGAGTTAATTCTGTGTCAAGCAGCATTAGCAGTAGCTCTGATTTCCAGTTGGAAATCCCTGGGGTCGGCTGAGGACAGTGCTATAGACAGCAGTCACTCTCCTGGTCTGCCCTCCCGCCTCACAGATTACCCCAGGCCCGCTGAGGTACCCCAGGACACCTCATTTGGCATCCAGCTGATGGAGGGGCAGTACTCACAGAGGACGCACAGTCCCTGCCAATGCCCTAGATGATGTCAGGTTTTCAGCCCTCCCACTCAAATCAGAAGGAACAGCTTGATCCCCAGGCTTGTGCTATTTCAGCAGAGGAAACGCAAGCACTTCGTTTCCTCCACATATTTTCTGCATGTTTTTTTCTAATATTTCTTTTTCATTTTTCCCTGTTATTGTATATTGACTTGTGAGTCAATCAGAGCAGAAACCTTCCCTGCATGAAGCCTTATATCTGATACTGTCAGCGCAATACCGTCCCACCCTCCCCACACAGCGCATGGCCACATTCAAGTCTCTCCTCTGAAGGCAGCTTGGATTTCCTGCCACGACCCTCTCACAGAAACGTGATGCTTCTGTTAACGCAGGCCCTCCTGAAGAGCTATTCCAGCTGAAACAACCTAAGCAACGTTTGCCACAGAAGCCTCCAGGAACAGACATTTCTCCTCCACCTGTGGTCCCAGAGCCGCAGGGCTTTCAGAGCCCTTCCTCCCAGCCAGCCTCCAGGAATTTTGCCACTTCAAGAGCCTGGAGCTCTTGAAGCTCTCTCCAGCTGCTGACAAAAGATGTTTCATGGCCATCACATAGCCTTGTTTATGTATATATGTTGCTTTGAGAAGAGATTGGCAGTTCCAGATCAATCTAGGGTTTCTATCAGCAGCCTCTTACAATTCCTCTCACCGCCCTGTTTAAATCTCAGGCTTTTCTTAAATCCCAGGAACTGACAACAGTCTAAATACATGAATATTAATCTCATGTCACTAGGGCTTAATATTTTGCAAAGCTGCACAGGTCTTGCATTAGCACATCGCTAATTTTGCTAGTAAATAGCAGCAAAACCTCCCTGATTCTGTTTCACTCCGGTTATTCTTCTGGTTGGATATGGAATGGAAATGAGAAGCGGTGAACTGCCTCACCACCATAAATACCATTTCTAACACTCATAACGTAAGGTTGGGTGCCCCCATCTCCTGAAAACACTGTGCCACATGTGGTAGGAGTTTTTCTCCAGGCATGCATTATTTTTCTGAGGAAAAAAAAAGCCACATCCTCAGCTGGCTTTCTAGTGGAGTCACGTCATCAGGGAGCTGTGAGCATTTATCCTCTTTAAGTTTTATCTCCCCATCACACAGAAATGCGATTTCAATAACTTATCCTGTCTGTTGTGCTAGGAATGGGCAATACTTTCAAATCCATGGTGACCACGAGGTGGAATTCACGAGGCCTACAAAACAGAATTTGAATGCTGTCTACTTCTTGTCCTAGCTGTTTACACAGAAATGTGTTCTGCCCTTTAGGACAGAAACACAAAAGGAGTGCAGCAATCTTTGCATTTCTGATTTAAACGTCAAAGGAATTAGGAAACTGCTATTTTTCATTTCTTCCAAGGTATCTTGTTGTGCAGGCCTGGAAGTATTTAACATGGCATTTCAAAGAGATTTGATTTCTTCCTATAACAAGGTATCTCTCTGAGTAATCTCAGCAATGCCCAATTTTATGGAAAAGGTTTGTGATCTGCATTGGTGCACAAACAGAGCTTTGTAGTGTTCGTTTCTTGTTAGCTGCTGGAAATGGACAATTAAGTTGCCCTGACAATACCCAGGTGCTTCTTTTCTGGTGCAGAAAATTGTAATCTTCCCAGGAATTACCCAGTTTACCTTTCATCAGATGAGCAGGATTTTCGCTTTCATTCTCTATTTTAAAATTCACACAGGATTCGGCCAGTAAATGTCAGGTGCCTGATAACAAAAGCACATATTTACTCTGAAGCCAGAAGCAGCTATTTTACATGAGACCTGGAATCTCAAGAAAACCGTGATTTCTCTTTGACTGAGCTGTAAGTCAACTCGTTAGTAGACTTTATCCTTGTAAATGGTTTGATATTGCCGGTAATTTATTTTGATCCTGGCTGGCTGTGCATGAGAAGTATCACTGGTGATGTTCAGAGATAACGTGCAGTGTTTTTCAGATTTCTTTCTTCGGGGCGATGAGAAGAGCTTGGCTGAATGTGCCTGCCTGAATAGCGCCTTTAGTCGTGCACGGTGGGGTAACTGACATCACATCCTACTAGCAGATGATCGGGGCCCTGGCTAATGTGCTCGTTTAATTTGGCAAATGTAAAAAACTCCTGAACAAACAAGGAAAGCAAACAGTCTGAAAAGCAGCCTCTGGCCTTGGAGGATGGTGCAGATGAGAGCAAGTCTGGTGACGTGGGATCCACCTGGAGAAGCAACCTCTTGGTCAGCAGAGCACAGGCAGCTGCCGTGTCCCTGCCAACTCCGTGTCAGCTCCACAGGCACAGCTGGAATCAATCAATCCCTCCACGTCCTGTGACTCTTGAAATGTTAGCACTTGAGAGAGCTGAATCGCGGCCCCAGCCACATCCAGGCTTGCCCAGCTGTGGACGCAGGCTCCAGAGGCTCAGTCTCAGGCTGAACACACACATAGGTGTATATACACGTGCACGCACACGTGTTTTCTTACTAATGGAAGCAAGGGCAAAATATTCTGCATGTTTATATCCTCAGTTGCATATAAGCTGCCATTCAGCAACTGGTTGCCTCATTGCCTTTGTTTTAAAGTCCTTGCTTGCACGCTGTTCAAATGTTTCTGCTATTAGGATATCATCAACAAACTCAATTAAAACTTCATATATGACATACTTACACTTTCATTTCCTCATTAAAATACCTTCCTTGATAGGAATCTAAAGTTAAAAGAAATTTCAGAGATTTATAGGTTCTTGAGGGGTTTATTTTTAAGAACTCCAGCTAATAACTTGCATAGGAATCTTCATTTCTCTGTAGGTAATTGCAATTGCTTGAATAAAAAATAATAAATAGAGCATAAATCCACTGCCACTAGAATGGATTTCATTAACATGCTTAATGTTTTCCGGAAATTTGTTTTTCATCAACATTAAGCAATCAAAATTGTACTGCCTGCTGGAGTTAAGTCCATGTCCTTTGAGGGGCTGATCATCTGTTTTGAAGTCCTGAGGGTTCTGAGGTTCAGAGATCATGCAGAAGTAGAAGCACCCTGCCCACAATAGAATTAGTGTCACTTAAAAAAAAAAAAATCTTTTAAATTAAGTGAAGAGCCATCCTCAACTTTCTATTTGGAATTTGACTCAGACCTTTTAATGGGATTGCACGTTGCTGCAAATATAGCCAAATGACTCTATTAATGAATTTAATTATATTTATGATTCTTATACCTATAAACTGTAAATTAAATCGCTTATACCTTTGTACACTTTCCAATATACGGTCATTTCTCCCAGCTCCCTGAACTATCACACCAGGGGGGTTTACCAGCTCCACCAGCTATGCAGCAGGCAAGTCCAGCCTGGTTTCACTCAGAAGCATCCCAGACAGCAGAAAGATGTTCAGCAGCCAGCTGCCTGCTTCCTTTCCACAGCAAGCACCAAGTTGGTGGTGTTTTGAGGCAAACATTGAAGGAAGCAGACCACAGACGTCTCTTCAGCACTGTAAACTACTGGGGGGAGTGCTAAGGCATGTGATTTTATTTAAATAGTTGTATGATTAGAAAAGAAGAGCATCTGAAATTCTGAAAGAGTGTTCCTGGCTGGCTTTTGCTCTGCTGATCTAAATCATTGCATTAGAGACCAGGGCTGTGATCTGCTCTGTTTAGCTGAAACCCTGCACAACGATTTTAATGGTCTTCACACAGATCATAAAATGTCTTCACAAAGACTCGTTTGCTCAAGAATGAAATGGCTTTATAGGTATTTGTGTATTATGCCCTCACTAGTAAAATAATTTTAAATGTAGTGTTTATAATGGTTAAATGATTAAGTTTGGTGTTTATAGAGGGGTTATCTGGTGAAAGCCTGTGAAGTTCACAGATGGCAAATATGTGTAATTACCATGTTGGGTACCTGTGAGAAGTAGGTGAATGTTGTAGGGGTCAAATCAAAAGGAGATAAACCTCAGCTGCATCACTGGTGAATCATGACTGAAGTCAGTAGCAAAACTCCCACTGATCTCAGCAGAGATACCACTTTACTGACCCTGCTATAGCAGAAAATTCACGTAGCACAGGGACTGAGCACTGGGAAATAACACAGAGTGTCTGGGCCATCTCCTGAAACAGGCTGATTAAAATCGGTCAGATCTGAATATCCTCTGCCTCCTGAACCAGTCTGATTTTAATCAGCTTCTTTCAGGAGTTGCTGTGAGGATTTTTTTATAAGTGTGTAAGTGCTTTGCAGACTTAGGCCTCCTGTAGAACTGTAAAACACTGATTTTTACAAAGAGGTGAAAGAAACAAAAACACATAATACTCCTCCTCCAGTGGCTCTGTGAGAAGGAGAAATCATAATTTATCAAAAAAGCCAAAGCAGACTTAATATCCCCTTAGCAGTTCAGCTGAAAAATGTGACCCTGGCAGCAGTGGATGTTTTGCAGCTTTATTTTACTGCTTATTTCAGTGTAAGAATTAAAGCTAATGTAAGACCATAAACTCAAGCAGCATAAACATGTAATTTAAATACAAGAGCCTATATTAATAATACCCTGTTGTTTGAAGTAGCAAGAGAGGTGAGCAAGGTAGCACATTTTAAGACATGAAGCCAGCCACATCCCCCCTGCTATAGAGGAAGCATGGATCTCTCAAAGCGTAGAAAGAAACAAATATTTGGGAAGGAATCAGACTGCACATTCAGAATAAAAACAGCACTGGGGTTCTTTGCAGGCATGTCTTCACCCTACCCTTGCTATGCAGCCAACCTAAAAGTCTTCAGCTAGCAAGCAGCCAGAGCTTTAGAAGGACTCGGATGGCTTAGAGGATTGCTTTTGGGATACAGCAGCTTTCATCCCTACGTCATTGCCCTTGGCGCCTGGCCAGAGTGGGCCGTGACCAACAGCTGCTGCACGATGAGTCCTACAGCCTCGGGAAGGGCTCGTACGAAGCAGGCCGAGGGTCTGGGGCCTGCCCGCTTGCGCTCACAGCCCTCCGCCAAAATCCCCATGAGCTGTCCCCAGGCAGCCCTCGGGAGAAAACACAAAGCTTCTGGTTAACATTACGTTAGTACTAACTACAATCATGGCCAGACTTTTGACAGTCCGCCGTAGCAGGGTTCTTGGATGAGATGTTGGGTTTCAGTCAGTAGGAAATGTTTTCTAAATCAGATACGATCTTCTTCATATTTTCCTCTTGTGTTATAAAAGCAGTCCTAATTGCTCAGTTCTTCAAGCTACGTGGAGACAAAGCTGATCTGGGGAAAGAGGGGATTCAGAAGTGGGAAAGATGAGGCTGGGCTGGGGAAGGAAACCAGGCTCCTATGATCAAGGGAGGGGTGCAGCTCTTCATGCGGTTACCCAAAAAACTTACTGCCAGTTACTGTGAAATTGCTGCTATATCAACAGACATCTGAGGCACAAATATGTGTTTTTAAAAGGAGCAGCTATTTTAAGCATGAGAAAGTCTTTGGGGAAAAGTAAATGAATGTGGGTTTCCTTTGCTTTGCATAGACCAGGTTTTGGGGAAACTTCATTTAACAGACAAAGCCCCCTGCTGTTTTCAGTCACTCATCTATGAGGCTGTAAATCATTGTTGTTTACAAGGGTTAAAAAATGGTTCTCAGAATTATCATCCTACAAAGTGACAAAATTGTTTGGTATTAATCACCTCCTGAAGGAGACAGAATTTATGCTAACAAGCAGTGTCTGTCAGGTGTGAATGCATTTGCTACAGGCTGTCTCCCATTAACGTGGAGAAGTGGAAGAGATTCACCTGATTTTCCGACTCTAAACAGGTACAGAAATCCCACAGAAAGCAACGATTCTTAAATCTTCTGTGGAATTCATAAGACCAATGGAACTGATGTACAGAAAGAAACCAGCTCCTTCTCGAGCAAGGCAGTGTGTGAGGACATGCCGCCTCCGAGGATTATGAGAGGCAGGAGAGCAGAGCAGGAGCGGCACATAAGTACCAGAAGGGAGGGAAGCTTAGCTAGTAAGCAGTCATGTGAGAAACAGCAACTTCAAGGTGGCAGCTGCTTTTCCTTCCCTGTTGGATTGTGCAGCCTTGCGGGATGGGCTCGATTCAAACACAGAACCAAAACTGGAGCATCCCCAGGGGGTGAGCAGCTGCACAGACCTGGCCCTTTCCTTCCCTGCTTTGGGTGGATGTGGCTCACAGCCTCCGCAGTGTGCTTGTGGAGCACACCTGGCTTGCAGGGCTGTATCATCCATGACATTTCACCTGTCAAACAGCACGTTTTGCTTCTCTCCCCATGATATTTTAGTTCTGCTGGAAAGGGCAGAGTGGTGGCAAGAACTTGGCTCCTCACCCTTAAAAGCTGGTATATGCTCATAATCACTTGACTCACCGAGCTGAGACTTTGGGAAAAGCACCAAATGTTTATGTGTCCTGAGATAAATTTGTGAGATTTGGCAGCACTGCTGCTTGGAGTGCCAGGACGTGGTGGGGAAGGCACACCTAGGCTTTTATTGCTGCGGATTAGTGTACTTAAGATGACAAGGCTGATACAACCCCAAATTTGAGCTTCCCACACGGAACTCCCTCAGGTCCCTTATCATTCCACACCAAGGTATGGTGGCACGAAGCCACCACGCTGGCTCCCAGCAGACTTCACCTGGGAGGCAGATTTGTGACAGAGCCAACACACACAGGGCAAGGTACAGGGGGAAATTGGCCTTGTGGGCATTGGTATTCACTTTGATATCCGCCCTGTGAGATGAAAAGTGCACTGCTCTTCAGACACCAGTGGCTTTGGGTGCTCAGGTTTAAAATTCTCCCATGAAAAGAGCTGATGGAAGGGGATAATTTTCAACACACAGAACACTCACAGGTGGGAACGAGTCATGGGGCTGCTGAGTTGCTTGGGAAAGTGGTTGTGCTGAGGGCAATGCTCTCCGCAGCAGACCCAGGCCAGGCAGGATCAGGATGTGGAACAGCTTAGCATCAAAGAGCTCTGCTTTGAGTGGAGCTGGGGAGCTCTTGAATTATAAATGCATTAAAAATACCAAGCATTTTTTGGAGTCCTATTTCAGATTTTTTTTTTTTAATCTATCAGCAGAGTAAAAGAGGTGAAGAAAGATTTTGCAAGGTGCAGGGTAAAACAGACCAGAGAGTAATAAAATACTACTTGTAAACTAGCCCAGTTGGAATGAGAGCCTCTTTATGACAGCTTGCTGAGGCTATAGTGTTTTGCAAAACTGTGTGATAAACTCCAAATAGCTTCTTTGCAAATCTCTGGAGGCAGAACTGAGCTAAGGCTGGCTGCTGTTGCTGCCACAGCTTTCAATGAATGAGCTCAAAATGGACCCTCTAGTGACAGCTCTGTCAAAGAATAACCGTCAGATGCTCTTGGAGACAACAACTTTGACATATGTATTTTTGTAAGTATAAATGAACCCTAATGTGCTGTCTTCAAATGAAACTAAAAGCTCAAAGTTTTTAGGATGCCTATTAGACTATGAACAAAATAAAACCAAATGTAGCTAGTACTGCATTTCCCCCCGTTTGCTTTGCAAGGCACGATTCTCACTAGAATTGAAATGAGAACAGAATACAAATATAGGTGGTGTTGGGGGGGGGTAGGGTTGCTTAAAGGTAGCTCTGTCATTACCTTCAGAGGGGAAACGACACACGAGCCACCGTCTCCCAACACTTGAGGTGAATTGATTCCAAGAGGGAGGGTCCAAACGATTTTGCAAACTCAGAGCTTTGACAAGGAGCATAAAAATCGTGTTTGGGGGAAGGTGCTTCAGACTGCAAAAATCAATGGGCTAGAAACGGGCTTAATCAGAACTGAATGATTACCTCGTGATATTATTGGTTTCTCTACAAACAACTGATTTCATACCACCAATAAATTTAGCATTTGGAGTTGTGTCTTCTCTCCTGAGCAGAATAAAACAGGAGTCTGCCTCTGAAAAGCACTAGATGCTTTCCAGCAGTGGTGCACAGCGCAGGTTTGGTCTATCTCCACATTTGCAGTTATGCTGGCCAAAATAGCGGCCGTGTTGTGAGGCACAGCTGGGTTTAGCTGAGTGACTCTCAGGTGGATTTCCCTGGCACTGAAGTACCCAGGGCTCTTTCCCAGTGATAGTGCAAGAGTTAACATTTCTGCAGTGAAGCAAGGTGTCTTCTTTGGATTCTGCTCAGGTGTAGCTGTTTGTGCAGTCTGAAAGAGCCACTGCTATTGCCAAAGGAAAATTAAAACAAATCTGCCTTGGCTAATAACAGGCTATGAGTATTAATGGCTTTTTCTCCAATTGCCAGGAAGTTTCAGCCTCCAACGTGATGAAGATGGAGTATGTACAGACATGAGTGTTGTCATGCTATTTTTAAATTTTGGTATGCTAGTGATTGTGGTCTTTTGGCAAGGCAAACGAATCTGCAGTAGGAGTCGCAACAAGAACGTGATCGTTATATTCAAGAGAAGAAAGGACAATTCTTAGGCATTAAGACTATTAGTTTGGACAGTTATAAAAATAACAACACTTTACGGAGCCGGGTCTCAGAAGTGCAGAGCATTCATTGCTCAGTAAAATCAATAGCCTCTACTCAGGATTACTTAAATCCCAAACATACCAACACTCAACACACTTTCATACCAGTTACCTATCAGCTTTCAACAATTGTATATGTTTTGACAAAACTCCTAAGTTATGTTGTTATAAATGGGATATTCTTAACTGTGCCACACGGTGGAAAATAATCCACCCATACAAGGAAAATTATATTAACACATGGTGCTAAGAGCAAACATATTTACAAACCAAAGCTGAGCAACAAACACATATACCAGATGTTACTGAGATATAGATAGTCTGAATTGCTCAGCTGAAGCAGCTGAAGTTCTGCAGAAGGATTTTTGCTGAGCATCTCTTTCACAATAGATATCCTTGCTCTTGAGCAAGTTGTCATGAAGTCAGAACATGGAGCTTTGAAGCTGCATTTAAGATTCAATGGTGAGTAAAAGCTGAACAACTTCAGATAAATTTTCCTCTTTTTCTTTCACATTTGTTGATAAGAAAGGATCTTCAACCACCTTGATGATTACTTGTTATGAATGGAAATTTTGAGAGGGACTTAACACACCGTCAGACAACGACTTCCATCAAGAGGAAGGACAGAGAAAGAAGGATGGTGTGAAGAGACACAGGAAGACCCTCCTGCCCTGTTTTTCAGTTCAGAGTTTGGCCTTCACAGTCCGTACAGATCTACCAGGGCAGAGCCACTTGGCTCTAGAGACTCAGCTCTGAAGCGGCAGAGCCATTTGCAGGGGTATTTGCTTTGCCTGTATCGGATAACTTCTGCCCTTTTACCACAAATCCTCCTAGTTCAGCTTTCGTTCTTGCAGGCTGTTTCTAAGACTACCTCGATATCGCTTGTTGGTGTTGTTTGTTTCAATTCCTTGATAACCAAAATGAAACCATCTGAATTTCTAAATAAGTCAAACCTCAGAAGGAGAGTCCCCTGACAATTCCTGTGGAGTGTAAGATGGTTTTCCTGAGACTTGAAGTGTTATTTCAGGCCATCCTAAATGCCTTGCATGTGCTCAGCAGCTGGGAGCTGCACTGATCTGTCCCTCGACACTCTACACCACACTTCAGTGGACTTGTAAAGCTCCTTCAGCCTTTGTACTTAACTGGCATACAGCTAAAATTATTTGTAAATTTTTGTGATTGCATTCCATGTGAGTTGGCAATGAGTCAGCAGCAGTTTGTCTAGATCAGCAATACATCCAGAGCCATTTTTACTGTTCTCTGATAGTTTCTCATAGATAGATTTGCATCAAATGCTGCCTGGCTGTATTTAGAAGCCTCACCAAAACTGGTAGCGGTCTTTTCCTTATGATGAAAATGTTTCTTGTCATGGTGAGGGAAGCTGCAACTTTTTGTCCAAGGTGGGTCTCTGGTAATTTCCCATCCCCAAGCTGCTGTGGTGTTAGGATGGACTGAGGCAGTAGCACCATTTCCTGACTTGGCCCCACCACTTGGAGCAGTGATCATTAGGGCTGAAATTCACCGTACTGCTGGTTCCATCCACTTGTTTCCACACTGCCATGCACGGAGCTGAGCTTGCTTCTGCCCACATCAGGCGTGCCCACATGGCAGCTTAAGCTCCCCAGATTCCTGTGCCCCTTTGGACTTTGCATAAAGGTACAAGAGGGCATTTGTCTGCTGACTCATCTGCACCATGCACTTCTCGTCAGGCTCTAGTGCTCCCAAGTGAGGTGTCCTCCACGTTACCACCATTGCTGACGTGATGTGTGACGGCACAGCAGGGAGCTGGAGCATAGCCAGCACTCAGGGTGCTGTTCTTCCCAGTCTAATTGTGCCACTACCAGCAGTTAGGGTCCTACAAGGCCAGGAGACTCTGTGGTTGACACATATACGATTGTAAAGGTTCATGTTAAAGAGCATCACACACATACGTTGTAGCCTCTAGGCCTCCTTGCTCTCAAGCATTGCTTCTTTCCAGACAGCTGAACCATCTCATGCTCCTGCTGTTCCTAATTTCTCTTTCAGAACCAGCTGTTCTCCTGCCGTTGTAACCTATGAAGTCTCCTTAAGCAGCTACCCCCCCTTTCATGCTCACCTGCCCAGTACAATATATGCCAGGCTTTGAAATGCTCTGCATATCCTGTCCTGACCCTTAACATAACATCTCCCTGTCATAAGGTTCTACTCACTCTAGCCTCTTCTCTCTGCCCCACACCAAGCTGGGTTTTTCTTCCCTCTCTGAGCCACCCCCGTAACACCTGTGAACATTTGTGCAACCTCCGTGGTGTGACCCTGCCTCCAGGTGCCCTCAGGATGCTCAGCAAAAGTGCAGGGGAAGCTGATCACACCATAACTATGCTGGTGGCTGGGATGAATGGTAAGAAAACCTCCAAGAAGTGAGAGAGCATTCGGCTTCAACAGGTTGATTATTATTTTATTTTATTTTATTTTATTTTATTTATTTTATTTTATTTTATTTTATTTTATTTTATTTTATTTTATTTTATTTTATTTTATTTTATTTTATTTTATTTTATTTTATTTTATTTTATTTTATTTTATTTTATTTTATTTTATTTTATTTTATTTCCCCTGGGAACATTGTAAAATGTGGCTAGTCTTGGCTTGCAATAAGAACACATTGCAATAGGGGCCTAATTTAGCACTATATATAACCTATTTTATAGCAAACAACTTAATTAATAGAATGTGAATAAGATCTCTTCCTCCTGCCCTCCCCTCCGGCACACACATGCAGACAGCACTCCAAAATGTGTTCCTGGAGGTTCCTTATCCCTGAGCAGATGTCATTCTGGAGGGAACATGTCAGGCATCCCCATCCTTTCTCAGCTGTGAGCAAAGCAAGAGACGGCTGTCTGCCACGTTTCTCTCCCCAGGAGCTCGGTGTATAATCCAAATTCCCAAACAAAATCCCTCACTGCGTTAAGGCAGAATTGTCACTAAGATTAGAGGCCCTATAGAGGACTATAAGTCCTTTCAAGCGATACCACCCTCGAACCATTTCCCCATGCGTGCTCCACCACATGCTGCCTGACCAAAGGAAAGATGAGCCCAGAACAGATGCTTTGCTGTGCTTCTGCACTCGTGTGCTCTCCTCTGGGAGGCGACTGCATCAGGAGAGCATCGAGCAGGTAAGTGCCGGGGAGACCCACGGGAATACAGATGTCAGACACTGGCAGCAGGCACTCCTGCGAGGCTTCCCACCCCAGTGCTGACCTTCTGCCTTCATTTCCCTAAGGTATGACAAGCTCCAAACTCACAGGTGTGTTCTTATTACCGTTTCCTGCCAGAGGTGAGCGAGCTGTAATTCTCTGGAAGTGTTGGTGATAAATTTGCCACATTACTTCCACTTACCCTTTTGCCTTGGTGCTTCTCTGTCGGCGTGCCTGGGAGCAGCACTGCCCCAGAGCACTGCCAGCAGAGGCGGAGAGACGGGCTGCGAGTGCAAGCACTGAGGCTGGCCAAAACCATGCTGCTGTGTAATGGATGGCTCCGGGTTCTTTTACTTTAATGATCATAATAATATGTTTTATTTATATAGCACCTATTTGCATGGCAATATGAGCACTCTGTGTGCTTCAGTGAAATGAGAGATGACAGCAAATGGATTAAAAACCAAGATTCATCTTGAAATGAGGGAAAACAATCAAATGAATCACAGACCCAAGCAATGGCGAATCATTATTCTTAAAACACCATAGCAGCAAACGAATGGAAAATACACTGTGCAACACTTTTTCCCTGTCTCAAGGCAAATGCTGAGCAACATTGCCAAGCTTATGCAGAAACAGGGTCCAGTTCACCATCTAAGTTTCATGGAAACCTTCAAGAAACAAAAGATTTAAGTGGAACTTCTGTTGTGCACACATGGGTCTGGCGCCTTTCAAAAAGTAGTATCTCCTAATCCTTGCATTATTCATCTTGTCACCAGAGGGAGAGAATTTGTTTTCCAAACTTTAAGGCCCTTCAAATGTAATGGATTTAAAATTGGACAATAATGGGACAATACCTATTAATATTCAAACTCCATTTTCTCATATGAAATTCATCAGCTTCCTTAGCCCCAATTAGTTTTTGTGAGGCTGTCAGTCACAGGCAATATCAATACTCTATTCATCTTTTCTGCCTTCTCCTCCCATCTCTTCACCCATATTCATTACTTTCAATATTCCTGTTTTTCCCAGCCTGGACTGCCAAGCCTTCTCCACGTTCAAGTTTCCCGTAATGACTCACCTTCCTGTAAGGCACCATGAAATTGATAGAACAGTTTACACACAAGTAAAAGAATCTTAATTTTGGGACATGAAAAAATCTGTTTTTTCTCCAGTGGGAGGGTTGTGCACCCTGTGCTGCATTGCATGACCAGAGTACTCTCTGGTTTAGTGAGAGCATTCCTTATTCATTCATATTTACAACAATTTGACTTCAGCTGTTCTGTGAAGCTCTGTTCATAGGAAATTTAGGCTTTCCCCTAGAACATGCATCTTTAGACTTGCCTGTTTCTGTTTATTATGGTTTTGTTGTTGTTTGTTTGTTTTTTATTGGCAAAACTCTTCTTGACTTATTACACTACATAAATACCTCAAATATCCAGTGCAACACAGAGAATAGATGTCCCACGGCAGGTGACAGGATCTGCTCCGTATTAAGGAGTAGCAGCAAGGGTAGCACTTCTGTCAATTTAGGAAAGACACCCTGTAATTCACATTAGCAAACCTGCCCTTTCCCATGCTTGTAGATGTACACATCTGGCCATCATGGAAATGTATTAACATATGAGCATATTTTCCCCTTGTTAGCAGCTGGTCAGCTACAGTTTAATCATGCTCCACTGCAGCTGATGGCAAAACTCTCCTTGACTTTGTGTGTCAAAATGTGTATTCCTGATTTTAATGTATGTTCTCCCATTCTGTAAAAAGGAAAAAAAAAAAAAAAAAAAAAAAAAAGCAAGTTTGATTGAGGATATTTTAGGGAAACAATGCAAATGCCTTAAGCTCCTGGGTGCTCTCTGTTCCCCATCACTCCGCTGCTGTTAAATGAGGCTCTGACACACAGTCAATGAGAAGGGGTGGGAGCCAATAAATAACATGGGCAATTAAACTGTGGCACTGAAATGCCTGTCTATCCTGAATTTGGCCCAGAGAGCGTGATGGGGGATGATGCAGTAAGTGCCCGAGGTCCTGAGCACAGCATGGGGGCAGAGGGCTTGCTCCGAGGGGATTTGCAGAGTAGGCAGCACCAGGGACTAGCTGATGAGGAGCGCTCTGGCCATGGGCTTTCACGACACACGCTTGTATCCTTTGCCCTGGTGTCTCTAGATGTTTTATATAGGGACACGAGTGGTGCTCAGTATTTCCCATTAAAACAAGAGAAGTGGCCTGAGTTTTCATACAGGTCACGGGAAGACTTGTATGGATGCTTTTGGCTGAAAATTCACTGAGTTTAAACCCAGGCTTGGCTGAGCTTGGAGTGCAGCTCTCGAGCTGCCAGCTGGTACCCAGTCCCTGGGGGGCACAGAACTGGAGCTGCTGTACACATCGCTTATGTACTGGCGCCTGTATGGACCAGAGACCTTTGAGCTGTTAAATGCAAATAAAGGGCATTTGCCATGCTGCTGCATAAACGTGATTACAGCTGCTTCTCCCTTTCCAGCCCTACAGGCATGGAGCTGCTGCCATCTCGTCTGAGAAGAACAGCTGATTTGGTACAATCACATTTTTTCTAGTATTTTTTAAGCCCAGTAGAGCCTTTTCCTGACAAAGTTCATCAGACCCCCAGTTTGGGAATCACAGTTGAAGAATCCTGGCAAAAAATTGATGTGGCGAGGGTGGGATACTCATTTAAACAATTTTGTTACATGATTTTTCAAGCGATTTCAAGCACCGAAGCAGTCACCATCTGCCTGCAAGCCCCTGCTGAGCCACAAAGGATTGTGCTGAGATACCCCTCAGTAATGAGCAGCCATGGCAAGCAAGGGCTGACTGTGTAAATGATCATCTTAAGCAAGACACAGTTCAAGGTAACCTAGTGATCATGCCCAGGTCAAAACCACTGTGCATAATAGGGCTGAAAGAAGCAGAAAGAAGAGTGTGGTGGATGAGGATATTTAGAATTCTTCGGGGTGATTGACATTAATTAACTTGCCAGCTGGACAAGCTCACAATGAACCAACATCCTACAGAACTGCAATGGTCCATCCAAATTGGGAATACACTTTGTTAGTGAGCTGTCACACACATATTTATAAGGCACTGCAATGCTGGAAAGTGTCTCTGCAGGATATGAAGCTGTGTGGATTTGGGCTACGCATCTTATTGTGCGGTGTTGGTTTTTTACTTATTTGGTTGTTTGTAAATGGACCACTTTCTGCCTTTATGTTTGCCTTATGAAAAGTAGTAAGAGACGTAGAAAACCACGTATTAGGATAAAAAAGAAGAAGACATATTGGTACATATGCTAGTCATAGCAACACTTCATTTTGTGCTACTGAAATGTACAAATGATAAATACTGTTACTACTCCAATATGCTAGTTTAAGATACCACCCTAGAAAAATAAAAGATAATGTTTTGACCACAAAGGAGCCTCTATTTTCCTATCGAAACAATAGAAACATTTTGAAAACCTCCAACACGCTAATTTCAAAATTAAGTATAGAAATTGTTCATTGTGTACTTTGTTCATTCTCTGTTACATGCCAAAATCTACACACATACTGCTTTAATGGAACATCTGTCTTAATAGCCTATATTTTGATTCCTGAAAGAGAAGACTCAATTGTATGTTTTTAAAATTCAGATTATTTTGGAATGAACAAGACAATTACAGGCCAATCCTGCCTTCAGTTTCCCATCACAACTTACAAGCGCTGCTTCTGATTTCCATGTATATAAAGCAGTTCAAATAAAAAATCTGGATTAAAATACTTTTCAAAATAGGATTCATTTATTTATTTATTTTAAAGGAATGCATGAGTAAAATATATCCACAGGAAATAAAGTTCCTGATCCTGAGAGACAAATGGAATTTGAAGCTCCTACTGAAATCATTGGAAGCTGGTGGGATTCAGCCACTGGTGGGACTAGAGGGGAGACAGTAGACTGAGAAGTTTTTGGGTGCTGTTTTTTTCATACTTTACCTTGGACTTCATCTGTTTTCATTTCTTTCAGTGTGAGAGCTATTCAAAACACAGAAGGACTAGATCCCTATTTTGCCTGACAGAGTTATTGGTGACATCTGATAAAATAAATTTGCAACTCACTAAAGATTATTTGAGGATATATTAATAAAAAAAAAAAAAAGCGTGTCAGAGAGAACGTTCTTCATGTTCCATGTTCTTTGTGTCTCAAAAGCTTCTAAGTGCTCTTCTCTCCTTCTAGGGTAGCTTTCAGCTGTCTAGAGTATAAATGAAGCATTCTCTTGTTGAGAAGTGTACTATTTTCTCAATTAGTAACATCAGTAAACACCCTCATTTAACGACAACTGCAATTCGTTTTCAGCTTCAAAAGAGAATTTGTGATTTGCACTGTGAGAACAAAGACAAGAATGCTAAAAGGATGAAAAATGCAATCTATTTTGTCCATACATTGTTAATAACTGAAACACATATTACAAAAAAAGTCTATTTTCAAATCTTTTTTGTCCGTGATCTTAAAGCGTTTAGGTACAAAATCCATCAAGATAATATGTTAATGTTTAATAGCTAACACATCAAACTCTGTTCTGAATAAACACAGAAGCTTTTTTCCTAACTTGATTCCATTCTCTCCAATTTTTCTTTATACTGTCATAGCTTATTTACCTAACTCTGTTTTTGAAGCACTAATGTAGTCTTTTCTTAATGCACTGGAAAATGTAAAACCATTGCACTGTTTGTAAGATATCATAGCATAACAGTTTAGGATTATTTATTCTTATCTTTTTATTAAGATAAGATAAAATACTAGGCACAAGTGTAAAGACTACTCTCTACTGTAAAAGTTTACACACAAAAAGGCATGGAAGAAAAAATGTACTGAGACCCCTAGAGCAGGAAGTAAATTTAGACAATTTTGAAATTATTCTGTTCTGGTCTAAGAGCTCTTTTCCCTTCTTTTCTACTGTCTGCAGTAGTGGTGGTAACTAACTGTGAGCTCTGGTCATGCTGTCTGAATTGTGCAGGGAGAAGAAATATGCAACCAGCCATGACAATTTTAATTGTCTTTGTCAGATACCCACAGACAGGACGCGGATGCTTGAGAAGCTTCATGAGGTGTTTATTTAGTTTTGCTTGGCTCATCTCCTTCTGAGGAAGAGCTAAGAGCTCATGGAGAAGGCCTAGCAGTAGCTAGCCTGTGAGTAGTAAAAGCTCTCACCAGAAATGCATAGTGACAGCTGAGACAATTGCGTTGACACCAGCTCTGTTGTCTGCTTCCTATAGCCGTGGAAGAACCAGAATGCATCAACAACAAAGCTCTGTGGAAAGTCTGGAAAATCATGCTGCAGAGAGCTTACGTATTCATCTGTCTACCCATATGGCTGCCCATCCATAGCTCATGGCTGAAGCACTTACATACTGATCTAGCAGGTTTATTATGGGAGCCAGATATTGCAAGGGTAGTCATTCAAGTGCTGAGAAGCAGGCGTTTAAAGTTCTTCATATGGCATAAAGTATGTAAGACATCTTTATGGAAATGACAGTGAGTGCGAAGAGAGGCCTACAAGAGACTGGCACCTTCTGGAAAGACAGCTGGACACCATGCAGGCTGCCTGCTGTGTCAAAAATGCCTTAGTTTAGGCAACAGATTCCTACCCAGTATGACTCAAATCTTTCCATCAAGTTCTGTATCATTGAGGAGAAAAGCAACAATTTTCTGGTTCTCCCAACATGTATGGAACACAGTGTTCTCATTCATTTTTCAGGCTATGAGCAGTCAATATGTTCTCAGTGAACTGCAGCCTGTTTTGCCCCATAATGTATTGCTTCAGCAATAAGACACAACATGACATGTTTTAATGGTCTATTAAAATGCACTTCATGTCCCTCCAGAAGCTCAAGGTTGAGTAACTTCATCTACTCAAGAACTGTATGAATGGTCAATTAATACATGCCTTATTGTGTGTTATTCCTATAATAATGTAGTTCTCTAGTATTTATCAATAAGCATCCATTTTAATGAAATATATTTCAATGAATTCATATTCTTATTTAGGGAAAAATAGATTGTAACAAGGAAGAAAAGAGCTCCTAGTGCACTTGGTAATGATTTTTTAAACATGCCATTTTACTCCAGCACACTGGAAATGTAAGTGATAATCACAAATCACGTCTGTTGGGCTAAGATTTCTTTTGAATAAAAATCAAACTTGAGTGTTTAGGTCATGAATTTGTAATCGGTGTTATACACACCACTAAAAAGGTAAGATTTTTTAACACTCCTCTTCCCTTACACAGGGGAAAGAAGGTCATGACACAGAAGATAGATACACCAAACCATATGTTCCCTTCTGTTTCTGTGCGTGGAAGAGAGCAGACAGCTGCACATCCCAGCAACAGGATGGATCCACAGTAGGGCTTGCCAGGGCAATCATTGGCTTTCAGTGCAACACAGATACAATTCTTCAACCCTGGAAGGGCCACTTTATGCCATACCTCCCAATGATGATTCAACATCCCTTTCTTTCTAAAGTATGCCTTACTCCTGGGACTGCTGTTACGAACAACACTGGTTTTCCTCCCTGTGAAGGGCTGTGTTTGCTGGAAGTGGCAGAGGTCAGCCTTTACCACTGGGGAAAGAATGGGAACCTTGGGTCCTAACTCATAATCACAAATTTCAAGCTATTTAAGTAGCTGATGCTGGAATACAATGTTTGGCATTTGAACCCTGATTTTGACACTGGAGGCTTTGAATTTGGAGGATGCCAATTCATTTCCATCTTGAGGAAGGGGTCTATTAGCTGTCACACAACCTCAACAGCTAGCCTTACCAGCAGAGACATGGGGCACACCTGGAAAGATCAGTTCTTGTGAGCAACAGTACTGAGTGGATGCATTTTCCCCAGAAGCAGCAGTGTCCGCAAAGTCCAGTCCAGGAGCCTGCACCCAGTACTTAGTCCTGCACTGAGATGAGGGTGGTTGTACCTGATAAAACAGCTGCTAAATCAGTGTAGGTAACCAGAAGCAGCACAACTGTAGCCTCTGCAATAGTACCAGTGGATATGGCATGCTTTTAACATTGCATACGGCACATGGCTGTGTAAGCCTGTGCATCTAAAGCATGGTTGCACCTGGCCTTGCAGTAAGTCACTTTTCCCCTGCCTTTGAGATGTGTTTTGCATTCTTCAGACATGGATAGGAATTTACATAAGACATAAAATCTGAAACCTGATCCCTGGTTGTGATTAGAAGAAATCACATGGCCTCATGACTGGCCAAATCTTGTGCCCCACCTTCATAAATCCAACCTGCAGCTGAATACTATCTTCACTTCTTGTATTTTTTTTTTTTTTCCTGAAACAGCTGTGCACCGTTAAATATCAATGGCATGTCCTCTTTCCTTCTCCCTTTCCCCCCTCCAGATTCCAGTATTTGACTGGTAGACTAAATAGTATTTCTGCATAACATGTGTGTGAGTTTATAGAATAATTTGGTCTCTCTTAGGCTGAAGTCCAATGCACTACAAGGCTGTAGGTAGTTACCACCCTTATCTGGCTATGCTTTGAGTAGTCTTATGCCTGGGAGACTACTGCTCTCAACTTCTACTTCTGATTGAAGGAGTATTTAATTTCTTGGATATTTCTTTAATAGGAAATGAAAATCTGGGTAGGAAGGAAGCAATATTAAAAGTCACTGGCAGACCATTAAAAAAGTGAAAATATTTTCACCTTTGTCTGACAGCATTAACTATGCTGCGGATTTCAGATTTCTTCTAACTTTTTCTTCTTCTATCTTTTTCATTAAAAAACTCCTTAGCTTTACACCATTCTATTTTTAGTAAAATTTTGAAGTGTTGAAGAGAAGCACAGTGGTGGGTACATAGCTTTTGAAAGGCATAAAAATGCGTTAAAACACCAAAAAGAGGGTCTGCTAAAATCAAAACAAACAAACAAACAAACAAAGGACCATTATGTAGTGTTGCTAAAAACTAAGAGACATAATTTACTAGTTTTAGTAGTTTTATTTATAGGAGTGCCTAGGGACCAACAAGAAGTGGAGTTTTAACAGAATAGGCACTGTTAAGACTCAGAACGAAGATAATCCTTGCCTTGTGGAGCTTAAATGTAAATAAACAAGGCTGAAAAGTGATAAGGAAAAGGGTATTTGGTTTATAAATATCATTAAGAAGGATAGATTTTTTTGTAAGTTGCAGCTTTTTAAAAATATATAATTACTTTTCGTAAAAGGTCCTAGATGATATGTTAAGAATCCAGTGCAATGTAAAGCATTGAATAAATATAATTTCTGTTTGGTTTATAAAGTATTCTCTATAAAGGACTGAAAATTAGGAATGCAAAGGATTTCACAAGTCACATAGTCCATATCCCTGTCCCAAAGCAGGGTGGGCTATGCCTGTGATAACTCTGACAGTTCTTGAAGGCTGATGGTAGTGGCAATTCCATCATTTTTCCTAGGTAATGTAAAAAAATAGTATCTTGCATGACAGAGTTTAACCAATAACCAGAAATTCATCCGTGAAACAGCCTTTGTACTGTGAGAAGGGATAAAGTGACTGGTTTGTACCTCCCCTTTGGCAGGTGATGTTCTGTGTTTAGTAAGCTTTGTCCTCAGTTACCTTCCCTACCAGAAGTTTGTCTGAAGCACGGAATTGAGACCTTCATCTATAGCTCCCACAGATGAACTATACAGCTCTGTATGTCTGCTTGGTAACCAGCCCTTTGCCCCAGAAAAAAAATTGCACAAATGGGTGCAGGAGGCCCAGTTCTTCTCTGATGTTCCAAAATGCACTTCACAGCAACAGTGGTGTTTTATCTGGACATAAAACTCAGAACAAAAGGATACCATTAGTCCTATGAGCCAGCTTTTCTTCAATGATACATAATTTTGTGAACGAAATTAACTGCAGGAACAGAAAGTACAGTTTGGGGGTTTCTTTAAGCCATGCAGTGTAAGTAATTAGACTTTAAATGGAAATGTTGTATTACATGTGCCTACAATCAATTTTTGATTTTTTTTTTCTAAAGCTTGTTTTGCAGTACTGGCCATAATTGGATTTCTTTCAAATACTTTTAGGACAAATGGACTCAAATTTTAAGATTACATATTACTGTCTTAAAAATGTATGAATATTAAAAATAAGAGGAACCAGAGAGTTATATAAGATCAATGTTGGTAGAATAATTCCTTAATTACTCTTCCCATGACATTATACATGTCTAAAACAATAATTCGATCCCTAAATGTTGTTGTAAGTAAAATAAGTCATTTCTAAAAACTAATACCTAATCAGCAATTATTACTCCTTTTGTTCCCCTTTCCAATCTCTCTACTTTTTACAATGATCATATGTTTTGTCTTCACTATTTTTTCTTTATATCCTCATCAGGCAGAAAAGCATCCTCTGATGCTACTGTCAGCCTTGCCAGGCTGACTTGTTGGTTTCTTTCAATGAATTTGCCATGGCAGATAGCAGGATGCAGACAGTAATACTTGCTACTGACACTGATCATCTTCTACTAGATTTTCTGTGGAGACGCAATTTTTTGCTGGTATCCCATTGAGCTGGAGACATGAACAGCAAGGTACTTCGTCTTGAAAAGATATGCAGGAAAATACTTTGAGAAAGGAGCTTAGGGAAGAGGGCCTTGCAGTCTGAAGCTGCTGATATCTCTCGTTTTTCTGCTGTACAGGGTAGTTCTTCCTGACCAGAGCTAACTACATGTATTAATTCTGTCTTGAAGTATGAGGGTACACAGTCTCTCTGGCAATACTTTTTATAAAGTGGAGAATACTGCTGGGAAGTAAGTCACGTCTACTCATGTAGGCCACAAAGCCATGTTGTTTTTGTTTTTTTTTCTGATATGCTTAGGTTCGCAAATGATTTTATTCCCTTAAGTTTATTTGAGGTTTTTAATTAAAATTCTGTGCTTTGATACTCCAATTTTATTGAATGTGACAAAGATTTCTTGGCACTTGATTTTTGTTTAAATTAAGGACTCTTTAGAGCCATCATGTAATGTAAAAGATTTTTGAAGTGGGTGTTAATATCAGTTTAACAATGTAAAGGAAACCTTGGGGACAATGAGAATGCCTGCATTTTCTTTTTTATGGAATTTCATCTTTGTGTGTCTGGACTGAAGACAGGATTGCGAGCTAGGGGAATTTCTGCATTTTTAAAAGAAGTTATTTTCAGATGCCAGTAATACTTGCCAAGAGATCTAGCAAGCATTATTTCCAGAATTTTGCTGTGGCTGCTCTTTCACTCTGTGGACCTCCTTCTGTGGGAAGGAGGCTACGGAAACAGAAAAAAATAAGAAAATTGCTGGTGTCCATGAAGAACTTCAAAATACGCAAGCCTTCTTCCTGAAGCTGTGCAGCCAAGAATATAAGGTTGTTGAGGCCAAAAGGAGAGCAAGCAAGGGGGAGTATGAAACTACAGCCAATTTATTACACAGCACATATGAGCAGTTCTAGCCTGGATTCTCATCCCTGCTCTCAGTATAATGTAATATTTATCACTCCACTGGATAAACTGTGTGCCAGAATGGTCTTCTCCTTCTGCAGACACAGCTAGTTTTCTCCATGGTGGACTTATCGAGTCATTGGATCATTGAGTTACTCAGGTGTGAAGGGACCCCTCAAGGCCTCCAGTCATGCTCAAAGGGACAGATATGAGAGTGCACCAGGTTGCTCAGGGCTTTATCCAGCTGAGTCTGGAAAACCTCCCAGGATGGAGATTGCACAACTTCTCTTGGCAACTGCTTCCACGGCTTACTAACAGTGACTAAGGTTTTACTTATCAACAGCTTGGAGCAGTGCCAGCCAGGGGTCAGCCGGCCTCAGGTGAGGGGCTCGGCCTTTGTCCTGGATGACTTCCGTGACATTCCCTTTGGCCCGTTCCCCCGGCACGTCCAGGTCTCTCTGGATGGCAGCCCTCCCCTCCATCATGTCAGCTGCACCCCCAAGCTGGTGTCATCTGCAAAGGTGTTGAGCAGCCAGCTCTCTGTCACTTACCCTGGGCCATTCCTAAGGACATTAAACAGGACGAGTCCCACAGCACAGGCCTGTAGCGCTCCACTTTTATTACTTTTGCTACTGGACTCTTGTTACAGTGCAACACATTAATCATTGCCCTTTGTGTCTGACCATCCAATCCATCTGGTTGTCCACTCATCCAGACTGAAATGTATAAACCCAGGTGAAGGGATATTGTGGGAGACAGAGCCAAAAACCTTGATGAAGTCCTTTAAGCTTTTATGTCTTGCTTAGGTCTTGACATGCCCAAATGATCCTGCTGGCCTTTTCTGAAGTCGGGTGCAATATCTGCCTTTTTCCTTTGTCAGGGTCCTCCCCTGGTCTCTACAGCTTTTCAAAGGCAGTAGAGAGCAGCCTTGTAAGGACATCCACCAGCCTTCTCAGCTCTCCCAGATGTGGCCTATCTGGCCCCATGGAGCTGTACGAGCTGAGTTCTCACAATAATTCCTGTCATCATCTTCATCTGCTTCCTGTACTTCTCCTTGCACAGAGGCCTTGGAGACCTCGTTGGTGAAGAATGTGAGGGAAAGAATGCACTGAGTACCCCAAACTTAGCTGTGTCTGTTGCAGCTACATCACCTGCCCTGTTCAGCAACAGACCTGCATTTCCATTCTTCAGTCCTGTGGATCTTTTTTGCCCAGTTCTGTATTCAGAATTTTAGTCTGTGGACAGTAGATTCTTTACTGAATCTGTTCCTGAGACCCAAAAAGTAAAGACAAATTTTATTTTTTTTATTGTTTTATTTATGTTTAATTTTTTATATTTAAATATTTTTAATTTTTATTTTTAATTAAATATATTATATTTTACATATAATATTTCATTTTGTTTTATTTATATTTATGTATTTATGTTTTATTTCTCTTCTACAACTCAAGGGAAAGAAGGGACCTAAATATACTTTATTTAAGAAAAAAATAGCACTTTTTCACCTGCAAAGAAAGCTTGATGTTATTTTTATGTAAGCTACTCTTTATTTTTTAGATTTTCTTGTCATTTAACCCAAATCTCAAGATGGAGGTGAAGCTTTTTTTTTTTAATTATTATTTATTTTTTCTTTTTCCTTCTCAGTAATATGTGAGATGAGAGTTGAGAAAGCACATAGGTTGTGCAGAGGGGAAAAGGTCATTTAAGTACAATTAGAACAATCGCTACATTTAAATAAATATCTTTGAGGTAGGGGTTAAGGAAATGCCTACTCATTGTGTCTGATGCATACCTCATAGAAAGAGTTCTTTCTCTTAGAAAGATGCCGTTCTATTATTGTGCTTCCTCTGCCTTGTAAGGAATAATTAAAAAAAAATAACAAAAACAACAAAAAAACTTGTAAAGAGTATCACATTCACATACAGAACATATATTTTGCAGAAAAAATAGCAAAATATTTTCAATTGCAGCTAATATCATTTCTCTGATGCACACACTGAAGGAAAATAAAATTCAAGTATACAGACAGAACACCTACAACAATATGTTCAGGCAATTAAAGAAAATGAACAGAACTTCTAAAACCAAATACTCAAAACACATGTCATTGCAGCTTCTAGCTAAGAGCTAGTTGTTGTTTGGGACTATGTCTTTCTGCCCAAGCCTCTACTGAAAAGCAAACTCTGTAACTGTACTGACCTAACCAGAAGGTAACGAGCTTTTAACCTGTAACAACTTAATACCATTGCTGTGTCCAGTCAGTACCTGTTGGTTTTGAACTGGGCTACCAGTCACAGGTGAGAAAGCTTTTGACAGATTTCAGGCAGTAATGCACTTAGGTAATTGTTTAGGGGGGATTTTTTATTTTTATATATTTTTAGCAAACCTGAGTATTGTAATCCTAAAAATATGGACCTGACAGGAAAGAGGAGCAAAAGTGGCACAAGAAAATAATGCTATTTTCCCTATCTGGCCAAGTGCAGCCTCTGTTCTCTGATAATGGTGAGAGCTTGTTGCTTTAGAAGGCTGTACCTCTGCTCCCCAATAATAACCTTGCTAATTGTATAGTGTTGTATATAGTGGAAAAATTTTTCCTGACCCCGCAGGGAACTAGTGCTGTGGAGCGTGAGATTTGATTAGCCTTATTATCTTAGCTTGCCCAGTTACTAACGTTGTAAGCTGCCATGAAATTATCCACCCCTTTTAAAAATAAAGCCATACTATTTGTCTTGATTATCTCCTCCTGTGCAGCTGAATTCCACATGCAAACAGACCTCAGTGATGGAAATAGCATAGGAATTAGATGCATAGACATTTAACTCTGAAGGTATAGTCTCCTTTTATTCTTTCAAACTGCCTTTCCGAGTACATCAACATTCTCCTAATTGTTGTGGTTTTGATCAACTCCCTAAAAGAAAACTGTTTCTATTTTACCTTCAATATTTGTAATCATCCACGTGATCCTTTAATGAGTTCCTCTGGGATAGCTTGGAAAATCATGCAATTACTCATGAAATGTAGTTTACAGATTTTGTGATGTTTGCTGAATCTTTTCAAAGATTAAAACTTGAACAATGTTTAGTCTTGAATGATGTTTTCTGCACAGATATGTAATTATACCATATACCATTATACCATATACCATTATACTCTCCCCACCCCCACCAAAAAAAAAAAAACAACACAAAACACACACACAGAAAACAAAACAAAAAACCACACATACAACCAAACTACAACAACAAAACACCACCAAAACTCTAGCTCATTTCTTTGGCACAAAGAACTTCACAAAGTCTCACTGCTTTGATAATGATGATCTTGGATAGTACGCCAGCGGATGCATAAACAAATTATCATCATGAGATTGGTGATAATGGCGATAAAAACAGATGTCTGAAGACAGATCATAACTGATTATCCCTGTTAGACATAGGTAAACTAAAGCACACAGAACATTGGACTTGCAGAGTATGCCAGCAATCAGCTTAAACCAACATTTATAAAATGTACTGTCTCCAGGTCTTTTGCTCAAAGTACTCAACAACAATTCTCCACAACAATTAAATGTGACATGGGAACCTAAATCAAAGAAGCTCTTCTGTGGGTACATCTGTTCCTTTTGTCATTAAACTAGTCATCAGAACAGTAACAGAAATGCTCAGAAATCAGACAAAGGATTGTGCAGACCATAAGACAAAGCAAAAGTTGGTGTACTTGGCATCAGATCATTCCTTCAGTAATAAGCAAATGCGGTGGTGGTGGTGAATAGGCATTTTTGTTTGTTTGTTGTTTTCCATTTGTACACCCAGGACTGTGACGCGACTGAAAACCACATCATTCCCATCCCCTCATTTTGTACACTGGAGTGACTGCTCCTCTACCCCTTCAACATCCAGACAGGAGACCTAACAAAACCAAAAGGCTCTGGAGATGCACCTCTACCATGCAACTGGTAGCACCAGCAGGGAACTATCACAATATTAGCAAACCTGATCCCTGCAGTTGTACTGAGAGGAGCATCAGGCTTCAGAGAAACCGCTTAACTGAGTGAGATCCATGCCATCAGAGATTCAAAGGCAGAGTACAAAGCTCTGTAGAGTCATAAATTCCAGTTCAATTAAATACTAACTGATCAACCCCAAAGTACGAGGGCTGGGGCTGACCTACCTCTTTTATGGTCCCTGAATCCTGTAGCTAGACATAGACTGAAATAATCCCTGGCATAAAGCAGCTCGGCTTTGGCACTATTCTAATTTATGCCTGGCTGCCCATGACCACTAGCCAGAAATTGCTGGGGCGTAAGTCAGCCCTGGCCAGGTCCCCTTCTTCTCTTCCCTAAAATGGGAACAGGATGAGGCTTGGCTGAAGTGCAGTAATTGCCTGTTAAATGGGTAAGAGAGACTTAGTCATTTTGTGCTTCGGGAATGATGCAGAACTATCAGATTGAACCGCACCATCAGGATCCTATCAACCATCCTTGAACGGGGGATTTCTGTTATGAGTGGCATGTGAATGTAAGCTATAAAAAGCCAAAAAGATATGATCATTCGGACCAGAGGGTAAAAGTCAATTTCTAAATTCTCTTCTAAAACAATACATCTCTGTTTCTTTCTTGACCCTAATGGGTCAAATGGATTAAATATTGGGCAAGAAGCGGTGTGCAAGCATTTGGGGCACATTCCCAAAGGGGCTTTAATAGCCAAATCACAGCTGTGGAGGCCAGAATGGAAGACATTCAAAAAGCTCCAGAGCAGTCAAAGTGCTTCGCGTTTAGATATTTCTGCTACAGCCAAAAATGGGCTATCACATTTCACAGGTTTGGATTCAAGCTTTGTGTTGAACTGTAATAAGGAACCTCTGAGTTTTGCAGTAAAGTGATTTTCTTTCTTTGGCCATGAAGGATAAAGTCAGGATAAAGATGCCAGCATGAAATGCTACAACCCTTTCTCCTTACTAGAAAAAATGTTCAGCCTCCTCAAATGCAGGGACTGTAGGAGAAGAAGATATTGAGCTGTGAAATGCAGAATGAGGTGACAGTTAAGCGTTTTGTGGCTCTGGCTCAAAAGGTTTTCCAACGGAACATCACCAAATAAATAAATAAACAAACAAATAAATAAATGAGGGACAAAGAAGAGAGAAAGATGTGGAGTTATTTTTTGGGGCATGAGGATTTTCTACTCCTGTCAGTTTTTCCACTCTGGCTGCAGGGGTTTGAGCACCAGCAGAATGGCAGGTCTTTACTTAGCTGAGAATCCCTCACGACATGTTAAATTCCCTTTCAGTTTAATAGGGGAAAGATAACTGCTTGTGAAGAAAATTATCAAAACTATGTTCAATTTAGACATTTTACTGAGAGACTGAAAGAGGACTATAAGCTCTTTGGACCCTGAGATACATAATTGCACATCTTTGTCAAGCTCTCAGCGCAGTAACTTTTCAGGGTAGAGCCTTTGGTAGCTACTGTACTTTGAAGAGTAAATAAAAATAATTCATAAGGGAATTCTACGTGCTGGATTTTTACATAAGGACAAGATCTTATTTACTTGATGCATCTTTATCGGTCAGTCTGTTATCGGTCACTTGCTGGCTGCTGCTCCACCATGTCTTTAATTATGCCCATCCCATATATGCTGCTTTTTTGGACATCTTTGGTTACCTAAAAATCAGCTTATTTGTTATGTGCTAGGAAGGCACAACCTGAACCTGTTAAAACGTGAATCGATACCTAGTGGAGTTTCTGTTCAAATGCACTCAGCCCCCACGTAGTTCTAGCTTTTCCTTCTCCCCAACGGCTTGCGAAGCAAAAGCCAGTGTGAATGCAGACAGCTATTATTAAGGGTTACCATATGTTACAGCAGGCTATCACGTCTTCTTAAAACAGCACAATTAAGCAGATTACAGCTGAACTGCACACTTGGATTGAAAAAAAAACTGGAACGTTGTTAAGAGAAGGAAAAAGAGAATGAAATCAGGCTGGGGAATGGAGCGCTGCTTTGTACGCGAACGCCTGCTTTTCTGGGGCAAACTCTGCCCTGAGATGCACGCTCCAGCTTCCACCAGGATTGTGCATGCAGGAGCGCCTCACTATTTGCAACTCAAATTTCATTAAATCCAAGAATATCCAAAGGTGAAAGTCTCCGCGAAATCGAGCAGAGGCAGAAAGTGACAGGTGGTCTATAACCGCTGCCCAACACAGACCAAGCGCTGAAAGCCAACAGTGCCCAGAAGCGCAGGGAAATCAGCGTTCCCGTGTTGTTCCCGTCGTGGTAGTGCCTGTGGACACGGCTGGTGTCAGGGGAATTGTGACCCTGCCACATCCCCACACTCAGAGTCCCCCCTCACACACACAGACACCCCCGCGGGGCACACACCCGTCACACACCCACCCTGCCACACCTAGAGTTGCTCTCCCACACCCCCTCTCTCACACTCAGGGCGTCAGACACGGTGCCACACACACCCCCCCCACACACACCCCCACCACACACACGGCGGGGCTGGGCTGGGCGGGAAGCGGGCGGGGGGGGGCTGTGGGAGGTGCTCGCGCGCCGCCGCCGTTGCCGCCGCGGAGGCCGGGTGGCGCGCGCCGCGGAGGCGAAGGGGGCGGGGGAGGAGGAGCGCGAGCGCGTGCTGCTGGCAGGCCGGCGGCGCGCGCCGAGGCGGGCGCAGAGCGGCGGGGACGGGGCCGGTGGCGGCGGCAGCTCGGGGTCGGGCTCCTCGGGGTCGCGGTCGCGGTCGCGCCGTGCCCTCGCCAAGCGGCGCCTCGCGCGGCCGGGCCCGCCCATGGGGCTGTAGCGGCGCCCGCTGAGGAGGAGCGGGAGGGGAGCGGGAGCCGGTGAGTGGCGGCAGCGGGGGGCGTGCGGCGTGAGGGGGGAGCCCCGCGTGTGTGTGTGTGTGTGTGTGTGTGTGTGCGCGTGAGGCGGGCACAGCCGCCCCCTCCCTGCCCTGCCCTGCCCTCCCCTCCCTGCCTCCCTCCCGCAGGTACCGGCAGCGGGCGGGCCTGCAGGGCAGCGAACATGGCAGCGGCGGGGCCGGGGGAGAGGGAGAGGGCTCGCTGCCCCCGGGGCGAGGATTGACCCCCCCCTCCTTCCTCCTCCTCCTCCTCCTCCTCCTCCCCGGGAGACCCGCTCCTCATCCCCCCTTCCCCACCCCCTGCCCGTATTTTCTCCCCCCCCCCCCCTTGGAGATTATCGTGTCCCCCTCCCCTCTCCCCCTCCCCGGGATTATCGAGCCCCCTCCTCGTGGGATTATCCCCCCCCCTCCCCGGATTATCTCCCCCCGGGGATTACCTCCCCTCCCTCCCCTTTGTGGGATTATCCCCCCCCTCCCAGCCCCGCCGTGCCCCCCCCCCCCCCCCCCCGGGGATGATCCCCGCTGCCCGGGGATGATTCCTCCCCTCTTGATCTCTGCCCCGGCCTTTCCCCGGCCGTTCCCCTCCCGAGGAAGTCATCCCTCCCCTTCCGTCTGCCTCCCAGCTGGGAGAGGGGAGAAAACGTGGTCGGGAGGAGTTTGCCCCCCGCCTGGGTGCGAGTGCTCTGGGTGGGGGGTAATGGCTTGGGCAGCCTCGCCGCTGGCTTTCAGGGCAGTTGTTTTAGGGTCTTGGCTGTGGCCAGGAGGAAGGCACCTTTCTCATCATCTCCGAGGCTTATGTGGTTCGTTACTGTCACCGTGCTGGCAGGGGAAAAATGAGTTCGTTCTGAAGGAGCGGAGATAAGGTTTATCTCGCCTATGTGGCACCCGCGTAGGTTAGACCATTCTCTCGTTGTTATTCCTGGTCTTGCTGCACAGGGGATCGCCAGAGGAGAGTTGCAGAGCTCCTGACCATCCTGCGGCACAAGGCCCGGGATTACATCCATTAAACTTCCCCGACTTGGCTTTGGGAGGAGGAGGGACTGTGAGAAATTGTAGAGAGGCTAGGCGGCTATAAATAGCTGTCGGACTAAAGGAGGCTTTGAACAAATCTTAGCATACTGCTTCTGAACAGCTAGTGTCTGTTAAGCTGGTTGAGTTGACAGCAGCATCATAATGTTTCCCTTTATTTCTGCTGAGGTGGTTGGCTCTGAACACTTTGCGATGTGGCTGGTCCGTGCAACGTTTGTCACGAAATTCCTCTCGAAAGGGCAGTAAATTCACATTTAACCAAAATGCTGACAATTGGAGCCTGGTTCGAGCTAATTGCAGTGTGATTTTTAAACGACTCTTCAGAAAAAAATCTTTAATTTCCTCTTTCCTCCCTTGAAATGTTTGGACTTGATGATCTCGCTCTCCTGATTTTGTTCTTGAAGGATTGCACTATATAGATTACCTGAGATCCATATTGCTTTGGGAAATCTGCAGTACCGAGGCATGGTGTCATCCTAAGGCTGCTACCATCGTTAGGCTTTTATTTCCATCTCTTGCTTATGTGAGACACTTTTCTACCCTCCTCATTATTATTTTTTATGGAACCTTCAGCATCCGACCCCAAACTGCGTATGTTCAGCTTCTCTGAATTCTGTGTGCTTGCGTGCGTTTGAGATCCTATGGATCACTGCTGCTTCAGCCTGGCTTGTCAAGAGCTACTTAATATGGAAATTATTGACAGATATACCATCGCAGCTATGTGGAATGGTGTCTGTTCTGCTGCTATATTAGTGGGCTAACTGTGCATGCCAGAAGTCTCCAAAATGATTGAAAAGCTGTTGCAACATATGTGCAATTGGACCTTTCTTGAACTACCTCTCATTGCTTTTCTCTCTTTAAACAAATAATGGAAGCTGTGCACTTAAATCATGCTGTAATCACATATGGATTTTTTACGTAAAACAGAAATAATGGAGAAAGTAGTGAAAGTGTTCCTTGCCGATACAAAAGAGGTCTGACAGAGAGGATGAATCTCCAAAACCAAACAAAAAGACACACACAATTTTTAGGATGGTTCTTTTTTAAAGTGTACACCTCGGGGAGATAAAAAGGAACAGAAATCTAGACAATCTAACTTAATACTTTTGGCAATCTTAGTTGATGTTTAACCACAGTAAAAGCAGGAAAAGCAAATAACCTACCAAATAATTTGGCAGGCTTTATTTTGAGCTTTCAAGGGTGCGATTGAGCATCGTCCTCAAAAAGTCAGCTTCTTCCATCAGAACCAAGCTCCAGCTTGAGATTGGGTCCTTGTGTTGGGTATTTCTGTGTGTGGAAAGAGGGGTCAGTGATATGGGGAAAACTTTGTAGTACCATAATGACAGGCAAAAGAGCCTTCAGTATGAGTCTACTCATACAGTGACTCAGTCCCTGAATCACACTGTTTTTCTAAATGTGTTTATTTGTAGAAATTACTTACAGTTTCAGTGCAGTTTTAGAAAAAGTTTTGTGCCCTTCAAAACCATGCTTCGTGCTGCAGCTCTAAGCGAGTCCAAGTGCTGACTTGATGACCATTGCAGGCTCTTGTGAGTGCCCTCTGGTACTCTGTGCAGGACACTGATCTGTACACCAGTGAAGCTTTCTTCATGTTGTTGAAAAGGGGGGGATTTCTTTCTACGTATGAGGCAGGTATGTGTTTGGGGTCATGGTAATGCCTATAGTAGGGCTTTAGGTGTTGCAGTCTCCATTTAGATGTGGAGTAAGTTAAGCTGTCCTAAGATCCGAAGGCTAACAACAAATTCACATGGGTCTAAATGATATTGTCTCTTGTGCTCTGTGTTTAAGGTAAAGATGGATAAAAATTGACTCATCCAGGTTTGAGGGAATTGACTGATCATGCTACTAGATGGGGAGTGAGCATTTGTTGCAGAAGGCATACAATAGGGTGGACAGTTGGCCTTGAATGAGATGTTCATATTTATCTTTTGTGGAAGGGGGAGCCAACAGAGGAGGTGAGGTGTGGGGAGAAGCCTTTCTTAACAGGCAAAACAGGTTACTGTAGCGGGATGCAGCACACAGTATGTAATCTATAAACTCAGCGCTATGGCAAACTGGAATGGGTTTGGCCTTGTAAATGTGGTTAAAAAAAAACAGGCTTCTTAGAAATATCCTACAACTGGAGCAGCATGGATGATACTGGGGTCATTTGTGTGGAAGCATGTAGAATACGATCATGGGATTAAGAGCGAGGGTGTTAGGGGAAAGTGGTTTTAGCGTCTTCTGCAACAGAAGAAACTCGCAAAGGGTACTGGGCAAAAAGTGAGTTTCCTTCAGGCTTGCACGTGAGAGGCAGCTAGAAGTACAGAAGTGCGGGCCACAAACACTAAGAGGAATGTAACGGTTTGTTTTCGTGGGCATGGAGGTGTCAGCGTGACTTTTCTGTCACAGGACGAGTGGTAGACAATGATTGTTTCAGAGCTCACAACTGATCTAAGATTTCAGTTGTGCGTGCGCTAGCTAGGAGAAGGCAGTGTCAAATAGCTGGACCAGTAGGTGGTTTTGGCCGGCTCCGTACAGCTGTGAATAAAGTCTTTACAGTCTGAGTTCAACAGAATGTCAGAATGATGGTTCAGGTTCAGATGTAGGGGGAGAAGTTTAGATCGCGTTTAAGATTGTCTTTGATTTCCTGGTCATTATTACTAACCATCTGCAGTTACGCTCAGGTTATACTAGAGCAAACTGTTGTCCTTTGCAGGGGGATTAATGAGGCATAGTGATGTGAATATGCTATTTTCTGGCTTAAAAATTGCCTTTTTTCAGAATAAAGCTAGCTTGAATTATTTAATTATGTCTGATGCCATTCTTACAAGAATAATGGAGGCAAAAAAAGAGAGGTTGGAAGAGGTGCTTTTCCTTATCAAAGCATTTACATTCCTATTTTGGGTTGATTAGTGTCTTTAAAATGATAGTGAGTAAATTTACAACTTGTGTTAAATAAGAAAAATTTGTAAATGGAACCTCCTCTACCTTTACTTTGTGTTTTATTATTTCCAAGAACTCTTTGGCTTATAAACAAAATCCAACAAAACAAACAGGTGTTACATTTTGAGAATACTTGACATTAGCAACCGTTCGGTGGGTTTACCTGTGTTGGTTATCTAAAGAACTCATTCCAGTGTCTAGGTCTCATGAAAGCATGGTGGAAATTAGTAAGGTATTAAAATTAGATGGCTTTTCAGATTTATTGGCAACAAATGTTATTTAAGAAATTACTTGGATCTGCTATTTTAAATGTATTGACTAGTTTTGCCTGCTGACAAGCAACCATTTGAGAATAGGAACCTCAAAAATCCATGCTGACGGTGGGGAAAGTCAGTAATTTTCACAAACTCTTGGGGGAAAAAAGAAGGAACCAGTTCTTTGCGTATTGCACTAATACATTACTCTTCTAGCCTTCGCATATCCAAATTAAAGGATCAGTATTTCAGCTAAATTCACTTTTCCAGGAGGTGGAGACACAACTGTTGATTTCAAACAACTTCAGCCTTCACTTTTTGAGTCCAAACGTTTTGTCAAAATACTGTTAAAATAATGAAAATTAGGAAGTAAGAAAAAATGCTTTACTTTTCCTTTTCAGATCAGTTCATTTAAGCCTCTTTGCTGAGATAGCGTTGGCATTCAAGTATTGCTTCTATAGTAAGAGCAGCTACTGAAATAGTTTGTTTTTAGCTTTCTAATTAAAGCTTTATCTCCACCCACTGGTCAAATGTGCATTAATGAAAAGTTAAAGTGATACTGCTTTAAATACCTAAACAGGATAGAGGAAAGTAGATTGAGGGTAAATAGACCGAGGTAAACAGAGAGGGTAAAGGTTTTTCTTAGGGCTAATAACACAGTATGGGGGAGCACTCAAATAAATCTCTAGGGGAATGAAAGAAAGATGTGTCAGCCATTCTAACTATGTTATTGCTTTCTTCCTTCCATTGTTTGTTTGTTTGTTTTTAAATGATTCCATGTTTGTTACCAATGTTATTTTTGGAGATGCGTATGTAACGATGATGTGAGAGGTTTCATATATGCTGTATTTCAAACATCTCAACAACTTCGTATATGACATTGCTTTATTTTTTTTCACAAGTCAGTGGCCAATTGGTAAGTCAGCCTTCACATATCTCCTTATTAAAATTCCTCCCCATGCCTTTCCTGATCCACTGTTGAAGTTTACAGAAGTCTTTTTGGCAAGATGCAAGTGCTTATACAGCAGAAGTTCTAAAGCTGGGAAGACAAGCTGCAGTCGAGTGAATGAAATGGGTGAAAAGTTTCTTTCACCTTTCTGAGCAATTCTGGCTTACAGCATTGCAAACTGCTGTGCTGTAGCAAAGTATAGCGTTGCTGGACAGAAATTACTTGGCTGCTGTTAACTGTAGTCACTGCTTCTTACATCTACACTTGCATTTCTTGGTGTCAGTAGAAGTGCGGGAGTGAGATGTGTAATTAACAATTGAAAGTTCAATTTATGCATTCATTGGTAAAGAACGGGCTGGCCGGGAGAAACTGTTAATTGAAACTTAATGTTTATAGAGTGAGTGACTGGAAGGCACTGCAAATCTGACTGCAAATCATGCAGATACTTAGTGCTCTTTGCCGATCTACTGGTACAGTTTTGCTGCTTATGCTAGATTTGGTAAGGCAGAGCAGCCTGGGGTGAGCAGTGCTTGATTTGGTCGGTGCTGGTGCTGGCCATCCTGGGACCGACTCTGTGCTTTTTCTTTCATTCTTTCCTAGCTTTCTCCAGGGGGGGATATTTGCTGCAGAGATTTAACCTTAGCATGAAGCTGTTGTGTGAGAAGTTGTCTGCCTAATTTTTCTGACGTTAGCTCTGTGATCATCTCATAGGTGTCTTGGCTCAGCGGTGGTAAGATGGACGAAATCGGAGGCGCTGTCTTTTGGGAAGCAAGATAAACTGGTAGCCAGCATTAGTGTGTTTCACTCAGCACTTCTGTAGCATCTGTTCTGGTCAGACAGAGATCACGATTGTACTTGAGCTGCTCTGACTGATGGGTGAGCGCCTCACCCTGCTGCAGGGATCGCGTCTGCTCCTTGTTGCCCTTGCAGAGAGGAATGGCTGGGCAGTTTCGAGGACAGGCAGTGAATGCACTAGAAGAAACATCAGGAAAGGGGCTGGACAGCACTGGACTGGCTGCTGTATTGCCTCTTAATGTTTGCACCTAATTACATAGGCAAAAGATCCTCCCAAGTTACAGGTCTTGGGGATCAAGGCACCTTTAGCAGCCCTAGCTACTGGAACGGGAGAGCAACTGGACGTGCATTCACCGGCGTGAAGGTGAGAGGTTTGGGGTGCTGAGAGGTCCGGCAAGGTGGTGGCTGGCTTATTTAAAGTTCTCAGCATGAAGTACGAGAACAGGGAGCAGAGCCGCTCCGGTTTGCGGGTGGAAACGCGGCGAGCCCGCTCCCTCTAGCGGCTGTGCGGGGCTCCCGGCCCTGGGAGCGAGCTGCGTGCACTGAAAAACCCTGCCGGAGCCAACATTTGGACTGCGCGAAGTCCCGGCCTCATAAACGCATCATAAAAGGAGTCTCCCATCTGCACAGTCAGTTGCTCGGGAAGTCGCTGCGGTCCGTTTGCTGGAACCTTTTTTGTTTTGCTGTTTCCTGGAAGCACGCGAGCTTACTGTTGAAGGGAATTTATCAGCTCTGAATTGAAGGGTGCACGTTTAACTGCCAAATCTTGGCAAATAGCTCTGGAAGCAGCACCGCCTAACTAAACAGCAGCACAGCAAGTGTCTAGCTCTTACCTAGCTCTCTGTGCAGTCCTCAGTCAGGCTCTGTGCTACTGCAGTTCAGGAACAGTTTGGGACAGTTCTGTGTCACAGTGGGACTGTTGGAATGGTGTTATTTGGTCTTGCTATAACTGGATATGTCGTTGGGTTAAAATGCTTTATGCGGCCTATTAGGCAAGCTAGAGCTCATAAGAATATACTGCTTTTATTTGTTTTAAAGTAATCTCATTTGTAAGGTACTGACAAAACCCTGTAGAGAAACTTTCAGTGAAACCAGTAGGAGGTTTTCTTTGGAATTGTAAGGATTAGTCTAATTACAAATTTGGCAAGAAGTACTTCTGCGAGAAGTTCCCCAAACACTGCTCCTTAGCTTAGAATGCCCGGTGACTCTGTGGGTAAGTGGGACTGTGTGGCCATTGCTATTTGACATCTCGTGTTCTGCAGCCTTGCCAGTTACACAGATCTGATTACCACCACCAAAAGGGGCCATTACTCAGAATGTGTACTCTCGTATACAAAATTATTCTCTCAGTCTTCAAATCATTATGAAACTTTCAGACATTTCAAATTTAAAAAAAAAAATCCCTTGGGCCTCCCCACCCCAGGCGTAAGTGATTTTACTTTACAAATGTAATTACTGTACTTCCAGAAGGTAATCTCTCTGGACAGCCATAGACTAGTTTGAATTAGATTACTTTTTTTTTTTTTTTTTTTTTTTTTCTCCCTTCAGGGTGAGTTAATACATTGAGTTTTATTTTTCTGTAATTACTTCAAAATTCAGATCACTTTTGATGCTTTCCACTGTTTCTTATTACTAGAGTGGTATAACTAAGGATACTTGCATTTTAAAGGCTACATTTGCGTTTTTTGTTTGTTTGTTTGTTTGTTTGTTTGTTTTAAACCTGTAACTTTTCCCCCCTTTAGATATTTTGACTGCTTCTGGAGCTTGTGTTATATTCAGACTCAGCAGTAGTGTTTCTTAATTTGCAAATACTGGAAACATTTACTTAATAAGCAGAGTAAGTCTTAGGAAATACTACAGTCAAGAAAACGTTTTTCCCATTTTTCTTCATGAACTTCAGCAAGGAGGGCAATTCTCTGGATAGATGATTGTGAACCATGATGGGACACTGATTCTGAAATCCAATGCTTTTACATAAATGGCCCATTTCTATTGGATTTTAATTGGTTTCAAAAGTAGCTATGCACTTAACCACTAGATCAGAGAAATCTACAAAGATGAATATGTAAGCAAACCTCCTTGTTTGAGAATACAGCGCTGTTTTGAAATGGGGAGGAGGAAATCTTTGGTGTCCTCGGGTCTAAGGACGTGACTTCCTGTCTGTTGAATAGATGTAGAGGCAGTTTGTCTTAATTCTGTAGCTGGCATCTGGTCTCACAGTGCAGGAGCATTAAATGCTAATGCAAAAAAAATTGTTAAACGCAACATCAATGGATAAAACTGGTTATGCGTGCTCTGTCAATGAAGTCCTGCAGCCAAGCTATGTAACACTTGATTCTGTTACAAACTTGAAAGTATTTGGGTACTCCTTAATAAGGTAAGGTTTTCAAGTGATAAGAGCTTTCACTGGATCAGGTCAAAAGGTCTCCATATCCTATTTCCAATGTGCAGTGCAACCTCTGAAAGCATTCAGAGTGTACCAGGAGCTCATACTAACATTATTTCTGCGTAGATTTTCAAGAAGATAGAAGAGAAGCCACAGCACATTTATTCTGGATGTCCATGTCTCTTGATAAGAAGGAGCTGGGACCAGAGCATGTGGTGTCTGGATAGCCTGAAATTCAGCTTCCAGATAAAGAAGCATATCATGGTTCACAACTCAGATAACATCTTTTGTAATTGTCCTGGACCTGCACATGAACAGCTTTCAAATCTGATTGTTTCATGGAGGGGATTGAAAACTAAGAAAGCAGAAAGACTGATAATCCTAAAGGCACAAGACTGAAAGTTTCCAGGGAGAAAGTCCACCTAGTGGACAAAAAAGACATCACATTTTGCCATTCATTCTTTCTGTATGTTTTCATAAGTTACTGAGTAGCAAGTGTAAAGGCAAGAGGATGACTTAAAATACCACCCACGGGTAAGCAGCTGTGGGTATGGCAGCCTGTGAGAAAAAGATTCCTAATCCTTATTATTACACTCAAGACAGACCCTGAGAAACCCTGAGACCTTTCTCCTGCTTAATGTGATGCTGCTCAATGTTGAGATGTTACCCCTCTGAACTGAAGGGGGCTGTGCTATTTAACAGGTTGGACAGGCAGGCAGTCCATTAATGCTCTTTAAAAATGTGTATTTTTGATTTTTGTGTGTGTGCCTATGTACATATAAAACTCTGTGTGCATGTATGGAGGGATTTTTTTATGAAGTCTAGTATTTATATGTTAAGAATGTGTGTATACATGTATGTGTGTATAAAAACAGAATGTTTGTGTATAAACAAAAAGCCTTGCATCCATTAGCTGTCTAGGAGAATGAAAAAACAGAGTAAGCATATATGATATTTTCCCCAAGTAACCTCCCAGAGTCCAGATAATGTTTAAATTGAAACCCTTCTGAACTAGATGAAGTTTGTGGATTGTTCGTGTGATTCATGACTTTTATGTGATGCTTCCATTTCAAAACTAGTCTCAACTTCACGGACTGATATACATATGTAAACTGCCTTTGTGCACTGGAGATCTGTTTGACTAAACATGAGAAACTCTTATCCTTGGACTGGATTACTCTTTAGTTTGTTTAAATAATTGATATGGATTTTCTCTGGAGTGCTTGATAAGTGAGATGTGATACGTGTATCTTTGTAGCCTGCTATGAGGATTGAGCCAGTGCTGGCTCCTGTTTTGACAGTAGAGCTAGAGGTGAGTTTGCAGATTAATGATTACCCATATGCGTAGTTTAGGAAGCGTGTCAGACTAACCAGGATGCTTCACAGATTTATTTAGTTATTTTTGTTGTCCATTGCTGCATTCTGCCTAACGGTGTGTCCAGATGGAAGAGCAGAAAGAAGTTTAGCCTCCAAGTGCTGGAGACTACGTGCCTGTTTGCATACTTACCTGCTCTCCAGAAATTTGTCTGTTGCTGTGGGACATCTTTCTTCTGATCCCATCTTCCACACAGGCATCCTGTGTAAGGTGACCTAGCCCTGGCTAACATCTCGGTGTGGCTTTAAAGGCTCTCCTGTGCCATCAGTGTGGGGTTCTAGTAGACACAAACGATGCGATGTGATGGGTTGGGGTTAAATGAACATTTGAATAGTTTGGGTTTGGGGTCGGTTGATCAGAGAATCCTGTGAGCCACTGTGCTAATAATGGGTGGACATCTGAAGCTGAAGGGGAGACTGCTAGATTAGCAACAGAAATACTCCTTCAAGTCAGACTGACAGTACTGTGCTTGGAAACAGATTTTCAACCAATCTAAGGAAACAGTGCTAAGTTTTAAATTAAAATCATTTTTCCCTCTTTACATTGTCTTATATCTAGAATCAGAACTGGCAGCAAACTGTAGCAACTGGCTCATCTTTTACTCGCTTCAGTCATTCCTCAAGTTTTCTATAATCACTATTATTTGGAAAACACATCCATGTTTATGGTAATACAGAGTGACTCTTAAAATACCAGGAAATACATTATTGCTAGGTTCTTGGTTTAGCCCTCCGATGCAGATGAGAAGGATGGAGTTGGGTCTTTAGACTATCTTGTGTTAAAGGCAAGTAGGAAGTGTATTTTGGTCCGTGAGGTCAGCTTGATACAAGATCTTAGAACCCAAGCAGTGGCTGCTGCACAGAACAGAGGCGCAGTGCTGTAGAAATAGTTTGTGCTACCTGTGGGAAATGTGATGACAGTGATCCAGGGAGATGTAAAGGGCTTTTTCCTCTTTGCTTTTCAGTGTTTCATCTTTCCACACTTGTTGGCAGAAGTCAAGGTTCTTGTGTTTGATCCCTTCATCAGTCAGTTCAAAGGGCGACAAAGAAGTAGTGCCCTAATAAATGATTAAAAATATTATTTTTTTTTCAAGGTGACTTTATTAACTTTGAACAAGAAGTATAGTCACTGGCAAACCCCTGGTTTGGGATAAGTGGAACGTACAAGTTCTCAGCCTTGACATAAGTTGGTGAGTGTATAAAGGTAGGAGCAGTTACGTTATCAAGAACTTGTTAGGCTTCTTGAGGTTCTCTTTGGAATTTTGATTGTGTTGGGAAAAGCAAATAGTCTTTTTTTTTTTTTTTTTTAGAAGTAATGCAACAGCTGAGCTCAGAAAAAAGTAGGCTAACTTTTTTTTTTTTTTTTTATCCCAAGTTGCACCAGGAGTGCAGGTCTTCCCCTAACTATTGCTATTTCTTGCTGACAGAAGTGACAGTGTTACATCAAACTTCCATTCTCAAAAATAGCTATAGTTTGATCTTATGTTATCTTGAAAGTAAGGGCTGACTAGAGGTGTCTTTTTCTCTTGGTGAAGTAGCAAATCTCTGGGAAGAAAATTGAGATAAAGTGTAGCGTGCATGTACTTGTATAGAAACGGGGCAGGGGAAGTAGTAAAAATTCTTGCTAGCTGTAGATTGAATACTGTCTCTTCAAATGATGCCCAAAACCACTCTCATGCATTTGAAGATGTTGAATGCATAATAAAATTCAGGTTGTATAATCTAGAGTTACTATACTTGGTTATCTCTGATCAAAATTAGAGTTCTGCTAAAGCTTTTATTGCACAGTTTTTAGAGTTCATTGGCAGCTTCTGAGTGAGTTAACTGGGTGAAGAGAGGCAACAGAAGTGAAGAGTCATCAGGATTGTAGACTGTGGCCATCTTTTAAAGCAGAATTTAAACGTGTTGGGCCGATCTCTAAATGTCTATAGCACAGATTGTTTGAATCAAACTACTCATCCTTTTAATGCAGCTAAGAAGCCATTTTGATTTTAGTTTCCACTCTTTTTTTAAACATTTGGGTGTACTTAGAAAACAGGAGGAGTGTTTTCCTGGGTGAACAGAAAAAGGCAGTGAATGGAAGGATAGTTGAAAACATTTTAGTGGGCATGTTATGAGAAAGAATGACCTTTGTTCACAGAGGGTTTATCAAGAGTTATACTATGTGACATTTCACGCTTTGTAGTTAAACATATGCAAATACCTCTTGTCAGCTACTTTTCAGGGTATCTGATTATAAGCCTCAGAATGAATCTTTCATTCAAGTATGTCACTTCCTTCCTTTTTGCTCTTTTTCTCTGCAGTAATTCCCCAAAACAACTTTAGTGAATACCTTAATTTTGAAGTCGTTGGGACTACTGACTTGCTTGCAGCTGAATGTACAGTCTTTTCAGTAATACTTCAGCAAGAACAAATGCCTCCAACGTGAATCCCACTTCCCTGTAATACTGTCTACTTTTTGTCTACGAAAAGAAAGAACTTTTTGAGGCAGTAGTGCGAAATGACAGTACAGTGAGTGGCAAGTTGAACCTGCTCAGCTCCTGGGGACCTGAGCAGCCAGCATAATGTCATCTTTCAGACAGAAGTGCCAGGCTGTATACGTGACAGGTGGAGCAGGCAGCAGTCTCATCTGAGCACTGCCCCTTCCAGCACAGTGGAAGCACTCTTTCAGTCCTAGGCTGTGTACAGAAATGACACTAAGATGAATCCTGAATTGATGTGTTTCCCACCCCTCCCCAAAGTATTATCCAATAAAACCTTCAAAAGATGAAATTCAGCCAGCCCTTCCGTTAGAAGCATCTTTGTACTGGGTGTCAGAAGTAATGGATCTCTAAAATTTGATTTGGGTGCTTTTATTTTAGTATGTGTCTTCCCTGGAATCTGTTTCCCTTCCTCAAAGATTATAGGACACTGTGCTGCGTTAGCTTTGCTGTTAGCATTCTAGATTCAACCGTAGGTAATTCAGGGATGTTGTTTGTCCTGAGGCAGTCGGTGGATTCGATAATGCTTAATTTTATTTGAACTCGCTACCTGTAGGATCAGAGAAGACTGACACCTCATGTGTTTAATGAGGTGTAAAAACCATTGGTATCAAACTCCATTTATCGCTTAGAGTGAAAATCTGAAAATTTGAAGTGCCCAGTCTTACCTTTGGATGTCTGCATGTCCATTTGCTTCTTACACTTCTTTCTATTCTTGTAGTCCAGCGTATGTGTGTAACATAGGTCAAGAGCAGTTATATGGAGCCCCAGTATGCGTTTACAGGTACTGTCACAGCAAAAATGGTGTAACAGGCACATGATGCAGGGAATTACAGTGCACCTTGGTGTACTCTGCTTCAACTTGTTCAGTATGCAATGAATGGTTGGACCAGATGATCTTGGAGGTCTTTTCCAACCTTTATGTATGATTCCTTGATTCTATTTAGTGTGCGCACAAAAAAAAATCACAATTCTGAGCATATGTGAAATTTAAGTAATTGAATTTGTGAGTTACAAGTAATTACAATCTGTTAAAAATATCCTCTAGACTTTTTAATTCTCGGCCCTTTCAGCCATAATTTAATCCTGTGTCGAGCTGATGTGATGCATGCTTGATTGTATCTTTTTCCTTCATAGCCTTTGATGTCCATTGTGCTGGACAGGAAGCTACTAATGAATTCGAGAAATTAAGTTTTAAATACAGAGACTTGGCTTATTTTTGGACAACGGCTGATGGGAGGTCTTTTCAGACCAGTCTCTGTGCTGTTAAAAGGAAAATGTTGATTCTTCTGCGTGAAAGTTGGCTTCTCTGGGCCTGAAAACTTATGCAGAGAAGTGATGTGGTGTTTAAATCCTGACAGCACGTTTAGAAATACAGACACTCTGCCAGCATTTCTGCAGTTGAGAAAGCTTCTTTCATGTTTCAGCTGCTTTAGTCATTGAACACAGATTCCTTCTTGTGGAATCAAGTGTCGATGCTTTTTGCTACAACGACTAGTTTCTGTGGAGAAATCCTTGATGCCATCAGTAAGCTTGCTTTATGAAAATAATATTAATGGGAAAAAAAAAATCCCAAGCAGTGTACTGTGCTAAACACTAAATAAAAATTACCTCTAGATATTCCTCTAAACTGAATATTCCAAAAGGAGTTTCAGCGTGATGATCCGACCCTTCCGATGGATCCCTCTGTGCAGACTGGTGCTGCTACGTGGACCACTAAGTCCAGTGAGTGGTTCCAGGCATGAATGGGTGCCTGGGCTTGTGCTTTTGTGACTTCACCATTGGATCTGTCCAGGGACAGGTGTTCTGGCAGTCCATCTGCACGTAGGTTACTTTACATCTGTTTCCTCAAGCTATTTTCCCCCTCCCAGCTGGGCCAAAAAGCAAGCTAAGGTCCAGCATGCTTCCTTACAGCTTTGCACGTGCACGTAGCTGCTGTGTAATATGCTCGTAGCTGAGCTATCCCAATCTGGTAGTTAAGAGAAGAGCAAGCTCACGCTGCTTTTTGAGGAGGGGCAGCCAACCAGTTGCTGTCCTGAATGTGAGCCTTGTTCCTACACTGCGTGGGCAGTGATATGGGTGCAGGTATGCTGGGGGGGATGCTAACAAGACAGGGCACCCTAAAAGTCAAAGCAGAACCATTTGGATTCTGGGTTTGTGTCCAGGACCTTATGTAGTGAAAAATCAAAGAAATATAGCTGATTACTTGGGGCTAGGGGGAGATGTCCAAAAAAAAAAAAAAAAAAAAAAAAAACAACCAACAAAAGCAACCAAACAGGAAATTGCATTTTCTGAAAATGGATTATCTCAGGCTAGGTTTTATTTTAAACCTTTCAAAATGATGGGAAAGAACGTGGGTGTTTAGCTTCAATGCTGAGCTTGCACGAGCCGATGAGTACTTCATCTATTTGATTCTTACTACCTTGTATGTGCCATGTGACCCGATGGCTGATATAGTATTTATTTTCTCTGTTGCCAGTAGCTATGAAAGTTATGAGTGTTTTCTTGACCTTGTAACACCCAGAAAATGTTGGGTATCTTAGCATTATGGAAGAAGATATCATTGCCCTTTTAAGTTCATTCGGGAACTTGAGGATAACTTCATGTTAAATTATTCCACAGTCTTAAAGCCAGTTCTGTCCAAGGAACCAATTTATCCATAGGAGGGTACATCGCTCTCTTTTTATATATCTCTCAGGCCCAATACACTTCTGGTAAAGAGGAATTTAATGGGGAGTATAATAAGCAGCAACTACTGTGGATGGGACTGACTGCCCTGAGAAGTCATTTAGTGTGATGAGACAGTCCTCTTAACTGCTGTGCTGAAGACACTGGCAAAGCAATTACTCTTTTCCAGGTCAAGACCCTGACTTCATAAAACCTTCTTGTGGAAAAGCCCAAACATGAAATTATTTATCTGTTGCAGTGGGATTCCAAGGTTGGGGATGCAGAAGAATCACAGTTCCTAACCTGCTGTTGCTGATTTTACTTGGGAGGACTTTAATAGGCTATTTTGAGAGTCCTCTCCACTTTTCTGTTGGTGGAGTTATATTTGAAGTAATTTTGACTGCTGATACCCAAGTCACTGGGCCTAGAAACTTGGGCAAATCTGAGAGATTCCAGTGTCAAAAAATGAGTGGGGTTCATCCCTCAGTGAGCTACTGCTCGTACCAACATCTTCCTCTTGTCTCTCTTTCTACCCCCCTTCTGTGAGACCCCTAAGAAATAGGAAGAAGTGAACAAAGGACTTGGGTCACAGCCAAGAGTCTGTGGCTTTTACTAGTTCACTGTGAATGGGATTGAAGAGAGTTAGCATGCAAGGAGGATATGTATGAACTGCTTATAAGAAACGACAACTGCAGCTTGGAGTCTAGAAATAAATGATCCTAAAGTTCCTTTTTTATTATTTTTCCCCTCTGTAGGCTTTCTTATGTTTCACATAAACTCAGAAAACAACTTTGATCGTGGCCTCATTTTTACAAAATGCATGTTACAAAAAGAGATATAAGTAGTTTTAAACATTTCTACTTTCAGGTATTAGTTATTTACCCATCTAGGAAAGTACCTTAAATAGACTGCTCTTTGCTTAAGTTTTGCAGTGGTGTGAACTGTCCAAGAAGGAAAGTTCAGCTCTCACTTCATTTGCCAGAACTTACTTTGAAAGAGGGAAGTAAATGAACTGAAGATGTGCAGCACTTGGCTCGTGCTACAGTAATTGAGGGAGTGATTTCTGTAATGTGGGTGGCTGGAAGCAAGTACTTGAATGGTTACTGCTATCAAAGAAGAGGAAGAAACTGAAGTGAGGTGACTGCCTTCCACTGCAGGACTTATTAGGCTCTGTATACTTTCATGTCAAATGGTGTGGGCTTGGTACGATAGCAGCAGATTACATCTGGGCATATAACATGCTTCTAACTTCTCAATCTTCTGGTAGTAAACTTGAAAGTAAGCTGAAAGTAAGTACTTCATACTTAATTTAAGTACATTCTTTGGGCATTGAGAATGAAGCCATCAGTAGTTGCTGGAAGCAAGAGTTTTGTTTATATAGAAAGCTGATTATTATGTTTCTGAGCCTGAAATATACTTTATTTCCCTGTCGTTTACTGCAGCCCTTCTACTACTCTGACGCGTCAGTTATGTCCTCAAGCTTCTGTCATCTAGTATCCCCATTTCGAAAGGAAGAGTTGCATGGAAAGGTGTTTAAAACTCATTGTGTAATTAGAAAACTGCAAACTATTCAATCACAAGTTATTCACTGTAAGCCTTCGCTTAGAAGTTTTCTCTTTTTTGCATCAGTTAGGATGACCAAGTACATGGCTGAAAATCCAGAAGTTCATGTGCAAAACTTGATGAAACCAAACTTAGTATTCTGAGGAAATAGAGTGGAAAATCTCATACTTGTCAGTATGCATCACAGGTACAAGTGTGTAACGCTGTTTTGAAGGTACCTTTTGCAGCTCCTGTGTCTGCGTCTACCCTGTAACATAAAGAAAATTGCCTTTCAGTGCTCACAGCAGTAAGTTACAAAATGACTTAAAAGTGAAGGTGGGGAACATTCAAAGTAGCAACTTTCTTAAAACGTGGTTCTTAATGTAAGCTGTCCCCAGACCACTAAAAATAACCTTTTCCCTCATTGTGGCACACAGATATTCTGAAATGGAAATTGAATTTCACCCTTTTAATTAAGCATTTGTGATCCTAAATAAATTCTGGCAGTGTACTGTGGGGAAGTAGTCTGGGAGATGAAACACAGAACTAAATGCAGTGTGACTTAATCCATGGAATTATTCAGTTCCCTGAGTGTCAAGGTGATCTTTTTATTCCTTCTGCAGGGTTCTTGAACACACACTTCATAGGACTGAAGGAAGATAACTGTTGAGAATAATGAATAGGTAATTGTGCAAGTCATGACTGCATTTAATTAAAAGAAAAGTTTTGCACAGGCTTACTGAGGAAGTGTGTTTTTCAAATGACGGGTGTGTTACGGGCACTAATGCAGGTCCAGTAAGCATTTAGCATGCCATCATGTTTTGCCATTTCTGTATTAAGGTGCAAAAGGTTTTACATGGTGTTTTTCACCATTTAAAAAAAAAATGTCAGCAATATTGTTCTGCAAACAGATTTGGAAAAGCCATTTTCTATTCAAAACATCACTAATATTTTTAGAACTCTTTAGAAGTATGTTCTGGAAACTTCTGTGTGTTTGTTAGTGTTTGTAGGTAAGGCTTTACCTAGAGTAAACAAGAACTGTTGCCATATAACAAGGGTAGTAAATAAAACATTTCTTTTTCTGTTGCAAGTCATCCCAAACTATAAAACTGTTAATTTAGCCACTTGCTTTTGCAGCTTCTTAACAAGTTTGTTTGAGCAGAGATGGCAAATGCTTGCATAGAGGGGTTATTTTAGCAGAAGTGTTAGAAGCTAGGAATGAACTGCAGATGAAACTTCTGGAAAATGTACAAGGTGGTGCTCTAAAACTGAGATCCTGGTCCAGAGACTATGTAAATTTTATTTTTTACAGTTTCACTCCTGTCTTAATTTTTTCACTCACACATTGCTTTGCAGGCAGAAACTTGAAGTGAAATTAAGTGCGCTTATAGAATTACATAATGGTTTGGGTTGGAAGGGACCTTAAAGACCACCCAGTTCCAACCCCCTGCCATGGGCAGGGACACTTCCCACCAGACCAGGTTGCCAAAAGCCCCATCCAGCCTGGCCTTGAACACCTCCAGGGACGGGGCACCCACAGCTTCTCTGGGCAACCTGTTCCACCCTCAGAGTCAAGAATTTCTTCAGAATATCTAATCTAAATGTCCCCTCTTAGTTTAAAGCCATTACCTCTTGTCCTATCCCTGCATCCCATGACAGAGTCCCTCCCCAGCTTTCCTGTAGCCCCATTTAGGTACTGGAAGGCTGCTCTAAGGTCTCCTTGGAGCCTTCTCTTCTCCAGGCTGAACAACCCCAACTCCCTCAGCCTGTCTTCATAGCAGAGGTGCTCCAGCTTTTTAATCATCCTCATGGCCCTCTGAATTAACTGTGAACTCCTCCATAAACAATCTTGCATGATGGGTCTTTATTCCTTCTAGAAAAAGGGAGTAGGAAGCATATAATAACCAAATATATTTTCTATTTCAAATTCGAGTCACTTCATTTTTTGATAAAAAAAAATGTACTGAGATGGTCCGACTCCTTTCTAAAGGGCCTTTATTTTATGCTTGTTCCTGACTGTATTCTTTTTTTTTTTTTTTTTTTTTTAATCTGAGCAATTTCCAAATGCTTTACCAGCATCTGCAATAGAACATAAAATGTGTTTTAGGTTAGAAGTGATAATTCAACTAATGCTTCACAACAATATAAAGCTGCAGCAGGGCATGCATGAAGTGTCAATATATGGGTGTGATGTATTGAAAGGGCATGGGGTAGATTTTGGAGTGGCTGCATTGTGATGGGACAATCAGTTTTTGGAAGTGCTGTATTTTTACATTCAATAACATTCTGCTGTTGCTATGAAATAAGTCTGAGAATGTGTTAATACAGTTTTATGTCACTGAATATCAAAACCTTTTGCCATAAAATTCTTGATTATTAGCTTGCCTTAGTGTGTCCTGCTTCAGCTTCAACCTGTAGCAGCTGGCAGCATTAAAAGCAGCAGCAGTGTCTGGATGAAAGACGGTTTCTGGTGGAGTTCCTTGTCTTAGAGCTGGCACTGGAGCAAGAGAAGATCCAAAAAAAAGTGTGAATAAACTGATTTGAAGCCTAGAGTAATAGTAGTGGGACAGATATACAGTGTTATGCACTTAAGGAAAAGGGCAGTTCAGCTACAAATTAAGGTTTGGAGGAGACAGAGATTCAAAGAGATCTTTTGTGTTATTGTGTGTCAGACCAGTGGATTGAGCTGACAGCATAAGGTAACTGTAAGTAAAACCATAGATCACATCATCAATCTGTATCACTAGGGAAGGAAATACTAATGGTGTTGTGCAAGGCAATCCTGAGACTCCTGTCTGGTGTACTTTGCACAATTTGGACTGTCTATGTTGGAAGAAGGTGCAGGCTGGAACGGGTACAGAGGAATTATGCAAGGCTTGCTTCTTTCCTTATGACACAGAAGAGGAGAAAATTCCTTATTTATGTTAGGGGAATGAAAGCTGAAGCATTATTTCCTGGCTATAAAAAACCTTAAGAATAGGAAGCAGAACAGTTTAAGCTAAATTTCATATTGACCAAGATTAAGGAAATGCCCTGTTAGGTGATGGGAGTGCTCAGGTGCCTTCAGGCAGAAGCACCCAAGGACCCCTGAGATGCAGCCTCCAGGGAAGCCAGTGGGATCTCCAGTGATTGGGTTCCTCATGGGATCCTCTGGAGGTGCTGGGACTGGAAGAGTGCTGCTCGTTGTACACAAGGCTGTTACTTTGCTGTGAATAGAGTACCTAATTTTATATTCTAGAAGATACCTTGTCTTGTTTGCAGAACCACCCAAAGCGTGCTACAAACTAGCACATGCCATAGGTATTGTTCTAAGCCTTGACATTCACATCGTCAATAGAGCACCTTACAGTCCGTGTGAGTTTTAGCTTCGTCCTTTAGAAATATGCCTACATAGTGTGCCTAGATGAAAATGTAAATGCTTCTTATGTGTGTTCATAACAAAACTTGAGCTGCCTGTTCTGTTGTTGCTGGTCTGTCTGCTCTTAGAAGTGAGGCAGAACTTGAAGCTCACAGCTCGCCTTCACCCACTGTGACAGTGCTGACTGGTCTCCAGTCAAGGTTAAGGGTGTGTAACACATCCAAAGTGGAGTTCTCCTTTCCCTTTGGAAGACCATTCACTGTTTTTCTTCAGGACTAAATTTAATATTTGCATGAAGAAGGAATCTGATTTAGGAAGGTCTCTTCACTGATTCCCAATTCCCAGTCAGAATTGGGATAAAGCTAGGATGTCAACGTGATAGATGGTTCTGCGTGTCTTCAGCTTAACTTTTCCACTGAGAAAAATAGCACAATAAACTGAATCATTTATTTTTTGTTACGCATAACCTGCTCCTGGGTATATGACTAGCTTGTACTTGTGGTGTACTTGTGGTGTTAGTATTCTGTCAGTCAGTTCTGTGACAGAAATACAGAGGCAGGAAGCTTTGATTCAGAAAGGGTATGTGTTAGAGCTGAAAAGTTAAAATACAAAAGAAAAGTATACTGCAAAAGATGTGCTATTTTGCTGCATCTGGTATGCTGGCATTTTGAACTATAAATACTGGCATTAGCTGCCTGTGGATGTGACTGCAGAGAATACACATTTCTTCATCCAGCTGCTTCTTGCAAAATACCAGGGACGATGATTGGTGTGGTGGAATATGTTCAGCTTGTTGTATCAGCTAAGAGTGGAGTGCAGGATGCCTGTCTGGAATTTGTTGAATTTGTACTGGAGCTTTGGGTACAAGGTTGTATCTTAGACTGCATATCCACCAAATGCTTTTTGCCTTCCTTTAAAAATATCAGCTAAAAATATTCCTTAGTATATGAGGTACTAAAGTAGTTAAAGCATGAAGAGAATACATTCTTTGATCACCAAAACCAAACTCTGTTCTTGGACATATGCTAGTTTTCATTTAGATCACACTAGGCTCGTGTGACATCAATACATACCTTCCTACAATCTGCAGCTGCCAAGTAAGAACACTTAAAAGGCTGAAATAAATTATTTCATTTTTTATGTTAAAGCTTTCAGTTGACTTGCTTTTACCCACTGTAGATTGTGCTGTATGGTGACTGAAGCTTTTGCATTCATTTTTTTCTGCATTTTATTTCAAATACAACTATAATTTGAGGCACAAGACAGAGGTTTTAGCTTCTGGCATACTGGAATGCTTAATTTTTGTCCTGCAATGGAAGCTTTTATATATGTTGTCCTACTTGTCTGGACTATAGGTAGAGGCTTTCAGAGGTATGGAATAGCTCCTGTTCCTCCACTGCCTCAAACACATTTAGATTTCTGGATTACTTTTTTTTTTAGTGGTTTCCTTTAAACTATGCCTTCTTGTAGTCGTATAATATAATATAAAATTTAGAGGGGAAATGGAAGCAATTTCAAAACTTGCCTCCTTTCTTAGTAGTACCCCATGGGAAGATTAACACAAATAGTCATGAATATTCAGCTACAGCAAAAGCTTTATATATTCATAGCAACATATAACCTTCTCAGAAATTCTCAGAAAAGAAGTAATTTATTTACAGTATTTAGAAGCTGTGAAATAGCATATTAGCAATTTAGTATTTCATTAATTAGTCACGTGGTGGCATAGGTCTGTTTTTTTATTTTGTTGTTTACTTTAATGTCGTGAAAATTCTTATATTCAGCTTAAACCCACCGGTGACAGCGTAGATTTTTTCAGTGTCACCTGAGATGCCCTCGAGAAACGCAGGCATCTGTAAATGAGCTGTGTTCGTGGGTTTAAACTGGGGCCTTGCGTATCGCAGAAAGAGCAGAGATTTCCATTTCAGTATAGTTAACAATAAGGGCTACCAGTATTTATTTAAAGGTAATATCTACGTGGCATAGCTTTCCATCTGGGTGAAGAATAACAGAAAGTAATTACAAAATTAGGGAACCGTTGAAGCTGGGAGGGCCTGGTCTAACCCCCTGCTCCAGCAGCTGTCCAGGACTGAATCCAGCTGGATTAAGATTCCCCCTGAGCCTTCTCTTTAGGCTGAAGAGTCCCAGCTTAGTCTTTTGTCACAGGAGAGATGCTCCAGCCCCTTCATCATCTTCATGGCCCTTCAGTGGACTATCTCCAGTGTGCCCGTGCCCTTCTTGTCCAGGGCAGCCCAGAATTGGACATAGCACTCCAGGTGTGGCCTCACCACTGCTGAGCCAAGGGGAAGGATCACCTCCCTCAGCCTGCTGGCAACACCCTTACTAATGCAGCCCTGAATACTGTTAATCTTTGCTGCAATGACACTTTGCTGGCACATCTTTGTTGTGCTGTCCCACCTGCATGCATCCACAGGTCCTTCTTGGCAGAGCTGCTTTCCAGCTGTGCAGCTCTGAAGTGTACCAGGGTCTGGGGCTCCTCCTTCTTCAGGTGCAGGGCTTTGCATTTCCCCTTGTTGATCTTCACGAGGTTCCCCTCAGCCCATTTCTCCACCCTGCTGAGGTCCGTCTGAATGTCAGCACAACGCTTTGGTACATCAACCACTCGTCCTAGTTTTGTGTCATCTGCGAACTTGCTGAGGATGCACTCTGCCCCAACATCCCGGTCCTTAATGAAGATGGTAAATTGATCTCTGGGGTACGACCCACGTGATTTGTCTCCAATAAGAATTCGTGCTACTGTGTGTAATATGTGCAGCAGATGATGTATGGTTTCTGGATTGATAAGAATGAGTTGTATTTTGCTTGATGGTAGCATGCAGCTTTGCTTGTTACTTTTATCACAATTCCTGCTGCCAAATAGTAAATTTGCACTGGAAAATAAAAGCTGGGCATTATGATCTAGTTAATTGTTCTATAGCAACTTACAACATAAAACAACTGGATTTGTGGACAAGGGGCAAACATTTATCTTGATTTTAGCAAGGCTTTCAAGACAGCCTTCACAAAATCCTCATGTATACATACAGATATTGTAGTCTGTATGGACAGCCAGGTGGGAAAAGAGTTGCTTAGGCATTTGTCTTAGAAGGTAGTGGTTAATTGGTTAATTTGCTTTTTAGTTATCATTAACTGATTATTCTCAACCAGTTGTGTATGCTGTGATTGACTAGAAAATACTACTTCTTGTAGTGGAGCTTGAAAGCTACTTAAGCAGAAAAATGGAAAAGTGAATTCTCCTTTTATATAATTGGATCTCCTGCACCTTTCAGAATGCATCCTAAGCCCTCCTGCCTCTTCCAGTGTGGCACACATGCCATCATGAAGCGGCAAAGTCATTAGCTGGCTCAGCTGATAATAAAGGAATCACCATGTGGGTTTCTGACTTCCTAGTGTTTATTTGCTGCAGAGGACCTTCAGCTGTAGGGTTACACCTGTACGATACAAACCACTGTATGAGATGCTTCTATCTGTCAGGAAAGACTTACTCAGCATGTATGTGTGTATGTATGCGTATGTGCCTCCCCAGTCCCTCATCATCACAGAATCACAGAATTTCTAGGTTGGAAGAGACCTCAAGATCATCGAGTCCAACCTCTGACCTAACACTAACAGTCCTCCACTAAACCGTATCCCTAAGCTCTACATCTAAACGTCTTTTAAAGACCTCCAGGGATGGTGACTCCACCACTTCCCCGGGCAGCCTGTTCCAATGCCTCACAACCCTCTCAGTAAAGAAGTTCTTCCTAACATCCAACCTAAAACTCCCCTGGCGCAACTTTAGCCCATTCCCCCTTGTCCTGTCACCAGGCATGTGGGAGAACAGGCCAACCCCCACCTCGCTACAGCCTCCTTTAAGGTACCTGTAGAGAGCGATAAGGTCGCCCCTGAGCCTCCTTTTCTCCAGGCTGAACAAGCCCAGCTCCCTCAGCCGCTCCTCGTAGGACTTGTTCTCCAGGCCCCTCACCAGCTTTGTTGCCCTTCTCTGGACTCTCTTGAGCACCTCCATGTCCTTCTTGTAGCGAGGGGCCCAAAACTGAACACAGTACTCAAGGTGCGGCCTCACCAGAGCCGAGTACAGGGGGACGATCACATCCCTAGCCCTGCTGGCCACACTGCTTCTTATGCAAGCCAGGATGCTGTTGGCCTTCTTGGCCACCTGAGCACACTGCTGGCTCATATTCAGCCGACTGTCCACCATCACTCCCAGGTCCTTCTCTGCCTGGCAGCTCTCCAACCACTCCTCTCCCAGCCTGTAGCTCTGCTTGGGGTTATTGCGCCCCAGGTGCAGGACCCGGCACTTGGCCTTGTTGAACTTCATGCAGTTGACCTCAGCCCATCGGTGCAGCCTATCCAGATCCTCCTGCAGAGCCTTCCTACCCTCAAGCAGATCGACACACGCACCTAACTTGGTGTCATCTGCAAACTTACTGAGGGTGCACTCAATCCCCTAACCCAGATCATCAATAAAGATATTAAAGGGGACTGGCCCCAGTACTGAGCCCTGGGGAACGCCACTAGTGACTGGCCTCCAGCTGAATTTGACTCCATTCACCACAACTCTTTGGGCCCGGCTATCCAGCCAGTTTCTAACCCAAATTATCTAACCCAAGTTCATCTGTGCCTGAAGCTTTCAACAGCCTTTCTCTAACAAATATTACCAAAGTTTGTTCATTTTAAACACCTGTACGGGCTTGTCATCTAAACGTCAACCTTAGTGAGCTTCAGGTTAAGCCATTTGCCTTTGTACTTTACTATTGAGATTGTTTCTTTACATTTTCTGATACAGTTTCCTCAATACTGGATTTCTGTGTATCTGTTGGCAAGGTCTTCTTGTTGGTCATGTTATTTCTCTGCAAATAAAAAATAATATTTTAATTCAGTTCTTTTTGGAAGTGTGATTCTTTGTTCCCTTTTTATCTTTACTGAAATAAATTTTTTTAAACAGTCCTTTTCTATCCAAAAGATGCAGCTGTGAGGTCCATCTGTTCATCACAAAATGTGCACTTCTTGATTTTGTAGATAAACCGAGTAACCTGAAAGAAGTAGGGCTGTAGTATTTAGGATGGGGAAGTGTTTGCTTTTCCCTGGTAAGATTGGTGACCTTAAGAGTCATGACAAAAAAATGAGCAAGTAAGATGTACTTGGGCTGGGTTTGATAAGGGTATGGGCTGCTTGAGTGTCTATTTATAGTTATGCTAAAATAGCTCGATCTCAGCTTGTCAGAAGATGTGGAGAAAATGAAGTAAAGAAAAATCATTTTAATAATTTGTCATTTCTTTTCAACATGCAAAAATTCAGTGAACAGAATTTGAATTTCCAGAGGAGCATTGGGTCTTCGCAGTTTAGACTGTTCTTTCTTTCCTAATTCACAGCCATGCATGCTCTTCATTTCTCTGATGTGGCAGTGAGGGATGAGGTACTCACGCTGCAGCCAGCAGCTTCCTTCATGAAGCGACCTGACTGTGTTTCTAGAGTAGGCCCACTCTAGTTTCTGAATGAGAACAGGGTCCTGTTTAGAAAAGGTGCCTCCAGGATGTTCCAGTGGAGTGAGTGCAGCCCAGAAATACTTCAGTTGGTTTTTAATAGGACTGTAGCTGCCCCAGCCCAGCGCTCCCTGCTTGGCAGTTTACTGTCAGCAAGCCTGGACGGAGCCTCCTGGTGATGCAGGTGCACGGTTCATGGGTGCTCGAGAGCTCAAGGATCACTGTACCTGACTCCAGCAAACAATGCAGGCATACTTTGTGTGGGATTATGCAACTAATCTGGGCATGGCAGAGGAACCAAACTGCAGTCCTACAGCATTTGTGTAGCTCGTCTGGAGGCACTTGTAAATGTGATCTCTGCTTGGTGAACTCAGCTGGCTGTGGCAATGCAACCGCAATGCTGTATGTGCTTACTACACAGTGCTTTCCCAGAGCTTTTTACTTTATCCTGGCTTCTGAAACTTTATCTGGAAATGGAGAGCTTTGTCAATGGTTCATGTATTCTTAGTGAGTAGTCTGGTAGTGAATGAACTTGTTTGTACTAGATCCAAATGGTAATTTGTTCATAGGTATTTCTTTTCTCAAGCGTAGGCTGCAAAAAATGTTTGGATTTGCAACTGGGGTGAGAAGTGGCCAATTCGAAATAACTTTTTTTTGTTTTTTCTCCTTCAGTGTGTTAAAGCAGAAATCCATTTCTTTAAAACCACGAGTACCAACGGAAGAAATGGAAACAGCTGTCACTGGTTAAAGGCTGTATGAGCCTTTAACCAAAGGCTAGCCAAATCAATTTTTCTTTTGTCTGTGCATATTGGGTGTTTTGTGAAACTTTTCTTTTGGATATTTCCATCTTGAAAAGGCTTTTAGTCACATAAGATACTTGGTCCCAAAGTTTGTGTATGAGACAAGACTTCAATCTAGCTTTCTAGATTTTGTGTGAAGCAGCAGCCTCACAAATGGTCCTGGAGGTATTCACCATACCTCCCTGCAAGAACCAGTAGGTTGTGAAAATAAATATGCATACGTTTATTTCAGTATATTATACATAATTTGCTTTTAGTTCCCTGTTGGTTTTTAAGCTTGGAGAATAATAAAATGCAATTGAGCTAAAAAATATGTGCAAAATATTCACTCTAGAAAGCTTTCATTTTCCTCCGTGAGTGAGACGTTTGTCTTCTGTCTGCAAATCTGGAAAATTTATTTAAATGTATGCTTCCTCTTCCCTCTACATAGAATTAATCTAGACAAGAATTAGGCGCTGAAAAAAATATCAAATTTGATGGAAGAATCATAGTTGAGAGCTTGTTGAAAACCTGCCTTTCCTCCAAGCACTGGAAGGGAAGAGTCTGTCATAGCATATTTTACCTCTGTTTGATCTGAATTCACCACTGTAAGGTAAAGTATATAGATTAAACCTTTGCAGCAGAATTCTTTGCTATCTGAAGAGCTATATGTGAATTTAGGAGGAGTTAATTCTGGTTAGTAAATTTCACATTCCTAAGTGGGATTTTTGTAGTGTTACGCCTCAGGATGCCCAGTGATTGCTCCGAAGATCAATTAGCATGCCTTCCTCCCACATCTGCCTTTCCCTTTCTGATACAGGGTTCAAATGGCAACCTGGCTGCTCTGAGTGTGGAGTCGAATGCATAGCAGGATTAAATCGTTCAGCGCGTGTACACAGCAGAGTAGTACTTTCCTGCTGAGTCTTGCTCGGGGCTTTCATCCTTCTATGGTTATGAAGATGCTCTGTGAAAATTGACTGTGGAAATCAGTTGTATGCGTGGGTGTGTTCCCTGTTACCAAGCCAGGGGCTTGGAGAGGAGAGTGTAATCTCATTTCCTCATAGGAGTCCTATCTCAAAATCGGTTCTGTTGTCACTTTTCCCTAAGAGCCCCTTTATTTCACCACCTTGTCTCAGCTGAAAGCCCGTTTCTGCTGCTCAGTTCTGACTGCTCTGTCTGGAGGCTGTTGTCAAGGTGTGTTTCTTGTAATGTCTGTATTCCTAGTTGGTTTTGTTAACCATACTTAGTACCTGTTGTCCTTGCAAAAACAAATCCTTTGTTGTGATGAGAATTTGAAGTTTTACCCAGATGGGTCTTGGAATATATATAGATATATCTTGGAATAGATACAGATATAGATAAAAGCTCGTCTTTGGAGGGAGAATGTGGTAAATTGTAAAGCTCTCAAAGTTAGGCTGTTCTCACCAGTTTTCTTCTAAAAGCTGGGATGAGAGAGGCGAGACACCCAGTGGGTAATTCCCCTGAAGGAAAAGCAGACAATTCCTTTCTGTTGGGCACCAAAGCACTCCCAAGAACCAGGCTTATGCAATTTGGTGGTTTACCAGGCTATGTGTTTGTTCGCTGTAGTTCTTAGTTCTCACATGCCTGACTTACATTTAAGTTCTGCTCATCTTTTTCCCTCTGCCTCCTCCAGCAAGAAACCTCTAGCAACATTTCAAGGGCAGATTTACCAGATGAGAAGAGATGGGAGGCTCAAAAGGCAGTGTTTGAGAGGATACTTAGGTATGATGATCTCTAAACTCCTTAGTTCCATTTCTTTCTGAGTGGGACCTGATCTTTTAAGTGAAACTTCCCTTTGTGAGTATTTACATCTTCAGCTTTCATCCCTGCTGCTCCAAAGAGAGGATACTTTTCTGAAAGAACTCAAGTATCAGTTAATACTGCTACTTGAAATTCTGTGTATATTTACATTGCTCTGAAAGAGCTTTATAATTAAACCTGGAGACAATGCATCTCCTGCTGGTGGTAGTTTAGGAAGACTTTTTCCTAGAAATGAATAAACAAGGGACTGTTGGATCTATCACATGTTTATCAAAGTGTATTTCCCTTTCCCCTCCTTTCCCCAGTTAAACTGTCTGTGGGGAAATCAAATTGCTTGAAAATACATGTATGAAGATCAAAAGCATATGTAGGTAAATATATTGCTTAAACTTTCAAAGCTATTTTTACATGTGAGCAAATATTAGCATTTCACATTGACTGGGAACTGCATTTGAAGTTGGTCCATGACTTGCATAGTAAATTCAAAAGTGAGATTAAAGTGCTTAGTCTAGTCCATCACAAAAAGCTTGTCTGCTTCTCCATGTGTTATTGCCTTTTCTTTTTTTTCTTTTTTTTTAAAATAAAAAATAACATAATTCCTGTTCGAAGATGCTTTTGATGACTTTTGGCAAAACAAAATTTGATTGTGGTCAGATTTTTTAAATAAAAAAAAAAATATATTTTTTTTGCCAGGTGAATATAAAGAAGTGAAGTTAACCATATAAACATTGTTCTGTTACTGTACCAGGTAACAGCTGCATAATCTCTTTTGAAGCTTCTTAAAATTTTTCTCACACACCAAGTTATTGCTTTACCTTATGGCTGGTTTAACAAAAAAAAAAAAAAAAAGATACTTAGTGGTATTATATTTTATTCAGCTGTTTAGTTTGGTGACTTTATGCAATGTGTGATCGCTAACAGCACTTTGTCTATTAAAAAAGTAGAAACAGTATTGCCTCAAAGTCTGAAAGCATAATGTAAGTGTCATTTTCCTTCCTACTCATGGTTTCACAGAGGACTCGCTTTTTGGAAGCGAGAAGTATGGTTAAAATTATTAAAAAATCAAGTCTTCTGACATTCAGTGCTGTGGTTAAAATGTGGTATATAAGATTATTTGATTGCTGAAAAGTCAGTTCCACTTGGGAACAAGCACAGCCAGAAAATATTTCCTTGAAATGGAATTTTCTAGGAAGCATTCAAATTAGAAAGTAGGTGTTGAGAAATGCTGTTTGTGCTCTTACTTTGCTGTGTTTCATAATAGCTTTCATTATAAAGCCACGAGGAAAGTTAAGGGTAAATTCTTGTGTGGGAGAAGGGGCATATAGGCTTTCTGATTGTCTTGATGTATACTGCTGTGCAGCATGTGGAGCACTGCAGTACACAGTGGTTTTTCTAATACTTTTAGCTTCTTGAAGATCCTGGCAGAAAATTTTTAGTGGGCCTGTGTATGTGTCTGTCTGAGCATGCAACATAACTCTGCGGGAGTTTGAAAGAATACTGTTAAAAACAAGAAGAGTATAGGTTATTCACTACTAAGATAATACTAACAAGAAGAGAATGTTTAATCGTATGTTGGAAAAGATGGAAAAAATGTCCGTTTGCCTTGTGAAGGACATCATAGCTTTCTTCAGTGCTGCCTCCTTTTGTGCATAGCCAAAGCTTACACATGCTCATCTCTGCAAGCTTGGAACTAGCCTGGGAAGTTCCTGCTAAGGGCTACTGCACTAATGGCTAAGGGCTACGTGCCCAAACGCACAAGAATTCTGCAGTACTTGGACATATTGGACCTGCTGCCTAACATAAAAACATCTATTTTATTTGACTTCATCTTAAATAAAAGGGTTGAAGGACACAGTTATACAATAAATTCTCATCATTCACATCATAAATACGTTGTGGGACAAGACAGCTGGGATGGTAGGGTTTACTGGCTTTTCCGTTGGCACCGTTGCTCACCGTCAACCCAAGTTGCTGTAGTTCTCTCTGTGAGTTTGTAGATAGCCAGGAAATCCTCCACTGAGCAGGTAAAATATATTTCAAGTTCTAGGATATATTTCCCAATGCAGCATGCAGTGGTGCCTGGTTGGTGTTAGCATCTGCACCACTTACACAGAGTGCAGGAAGTCAGAACTGGAGGTTGTAAGTGACTGTTGGGGATAGAAACAAGAATCATTTAGGTTGGAAAAGACGAAGCATTTTAAAACTTGTAGGTGTTTGGTGTGCATAAGGGCTGAAAACTTTATCTGAAAGTGAGATTAGACAAAACCAGACATGAATGAGTTGCTTTTATTGTATTTGCAATATTATGCATATCATATACATAGTTTATACTTGATGATTTTTCCTCAGCCTTTAAGTAGTAGTGAACGTTAAAAGGAATGTGCTGCTTCTGGATTTAAGTTGCTTGTGATAAGGATTTGGATAGATACCTCCCCTCCATCTTTCTAATTATAATAAGAAAGTAGTTTTCCATTCTTTCCACTGCTCTCAGTATGCAGTTGGCTACTTAAAATTTCTAATTTTAATATTGTGGTATTTTTCAGAGTTTTTGCTATTTATCCAAGGCTATTTTGGTTGTTACTTACTTAATTTTTTTCTTTTTCCCTCTTACCAGCAGCCATGCAGCAGGTACTGGATAACCTTACTGATCTGCCGACTTCAACAGGCGCTGAAGAAATAGACCTGATTTTTCTCAAAGGAATTATGGAAAACCCTATTGTAAGATCACTTGCTAAGGTATTTCAAATCGCTGCTCTGAGTAGAATCTGGGAATATTACAATTGTTACTACTGTGTGAACATTGAGTATGGATCTGAGGTATCAGCAGTGGCTTTTATGTTTGGTATGTGTTGTTAAAGGACTTGAAAGAGTTCTTGAAAGCAGATGTAGCGTATTTGGTATAATCTAACTTCTGCATACAGTGATTTATTGGAAGAGTAAGATCTTTACATGGAAGATCTAGAGGAAAAAGAAAATTTCAGAGACTCCAGAAATAATTTGTTAAAATTATTTATGAAGAAAACATCAAAATGCTTGGAATTAGAAGTAGTTGGTATTAATATAGTCTTGTGACCACCGTTGTGTGCAAAACCCATATGCCTTCCCTCTTCTAGCATTTTTGCTAACGATGAAAAGCGAGAGCAATAACCTTCTTTCCCCCGTGGCGTAAACAGGTCTTGTTGTCTTTGGCTCAAAATGGCTTTCTGGTCAACCCAGTGAGTATTCTCTCCAGGCCCTTTCCTAGATCTCAGAGTAATACTGGGACCTTTGATTAGCAGCGCTCAGATGTGGACTATTCTTAGTTGTGGTCTTGAATTAAGCAAATATTTTATTCTTAGATGGTAGTGTTACTAATTACATAAGATAATGTTTACAAAAATTCTTTGGTTTCTGAAATTAAAATGTAGCTTATCATAAGGAGATGCAGTTAGTATTATATAGCCCTTACATTCTTTCTTATTTTTCATAAAAATAAGTTCCTTACATGAGAAAAAACAGTTAACTTAAATATAGCTATCACTTTAATATGAACAGACATCTGAAGGGATGCCCTCTAGGCAGCCATGAAATACTCTGTAAAGCTAAAGAATTGTTGTGCATGGATTTTGCTCAGTAAAATATCTGGAAAAGAAAACATCTCATAAGAATTCATAGAAGAATTCATTTCTCTTTAACTGTTCAAAACCATGGGTTACAAGTGGAAAAAGTTGCATAGCAATAAACTTACAAATACTGGAAGTGTCTCATCTGCTGGTGAGATGACTGCAGAGGGGAAAATTTGTGTACTAAACTTACTGGAGTAAGTTAAAACACTTTCTTGCTTATGGTTGTTTCCAGCTTCAGTGTCTGCTATATACTTCATCTTTAAATTTTATCATGAAGAAAATTTTCATTGCAAAGCATTTATTCTTACAAAGAATTTGTACATTAATCGCCAATTGCAATTATGGGGAATTTAACGACTAGCAGATGTTTAAAAAAAAGTGCTTGTAAAGGAAACAGACAAGATCTTAGCTATAAACCTGCTTTATCTAGAACGCTGAAAGATTTAACTGTGTCCATATGGCATGACCACACTCATTTTTTTCTTTTGTAATTATTTCGGAATTGAACCCTAAACCCCACTCCTAACCAGCAGAGCTAAATAAGGACAAGAATGAAAACGATAACTTATTTCATGAAGTGTATGTAGTTCATACATACACGTTTGACTCTGAAAATGTATCAACCTTGTTTTTCTATTAGAAGAGCTGGTTTTACCAGAATGGTGAATTCTGGCCTGACCCTCAGATGGTCAGATTAGTTGTGCACATTCATTTCAGACAGGGAGAGAAACGTAAAAGACTTTTCAGTTTTCTTGATTAGAATGATAGCATCACAGAATGGTTGGGACTGGAGGGAACCTTAAAGACGTAATTACAACCCCCTGCCATGGGCAGGGACACCTGCCACTATGACCAGGCTGCCCAAAGCCCCATCCAGCCTGGCCTTCCACAGTTCCAGGGATGGGGCATCCACAGCCTCTCTGTGCAGCTTGTTCCCGTGCCCCACCACCATATTTCTTCCAAATACCTAATTTAAACCTACCCTTTTTAGTTTAGAACTTACACCTTGTTAGTCTGCTATTAAGACCAGTCATTATATTGTAGTCAAATAGGACAAAAACAACCAAACAAAAAAACAAAACCTTTTTCTTTTCAGTCCTTAAAATATTAAGGCAATTAATAAGGGTAGTATATGCTTATAATATTTTGCAATGCCAAGTTTGGCTAATCCTTTCAAGTTGCATTAAGGTAATTTCACTCTTCTCCTGTCTAGAATGAAGGTATTAAGGTGGATATTAGAGTTCTTTTTTTTGGGAGAGGGTTCACTTACTGTATCTTTCCATTCTTCAGCGGTTGGTAGTTTTTTTTGTGTTGAAGTTTGTGTTTACCTATTAACTTTTTTCCAGTTGACATATAGAATAAAACCGTAGAATCATTAAGGTTGGAAAAAAACTCCAAAATCATCTGGTACAGCCATGCCCATGCCACCAATATTAACCACTAAACCATGTCCCTAAGTAAATATGTTTCAAGGGGCTTTTGAGGGGAAAGGGAAAGTAAGTGAAATCATTGTAAAATGCATTTTCATGTAATCTATATCTAATCTAATCTATAAACAGATGGTGTCCAGTATTTAGGATTTCAGATTGTTAAAGGCAAAATCCTTATTACCTGAACATTTAATTAATTTAAATACTTGATTTAGCATTGCTGAAATTATGAACTGAACTAAAATATAGTCTCTAAGTTTGCTATTCCTTTTTATTTTAAATATTCATACCATTCCATATTCTGCTACTCCCCAGCATAGTACAGGATAAGAAGTTGTTGACGAACAAACTTTCTGTTCTGCTGTATATTGATGGCCTTGATTTTGGGGTGAAGGGTGAGGATATTTGTATTTATATTAAGCATCTTGTTAGTGGTAACATTTTAAAGAAAAGTAGCAAGGGAGGTAACCCAAATTCTCTAATCCTGTAAAAGTTGGAGTGTGTTTAAAAGTCAATAGATTTGGGTTTCTACTTGCTGTAAAAGAAGGGAACTTGTAAAAGACAATACTGTTTACTGTACATGTTATATACAAAATAGCATTCCTTTACTAAGGAGGATGTGTGTAGGTGCCAAGCTGTATGAATGTTGTAATCATGCTCATTTGGTTTGAGGGTGTTTGGGAATGTCTGAAATGCCTTTCTGTGTGTTAAGTTAGCCTTTCCAGTGACCATTGTTTCTCCAGAAATGGCATTTTATAGATGCGAAGTAAAATTCAATACCCAGTTGATTTCAGGGAACAAAGTTTATTGGATTTAGCAAAATTTTATGTTAACATCTGTTTCAAAGCACTGATAAGCAAGTAGATGCGTGCACATACAAATTATAAATATATAGAAGTATATATGGAGGAGTCTTAAATTGGTCTGATATTTTTTTGTGTTTTTACCTGCCACAGCAATTGTTAACTTCTTGTTTCTACAGTGTTGTAAATAACTCTTAATTCAGAACGTGTTGAGAGTCTTAGCTATTTTTGGCCTCCTCTTAGTCCCTAATTTTTGATAAAGTGCTGCCTATAATAAATAAGCAAAGCATTTCAATTTATGAGGTGTTTTCTCTTGCAGCTCAAATCTCCTACCCTTCCTTGAATTTAAGTGCCTGCAATGTTTAGGAAAGGGTTGTATCTGCAGCAATAGCTCTAGAAAGATGAAAAAGTAGTCCCAGAATCACAGAACGCTTGAGGTTGGAAGGGACCTCTGGAGGTCGTCTTGTCTAATGCCCCTGCTAACCCTAACCCTAACAGGACCACCTAGAGCTGCTTGTCCAGGATCGTGTCCTGACATCTTTCAGGTATCTCCAAGGCAGGAGACTCCACCACCATTCTGAACAGCCCGTGCCAGTGCTCAGTAAACCTCACATTAAAAAAAAGTATTTCCTGATACTCAAATCCTCCTGTGTGTCAGTTTGTCCCTCTTGCCTCGTCCTACCAGTGAGCACCAATGGAAAGAGCCTATCTCTGTCTTCTTTGCACCCACCCTTCAGGTATTTCTGCACATGGGTGAGGCTCCTTCCCTTCTCCAGGCTAAACATTCCCAGCTCTCTCGGCCTTTCTTCACAGGAGAGATGCTTCAGTCTCTTTGTCATTATAGTGGCCCTTCACTGGACTCTCTCCAGCATGCCCGTATCTCTCTTGACCTGGGTGGCCCAGAAACAGACACTGGACTCCAGGTACAGCCTCACCAGTGCTGAGCAAAGGGGAAGGATCACCTTCCTCAGCATGCAGCCAACGCTCTTACCCTTCCAGCCCAACATACTGTTATTCTTCTTTGCTGCAGACCTTGTTCAGAATTCCCTTAGTTATGCAGGTTTTCCTGTCGAATTTGTCATTCAAATGTGTCTGAGTAGGAGGAGGTTCAGATAAATGTTTCTCAAATGCAGACTATATTTTTTGAGCAGATCCTGTATTTCTTTTTTGTCCTTCTAGAAGGTACACAAGTACTAGGTTCTGAAGCAGAAAAGATGTGAGGCATGCTACTGTTCATAGAGGACTGTTTGATGTATGTAGATAGCATGGAGGTTATAGTAAGTATGGACAGGCAAGCATATCTGACAGGTGCTGTTCGTAATTTTTGTTGTGTCTAGTAGTTAAGGATCCTTCAGCATTTATAAAAACAAAATGTATGTATTGGACTATATGTAACTGTTGCTGCTTTCCTGTTGAAGGGTGCATATTTATTTTATCTTACAGGCTCATGAGCGACTAGAAGATTCTAAACTTGAGGCTGTCAGTGACAACAATCTGGAGCTGGTGAATGAAATTCTTGAAGACATCAGTCCCTTAATAAATAAAGATGAGAACATTGCAGAATTGGTTGGAATACTGAAGGAGCCTCATTTTCAGGTGCCACCTGCTTATATTACCCACTCTATCACTGTACACATACAAATCTAAGTTTAATAATTAAACTGACCTGTAGCCAATTTTAATGTAGGATTTTACTCTGAATGCACGGTAAAGAACTAGTCATGAGGTTAAGCACGAGCATTATTTTAGTCTTTGGTATCACCTCTTTCCTATATAAAAACATAAGCAAACCTTTTGTCAAAGTATAAATGTGCTTCTTTTGGCGGACACATATAGAGTCATAAAAACATTTTTGGGTGTACAAGTTAAAAAAATAAGGCTTTTTTTTTTTTTTTTGAAGTTTTCAATTTTATGTGCATTTCCATTTAACGCAGGTATGATGGAAATAGGAAACGCTTTAACACCTCAGCCTTTAATGTAGTAGCTTTTGTGATTGGTGGTAGTTCCTCTGCCTGCTCTGGAGAACAGTATGTTGGCCTCCCTTGCATTCTTATTTGTCCAAAATGGCATCATGACTAAGACTATGATTTGGAGACTTACTGTTGAATGAACCTTCAAATCTGTCTTCGATCTCACGCAGATCCCCTTAGTAGAAATTGGGACTGGACAGGGAGAGGATGAGTTTGGAGGAACTGGTAATTACAATGCAAAAATACTTTGGTCATTCTCTGTGTGTTTGTTTACATGATCTTCTAATTAGTTTAGTATCAATATCAGACTTACTGTTACGCTCTTTGATTCTCTTTTGGAACCTATTTTAAAAATTCATGTCATGTTTATTACATACTCTCAACAAGGTTGCCTGCTCCTTTCACTGTACCATCGGGTGAGTCATGGGTATGTAAGAGAAATAAGCTATTTCTAGGGCTCCCTACTTCATTTGTTGCAACACCTGGATAGTACACAAAGAGTCAGGTAGGAAGCTAAAGAAAAAAGTCTACTTAATGGCTAAGACAGGTAAATGCTGCCTTTGAGAATTAGACTACCCTTCACTCTGTTAGAATTACTGAGTTCACTTAAAAATAAGTCTGAAGCTGCTTAATCTTGTATTTTGTATTTTCCAAGTGCTTGTTGTGAGACATTTAGTCTCATTTGCAGAAACAATGAGCGGTTTGGGCTGCTGCATACAGCCAAAAAGCAGCTAGCTACTAATTTTGTAAAAATAGATCTGATGTAACTCAGTTTGGAAGCCTAAAATTAGAGTGTACTTTTTGGCCCCTAATTTTGTGTTGCTGTTCCCCATCTGGAGGCAGGCATTAAGACCAATTAAGGGCAAAGTTGCATAATTTCAAGGGTTTTTATTTAACTGATATCAGAGTAAAGACCACTCTAGAAGAACTTCTAAGAAAATTTGCAGTCCAGGATGTGGATACAATTCTCTTCTTGAGTCTTGGGGAGACTCTATGTCTCCCTCTCTAATGAGGAAATAGAAAAATAACTAATTACTACAGAATTGCTATCCTTTCTGCCTCATTTGTTCCAGGGAGACATGTTCCAAATTCTGCAAGAAGGGATCTGTAAGGAAGAAAGAAAAAATTCCGTGTGACTTGTAATTACACAAAATGTAATTTGCCTCCTGTCTCCACTTCAGGAAAGGCGTACAGCAAGCCACCATGAAGAACTTAGCTCTCTTAAAATTTCATGGTTACTACTGCGTAGCTGTTTTACAGGCTGATTCTATGTTTTCCAAATTAATGGTATTGCTCGTCTCAAAGAAATAATTTTATAATTATGGGCAGCAGTTTACAGTCCCTGATAGTCCCCTTGTGACTCAGCCATCATGGAAATAGCAGGAAAAAGATTTTGTGATCAAGAGATGGTTAAGCTGCAGTTGAATGAATTCATGCTTATCCATGAAACTGAGCGAATAAATAGAATCAGAATGCAAGTGATGGGATGAGGCTTTTAAGAACTGAAAAGTGTTATGGAGCATGTTAATTTGAAGAGGATGGCACAGACTGTTTGCTTAGTACTTTTTTTGGCTGTGAATCAGATTATAATCCATAAATTATATAACAGTTAAGGGCAGCAAGCTGTGGAAGTATGCTCATGTGTGAGGCTACACAAGAAATTAAGTAGTTTGTGGTCAGGAGTTTTGGGAACAGTTTTTTACTAGCGCGTGACCAAAAGAGAAAACAAAGTGTCGTACAGGTACATCTACTTGTTCTGACTGTGGTAATGTGTCAAAAAACATAGTTAATACTAGTTGGCTTCATTTTGGAAATGTAGAAAGATCCAAAAATGATGCTTGAAAACATTGGCAAATGAGTATCTGTGTTTTCTGGATTGCATGTGCCTTGTATGATGAAGAATTAGAAATTGCTACCATCTGACAGCTGCTTGATTTAAATAAATGATTGTTTTTCCTATTCCATTTGATTTGGTTTATGTCCACAGTATCAGAGCAGCCACAATAAGCAGCTGTCTTTACAGTCTTAATGGCAGGGGCAGAATCCATGAATTAGTAGCTCCTTCTAATCTCAAGTTGAAATATCAGTAGGGTCATTACGTGGTAGGCAGTCTAAAATGACTGTTCAGAAATGACACTTGGAGGTTTGCGTGTTGAGCTTAGCACTATGCTAACGTGGTCGCACAACTGTGAGGTTAGAGGTGACTTACAGAAGGATGGAGCAGACCGTGCAGCAAAATTGTTAAATTCATAGGCCTGTCCACCTACTCCATTTTCTAGTACTGTTTCCTGCTTTCCTTTGGCATGAGCATGTCATTATAGGCCCTATGACGTCCTGTTCTCTGTGACTTCTCTTTAGCTGTTTATTTGACACCAGTCAGTAATCAAACATGACCATACCTCCTCAGGTCAGTGTTTGAAACAAAGCCGTCTATGTTATTTGAGGTAAGATGGGCCTAACAGACATCTCTCCTACTTGCTTGTTTTCCTCTTCCTCTCTCTGTCAGAGAGACTGTGCGTCACAGGCGCTTTATCTTGAGCTATGATATGTGGTGGCTGTAGGGTGTCCCTTTTCCTCCTTAGGACTGAAAGCTTCTGCTCTCTAATTTACAAGTTTTATGTTGTTCTACCTGTGTATATTGCCTTACAGATCTTTTCTTTAAATCTTCGAGTTCCTTTTTTACCAGAAAATCAAGTCTAAATTTCCTTGTCTTCCAGAGATGATGATATTTATTTGGATCTCCTCCATTTGGTCTGTATTTACATACATGCACTGGTAACAACACTATTAACTATAAGTATAAAGTCTGAACTCTTGCTTTCTAAATGTGAATTCTTTCAACTTGGATTCATTTGGTGCTAGAATTCTGCCTTGGTTTTATGCAAGCAGAAAGCACTCATTCTGCAGATTGCTAGAAATCCTTACATACCTGTAATTATCTTTAATTTAGAGTTACTTCCAAATTACTGTGGAGGAAAACTTTATTACATTAAACACAAGTACCTAATGATGAGTTATCTTCATCTTTTTGCAGTGGGATGTTTGCTTACTTAAACATTTGCTTGGATACTGTTGCATTAGGTGAAACACTGTTGTAGGTACATCCTCCACTGTTGTAGACACATCCTCTTTCCATCTTCTTCCCTAAAGTACACACATTCCTCCCAAATTCACTACATTTCTCTTACGCTTTCTTAAGAAGAAGCACTTACATTTACAAAAAGAGAGCAGATTTGCCAAGCCAGTAGGGTTAGCAGGTCATGTGAGTTACTTATATTTCATACAAATGTGAAAATTGATTTTTGCTATATTCCTTATGAAATAATAGTTTCAAGATCTGATCTCAAAGGATAGTTTCAGTGGTTTTCCAGCACTAAGCCCTTTTACAAATGGTTATTTCATGATTTTTAAAAAAGGCTTTTTCTTTTCCCTTGCAGTCACTCTTGGAAGCACATGATATTGTGGCTTCAAAATGTTACGATTCCCCCCCTTCTAGCCCAGAAGTCAATAATTCTTCAGTGAACAACCAAATTGTTCCAGTAGATGCTATTCGTATTCTTGGAATTCACAAAAGAGCAGGAGAACCACTGGTAAGTAACTGAAGATGTCTTTAATTTAAAATGTGAGTGAAAGTATTTGTGTGTGCTTAATTTCTTGCATTAAGTTTTCATTCTTACCCTTATTATGTTGTGTACTTCAATGGGAGATTGGATGGGTATTGAGAGGTTGAAACAGGAAGGTATTTGTGTGCTCTCCATCCTGTTCTCTCAAAAAAGTTATGCCTTAGTGAACAGGCAGTCATTAGGTAGAATTACTTGCTAGCATTACTGACTAACACAACATCTGTTTGGTCTTGATACAAAATGACAGGACTGTGTGCAATCAAGAACAATGCAGTCATTGTTCAGTCATATGAAAACCTTGTCTGAAGGCACTTTTGCGTCACTTGATACTTACCTATGTATTATAAACTGTTATATCATAGTAACTATTATTGTCTGCTATCACTGGGGGAGATAAGAGTATCCCAAAGCTATGTAATTTTGCGTGAGGTGAAGGTAAAATGAAATTGAAATACAAACAATGGTAAACTATGTGTCACGTACCTCTTTCAGGGTGTTACGTTCAGAGTTGAGAACAATGATCTGGTAATAGCACGAATTCTCCATGGTGGAATGATAGATCGACAAGGTCTTCTGCACGTAGGTGATATTATTAAAGAGGTGAATGGCCATGAAGTTGGAAACAATCCAAAGGAACTGCAGGAACTGCTGAAAAATATTAGTGGCAGTGTCACTCTGAAGATTCTCCCCAGCTACAGAGACACTGTTATTCCTCAACAGGTCAGTAGCACATTTCTAACAATTATGTCAAAAGAACTTCTATTTGGTATCTTCTGAATAAGTTTTCTGAGTAAGTTGACACCTCACATCAGTCTGCTTAAAAAATTGTTAGTATCTAAGATTAAGTGTCTGTATGCTTCCAAGCATGTTTCTGTGACATCCAGTGACCTCTGATGACCTAGCCACAACCACACTAAACTGCACTGAAGTGCATGTGCTTATAACATGACCAACGTCCAGGTAATGTTTTGTGGAATTCAGAAACACACTGAATTCAACAGAGGAGCTTGAATTCTGTGACTTTTTAGGAAGGAACTTGTATGGTGGCTATTACTTACTATTTTGTTGTTGCTGTAGACTGTCAGTTTCTCCACTGCAGGAGTGATTTATTGCTTTTAATTAGTGCATTTGAAACATCTTGTGGGACTCCTTCAGACAGTCTTAATGCCCATGATTATAATAGACTATGCTTGCACTGAGCAAACGCTATCTGCTGTGCTGTATTTGAGGCAGGTATGCTGCTTCCTTTGCTCTCCTAGCTGACAGAAAAAAGTCAAAGATGTTTCCAATCTACTAACGCGGCTCACTGTTCCTTCACCTGCATCAAATCTGAGTCTTAAGTAGTCACATATTTTGTTTCTCTTCAAATACTGAGTTCATGGCAAAATTAATTATTAGGATTCTACAAACCTTGACGACAGTGCTCACACCCTGACTAATGTATATATTTTTAAGTAACTTACAGTCAGAATGCTAAAGTTGGACACATTGAAGTGCAAACATGAATACATTGCCCAAATTGAGCAGTTGGCTTTTTATTTTTGTCATGAAGCTCTTTCAACCAAGGTTTGTACTGCAGATTATTTCTCCTTTCTCAGCTGTTGTACTTTGCTAGTTTTCTTTCCTATAGCTTGCATTTTACTTGTGAAAGGAAAATCTGATCATGTCAAAATTTTTATGTTGTAAATAAAGACACTTTTTAGCTTTGACAGGTAAATTAGTAAGAATGTATTTTGTAACATGTAAGTATTGTAAATTTTTTTACATTTCAGGTTTTTGTGAAGTGTCATTTTGATTATAATCCGTATAATGACAACCTCATCCCATGCAAAGAAGCAGGTTTGAAATTTTCTAAAGGAGAAATTCTTCAGATCGTAAACCGTGAAGATCCAAATTGGTGGCAGGTTGGTAAATAAATAAGTTAAAAAGAAAAAAAAAAAGAGCTTCACTAATGGCCTTAATAATAAACACTTTAAATATAAACTCTTTAAATAATGAATTACTTCTTTTTAACAGTAGATACAAGAACAAATATTTAGTGTAATCCAATTTCAAGCTATTAGTATCTTAAGTCAAAATATTAAAAATCATATATAAATTATGTGTAATACTGTGTTTTTGCTGATACTACTATTTATATGTCTTTGTTCATGTGTCATAAGTCATAAGATCTTCCAAAATCAGTTATAAGTGGGTAATTTCTAGCATAAAGTCTTAGATTGACGATGTAAATTGTGGTAAGCCCTCCCTGGCAGTGACTGGGGAAGAAGTGGACCCCTTATGAGCCCAGAGTTGAGGGGAGAGAGGGAAATTAACCTTATGGATCTGAGGAGGGGTGAGAATATTTGTTCTGGAGAAAATGTACCTTTTATTTTCACAGTGGTCACTGTCTGTAAGCTATAACGTGCATGTTATAATCTAAATGTCACTGTTTCAAATATTAACTGTTCAGATTGCGTTTCTGCATTCAGTCCTTCAGCAGAAGCAAAATCGGGTGCTTATGCTATCTTTATTTTTTCAAGACACTATCTGCACAGCTGAACATGATCAGTGCCCTTGAAAATACAAGTGAACCTTTAAGACACTTTTCTCAGCCAAGATACTCAACTTTGCAAGTGGCAGTGGCAAGCTAGGCTTAATATTTTAGCATTACTAATTTCCCTTTCCACCCCTAAAATTCAAACCCTTTGCCAGATAACAAGCAATAGTGAGCCAAATGTCACTTGAGAGCAATATATATACATCTCATTATGAGCGACAAAAATTTTTGAATATACATCAACAACTGTTGCTGAATTCTGTTGCTTGTCAGTGATGGTAATAACAGAAAAAAAAAGAGAATAAAAATGTGAGGAAGCGCAGAAAAATTATTACTGCCAAGTTAATTTGTTTCAGAAGTTCAACACTAAAACTCTAGAGTAGTTTGACATTTAGCTTACATGCTGTCTTCTATATTATTTTTCAAATTTCTTCAGCTTGCCACTTGTGGGAATCCAGGAGAAATAAATTAGAAATGCTCATAAATGCCCTCGATGAATGGCAAAAATTAAATGCATTAAGGCAATATAATGTGTTGCAGGTAATACTGTGCAGATTATGCTGCTGGGGAAAAACTTCTTTTTTCCTTGGGCATTCTGGAAACGCTAGAGTGCCCAAGAATCTTACTGGGAATTCACTAGCTGTGAAAAATCAATTAGTCACTAATAAGTAGAAGTGTACAACTTGAAAAGCAAACAGCTCCTGTAAGCAAGTGACAAGGCTGACTGGTTATGGGGAAGAAAAGTGTAACGTTTCATAACGGTGTGTTTGTATGCATTAAGCTTGCTGAGAATTTGGCCTGCCTTGAAATGAGTTTACAGAGAATCTTAGCCAAACTTCTGTTACTAAGAATACTGAAGAATACTCATTTAAATATGTAGCTAAGTATTACAAAAGGCATGATTAGATGTGTGTTCATGGCATTCCCAGTATATAAAGTGACAGTTAATAAGCTGCACTTGAAGATGTTTGGAGCAGATCAAGAATACAAAATAAGTGTACTGTGTACTACAAAGTCTTGGGGTTTATCACTTGAGAGCTGGAGCTATTGAATTCTACATAGGATTTTTATGCCAAAAGTTTATGGCTGACTAATGCAGGCTAAAAGCAGACTAATAGAATGGGAAAACTTGTATCTGATTTGTTTCCTAAGGTTTTAATACTTCAGTGACAAACCACTGTTACTGTAAGACAGATCTTTAACATCCATGTCTGACTTTGATTTTGTGTGTCACAGTAATAAATGTATCAGTACTCACCACTAAGAAACTCTGGCAGTGTGAAAATCGGTCATTAACATGACATGAGAAAAATGCTTCTCACAAGTTACCCTTGATTTTATTCTTTTCCAGGCTAGTCATGTCAAAGAAGGAGGAAGCGCGGGGCTTATTCCTAGCCAGTTCCTGGAAGAGAAGAGAAAGGCTTTTGTTAGGAGGGACTGGGACAACTCAGGTGAGATTTAAGGAATTTCAGGAATATGTTTTGCTCTGACTCCATTTGTTATGGTTTTCCTACATTCACAGATAGCAGAAAACTGCTGTATGAGAATACTTAAAATAATGCTAAATGCTGATTGTTATATATATATGGTTTGGGCTTTGACTAAAGGACAAAGTCTAGAGTATATGCGTCTTTGTAGATACATAAATCAGTTTTACCACCTGCTGATGAAAAGCTAAATGAGATGGGAAAGTGATAAGAATTAGCACTTTTTTCCAGATATGTTCTTACAGTATACACTGAAAGTTAATAAATTCAATGTTTTTGAAGTATTTTTCTAGTGTTTTTTAGAAAATTTCCCTGAAAAACTACTTTTTTCCTCTGTTCCGTTCTTACTACACTGTGTAATGTGTATGAAAATAGCTGTAAACTCCTTCCCTAGAATATATAGAGGTTTAAAAAAGAAAGGTATTTTCTTGAAAATAGTCCTTGTAAGCATAATTAATCTAAGCTTGCACAAGTTCATGTAAATCAGAAATGTAAATGTCCAGAAAAAAAAAATAATAAAAATGGTGAGTTTGTCTCAATTCTTATTTTTAGGGCCTTTCTGTGGAACAATAAGCAGCAAAAAAAAGAAAAAGATGATGTATCTCACTACAAGAAATGCAGGTATCTCTTAATATTATGTATGAATTGAAGTTCTGTATGCTTCTAAACTTGCAGATGGCCTGGTGTATCCAAAGCAGAAAGATTTGCAGTAAAATATTTGATTATACATTCAGTAAGTCAGGTAGGTTTTTTGGTTTAAAAGTAGTTGTAACCAGTGAAGGTATGATGGTGCTAAATACAGATTGCAGTAGGTAGAAGTCAGAGAAGAACTTTTAACAAAGAGAAAAAAAAATAAAGCTTTGTTGACAGCAGGCTGAGGGAAGTGATCCTTCCCCTCTGCTAAGCATGGGTGAAGCTGCACCTGGAGTCCTGCGTCCAGTTCTGGGCTGCCTAGGTCAAGAGAGAATGCTCAGAGTGGTTGTTGAATCTCCCTCCTTGGAAAGGGAGATTCAAAAGCCATCTGGACAGGGTAAGTGGCTGTAAGTGGTCCTGCCTGAGCAGGGACATTGGATGAGGTGACCTTCAGAGGTCCCTTCCAACCTCAACCAATCTGAAATTCCTTGGCATCTCTTGAATTGTTAATCACAATTTTCCCATTCTGGTCCATTTAGAAATTTCTCCCTGGTAGTAAAGACAATAATCTGACCTTACGTTTTCCATGAGTAAGTTCTATCTCCATACCAATTTAAAGCAAGAAAGCTTATATCAGACTTAAAGCCCTTTGACTCCTATTTATATTCACAAAAGGTCTGTTCAGATATAGCAGAAGTCCTTATTGTTTTTTTTTCTTTCTTAAAGTTCTGACTGTTAACTATTTTTTGTATGCTTCTCAATGTAGAATTTGATCGTCATGAAATCCAGATATATGAGGAAGTAGCCAAAATGCCTCCTTTTCAGAGGAAAACACTGGTCTTAATTGGTGCCCAAGGAGTGGGGCGAAGAAGCTTGAAGAACAGGTTTATAGTACTGAATCCTACTAGGTTTGGAACTACGGTGCCATGTGAGTTGTCAGCAATCCTATTGTAATGTCATGTGTTAAGTTTCTTATTATCTGGTAAATGCCTAAGTTCATCCCATTCATTGATTCATAGTAGAAGTAATTTTCTCGGTGTATAAAAACAGGGAGTGGGGAAACAAAAGAACAAAACATTCTTCATCTTCTCATACAACTGGACTATCATATGACTACAGTGAAAATATTTGCAACTCCCAATTAACCATTACTGAGGCTGCAGAAAACCAATTTTTGTGTGTGCATCTGCCAGTCATTAAGTATCTGCCCATCTGCTAGGTTCACTCAGTGTCAGTCACCACTCAGTCACACTTGAGGGGATTTTGGAAGTTGCTAGAAGTCTCTGTGATCAACAGCCAGTGGAGCTTCTCCGGTCTGCTGTTTAGTTTTCCATCTGTAGAAGGACCCTGGGCATTATAAATTGTTACTTCAGCATTAGAAATTTAGGGAAAGGAAACAAGTAAACTTCCAATAAAATAGAAGCATTTGTGATCTTTAAGGTCTGTATGATAATCTGAAGTTTTTCCTATCTAGACCCAAGCCCATTATCTTTTTTTTTCTAAGAAGAAAAAGAACTTTTTCTACTTCAGAAAAAGAACCTTCTCACTTAACGGAAATATTCAGTTGTTTTCTTGCCTTCATTCCAGTCACATGTTGCTTTTGCTCACTTAGATCTTTATTTTCCTAAACCATCCCCTGTCTGTTTGACCTCTGACCAGACAACCCTAGCTACATTACAGTTCTCCTTCTGCCAGGTGCCCTTCAGAATTTCAAAAACAATCTGTTCCCTTCTGTTTGTTTCCCTTCCTAATTTGCTCAGTGTCGCGTTAAAGGGGTGTAGCTGATTAACCGTTACGGGCCCGGTTGGATTCAGAGTACTGAACCAGTCGGACATTCACCAAAACTGGGGGTCCGTTCGGACATTCACCAAAAACGTAATAACCACCTGGGGGTCCGCTCAGACATTCACCAAAAACGTATTAACCACCTGGGGGTCCGTTCAGACATTCACCAACAATGCATTAACCGTCTGGGGGTCTGGTTAGATTCAGAACACTGAACTATCACGGATAACCACCCTCACCCTAGTTGCATTAATGGGAGCTATCACAATGCAATCAAGTATGGTTTATTACAGCAACAGATAATCAGGTTCTTTTGGATTGCCGGTGATAGTGACTATCTGCAAAAGCAAGCTAGTATGCATGAAATACACAGGTGTTACAGGTGTTCTAGGTGTGTGTTCTAGGTGTGTGTTCTAGGTGTGTGTTCTAGGTGTGTGTTCTAGGTGTGTGTTCTAGGTGTGGGTTCTAGGTGTTACAGGTGTTATAGGTGTTACAGGTGTTATAGGTGTTACAGGTGTTATAGGTGCGCAGCCTAGAAATAAACGCGTTAAAAGGATCAAAGACTCTATAGAGATTTATAAGCAAATATTCAGATCTCACCCAAAGGCGTCCCAATGGGGGGGGAAGAGAGGCTCAGCCCGTCGACTGATCCCAGGAGTCAGGAGGTCCTAAGGATGTTGTATGTCCTCGGGATGGTATCTCCCCTGACGATGGTATCTTCCCTAACATCCCCTCTCTCTTGGGCCAATTTATATTATTTTCTATCTTTTAGGTGGAGCTTGAGTGGCTCTAGTCAAGCATATCTTAGTTATGATTGGTGTAAAGTTTTCCCGTTTCCGTTTAAAGTAATAGGCTCTGAGAAATTCAGAGCGCATGCTCAGTGAGGGGTGGTCGCACCTTGGAGGCGGGTAGCTTTTGGGATGGAGGTGTGTTTTGGTATTATAATGATATTATAATGAGCAAAAAGTACACTAGGGTACAGCCCCAAGTGTACTTCGAGGCCCCACCTGATTACAGAGCCTAGCCGTGGTGTCTCCACTCCACTCTACGCTCCGTGGTGTTCCTTAGAGCTAGCACACCAAGTTTCCCCAGCGCGATAGCATCTAAGGTTGGGAGCCTAGGGAATGCTCAGATAATGCAGTTATGCCCTACCCTGAAAGCCTCTTCAATGCTGTACCTTTTCCTTAAAAGTGTGAATGTTAGTTTTATTTTCCTAGTTACTTCAGGCATTTACACCACACTCAGTTTCTAAACATTAAAACTGGCCAGTGTGCTAAGAGCTGAAATTTGTGACTAATAACAAGGTTGATTTTGCAGTGTTATTTCTTTAAAGGAAACCTTCCCTTGGGAATCCCATTATTTTTATTGCCAAAGTAGCAAGAAACTTTATGTTACTTTTTAAACTTTTTGTTTCCATTTAAAAAGCCCTTAGAATCACTGATTTCTCTAAAATGCTACAGCTGCAAATAAGTAATGTAACACAATGTTAAAATGCTTGTATTTAGAGCTTTTGAATGCCCTTTAAAGTCATAACGTCATATGAATTAACTTTCCCAACCCAGACATCTGACAGTCTCATCATGCATGTCATGAAGTGCATAATTGTTGTATATGGCATCTCTATACATGATACTAAGATTTTAAGTAGGTTAATAAGTAATTTTAATTGGCCTCAGTTTCTTTGATTAGGAAAACTTCTGATTATTCACAAAAGATGTTTTCTTACATGTGTTTGTTGGAAAATGCCTGAGATACCTGCATGTGTGGCCTTGGTGTTGAGTTCTGATCCAGCAAATGTGGCTGTGTTTTTTTTCTACAGGGTGCATAGCTGAACTGTCAGGTCATCTGGCTGTCAGCTGTTACAGCTTATTCTCTAAAGTATATTTCAAGCTGATTTTTTTTTAAGTATTATATTAATCATTATACTTCCAGTCAATCTGTAGCATCTTGTCTAAGATTAGGTGTTCTAGTAAAACTTTTATTATTAACAGTTTCAGAAGATCGTTGCTTTTGGGGCTTGAGTTTTCTATAATGATGAAGTGGATAGGAATTCCTGGAGAGGGGAGAGTGTTTCCTACTTGTATCACAGTATTGCCAAAGGGATCCGTATTCTGAAGTGAAATCTAATTAAATGCAGATAGTGGGCAAGTAATACAATGATAGGGCAGCAAAGTAGGTAATAATCTGATACTTTATTATATAATTTAATTTTCACTTTCTTACTTAAATAATATCTGTGCTGCACACTGCATGCCAACATCCAAGCTAGCTGCTAATGTTATATTTAAGTGTGGGCTTCAATTTCTCTGCAATGAATTTTCTTCACTTTAAAGGATAGGTTGTCCTGGAAAGTAGCATCAGCTGGCCTCCACTATGTTTCTTGCCACTGTGGCTGGGCTTCTTCTGGTATATGAACTAACTTTTCTTTATAGCTAGTTCAGGTAATTCTGCCCTGAAGAGTGAATGAAGGATGTGATGGTGTTTTTGGCGAGAGGAGTATACTGAAGGGTACACAGTTGATTTTTCGGAAGTAAATTTGGCTTTTGAGAGTTAAAGTTCCATTTGATTTCAAAGTTACTTAAAGAATTATTTTCAGTGAATAATTAAAAAAATGGCATGAATGAATATTGTATATGGTCTGAAGGAGTAATGCAAAGGAAATAAAGAATTGGAGATAAACAACATATAGGAAAGAATAAAGAGAATGGGAAAGGCTGTGCTTAGTTCTGGAATGTAAACTAGAATAACTGATGAATCTGTATATGGAACAATTATAATTACATATTATTCCGTATTATAATTTCCCTGATTTAATAGCAGTCCAGTCATTTGCATGTATTCCAAGTACAAAAAGATAATTCAGCTTATATTTTATATTTTTTGTTCAGTTACTTCACGAAAGCCAAGGGATGATGAAAAGGATGGGCAAGCATACAGATTTGTGTCACGAGCTGAAATGGAGATGGATATTAAAGCTGGCAGATACCTAGAGCATGGAGAATATGAAGGAAATCTTTATGGCACTAAAATTGATTCTATCCTTGAAGTTGTTCAGACAGGAAGGACCTGCATCTTGGATGTGAATCCACAGGTATATCATTTATGTGACACTCAAAAAGTAGGAGTATAATGTAGAAGAGCTATGCCTTTAAATCTGAAGGCTTCTTACCTGGTTTAAAGATTGAATTGCCAACTGGATTTCTGCATTTATGGCACTTAGTTGGAATAACTTAGAAAGACTGGGGAAAAAAATGATTCTGCGTGGAAATGAGAGCCTTGCAGAGCAGCAGTAGATCTTTGTAGGCAAGGAAATAAATGATGTTGAGCATTTCAAAAGGCAATGCAGGAATTTCTGAAATAGAAGAATCTTCACCTATCATGTACTTCTGCTCATTGTAGCAGACTAGTTTTGCAGTGCCCCTTACGTAATGGGAACTTGTGATTTATTCTCATACTTTTTTTTTTTTTTTTCGTTTTCATTGCTTCTAGGCCCTGAAAATACTGAGGACTTCAGAATTCATGCCCTATGTAGTGTTTATTGCTGCTCCGGAGCTGGAGACTTTGCGTGCTATGCATAAGGCTGTGGTAGATGCTGGAATTACAACCAAACTTCTCACTGTAAGCAGATTGTTTTATATTTAGTTTGCTTTGAACAGGATGTTTAGACTTTTTTTAACTTTCATTTTAGATGGATTTTTTTTTTTCCGAAATTAAAGTCTTCAAGAAAAGTTAGGCAAGATTTTTGCTGATTACTTAAGAAGTTAATCAAATACTGTGTATAAGGCAGATTGCTTCTTTCTTAAAAATAGACCTCTTACAGATAAGTGTTGATTACAAGAATTACTTGTAATGTATTCTTTGGGAAGTGCTACCTTTGATTATTTGCAGCAAATTGTAGATACTTGACGGTAGGAGTTATTCTTTTATGTAAGTGCCTTTCCTTCACTTCCCCATCTCTCCCCCCAAAAGTTTTGTTCAGGTTCTTCTAATAGTATAGGTGTGCTTTAAAAATGGAATCTGTAATCTTTAGGAAAGATACTGCAGACTGTCTTAAAAGGCAAAAACAAAACAACAAAACAAAACAACAAAAACAGCCCAACCTGAATCCGACTAGGCTTCATTTCCACTGCTGCAGCACCACATGCTGCACTGAAAATGGCTGGAAACTGTCAGAGAAAGAAGTGTTGAATAGGTTTTCCTCCCCTGAAGTTCCTTGGATTTGTCATGTAAAGTGATGTGGCACATTTTATTCATTAGATCCTGTCTCCTTTTCTGAGACACAGCAGAAGCAAATGAGACATGTGTCCTTCAACACAGCAAATTATAACTGTTCTGTATGGACATGGGCTTTCCCAGCTGCAGGACCAAAGTAAAAAAAAAAAAAAAAAGCCAGATTGAACAGTTAACGAAATCATTCTCTGTGCTCAGCAGTACATCTTTCCCATCCAAGAAAAGCCATGGCATGCTGACAGCTTACAACTGTAGTGCTATAGTTTAGATAGTAGTGATATCTTGTATGATGCTGATGGGGCATTCAGAGCAATAAAATGGGCAGTGAATCAATTTACACTGATTTTTTTTTTTTTTAAACCTGTGAGATTCCTTTCTGCTAACCGCAGGACAGACTGTCCAGTCACAGTTGTGGTCTCTGGTTGTTAGGGATTCCAGTACCTCTGGGGGTGCTCTGTGTTTCTTCCCTCCCCCAAACAAACACTGACTTCTGCCTTGCATATACAAGAAGGCAACATTAAAACTGTCTAGACAAGTATAAGAATAATTTCCTGCACTTCCTAATATATGATTCCCTAAGGGACATCCTTTTATGTATCTGTACAGATTCTACATCAAATCTGTGGACACGTATATAGAGCATGACTTCTCATTTCTTCATCTTGTACTTCCTGAACAAATGAAAAAGCAATGTACCTTTGAATTATTGCGTATGTCCTGCTGTCTAGTGGGTCTGTCAAAATTATTTGTAGCTTCCTAGGCCAGAGCAAAAAACTTTGAGGCTTGTGATGGTATGTTTGTTTGCTTGCCTTCTTCATTTACTCTGAAGGAAAGGCTATTTGCAAAGTTTTAATTTTCACTTTTGTATTTACAATTGCATTGGGACCTCAAAACATTCAAATGAATATTGGCTCATAACTGCTTACAGAAAATTGTGTTTGTGTAAAAGTGGAGAGGAATCTTCTAAGAATGCAGGACTAATGAAACATGAAAAAATGCTGATTGGCAGTACTTCATGAAGGCTTCATAGTGTACGAATAAAAATTTCCTGAACATTTTGCAACTGATGTCAGAAATAAAACAATGCAGCAGTTTAGGAATGAAGAAATGATGTTGTGTGAGTAGGAAACCTGAAATGTAGTCTCTAAAACCAATAGGGTATTCCAGAGGATCTTTCTAGAAATGCGACTTTCATTGTCTTTCATTTAATGGTGGTAATATTTCTTTGACGTTTTGGTGCCTTTTTGGGGGGAGAGGAGTATAAATATATTTACATAACTGATTGACCCAATTATTCCTAAAGCATTCATTTAGTTTTAATTGAATTGTCAGTTGCACACACGAGATGGTTAGTTGCCTGTTGTGCATACAGGCCCCAGTTCATGTGCTTTTATTGGCTTTCTTAAAAATCACAAAATTTGCAACATTTGGTTGCCATAATTAACACTGTTAGCACTGTACAACATTTTCAGCCCCGTCACTGCATTTTAACTTGAGTTTTGTGTGGATTTGCTATAAATGAGACCTTTTCTTATTTTTTCAATATATACAATACAGAGCTTTAAACAGTCAGTTGTATTGTGTCATGAAGTAGTACTTCATTTATAAGGATTTGCCAAGTCTTGTGCTCTAAGTAATTTCTAAAATGCCTTCAACAGGACACTGATTTGAAAAAAACAGTGGATGAAAGTGCCCGGATCCAGCGAGCGTACAACCACTATTTTGATCTGACCATTGTAAATGACAACCTAGACAAAGCCTTTGAGAAGCTACAGACTGCTATAGAGAAACTGAGGCTGGAACCACAGTGGGTCCCAATTAGCTGGGTATATTGAGCTTGCTGAAGATGAGCATAAGTAACAAATAAAATCAACTGCAGCAAATAAACTAATGTGACAAGATGTTGTGTAGATACCAACGATAACCTGCGGCACCTGTGCGTTTTTACTCTGTGTATATTCAGAAGTACACTATTCTGACTTTTTATAAAAAAAAATGTTGAAGGGAAAGTGTACTTAAATATGTAATTTATTTTAATTTTTCTAACTTTTTACAGATAACCTTTCTATTCATATCACATGAAGGAAATGCGTTTAAGCATTTTGTATGTTTTGATTTAGTACCTTTGCCTTTTTCATCTGAGAAACTTTCAGTCATTCACTTTAACATTTACATCTTGGTCTTACATTTTCACTGTGATTAAAAAGAGGATACTTGAAACAATTTTTGTAAAACTTGTTAATGTCAGTGTTTAACTGGTCAAGAGTCTGTAGCTTTTATTAGGAAAGAACACTAATTTCTTTTCTTCTTGTTTTTTTCCTTAAAAAGTAATAATGTAATGGGAGCAAAACTCTAAATACTAAAAGCAACAACCAACACCCAGCTCCATTGCTCCAGCTTCTTTCTGCTTAATGTTGATGCATTCTTGATGTTTCACAACTTCCTGATGTCTCTTGATTTAGACAACTGTACTGTTCTGTAGGTTCCCTTATACGTGTCTCTTAAAATAACATAAAGCAATACCTTGCAAGCTTGGTTAGTTCTTGGGAGCTAACCTGTTAGCCTGTTATGGGTGAAGTACCTACGTTAGAAAGCCTGAATGCAAGGTATTTCAGTACGATGGTGAAGTAGCCTAGAGAGAATCTGATAAAGTGGAGCCTTGTAGAGTGAAGCTTAATGTTTAGCACTGTTTTTTTCACATTTGGAAAAAAAATTGCTTAAAAAAAAAAAAAAGGAAAAAAAAACAGTATTTTCTTTTCTTAGGACATTGTTTGATATTTATATAGTGATCTGTGGCTTAATTTCCTGTGATATTTAGCTGAGTTCTCTATTATCTTTTGGGATATTTGTGTGATAAACTGTTGTATTTTTGAGTGTGATATAATGGAATTTCTGTGCTCTTTGTTGCATTGTGTTTTTAATTGATTTTTTCATCCAATAGCTTGTGAATTGGAAGCTTACTGCTAAAAAGCGATGTTGTTTATACTGTTTTTGTTTTACAACATTTTCGTTTAGGTTTAGTGACAATTCTCCCCTTAGTAGGCTCATTAGTGCAGCTCATATTAGCTTTAAGTTCATTCATCAAAACTTATGCTAATGTAAATTTCTGCTTGACAAGAACAAAATGAAAATATAGCTTGTCACTAAGACTAGCTCTTTTTGTGCTCACATTTTATATTACCATCTTAGCTGTTGTATATAGTAACATACACCATCAATTATCAGGTTAGGTGTCTAAACACAAGTCATCTATTTGCTTAATTGCACTTCCACCTGGTGACAGGCACCTGGCTTCTGAATTCTTTTTCAACACCAAAGCGTGACACAGAATGCTGTCAAAAAGGCAACGTCCTCAGAACTGTTTCTGAAGGAAAAGAAGCTTCTACACTGGAAATCAGTGTTGTTTTCGGGGCTCTTAAATACTGCTATGTGCACGAGGGAAACTGTTGATTTGTACTATAGGAAAAGTGTAAATCTGAAACAAAACAAAATCAAAAACACCCCACCTGTATACTACAGATGACATTTAAAACACCTATAATGTTGGTTGTTTGGTGAACGGGGAGGGTGGGGAGCAATGTGAGATCCCAGTGTATTTGGAAAATATGAGTCAAAAATGTGTGTAAGCACAGGTCGGCGGTCCAGCTGTTAACACTGAGATTTCAGTCTTTTAGAGGGAATCTGAAATTTTCTAAGGAAAATTTGTACCACTACTTTGCTTTATTGTTACAGTTTTCAGGATGTGTTTGCTCTGGTTTTGTTTAAGTTTGGCAGAGCTTTTAAGCATGGCAGCAGCACAAGACCTTTATTTGCCTTTCCCAGGAGACATGTTCTGTGATCCTGTCGCTCAGAGGCTGCTTTGAGAAATGGATCAAATGTTTTATGTAGCAGAAAAGATAGCAGAGCCATTGCTTGACTATTTTGATGACTTACTCTTGGCACTACAAGCTGAACGTGACTGAACTGTGTTTGTATGCTGTGTAATAGAAGACCTACATATGCTGTAAATAAGATGTGCTAACTGGACAGATACGATGCCTTTTCATTGTAAGTTAGAAAATGCTCTATTTGTGATGCCAAAAGTGGGCTGAGCTCACTCTTCCTCAAGTAACGGAATGAGAAGATTCTTCAATTCCGATGTTGTTGTTTCTATTGCAAATATCACTCATTTTCATCTGTTTTTTTTCATATACTTAGCCAAATGAATCACATGAAATGTGGGCACCAAGGTTTAATAAGGAAAACCGTGCTCCTTCTATTTCCATCTCAGAGATCACGCTGTCAGAATGCCTACCTAGTGAGCAGTCTCCAAGTAGCCATACATTTGCTAAAGGCTAAAACTTCAGCTTGTGCTTAAGCTCCACATAGCGTTTTAAAATCTAGCACATTTAAGTTAGCACAGCAGAGCCTAGCAGCTGACCCGGTGCTGTTAATGTCGATGCTAATGAGAAGTACGATTCTGAAGCAGTAAGAGATCAGTTGCTTAGGCTGCAGTCAAGGATCATTATCAAAGTGACTGCAGGTTTTAATTGGATGGTCACGTGCAAGTGTTTAAAAAAAAAAAAAAAGAAACATTCCTTGCATCTGTTTGTTAAATCATGCAAATTGGGAGTCCAGATTGGCAGGTTTATAACATTTTGGATTTTTTTTTAAAGTGAAATAAGATTTTCATCAGATACTCTGTTTAGTTTGTCACTACCTGGTAGGATTTCTAGAATAACAGTTACTTTTATTAAAACAAAATGATACATTTGGTAGGTTCTCAGAACAAAGGTGCCATTGCAGTCATATATACACAGTGGGGATAGACTCTACCTGTTCTTTACAGGAGATCAGAAGTTAGATAGGGACCTGCACATTGTGCAATTAGGGGAAAGATGCTTTGAAAGGCTGGTTTTGAGCAAGTGAAAACTTTTCATATTGCAGCTGTGTGAAGTATTCCTGGGGGATTTCAAATAACGAGGATTTCATGTATCATTCTGTATGAAACATTCATTTTCCAGATGTTGACAGGAAAAGTTTTTACTTTGACTGTTAATAACAATAGGCGTGTCTGAGCAAGGTGAAGATGCTGCTAAATGTTTAAGATATGTGGTATGTATCACAAGATAATTATTTAAGTAGTTTAGAAAAGTGAATTATCAAATAGTTGTCTGTGTATATGTATGTATGTGGATGGTAAAACAACAAATGCTCATGTCTGCTACCACATTACTATCTACCATGACTTAATCCAGAAATGTACCTGCATGTGAGACTTTAGAACTGGTACACTTCTCTACCTGGTTTATTGTGTTTACTAATGTATATTTTTCTAAATATACAGATATTTCAATCTAAAAATTCTATATTTATCTGTAATTTCTATGTTTTAAACAGTGCATGAGGTGCTGTAAAATTCTGTACATATAGAAAGACTTATAAAAGAAACACTGTAGTTGCCCTGTGTATGAAAAGTTATACATAAAAATACAGCCAGTACACCAAGACCCCTAAGTTATTTCCTTGAGCGCACCAAAAATTCCTGTAAGTATACACCAACCTCAACTTTACTGTAAATACTTTGGTGTGTGTATACCCAAGTGATTGATTACCTTGCTGTCTCTTAGGTTACACTGGCAGGCCTACTTGAGGTTCCACATCATGTGCAAGCTGTAGGCAATTAAGTTCAGTTCGACAATGTCACCTTGCATGGACTTACCAAGGGCTTTACAAATGACCTGCAGATATACAATGAAGGTAAAATCACGTACTGACCCAGGCATGGGAAATAAATTTTTACCCAGTGCAGTATTCCTCATTTGTGCACAGTCCTCAGGTCAGGGCAGCTCTGTGCACTTGGTCATACAAAAAAGCTTTCTGGAGCTGGACAGCAGATCATCTCTGAACTCTGAAATTTGTGTTTACACAAACTGTCACCTCTGTGACAGGCTCAAAATGGAACAATTTTATTTTGCTGATCCTCTGTTCTAATTCATTGCATCTTCTAAAATCACACCTAAGTGGTTTGCTGTACGAGGTTGGTTTGTTGGTTTTAAAGCGTGATTCAGATAATAAATAGGAAACTTTTTTTCTCTTAATCACAAAAAATTCCTTGCTAGGGACCCTTTGGAGCCAAGTTTGCCTCTCTGCTGTGCTTAAGTAAGGACCAGTATAGAGTGACCAAGTAGATCACAACTCCAGAAATTGGGAGATCTGGGTTATTGCTGTTTTTACACAAACTGCTACTGTGTACAAGAACAAATTCAAACTTCCTTTACCTGTTCCCTTGGTTTTCCATCCAGTCTTCATCTATCGTTTTCATTCCAATTGAAGGCCGAGGCAGATGCCACTTCTCAAAGCATCTATAGTGCCTACTGCGACAGCTTCCCAGCCGCTCGTTGTGCCTGCAGGTACAGCTGTGAGACCAGTTACAGGTGGAAGTCTGTCACATCTACCATGCAAACGGAGGAGGATTATTTACTTCATGCAGGGTTTCTTGCCTCACCCAAGTTCTGAAGCGCTAAAGCACTGTGTCGTTATTGCCAAACTTAATGATACTACTTCTGCAACAGTGTTAGGGATCAATTTATCCCTGTTTAAGTAGTGGTTAGTTGATGTGAAGACTTTTAGTCTGCTAGACTTCTTGCCTTAAATCTCTCTCTAGCTGTCAGTAATCTCGGGATTTCTTTAGTTAAGGTACTTTCATTTGCTTTCTCTGGCAGACTGTCGTTAGCAAAGGTGGTGAAATGAAGTCCTGGCCCCTTTCCCCAAACAACACCCAACCCCACCCTTCAGTTTTCACATTTTAAAGAACCTTACTGATGTGAATTGTTTGGGATTCCAGCTTATCTTGTAGAGGTAATAGCATTCAATACAGACACCAGTATTTAAGAATGGTGTTTGCAGTCCCAATACTAAAGAAACAATCTAATACATTGAGAACACTTGTAACGAGTATTAAGAGGCAGCTTTGGCTTCTAAATAGTTTCAAAAGTGCACTCACACACAAGTAGAGCTATGTAGATAGATAAATTAGGGTTAATATACTGCAAGAAATTCAAAACAGTGTCTGCTAACTTACTTGAACTCTTCATTTTGGACCACAGTGAGATACTGTTCCACAGACCGTCACTTGTTGAACTGTTGAATTCTTGGTTCATTTACTGGTACTGAAGCTGGAATTCACCTGCACAGACTAACAAACAAAAATTCCAGCTTGGTGAAGGCTGTTAAGCAGTTTCACATCCAAACTTTTTTTTCCTTTAAGGAGAGCTTCAGTAATATTTATAGTTTATAGGATACATTGCATTTAAAGTAAATGTGAATTTTGTTTTCAATATTTTTTAACTTTTTCTCCTGCTAGTTGGGTATAGATTTGCTTTTGCTGCTAATGCAGTGGTTGGATGTGGAATATGACCAAGCTGCAAGGCTAAGATGGTTACAGTAGGCTTGGAGACACTTTCTCCCACTTACTCTTTTCCTTTTGATGTCATCAGCTCCACACTAATGCTTGTCCATGCAAGTCTGGCTGTCTTCACAACTGATCCAAGTCATCGCTCTGTAAGTAGCTAACCTTTACCTAGAATATAGTGAAATCTCTTCCAAAAACCCAAATAAATTCTCAATTATTTGATCTCTTATACAAAATATAGTATAGAGCAAATCTAATGATAGTGCTTTGTGCAGTTCCGGGAGTGGCAGCAAAACTGTCAGCTGCCAAAATTAGGCTATTTTTTTTGCTGATTTTTGTTGATTTTGGTCTTGTACACACATGTACGGAGAGAACTGCTGGAAAGGATTTCTCCCCCTTTAAAAATGCATGTTGAGCTTTCCCTCCCCCCAAGTCCTGCATTACACATTACCTGTTTGTAACACTTGAGTATTCTGATAGAAGGGGGAACCTCCTCCTTAGGTTTTAAAATACAGAAAGTTTGCCTCCTTCTCACCCCAAACTGGGCTAAGAACTATAAAGTCTTGTTTAAGTAAGTGTACTGCTTTAAATGTGTATTGGAAGTCTGTCACTGTGCATTTCTTTACCTTGCTTGTTCTCACAAAAGTGGTTTTTTTTTTTTCCCTATTGGAAGCTTTGCATGTTGTTTTTTTTCCTTCTATAGAATACTGAACTGGATTTGACACTTTTAAAACTTTAAGAACTGCTCTCCTGTAAAAAAAAAAAAAATAAATACTTTTTACTAGCTGAAAACATCATGCAAAATAAAATCTTAACTATTTCTAATGTGAAGCTGAAGATGATTTAGTACTTAATTGTTTGCATACAATGCTATAGAGCAGGCCTAGATGGGACTTGTTAGCATTCTGACTTGATGTTAAAAAGTCAGCTAATACGTAGGACATTTTTAAATTGTAACTTGTTTTTTAAAGCCCCCATTGTCTTTTTCACAGCTAATATTTTCACAATAAACACAGCCAAGCATAAAAATATTAATGTACAAAATTGTGAAATTCTGTTAATTCCCAACAAAATATTTTTGTATATAATAAAGATTTAATATTGAAAAACTGCAATTAACTTCTCTCTTTTTTTTTTTTTTTTTTGTCATGCAGTGAATTCTAGCTAAGTAAAGATGCTCTCAAGGGGCAATCTGAGCACATCTGCCTTTTATCTTTCACTGCTGCGAACCGGTTCGACATCAAGTATTTCCTGCTACACTGCCGTTAGGGCACTAGTACAAAACCCTCCACTGACCAGCTCACCTGCAAAGGTTGGTCTTTGCACTGAGGCTGGGGAGGCTAAATTCTGTACGCTTGGAAAAAATTCTTGCGTTCTTTAAAACATGACAAAAATCTTGACTTTGCACTTACTGTGTGCTTAGGGTCATCTCTTGAGACAGCAGGCCAAGGAAGGAAAACTAAAAAGCTTTTTCATTTTTCCATATTGTGTCCTTTGCTCTGAAATCATGTAATTTCCTGCCAAGAAAGGGGCTGTCTGAAATCCCTTGAAAACACATGTCTCAGCACAGGCTCTGAACCACACCACAGCAGCTGCCACAAAGGCAACAAACAGACCCTGGAGCCCATGCGGCAGCTCTGCTTCGAGGTGCCACCCTGCCACCCTAGGGTCTGCCCCTGCCTGAGATGGGTGTAAGCACCCAGCTCTCTACTCCAACTCTCCTTGCCTAGCTCAGATTCTGCTCCCAGCTGCACATTTGCCAGTTAAAAAAAGTAGTTTTATTTCTTAAGGTTTTGAATGCACCAGCACCCTTTCCCCATTCAATGTGGAGCCCCTTGGACCTCTCCAGCCATCCTACAAATGCCTTTGCTGAAGCTGGGTTTCTTCCTTATTTCCTAAGTACTCCAGCATTACGGGCATCCGTCTCTGTAATTAAGGCATGCACGAAAGCCCAAGCGGCTCAGGCCTGCAGCCTGTCCTATCTGAGTGCTGGTTACCGAAACAAGGCTGAGCCTGCAGGCTGCAGGAGACAGTGTGTGCTTTAAAAAGCAGCCACTGACCTCAGCTTCCCTCGGGCTGATCTGATCCCAAATCACAAAGATGAGGCTTCTTCCCCGTTCCTGTTGTGGAACCAAAATTGTATCAGAGGGAAGCAAGGTTTTGGGGAGGGCAGGCTTGGAGTGCAACAAAGCCTTTTATGAGGCAAGCGCCAGCCTGCTCTGCAGTGCCCTTTTACCACCTCTGTTTTCTAGGGAAACCCCACCTAACCTCGAGGAAGCAGTTCCTGCGTGAGGCCAGCCTGTCACAAGGAATCAGCTTCATCAAGGATGCAGCGAGCAGATTCTGAACTCATTTGGATCAGTGCAGCTTAGGCTGGGTGCATGCAGAGGTTATCCTCATCCAGCTTAGGGAAAGGCAGGACAAAAAGTACACAGACAGACACGTTGCCTCAGCTGCTGCCTTGGGTCTTCACAACCCCAGCCCATGTTATTTTGAATATTTATGTGCACAAGATCCTGCTTTCAGGAGCGTGCAAGAAAGAACTAGAGACATTAACATATAAGTAGCCTTAGCAGCTCGTTCTTACCCACCTGTGCTACTCTGTTTTCCAAAAAGCGCTCCAGGCTAGCTGTTGGTCTAGAGGTGCTTCTGTGATCCCAGAGGAAAGGAAACACGTAAAGGACAGAGTCAAGACTGGTGGCAACCACTGGCCTGTGCAGAGAAGGGGATCAGCGCTAAAAGCGGGGCAGGCAGATGTGGTGAGGAGCCAACAGACCCGAGCAAAAAAAGACTAGCAAGTGGAGGCAGAAGGGGCAGAACCCCTTGGGGTCTTTTTAACCAAAATAGAGTCTCCTACGTATCCAGGACAGCCCACCCACCCTGAAAGCAGTTACACAACACAGCACGCGTAAGGCTTCCACCAAGACTCTGAAGACCAGGACATACGAAGGGCAGCACTACATGGATTCACACGTCCTCCTACCACGTGTGTGCACCAACTTTGAAAGCCAAGGGAATGACAGGAATCAAAAAAGGATAAGCAGAAATCACATACATTAAGTTTGAAGTCATTCTATTGTTTTGCTATGACATTTAATACATATTTTTGATAAATTAGTTACAGAGGCAACTTTTGAGCAGTGGTTGGCAGGAGAAAAACCTTCCCACTTACAAACACACAATTCCCACAAGCAGGAGCTTCCACCCCCCAAAAGGACATTTCCATATCCACCAGTGCGACATTTGGGCAACACCGTGAGCTTCCTTTTACACAGAGACACAGAAACACCAACACTTCAGTCTGCAAACGTATCTTGCGCTCTCAGGTATGGAAAGGTACCAAGGTGCTTTTTTTGCAAAGTCAATTTTCTCAGGGAAAGCTTAACTGACATGAGCTTTTGAAGACCTCTTGGGCTCAAGACCATCTAGGAACAGAGAAGAAAACTGAAGCCAGGATTCCTACCCAATCTGTAAGTTGCAGGGCCTGTGCACTAACCAGCCCTCCCTACAGATGCCTGCTTGCTTCCTTGTCAGCCATCTCAGTCTTACCTGAAAGCACAGATATTCCACTTATCTGGAACATCATCTTCTCCAGCCCATATTTACAGTGAGCTCCGCTGTGCTTCTGTCCCATTCACACGATCACAGAAAAATATGATAAAAAAAAAAAAAAAAAGACAAAACAGCTCAAAGCACAAAGTGCTTTGCTAACTCCCTACCATTAGTCAAAGACATAAGCAAAACACCCGCGCTGAAAATGTCACATGGATGAAACCATTGCTGTGGTGGAGTGCTGCAGGGACATTTCGTACGCATGTACCAGAAGGCATCACAATACCTCAAAGAGAAAGTTCAAAATGTAATTTGAACAGCTGAAACTTGCTACGCTTAGCAAAAACTTGGTTGAAAACAGAGGCATAAATCCCTAAGGTGGTCTTAGTTTTTTGAAAAAAAAGAGTTTATTATTTCCTGCAGCTTGCAGTTCACATGGCTTGATGCCAAACTACACTTAATAAATGAACACCTAATTAAGTACCTCTTCCAGAGCCCTCCACTTCGCCTCCTCCAGATTGAAGGCATTCTGCACCTCAGGTCTCAAATGAGCAAAACATACACTGTGCTGCAGAACCCTGGATTTCCACAGCCTGCTTACAAAAAGCAGTTTGTACTTTGCAGTTTTCTCCCACGCATATTAATGCGAGCAATCAGGCTTCTACCGCTCTGCAGATCTGACAACTATCAGAACAGCTACATTCAATTTCTGTTCCAGGCTTGTGTGTTTTTTTTCCCCCCCCCCTTCCTCCCCTGCATTCCTTATTTACTTATTTATGTATTTCCCACTGCAGATGTTACCTTAGTGAAATTGCAGAGCAGCAGCTCACCTTCCTACAGCAGCAGAGGGCTCACTGCCGCCTGCCTCGCCCCCGCAGACCCCCAGTATTCAGCTGCTCTATTGCCAGCTCACACACATCAGGGCTACTGCACAGCTAGAGAAAGAACAGGCTGGGACAGTGCTCCTATACAGCAAAGCTCCTACGCAATCCCACCTAAGCTATGAAGTCCATACAGTGCAACATAAAGGAGGAGGGGGAAGAAGCGAGGTTCTCTTGCAGTGACAACTTTCATAGAAGACTCTGTCATTTCTAAATTAATGCTTGATGAGGCAAAAAGCCTTTGCACGACATTGAATCTTCCTCTGTCAGTCAGAGTGGCCACCAACGGACTGCTCAGTGCCAAGGTGCCGTCAGCTGAAGCGATATTAGGCTGTATTTACGAGAGAGAAAGAGACAGAAACAGAGGCATTAGAAAGGCTTTTCAAGCAGCACTGTTCTTCGCATCACAGAGCTCGGATCTTTCTCACAAAACCACCGGAGAACTTACACGGCAGTGGTAGAAGGGCAAGATTCCCTCTACCTTTGGAGCTGGATGAGCACCACTGTACTCATCAAAGCTCACCTCCCCACAGCCATGTTTCACAGTGCTCCATCGTGACAGCCACTGCGCAGGCAGCTGGAAAGAGGAGCAGGGAGTGCTGCTTCTCTCACACCCAGCGTGGGTACTGCCCTCACACCCAGCCCTCAGACCTGCTCTGCAGCACCCTTTAAGGAGAAACATCTCTCCCTCTGCTTTTTCCCCAGTCCAACCTCTCTTGCTGCAGATTACACTTACCTCACTCTCATTCTGAGCCAACGGCAGCATCACCTTGTCCCTACACATCTGAAGGTTTTTACTGCAATTTTTGTCATTGGGCTTAAGAAATTCAGAGCAAATGTCAGCCCTGCCCCATCCCTTCAGCTGTTTTTAATGAATGGCCTCATAGATTTGCCACTCCGAATCTGCCAAGGCCCAAGCACTGCTGCTATCAAAGGGAATTTCTGCTTCCCAAGGGCAGGTGAGTGTTGTTACTGAGATTTAAGAATGGGTTAGGGATACCATTAGCAAATTAAAATTCAAGCTAAAATTACAATTTCCTGTTGCTCACGGAATCTCCTACATGCAGAAGCACTTCAGAGGCCAGGTACCCACCTGCAAACAATTCCCTGCTTTGTTTGCCACCATCAGGCTCTGAGCTTGCCTGAGCAGTGCCCACAGCTGAGATCTACCCCAGAGCTTGACACCTTCTTTACTGGGTGAGAAGCACAAGGAGGCAGAGCTGGGCCATTGCTGCTGCTGGTGCCCACGCACCACTTTCTGATTACTCACCAAGCAACACAATGCCGGAACAACCTGTAGATCACAGCAGGCACGCAGCAGGACAAGAGTGTAATCAGACAGCTCTGTGAAGGAGACATTAACAGGGAAAGATTGTTTCCAGTGAATGCAGCGCAAGGCTGGCTGCTGGAGATGGGACGTTCTTAACAGTGAGCTCTGCTGTGGGGCTCTCCTGCTGAGCAGCGACGGGCGAGCTGCATTTGTGAGGCCACCCACAGGTACAGCACTTTGTGGAAATGGACGCTGGAGACCAAAGTGATTCTACAGCGTGGGCAGCTGTGACAAGTGCTCTTCTGGGCATTTGGAAGGGGCTGATCCAGCCCTTTGTCTGCTGCCCAGACCGCAGAATAAAGTGGAATGGGCAATGGGTACAAGCAAACCCCACGCTGACTATCCCTGCCCTTGACAGAAAGGCAGCTTGTAGGAAAGGGGATCTCCTCCCCAGTGTTCTCTTCTCCTCCCCAGGCACCTCCCCACTGTTTCAGCCTGAGCCTGCAGGCTGGCTGAATGATTTAGGCCTTGAACAAAACAAGATCTGCCGTTCTCAAAATCTGTATGAGATGCTGACTTCAGCAAAACCTCAATTTGAGAGGAAAGACAGAGCTGGCTCTGCTGTGGGGCAGGGAGAGGGAATAAATGAGCCCTGCCCTGCCCTTAAACTCTGTAACTCCAAGGCTGTAATTTCTAATAGAAGCAACAGGCAGGAAACAGCTTTTGATTCTCAATCCAGCTATAGTTCCGCCTGGACGTTAGCAGTAGCCATCATGTCTGAAGCCAGGTGATAATGCAACACACTCAATTAACTGCACCCCGCTGTTAATAGCATCTGACAAGTATTATCACATCAGCGGGCCTCTGTTTTCCATTTCTTTTGTGTGTCTGCAAATGAGTTAAGCTTCCCTACCTGGGTACTGCTCACACGTGGATGCACAGTGACATTTGCTGCACAATGCCATGTCTCCCTAATACCGCACCTGCCTTCCCTTCGTTATCTTAATGTCAGGAAACTTTATGTATGAGATAGACTCTTTCCTGGCTTTTTCTCCTCTATCTCGGATTTTGCAGGTGACTTTTAATTAACACTGTGGGGCCAACTAGATTGTGAGGATGGCATTTGTTTGACATTTGTGTTTTATCTGCTTTTTCAGTAGCAGCAAAACAACCCTCTAATTGCAGTGTCTCTACATTAAATTCATTTTTGCTAAATATAGTTTGGACCTCAACAATATATGCTGCTCCAGAGAAGACAACACCCAATTTGTAATTCTCAGCATTTAGGCAAGAAGAACTCTGGCAAGCATCAAGAACAGAAATTAGCTTGTCAAACTGGAAATGGCCACATTCAGCAGAAATTGGAGTAGAGCTATCTTGGGGGAAAGTGTATTTACAAGCAAAATCTGTCAGAGATCAAGGGCTGACTTTAGTTCATAGCCAGGAATGGCTAGCAGAGTATACAAATCGCAGGAAAAGGAACGCAACACATTACACTCAGTAAACTCACCAACTGCTCAACAAAAAGAGCCATAAATGTTTTACACCGAGGGAGCATTTAAAAGGGGAAAAAAATCATAATAAAAGGCTTTTCTCTTCACACACAACATACCAGAGAGAGCACTGATGAGGAGGTGAGCAGCTGAGACCAATTCCTCATCCTGAAGCTGACAGTTCTGCAACAATACCTCATTACTGCACCCTAAGAGCTGCAAGAAGTCAACCAGGTCTTGCTGTTGTGCAGGTTTTAGCTCCTTCAGATCTGGCTTGTCTCCTGTGCAGATATCATCTAACTGGAAGCAAAAGAAAAAGTAAAACTTCTTGAAAACTCAGAAGTTTGAGCAAAAGCTAGTGCTAGCTCTACTCAGAAATTACTTTTAGGAAGCAAGCAGAAGTTTCTTTATCTTACCACATCCTCCAGGGCAGTTACCATTTCTTCACGGAGCAGGAGTTCACACAGGCTTTTATATAAAGCTCTTTGCTTTTCTTCTGGGAGCTTTGCAAAGGGCTGGAACTGAGCCTTCAACCATGATAGATCTTTTCCAAGAAAGCAGTAAAAAGTAAAAGTAAGCAGTGCTACACAAATGCCAGTAAGAACAGTTAGCATTTTTGCTGTGCATTTCATAAGCTGGTGTATCACTGCATCTTGACATCCCCATTTCCATCAGCGTGAGTCATAATGAAAGGCTGGAACACATCCGAATGCATTTCCCTAATGGATCACTGAAACATCAGTGAAAATACTGAAATACAAAAATACCGCCACTAAGGATCAATGTTCAGCATTCAGTATTTTTAGTATTTAGAAGTCGGTATTTTAATGTTTGCTGAATTAACCATACGCTAAGTGTCTTGCCTGGATGGTCATCTCCAGAGGACGTTCATTTATAAGGCAGAATTAAGTGTTCTGCTCATAACCCAATTTTTTAAATCTGAGGGTTAATATGAATTACCAAGGCATTGGTGTGAGTACACACACAATCAGAAGGTCCTGTTGTGACGATAAATTGTCAAGGTCCTCGTATTTTATCAAACAGATCCAAGAATTACACCCTTTCAGCCCTAACCTAAAAATATCTACTGCACTTCATGACAAATATATTTTCTTGATTCAAACACCGAATTCATTACAGCATAGATAACAGAAGCAAATGAGAGATCACTGCATTTTTTTCCACAATTCGGTTATGACACTACAATAAAGAATTTTATGACATCAAACTGCCATTTATGTAAAAGAAAGTAAGTTTTCAAGTCAGTGATGTCAACTGGAAGGTTGGAACGTATTTTTCCACATTTCAAAAAATAAGGGGAATTAAAACTTTCTTAACCTTGTTTTAAGAGGAGCAAAGACACTTCCCTTTATGTCACTCCACTGATATATTCTCTTTTAAAGATGCCTTTTGTATCTACAAGTTACTTTACAAAAAAAAAAGCTCACCCACAGGCAGATTTTTTTGAGGGTATCTGATGCAATGGTATGACTGTCCAAATAACAGAACAGGAAACCTACTTTAAATTGCTTTAGGAGAAAAAAATCCTTTATTTTTTTCTCTAAGCAAGTGCACGTTAATTAAATGGAACCTTTAATTAAAGAAAACCTTTAATTAAAAGTCTTTTAAGCAAAAAAGGCACAAAGATATGTCAAGCTAAACCAAAAACTGATACAGTGGCTTATTCTTTCACAAAAAAAAAAGTTTTGTTTTGCTTTTTAAAACTACACACAGAGATAGTCATTCCTCTCAGACACGACTACATTAGATAATCAGAGAACTTATTTCAGGACAACAGATATCTGTTTCGGTCACAGTTAGTCTACTGAACAGCCATGAAAAAGGGGTGAAATTTAGAGATAACAAAAGTAATGTTCATCACCAGAAACAACTGTAAGAACCCTACCCAGAACTGATGAAAAGTAAAGTGTGTTCCGAGGCCATGATTTGTTTTCCCCTTTCTCATTTCTCTTGTGATAATCCTGCCCCTCCTTCATCCCTATAAAAAGCAAGTTGTGCCTGGCCCACTATACCAATTTGCAAACTTCTGCTTAAGTCATATTTTAATTTCATCAGCCTTAGCTGCTACCAAGCATCTCTCTCAAGCTTCTGAGAGAATAATGAGGGTAAGTGGAAGAGGAGTGGGGTATGCCTCTGTAGCTTTTGAGACTTAAAATAACCTTTAACTAAGGAGCTTTACTGAGAACATTCAGTGACCCTTTCTGTATGAATGCATAAATCATCACTAATTTTACACAGCTTACCCAGAGTAATAGGTTTTTATGTCAGTTCTGTTATATTTTAAGATCATATTAATGGCAAAGGGATTCAGTATGTTCCTAGGGAACAGTCCTCTGCATGTACCCATTGCAGAAGTAAATCTTTCTATTCTTTCAGTGCATTCTCCCAGGAGTTCCTGATAAGAGCTATGAAAATGAACCAACAATTTCTTACGTACTATCACACCAGATTATTTCCTTCTATCTTGTTGCTTAACTCTCTGTAATGTAATCACATAAAGCATTTCTGGTAATACCTTGTTTCAATACACTTAAAGAAGCATCACTGGGAATGAGGTTCCTAGCCCCAGAGTACATCCCATTATCAACAGCATCTGGCTGATACAGAAACAAAGCATCTCTGAATGGTGCTGAGTGGGGATAAGTTGAGCCTTCTGTGCTTTCTCTTTCAAAACCTCCTTGTTGTTCATCCAGCAGACAGAACTCTGTAATTAGAAATACAATTGAAAAAAATCATGAAATATGCAAGCAGTTACTGAATGAGATGCTAGCTTACGTTATCTAGTGTTCTCACATGTGGTTTCTTCCTACCTCATCTCTTCTAGATGAAGATAATACCAGTGGTTGCTATCTGTATGCTATTACTGCAGCCTTCATGTCTGATGCGGTGTGCACCAACACAGGTCTGTGCTGCAGCTACCAGCTACAGAATGTGCCACCAGCTTCCATTAATTTAATTAACAGAGCTAGCAAGTAACACGAAAACTGAAAACTTCCCCCAGACACTGCAAACCTGAATGCTGCGTACAGGAGATGCAGACATGAGTTTGTTGTTTTGTTTTGTTGTATTTTCTACCACTTAGGAGGTGCACTGCAACAGGAGCAGCAGAATCCACTGAAAATGGAGACACATGAAAGCACTTTCTGAGATTGATAAAAACTCCTGAGCGTCCCTCACAGAGCTTCTTCTGGTCATGGCATTGACAGAAACCTCTCTCTGACTCAAGCCACAAGTCCATCCTCAAGTTCTCCAGATGAGTGAACAACAGTGGGCTTTTCAGGGTCTCTACCCAATTGGGACTGCACCCAATCATGTTCACTGACTTTTCTATATACTGGCCTTTTTGCAAAGACTTCACAGAGAAAATCACAGAATCATCTAGGTTGGAAGAGACCTCCAAGACCGTCTAGTCCAACCTCTGGCCTAACACTAACAAGTGCACCACTAAACCAAATCACTAAGCTCCGCATCTAAACGTCTTTTAAATACTTCTGGAGATGGTGACTGAAGCACTTCCCTTGGCAGCCCATTCCAATGCCTCACAACCCTTTCAGTAAAGAAGTTCTTCCTAACATCCAACCTAAACCTCCCCTGGAGCAACTTTAGCCCATTCCCCCTTGTCCTGTCACCAGGCACATGGGAGAACAGGCCAACCCCCATCTCACTACAGCCTCCTTTAAGTCACCTGTAGAGTGTGAAAAGATCACTCATGAGGCTCCTCTTCTCCAGGCTAAACAACCTCAGCTCCTCAGCTGCCCCTCACAGGACTTATTCTCCAGACCCTTCACCAGCTTCGTCGCCCTTCTCTGGACCCACTCAAGCACCTCGATGTCCTTCTTGTAGCGAGGGGCCCAAAACTGAACACAGTACTCGAGGTGCGGCCTCACCAAAGCCGAGTACAGGGGGACGATCACCTTCCTAGCCCTGCTGGTCACACTGCTTCTGATACAAGCCAGGATGTTGCTGGCCTTCTTGGACTGCCGGCTCATATTCAGCCGACTATCAACCAATACTCCCAGGTTTTTCTCTCCCAGCCTGTAGCTCTTCTTGGGGTTGCTGTGCAAGAGCAGAGGTGCCCTGCCAGATACTGGCCCCACAGTGTCTCGCCCAGCCGCAGGGAGCTCAGCCCATCCACAGCACGACTTCCTGATTGTTTCTAAACAACACCAGGTTTGTCATGCATGTTCGCACTGTCTCTGGCCAATTTCCACCTTCCCAGGTGGAAATTCCCAGGTAAGTTGTTCCTCAGCTTCTTGTTGTGTCCTTATCAATGGTGCAACGCAAAAAGCAACGTAACTTTACATGACCCATTTGGGATAAATAGAAAGCAAGAATGTTTTATTAACAGCGCAGGGCATAGGGAGGATAATTCCACCCAACATGGACACCTAAGCAAGACAAAGACTACTTATTTATGGTACGGTGATATCCATGTTCCTGCAGTTCACAGGAAAGGACAGGACTTATGCTAATGGTTTCTCAGACCTAATAATTGTATTGTCCCTCCTACTATTGCAGGCGCAGTAACCTCTGGTGGTCACACTTTGGGGACTTTCTGAAGAAGGCTCATAGTTTTCGTCATCTTGCACTTCTTTCCATTTGCACGTGCTCAGTCATTATTTAACTGGTTCAGAACTATTGATCTTTTGCAAATTCGGCCAACTTAATTGTTTTAAGCGCTACTTTGGACTCTGTATTCCTTCTTCACCCTGGATTTTGGAGATAGAGCAGAGTCTCCTTATCACACGACGCCGATAAAACAATTGAGCAGTATAAAACTTTGTGGCTGCTCCCGTCCCCACCACTTCCCATTGCCAGTACGACTCCTCACCCCCAAATGACTTCTCGCCCCCACGTCTCCCTCGGGGACCCGCCACCCGCAGCCGCTCCCCATCAGGAGCAGACATCCCCAACCCAACTCATGGCGGGGGCAGCGGGAGAGGGCTGCGTTCAGCCCCCGCTGCCGAGCGATGCAGGAAGAAGTGCAGGCAGAGGCTTTGCAGGGTGGAACAGTGATCATTTATTACTCCTGGGGTCATCGTGGCTGCCACCCCCAGCCCGGCCCCAGCTGAGGCCCGGCCGCCTGCTCAGGCGGGGGGCCCGGCCTGGCGGCCCGCGTGCTCCCCGGCCCCCGGCGCTTCCTGCCGCACCCTGTGCAGCCAGGATGTGTCCCCGACTTCGTCGTCCTGCGGGGAGCGTGGCAGTCTGCGCCCGACCTGCCCCGCGTGCCAGGAGAAGCTCCTCTCAAGTCTGCGCCCCGTGGAGGGGCTGCGCGCCCTGCGCCGGGGCGAGACGCTGCGGGAGCGGTAGTTCAAGGGGCTCCTCCCCCGCTGCTGCTGCTGCTGCTGCTGCTGCTGCCGCCCCAGCCGCGCGTTGCGCTGGAATCTGCCACGGGGTCTTCGGGCCAGGCGAACAACTGCAACGATGGGCCCACGGCACAGCGGGCAGGTGTCATTTTCCGCAGCCCAGAGCTGGATGCACTCCTGACAGAAGGAGTGCCTGCAGGGCTCGATGCGGGCTGCGCTGGACAGTGGGCCCAGGCAGATGGGGCACGGCTCGTCCCCGGGATTCTCCTCGCGCTGCTCCTGCTCTGGCCGCCGGCTCATAGTGCCTGCGGCCGCCGCAACCTGGAGCCGGTCGTCCTCTGGGGGAGGCTGCCTTGGTGCTGGGCGCTCAGCAGCAGCCCGGGGGCTTCAGCACCTCGACGCCTCGGGGGTCGCTGGATGGATCTCAACACCTCGCAGGACACCAGCAGGACGACTGCAGAAAGAACCAGAAAGAAAACCTTCTAGCAGCAAGAAGACATTGGCTCTCTGGGTTCAACCAATTGGCTGGGGGTAATACAGCAGCAGCTGTTCTGGGGACGGATTGCAAACATGGCCGTTAGAATGGCAAATCGGCCTGTGGTAGCTCCTTCTGGGCAGGGCCAGCTTAGGCCAGATGAGGCCCATGCATGTCTGTAGGTGTGAGAGCATTACCCAAGGGCCTCGATGGCTCGCATGCAACAAGAATGGCTTCGCGTGTGCCTTGCGCAACACCTCCGCCCGTCTCTCTCTCCTTCCAGCCGTAGCACCTCGAGCTCTCGAGCACCACCAGCTGGACTGGCCGCAGGTGCCCCGCGCAGGGCATTTGTAGGCAGCCGCCTTCTGTGACGCCAGAGCTGCCATCAGCAGGCTCTGGGTAGGGCAGCACTGACAGAGGGCATCTGACTGAAGCAAGTCAATGCTTTTGTGAGAATGGTGCCCAAAGTAGAGCTTAAAACAATTAAGTTTGCTGAGTTTGTAAAAGATCAAAAGTGCTGAACCAGTTAAACCATGATTGAGCACGTGCAAATGCAAAGAAGTACAAGATGACGAAAACTATGAGCCTTCTTCAGAAAGTCCCCAAAGTGTGACCACCAGAGGTTACTGCGCCTGCGACAGCAGGAGGGACGATATGATAATTACATCTGAGAAACCAATAAGTCCTGTCCTGTGAACTGCAGGAACATGGATATCACCGTACCATAAATAAGTAGTCTTTGTCTTGTTTAGATGTCCATGTTGGGTGGAATTATCCTCCCTCTGCGCTGCGCTGTTAATAAAGAATTCCTGCTTTCTAATTCTCCCAATCGGGTCTTCTAAAGTTTCACTGCTTTTTGCGTTCCACCATTGATAAGGACACAACGAGAAGGTGAGGAACAACTTATCCCCTGGGAAGGTGGAAATTGGCCAGAGACAGTGGGAACGTGCATAAGCAACGTGGTGTCGTTTAGAGAAAATAAGGCACATCGCCACCTCTTGGCTGTCTCAGGATGACAGAAATGAGCAGCGCCACACTGGCTACTTGAAGTGGTGACGTCCTATGCCATCTTGTGTGTCGTCAGTGGTCTAAAAAGGGCCTGTTTTTAACCCAGGAGGAAGCTCCCAGAGGGCTTGGGGATGGAAGGGACCTCTGGAGGTCATCTGCTCCAGCCCCCCTGCTCAGGCAGGTCCACCTAGAGCTGTATGGCTGCTGGGAACCGCTGACAAGAGCCTGGCTCCGTCTTCTTTGCATCCTCCCTCTGGAGATGTTCAGACACTGCTATGATCCCGCCGAGCCTTCTCTCCTCCAGGATGAATGCATGGTGATGCACAGCGCAATCACTCGCTACCCACCGAGTGATGATGCCCGCAGACCCCGCGCGGTGGCAGCCACGCTGCGGACAACCCGCTCAGTCCCAGCCTTCAGCACGACCCCATAGGGTATGGGACATGGCTCTGGACAGTTTGGGCCAGCTGTCCTGGCTGCGTCCCCTCCCAGGTCCTCGTGCACCCGCAGCCTCCTCGCTGGTTGTGCGGTGTGGGCAGCCGGAACGTCCTTGACTGTGTGAGCGGTGCTCTGCAACAACTCAAAGATTGGTGTGCTATCAGCATCACTGTCTTCCGAAATCCAGAAGCCAGCTCCGTAGCAGCTGCTGGGAAGGCAATGAACTCTGTCCCAGCTGAAACCAGGACAGCCTCGTGCACCTCCCAGCATTCTTCTACCATCTCCTCAAAAGCATCCCCGAGTGCGCGTTTTACAGAATCCTGCTTCTGACAACAGTGACGTTCATGCCCTGCCCTTCCGAAGGGCTGAGCCTTGCAGGAACAGGCCCGGCCTGTGAATGCAGAGAGATGGCAAGTGGGAGTCGGTAGGACGCTGCAATACCCAAGGGCACGGAGGCTTTCTTTGCTGAAAAGTTCTCTTTATTACAGATGGCCACAACCCCCCACTAGGCAACCTGCTGTGATTCAAGGCAGGCGTGGAGAGAGGTGTTGGGCTAATTTAGGAAAGCCATCTCAGAAGAGACCGAACCCAGGAGTGAGCCCCAAGGAATCAAAACCAAAGTGTCACTGCAAAGATGTGAGGCTCCCATCACAGAGTTCGGAGTCAGCCACGCACCCCCAGCAAAGGTTCAATGGGTTTCATGTCATGTCGGCAAGAACAATTTGTGCAGCACGGGAAGCTCTGAGGGAGACAGGCGCTCCATTTTGGTTCGAAAAGGAGACCTATTTCTATTGAGAGACACAGAAGAGGGCATAGCACACCTCCTTAGAGCAGCCAAAACCAGCTGCTAACTTCTGTGTTGCACCTGAGACAGCCGACAGACACCGCTGCTTCCTAGGCTCTGAGGATGGCACCCTTCCCAGAGCTGTTCCTCCTCCTGAGACAGCCCGGTGCTCTTGTAGTTCCCTGCCTTTGCCCTTAGTGGTGGTACCTGCAGGCAGCCTCTGCTTCTTGGGTACCCCTAGGCTGCACTTGCAGGAGCCCAGCAGCGCCTTCCAGGGATGCTGCAGGATGCCAGGCATTGTTCCGCAGCTGGCAGGCCTTCTCTGCTGGCAGGCTTTTCGGAGACCTTTGCTGTCAGCCCTTTTGCCAGTCAGGCCAGGTCACCTTTGTGGCTGCTCCCGTCCCCACCACTTCCCATTGCCAGTACGACTCCTCACCCCCACGTCTCCCTCGGGGACCCGCCACCCGCAGCCGCTCCCCATCAGGAGCAGACATCCCCAACCCAACTCATGGCGGGGGCAGCGGGAGAGGGCTGCGTTCAGCCCCCGCTGCCGAGCGATGCAGGAAGAAGTGCAGGCAGAGGCTTTGCAGGGTGGAACAGTGATCATTTATTACTCCTGGGGTCATTGTGGCTGCCACCCCCAGCCCGGCCCCAGCTGAGGCCCGGCCGCCTGCTCAGGCGGGGGGCCCGGCCTGGCGGCCCGCGTGCTCCCCGGCCCCCGGCGCTTCCTGCCGCACCCTGTGCAGCCAGGACGTGTCCCCGACTTCGTCGTCCTGCGGGGAGCGTGGCAGTCTGCGCCCGACCTGCCCCGCGTGCCAGGAGAAGCTCCTCTCAAGTCTGCGCCCCGTGGAGGGGCTGCGCGCCCTGCGCCGGGGCGAGACGCTGCGGGAGCGGTAGTTCAAGGGGCTCCTCCCCCGCTGCCCCCGCTGCTGCTGCTGCTGCCGCCCCAGCCGCGCGTTGCGCTGGAATCTGCCACGGGGTCTTCGGGCCAGGCGAACAACTGCAACGATGGGCCCACGGCACAGCGGGCAGGTGTCATTTTCCGCAGCCCAGAGCTGGATGCACTCCTGACAGAAGGAGTGCCTGCAGGGCTTGATGCGGGCTGCGCTGGACAGCGGGCCCAGGCAGATGGGGCACGGCTCGTCCCCGGGGTTCTCCTCGCGCTGCTCCTGCTCTGGCTGCCGGCTCATAGTGCCTGCGGCCGCCGCAACGTGGAGCCGGTCGTCCTCTGGGGGAGGCTGCCTTGGTGCTGGGCGCTCAGCAGCAGCCCGGGGGCTTCAGCACCTCGACGCCTCGGGGGTCGCCTGCAGCACCTCCCTCGCCTCGTGTGTCGCTGGATGGATCTCGACACCAGCAGGACGACTGCAGAAAGAACCAGAAAGAACCTTCTAGCAGCAAGAAGACATTGGCTCTCTGGGTTCAACCAATTGGCTGGGGGTAATACAGCAGCAGCTGTTCTGGGGACGGGTTGCAAACATGGCCGTTAGAATGGCAAATCGGCCTGTGGTAGCTCCTTCTGGGCAGGGCCAGCTTAGGCCAGATGAGGCCCATGCATGTCTGTAGGTGTGAGAGCATTACCCAAGGGCCTCGATGGCTCGCATGCAACAAGAATGGCTTCGCGTGTGCCTTGCGCAACACCTCCGCCCGTCTCTCTCTCCTTCCAGCCGTAGCACCTCGAGCTCTCGAGCACCACCAGCTGGACTGGCCGCAGGTGCCCCGCGCAGGGCATTTGTAGGCAGCCGCCTTCTGTGACGCGAGAGCTGACATCAGCAGGCTCTGGGGGTGTCCCTGAGGGCAGCAGTGTTTTAGTGGAAGTGTCACGTATTGGAAGTGACAATATAATATTGCTAATTTAGGGCCCACTCTTTGTCCACTCCAGGGTTTGGTCTCTTACGAGATGGCTTTTATCAGTTTGCCTGATACCGGTCTCCATGCTTGGCTTCTGTCAGCCTGGAGCAGCCATCTTACAACATCTTACAGCCATCTTACAACAGCATTGACTTCCTTCAGTCAGGTGACCTCCCTCTGTCAGTGCTGCCCTCCCCAGAGCCTGCTGATGTCAGCTCTGGCGTCACAGAAGGCGGCTGCCTACAAATGCCCTGCGCGGGGCGCCTGCGGCCAGTCCAGCTGGTGGTGCTCGAGAGCTCGAGGTGCTACGGCTGGAAGGAGAGAGAGACGGGCGGAGGTGTTGCGCAAGGCACACGCGAAGCCATTCTTGTTGCACGCGAGCCATCGAGGCCCTTGGGTAATGCTCTCACGCCTACAGACATGCATGGGCCTCATCTGGCCTAAGCTGGCCCTGCCCAGAAGGAGCTACCACAGGCCGATTTGCCATTCTAACGGCCATGTTTGCAACCCGTCCCCAGAACAGCTGCTGCTGTATTACCCCCAGCCAATTGGTTGAACCCAGAGAGCCAATGTCTTCTTGCTGCTAGAAGGTTCTTTCTGGTTCTTTCTGCAGTCGTCCTGCTGGTGTCCTGCTGGTGTTGAGATCCATCCAGCGACACACGAGGCGAGGGAGGTGCTGCAGGCGACCCCCGAGGCGTCGAGGTGCTGAAGCCCCCGGGCTGCTGCTGAGCGCCCAGCACCAAGGCAGCCTCCCCCAGAGGACGACCGGCTCCACGTTGCGGCGGCCGCAGGCACTATGAGCCGGCAGCCAGAGCAGGAGCAGCGCGAGGAGAATCCCGGGGACGAGCCGTGCCCCATCTGCCTGGGCCCACTGTCCAGCGCAGCCCGCGTCGAGCCCTGCAGGCACTCCTTCTGTCAGGAGTGCATCCAGCTCTGGGCTGCGGAAAAAGACACCTGCCCGCTGTGCCGTGGGCCCATCGTTGCAGTTGTTCGCCTGGCCCAAAGACCCCGCGGCAGATTCCAGCGCAACGCGCGGCTGGGGCGGCAGCAGCAGCAGCAGCAGCAGCAGCAGCGGGGGAGGAGCCCCTCGAACTACCGCTCCCGCAGCGTCTCGCCCCGGCGCAGGGCGCGCAGCCCCTCCACGGGGCGCAGACTCGAGAGGAGCTTCTCCTGGCACGCGGGGCAGGTCGGGCGCAGACTGCCACGCTCCCCGCAGGACGACGAAGTCGGGGACACGTCCTGGCTGCACAGGGTGCGGCAGGAAGCGCCGGGGGCCGGGGAGCACGCGGGCCGCCAGGCCGGGCCCCCCGCCTGAGCAGGCGGCCGGGCCTCAGCTGGGGCCGGGCTGGGGGTGGCAGCCACAATGACCCCAGGAGTAATAAATGATCACTGTTCCACCCTGCAAAGCCTCTGCCTGCACTTCTTCCTGCATCGCTCGGCAGCGGGGGCTGAACGCAGCCCTCTCCCGCTGCCCCCGCCATGAGTTGGGTTGGGGATGTCTGCTCCTGATGGGGAGCGGCTGCGGGTGGCGGGTCCCCGAGGGAGACGTGGGGGTGAGGAGTCGTACTGGCAATGGGAAGTGGTGGGGACGGGAGCAGCCACAAAGGTGACCTGGCCTGACTGGCAAAAGGGCTGACAGCAAAGGTCTCCGAAAAGCCTGCCAGCAGAGAAGGCCTGCCAGCTGCGGAACAATGCCTGGCATCCTGCAGCATCCCTGGAAGGCGCTGCTGGGCTCCTGCAAGTGCAGCCTAGGGGTACCTAAGAAGCAGAGTCTGCCTGCAGGTACCACCACCAAGGGCAAAGGCAGGGAACTACAAGAACACCGGGCTGTCTCAGGAGGAGGAACAGCTCTGGGAAGGGTGCCATCCTCAGAGCCTAGGAAGCAGCGGTGTCTGTCGGCTGTCTCAGGTGCAACACAGAAGTTAGCAGCTGGTTTTGGCTGCTCTAAGGAGGTGTGCTATGCCCTCTTCTGTGTCTCTCAATAGAAATAGGTCTCCTTTTCGAACCAAAATGGAGCGCCTGTCTCCCTCAGAGCTTCCCGTGCTGCACAAATTGTTCTTGCCGACATGACATGAAACCCATTGAACCTTTGCTGGGGGTGCGTGGCTGACTCCGAACTCTGTGATGGGAGCCTCACATCTTTGCAGTGACACTTTGGTTTTGATTCCTTGGGGCTCACTCCTGGGTTCGGTCTCTTCTGAGATGGCTTTCCTAAATTAGCCCAACACCTCTCTCCACGCCGGCCTTGAATCACAGCATGTTGCCTAGTGGGGGGTTGTGGCCATCTGTAATAAAGAGAACTTTTCAGCAAAGAAAGCCTCCGTGCCCTTGGGTATTGCAGCGTCCTACCGACTCCCACTTGCCATCTCTCTGCATTCACAGGCCGGGCCTGTGCCTGCAGGGCTCAGCCCTTCGGAAGGGCAGGGCATGAACGTCACTGTTGTCAGAAGCAGGATTCTGTAAAACGCGCACTCGGGGATGCTTTTGAGGAGATGGTAGAAGAATGCTGGGAGGTGCACGAGGCTGTCCTGGTTTCAGCTGGGACAGAGTTCATTGCCTTCCCAGCAGCTGCTACGGAGCTGGCTTCTGGATTTCGGAAGACAGTGATGCTGATAGCACACCAATCTTTGAGTTGTTGCAGAGCACCGCTCACACAGTCAAGGACGTTCCGGCTGCCCACACCGCACAACCAGCGAGGAGGCTGCGGGTGCACGAGGAGCTGGGAGGGGACACAGCCAGGACAGCTGGCCCAAACTGTCCAGAGCCATGTCCCATACCCTATGGGGTCGTGCTGAAGGCTGGGACTGAGCGGGTTGTCCGCAGCGTGGCTGCCACCGTGTGGGGTCTGCGGGCATCATCACTCGTTGGGTAGCGAGTGATTGCGCTGTGCATCACCATGCATTCATCCTGGAGGAGAGAAGGCTCGGCGGGATCATAGCAGTGTCTGAACATCTCCAGAGGGAGGATGCAAAGAAGACGGAGCCAGGCTCTTGTCAGCGGTGCCCAGCAGCCATACTGCTCTAGGTGGACCTGCCTGAGCAGGGGGGCTGGAGCAGATGACCTCCAGAGGTCCCTTCCATCCCCAAGCCCTCTGGGAGCTTCCTCCTGGGTTAAAAACAGGCCCTTTTTAGACCACTGACACACAAGATGGCATAGGACGTCACCACTTCAAGTAGCCAGTGTGGCACTGCTCGTTTCTGTCATCCTGAGACAGCCAAGAGGTGGCGATGTGCCTTATTTTCTCTAAACGACACCACGTTGCTTATGCACGTTCCCACTGTCTCTGGCCAATTTCCACCTTCCCAGGGGATAAGTTGTTCCTCACCTTCTTGTTGTGTCCTTATCAATGGTGGAACGCAAAAAGCAGTGAAACTTTAGAAGACCCGATTGGGAGAATTAGAAAGCAGGAATTCTTTATTAACAGCGCAGGGCAGAGGGAGGATAATTCCACCCAACATGGACATCTAAGCAAGACAAAGACTACTTATTTACGGTACGGTGATATCCATGTTCCTGCAGTTCACAGGACAGGACTTATTGGTTTCTCAGATGTAATTATCATATCGTCCCTCCTGCTGTCGCAGGCGCAGTAACCTCTGGTGGTCACACTTTGGGGACTTTCTGAAGAAGGCTCATAGTTTTCGTCATCTTGTACTTCTTTGCATTTGCACGTGCTCAATCATGGTTTAACTGGTTCAGCACTTTTGATCTTTTACAAACTCAGCCAACTTAATTGTTTTAAGCTCTACTTTGGGCACCATTCTCACAACAGCATTGACTTGCTTCAGTCAGATGCCCTCTGTCAGTGCTGCCCTACCCAGAGCCTGCTGATGTCAGCTCTGGCGTCACAGAAGGCGGCTGCCTACAAATGCCCTGCGCGGGGCACCTGCGGCCAGTCCAGCTGGTGGTGCTCGAGAGCTCGAGGTGCTACGGCTGGAAGGAGAGAGAGACGGGCGGAGGTGTTGCGCAAGGCACACGCGAAGCCATTCTTGTTGCACGCGAGCCATCAAGGCCCTTGGGTAATGCTCTCACACCTAGACGTGCACGGGCCTCATCTGGCCTAAGCTGGCCCTGCCCAGAAGGAGCTACCACAGGCCGATTTGCCATTCTAACGGCCATGTTTGCAACCCGTCCCCAGAACAGCTGCTGCTGTATTAGCCCAGCCAATTGGTTGAACCCAGAGAGCCAATGTCTTCTTGCTGCTAGAAGGTTCTTTCTGGTTCTTTCTGCAGTCGTCCTGCTGGTGTCGAGATCCATCCAGCGACACACGAGGCGAGGGAGGTGCTGCAGGCGACCCTCGAGGCGTCGAGGTGCTGAAGCCCCCGGGCTGCTGCTGAGCGCCCAGCACCAAGGCAGCCTCCCCCAGAGGACGACCGGCTCCAGGTTGCGGCGGCCGCAGGCACTATGAGCTGGCGGCCAGAGCAGGAGCAGCGCGAGGAGAATCCCGGGGACGAGCCGTGCCCCATCTGCCTGGGCCCGCTGTCCAGCGCAGCCCGCATCAAGCCCTGCAGGCACTCCTTCTGTCAGGAGTGCATCCAGCTCTGGGCTGCGGAAAATGACACCTGCCCGCTGTGCCGTGGGCCCATCGTTGCAGTTGTTCGCCTGGCCCGAAGACCCCGTGGCAGATTCCAGCGCAACGCGCGGCTGGGGCGGCAGCAGCAGCAGCAGCGGGGGCAGCGGGGGAGGAGCCCCTTGAACTACCGCTCCCGCAGCGTCTCGCCCCGGCGCAGGGCGCGCAGCCCCTCCACGGGGCGCAGACTCGAGAGGAGCTTCTCCTGGCACGCGGGGCAGGTCGGGCGCAGACTGCCACGCTCCCCGCAGGACGACGAAGTCGGGGACACGTCCTGGCTGCACAGGGTGCGGCAGGAAGCGCCGGGGGCCGGGGAGCACGCGGGCCGCCAGGCCGGGCCCCCCGCCTGAGCAGGCGGCCGGGCCTCAGCTGGGGCCGGGCTGGGGGTGGCAGCCACAATGACCCCAGGAGTAATAAATGATCACTGTTCCACCCTGCAAAGCCTCTGCCTGCACTTCTTCCTGCATCGCTCGGCAGCGGGGGCTGAACGCAGCCCTCTCCCGCTGCCCCTGCCATGAGTTGGGTTGGGGATGTCTGCTCCTGATGGGGAGCGTCTGCGGGTGGCGGGTCCCCGAGGGAGACGTGGGGGTGAGAAGTCATTTGGGGGTGAGGAGTTGTCATGGCAATGGGAAGTGGTGGGGATGGGAGCAGCCACAAAGGTGTCCTGTCCTGACTGAGAAAAAGGCTCAGAGCAGAAATTTCCACCTTCCCAGGTGCTAAGTTGTTCCTCAGTTTTACACAAATAGAAAAATAACCAAAATAACACACTGTGTCTGGATTGCCCCTTCTGGTTCATCTTTAATATGTTCTGTTTAAACCACAAGCCCTGGTCTACTTTACCGCAAGAGAACTTCTTATGTCCGGCCACTGATTTGTTCTCCCTTCCACCAGCTTCATGTGGCTGTCGGACCTCTATATGGCTCACAGCAAGCCTTTTAAGAGTTATGCTGAGAAACCTGGAGCAGCCACTACCGTGCTCACGTGTCAGATTTTCTGCATTTTTGGGGCACAATATAATCAAAGTCCTATGCATTATTTGGATCACCTGTTAGCAACTCAAGCACAAGACTTGAAACTGTATCTCTGGCACTCTGCAGCAGGTCTAAGCAGAAGAACATAGGCAGGCTAACAAGAGAAAGCCAATTTTAAAGTAATACCTGACAGCAAAGGGGAAAAAATATAACTAATCAAGCACAGTACTCACATGTACCAGGCACAAAACCTAAATATAACCTTCCAGCAGTTGTTACAGTCTGTCTCACCAAATTAAGGACATTCAAAGCAGATGAGAAAGCATGGAGAGCACTCCATCAGCAAAAAGCTTTTTCAAAGGGAGAGCAGACAAAGAAATCTCTGCCACAGAGAAAGAAAGAGACCTTTATGCCTGCATAACCCTTCAGAGAGAAGAGCAAGCTACAGAGGAGCAGAAAGCGATTAGCCCAAATTAAAGAACTTCCTAAAGCAACACAACTCAGGACAGCAGCAAAGGCACCACTATGCCACCATGCTCGCGTAACTTTCGTGGATAATGACAAGGCTTTCACATGAATCCCGAAGGGGGAAGATAGTGCTAATAAACTACCTGCCCTCCAAAGGCAGAGTGATGATTATAAGGGAAATCAATACACAGCATCATGGGAGAAGTATACAGACCCTGCTGTGAAAGCTCGTAACAGGACTCAGAGGAAAATGTAGGACTCTGAAAAGTTCTGCATTTACAGGACCGTTAATATCTCTTGTAAGATTAATTTTATCAGGCTCTTAGGAGGGAAAATAAACGAATGAAAGAACGTACAAACTCCTGTAGTATTTTTTCTATTGAATTCTCGTATATTCATCCATGACAAACCTCCACTAGCGCAGTCAGATCCTGTCAGTTACTCAGAAACATTAACAAAAATGGAAGAAATACAGAAATGATCAATAAAAACAATCAGAAACGGTCATAGAAAATGATATTCCTTTGCACTGAGACACTGTAAAGATGAGGGCTGTTTAATTTATAGGTGTTTAGGAGGAAGCATGTCACACATACAGTGAACAGAACAAAGCAGGTCAGCCCAGTGCTACTATATGCATCCTGTTTTATAAAGGAAGGAGGGGATTTGCAGTGAAATGAAGAGAGGTAAAACTACAAAGCCTTTAATGGGAACAGCTTTTACATGTAGTGGAAAATTAGCCTGTAGAAGTCACATACTCACAGAATGATTATAGGAAAATGTGGTAAAGAAATTGGAGTAAGATCCGACTTTATGTCCAAGAATGTGCAGTCACATTAGCCAGGACATTTTTGAGAAGGTTTACGTACCATTCTTCCTTACCAAGTAACTCTAGCTCTGACTGTCAGCAGCAAAGAAAAAGAAACAAGAAAATGTACATGCACCTTATTCCATAATTATCTGTGTCGAGAATCCTGTTATGTTACATCTGCTATTGGCCACTTTCAGTCCTATGAGAAAGGACTACATTGGTCTCCAGCTTTAACTTCAAAGGCTATTTTTACTTCCATAAACAGACATCTACCATTGCTCAGACATTAAGAAGTTGAAAGCCAGGCTCCACCGTACTTACTCTTGCTGGAAAGTCCTTAACTTTGATGCTATTTCCTCCACTTAACCTTGTCAATGGCACTGAGTTAAAGGAAGATAGTATAAATTGAAAAAAGGAGGCAAGACATGCATTGTTTGAAACTAAACATGAAACAAGTCATGTTGTTTCTGAAGCTTAAAAGATGTGACACGAAATATGAAAAGAAGTAGAAAAAGAAACAAATGAAAAAAGAGCAGAAAAATACAGAACATTAACAACAACCATGTGTTTATTATCAGCTAGCAAGACATAGGAATTTCCATCTAGAAATCATGTAAGCAGGCTATCAGCTACACGCCTACACAGTCAAATAGCTTTAATTGCACCTGATTTCCCTGAATTACAGCTCTGTTATGACCATGAAGTCAATGCCCTCTAGTGTATCTCTGTGTTCACTGTACATGTGAAGTGTGTTCACATTTTAGATTTATTTTTTTTCAGGTTATGTGGTATTTATGTATTTTCCTGAACCTGTATGCTTCCTTAATATCAGAAGTCAATTGACAGAGAATGATGGAGATTATTTTCTGTATTTCTTAGCCAAATCAAGCACATCCTGGGTTCAAATCCCAAATGTACTTCAATTGTATCTTGTTTCTTTCTACGTCACGCTTTTCTGACTTCCAGCCCTACGCAGCCCATCTGATTTCCCTGCATTCTTGCATAACATCCCCTGAAACCTTCTTTAAGTTAGGGAGTTTATCTGAGGACAGGGAAGAAAGAAAAAACAGGTGATATTGCAGAGGAGAGTTACTACCTTTTCTCCTCCCCAAGCCCATTTCAATGTATTTTTAAAATTGACATCTGAAAGTATTTGACCTGAAATAAAGCAAAGCCACAACCAGAAAACACAGTAAGGACATTTCTGCAACCATTCAGAGAAAAATCTATACAAGAAAGTGTAAATGAGACAAAAGATTTTAAATTCTAGTCCTATGCTCTATGAGTAATTCTTTTCTTAGCATAGCTGCTGCCTAAACATCCCTAGTTGACTGTACATTTGGATCCAGTTCACTGTCCCTGCTAATACGTACAGTGAAGAGAACAGCACAGGCCAAGGGTCACTAGGTAGAAGTAAAATTGCAGAAAAAGACCTGGACAACAGATTCGTGAGGATCACCTGAGTGCTCTTGCTGCTTGAGGTTTGTTGCATACTGAGCTGTACTAGCAAGAACATAGCTAGGAGATTGACGAAAGTCATTCTTCGTTTTGGCATTTGGGAGAATGGCCAGTAGAAGGCAAAGAGCCACCAAGACTGCTACGGGCTGGAGAATGTCATGTATGAGAAGAGGCTCAGAGACTGGGTTTGTTCAGCCTCAAGAAAATACAGCTAAGGGAGGACCTTATGGCTACCTGCAGCAGGAAGAGCCAGGCTATTCTGTACGATGACAGGATGAACAGGCAAGAGAGAACTTAAACAAAGGAAAAATCCCATTAAAGATTAAGGAGAGAAAAAAAATCATCGTGATAGTGGTCAAACATAAGAACAGGCTGCCCAGAGGGGTTATGGAATCTCCATCTCTGGAGGCATTCCAAACTTGAACAGACACGGATTACAAACAAGTTGATCTAACATTGAACTTGGATCAGACTTTGAAAATTGGCCCTGCTGGGGGTCAGATGACCTCGTGTGGACTCCCGAAACCTCAATTATTCTATGAGCCTATAACTTATGCAAACAGATGAAAAAGCATTACTACCTCAGAAGTGCTACATTTCACAACACAAATAACTATCAAGGCAATAGAGACTATACGACATCAACACCTTCGTTCATGGAGGGGAATGAAAAACCATTGCACAACAATTCTTTTCACACCTGAATGGTGTGTCACAGAAAATGAGCTTTGTACTTACCAAACTGGCCATTGCACTTTATGAAGAGTTCAATCACACCATAGGCAATGGTGGTTGCAGGAGGAATCTCAAGGATCACACTAGAATCCTTCACTGTACTTCCACTGTCACTCACTGAAACCTAGGAGACATTTATTCACTGTTTATTCGATTTAGCTGTTGTGTAGCTTAAACACAAAATTGAGTAAGGGAAAAAAAAACACTGAGAAAGAACATACTTTACTCTATTATGTCTAACTAAAGCACATCCAATATCTAACATCTGAAAGAAGCACAAAACGAGCAGTGAGGTAAAAGCACTGAAGTGCCGAGAGCAGCTCCCAAACTCTCAGCTACCCTGTTCAAATACAAAGTTGACCTTCACGTGCAGCTTTTGGCATGTGAATCAGAAATTCTGTGTTGCTACGAAAGTGGCACCCACTTCAGTATCCTGCCCTACCCTCTTCTATCCTGACACCCTTTTTGCCCAACTGGGGACTGGTACCAGGACGATGGCACTTGCAGAGACAGTTGTTGAACTCCAGGTGTCTGCCACTGGAGACTCCCTGTACACAAAAGTGATTCATCTGAAGCTTTGAAAAAAATTATGCAGGATGAGCACATGTTTTGACTTTGGTAATTCCCTCTCAATTCACTAGCAATTTTTCAGATGTCCTCACTACGCAGTTAATCTCTACTCCCATGATAGAAAACAAGCAGCTTCTCAAGAAGCATTAAAACTCACTGCAAACATTTTTGATAAATGATTGGCTTTTCAACTGAATTTGCTTCATCGAATGCTTTCTGCTCTTCAACTTTCACTGAATTGGTGGTTTATGGTCTGCTGTAGGCAGGAATCTAGAGGAACTGAATCATAATGCTACAATATTGAATCCCATTCCAGGCTCACACTAAAAGATGACACCTTTTGCCAGTGCAGCAACAGGAAAGGCAGTTTGTATTTCTGAAGTTTCACAATGAAGTAACATGGTGATTTCTTACAATTGAGAGTTTAACATGTTAAGGAAAAACAAAAAATACTCTGAAGTCTATTTGGCACAGAGAAATCAGAGTTTCTTCACAGATAAACTGCAGGTTTAACTATACAAATATTCTATTCCGTACAGATCTTTTAGTATCTTTTACCTTTATGGTTTTTGTACTGCATCCCAGCAGACCACTGATTTTTTCTTCTGTCTGGATATGTTCAGCTATCGTGCACTTTTGAGTTGTTACTATCTTCTCTCTCAAGATGCACAGTACTTCACGTTTTCTTTCTATTACTTGTTGCAGTAAACTACTGTTCATATTTATCATTCTGAAACAAGAAGAGACACCATTAACAAAACTGCTAGGACATAGAAAAGACATATTCTTAACTGTTTGAAAACTCTTTTAACCTGCAATTCTTACTCAGAAAAAAAAAATCAATCAAAATCCTTACCACACACACAAAAAAAAAACCCATGCAAGCACATAACATACAAGAAGATTCTTGCTCCAAATTCTGAGTCACCAGTTTTTCCTTGAGGGATGAAGGCTGAGAGAGACAGCTTGAAGCCAGCCCTCACAGTTTGCTACAGGCCTGTTCTGGTCTTCACTTAAACCCTAACCTGGTTGAGAGGATCAGCATAGACCACATACTTCAGAGGTGGGAGACAGAAGATTTCATGGATGTGGGGACTGAAAAAGATTCCTAAACATACACCACCCACTATGAACTCCTGTGATAATTAACTGCGTGACCTCATGATTTAAAATTAATGACCAGGACTGTCACAGTCAAAAGAAAAAAATAACTTTGGGAGGGACAAAATCATCCCTGCTCCATAACATAATTAAGCATTTCTTTAAATGTTGCTGAAGTTGTTCTCCAATAAGGTATTTTTTAGAATAAGCAGAAGAAAGAAAACATGTCCCAGAAACTATAAGAGAAAATTATTTTCTAAGAACAGAAAAAAAAATTTACTACCCTGTCTTCTGGGGTGTTAAAAGCCTTTCTGATAAGTTACGGCAACTTAACTGTATTTAACTGATTAAAATGTGTCAATTATGTTATACTTTTGTAATATACCCACTGGAGAGGTCCTCACATTGGATGTCGTATTTCCTAAGAATGGGTATCTCTTGCAAGACATCTGGAAGATTAAAAGATTGCTACCCCTGGCTGAAGTCTTTTCTTCTCTATTTTACTGTAAATGGCTTTTCATGGGGCTAAATGGCAATTCCCCAAAAGTACGATGGAAAGACGTGTTCTGATTCTACTTTATTTAAATCAAGATATCTCCACTTTTAATTAAAAGGGTTTAGATTTATTAGATTCTGGAGTTTTGGATTTATGCAGTCTGTATAAGTCTGAAGTCAGCTTGGCTCTTTATTAAATTAAAAATATCCTCAGGCAATTTTTGATCTCTGGAGAGTTACATGCTTATATGAAAGTTCAATCAGTTGGAATGAACTGTCTGGAAACCTTAAAGTTGATTGTTTAAACAAGGGAAAGAAAATACCTCTGAAGCAATGCAGCAGCCACTAGAAAATCACCCCCAAACATTCCTGAGATTATTAATACAACTTTTCTTTTCGTGTGGTGCAAAGCCATGCTTTATGCTTGGAAAGCAATGAATCTTTGGATTAAGAAAAATTGAAGAAATGTCAGGCTATCACAAACACTGCTGCTCTCAGAAGTGTCTGCCAAACTGGAGCTATTAATTATCAGCGCATCTTATAGAAGACCACCAAGCCTATCATATCCTTCACGGTATTTATTTATGATTCTGAAGAGGTGGGCTGAGCACCCCGAAAATATAAATTAAGGCACAGACAACTTGAAGTTCTAACATACGACCGAAGAAGCCACAAGTGAAGAAATATAATGAAGAAGTACAAAAGCAATTTGTCAGTTGCTTTCCTATGCCATATTTTTTTGCCTGCTTTAGAAGGTGACAAACTTGTGAGTAAGAGCAAAAGAAACAAAACAAGGGCAGAAAGCCACAGATTAAGCAGGTTTGCGGTTTCTGAATGTACATTAACATAAGAGGGATATCAAACCCTGATTTAATCCTATCCAAATGAATGACCACAATAATTCAGAGACTTTCTCTTCCATTTCCTTCTACAGCATTCTGTTTGAGGCGGGACTGGCTCAGATCCCCTCATGCTCCTGGCTCTGAAGTTCAGCAGAAATACCTCTCCCCACTGGGTTTAGGGAGTACAGGATGGAGAGTTTAAAGCCACACACCCTTATGAACAGTTAGCCTTTTCTTTAAATGCTCTCCTCCAGACTTCTGGCACTGAGCTTTCTGCCCTGAAATGCCTTGGGCCCTGGTGTTTTGTGCGCGGGCACATCACGGGTGTCACAGCACAGCCAACGGAAAAAAATGCTCTGCGCTTCTCACCGGAAAGCACAGGACAGTGACTCAAACAGGAGGCAACACGAGGTAAAACAAATACCTGGCTTATCTAAATTATCCTTGAAAAGAGGCATTAAGGACAAAATGCCACAGGGTTAAAGTTTGACAGTTGAAGCTAAGCCTAAAATATTGCAGGGCAATGGCTGCTGAATCTATGGGTGTACTTTTGCAAGGACTGAACTCATTTGCCACCACAGCTCTCTCAATATCAAGCACAGCAAGATGAGCGAGATGGCTGAGTTAAACCCCTGAGAACACAGGCATGCAGGCACATGGAAGCAAATTTTCTTTAAGCAGGTCACTTTTCAAAGCTATTATTTCTGCTCTGCAACCCTCACTCTTCCCATCTTTCACCATCTATTGTGCAGGAGCGCTCAGCAGCCCGGTGTGATCTGTGCTGTTACTACACTCTCTCCCCTCTTGAGAAGCTGAAGTACACAGAAGAAAACACTATCAAGTAAAATGAGATGTTGGTTTGCTATTATCAATGCACACAGTATAAAACTGGATAAATATAGATCAATTAAAAGATAAGAATGATGGTTTTCCGTTTGATAGCTTGTTCTTCTTAAACAACCTTCCTCAGGCCAATGATTTGCTATGCTGGAAGCTCCACAGGTCAAACACAAGCAGAAAAGAATCTGAGTTCTCCTCTCACTCTGTACATCTGATTGGATTTAACACTTCCACTACCCTACGATGCAAAGGCTTCCATCACTATTAATCAAACTTCTTCTTCTTGCATGAGGAAAGGAGTGGAGAAGAAACAGGCACACAGGGAATTTGCTGCAGATCAGAAGCAGGAAAAAAAGAAGAAAGGGAGAAACCAACGGAAGGCAAGAGAAGTACAGACAACACCTGGCTGTCACCGCTTAATGCTCGTTCTTCTAAAACCCACAGCCGAGACTGAGGGTCTTCCCTGCAGGGCAGGTCTCTGGCCAGACTATTCACAGTAGAGTGAGGCCTTCAAAACATCTCTCAACTGCTTTTCCAGAAATCCTCTGCTTGTTCAGTCTTCTCCACTTCATTTGTAACATGCGACAGTAGGCTGATGTCTCCCAGCCAAACGCTGCTTATTGCATGGCATTGGCCTTTACCCAGCTTTGTCCCTTCTCAAATAAAGACCTCTAAAACAGTACAATTTATCAGCCCTCACTCAGGCACTGCACAAGAAGCACTTCTGTTGTTAACCTGTTTCAAATGTAACCTCTCTGACCCACTTTTTACTGTCGTACCAGAACAAAGTATCTGCTACAGTCAGCTTATTGATGGCATTTCACAATTTTCCCCACAGAACAACCTGGCAATTACTTTATAGAACAACTTCCTCAGGAATACCAAAGACTTGTGAGAGTGCAAGTGACAGACAGCTTCTCTATTTTCTATTCAGCATCCTCCTGATGTTTTAAATCACAGACACAGAATTGATTTTACTTAATGCTGTCTCTCAACATGCTGTGACTTTGTATTGCTCACGTGGCACATTTGGTAGAAAAATGATGAATGTTTGTCTCATCATACTCATAAATGCTTAAGTTGCTATAAAGAATAAATAAAACATCTGCATCGGAGTGAGACTTGAAGAATGGCCAAGACATTGAAAACAGGAACCACAGAATGGCTCGGGTTGGAAGGGACCTTAAAAATCATGGAACTCCTGCCCCCTGCTGTGGGCAGGGATGCCACTCACTAGATAAACCACTAGTTTAAAGCATAGGACTCTGCCCTAAAATCAGTATTTTTCAGTACTCTGAACTAGCAGGCACAAAGTAATACAAAAAGCAAGAATAATGTGTCATAAAATATGTGAAGCTCATAAACCTAGAGGGACCATTTATTTTTCTGTTGCATATTATGTTAATAAGTGTGTTCTGTATGCAAAGTGACACTGCTTTTGCAAATCAGGAGGGATCTCATCCTACATCCTTCAGCTGTCGTCCCTTTTCTGAAAAGGAGAGCCAATGCAGCATCTGGAATCTAATTAAGGATCAGCAGGATTATCCTTTTTAAGGTTCACCTGAGAACTGACAAGAAACCATTTTGCTGCCACTCAGCACTTCCAGCTTCCTGAACCCTGAAGACTCACACGACAGTACACAACATGTATCAGCTTAGACATTTTTGGGTGTGCTTTCTGTTATTTATCTCTAACTCTAATTTAACAGCCTAATATAAGAACACTTTCAATTGCAATTTGATTTAGAGCAATTATGGTTTTATTATTTCTATAACAAGCACAAGCAACGTATGTAATTAGATGAAATCAAGAGCACTTAGCTGACCCTCATCCCAAAAGGACTGACCAGTAAACATCCTCTTAGTACCGTAACACTTTGCATCCCAAATCACTAACTTCTAGGCAACAACACTCCTGTGTGCTGAATGCCTGAGTTCCACATGATGCTCTGTGAAGGAGACGAAAGCTAGAACCCATGGATGACTTCTCTCACAAATCATAGAATATTTATGAATTAGTAACTAGCATTTTATTTGTAAGGAACTGCCACAGTTTCCAGTAAGCCTCAGAATTATGCTGAAGAAAAAATAATAAAATTAAAATTCTGCTATCCTCATCACTTTCAGTGACCCAACAAAAGCCACTCACTCTCTATCAATTACACCATTTGCGTCACAAGCTTTAAATAAGCTCTGAGCATCTACTCCATGAACCAAAAACTAGCTCCTTGCATAACAGCACACACACACACATTAAACTGGACTATATCACTGCCAGACCCACTTAACAGTCCTGTGGGACTGTGTATATGAATATCTTCTTCACCAGTTGTCAGCATCTCAGCCTGTTTCCTAGTCTAGCATGTGAGCAATTCAGTGGCACCTTTCAGGACCTTACACCAGAAAAATGTATTTCAGCAAGCAACTTATTTACAGTTATATATACTTATATAATCTTCTTCTGAGTGTAGAAAATAATTGTAAGTATTCAGTTGCATTCAGGATTATAACCCCAAAATATGTTGAGGTAAATCTGATTTGCTACAGGAAGATTATTTATTTGAACAGAGCAGGTCACACTCCAGAAAACCAAGTGAAAGCTCATTGTTCTAAATAGAAGTTATTCTAGCATATTCTTCTGTAGCACCCTATCTAGTCTTAGAAACAAGATTCTAAATCTTGACTGATGTTATTTTTTTGACACTAGATGCACACAGATTTTGCAGGTCTGGTTCACTTATTTATTCCAGACTAAATCTTTCTTGGCCATTGCAACGCCCATGTTTGAAGCATACCTGTCCTTGACATCTTTCATAAGCTGCTGCAAGTCAATTTCCTGCTTCCTCAGGTTTCCAAAGGAGGACTGGCTTTCCACGTAGCCCTTCCCTCCAGCTCCCAGACTGATCTTTCCAAATGAAGTTTCAATACTTCCTTGAACAAAGTCTTCAAATTTCCCCATGTATTTTGCGAAGTCAGACTCCACAATCACTAGGAAAAGAATAAAAGTAATTTCTACCCATGAAGACAAATGCTGAAACAGTCCTGAAGTCATTAGAAAAACAAGAACTAACAGAAAACACAAACAGTTGATGTTAATGAAGGTAAGAACAGTACTTAACAGGTAAATAGGGAAGTTCACAGCTCTGCAACTTTTGCTTCCTCCATATTTTTATTGCCTTTGCTCAGCTATCGTCTACATTTTGCCATTTTAGGAAAACATCTGGTGAGTGAAATGCTGAGCTCAGATGCTATGGAAGACTTAAGAAGCATGACAGAAATTTACTTCAGCAACAAGGGAGAACTATGAAGTAGATGTGCCTATAATAGGTTTAATATTTTGTCATTATCTTGACATATCTCATCATAACCCTGTCCCAAAGCTCACTGAAAACCAGTGGAAACATCAAATTGGCTTAAATCAAACTCTCAATCTCTTATGTCAATAAACCAGAGAACAGACTCAGAATCAGCTTATTTTCTGAGCTAGCTACAATTAAAATCTATGCATAAGTACTTATCTGTTTATTTATATTCAGAATTATGTCATGCCCAGAAATACAGGATTCCAGACCATTACCTGTTTAGCACTGGATGGAGAAATAAATACAAGGATAAGTGTTTTTTAACTGTCTGTGCAAGAAGAAAGGAAGTCGTGGTAACACCTGCAAGCATTTTCTGGTCTGCTACCACCAGCAGAACAGTTGGTTCGGTGCTTTTTTACCTGGAGCACTGCACAGTTTCACGCTACTACCACATACTGAAAACTCCCCAAAATACTCTAGTGGAGCTCCTGAGGCCGCACACAGCATAGCACAGCAGCACTGTGTGGCTTGACAGCTATCAGCACTCAGTTGCAGTGGTCCATCTAAACATTTTTTTTTAAACGTTTCCTAGTATTATTCTATCTAAATGAACAGTCAAGTGAGAACAAGATGCAGCCATCTCATTCCTAAGGATTGAAAATACTTCAGAGCATTCCTCTGAAAAGAGCCCCCTGGTAACGTGACTGAGAATAACAAAAAGAAGATTCAGCTTCACACGCTTTTTGTGTACAATAACAGTACTGCCCGAGTAGGGCTTTACCTGGTTTTATAGGTTTGTCTTCTGTAAGCACATCACTCAAGGAGACTGTCAAGAAATGATACTTGGGCTTCTGCCAGCACCAGAATGTCTTCCTCTTTGTAACCAAGCTGAGAAGCTGCAGCTTGTCCGAGGCGTTCAAGTGAGAGACAGGGATTAAGTCACCTCCACTGTCTGTTTCTCTCACAAAATTCTTTGTTGCTTTTGCAAACATCTTGGAGAATTGTTTAGAGCCTGCAAGAATAAATCTATTTTTTAGAACTACAACAGGAAAGTACAAATATTTACATTTTCACTTTAAGAAGTTCTGCACAGTATTAATATAGGAACAGTTAGTGTTTTCACCCCATCTTTGCCACTCTGAGCTGGGAATCATGACACTTCAAGCAACTTCCCTCAAAGTAAAAGAGTTTTCACAGTAACAGATAAAACAATTTTAGTTTAAATTTTAAGTAAGCAACAGTGAATAAGAACAATGCACTGCAAACATGATATGGAAGGCTTAAACATTACAATAATCATGAAATTCATGAGCACACGGATAATGAAGACAGCAAGATATATGAGAAAGGAAATATTGAAATCTACAGCTGAACAATCCTTCAAAGAACACCCATGGAAAATTCATTTGCTACGGAGGAAAACAAACAAACAAAAAAACCCTTACATAACCTACCTGAAGTTCTAAGAAAAAGTATCCAGTAATGAACACCCTGAGGAGACTTCTGAGGATCAGAAGAACACAGGTGCAGTGGCAGAGGATTCCTGCCTCTCCACCGATTCCTTCGTTTATTACCTAACATAAAATTGTCTTATTCCATAGAAGGTAATTGGATATTATTCATACAGATTATCTTGATTGCTTTAAGTGTGTTAACACATATAGGGATAGTAAAAATTCCTTTATAAAAAGCAACAAATATTGCTTTTTATACTGGCAGCTTTGTGACTAAGTTTTCTTTCTGGATTCTGCCCCTGGAAAGTCCTGTTCCCTTTCTTTCCCTTCTGAACCTTTTACCTCCAGTGTTTTCCAATTTTCTGGTTCCCATTAGAGTAACTACAGCTAAATGAAATGTTGCTTGCAACTGTTATTCATATCTGCTAAACAGCTACTTATTCTAGCTCTTAAATTTGTCTTAAAATTAAAAATACTGGCATCTCTTCTTTCATAACGTTTCCCTTACCCGAAGCACTGCATTTTGCTGTATTAACAAGAAAGTTGACTTAACTCACAGAAAAAAATGGTAAAAATGACCATTCAGAAGTGCTAAACATGCAAATCTAAAAAACTTTTTTTAGTCTAATCAGATTTTTTTTCCAGCCATTTTACTTAGTATTTCTACTTTTTTTTTTTTACTTTTTTTTTTTTCCAGTTGGCAGTATTCCTTTGAATCCTCCAGCTGATACTGTAAAGTTCAACTATGAGCCTAAGATGTCCTAGCTGCCCATTTTGTTTCTTTAAAATAGGTTACCCACATGTTTTTCATTAATTAATCACCTGTCCTGCTCCAAAGAGATTAGTTAGACTTGTCCATTACAAACACAGGCCAGAATTAGCTAAGACAGATTTCAAACAACCAAAAAAGATATTGCAGTGACCATTCACAACTGAGGGAAAATGGCAAACCAATATACTAGCAGTTGGAATACAGGCATCATGTTTTAGTATCAGTTGGAGGAGAGAAGAAAACCCTTCTTTGCAGATGGAAGCTTAGCATTCCCCAAATCCCATTTCAGATAATATTTCACACAGTATTTACCAATTCACGTTAAGCTTCCTATGAAACCCCCATTGCCCACTCTTAGTTCTCCACATAAACAAGTAAAGGGCATTTCCCAATAACATTTTGAGGGAAAGGACTGGAACAATGTCAAAGTCTCCTAACATTTTACTCAAGTCTTCTGTGGCTTTCATTATAAACAGAGGCTGCAACAAACTCACAGCACAGTCTCAGCTATACACCCTAGGAGTATTTCCACTGACCTTCTTTTTCCCTTACCTTTTCCTAGGCTCTAAACCAAGTTTGATTTTTGCATTCTTATATTTCTTCTCCATAAATTTCCCCCATTTTAATCTCAGTGTAATGTAGTTTTACTAAGCAATGTAGCTCTACTGCAGCAGAGAAAAAATAAAATTAAAAAAAAAAAGATAAAGAAAACAGCAAGGGTTGAGGGTTTGGGGACTTCTTTTATATGACTTTATATTTCACAACTAACCAGATGACTGATTTGTAATGAAGGGGACCATCATCACAATTTGCCCTGCATTAGCTGCTGTTCCCTTTCTTCAAGCATTTCTGTGCTTTATATGATTGATTGCTCATTCACTCTGATCCCATTTCTACACAATGGACTCACGTGGGCATACTGTCTTAAATGGAAAAGGCCCCCTAATTCTAAAGAGCTTATGAGAAGAGAAATTGGAGAAGAAAAAAAAAAAAAAAAAAAAAAAGCTGTTGTGATTTGTCTTTCTGTTCCACACTCACTAAATCTCATGAGAAGAACCAATGACACCATTCTATAAAACTCCTTTCTGATTCATGGTGGTTTGACTTCGCAAACAGTTACCAGGCTTTTGATGGGTAAAAAGAATATCTGAGAAAGACCACAGAGTGCACATGAAAACTGCAGAAACTTACGAGGTAGGATACCTGGTATTGTCTTTACAATCAGGATGACAATATCAACATCTCCTACACTTCACTGCATTGGCAATGTCTTTGCAATGAGTGTATTTGCTGGTGCAGCAGTACCATAATAATATTCTATCCAAATTACATCTCTTTGGGTATTGTGCCTTTAATGTTCATTATAAAATGCACCCAAGTATCTTGTTTCACTTGTTCACAAAAAGACAGAGTACTGGGAGTTAATGCAACTACCAGAATCGAGGGCATCCTGACCAAATGCTCACAGAGTGGTTACAGACACAGCATTAAGAAAACTCTCATTTTGCTGTTTCTTGCTCTGAAAAGCTTTGTTAGAACCATGCTTGGTTTGTCAGAATTACAAAGGAAGGTATCAAAGCTGGTAGGAAAAGCCTGTCAGAGTGAATTCACTCTTGCAGATTGATAGTTAGGTGTGAAAGCAGAAAAGGATGGAGGAGTAGCTTCCTCGCCTACCGAAAAATTTTAAATTAGCCTGAACTTGGGCTATGGGCAGATTATTCAATGAACAGGATGAGATCATGTAAAGATATTTACATGATATTTATAGCAACTTTACAAATTATTTAAAGAAACAAACCTTACCCTGCTTCTTTCATTTATTACAGCTCCGTAACTCGATATAGTAGATCATTAAATCTGAAAACACATTTAATGAATAATCAGATTTTACCTTTCTCAGCATAGAAGAGCAAGTTCTGAACAGCTGCCCAATATTTCTGACATTCTGTATACACATGCACTTTACAAAACATACCAATAAAACCTCCCAAACCAACACCTTTTTTCCATCCAATGTAAGATTACCCAGAACACCAGGCACAGTCCACAGGCAACCTGGGAAGTGAGTGGACTACCAAACAGGTCACCTTTTGTCGTAAAGGCATGCTAAGGACAACTCCCACAGACCGAAGAGGCCCAAGCAGTAGGCATGCAGTCAGAAGAGCTGCCAGACTTTAACTTTACCATGTGTCACCCTCTGAATTCTAACCAAGTCAGAGCTTGTCCTGAACGGCTCCTGAAGTCAGCAAGAGATGACAAGCAGTACGTGTATTTTATTACAAAGCCTTATTTTTGCCTGCTTTCTAGGCAAGTTATATTTAAACAAAAAGCCACAAAAGCTCACAAGCTCTCTCTTCCGAGCCTTGAAGATCTTCCAGCACGTGCCTCTGATGACTTGGTGCCACACAACCCACCCTGGATTTAACATGTCCAACCACAAGGACCATGGTGCCCTCACCCCAGGGACAGATGCCACCATCCCATGAGGTCCCATTTTGGGGAGTCCCGTCTCACAGCACCCCACAGCTGCACACCTGGGGATGCCGGCCCTGAGGGATGAGGCGCTTCGTGTGGGCACACAGCCATGTGCCGCCCTCACCAAGCCTGGCACTGAGGCAGCTGCAGCAGGCACCCAAGGGCTGCGCTTCCCCTCTGACACTCACGCACCACGCATGATTTGCACTGATTCAACCTCTAGGGTTTGCGGTTTGGGCTTTGGGTTTTTTTTTCCTTCCTTAAAGCAGCCGGGTGGCACACGGGCAGGCACGGAAGGGAAGCCAGACCCTGGCTTATCCCCAAGGCTGCCACAACGGTGCTGACAGGGGTGGCCCTGCGCATATGGGGCTGTGGACCCCACTACTGCCCCACTCCCCCAGCCCTCTGGCGGGGAGAAGGGGGCTCAGTAGGGGCACTGCTGGCACCACCAGCCCCTCCGCCTCCCTGGGCCCACCCCGGTACTCACGGCTGCCCCGCTGATCCCCGCCGCCGCGCCCCGGGGATGCACCGCGCCGCGCCCCAATGCGATGTGAGGCGCAGAGGGCAATGCCCCGAGGGGAGCCTGGGGCAGCACCAGGAGCAGAGGGGCTTCTGGTCAGCTCCGAGGCACCGCAAGCAAGGGCGAGCACGGGCGGCACCGCGGTGGGGTGAGGCAAGGCGAGGGGGAGCAAAGCCCCGCCCGGGTGCCCGCGCCCCGGGACGCGGGGGTGAGGCGGGACCGAGCGCCGCCGCCATTTTATGGCTCAGCGGCCGCCGCCCAGCACACGGCTGCGGGGTCTGGCACCCTGAGGGGGCTGCTGTTCGCCAGTGAAGCCCCAAAGCGGCTTCCACAGAGTCCCTGGCTCCATCGCCTTCCTCCTGGATGTCTGTGCCCCTCACCTTCCTCAGGGGTTGAAGGGCAGCTGCGCTGGGGTCTGGGCTGCTGGTCATGGTGGGCTCTGCCTGCTGAGCCCTGGTGCTGGGGGTGTCCGTGCAGCAGGGACCCCCGTGTGGTGGCATGCCCCTGACAGGGGCTGAGGTGGATTTGGTTGGATTTTCCTGTCAGCTCAGCCACAGGAGGCGACAGTTCATTTTGCTGGGTTACTTCCAGTCACATAACAAAGGCAGCTTTTCCCTGAGAACTGCCAGATGATGGCATTTTATGACATAATTACATACAAAATTCCTGAGATGTCCTCTCAAACCTGACTGGGATCATTGACAGTCAGAGGATCAGCAGCTTGTATATGAAATCTGCTGGAGGCAATGCCCCTGCCGTGTGCGGCTGCAGATTTGCAACGTTGAGGTCAATGCTGTAGGCATGGCTGGAGTCCAGTCAAAGCCCCAGTCCAAATGGGAGTTCCCAAGACAAGTTTTCTTCTTCTCAGTCTGGTTCAGGCCTTGAACAGCACTGCAAAATGAGAAATGCGGTCAATGGAGTGTGGTAGACAGGTTTATGAAGTGTAGTGTAATACAGTGAGCTCTGTGACTATAGCTCACCTCTCTGAAAGCAAGGCAACACCAGAATAATAGAACTTGGGTGCTTATGATAGGACTGACCCAGGAAGAAATTGATGGAAACATAAGGAGTAGTTCTTCAAGATATTTACTGAGCATTAAGGAAATATTTTTCAAGTGAACCGTGCCACAAGCCAGGTCCTTCGCTTTTAGGTCAAAGAGAGAGCATTTGGGACTAGGGGGGATAGTCACACATGTTGAATCACCATATCTTAATGGAGTAAAGCCTGGCCTACGGAAGAAAAGTTGAAAGCTGGATGCCCTTAAATTAACAGTCCTAAGCGAGAGGTAACAGTGAATGTATATTGTACAAGTAGTTATCCATTCTGATAACTACATAAATCATCCAAAACTTCCAGTTAATTTTAGCAGATATTAGTCTGTCATCCCTTTCTGTTTCTCCTAAGTGACGCCCTCAGTAAATCAATGATAAATAGATTTTTCTTCTTCGGCTTCTATGGGCTAATAGAAATAAAAATAAACCCACTCTTAGAGCCTCATCATGAGAAAAAGTACCTTCAAGTCCTCAGGAGATCTCTTTCTAGGATCAGCACCAAGTTGCAGGATCACTAGCTCCAGTCATAATCTCCTGCAGTGGCTAGTAGCAGCACATTTCCTCAGTAATCACGTGCTTACCCGTGGAGTGGCAACATGTCATTCATTTCCAATGCAAGTGCCTGCTAAAGCAGATTTTGAGAAATCACGCCAGGAAGTGGCACTGAACCACATTGCCATGGAAATGTTCTCTGGGGAGGGAGGAGACGAAAACAGTGAAACTTGCCAGTCAGTTTAAGGATGTTACTGGTGGTTTGGTGTGCACCAAGTAAGGGGTGCCTGCACCAAGGAAATTTCTTTTCAAGATGGACACAAGCCAGCATAAGATAGTTTTAAGATGCTTCACATTAATTAGAAGAGACAGAACCTGGTCTGGGCATTAACAGACACTTTTGGGGCCGGGCAGCAGCTAACCTAAAAGTTTCAAAGGCTGATATCAAAACTGGCTGCAAATGGGACACATTCAGAATTGAACACATGCCTTGAACCCTCAGTCTTCGTGAAAATGCTCTTCAGGTATACTGCACAGCCAAAACTTGCAGCACACAGTAGTTTCATGACTAACTGGGAAGTCAGCAGGGAGAATGTAATATTAGAGAAATACATGCGAGTGTAGTCTGCACTGCGATCTGTCTGCCACACAGATGTGAATCTGTGGAGCCAAAACATGAAGTGCATCACTTCTGCATTAGAAGGTCCTTTTGCTTTAGAAGATCCTCTTGTAGAACGTGCAGGAGAAAACCAGAAAGTTTTGCCTGTGTGACAAACTGCCTTTGGAAACAGGCAAGATTTGGCTATCTTAGTTAAGTAAGTAAAGTGGGACAGAAAAATTACACAAGAACTTCACAGCCATAACTTAAAAAATGAATAATACACATCACCTGTGTTATAAATGAAGTCTCAACTCAATCTGAATTTAGTAATATTTATAAAAGAATATTTATAAAAGGTATAAAAGGCAAGTAAACAGTGCTGAGTGTGCGAGAAGTCTACGCTCCACCAACATGCACACACGAACATCAAACATCCTAAATATACAAAACATTGCTTTTACATACTGAACCCGAGTTGCCTATACAATCATAAAAGGTAACAAACAATCCTTTAAGTTCCATGACTTAACAGTATCCATTTTCCATTCGTTTTGAACAATATGTCTTGCTTTAAGTTGTCAAGAAACTCGGTCTTTGGGCCTTATGTATCCCGTTCTTCCCGAATCGAAGAAAAACATATCAGTATCCTTTTCACGGCCTGGGTCAAAAGGCACGTCCAGGTCAGCAGGGGGCGGAACAGCAAAAGCCTGCGATCGCTGTAGCGTTAGGGGGGGCCGATGGCGTAGCAGTCGGATCAGTAAAGGAGCCCGCAGCTCCCTCACTATCAGGCAAACCACACGTGTCTGACTGTGGCACCACAGGGCTCTTTAAGGCCTTAGAGACTGCTCGCCAGGTGCCGAGCAATCCCACTGCAACCTTGTCGTTTTTAGTTGCGGAGTCCCACACCTTGACCTCAGTTTGGTCCCATGTTTCAGGCTCATAAACTGTCCGACTGTTAATAAGGAGAATAAGCTGTAAGGTTACCAGGACAGTCTTTGTTCCTAAGGACGTATGATTCCCCATAATGCGCAGCTGCTTACCAGCGAGGGGCAGCTGTGTGCACGGCTCCGCTTCTCTCAGCTCGAGCTTCTTCTCAGCTCCGGTGGTGCCTTTTTTTATCTTGAGGGCAGGCTCCCCTCTTATACCCTTCTCCCCACAGCAGTTCTTTTCAAAACAACTTTTCATTGGTCAAACAACTTTGCAAATAACAGCAACGGCAAACGCCGAGAAACTCCTATGCCTTAACGACTGGAGAACAAGCAACACGAGTCTGCATGGCATCTCCTGAATCACCCTTCTTTGTTCCCTCTAAACTCTTTTATATTCCTGATGGCCTCATCGTTAACAGTCTGATGTTATCATCAACCACGGGGCTTTCTGACCCCCATGGCCACACTCAAACATCTCCCCCTTTTTTACTAATATCAACCATCTTCTCGACGCGAATTACCACTCTATATATAACACCTGTAAGTAGTCACCCACCCGTATGACACAGCAGCTACTAGGCTGATAGGAAAAAAGCAGAATAGCTGCATGCTCTTTAAATATCTCTGTGAAATTCCTCAGACATGAGACTAAGAAATCATTGAGCACCACCAGGTGTCAGCATTGCAAAATGGTTATTCCTACCAGTTACAGAAGTCTGCACCCTTTAAGCACTATTTATTAGATTTACTTTTTTCAGTGTGTGTGTAATGGCATAATGGGTTCTTATATTTTCCAGTCATTGACATTAGCATAGGGTGTAAGTCTAAAATTGTCTGCAAAGGGGATTTTCTTAAATAGTTGGTTTTTGTCTCTTCAGCTTAAAAACTTTTTAAAATGCTTTCACAGGGTTGGCATTAAGAGCCATACTAATGGTATATTGTCCATCTAATGGTCCTTGTAGCCATCATGGAGTCGTTTTAGGCTGCAGCAGCAAGAGATTGCATACTAAAATTCATCCTATTGAAATGTCAGGAGGTTGTCCGGAGCTCTCTGTTGTTGCATGCCAGGCTTTATTTAACCCCTCGTACTGGCTACAGAAGGGCCTGTTGGCTTCAGTTCTGTGGAAAAAATGCAGAAAAGGAAGTGTGAAATTATTTACAACAAAAAAAAGCAAGGACACTTGGTGACGCAAATCTTTTTAAAGGTGTCCAGCATCATATGCCAAATCACCACGAAAAGAATGAACTCCTTTTCTTTTCCTGTTCATTTCCTTTTGCAGGAATAAAAATCTGAACAGGTTTGTTTGTTTGTTTCAAATTAACTAACCAGCCTCATTTGTATTTTACATTATGACTCATCTGCTGTTTTGGTGGGATGTTCTCCAGTTTTCACCTTCATTCACATTTCACATTCAGTGCTGAGAGACATTTCTTGCTGCAAACATCAGCCTTCTCGCTGTCCCACTGGTTCGGCTGTCATCAGCCCCTTCCAAAGCACCAGCACTCAGTGACAGGCTTAACAGTAAGTTACTGAATCGTGCTTAGTGGAGACCTGTGGGAGGGCACAGAAAGCCAGAAGGGACCATGAGAGCTCAGAGTAGCCAGAAAGCCTTTCTGCTGCATTTCTCCACCCCTTTATGTGAGCTTCTGCCCATTAAGTTCTTCAGGAAGGCAGTGGGAAGGCAGCATCTTTAAACATTTGAAGATTTTGTCCAGGAGATGAGTTTGGCCACAATTTAGAGGTGATCTATTTCATTGTCATGTGCATCTCTGCTGCTTTTATGGAACAGTACGAGGAAAAAAGGGGTTCAGTAGTGGATCTTGTAGTGCCATGAAAGGAGCAACTGGAGAGTGCCACACAGAGACACACAGAAGGGTCAGACAGACAGACATGTTCGGTGTAACTCAGCTCTCGATGTCTGGAGTATTATCAGCATAGAGAGAAATGGTGCTACGTTTACCTTTCCGTAGAAAATATCTGGCACAGGACTCACCTCTGTCACTGAAAAAAAACCTTCTCTCTGCTATGACTGTATTTTAGGGTGGCTGTAACTGTACAAAGATCATCCAGTGAAAACCTTGTGATCATTTGATGATTTTCCCATAATTTTAGGAAATCGTTAGAAAAGTTAGGCTAGGATCACGTCTAACATATTGTGGTTACCAAAGGAATCATCTAATGATGCCTCCAACAATAACACGGAAGGCAGTTTGCATGAAGCTGCACAAACTAAAGGCTCCTAACTTTAAAATGTAGATTAGATGGCAGCTACAGAACTTTGTTTCTTTTATGACAATGGTAAATGAAGACATAGGAATAGATAACATTTTTTTGCGTGTCTCAGGATTCTTTTTCCATAATAGTTTATTATGAACCATCTGGCCTCATTAATGTTTTATCGAAGACCATCTGGCTGTGGTATTGTTCAAGCTATTCAGCAGCAGAACTTCATCATAAACTAACCAAAAGGAATGGCTACTGAACTGTTGTGTAAAAGCCCCAAACTTTTATGGAAGTCCTATGTAAACACAGTTCTTTTAAAAGCATATTCTACATTAAACTACAAAAGTGTAGGAAAGACATGAGAAATTAAATCTAAAAATATTTTATTGCTCTTTAATTTGATTAATCTTAAAATTATCTCTTTGTTTCTTAACTTTCTTCCTTTTTTACAGCTTTGGCTTTTGAGCAGTTGGAAAAGGACCTTTAAAGTTAAATGACTCATTGTATTAAAGTAAGAAATATTAGGATTCCTTCTTAAAAATGTTGCAAGTAGAGGACATCTGTCATTGAGCCTGCAAAACATGAAGCCCTACATCTTTTTATCGCTGCACATAGACCTTGCAGAGTGTAAGCACTTTGGCAGGGTTCTTTGACATGCAACTGTACAGCACATCGCAGTATTTAAAGGACAGTTGCACAGCACCTAGTAGGAATGGCAGCTAGGTAAAGCTGACTGTAAGTGATTGCATAATATAAAATTGATTTAATAAATTATATCTCATCTCATTGTTCTACTGGTACATTTTCAGATCAATAAAAATATGATCCTAAAATTAATGCAGTTCATATTGATTTTGTTACTTACAGGCAAACTACAGGCTACAGGGGGTGGAGGAACTAAGGAATGCATGTCTAAAGGAAACACGGACAGTGTAGGACAACATTGGCAAACCAAGAGGAGCTAAGGAATCCACAGGGAAGAGTCTATGACTGCAGTTGTCTGTAACAGGGAAATATCCTTGATCAACTCCCAGCTTTTCTCCTGGTTGACATGAGTGCTCTTACATGCTCTGAAAGGATGTGTGTGTGTGCACAAACATCTTCACAGTTATCCAACTACGGGAGCAAATTATTTGCACAGTTTTCCAAAGAACCCGCAGAGGACTGCAGTTCCTCCCAAGACAGCAGGCCGGCTGGTGTTTGTGTTCCGTTGATACAGAACTGGAGCACAGCCGTAGTCAAACCTTGCAAAATGTTCCGAAGCTAACATTAATATTTCATTGAATAACACCAGATGGGTGTTTTCATCTCCTGCAACATTTCTAGCAATAGCTTCATTGTGATTTAAAACAAATTTTTGTGTCTTCGTTTTGTTTTTTGAGGTTCCTTTGTTGTATTTCCCAATTATTCTACAGCTCTGTGACCTCCATTCTCACTATGTGTTGTCAGCTCAGTCTCTCTTTCAGAACTGAACTATGACTGGAATTCCTGTTCCGGCGCAAATTGAAAGGAGTCTTTCCAGAAGAATAAAGTAAGTGCATTTTTTTCAGTACTTACAGAGATGGAAACAGAGAAATTGGTTTTGAGAGCTCTGAAGCAGGCCATGGCTCACACAAGAAGCAGATGCACTGAGGAGATGACTGCAAATGGCAAAGAAACCAGAATGTCCAGAGGAGCTGTGAGGCCATGCTCCTCAGATCATCTGGGGCAGGAGCTGCCAGGGACCATCTGCATCATCTGCTGTAGAAATGCACATGGAAAGGGAGGACCAAAGGAAAAAAAAAACACACCCTGTTTTGCACAGGGATGATAATTCAGACAGTAGGCGAAGAACATACTCATTTTCCTGCTCTAAAATGAAGCAGGGCGAGAAGAAAACAGTTCTTTTCAAAACAAGGAACAAGGGCTGGCAAGCAGCTCCAAAATGTGTGGGCTGCTAGTTGTGTGGATATTGATGCTATTTGTTATATCACAATTACATGTATAGACCAGGTAGTCATTATGCTGGAAAAAATAATCACCTACAAGACAATGTGCCGGCCTGTTCTCTCACAATTGAAAATATTATTTTTTTTTGTGCCATGGGACTGAGACCTTTGTCCTTGCTCCTTGTGCTGCCCCTGTTTGTCTGAGTGACACATCGCTTTCGGTGATAGCATCTGTAAGGGGTGGTGCAAGTAACCTGGGGTGGATGACTTTCTTATTCTCAGAGCCTTCCTCTTTGCAGCTGGGAGGCAGGAATGCTCTTCTTGTTACAGAATTGTTTGTAGTCACTTAGGTTTTACTTGGTTCTTCCAGAGTTACTCTCCAGCCTCACCAGCACCAATATACCACAGTGTGAGCAATGCAACTTGAAAGAGAGAAGGAAGACCAGCTGTATCCTGCAAGGAAGTGTGAGTACAAAAGGAAACCATGAGCAAACAGTGCTGGCAACATGTGAGCTGCTCTCATTCTTTTCCCTAGGACCTCATGACTGCAAACTTCAATACCGAGAAGCTTATTTCAACAGTATGTGCTCTTCCCTCTCATTCCTTCCCCCCATCATTTCAAACAAAACAATTCCTGTTGTTATCTGCATTGGAGCCAGCATTAGAGAAGAAAACATTCACACGAGCATCAGTTTAGGAAGCTCTGTGGCTAGATAAAATACAGTGGAGCTCCTACTGTAGCTTTTTTTTGTGATGCAGCACATCTGAATATCTTTTCCAGTTTCTGGTATCCACAAAAGGTAAGAATGTAGTATCACTGAGTTCTCTACCCTCCACCAACTTTGGCTGAAGTATTATTCTCCCCAAAACAAGGAAAGGGAACAGGTTAAGGATGGGCTAGGCTCACCAACTTTTAGTACCTAGAGAACTCCAAAAAAGTCAAGCTTATCCTAACTAACCTACTGTCAGTGCTCTTTTTCAGGCAAAGTTCTCAGTAGATATTTCTCCTACAACAGGACTTCAGAGTTTGGTGCACTATTTTTGAACTTCCTATGAAAATTGGTTTTCCCATCCCCCTAACCTGTTTAGCTATTGTACGGCTCTAGTTGTTTTCACAAGATTTGTTTCACAGACTGAAGTGCAAGTAGCAAACAGTGATACAAGTAGGATGATCTCTTGACTTCACTCCATCTTCAGTTTGACAGTGGCTGAGATGATAGCAAACATTAGAGTAAACAAAACAGTAAATCTCTCTCAGCTTTTAGACAGGTTCTCATCTATTGATAAATCTACATAATCTTCCTTGCTCTAGGCAGCAATCAAGGCATTGCAGACATACCCTCATAAAACCTCAGAAGGAAAAGATTTCTCAAGGCCTGTACTGCAATAATTCAAAGTAGTTTTACTGCAGCCTTCATCAAGGCATCTTTTCTTTTACATGTGTAAAGAAAAGAAAAAAAAAAAGAAATCTGTAATTTAGGAAGTCAAGTTTTTATTAAATAAATACTTTATAAAGGAAAACAATGTTAACTATGCAGAAAATTATATTTTCAATCTAACATCTGGTCTTGCTAAAATAGCAATTGAAACATAGCTCAAACAAAATCCTAAAAGAGAAATAGTGCCCTAACAGAGAAAGCCAAGTAATTCCCTAAGTCTATGAAATTAGAGACAGGAACCTCAGCTGATGCATTCAAACACAACATCTCGTCTTCCAGGAATTTATTATTGTTCCAAGAGCCTATAAAAACTTACATCAATGAATCCACTGAGTCAAATTCTAAGTTAACTTTAGCCTCAGTTATACTCAGCTCAGTAGAGCAATGTTGATTTACTTCAAATGAGGGCTTACACATAGCAAGTTGAAATATATCCCTTGGTATAAAGCAAGCAAATATACAAATTTGTAAGTAGAGAGAAGAAACTCATATCTGGACAGCTTTTAGCCCCTTAAAAAAACAAAAACAAAAACAAAAAAACAAACAAAAAAACCCCACCTAGACTAACCCTACAACTTGTTATGCATCTGCTGCACTAGAAGGGGTATCTAAGTTAAAAATCAACAATCTGAGCATGGAGAGCATTGCTTGCAAGATGAAAGAAATGTAACAGAGGCACTGAAAAAAGGAAGAAGCCAAGATGTGACAGTTACTAAGCAGAGCAAGCTTTGCTCAGCTGTCAATGTTTTTCCTCACGCTATGGTGGTTTGAATCATTTTGCAGTAAGCACTGACTTTAAAATAGAGATTACTGTAAATGAACAGACAACTGAGATTAAACACAAATTGGATGCAAGGTCTGCACGAGCCACATTCACCTTGTACTTCTATAGAGTAGAGAGCATATTTTATCTTAGCACTAACTGCAAGGTGGGAACTTGGCATAATATTAGCTCCAGGGTAAATCATGATAAATTCACCCCATATCCATTTCTCTGTGAGAAAAGTTCCTATTGCCCTCGGTGTTCATGACCAGGGCACCAATAACAAGGATCCCTTGCCATCTTTCTCTCCCTTTTACAGTTATGAAAAAAATACTCACTACTTGTGTAAATTGCTTTTTTTTTTTTCCAGTGAACTAAATGTTAGCTGCTTCAGGTACCACTTAGAGCAGATTAAATCTCTGAAATTAATCAGTAATGAAGTGATTCCCAATGACATCATGATAAGTTTTAAAGTTAAAAGCCCAATATGCTATCAAAACAGCTGGATTTCACAGAACAGAAGATTCTTGCCCACTGTACATGTAAAAGCTGCATTTCTCGTGGCCTTTCTCCTTATCCTGTGGCCTCCTCATCCTGCCACATACAACAACTGAAGATGTTTTGTGGGGTACCAGATTCATTTATCCAATTTTCCCAGCTCTTCCTGGAACCTCCGTGCTTCCTCCTACCAAACCTTTTTTACACATTGAGTCTGCGAGGTGCTGCAGAACTGCAGTCTGGCATTACAGGATGGTCAGGAATTACACTCACTGTACTCCCACATTTTTCATGACCCTAATCCATCTGTATTGTATCTTACACACATATGGTGGGACTGGGAGGCACAGTTGATTGACAGAGTTGTACTAAACCACCATTCTGTGAGGGAGAAAACACCACAGTGATAGTTTTCTTCCAGCTATTTATTTTATCCAGCAAATACTATGTTTCCTTGCTTTTAAAAGTTGTTTTATGGAGAACATGTGGTTTGTGGTTTCCACTTCCATGCTAAAGCATAGCATTTGTGCTGCACATCTGTCTCCTAAAAATTGCTTTTAAGAACCAACTTAGAAGTGTCAATGAATTCCGTCAGCTTACCCCTTTCCCTGCTCCAGTGTCTGGCATAGTAGCCAAGTGGCAGTGCCGTACAGTGTGTGCAGGTAAGTGGTGACCAACTGGAAAATTGCAAAAGTTAACTCTAAGACAGATTGTGGGAGAGATAAATAAGATTTCTAGCAGATGGAAGCTTTCATACTTGCCATTATAGCAGGTATAAAGCTCACAGATCACTACAGCAGCTAAACTTGTTTCAGCTGTCAATAACAACCTTTGAAGAAAGATGCTTACAACCCCTGGGAAAAAGTGAGGGTGCTCTATGACCTTTTGCAAGTCTGATTTATTAACATCCAACTAAATTGGTTACAGAGACAAAGAAGTAAATCAAATTGCACGTCAAGGTGCTCCAACAGTATTACAAATTTTTGCAGTAAGGAATGCAGAAAACAGGAGTGATCCTGACTACAGCAGTTTTTCTCAAAAATCTGAAAGTCAGTGATAATTCTAACACGATACCCTTCTTCATCCTGAAATCACTAATGCCCTATCAAAACAAACAACAATTTCAACATTTAGCAGCTTTGCATATGTAATACCTCATACACGTGGCGTGTTTTCCAACACCGAAACTAGTAAAACACTCAACATAAATACAAGACTGCCTGATTCTCAGGTGTACCAAATATTCTCATAGACGCCTCGAAGATACGGAGCTCAAGGAGCTCATCATCTCATGTGGATCAATCTCCAAAACATTCCCGTAAGCTTTAATACAGTTTTGTTTTGTACAACAGTAACACCATATCAACAATTTCCATTAAAAAAACACACCACCTATTTATTTTTTTAACATACAGCGACTATTTATGTGGAAATTTTTTCTTATTGCTTTCAAAAGCTGCAGCAAGAACAGTACCTAAGAACTGAGCAGTTCAATAATATATTTGGTGATAAGTTACAGTTACTAAACTTCAATAGATAAGCCAGATAACATTTGCAATTTCTTAACAACTCACAGCTGCTGGAGTAAGTTGCACCCACCAGTAGCTAGAAAATAGAAAGGATGAGTTAGTAAACACTGGGAAATTTATTTATAGTAGGCAAAATCCATGAATGAAAACAGTACCAAAAGAACCTTTCTTTTTAGCTTCATTCTTTTGAATAGGACCATCCAACTCTTGCAAGATGCATTCAGTTATGTGGAGAAATTGGGGTTTCATCCTTCGCTATTTTATCTGCATGGTAGGCCAGGTTTTGTACTCTTCAGCTTGCCTCCATCCCCCTCCCCGTTGTATGAGTAATGTACAAAAAAAGCTGTATTGAACAAAATAAGATACACTGAAAATGTCCTGCTCTGCAAAGCTGATCATCTAGAGACACAATAGAACAGATTTATACAAAGCAGATGCGAGAATGTTAATGAGGAATATGCTGAGCAGCTGTAGCTGGATATTTCTGCAGCACCCTTACCGGGCTGTGGTCTGGCTCCAGAGTACAACTGTGACAAAGTCAAGGAAAATGTACAGAAATAGACCATGATGTTTGTGGAAGAAATTTGTAACTGCAGCTTTTAGGCATGTTTTGTCATTTGAAATCCTGTTAGGGTGGGATGTTTTACTATTCTTTGGGATTTATTTATTTTTTAATAAAGAGAAAATGGGACACTGAATAAGGACTTTAAGATACGAGGGGGCCACACAGAAAGCCTAACAGCACTGTAAACAGTTGAGTGAAACTGGGGGGCCGGGTCTTCATTTATTTAAGACCAGCTTTGAACCTTTGTCCAACCTCAAAGCTGTCCCTGGCTGGATGTTCTGGCCCCGTGAATTTGTGTTCCTCTCTGTCCAGTGGTCTGGCTTCAACAGCCTGACACTCTTCAGGGACAGTTTAATCAGTAAAGTGCCAAAAAATAAGGTGACCGAGTTTGCAACCACCAAGACCAAGTTTGTTTTCATACTGACTTGCCACCTCCTCCAGGGGCCAGGTTTTAACAGAAGCCAGCAACCCAGCTTCAGGTCTTTCAAATAAGGACCAGCTGATTTTCTAGGCTCTGTATGAAGAACCTAAGTACTTGACAGGATCTGTATTTCAAAAACTATCCAAAAAGGTTGACAGATGTTGGCAAACTAACACATAAAGCATAAATCTGAGAGCAAATATTAGAAAAGGGATGCAATGAGTAGTGGTGCAGTCTAGTTCCACTCAGTCTAAACAGCATTTCATCCTTCCAAGAGTAGCGTCCTAAACAAGTTACCCTGTTGTTTCATAACACCAAATCTCTGCACCAAAATCAGAACCTCAGTGTCAAATCTGAAAATTTGAGAATACAGCTGTGGGTTTCTATTTCTATGATTACTATTTCCTCGGGCTTTTTTTAATTTTTTTTTTTTCCTCTCTCTTTGCTGATTTGAAAACTAAGTAGTGGTTTAACACCCAAAGGCGTGAGCTGCTCCATCCCCTTGACGTAAATTTATAGTAAGCTTTTCACTTTGTGAAGGGGTACAGGAGGGAAGGGAGAGCTCGATGAGTGGTGCTCAAACTGCCTCCCCAAATCACATTAAGTAATGTTTACAAAGTCATCAAGTAAGAGTGCTAAAACAGCAGGCAATGGTCAACAGGAAATTCTAGGACTGATCCACTGAGCTGAACAGTTTGGGAGTCACTGCTGCGCATGAAAGGATGCAGTAAGTTGCTTGCTATTTTCTTTCTAGTACTCAGGGTAGAAAGGCTCTAAATGTCAGTCACTAAAAACAACATATGTCTTAGTATATTGCAGAAAGCTAATGTAAGTTAGGCACTCTAACACAGCTGAAGTTTTTGGAAAACAATTACTAAAATGTCATTATTTTACCAAGAATAACTATAGATTGTATTAAGGTTTGTGAATGATGAATATATATTATATATATATATATTTATAGAAATACACAAGTAACAGAGACATTTTTCTTCCACTTCTTAATATACAGTTGTCAGAAGCTTAACAACTACACCAACTGCTTCGCACAAAGGTAAGCAGGGACAACTATATTGTAGTTGGAAATGTGGGGTCAGAGGATCATTTGCAACTGGTTACACCAGGTTTTCAGATGCGTATCACAGATTTACAAAAGGAGTTCTTCTGAAACAATTTCCCTTTGTTTATCTAAAAAATGCACCAGGCTCTTTGTGGGCATTATTTTACAGAGGAAGATAGTAAAATTCTGAGTTTTGCCTTCCTGCTACGGGAATTTTGTCAAAGGAAACAATTTTCTATAAGGCACTTCCCAGCCCAATTCTCCCTGTCATTAAGTAAATGTCTTTTAGACATTTTGGATTGGAAGATACAAGACAACAGCACCAGTCTGACTTCTCAAAAGTCATGACTCAAACACCCCAAATTAAATGAGTTTTTGTTTAACACCCACAGATTTTAATGCATTACGGTTCTTTATCTCTCTTGTTGCCTCTATTCCTTAAATTTTGAAAGCTATCAACTATTAGCTCATATGACATAGTAGGGGAAAATCCACTCCATATGTAGAAAATTCAAACCCAGCAATCAGATCAGACAATAATCACAATAGCTGCCAAATATGACAATGAGCAAATTTAATGTATCCTCCATAAATTTTACTCCCTTTCTTAAAAGCTTTTTTTTTTTCCCCTTTCTCCTACCTCCTTTGTTGTTAAATGTGTGTAATTTTTCATACAAATGGTAATTACCAGCAACAAGGATAATTACAAATATCCACTCATTTCTGTGCCAAGTTTTAATAATACAAGAGTAAAACAGAAAGGCTCAAGCCATGAAGAGAGTCTCATTTTCCTTGAAAAGCCAAACAGTCCCCAGAGGTTAAGATTTCCTTCAGAATCAAAGCATGGGTTTTATTTTCATACTGACTTGAACCTTGCCTTGCTGTAAGCTGCTGGAGTGCTAGCTGAATCTTTAAAAGACACATTAAACAGAGAGTTATGCTAACATTTTTGGTAATAAATTACAGAAACGATAGTGAACCAGAGTTCCTGGGCCAAGTGAATAATGGCGAAGAAGCATTTGATTGTAAGACAATGAAGCATCAAGGTAACAGGAAACAAAATTTAAATATACATCCAAACTGATACCATGGATTTGGTTTAAAATGGAAGTTTTTGTAGTACTTCCTTCATTACATATATTACATGGATCTGCTTTAATGGGTTTTCTTTAGAACAATGCTGTAAGATGTAAAAAAAGTAAAAAAAAAAAAAAAAAAAAAAAAAAAAAAAAAGGAAAGGAAAGAAAGTAAGCTTTTCTAAGGTACCAGTCCTTCTAAGAGCAACCTTTATGCATGTATTGTCCATTTGTTCCAGTCATAAGCCAGGTAAACATGCCAACAACATTTATCATAGATAGGGTGTATTTTCTATTGTAGAAGTGGCATGTAAGAAAAAAATGAGGGTTGTGGTGGATATAGATCTAAACTTGAAAAGTGTTTTCTTGCAAGAGAGTCACAGACACACAGAACAGACTTGAAGAATGAGTCGGGCTTGAGCTGCAGATAGGCAGGAGTGCAGTTAGTTCACGAGCACTGCGATTTCATGGAAAAAAAAATAAATAAAATTGCCCATCACTATAATCTTCATTCAAAAGTGCTAATTCTGCTACATTTGTTTCCTGGTATATTTTGACCTATGGTTTCATACTCTTGCAAATCTACCCAAATGTATAAAATTACAGGAAAGAGAAGCAATTGATTTAGTGCAAGACACTTAATATTTATCTGAACATAACAAACAAACAGAGGAAGATCAACAATTCCATACATTTCTCCATAAGGCAGATGGTCATTTTTTAAATATAAGATCTTAAATATGTTGTTTATTTTGAAGAGGTAGAAAATATCAAAATACTAAGAAAAAAATACTAGATTAAAACAATCAGTTTGCTTACTTTTTAAAAAGACTTTCTGTTGCAATTTTTAGGTTAATAAAAACAAATGAAGCTATGGAAGCACAGGATTTTGTGCTCTGTATACACATTACTTACTGGAAAAAGAGAGAGCTGCTTCATCTAGTCAGTGCTCAACCATTATATACAAAAGATCTCCTCCTCTTGCCCTGTTGGGGGCTATAAATCTGAAGATTCCCAGTGGAAAATGTTGGCGATTCCTGAATTTCTAGCACTGCATTTAGCCAGGTACACTTATACAGCCATCAATCCACTGAAGTAAGCTCAGAACTACTGCTTCCATAACGCTAGTAAGAAAGCTAATAGAAACCAAAGCTTATTTGAATCTTTTCCACAGGCAGCAAGGGATCGTGCTCAGATTTCAGCACCAACTGATAATGCATTTTTAGGAATTTAGACCAGCCCAGAGACAGCTGAACTACTCATTGAACTGTGGAAGCCTACTTAGAGTTTGAGTTACTAAGGCTTACGCTCATTTCTCAGCACAGCTAGGAGAAGCCAATGCTACTGTCTCCAAAGCAACTCAATAAGGCATAAGTTAACGCAGAACTGACATTACCAACACACCTTGGAAAAGTAGTGTAAAAGCTCCTCTTTTCCCTCTAGTTGTTAACATTCAGTGCTATTTATTAAATATTTTATAAAAAGAAGTTAGGGTATTTATACATTCAAACAATCATTGCAATAGAGTAGAGAAAACAAATGAATTATCATATCCTAAAGTAAGCACAATTCTGGAGATATGCACACTTGCACACATACAACCCCCACACACATATATTATATGTGTGTGTGTAGAGATATATATATATATATACACATATATTTATATATACTTCTTTGAAATAAGATCCAAGAAAACAGCACAGAACATCTTCACTTGGCTCCTCTTTCACCAGAGGACAGGATTGTCCAGTTTGGAAAAACCAGGTTCTTTTCTAAGGTCCATGTAGGTTCCATTGCTCACCCAGGAGTCATCTTTGGATTTCCTAACAAAGATTAAACAGTTGATTATTTTTTTTTTTTTTATGTAAGGCTTGTATTTTCTAGATTCGTTGTGTGGTATAAAGTAGAGGGTTGCACAGATACCCAATCCAGCCCACAAACCAGGTGCAATGAAACTCAGTACAGCATTCAACATAAATCAGAGCTTGTGATTTGTTGGAGGGAGAAATCTACATTGAAAAGCAAAATGCGTGTTTCATATCTAACCTAACATTTGGCAACACTTTTGCTATACAGTAATTAATTTTTTTATTCTGTCATTTAAACCTACAGCACAACTCTCAATTTTTCAAATCCTCATTATAAGGATTCAAATCCTCATCCTTATTTACAATCCTCATTGTGAAGATACAACATAGTATTAGACACTGCTTTTCTCCTGTCTATTTAGCCTGCTGGAAGTAAAGTTTGCTTTTCTGTAGTTAGCTCACCAGTTCCTCAGACAGGCACTGGCCTAAGCCATTTCCTCTTTGCATCTATTTTAAACCTGTGTTCCTCCAATTCTTACTCCTCCTAAGTACTGTATCTATCCAGAAAACAATCAGGATCCCAGATCCTAATTATATTATTATAACTAATTATATATCATAACTATGATACACAAGCCCATAAAACATTCACCTTGGGTCTAACTTTTTCACTGCATCCTCAACAGAGAAGCTGGAGGCCAAAAGGCCACATCCTCACTAGCATTCATTTTTGTCTTTCGGTAGCTGAAGTCACCTGTTAATTGATTTATAACAGGAAGAAACACAGTGCTCTCTAAATCACAATTATCTTGCCATTAAATGGGGGAAACTTTCTCAAAAACATCCCTCAATATGAAAGGTTTCACCTCTGCACACTGCTGCACAAGGCAATCCCACTGAATTCAGCAGGAGTTCAGCAGAGATAATTAAGCTAAAATGACCTATGTCACCTTGCTTGAAAGAATCAAAGGTGCTACGTTTACTCCTCAGGCAAATTCAAACTTGGACCAAATACCATTCACCATCAAGAAAAAAAGCAAAATCAAACCAAAACAAAAAAACCACCACCAACAACAAAGAAAGAATTTAGAAGAAACCTGGGAAAACTGGAGAATGATTTATGGTAATTTAGAACTAGATTTATAATAAACATTTATTGAAATGATGTTATATGCTAATTATTGTATAGTACCTGAAAAATCTAGGCTGATGCTCTAAATTGTTTTCTTCCAGCACCTTCCGTCGTTCTCTCTGTAGTTGCTCAATTCTCTGTTTTTGCATTTCAGCTCCTTCAATATTCCCTTCTTCTAGAAACCTGTAGGAGCAGCAATGATAAAAGACATAGTTGGTGCTTCTGTCCCCATCTTTGTCAAGTCCTCTAGAGCTCCAGAATCTAATCCTTACAGCAGGTGGTTCACAGTGTTTGAAAGGTAAAAAACTACATCTGCAGACAACTACCTTAGCAAAAAGCACTAAAGGAAAAGTAATTCTCACATTAAGTTCAAAGTAATCTTTATATTAGAACCTTTTCATTGGAAGATAGCAATGGTAGAAATTCCACTGCAAAAAGCAAATTCAAGTGCCTCAGCTTCTGGCTATTCAAACACAGTATGCCTAACAACAGAAGTTTTAAAACCACTGTTGAAAAAGCAATTATCTAGAAACTGAAGCATCCAAAACCATTTCCAGAAAACACTGGTCCATAATGACTAGGCCGTCTCTTGTTAACTGATTAAAATGTCTGTTTCAGATGCAGAAGTGATGTAAAAATGGAAGCACACTGCAGGTACCTATATAAAGTAGACACCTGAGCTCAGGGGTAAAATGAGTTTGCAGAAGATTAAAACTACTTGAGGAAGATACATATGAGGGAAACTTCTTACCTTTGGTCTGGCCTAAAACGTGTATCAGTGGATGGAAGTAATGACCTAGTTTGCAGGTCCAGTTCATTTAACTCCAATGCAAACTGAGTAAATCCATACCACTGCTCATAGTCTTTAGGCATAGGATCTACAGAAAAAAAGTACATAAAAAAGTACATTGAGAATTCCAATTAAAAGTGTCTATCTGTAGAAGGACAATATCAAACTCCCCTCAGTCTTTTTTCTTTCTTATTTGTATCTCTGAAGCTGGTCTCAGTTTTGGAGGAATAAGAGGCATCTCATAAGTTGAATCAGGGCACAACTGTGATGAAACACATACTACAATCATAGCCCTTTTTCAAACAACAGTAGACAAAAACCCATGAGATTTGGGAGAACTTCATGGCTCTTGTTACAGAGCTGAGCTATGTAGGCTATCCTCCAATGTTTAATACATGAATCACAATTCTGTACACAAAAACGTGGGGGGTGGGGGTTGTTGTTGTTTTGTTTGTTTGTTCCTCTTCTTTATAGAGTCCTGAATACCTCCTTTATAGCCAGATACGAAAATGAGGGAGAATGAGGAAAAGGCAGGAAGCCATGGGATTAAGATCTGAATATTACTTAAGTTAAATGATTTATTATTCTTCAGGTCTAAATTTTAAACGCTTGACAAAATTCTAATATTCCATACAGAAACAAAAAGAAGTGGGGGCCTAATAAGTGAAAATAAACAGCAATTCTCAAGCAGACTTTAAGTTCTGTATGTTAACCATTCTGGTCACTAACTTGCTCTCCAAATACAGTTCGAAGATGAAGTCGTCCCACAGTATAAACTTTCATGCCACTTCCCAAAGAGCCGATGCACAACTTTCCCAGTTTTATCCATGACACTGCCTTCAATCTCGTGTACATTTGGATTCCAATACTTTGCCTAGAATCAAAAGGAACAGGAGGAAAAAGGTGCGTGAGAGGTCAAGCGCAATATTGGCGTGATATTGCCATGCTGTAGAGTATTTTTCTGAAATGGAAATTATTCATTGATGTGTGCATTACAATATCACGCACAAAGAACTGCTGTTAGTATTATGAATTAGCTAATTAAAATACTACTATTGAGATTTGTATCTATTCTGTCTATTTTTTTAAGGGCAGCACGAGGTGAAGCAGAGATGACTGAATTTTGACCAATGACAGGTAACACTGATTTCTGACATAGCTATTGACGTCCTCCCCAGATTTGTAGAACATAAAAAGAAAACACTGTTACTCACAGTGATCTCCACTTTTGCCAATTTATAATATCAAAGGTATAAAACTTGCAGTCTCTCAATCTAAAATGTGAACTCCAAACATCTGTTGCAGCTCTGCAAATACATTACAGTGCTTTCAATTACGTACCTAAATGCCTCACTTTAATGCTTCTTAGAAAGCACATAGTATTCAGAAGTAGGAAAAGGAAAATGATGATACTCACTTTCCTTCTGGTGCGCATTGGTATGCTGAAGTGCTTAGAGACAAGCCATGCAGACAGGAGCTATGAAAAGCACAGCCTTGCTCCCGCAATTAGAATCAGAAAACTCAGGTTAAGGTAAGACTACTATTATGCTGTGCAAAATTTCTAAGGTTAGAAATTTTAGCATTATTTTAGGTTTTAAATTGATTTTCTCTTTCTAGGAAGAAGGCATCTACTGCTAAAACCTAATTTTAATTTCAGTTATAAGGGCATTTCTTTAGGAAGTTATATACTTTGGCCTTGTACTGAAGCAAAAGTTTTGAAAAACAGCACAAGACCTCACTTAAGCTCTTCCACCTATCTGCACAAGGCTATAGAAGTACATTGTTTGAAATACCCTGCGTAAACTCTGGTTCTACAGCTGCTGGATGAATGCAACCACAGCGCAGGACAATGGCTTAGCAGGATCTGTGCAGTAAACACCTTGTGCCTACCTCTCTTGTCAAACATAGACTAGGTTTTTGATGATATTTCTTCCTTTCCCATCGTCATACTTTTTTTCAGCTATAATCACCTGAGAATTATTTTTTTTTCTCTTGCCTTGCTCTACCTATTGAGCTGCAGTCCATTTAGAGTTCACACTTCTCAGAGAATCACAGGTAATTACAGAACTATAGGAAATCAGCGTGTAAGCAGTTGTACTGGGTTTCAGCAGACAGCATCCACCCCCTGTGGATGCTAGAAAGGGCACTGCCAAAATTGCTGCAGTTCCTGAGTCACCTTTACAAAAGTCAGTTTGCAGTAACAAGTGTCATCGTTAAGATTTTTGATGATGATCTCTCCGTAGTGTTCAATCCATCTTTGTCCACTTAAGATGTTATGGATGCAAGATGTCACCTTGTTCCATGCAAAGTGGTCTTTAAAACTGTAAGAAAATACATACAGGAGAAGTCTCACACCATGTTTAAACTAGCTTACAAACTTTTGAAAAAAAATGCAGAGAACTCAATTAGGAAAAAAAAAAAAAAGTGAATTTAGAAATGGTGAAATTAGAAGAAAAGGTGAATAGAAATCTTTAGTTTTTAATAATGCCTTGGTCTTCTTGTCCCCATATATTCTTCCTTCTTTCACAAACCCCATGAAAACAATCCCATCTCCCAGAATACCCTATTCACTTCTGCTATAAACTTTCATTTTTCTCTCAGTTCTGCCATTTGTATGCAAATCTACATAAGATATCTTTCTCACAGGGATACAAACCAGCACATGGAGACAACATGTGAATCAGAAAATTTTCCAGTTCATCAGCCCACCATGGGTACTACTATGGTAGTTACCTTGCTTCTGAACCTTCACTCATATCATAAAGACCTCTCACTCCACAGCTTAATCTAGCCACTATGAATAAGAGAACACAATACGCTACCTTTTGAATACTATATTGGGCTATTTTTCTATTTTTTTTTAAATAAGGAAGAATAATTAAATTTATAGACTGTCTTTGGAAAACAGATATAACTGGAACACTATTCAACTTTTAGACCTCCATTTCTGCAACCATGCTGGATATAGGCCAGAATTTTAACTGTTGATCTTTAATGGGCTCTTTGAGAAGCCTGCATAGGAACACTGCAGATTTTTCTTTTTTAAAAAATCAGACTATACTCAACACTTAACTATAGTTACTCCAACTGCCTTGGAAAATAAATATTAGATATGCTACTGGTGCTATTTATCACTTATAATAATTACTTAAGCAGTGAGGACAGCTATCAGCTTCAGCTATAGACCTAGACTCCATGGTGTTAGGGTCTCTACAAACACAGGCACAAATATAGCAACAACCCCTGAATTCATAGCTTCCTTTACCATGCAACTCTTCTATGCAACTAAGCTTGAAATTCAACCAGAGTATGAAAATACCAACTTTGCCTTTTTAAAAACACACAAAAGTGTCCACTTTTATTTCATTTTATTTGGTTTGATAACTTTTGAAATAGTTAGAGATTCTGGTCTTTTTTTGTTTGTTTGTTTGTTTCCTTCTCTTTCTTTTTAAACTAAATCATAATCACCAGTTCTTCCAGAGGTCTCATATACACAGTATAGTTTGTCCTCATCTGGATAAATGTAGCTCCAGTGCATGTAAGCATGTGTGTATCTGTGTGCAAACAGCAATATGAGACTGAAGCACTTACGCTGGAAGAGTTACATGTGTTGTACCAACTGGAACAATTTCCATGGACTTTCCCCAGAATTTGTTTTTCCATCTTACATCTGAAACAGGAGGAAGAAAAAAAAAAAAGAGGTTTAGTCAGAGGCATGGGTGAATCAACCTATATCTGGATTCTACTTTATTTTTAGGAAACTCAAAATAATGAAATGCAACATAATAAAGTGTTCAAAGTAATGCTATGGAACTTCTAAGAGCTGCAAGTTTTTTCACATTAGTGGTTTTTTAAATAGAAAAGCACCAGAGTTCTAAAAGTCATCTCTTAAGAACCTTTCAAAAGAGGGGAATTTGAATAAGCTATCAACAGTGTATGTTCATCTGTAATTCAGTTTCTACTGCAGACATTTCAAAAACCCAAGCCAGAATTTCTAATACAAGAATGTAACAACTAGCAACATCCATAGTGAAGAAGCAAGAGAATGCTACAAAGGGCAGAAAATTGGAGAAGGATTTAGTCCAACTTCCCCTGGAAGTTTAACTGGCCTTTTAAAATCTGGTCTGAATCAGAGAAAGAACTGTCCAATTCTCAAGTCATTTCCTCCAAAAAGAAGATGAGAAATCTCAATGAGAATTTATAAAACTTTCTTGAGGCAGTTGTTAAATTAGCAACTTATTTGATGTTGAAGTGAAATAAACATGGGCAGGGAAGCATGGCTGAAAGGGTATGGAGTTAAATTAGGCTAGATAATCAGGCAGTAACTTTGACAACTTCAGAGCTGAGTGGATAGTATCCTTGCTGTATTAGACGCTAGGATCCCCAATTCTATTTGTGAAGCAATTTCAAAATGAGGGAATAATTCATCTCTACTCTCAAAAAGATGATAGTACACTAAGTACTAACTTCCTGACTACTGCTTCCCGTGCAATTGCTGGGGGGAACCTCTTGTGAGATAGATACTCAAACTGGAGTTAGGAGATTACCTGTTCCCAAGTATATGTGCATGTATTACAAGATCGAGCCACATCAAACTGCCTACCACTGCAAAAACTGGTATGGGACATGAGGAAGAATTTCTAATGGAAAAAACATTCCTTTTCTTACCACTTGAGAAAAGGACCTTCTTTTTTGTTTGTTTGTTTTGAAGGTTTACGTTGGATCAGTATCTCTAGTGACAGGAGTTCTGTCATGATTCCTACACTGCACAGTAAGAGGTCCAAAACTACCTTGACTTCATAGCTGAACTGAATTCTTCACTAGGTTTCTTTCTTCTGCACTGGGATGAAAGAAAAAGAGCAAAGACAGACCCTGCAGAGTTCAACAGTTAAAATGTATTGTCAGACTGTGTTCTATGGCCTCAGAAAGTCACACAGAGATCATTACATTGCAAACATCTTAGGATCCAGTGTGTAACTTCATCATGCAAAAATTTTAGGAGAGCTAAAATAAGCCAAGTGTTCTTTCAAAGCTGTGCTCAGACTAATTGAGGCACAGATACTGTAATAGCTGGAAGTTTCTATTCTGAATTTCCATTGTTCTTGTCCTTTCAAATAGGTTCTGCAAAAGTCGCTTTAGTTTCTTAAGTAAGGAAAAACAGTTTCTGAAATAACCACCACTGTCAGAACCCAGTCTTAACGGCTCGACAGAAATGATCCAGAGATTTCTTGATGTTGAAAGAGGAACTAATGTCAGTGTCTGGTGGGATGACAGCACTGCTCTGGCAATGCAGCTGAGGGCTGTCTGCTTTCCAGCAGTGGGGATAGTATGCTAAGTGGAAAGATATTTGCACAGAAAGATCTTACCTCATTGACAAGCTACCTTTATGATTAACTTAATCTTTCCACACAAATTAATACAGCCCTCTAATAAGAAGCCACAGGATTTACAAACTGCCTTTGCATTGGAAATCATTGTCTAGATCTCCCTTAAGCTCAGCTAGCCATGCTTGAAAACAAAAGAAATCAAACAAACCAAAGGAGCCCAAACCCTGCTGTAGCCTGATTGAGTCTTCTGGGGTCATCAGGACCAAACCTCAGACTCTCTCTTACTGACCAGATTCTCAGCTCTTATCTTTACAGAAAAACTTTGTTCTGTACATGCATGTTACGATAGCCAAGCAACAGCAATTTTCCAAAATCTGTTACATAAATCAATCTCTTCATTTTCTATTAAGACAGGATGTTTTCTAGTCTTGTATACAGAGTATTCAGGAAATGAATAAATGTTGGTCACCTCTGCTTTTCAGCTAAGAAGGATTCTTGTCCTGTATGTGTTTATAAAGCACGGAATTATGTTGAATAATGAAACCCAGACTAATGACAGAGTCCCAGTTTCTGTTCAATACAGCTGTATCCATAATAACTATAATCAAGTCAGCAGAGTCAATCATAACAGAAGTAAGTGTCAGAATATGGCTACATAGTGAATTGACAAAACTCTGGGCAAAGGATTTGAACTGAGTTAAAAGGCACAGTTATGTTCTTTGTACACTCCAAAAATACCTAACAATACAGGTATTGTAACTGGTTGGCATCTTCACTAGACTTACAGAGCAAACAAAGCTCCAACACAATATTTTTTGAAAGACTGAATGTTAGTAGTGAAACAGCATGAAATCTTCCATTCTGTAATAATACTAACAGAGAAAGACACAGAGAATATGTTTGTCCTTGCTGTTATGTGCGTTCCTGGAAATTATTTTCAGAACAGGATTACAAGATCTGTCAGGGCTCGGGATTTAACTTGTAGTTTTTCAAGCTCTACTCTAGCTTGTTTTTATAAATAGCTTGAGGTACAACTCTTCTCTAGTAAACAAACCTTCCACACATAAAAAAAAAAAAAAGAGAGAAAAATATTTCAGCAGATTTTGAATAAATGCAGTTACTTGTACATGAAAGGAATGATCAATAATGTTATAAAATACTTGTAGATTTTTGTAATGGCAGAAAACACAAATAAGAAGCATGGCAGTAAGGCTAGGATTTCTTAAAGCCATTCTGATATGATATAAAAAGGGAAATTAACCTTTTCCCCATTTCAGAATATTTCATGTTAGGCACACAATGAAACTACTATGAAGGCTGTAAAAGTAAATGATAGACGAAAAGGTTACCTTGCCAAAAAGCAAAATTCACAGATTCAGCATGGCATGCAGAAATAGGCGGATGGTGACTGACCTAATAGCAAGACATGAAAGGGGAAAAAAAGATGGACATGTTAACACTTGAATAGTCGTGGGGTTTTTTGTTTATTTTTTTCCCTTTTTCCCTCTCATTTTTCATTCATATATCACATTTACAATCTGAACATTTGCTTTTCTTTTGCAGTTCTTTCCTAAAGGGGGAGCCAGTGAGACTAGTAAGGTACTGAGACCTGAGAAAACTAGAAAGAAATGGGAAGCATGCTTTAGAAGGCCTGTGAATCTGTTCATCAAATGAAAATCTAACTATATATTCTGCACATTGTCTCTAATGTGATAATTACAGTTAATCTGAAGGCTCCATTCATATATTAACAGAAGCTGCACTTTAAGTACATAGGAAAAAGTAAAAAATACCAACCAAACAAAAAACAAGAGGCTAAATTACTCTGTACAGTAAATACCTACAGATCACTCAGTGTGAGGCAGGAGACAGCAATCAGTACCGCTGAAGGGGGGCCAAACGGGTGGAGAAATACAACCATGAAATTCCAGCTACCAACACCCACCTACTACTGCACTCGTGAGACCTCAGGTTTTTCTTGTATGAAACTCTAACCACACGCACTGCATTTTATCAGCATTGGGTAAAAGCACATACATGAACTGGAGCAATGACCGAAACAGCAAAGTGAGGACTGTAAGTAAATAAATACTCAATGCATACTATTAAAAGAAAATATTAAATAAAAAGGTGATTGCACAGGTGTGCAAAGGTGATTGCACAAAGCAAAAGCAACCACTCCTCCTCAGCTGCACCTTCTCCATTCTGGGTGACCAGGACTTAAAACTGACCAGGCCAAATACTCTGATGTGTAATACTGTTCTTTGACAAAAACACCTTTATTTTCAAGTCTAGTTGCTTTCCTACTACACATTTCATTTCTTAACCACACATACATGTTTCAAATGCAGTTTTAATTTCTTCTTTGTTGTTCATTTTGCAAATTTATTACTGAGCTCTTCCTTCCTTCCTTCCTTCCTTCCTTCCTTCCTTCCTTCCTTCCTTCCTTCCTTCCTTCCTTCCTTCCTTCCTTCCTTCCTTCCTTCCTTCCTTCCCTCCCTCCCTCCCTCCCTCCCTCCCATTCAGTTCTTCACTGAACAACCTCTACTTGGTTAAAAAAATAAAGCAGTGCTAATTCCTGTCAGCTATGGCCTAATCCACCGGGAGCAACACTCTCTCTCTCACATACTGCACCCAGATTAGCCCCAGATGTCACTATAATTCCTGGGTTAAACTTAGCTCTCACTTAAACTGTTATAATTCCAGAGTAAGGTCATGGAGCTAAGTAGAGCTATTATGAACACACTCTAGTCATGCAACAGAATCTCTGTCATTTTATACATTTTGCATATCTACCCCATGGATTGCACACTGTCCGTGCTAACAAGTTATCTACAGTAAGCATCAAAAGGCTTGCACAAACAAGCAACAGCTCCTGATGGAAAAAGATTTATTTAATGCTTGCAAGCTCTATGGAATTTCTTTCTTCCTACACCACCTTCCCTTCCTAATATTCCTCAACACTACACTAGTATACTAAAACTTTACCATCTATAAACTCTTGTCACTTATTACACACAGTTATAGAACAGTTACTAACAACTTAAGAATCCTCCTGTTTTAAAATTCTCCTTCAGTAAAAGCTGCCTTGTATTGATTCGTCCAGTATCAAGGGGAAAAACTTCTCAATTCAAACTCACATTAAACTCAGTATCAAACTTTTATTAACCACTTTGCTACTCCAATTTGATGTTACACTGGTACCTTCAGTGTGCTATATGTTACCTTAGAACTAAATACAATAAAGCAACAGACACATTGCTTGAACTTTAATTCGATTCTCGCTTTGACTGCTTTGTTTTTTCCCTTATTTTTCTCTTGCCCATGATACTTCCTGAGAACAAGGAAAGATCACAGAGCATTCCTTTTTGTCAGCTGTAGAACATGGTGTACAAAATGTGTCAAAACCACAAGCTTCTTTTAAGACTTTTTCTGATCAGGTTTCTAGGTTGTACAGCTTTGACTACCACACTTCTGTATTTTTTGTTGTTGTTGTTATGTCTAGACAAAACAAGACAGCTTTCAATCATTCTTACACCCTGATAGGCACCGGAATATTTAAGTTTTATCTCTTTTTAACATATGCCTCAAGCTTAGCAATTTTGGTAACTCAACTGGTTTAAATTTAATATTTTTTGCCCACGCTTAATAATTACTCGTCTATTGAAGCACTATTTTCAGCAACAGTCAGACCTTGATGTGTTGTATACATTCTTCAGCTACTAAGCTGTGATACTAGGCTCAGCCCACTAAATATTTGGACAGCAAGGAGAAATATTCAAGGTGCCATAAAAAATACTAGTGGTTGACTGACTCGTATGAGTGAAATATTTGTCATTAAAAAAGACATTAAACAGCTGAAAATATAGTAGTTTTTAATGATCACACAAAAGAACATGACAAGAACATGAAGGCTCGTTGCAGCAGTGATCAGACTTCAGTGTGGGGAACTGTACTCCCCTTAACCAAGATATCTAGGTGCTGGAGTAGACAAACTGCCAGCCTTTGCTTTCGACTGCCAGCTGTTGGTTGTCATGTTCCATGCCAGAGTTAGCTGAGTTTCCTCAAAAAACAAAGCAATTTCCTTCATTTATAATTCTGTAGGACCCCTTGAGATTTGCTGGGCTAAGGTTAGGTAACAGTAATTTTACATTTTGCTATTAACTCTAAAGGATACCAGCCATGCACTCAGCATTAAGCAGCCTATCAAACAGCAAATGTAAGGGGTGCAGCACACAGTACCTGTTCCGCAAAGAACTGGAAACCCTTATCTTCACGAACACATTCATAGGTTTCTCCAAGAACAGGATTAAATGGCTTACTTCCAGCTCGGTAGTAACTGGAGGCATACGCAGATACTGCAAATGCAGCTATATACACCTGGGAATAACATACATGGAATTTTGGTTAATTTACCACAGTCATGCATATTTTTTGCTATAGATTGGGATTTAACAGAAGGAAAAAAGAGTATGAACGTGTATGCCTCCTCCTGCAGGTTAAACACTGGATCACACATAACAGAAGTATTCAGTTTTCAGTCATTCAGGGGTTCACTGATGCATGGAGTTACTAGGATCAAACTCTGCAAATTTAATCAACTGAAAGCAGTGTCTCTGAAAACTGTTTGAAACAACTCAGCCTTTTGGAACATGCACAGTTCAAAGCAGTAACTTTAAAAATCACTGTTAGATATTTTTTAAACTGGCTTTTACAGTTACAGTCTGTGATTCTATGGATCTACATGCCACCCTTGTCCTAAACATGGCACACGAAGCATTAAAAGAGTTTTCACAAAATTTATTATGTCCAACACAGTTTGAATTGCCTTTTATCTATTGTATGCTATTACCTAATAATGAAACTGCTCTTTATTACAATTAAGGAACAGGAGATCCTTCCAAATTATTACAGTCAACACAGTATAACTCCTCCCAAGCCTGAGGAATTAGAATTAGTTTTGTTCAATTCATGTCTCCTCTGTACCGTTTTTCTCCCTTTTCATTCCCTTTTCCTCATCTTGTGAAAGAGTAGATGCTTTCCTTTCACAATTTCAGAAACCAAATTGATAAAAGAGCCATTCTAAACTGAACTATGGCAATTACTGTGCAACAGCTAACATTAATTTTGCCTCAGGAATTTCTCAAAGGCAAAGAATACTTCATTCTGAGGCAATTTTCAGATGCTTAGTTGTAGGAAGGAGAGAAAGATTTCTTTTCACCCTGATGTGAAAAACTACTGCTCATTTCCTTTTAATGCATGTTCTCAGGAGAACAACAAAAAGGTTATGCACCTAAAAAACAAATAAACAGCCACACCCTCTATCCTGAGAAGAGAACAGACACTAAATTGTAATCCTTGCAGACTGTCAGAATGAAGTTTCTTTTCAAACAGTATTTATAACAAAACTATTTACATTCATTAATAGCCTCTTTTTAACATAAGATATATTGACTTGAAAAGGCTTGACTTAGTTTAAGGTATAATCCATAGCTTCCATTTAAGAGAATTTTGAAAGCTTTTAAATCTTTTATTTATAGGCCTTAAGAAAAGATTTATTGTAACTTTCATACTCATGAAAGAAACATATTAGCTCAATTCCTCCTTCTTTTTTCCAAGTTTAAATCTTGGAAGATTGAAAGAGTAAGAAAGGAAGAGGAAAAGCTGCAAAACAGAGTTAAACTAGTACGTTACTTAACCTTGCAGGACAGCAAGGCATTTAAGGAGATACGCTTTCTGACAAAACAACAGAAATTAGGCAGAAGAATCAAAAGTAGAGGGTATGTAAGCATGCCCAGGCACGCTTAAGGGGTTTGCTTCCCTCAGCTTGGAGAAAAAGAAAAATGGAACAGAATATCTTCATTTCTTTGGTAAATTGTTTATACATTGTATTCTATTCTGGCTATACTGAATGTTATGAAGTATGAGGAATAACGTGTTTACCATCCGTTCAAAGGGGTTAGGTGTATGCGCTGCTTTATCTAGTAGTTCACTGTATTCCAGCTCCTCGCAGAGACGCTGAAGGGTGTTAAGTGGCTCATTTAATTCAACAGGCATGGCCACTTTGGAGAGATCCTTTCCTATGTTATTTCTCAGGATATTCCATAGGCTGATATTACTAGTATTAGGGCATGGAGCTGGTAAACATGTTCTCCGTTTAGAATGGCATCCAATTCCACTTTCAGAAATGCAGTCTGAAAAGGAAGTTGCAGAACAAGTTAATCAATACATTGCTTACTTACTATTTAATCTCCATTGCAAACATACATTAAAATTCAACCAACTTTTTTTCTGTCAAAGCTTCCATCCACCCTCACACTTCATTCAAATATTTCACTTATGGTTTGAAGGTAGCCTGTTACGAAAGGATAAAAAAAGAACTCAATTTTAATTTCTGGAAGTTAACCAAATTAAACTCCAGATAGGAAAGCAGCATATAAAAATTACCTCCTTACTCTTAGAAGATATGAGAAAGGCTCAGGCTTTCCATTGAATTTGAAAGAGTAAATATTAGAACTAACCTATTTGTAACAGAGATGGATTCCTATCTGTTTAAGTGACATAAAACCTCCTTCCCTGACAGAGCTTCAATTAAGTTGACACTTCTCAGAAGACAAGGTGTCACTTAACAGATCCAAGCATAAAAATATCACCTGTCTATCTCTTCCTACGTTTTTGAATACTTCTACCAAGGAAATTTACTATACCACGGATTTACATGCAGGCTTTTCTAGAGCACTTGTCACTGTAGTGAGCACTTAAAAAATTTAAGCCATGTTAGCTTGTAGATGCACCCATATGTTGGCGGAGAAATGACCTCTTTAGTAGGTGGTAAAACTGAAGCAACCGTAGAGCTCTAGGCTTGATAAAGATTCAAAAAAAAAAAAAAAGGATGCCTTGTCAAAGCAGTTAGAACAGAATAAATGGTTGCAAGTGTGTAACGAAATGAAATGATTTGTGTCACAATCAAGATAGAGCTACAAGCTTCCGCAAAAGGCACTAGCCTGAAGATTACATTGCTTATCTGTACATAAATCTCAGTTCAGAAAGGAGCACAGTTGCCACTACATAAGCATCCTTTATACATCCTTAGAAGCTCCTAGGATGCTCCTGCACTACAGTCCATTGCCATTTGGAGACCTTTGGGTATAGCCCCAGACTACTAATCCCCATCCTCATCTGGCTTTCTGCAGACAGCTTTTCCTTGGAGGAATTGAAACAGCGTAGAAGAGCACAGCTTTCCTGTAGCATACCTGCCCAAAGAAACACTGCCCTTAAATGCATGATTTCAAACGTTATTTCCTTTGTTTTTGCATTGGCATAAGCACAAAACCAGCAGTGCTTCCAACAATGAAAAAGTACAGATTATCCCAAGCAACTAACGTCCCCTATCACTGATGTACATGTATATATTAGCCCAATGTCTCAGATAGAGGCTTTCATAATCACCAGCCTCAAAGAAGTTTCTGTCTTTCCTGCTACTCACAGAACTGCAAGTCCTAACAACTCATGTGACTAAGTTATTGTAACAAGGACAGGAGAAGTATTTACATACTGGTGCGTATCTCTTTCTTTTTGCATAAAAAGGATGTGGGCACTGTGAATCAGAAAATCTGCCTGAAGCGTAATGCTGCTAAGTGTGCCTTTTTAAAAAGAGGTTGGTTCCTATACTTACTTCCCTGTTGGAAGTATTTATTTAGTATCAGAAAAGGCCAAAAAGAAAGACGTTTCCTCACATAACTCAGGAATGACTGGATATCTGAAGAGGAAGGAGTAAGTGCTAAAAACATATTCCTGTTGAAGAGAGCTCTCTGAAATAGGATTTGGCTATATCCCTTGACAGTTTCTGATTAAATCCTGAATACCAACTCACTGAACTACACACTCTGGATCAGTCTATTAATTGGGGTAAATAGTGACAAAACACAGCAGAGAAAGAGAAAAAAATGTAAGTGTAGAAAAAAAAAAGATGTGAATAGTTCAAACATGCAGCAGGGGAGTTGAAACTTAACACTATTTATTCATCTGGGCACCTAAAAGGAGCTTTCTAGCCTGGTATTCCAACCATACTGCTCTCATTAATCTCCTTTAAGGCTGCTGGTGCATGCTCAGTGGTTAGATTAGGCAGATAGATTAGATGCCAAATTTTCTCTACAGTATAGTTTGCCCACCTCTCATGAAAAAAAAAAAAAGCCCATGCTGCAAGTAAGAAACCACTATTCAGCATTATTGAAGATAAAACATTTTGATAGAGTGAAGAACATTGTGGCTAGATGACATGCTTTGAAGGCACAGAGCCAGAGTTTGTTATTACCAATTCCTCTTCCTCTTTCTTGATTCTCATTCTAATTAGCAAGACAGTTAAGTGTATGCAGTAACAAGCCTATCATAATTAAAACATACAAAGAAGAAATCCATACAGTCACGCACTGCCAGTGTATAATAATTGTCATGTTCCTTTAAACAAATTCTGCTAAAAACAACAGACCTCTGAATGTGGTTGTTAAATTGGAAAAAAATACTTTCTGGAAAAAAAGAAAGCAGCTAGGTCTTGGTAGTTTGAAAAATCCCGTGGACATGAAAGGAACTAAAAATGAGTTGGAGTCACACCAATGAAGCCAAGAAAACAGGTGTTTATCTACTGACATTGAATACCGTCTTGCTTAAACAATGGTGTCCTGGCCCTGTTAATCAGATTATCCAGAATGTGCTGTTCAAAACTTATCTGAGGTGGTAAGAAAAAAAAAAACAAAACAGGTTGCTTGCATCACAAAACCTGTAGTATTGAATGATTTGTAGCAAGATGAGAAAAAATATCCCAAACAACAAGAAACACAGTTTTCAGAACATGATATAATAAAACTTTGAACTTACCTAAAGTTTGTCTTTCATTCTCCATGTCATTGCTTAGGTTATCTTCTGAGACGTTATCACTGATATCACTTACGTATGAATCATCATCTGATACCTAAGTGCAAGGTAGAGAAATAAGCAAGATATTTAAGCAGTCATTAAAATAACCCCATCTGCATATTAAAATTGTTGCTCCAATGATTTTTTTAATTATATTTGAACTGTTTAAGCTGTATTTCAGTATTATAGAAAAGCAGGCCTAAGAATTAAAAGATAAGTTTGGGAGAGATGACCATCAATGACAATTCAACTTTTAGTGAAAGCATGCTTCATCTTCTTGGCCCCAGAGCTAAAAGAGCTTTCCCCACATCAAAAGCCAAGGCTTTTATGGAGTCCCAGAGAGGTGATAAAGTGAGCTATTAAGTTTCAGTGTGCATGACATCAGCCCCAAGGTACCGACAGGTACAACAAGGACAAGTATAAATATATATTTCTATGATACAATTTCTTAAGCACCTGCAGGATGACTCAAGACAGATGGTATAATATATGCAATATCTGCATACCAGCTACCTTTTTGCTATTTTTCTTAATGCACACATAAGACTTCTCCATAATATTGTTTTACACTTTATTGCAAAAAGATAATAACAACAAATGCAGTGTATTATTATTGTTAAAAAAAAAAAAATCATTATCTGGCAGTCATCTGACAACCAATTAGCCCTCTGAAAGACAACGTGTCAAGTAGCAGATAATGAATTATGTAAGAATAATGTCAATCCTAATGCTCAGACCTCATTTTCTGAAGAGCTAGCAGACAGTAGGACTTCCTGTGCATCGAAAAATTCTGTGAGAGAGTCAGCAATAGACAGTCTGCTTTCATTGGAGATCTGGTGAACCAGACCTCTGCTTTCTTCTCTCGAATTTTCCTGTTTAAAAGAAATACAAAGTTTTGAGAAGAAAAATGCCACAAATACCATTCATGCATGCAAATCCAGTCATGTAACTTAACGGGCTGTAAAACAGTGGGAGAAGATTGCACATGCTCCTCTCTAGTGAAAGGCAGCATGTTTTAAAGACGGAATTAAAACCAAAGGAAAACAGACTAAAGAGAAGAGAAAAAGACAGCAAAAAAAATCGCAATGCATTGTTCAGTAAATCAGTTACAGTGATGTACTTTTCCCCCCTAAAAAAATAAATATAAAAATGCATTGGTGTTTGAGTGATTTAACTAGATGCAAGCAAGCATATTATTAAAAAAGCCCCACAATAAGAAAACTCCCAGCCTCTTTATACTGGATTCACATTCTTTTCTGATCTTAGCAATCAAATCAGTCTTTTCCTCCCAGGCCATGCTCAATGCAATCTGGCCTAGGAGTCGCATACAAAATTCAGAGGGGCAAAGTTGCTTGCTATATAACAGCAATGCTTTCCTAGCTGTCTTTCTCCACCAGACTACTTCCCACGCTGTGCTTTGGAAAGCTTTCCCTCATATCCACACACACGAACTCTGTTAACCAAAGTCAGCGTATTATCAAAGCCACGTAAATGACATTGTTTTTGCTGCTGCAGGCCCATTTGAAACATCATACAGATTTCATTATCTCTGCCTATGGAAGTCCCAAGTGCTCCATAGATAGTATAGCTGCAGAAAGTAGTCTAGCAAAGGTGGGATTACCTTGGTTCATTACGTGGACACAGGAAAAAATTGGAGAGGATTGTTACTGTTTTCCCTCCTAACTCCACCAATACTAAGGAAAAGGGCTAGCTGGCCCAAACGAGTGTATCAGCTGCTCTCAAGCTTCATTCTGCATGAGATGCTTTATTAACTTGTAACCATGACTGCCCTAACTATCATCGTTTTGCAGGAAATGTAGTGTTTTACTTTCAGAGCTCACTTAACGAATAATCTGATAAGTCTGTACTCAAACCGACAAACCATTTCAGTCTTGTGCTGGTGGATTTTACTACAGTATGAAATGTTTCTCAGTGTGTACTGATAATGGTGACATGGTAACAAGCCAAACTGTTATGATACCGAAGACTTTTTGCTTTTTTAGCGTATAACCATGATATAGCTGCAAGAAAGATGCAACCTCGAAATTATCTTTTCTGTGGGAAGCCAGTTACGCTGGCCTCCAAGTCAAAAAAAAATCTTACATACATAAAGCGTTGCTACTGGGATTGTTTCCAACACTACTTTGAATCTGAGAAGCAAAATGAGCAGAAAAGGCTCATAAAAGAACAGTTGCTTTTTATATTTAATCACATGAGAGTTTCATTTTGCCTACTTTCATGTTCCAATTGTGGCATGATAAACTACACCATAAATTGCCCAACAAACTAAACTTTTATCTTATGCTAAGGCCTGAGAAACTAGTTAATACTGCTTCAGTTTTCACAGGTCTGTCATAGCACCTGATGTATCATTTACAGCCAAGTTCTGTGCAGTAACCTACAGCAACACTGCTATACCATAGCCCTCAGAGAAATCTAAGATGAAACTTTTCCAATATAAGTGATTCTGCCCTTAAGTTCCATTCCCAACCATGCCAGAGGGAATTTGTCAACAAACCCCCTAAAGGACCTATAGAAAGCTATTTTTGTCACATATATATGCAATGCATACAGCATGTTTCAGAAATAATCCATTGTCTTTGCAAGGGCCTCTACTAAATAGGAAAATAACTCCTGAAATTAAAAAAACATTGTATTGATACATGAATGCTTCTCTGGATAGCAGCTTAAGTGCTGTCCAAAATCTTATGGGATTAAAAGGAAAAGGCAAGTAGAATGATCAACTACCTTAAAGAAAAAAGAAAAAAAAAAAAGAGGCTAAATATGGCCAAAACCAGTTCTGCTAAAAGAGAACGCAAATAGAAGTGAACAGACTGAATGACTAAACTGTCTTTAAAAATGGAAGGAAATAGTAAGTTATATAAAACCCCCAACATTACATCCATTCAAGTTCTAATGCAGGATTTATAATGCAAGAGCAGCAGAAGCTTCTGTATGAGTTAACATTTAGGAAAATCCACCAGAAATAACACAGCTCTTGCTCCCCTTACCAGCACCATTAGCATCTAGATCCTGTGACCTATAAATACACCGTATTCGTATGCATTCTGCAGCAAGCCAAAGAGCTGTCTGAACATCAGGACATCTCAAAATGGCTCACTGGATATATAGAAGACTCCATGGCTTCACACACAAAACTAAATCAGTGAAAGAGCTCATTAAGAGCTGTGTACATCTACCTTATTTGATCCTTTCATGAAAAAGTCTTGTAATGGTTCTAAACTTTAAATCAGCCCCACGGGTAACCAGTGTTCTGGGCTAAAAATATTTAGGCAACAAAGAAATACAGAACATGAAAGCTAACAAGGGAATAAGGGGGAGAGAAATGCTGGCTGCAAGGTAACAACAAGACAGCTTTGTTCATGCTGAATGGGAAGTGGGCAGGAGGTGAGGGAGAACACCAGAAGCCAGAAGGAAAAAGCAATGGAAGTGTGCTCAGGAAAACCGCTCACAAGGAAAGTCTTTAAAATTAAACATTACACAATGCATCATCAGAAATGATTCATAACCACAGAAGTGGACTCATTTTACTAACACAATACACCGCGGGGAACACATGAAGAACAGGACAAGATGTAACACGGTCTAGATGTAGGAGCTGGAGGAACAGACATCACTGGAAGACGAAATCCATACCCACCTTCACCAAATCTGGACTTGATTTTGCATTAGATGCTGAATCAAGGATCATAGATTCGGCATGTATTCTGCGTAACCGGTCTTTTAGATCAGTGTTTTGTGCTATTGCCTGGAATATTTAACACAAATATTGGGGATATAAAGTTCTCTCAACTAATTTGAACAGTGGTTTTATTGCGTAAAAAGAAAGGGGAGAAGAATATTTAAAGTGCATTATTAAACACCACCAACACGATTCTTTACTGGTGCAGCAAATCAGTTATTCTAAATGCTTCAAACCTTGTTCTTTATGTCTAAAATAAAATTATTTTTGTTCAGACACATAAGTGGAGAACAAAAGCCAAGGATAGTATTTACAAGTTACCAGGTTCTGCAAGGTGATATAAGAATTTAAAACTTAATTTTATGCATCACTTTTCTCTTCAGCTCCTTTTTTTTCTGTCTGATCTCCAACGTAGTCTCTTTCAGTATTCTTACTCTTGCCACACCCAAAAACATTTGAAGAACTGAGAATGCAGCCTGGGAGTGAAAGACAACCCTCGCACACGACAAACATTGTTTTCCAGGAGACAATTCCAGAAATGGCAGAGGGCAAGTTTCACTGGACATGATTACCCTCTAGGGGAGAGCTTTCTGGTGTGGTTTGGAGATGGCTACGAATATATAAATAAATAAATAAATAAAAACCAACAAATAAAAATATCTAACAATGCTTACAACAACTTAGCTCTGTTTTCTTTCTTTTTTTTTTTTTTTGGTGAGAAAGATATTAATAACCAAAATTCTGTATTTGTATTTTAATATTGTACAGCAATACTATTTTATATTCTACTGCTTTATAATTATGTGTAAGCATTCTTTTAAATTTACTCTGTTAAAAAATGAATCTCTACAGACCCTGACAGTGAAACAGCCCATTCTTTGTTCCATTTCAGAAACCAGTTCACTCTAGTGAATTAAAAGGATGCCATCCTTCAGAGTATCACAAGTATATGTAACACTGCAAGACCAACAGGTAGTCATGTATGGTAACGTAACTTCTCCTTTGCAAGGACATGGAGCAGGAGGTCACACAGAAGCAGTCACGGTCTCTCAGATGGGATGATTTAGACAACACAGACTCTAAATATATGGCCAGCACTCCTCCAGCCACAGCTGTTAGTTGGACACACTATGATCTTTTGGGCAACTCTTTTCTGAGGTGAGGTGGGTTTTCTCTCATACTCAGTTGGAACCACAAAAGACACAAAAGCTCAGTGTTTGAGGATTAGTCTGAGCCAAGAGTTTGACTAAACTTCAGTCTGCTGGGGTGTTCAAATTGTCCTGTCTGCAAGCTTATTTCTTCCCTTAAACCAGGGATTTTTTTGTTGGTTACAATGTATTTTTTTCAGATGCCTCCTTGCTTCTTTAATTACCTCTACAATTCCTGGATGCTTATTTATCCCCTGAAAGACAAACTTGGGGGCAGCTTCCTGTCTCCTTTCAGTGACTGTCAGCCAGGGAACCACAGAATGGTTTGGGTTGGAAGGGACCTTAAAGATCACCTAATTCCAACCCCCTGCCATGGGCAGGGACACCTCCCACCAGACCAGGTTGCCCAAAGCCCCATCCAGCCTGGCCTTGAACACCTCCAGGGATGGGGCATCCTCAACCTCTCTGGGCAGCCTGTTCCAAGATCCAACCACCCTCTAGTAGAGAATTTCTTCTTTATATCTGTTCTGGATCTACCCTCTTTTAGTTTTAAACCCCTTGTACTATCACCACACGCCCCGGTAAAGAGCCTGCTTATCTTTCTTGTAGTCCTCCCAAGTACTGGAAGGCTGCAATGAGATCTCCCCAGAGCTTTCTTTTCTAGGCTAAACAACCCCAACTCTCTCTCAATCTCCCTTCATAGGAGAGATGTCCCAGCCCTCTGATCATCTGCAGGGATTTCACATCTAAAGTTTGGGTTACCAAAATGGGTAAGGAAATGTGGTTTTATCCTTACTGACAGGAATACAAGTTTTTGTTTCTTGTCCTCCTGAAGAGAACCAGAAAGCGTAGTTATTTTTCTGCTGCACCAACTGGAGCTGTGTAGACTGCTCTGACTTGATCGTAACACCTTCTACTTTAAAAACTGATACAGAGAGGTCTCTTCCACCTACCTGTCTTTGCATTCCTCCTGGCAGTATGAAATGGAACAATGTGAAGCAAAATCTTCTTGCTAAGATACATCTGAAATGTACTCCACCACAGGATGGATTGTGGATGGTTTGATGCATAGTTGAAAGAAAGAAGCAACTTTGGGTAGGAATTTGAGGAACAATCTAGTGCATGTTTATCCTGGTAAGTCTCAAGGACTTGTGCAACTCCTTAGGCTGTCGGACTTGCCCAGAAGCAGGAGAACTGTCTTTAAGTGTTTGGTCTCAGCTTTCTGGCAAGGTAACAAAAGGGAATGGAAAAAAAAAATTGACTGTGATGTTCTTGTCCCAGGATTTTTTCATTAGATGCCAAATATCTATTATAGCAGGCTGTTCAAACTGTATTCCAAATAAAGTATATTTAGACTATTTTGAAATACTTCCTCTGGCCAAAGTAGACTTTGGCAAGGGTTATCTACATCTTCAAAGCAGTTCTCTACAGAAAGCAGAACTTCACAACTCTTTCTACCACTGTATCAAAGAACAGGTACAATTCATGTTCTGACAGCCTTATAATGGAAATGATCAGAAGAAAAAATCTCTACTGCAAACTCTGGTATTAGTTACTTGTGCTGAGTGCATCTCATGGCCACATGTCAGTCACAGTAGAATTGAAGGAAGAGAATGCAGACCTTCTGAAATGAAAATGTGTCTCTGAAAAAAAATTGCATTACTAATTTTAACCATAAAAAAAAAAAAAGCCTTCTGAGTCATAGTTCCTGTACTGCAACACAAGTCTAGCCAAGATCATCATTTTAAATAAATCCAGTATAGAAATGAAGATGGTCCTACAGCCCTTACAAAACACATTTTCCCTTTCTGTTTAATTGTGTCTATTGAATTGGGTAAGGAAAAAAAAAAAAAAAAAGAAAAAACAAACCCTCTTGATGGTTGGAACAATACTGAAGACCTCATGCCCATTTTTGCAATCTGAATGTGGAGAACCCTCCTGTTTACGCAATAATTTGTCCCAGTAATGTTTCTGATTTTCTGATGGATATGGTCTTGAGGGCAGGAAAGACAGTAGGCCTGAAGTGATGGTGGAAGGGAGAAAGAACATTCTCTGGCTTTATGTACATGTAGTCTGGATTCAGCACACAGGCATTTACCACTCCTGTGTCAAGCGTTCAGGTGCGTTATTATATGTCACTTCAAATGAGTGCAAAAAAGAATTTACACAGCCTGCCTGTATAGCATGCTACAAAGTGGTTTTTTCCTTCTGTTGTAGCATTTTTCTGTTGTGCTATCTTCTTTCTATTTAATTTTTTATATATTACTTATCTCTATTCACTATCTACTTTTCTTAGACTGTGGGTAGGTCAAGGATAGAAGCAGAGACGCTAATTTTGTAAAAGTCTTTTTATGCACTTTATCTGTTCACTTTTCTTCCTGTCAGGCTAGTAAGAGCAAAACAGACTTACGTTGGATAGCTTTCAACCAATGAGTTTGATTTTTTTTTGCACATATACAGAATAAAAAATGAATTAATAACAAACACCAAGTCAAAGTAACCAATACAGGACTCTCTTGAAAAGAGCACTTTTGCAAATGTGTCAGGTTTATCATAGCTGTGCCTGCATAGCTCTTCAAAGAAAGCTCATTCTTTTCTCTTAGAGGATCTCTCCTGTGCATGGTGAGAAAATTTCTGTTGGCATCATGGCTTTACAGATCTACAGGCTAAGAATAGCTCTCATATAGATGTTAACCTCTGCTGAAACTGCCAGCATTCACAAATGACATCTGGACAAGCTACAGAAGGCTTGTTGAGTGACAGATAAGAGCTAAGAGAATGACTTTTAAAAGACATCTAGAGGATGGAGATGAATCCTTCATTGCTCAGAAAAAAACAAACAACCAAAAACAACAGGCTGAGTGTTCACTTAGTTCAGAAGTCTTAAAACTGATTTTTTGGTATAAAATAGTACGCAAAAAGCACTGGAAAAGTGTGAGACACCTATCCAGATGTCAGAAGTGGAATATCTGAAAGCCAAAAACAAATGAGTAAATACAGTTATTATGCAACAAGTTTCAGTTTTCGCCAAAATCTACAAAGACATAACTGCCTCTACAGGTCTAGGCAAAGAAACATGTTACAAGCTAAAAATCTATAACCATGTGCAGCTTTTGTAAAACAAAGGAAGTTTTTATAAACTTGTAAATCTTGTAAACTTTTTGTAAAACAAAAGGAGTCGAACAATTTTTATACTGAACGATTTCTAAGATGATCTATATCACATATAGCCAGAGAGTCAGGAGTGCCTCTGATTAGGAATTTGCAACACAGATTGAAATTTTAAGAGCATGGTAATGATGGTTTTCATTGCTCTGAAACCAGATTGCTATTTGGTTGAACAGATAGCAATCTGAATATGAACAGCCTGGAAGGTCTCAAACAATTAGACAAAGTACACCAACCTAAATTCCCCACCACAACCTCCTAGAACTGAGTGATTGAACAGAGTGTATATTTCCAGACAAGGTAGACTTGTTGTCACAGAGCGGCCCTCTTATACTTGACATCAAATGATACAGATTATACTATATACCCAAATAAATCTATCAGACTTCAGTGTTATCACCTTTACCATTTAGGAAAGAGAGTCTTTGTGTAACACCATATATAATAACTCATTATGCTTCAATACTAAAAATTCTAGCACAGAGCGAACACTAACAAAACAAAAATTAACTACTATGAAATTTAAAAGTAGTATCAGATGACAATGAAGCTTGCTATACTTCAGTTTATCACTTACAGATGTTAAGGCATTCTTCAAGCCAACTATTTGTGCAGATGGAGATGAGGATGCATCATGCTCTAGCATCTGCTTCAGCTTTTCTCTCTCTGTAGATATGGTGCTGAAAGCTGACTTCAAGGTGAAGTAAACTAGAATCATTTTGTAAAAAGAGAAAGTTAAAAAAAAAAACCTTTTGTATACATATCAGTTAGGTAAAACTTCAAAGAAATGCCATTTATGGTGACAGAAACAAGGAATTAGTTTGAGATCTAAGATAGGTCACTAAAAACAAGTAATATTAATCAAGGTTACAGAGTAGATTTTTAGTAGGAGAAATGTATATGGTGAATGCTACCACGCTGACTACATTAGCCACAGTCAAAATTACTTTTGATTATTTGTGACAGATGGCAACAAAGCTAACTAACCACATCTGCTCTTCATTTGCTTTGTTTCCCAATTAGCTTGAATCTTCAGATGGCCATGACTCTACTTCACATTCCTTTAAGAATTCCAGTGGGGGAGGAGAGGGAAGGAAAAAAAAAATCAAGAAAGCAGCTATAGACCATATAGCGCCAGAGCTATAGGGTTAGCAGCTTCACCACAAGTTAACTGTGGTGTTGAGTTCTATTATATCATTTGGGTACAATGAAATTTCAGCTTGTTAGATGATTTAGTGACTAAAAGGCTCGGATCCTGAATGTGATGATGCTCCTTCTACTCCTTCCTGAGCCTGTATTACTAGTCTGAAACATTCAAAGACAATAGATCATGAAAGCTGAAAACCACTAGATTTTTCAAGGGGAATGCACTTTAAAAAAGAAAAAAGAGAGAGATTTGGTATTTTCTTTAACTATGAGGAATACAAAGTGACATTTGCTTATGTAGGCTTTGAACATTCATATAACTGCAGAACTAATGGATTTCTGGGGGACTAATCAAACCTTGTACTGAAGTCACAAGAACTGTCAATACAAAAAAATTGTCAGGGAATTTACCAAGGAAATGAAGATACTAAATCTGAGTGTGGATGCATAGGAAGTATAAAAAACAACAAATCTGTTATCTCTCTCTTCTAATCATCCATTTCTACTTATCCTTAATAGTCATTACCTTGTAGGTATATCTCAAATGTATATACCTTAGTATCTCAGGTAACCTAACTTAATCTTATAAGAAAATACTCCTGAGGTATATTTCAACACTGCAAACAGTTACCAAAGATAATTTTCACACCTTAACCTACATGAAAAAATCTAACAATGTCACAGAGGATGCAGAGGAAGATGTATCCATTATGATCTATTTTACATTAGCCTTTCACACATGGGTGACATACACAGAATCCTCAGTGATCTTGTATTTCATTTAGTAAGTTGTATACTAAAATCTGAAGAAATGTTACAGAATTAAGTACTTATGTTACATTTCAGTTGTATCAAAAGCTAAAGCAAAAGTTTTCTTTACTATTCTTTTCCAGAAGGGTAGTGATATAAAGCAAGTTTGGGAAAAAATATCTTTGTTTTCTTAATACAATGATAACTGCATTAAATAGTGCATAGTCAATTGTATCCATAATGCATGGTTCAATCCAGTCAAAACTTGGGACATGGACAAAGATTAAAGATCATTTTGAGCAGGAGATTTCCAGAACTCCACTAGATAGCAACTTTTCCAATTGCGCCTCCACTTCCTTTTTAATTTTCAGAAAACATGGATCAGTTTTGACTATAATTGACTTTATGAAGCTTACTACTGAGATAGATACATTCTTTATGTAATGGAATCAAGACGCATCAGCACCAGAGGGCAAAAACAATGAAAGAATGCATACTGATAACATCAAATCCTTATCCGGTGCAAAAGGGGGCAAAACCAATGCTTCCAAAAGTCTTTCAGATATACAAGCTTGAGTGCCTTCCTTACCAAGATTACTTAAATAGTAAAAATGTTTCCAGTGTGAGGATGACAGGGCAAAGTACTGCTAAAGAAGAATGATTCTGAGAGAAGAAAGAGTCAGGCTGTCCCTCTGGCTGCTTTACATGATTTTACTCTTATATATTCACTAAAAATAGGTTACTACCATAGCAACCCTTGCATCACCAACAAATGTTGACTCTGAAATACAGTGAACTGTCTGAATTTATAAACACACATGTTCATATACACACATATGCATGTGAACAGAAAAGAATATGATCTCCTGTAGCATTTACAGCAATGGACTGTAGGATTTGCACCTTTTGGCAACAAATAGAATCTAGGTTTTTAGTACATTAAGCAAGGTAAGGTCCTCCATAATATATATATATGTATATACTGGATGATTAAGCCACGTTTTTCAAATGACTCAAGACATCAACATTTGCAATTCCATGAGGAAATAAAAGGAAGGGCGTTTCGTGCATTTGTCTAAATATTAAATAGGATGCATTCTCAAAAGTCACATCAATATTTAAATTGTGATGACATAAAACTGTGAATGAACAACAAAATTTCGTTTACCTTTATGTGCAATGTGAAATAAGTCCTCCTGCATTTTAGTAAATTCTGATGATGTTTCTGAGCCATCAGAGTAGTTTTTCTCTTCTACAAAATCTATTGTAGATAAGTTAGGATTGGAAGCATGCAGTCTCATAGGGGCAGAAAATACTGAAGGCACCTGTAAGGAGGACAGCCATTTGTGATGTTGTTTTTTGTTTGTTTACAAACTGTAAAGAATGTTTTTTTTTTTTTTTTTTTTTTACTTGTCCCTATCAGAGTTGCATCCTGGAGACACCAAAAATTGAAGTACTACTGTTGGTTACCAGTAGGCTTGCAATGGATAAAACCATTGATACAATTTGAACCAATTTTGCCCAAGATGTCATAACGGGAAATATGGCAAAATTCCAAGAAACCAGCCCATTGAGAGCTGTAGGATGTGGTATGTTATTTTTACTCACTTCCTAGTATCTAACAATATGGCCTCCGGAGGCAAATATGCACAAAAATACCTGGAGAATATAAAAAATCTGTACTGCTAAAAAAAGAAAACACTACCAGAATCCCCCCCTTAAACTGCAGGCAGATGGAAAAAATAGGTAAAAGATATTGTCAGTCTCCCAAAGAAATTAGTACAGATCCTGTTGCAGATATATATGAGATATACAGATACACATATTTTTGTTTTGTCTAATATATTACTGCTTAAAATGATCTAGCACAGGATACTACTTCAAAAGGACTCATATTTCCTAAACTGGTTACATTGAGAAATGACCAATACATGAGCTATTGAAAAGATTGAAGTTACCTGTAATGTTCCTTTAGCCTCTTTACCAACAACTCTGGATCTCCACCTCCTATGTGTTCTCTTTTCCTTCTTTGGGCTTTCAAAAGGTCCAACCTTTTAACAACACATTGGACAAAATTAATGCAGATCACCATAAAACTAGCAAAGATAAGAATAAACACCTTGATCTTTTAGGATTTGGGGTTCTTTTTGAATTGCAAGGGAAAACTTTATTTATTTATTTTTAAACAACAAACCTGCATAGCATTTATAGCAGGCGCTGAATAGGTCCTGTGAAGAACATCCATGCTCTGTAACAGCTGGTTCATTTCCAGTAAATGTGTGTGACAGGTGGAGAGATCTGTTTTGAACAACAGAGTATTTTCAGTTGCTCTCAAGTAACAGGCACAATGAAAGTTTTTGTTTGTAGGTTAGTCTTATTTTGATGGTAGCTAACTTAAGTTATTCAGTGAACAAAAAAAAACACAACAGTATTAGACAACTGCATAAAAAAGCTTGTATCCTTCTCTCTTCAATTCCATACTCAAAATATTGAAATGTTTCTATACAGCCTGTGCAATGATCTTGGTATTTTATCCTTGCTGATTGTAGAAAATCAAGAGTAACATAATAATTACTGCAGTTTGGGACTAGTCAGGTCTCCTCATGGAGAGGGGGTATCAAATCCAAAGGCTTAAAGACTAAATAGTCCATTCAGAGCTAGAGATGGGCCTCCTCTATGTTAACGTTGAAGCTCAATGTTGGGTAGAAGCTTAGCAGGTATACATCATACAGACACTATCAACATGAGAAAGATTTTCATGCTTTTAGAAAAACATGGAAGCAGAAGGTAACTTTGAAGTAAAAAGATTTAGTCCTTTTAAAATGACTAGATTTTGGATGCTTCCCTTTTTTGAATACCCAGATTAAGAAAGTTCAATTTTTACTATTGAAGGTGATGTTCACATATAAAAGAACATACACCAAAATATGTAGGTTCCTTTAAGAGGTCCCTAAAATTGATAATCTCCACATTCAGGAATCACTAATCCTTTTGAAAACAAGTAGGCAGTTAACCAACAACTACTTTGTTCCTCCCTCTTGTTTCTGAGAAAACTCTAACTTTAATTACTATTTACGCTATTGTTCTGTCATTTTTAAAAACAGCCATAGGAAATAGGCTATTTTCAGCTTCCTTCGAATATCATTACCTCTCGAGCATTTTTCCATGTCTTCAGAAGACTGTAGCCATGATGGAATCCTGGACTCATTACTCGAAAAGGAAAATGACAAGTTACCTCCAGCTGACAGTGAATTCTGTTTGGTCAAGCTGCCTGCCTGTTCCAAAGAAGAACAAGCAAATTATTAACAAATAATATTTTAATGAAGGAACAATAATGATGAAAAATAAATTTTGAGGAAGGCCAAAGCTATGCAGCTATTAAATCAATTTAATGCATTCAAAGCTTCTTACGTGGCACACAACCAAAACAGGACATTCTGTTCCTTCTGCACGCTCCCTGAAGAAGCCCCAAAGGTAACTAAAATGTAATATGCACATATTTGTTAGAGCTATTTTCTAATGAAGGACGCATAATCTACTAAATGCTTTTTAAAATTTTTATTCAAGGTCTTATGAATCAAGAGTGGATTTAGCTTGACAGACCTTACTACATGTGTAACCATATATCTTAACTGGATATAGACTATTCTTTTGCAATATCTCAGTAATCTTTCTCAAACCTATCTCATTTTCGATAGCAGCTACTATCAGATGCTTCAAGAGATGCTCAAAATCCTGTGTAAGAGCTAACTGAGTAGTACAATTAAATAGCTTCCAATGGAAAGAAATTTCTACCCAATACTATTACCAGTTCATAGTGCCTTATTCTGTTTTCTTTTCTAATATAACTACAAATAGTAGCCATTCAAATGCCTAATTATTTTTTAAACTTTACTAAACTTTTCACCTTTATTAATATCTACATCAGGAAGTTACATAAAGCAATTACCTGATTTATCAACATCTTGTTTAAAGTCAGTTTTTAAAATGTTTTCATAAATGTTTCATCTTAAGTGGCATTACATTGCCCACTCACTGATTATGAGAAAAGATGACTAAGTTGTTTGGCTCTTCTCTAAATCACAGGCTTTACAGGATTTGTTACCTCCTGCTCACCTTATATCAGAACTCGTGTAGCACTAGTTTTAAATTTATTCAGAGGAAATATCATCTATATCTTATCCAGTTGCAGTTTTCTTAGTTTGTCTTTTAAACTATATAATATATGCTCCAACTTGAGTTGTGGAATAAAATAGAAAGCACTGTCCAGATGATGTCATTCAGTACTATGTCAATTTATATAGTCAGTCTGCAATAGCAGTAAACATCAATAAGCACAATTATTTTTAAATTAATCTATGCGGTTCAGCTGTTTTATTCCTACATAAATAAAGCTGTAATCATCTATATATGTATACACAAATAATAATCCCAGCACCTTTGTAAGCATAAGCAAACTTAATTTAAAGATGAACACTTTACTGACATTTTGGAAGCCAATCCCACATTTATCTCTTAAAAATCTAACCATATAACCAAACCTTTTCCAGAATTTGTATCCATGAGGGGCATGAGTAGGAGGTAAGAAGCAAGAAGACATTGCCAAGAAACAGGTAAAAGAGTTTGCAGAGCTCCAGTTAGCATACTCTTGGTCATGATCAACCAGGTTAAGCATTAGATTCTAAGTGCTGCACATATATATACATAGATACATACATTCACCTTCCAACAACAACAATAAAGAAGTGAAAGTTGGTCTAGCATTTCTAAAAGCAAATAAAATGCAATAAAAAGTTCACTTAACATATTTTTCTCAAAATAACTTCTGGATTGATATCAACATTAACCTAGCTAGGACTCGTGTAAATTGGCAAACCTCCATTTAGCTTCAGCAGATCTAAGGTGATTAACTGGAGCTTAAGAACTATCCCCTTCTATTTTTCACATGAAAATAAGCAGGGCTTCTTTGCGGTACAAATCTGGATTAATAAATTAAAAGTGAATTAAAGTCTTTCATGCCAAAGAAGAAATGCTTATAGTTCCTGACAGTGAGTACAGATTTTAGATATTCTGGTCACATGAATATATATATATATTTTATTTTTTTTTTGGTGAGCAAAGGCATTGTTATGCTTGATGTCTGCCTTCAGTATTATTCTTCCCCCTCTATTCCAGCTGTCTTGCAGGAGAAAAGAACTAGACTGTCCCATAAGGTTTCCCATTTCCTAGCAGACACAGTCTCAGCAGAGCAGGCTGTCAGAGCGGCAGAGGTGCTGGCTCCACAAAACCCATGCAGACAGCTCTTTGCAGAACAGTGCTGTTACCGCAGGGCACATCACTGTGCTTTCAGCTGCTGGCTCACACAGATCCCCTCCTTCTCAGCCACTAGCAAAAAGCTGTTCAGGCACATGTTTGTGCTTGCTAAATAAAAAAATTTACACAGTAACAGTATAGTCCTACCAAAGTGATGAACCTCCCCCCATCCCAATGTCTTGTAGACACAGAGCTCCATGCAGCTGACAGGCAAACTTATAGAGTGACTTTGTTCAAACTGATACTACAGGCACCCCTGATAATACAGCCACCCCTGTTTTTTACTGTCAGTACCAGGGGATGTACTGTACTCGTTGTCTCTGAAGGAGAAAAAGGCGTGGGAGAAAGGTTAGTGGGTAAGTTTACAAAGCACTCCTAAACATCCCCCAAGAATCCTACAGATGGAGAATCCTCAGAAATGCCTAAAACCCTTTTACGCAGAAATACTATGCTGTTTCCACAGTAAGCACTGATAAACACGTTGCTGACAGCTCAGAAGGAGTCCTATCAAACCAGGGAGGTGCCAGTAGGAGGAAAATTCTTGTACTGCAGGTAGTGTGAAACAAACCCACTCAGACCGCACAGCAATATAGCTAGGGAAAAAAAAACCTTAAGTAGGATGATAACAAAGAGGTGATAGCTGCACAGAGGTACTTTTGGAGTTGACAGAAACAGAAAGCAGTTTCAGTTACAGAAAGTAGCACAGTATTGATAAAAAAAAAATGTTCTTGAAAGAGATCACTGGTTCTAGACAACAGCAGAAGAGCTTCTTCGGGTGAACGTCAACCAGTCAGCATGTAAACTGCTGGAGACAGGTTGTGTTTGGGTGCAAATACCATTACTGTTCTGTGAGAGTACCTTAGTTAAAAATGCAAGTGGTAGTCACAGGTGATGGCTGTTCAGTAATCCCTATATACATCTCAGTTAAGCACGGTCAGACACGTTAATGTAAAAAGAGAGAGGTTTTATTAGCTAAAGGATAAAAGAAAAAATGAGAAAAATGAAAAAAAATAATACAGCTGAGCGCTCTTCTGTGACCCAGACTGACATTCACCATGAATGTATCACACAAATACTGAAATATGTCTCAAATATTATGGGGTTATAACTATATTTTCATTACTTTTAAAACTGAATATTATTTAATTCACTAAAATAATAAGACAATATTATACAATTTACCATTATCATAGAGAAAACTGCTTGGGAGAAAATATATTAATAATATTATTTTGCTCTTTATAGAGCAAAATATTTTAGACCATAACTTAGACCCCTACAAATTTCCTATGCCCTTTATTTAAACTCAAGTCATGCTAATTTATTCCTTGATGAAAGCCCATTATTTATAAATCATAACTATTACCTTTCTACTTGGAGTAGAATCACACACACCAGGGACAGAGTCCACAGTAGCAGATACAGGGAAGAAAAGATTACTGACGTCATGAGGAAACATGGAGATTTCATTCTGACGATACATTCTGTGATGACGAAGTTTTGCTACCCATTCATCAAACAGCTCCTGAGATTTCACCTACACAAAATTTCAGATTTTGTAACACCCACATCCAAAACTGCTAATAAAGAAACTAAGATATCTTGTGCTCATTAGACAGCTAGCCTGGCTGACTTTTATTGGCAAAATATCGAGAAAGTTTCTCTAACGATGCTCATGTTAGAAGACACGCTGCATGAGCTTAAGCATGACAGAAAAATTGTCACTGGAGAAAGTAAAAAAAAAAAGAGAAGCTTCAGTTAACATGACTATGATTTCAATACAGAACACAATATGTAACAACTTCTAGACAGGAAAAAAGCAATGTAAACAAAAAAAAAAATTGTCATTTCTTAGTTGCCAGTTTTAAAGTTTAGTCAAGGTTTAACGAACTGCAACAGAAATTCGATTTTGGTGATGAATTTTACAAAAATTTATTTCACAAGACAGAATATACAGTTCTATACATTTGACTATAGAGAATACTTCCTACAGATAAGACAAAGAACAAGATACAAATACTGAAAATAAAAGCACTATAAAAAGTGCATATCCTTTGCTGAAAAAAAATGGTGGAGAAGAGAGTGCTGCTAAACATGAGGTATCTTCCAAGTTTCTACTTAGAGAATAATTTTGTAACAGGGTTACCAACTCTGGAACAGTACAATAAAATCTCTGAAATTATAAAGTGTAAAACTAGTCTCCTGAGACTAAAAATTATTAGTGCAACTAACAGACTTACTACTAGTAAAAATAAATGTGGTCTCCACCATACAGAGTTAATGTTGTTATACCCCTACAGTTTTGGGAGTAAACTTTAAATAATTTTAAAGACCTACCTTCAGATGGTATATCTGCTCTTCTGTATCCAAATCTATACATTTTGTTGATTTCTTTACAGACATGACAGAAAGCCCAACATCAATGCAGCCATGAAGCTTCCCTCTCTCTATCTGCAAAAAAGTAAAGAGAATGCAATAACCCCAGAATAAAGCAGAAGGACAGACCCACTAAGACCATCATTCTCCTGCCTTCGACCTACTGTTTAGAGCTGCTGAAACTCTACTTCTCTTTACCAGTAATATGGAATTACTAGTATTTCAGATAACATTCTATTGTTACCTTATAATGACCTTAAAGGGTTTTAAATTACTTACATCAGCTTGGCATTTAGAATATTTCAAAATCCCTCTGTCCAAAAAGAAGTATCTCTGTAACCAGAAATGCAGAGAATTAAAAATCACACAAACAGACACCAAAAAAAACCAATCATACAAAAAAAAAAAAAAGCCTACCCCAAACACTCACACCACTCACACATACTTCTTTGGAGAACACTTTCCATTCTCTTAATTTTTTTATTTTTATTTCTGCTGTAACAACACACCCAGTAAGTCACATTCAAATGGCATCAGGCTTTCAGACAGACATTCCTTTACTACCTTGTGCCAGCCCTTCAAAGGCCATTTCCTCTTTTTCAGCAAGCAGCCTTCCTGCTTCTGTGGTTCCTGGGTACAATTCATTGCTCCCCGGAGTCCTTCTACAATTTCCCAGCTGTCCTGCTTAAATAGAAAATCCAAATCTCAATCTTATTCCTTCCAACTGATAGAATTGTTAAAACAGATTGGAGAGGAGTAAACAAAAACAAAGGGATGCTGAAATCTAACCTTAGATCCTTCTTTATACATTTCCTACGTATCTACGAAGAGACAAGACATATTTTTTTAAATTTTGATAGATACAATATAAACTAAATAAAAATGCTATTTTTATGACATGAACCATCACTGAAATTAGATATTTACCAGAATTTTATATGCGTATTTTTCTGTGGGTACACACACAGTATGTAGCCACAGCCTAGTCACAGTTTACCATAAAAAGCTTTCCGCAGTCATGTACAGAAACTGACTATGCTAAAAGGATATGCTTCGTAGGTTATGAAACAGAAATAAAAGTCTGAAAATGAAGACATTTCTATAATGCTCTTTTGCCCATACTCAGTTACTAAAGGCTTTGTATTTTGTAATGAACTGCACTCTCCCTAAAAATAAAAAATAAAGTATTAATAATACTAAAAAAATAAATAAATAAAAGAAAGAAAAAGAACAAGCCAGCTAAGTAATTCAAGTACTATGAAGAACATGATGTAAAGAGAGAGTACAAGTAAAATACTCCCCCACTTTCATCAGATACACCTCTAATTAAAGGAGTATCTCTCTTCTGCTGTCAGTAAGTTTTAAATGAAATATCCTGCAGCAATGCAACAGAAAAAAGAATTAATCTGATGAGATTTTTTACTTTTTTTTTTTTTTCAAATGGGAAAACTACTAATGACCATGTAACATGAATTTCAAGATTTCTGATGACAGACTTCATGAATTATTTATTGCCAGCTACCATTGGATTCCACAGATCCCTAATTATAAACAACTAACAGAAAATGTCATGGCTTGCGCCACTGACGTGTACTTAAAAAAGACAAATACTTTAACCTGTAGAATTTAACAATGTAAAGGACTACTATGAAACACTTATGAGAAAACAGAACTACACCAGGCAGGCAAGTATTTGTGGTCTTCCATTTAAGCTACAAAGGGAAGTAGCTTTTCCCTTCAGAAAAAAAAAAAAAAAAGAAAAAAAAAAGACTGACTCAAAAACTTTAAAACAAAAGTTAAACAAAAATTGGCAAAAGTGCTAGTTGTACTCATTTATCCATCTTTAGAATCCTTAAAATTCACCCCAAGAAATCTAAAACTAACCACAAAAATTACGTCAGGTTATATGCCCATTACCAGAATAAGACAAAAAGTCATCCATTAAATAGTTTAAACAACACGATCTCTTATTCCAACACGTTAGTGGCAGCACTCCACTATTTTGTTATTTTCCTTGTACTGCACTTTATGGAACAAACTGCAAAATTGGTCAGATTCTTCGACTTGAGTTCCCTCTGCCAGGACTACACAGCAGGCTGCCAGCACCAGAAATGCAGCTCCCATCACTCCACACCCTACAGATCAGCCATGATGTTCTGGTGCCTGAAGGTAAGTCAAAACTGCATTCATTCTAAATTAAATTGTTATCACAGCATGCATTTTGTGCCCCTATGGGCTTGGGTTTTACGCTTGCCAGTTTTGTAATGCACAGCTCCTTTACTCCCTCCAATTTGCAATATTTTGACAGCTACTTAAATACCATTACTTCTAACTAGTACACTCATGAAACCATATTTTTCCTGTTGAAAACCAGAAGTTTCACTCCATATTCTTTATTTTTCATTTTTTTTTTCTCAATATGGGACCCCCCTAGGATTCTAAATAATCACAAATCCTCTCCTACTTAGGGGAAAATTGCTATGATACCAGGTCAGGGAACAGATAAGTTACTCATAGACACCAGCAGCTAATGTTTTGAATGAAGAGCAGGTCTCCAGGCTGTCTCCAGCACATCAGTGCAACATGAGCCACAGCAGTGCACGCTCTGCTGCTAGACACCAGCAGCACAAGTCTTTTGTGGGGTGAAGCAGCCAGAAAATGAAGCAGAGAGTCAGCTTGTGCCCTTACAGTGACAGTCAGCTACGGCTTGCTAGCTGTGGTTTGACAGCTATTCAAGTACAAAGGCAGGATAAGCCTCCACAATTAAGGACTTTTCTTCTTTTTTTACAGAGTGTTCCAACCTTGAAAGCATAAAAGAATTTATATTCCACCATCTCTTCTGCCATAAATGGAAATATTAGACCACCTGCTTTCTGCAGTGAGTTTGGAATTTCTTTGCTTGTTAAAGATTATTTAATTAACCTGTATATAATTACAAGCATTAGGACTTATGATGACAGAGCACCCTCTTTAAATATAATCAAATATGGTATAATGCTACAATTTACATTAAGCATGTAACAGCTGAACTTACTGCTGTTCACTCTCCACGTTTGGATAAAATTTCCTCTGCTTGGGAAATACGTTCTCCTAAATGAGCTAATATATAACTAATCTTGACATGAGCTGATTTCAAACTGGGGACTTGAGGTAAACGTTAAAAAAAAAAGTGTGAAACCTAATGGAACTAATAAAAGATGATTCTAATTAAGAACTAATGGGCACATCTACAAGATTAAGAAGAATGGCATGTTTATGTTTTTGTTTCTTCCTTCTTGAAATTAGCCAGATGAGCTTAAAAGCAATATTGCATGACTACCAAGCATGTTATTTCCATTACCTTACCCAAAATATGTTAAACTGCAGTATCCAAACACATCATTTTTCCGTTGAAAGTTGATCTGATAGCAGTCAAGACTATGAAACAGCAGATCCTTTTCAGTATTCTGTTGTCTTGCCTAATTAATCCAGTTTCTTGAACTTTGGATCCAGTTCTCACACTTTGTTTAAGCTTAAACACTGTGTATTGTTAATAAAGCTGTCTACTTGAAGGAGACAAGCACAAATTTGAGCACAATCAGCCACAAAAATCTTGATTCAGTTTTAAATGGACTCCTCAAAATAGCAAGATCCATGCTATATTGGGCATATGAGATGAAAGAGAAAGAAAGCACTGGGAAGTAGTTCAGTGGCAGTACACCCACCTGGGATATACAGTGTCAACAGTTTTGGTAAAAAGTTTAAATACAGAGCATATCCTGGCCTGAATCACAATCAATTTTAGTCTGGGACTCTTCTGCAGTCCAGGCGTAAGATGTTTCCCCTGTTCCTCCAGAAGATCCACATCTCTCCTTGTTCTTTTGCTCAGTGAGGCAGCCAAGAAAGTGTCTTCAAAATTAAGGAGTGTGAAAATGGGAAGAAGAGCTGAAGTAGAACTACTTCCCTTTGAGTAGGCCCAGAGGCCTGCCAAATCTCAGGGGAAGGCAAGTCTCCTACTCACATTTCTGTTAAACCAGCAATCTCACGTTTTTGCAAGCTTACACAAAGGTTACTTGGACTGGAAATGGATCCAATGCTTTTAAAAGCACAAGACTATTTAATCCTCTAGGTTACACAAGGAAATGCAAGGAATAGTTTAGAGAATTAACTGCATGAGGAACTACTGGATAACCACAAGGCTCAACACAGCAATAACAAGAAGCACTGGGCTCTGTTCCACACGGCTAGCCAAAGAACCCAACCTTTCCCAGCCAAACCCCTGAACTCACAAGGTTTTCAAAACACTGCTGCCGTGACTGTTTTTGGATCTGTTTGCTCTTAACCCAAGCCCTGCAGCATCTCTATCAGTAGTTTGTTTTGTGAGAGATCTGACACCTCATCTAATGGGAAAAAAGCGTCAGTTGGCTATTGCTGGGAGCAGCTGCTGAAGCAAAAGAAAACTGCTTACTCTCTAAAATAAAGGCAAATGAAGTGGGCTGTTTGGTTATCATTTGGTCTCATCTGTCTGAAAGAGCAGAGGAGCAAATTAGAAATACGGAACCTCATGAAAGCTACTGGAAGCATTTACATTATGGTCCATTTTGTTGATTCTTATCCCACAGCAGCGAACTGAAAAAGATACCCTAAACCATTGCATTAAACTGCAAGAAAAAAAAATATTTTTTTTTAAAAAAAACCTCTTTACATATCCTCCCCTCCCCCCCCCCCCCCCAAAAAAAAAAAATATTACAACCCTACCAAATGTTTTGCATCATTATGGGCCAATATCTGCACAAAATGATCAACCTTGCTTTTGCTGCCTGAGACAGAAATTTCACTCAAGGCTGATGGAGGAAAGTAGCATTGTTACTTTTTCCCAGGTCCAAAGATGCTCATTTCAGACCAGCATGGGAAATTCACACTGCAGTTGAAGAGCATACCTGCTGTGTTGCTGAGAATAAAAACCCATACACTTTGGTTTTCAGAGAGAAGTCTGTCATGAGGTAATTGTATTTATTTTCTTTATGTAATAAAATAAAAGCCTTCCCATTTTCTGCAGTATTATGTATCATGGAGCTCCTCAAGGTGAATTATTTCAGGAGAAAGAATGAAGCAACGAGTTTGAAGGGCTCTCAGACTGATGCTTGCACTTGCAGCTCCCTGAACGAAACAGATGACAGTGCCAGACTTTCTTTCAGTGTAAAATGCAGTCAGTTGTACCGAATATTTTAAGTGCCAAAAATAGAAACCCGCTTTGTGGAGGATAAGGGTTGGCATCAGCTGCAACTAAAGCATTTGTTACAGTTCATAAAATTGGCAGAAATTATTTAATTTTCTTTTTTAGAACATGAAGTATTTTTAAGCAGCTCTCCTGTCATAAGGCTTTTTTCCCTACTGTATCTATTTAAAAAGCTAGTTAGCATATTAGACTTAGAAATGACTATCATAATATATCTACTTTTGCACATAGGTCAGTTTAAATGGAAAGACCAAGACCAGGTTTGAGTTGTGGCTTTGTGGAAGACAACCCTTTCCATGGCTGGCAGAGAAGAGCAGAGAGGTGGGATGTGGCAGTATCCTCCAACCTGCCACGGGGCTTCAGGGTGAGGTGAACGTAGTGGAACACCATTAACTGTTGGTGTCTGCAGTTCACACTGCAAATGTATTGCATCTGGCAGAAAAAGGGCACCAAGTTTAGCAAAGGAAGGAGCAGACCCCTCAAAGTCCTGCGGCCCTGCTTCAAGTCAACGCTTCTGGCATGGTGGCCTACCTCTGCACCATGGGACTCCATTTATCCTCCATACCACTGACACATGTTGTTCCGTGAGGAGTAATAACTAAATTTTAGCAGTCACAGGAGCCCCAGTGGTAGCCTTACACTACTGTGGTTCCACATTCCAGTCTTGAGTTGCTTATTACATGGTGCCAGTGTCTACTTGCAACAGAGTCTGTGACTAGGAAAACAAAGAGACTCAGAACTCAGATCTCACTATTTATGGGAAAAACAAACAAAAACTGTCTCAATCCCTTCCTTCTGTGCTGTCCAGAGGGTTTTTTTTTTGTTTTGTTTTGTTTTTGTTTTTTTTTTTACTTAATCAGATTAAAAGAGTTGCCATGTCAGATCAGCAGCACAGAAAAATGCATCCAGGCAGATCTGTCGCAAGCAAAAAATACAGTTCTGAAGGTGGCTGAAAGGGGCACAAACGTTGGAACAAAGAGTAAGAAGCCTCCCATAGAGCTGGAAGATAAACAAAGTAATACCAAAATCAACAATCCACATTTTGCAGAGCACGTGGCAAAATGATTTAAACTTTCACAATGCGTTAAACAGGAGTAACACTGTAAATTTAGCTACTTTGTAGACCTCTTGATCACTTTGGCCAATGCAAACAAAGTTATAGGGTAACTTAGGAAGATATTACACTTGGTAAAGAAGGGAGTAGAGAAAGTATTAAGGAATTCCCTAATATTAGAAGTCTCTCATAAAAAATGACAAACACCTTAAAATGAACAACTAATTTCTGAAAAAATGTTTTTCTATATTTTCAGACTATATATGAAAAGTAAGCAAGCAGAAATTTTAGTCTTGCTTAGTGATTATGTCTCAGCACATAACAAGTCATGCAAACTGCCCCAACTTCTGTGGGCTTGCCTCTCTCATTAACACTTCCTGAAAACATGGAGAAGTCACTCGACTCTTTTACGTTCTCTAGATGCAGATGCATTCTGTTACTTGGTACTGCCATGAGTGACCATGAGAGGTTTAATAGTGAAACATTAATCAAAGTGGAGATATTTATCACCATGCCTCATATTATGTTGAATTATTATGATTATAGACCGTACTGCCTTCAACATAGATTGAGAAGCAACCTACTTTATATCTCCATTCAGCTTGACCTGATAGGTGTATGAGGCAACTTACCATCTGCCTGACTATATTGAATGAACATGGATGCACCAGGAATACAAATAAAACAGAAAGCTGCATCTCTCACCTTTGTCAGATATACCTTGATTTTTGTACAGGTGATCAAAGACTAAAAAAGTAGGTGCAGACAAGGTGATATTAAACCTTACTGATTTATTTCCTTTCTCCAAAAGAGAGCAGGTGAGAATAAAATGGTTAAGAAATGGGATCCACTGACAATAATATCAAAAGCCTCAGCTAGCCAACTGATTTGACCATGTTAAATGGCAGTGAGTTTTTTGCATAAATTCCTCCTGCATAAGTATGGCTGATTTTACTGGCTATGTAAAGCACCAGTGGATTTAGTCATGCTCATGTAAATCTTATTATTGAAATACTATATGAAACACTTGATTGACATGAGCTGCTAGAACAGACAATACAAAATGTTTTAAATTATGCTTTTAAAGGTAATCTCATACTGAGGATATAAGAAATAATGTTGAAGGAAAACAAAAAGTGTCCTGAAAGCAAGGATTTCCATACTTAGCGTACTAGAAATGCACAGCATTTCTTATAAGCACAGCATTTTAAAATGCACAAATTGCTCAGAGATTTGTCCACCTTGCCAATTGTATGGGCAGGGACAGAAGTCCCAGAAAAGCAGGTGCTCTTTCAACACACAGCTGAGGACTCCAAAGCTTTTTGGGGATTTGGATGCTCAGTTCCAATTAAATTTTCAACCTGAAGCAGCTCCAAGAGCTCCACCAAACTAGCATCTGTACAAATGAAAGTTTATGTTGAGCATATTGCTCATCATTTTACAGGCATGGTTTCAGTGTGTTTAAACTTAATTTTCAGCACAGCTACTGGTCAATGTTTCTTGCCCACTAACAAAATCTGTCTTAAGCAGTCTTACTCATCAAGTACAAACACTCCCAGACAGGTCTTTTAAAACTGTAAGGCTGAAAGAACAGCTTAAATGATCACTTCTGCAGAAGGCAAAGTGTGGTTTGATGTTTCATATAGCATTAGGTATCCAGATACATCATGTTACACAAATATGTATTTTCTTAACTACATGTCTACAGCAACAACAGGCACAGAGGCATTCACAGGCACATTTTAATGCCAAAGAGGCCCTATGTCAAGTTTCAGAAAAATGCATTCTCTTTCACACACGCACTCACATCTTTCCCTGGAAACTTGAAATAAGCAGAGCAGTTGCCCAATATTCTACCACAGAAGCGGTATCTTCTAAGGAAGATTTGGGATTTCAAGATCAAACCACTGAGATCAAGACTCCACAGCAACGATATTTCACTATAAAGACACCGTACATACAATGTGATAAAATTCAATTTTACAAGTGCCTGCAATTCAGGCAAGTTATATATTTATATATGTACACATTATTTTACAAATAAATCTTTGTATAACACGTATAACAGCATTTGACTGAAAAGAAGATCCTACTACAGACAAAAAAAAAAAAGAAGAGGGTGAGGAAGCCAAAGAAGTGATAAAATAAAACAATCAACAGGAAAACAGAATTTAAGAGATTCACTGATATTCATAAGCAACAGTAACACCCGATTTTGCTAACACTTTCAGTTTGGTTACAAAGCATTTGTATTACCTGTCGACTTCCCTGCTTGGAGGAGCAGCTGCTAGTACTTCTTGAAGGAGACAGCATTTTCTGGGATACACCAAAGCTTTTTTCTTCACTCATGATCCACGACCATTCGTTTCACATCAGCTCACTTAGAACACCATTAAAAGGTAATTAAGCAAAGGTATTGGAAGACTCCTGAGAAATGCAGAACTCATCGTTTACTCAAATGCATTCCAGTGGCATGATCTGCATCCCATGGAAATTCCTAAAAGAAAAAACAAAAAGCTGAGTTTATCAGATATGATCGCTTACTGCCATCCAGTAACATGAATCATACAGCCTTTGGTAATACAAGCTGACCGCATTACTGTACACTACTAGAAATATATTCAACAGTCACTTTAAGATAGATTTTCAAGGATCAAACAAGACCATCAAGAATTTTGGGTCCTAAATGCATACTTTAATTGTCATGGTTTATGCAGAAGACAAAGTACAGTACAAAGAATCATTTTAAAGACTTAAATTCATAATAACAAAGACAACTAACAAAGACACAGAGTATATTAAATATTTATGCAAAAAGGATCAAAATATTCTCAAAATGAGAAAGCATCTAACTAAATATATTACAAAAAGGACAGCACTGAAAAAATACTTTTTTTCAAGTTCTTTGACAATTTAAACAAGTAAGCATGGCTTCAGATTGTAAGAAAAAAGACCATATATAACATATAATATACACAAGGAGAGAGCATGCAAATTCAGCTATATAAAGCTGTGCATGAGCATCTTACCTGAAACCAGAAGAAAGTTGTGACTACTGTCACATCAGTTGTCCAAGTCAGTGACTGGAAGAACAGTCAACAGTCTGTTTAATAACAGTGCAGTTTGCAGCATATGCAAATAAAACCCATGCCAGAAACTCCCAATAACGGATTTCCAGTGTGGGCAAGAGTTGTCATGGTAACTGCATTTTTGTTTTTAAATTGAACAGAGGACGTAACAAAAGGGTGATGCTTTCCAAAACTTGGGGTGACGGAGCAGCTTTGTGAATTGTCTGTCGCTTCAGATTTTGTCTTGGGCAACAAGGCTGCACATGAGGAACGGTGCAAGAACCTAGGAAGGTAAAGACATTTCCACAGAGAAGAGAAAATTAATTGCTGGAATAGGGAGGCATTACTTCACAACCTGCTTAATAGCTCACACTGTCACAAGTGTCCTGAACTAGGCTCTCTGGTTAGTGAAGTTTTTCATTAATTTTTCTTCTCCTGAAGAGGCACAAAAGCCCATGCTGAGAGAAACAGCATTTTAAGATCCCTAGTAAAATGTTTTGTTTTAGAAATTCTAATTTCCCTTAAAACACAAAACAAACAACAAGCAAACAAAACCACCGTGACAAACAGGTGCTGCATTTAAGATAACAACAACCCGGTACTTCAGAAAGCCTTGCTTCTAACTGCTGCGGTCTGAAGCATCCAGCTTCTGAACAAAGACCAGTTCCAGCGTATAGCGCCTCTTCTGCAGTATGGCTTGATCTTATCTATTTAGAAATACTCAATTACCCCCAGAGCAAATCTATCCTAAACAACACTAATGAAACTGTCCCAGTCTCCAGAAGTCAGATGAAAAAGCAAGCTCTGCTGAGGCTGTTTCACTGGTGAGTCAGTTGGCAATCGTTTCCAGTAACCATCCGATAAATACAAAACCAGAGAGTACAATGCAAGAGCCTAAGAAAAACACAACAGCACAGTGATGTGAACTGGGCCTTGCACACCAGTTTTGCACTAAAATTACTGCTGAGAATAGGACTAGTGCAGTTTGGAGAAGGTATAGACTCTTCCTAGCCAGAAGACAAATTTCTGTGTGGCACTTCACCAAGGACTAGCACTTTTAACAGGTTTAAACTATTGAGTAAGCATAAAGCACAACTTTATTAATCAGTTTCAAGATGCATTTAGTAAACAGTTTAATGGTAACATCCCTGTTAAGAAGTAGATGTCAAACACGATAGGAAAATAAATTCTCTTCATATAAACTAAGTTCAGATACTGCCTTGAAAGTGCCATGCACCAAGTGTTTTACTGATGTTCACTGATCACTCAGGTAGCCATGCAGTCCTCTTCACTGCTTGGTGTCTAAAACGACCAATTTACCACTTGGCTTTCATTGTTCACTACCTGGCATTTTGGCAAAGATTGGCAAAGTTCATGACAAGAAAACAGGCTTAATTTGCAGCAAAATGCACTTAAAGTTACTGTCATCATAATCTTGAGAGCATATCCCCCAGGACATGCCAGATGGAAATTATGTGATACCCTTTGCCCATCTGAACACAGCGCAATGGTCATGACACCCTGGAAGCTTCAGAAAATGGAAAAACAAACTGGAGGCCTCTCTGATTTTAATACAGAAAAAGAAGCCATGTAATCAAAAGGATATTTCCATCAGCTTTCTTTTTTTCTGTGTGGAGCCTAAAGGAAATTAAGGTGTGTCCACATTTGCATTTTAGCACAGATTAGAAGTACACTTCCTCTGCAAATCTCCTGATCACCCCTTCTGACCACAATTTGGGTAGCTCTGCAGGACAGTTGTGGAGCATGGACACCAAATCCCCTTTGGATGAAGTGAAAGCAGAAGGCATGCTCCAGGAGCACAGCCAGTGCTCACTGAGCTGTGGCACCAAACTGGAGCTCATCCTGACTGGTCCCATCCTGGTGTGGATGCGGGATCCTCGCCATTACCTGATTCACTCAGAGGTCCACTTTTACTGCACTGCTCTCCTTGCTAATGCCGATATGGTCTAGACACAGACTTACACCACTTAACTTTGGGCACGCAGATAAGAACTCCAGATCTCCTTTGGCAATTGTTATGTAGGAAGCAAAAAGAGAGAGATGGGCACTTTTCCAGAACTCAAATGAGTTGAAGATGACTCCACCACCTAAGCCAAGGTGCTTAAGAGAGGCAGGAGGCTGGAAGGATACATCTGACAAAGACCACCTTGTATTCTGAATATTCTGAGGTTTACTTCCAAAATAGGGCTTTCCAATTTTCTTGTATTCCTTCAAATTAATTTGCTACATGGACTTAAGAAAAGGCTTTTGTTACCAGCTCTGAAGAAGGCAGGAATGATGTGTGCCCTCTGTCTGAAGTCTTTTATTAATGTTTCAGTAATGTTTCCCAGTAATTCAAGTTATTACCTCGAGAATTCCAGATCTGAACATGAAACTGTAAGTGAATACTGAATATGGCTCCAACCCATCTGTCAAAACTGCTGCATCCTCCAGCAACTGCTTTGTGCTCCTTTTTTAAAATTCTCTTCAAGCTCAGGAAGAAGAGAGGAAAACATGGTTGCCCTTCAACAACTACCAACTTATGCTTCCATAAGGGTGTGAAAACACTGATCCTGCATCCCAAGCAGACTCGTATTCTGGCTGCCAACAGCAGTGATTGAGCTTCTCTAGGGTGACTCATATTTTACATTACCTGCAGCACATAAGGTTACAATGGTACATGAGCAATTAAGACTTTAAAGCAGGCACAAAAAAACAGAATTGTACTAACTAAGCTAAAATTGCAGCAGGCTCTCATGGTTTGAGGTAAACATGATCCAATTACTTCAGGTTCAAGACTTTCTGCTTTTCCTCTTGCCACAGGAGAGCCTCAGAACTAAGTATGTTTGCTCCCATCTTTCCTCAGAAGCATGCACTACCAACTACCTCTGTCTCCTCCAAAAAGACAATTTAAAGCCATGAGGCTGAGGCAAATCCAAATAAATTTAGGAGAAGAATTGTCACAACTGCTAAGTATTGGCCTAATTCTTCTCTATTAAGTCAACAACAGCAAAAGTAGGCCAAGAGTACTTCTGCAAATCACCTCACCATTTTATAGAAGTAAGAAAACACGAGCATCCAATATTATTTATAGCTATTGTGTCCTAAACCCATAAGCAGTACTTATCTTTACTTATCGTCGGTTACCAGGAGCCTTATCATTCTAAATCAATCAAAACAAATAATAGGTATATGACAATATGTACAACAGGAAGACCTGCTAAAAAATAAAAAACAAAAGAGTACCATCCTAACTTGTCCTCATTGTCCTCAAACCTTTACAACTGCATTGGCTCAAAACAGCTCCTCAGTATCACAATTCATCTCTAGCAATTCTCAAAGCAATACGCATACAGCAAAATCCCACATCTCACAATAGAAAGGCATGAATTTAGAAAAATCTGGAAAAACTGCAGCATCAAATCAACATTATGTGATTGTTTTTGTTATGGCTTTGGAAGAAAAAGACTTAACAGCTGTTTCAGAGCTGATTCAGCAGTGAAAAATCACTGTAGAGAGAATTTGAGCAGTGAAACTGAAAGTGTATGTCTCACCCCGTAACTGTAGTCAATTGAAATTTTGTGACTAGAAGAATGGGAACAATGAAAAGCCTGATGAAAGTCATGTGGACACAGCCAGTGCAAGACTGAGCAATCCGAAGTAAGAGCTGCAAGCAACATTGAGTGACTTTCATGGAATCCATACTGAGACCTTTGCTCTACAGCTATTATAAAATTATTAAGTTACATTCACTCATGTCCACCTGGATAAACACAGCAATAGTTTTTTCCAAGTAATGCTTTCATGGCTTTCTCTGTTATACTTCAAATTGTCAGCTTTAATATATCCAACAGTCTCATCTGGCTAAAGAAAAAAATATATAAATATTATAAAATTATTTATAGATACCATCCAAATCACAGCCTCTGTTGAGCAGATGCTTTTGTTGGCCATGGACATGTGCTACTTACTCTCCCAAGTACTCTGTGATACAAAGAAACTGTTACTTCTATCTAGTCTACTTTCTTAAGGAGGCTGCTGTAGTAATTAAATCATGCTATTGCAATGACCCAAGAGAGGAAAATTTAGTTCAAACAAAACCGTCCTAATTGTTTAATCAAGAGAGACAGAGGGTGGGAAAGGGAAAAAAAAAAAAAAAAGCAAACAGACAAACAACAAACATACTGCATTTAACACCAGATTACTTTTCATGTATAATGTTCATCACTTAATGAAAAAAATCCTGTGTTCTAAGCATACAGAAAACAAAACAAAACAACAAGAAAACCCACACAACTAAACACCCAGAGACAATCCAATCCACTACAGTACATCCCAAATAAGACACCAAAGAATAACGTGTTTCGTTGTCAAGTCTAGTCAGATGTTCCTGGAGCAAAGCAAGTATCTACTGTTTCACTAACCCTTGGGACAAATAATTCAGTCCCTTGTACTAGAAAGATCTTATATAAATTTAGAAGTAGGTCATTATGCATCCTAAAATGTAAGTATACATAAAAATACCACCTTTCCCTCACATCTACCATAGAAATTGACTTTAATGCTACATGTAACGTGATTAATTTTAAATGCATAATCTTGACACTGTTGCCCCTTCCCCCAGGAGATGAGATAGATTACATTTGTATGAAATTTGCTACATATGTATCACAGACAGATAGGTTAATAATCTTTGTGGCTAGAGATTAAAAAAAAATCCATTAGTAATGGCAGCATTATAATGTTAATTGTTTAGCTGTCATACCACCTTTTCAATCCAACTTTTAATCACGGGTGAGAATGAGAACACACAGCTAAATAGGACTGACTTAGCTCACAGTCGGGTCCTAAATAATTCATTCCTCTTCTCCCCTGGCCCCTTTTGGAAAGAGCCTTACCAAGGGACAGGCTGGCAGCTCTGTGTTCCTTAGCACAAGCTACCAGAAGGACCAGGGTCCCAGATTACCCCCTACCAGCTCTGAGTACACCTCACACACATGACAGAGAAGCCCCAAACCCAGGGACCACAGGACCTGCTTTGTGATGCTGGAACAGAGGGGTCCACAGTCTCCCTGTCCAGAAAGTAAGAGCTACCAAGCTGTGATCAAATCCAATGCTGGGAGTACAGTGCTGCTCGTGGGCACAGTGAGGGCTGTCAACCTCAAGCAATAAAGAAGCAGTGGGACTGTTTGCAATGGACGTCCTATTCATCCAGAGAAGACTTTACAAGCCAAAAGACAAAGGATGATCAAGCAATAGAAGAGAGAAGAAGGCTTTTCATTTTCAGTCAGGAAAAGAACAGGCACACAGTGTCATTTCACAGTCTGTACTAAAAACCTTGAGAGAATCATCTGCTAATGAGAATGTCCCAGGGTTGGTATGAGTGGAAACACTTACCATCATCAGAGCTTTGGCACGAGCATGGTTGGCTTTCATTTTTCTGTTATCTATTGCTATTTAAAGCTTTGCTTTGTTCACCGAAACAAAGATATGCCAAGGCTTAATCCTTTTTTTTTTTTTTTTTTTTTTAATACTCATTATTGCTAAAACGTTACTGCAATGCACACTATTTGTTTTCCTAGATTCAGTTTTGATAGGCACAATGTTCTGGAAGTCAATGCCTTCTGGTGGAAATAGCTGTCAGTCTGCCAGCATGTAGCAATTCAAGATCTTAAGACAGCACTGTCTGTACATCAAGAAAAAGACATCACTTTCCTTTAAAATCACTGAAGGCATCCATATAACTTTGTACCAGACTGGCTCTTCGTGACCTGATCAGCTGCATACTGTTGTGAGATGCATAAATCTACCAAGGCTGACGTCAAGCAATGTATTTTATTAGACCAGCTGACTTGGTTTAACTACAGAGAAACAAACCCCAATCCAATCACCTGTTTCATGCAGAACAGTATAAAGGACTATTGGAAGAAGGGTTTCTGCAGCCCAGGTACAATTCTTACCAAAGCCTGAAGAAAAATGTCATGAAGTATGTAAGAACAGCAGACACAACCCAGAGATCCTTTAATCTTATGTGGAAAGTTAGATGTGTTCCTGAAAGAGTGGCAGGATCCAACATGCCTGCTCTGTTCTCTTTGATGTGATGTTTTAATTTTCACAGTTCATCATATACTTTCTAAAAAAAAAAAAATCATTTTTTTTCCCCCTTGCAGATACCTATTTTTGTCCATGATAGAGATGAACTGTCATCTATGTGTAGTGTATATCACAATTTCTAAATAAAGTTGGAGGGGAAACAACACTTCCTCTTGAGAATGTTTAGTGTTATCCTTTATAAAGCAGGGCTATTAGCTCAAAATTTAAATCTCATTAACTTTAATGAGCATGGTAACAAGATTCAGTTTTTCCCCAGATGCATAGACATTTGTTTACATGCTTCACAAAGTGCAGCGACTGTGGATTATGGAAACATCATATTTCTTGACCAATTTGCTGTATCTGTGTAGGCTTCTGGTCTCTAAATCCATTCCAATACACCTCTTTCAGTGTACTTTATAACACTAGCATTTACAAATTGATGCAGATAGAGCCACACCTTCCTTTAAAGCTTATTTTAAGCTCTTTAACCTTTAAAGATTAGGTCTTCGCTGACTGTTTTTCACATTAAGATAATTTGAAACTTGAAAAGAGATGTGTAGTATTTTGACCAAAGAACAAGTAGTTTTACATACATCAGCGTTAACTTTCTCATATCTTTTTAGGCTGAGGGCCACTAACTTCCCTATGTTGTGCTTCTGAACTGGCAATATGTAAACAAACCTTGACACTTTAGAGAAGTGTTGCAAGAAACACCACTTAAAACATGTGATGAGGATAATTAGTGCTATGAGTGCTAAGTATTTTTGTTATTGATACCAACAGGTAAGGAAAAAAAAATGCAAATACTATTAAAAACTGTACATAGAAATGTTTAATTCTTATTTAAAAGAAATATGTTAAGTCTTGCACTGGAGCTCCTTGAGGACAGACAGAACAATTCCTGAAGCTGTCCTCATGGTGGGAAAGACTTCATGTACCTGTATGCAGGTAACACGAACACTGAGAAGCAGCTGCTGACAGAGTGGATCATCCTCTTGGAAGACACGTACATATCACAGTTAGTCTTAAATCCATTGATATGTATGACTGTAACAAACACCTGGACAATGCGAACTAGGAAAGAGTCTCCACAGATCAGGTTTTCTGCAACATTATCCTTCTGGCATAAGATAAACATGAACTGAAAGAGACTTAGAAGCAGAGACACAACATACAGGAACATTGATTATAAAACTGAATGATTAGATGTGGTGATTTTCCAAAATGAAAAAAACAAAAAACGAACAAACAGGGGAAAGAATCAATTGCAATAGCTAGGTCAGCAAGAGATGACTCAAGGCTAGAGATAAACTGATAAGCTAGTCTGAGGTTCTTATGTCCTGACCAAGAAAGTAATAATTAAAAGGGATCTCCCCAACTTAAATGATCCAAGTCCCCACAACCACCACTACTTCCTCAAGTTCTCAACTGCTGAAGGACTGGAATCCAGCTAGGGTTACCTTAAAGACTCTATTCAGACAGAGCTGGCAAAGAACTTCTGACCCTGTGGGAAAAAAAAATAATAAAAGCGAACCCAAAGCTATAGATGAAGCAGCCATGCTAGGGAAGAACAGAAGGCCCATTTCAGAGTAAGTGCTTTCACATCAGTTCTTGTTGTACCACTGCAGAGCTGCAACAGAACAAAACCTAAAAGCAAATCAGGAGATTGGCCAGAAAGGAAAGCTTCAATTACGACTTGGTGAATAATTTAGTGTTATTACAGACAACCCAGCAGAAGGAAGATGTATAGAGTTTTAATGTACTGAGCTTGTTTATACCATTCAACAACAGTATGGCATCCCAATATAAAATATGGCATCCCTCCGCAATAAAGTTAATAGTTAATATAAAACTACTGAGGACTTCCCTGGCTCTCAGCAGCAGCTTGGTGCCTCCAGTGAGGAACTGGAGCTCAAATTCATTAAATTCATACACACTTTGAAAACAGCCAAAGCACCTTAAGATGTTCTTGCTCCCAAGCAACTTGTTACTGCCTTTTCACTGGAGATAAGTATTCCCCTTCACCCAAAATTTTATAAGTAAGTAAAATCATAGGAAACTTCCTTAATCCACTTCAGTGTCAAGTCAGTTGACACAGCAAATAGTTCACGTACTTTGTTCACCAAAATGCAGGCATGGCACTCTCCAGCTTATGGGCAGCAATGAAAAAAGTGGAAGCAGTGTTACTTTCAACTGGTCCAGATCAAGCTAGAAGAGATACTATGTCCCTAATCTTACATTTAGATTCAAGTTAGTGCTACCGACTGCATATCTATTTGAATTTAATTAAAAAATGAAAGAAATTCCACAAGATTAAAAAAAGCTTCAATCCCATTCTCAAGCATTTTTAGAGGTTTAAAAGATTGGAGTTTTTAATTATGATGCCTCCGCAACATGAAAGAAATGAATAACTTACAAAGAATTTGATTTAAGCTTAGTGAAAGGGTGCTACAGCTTAACAATCCATATTTATTACTTCTAATGAGTACACTCATTTTTCACTTCAGTTCCAGTCACTAAACAGGATACAGAGACAGCAGACAACGTGCAGAGTTTCATAATGTGTGTGCAGTCTAGCATCTTGGTTGCTTCATAGCATTTTTGAGGTTGGTTGTACTTGAACTACAGCTGAACAGCCTAGATTTTAATTACAGGCTATAAAAGCAGCAATAAACAGACGTGTTTACAACTGATGCAGATTCCCCTTAAACTTCTTCGTAGTGGAAGAGTGCCACCACCTATTGTTCTTCACCTCCTCTCTCTCTCTACTCTCTTCTCCCAGCCTCTCACCCTTTTTGTGTTTGTTTCTAAAATGCTGGCAGTTGGTACCGTTTTTTCTAAAACCACCACTGCTTACAACACAAAAACAAATTAAACCTGCGGTTAATTATGAGTAGTGCAGCATAAGGTGCATCCTGGCATACTTAAGCCATTGTCCACAATTTTTCATATAATGCACTTAATGAATTTCTAAAAAATGTGAATAAAGAAGCAATTTCTTCTTAATAGAAGGAGCTAAAAGGCTTTTTTATAATAAAATTATTTTTGAAGTTTTTTTTTTTTTTTTTAAATAAAATGAAGCATCAGGAAACATACTATTGAAAGCTGATTTCTTAACAGATGGTAGTCATGCACACTTCATCCAGGCTGACCTACATATTTTATCCTTAACACTCATCTTTTACTAACTATGTTTTCTACAGTTTTGTCAGCAAATAACACTTTCAGGATAAAAAGCCTAAGCAACTCATCCAAATAAGTCGTCTTTATATGACAAAATAGAGAATGCATAGAGGAAGAAAACACTTTCACAAAACCTATTCCAGAAAATTGTACTTCTGAAATAAAGTTGTATTTTCTAAAGCTCTTGTGATTGAAAATATATGCAAAGTTTTCATCAAATCTTGACCACAATACTTGGACTTTGCAGGGCTTAAAGCATCTTCATAACTCATATTTTCTTCTAGAAAAAAATAAATATCTATGCCATACTGACAGTCAACACTTAGAATTGAATTCCAGTATTTTATTCCATGTATTTCATTGTGAAAAAGTGGAAAAAATAAATGTTTGTCAAAAATGAAGAGCTGGAGGAGGAATGTGAAAAAAAATAGCATGAATGGTAACCTAAAGTGAAGAGAATTTAACACTTCCATATGAAATGTGTATGTGTATTTTTGGGAGCATATCACGAATTTGCTCCCCAAAACTGTACTCACAATTTTTTTTTTTTTTAAAGAGCACATCAGAAACTGTCAAGAAACGTTCAAGTCCTTTACTTGTGTTACTTCAAAATGACAACAATTTGCATGGAACATAAAGATAAACCTTGGAATGACTGACAGCAGTTGAAAGGATTACTCTTGCAGAAGTTACACAATCAGCATTTGCAGTTTTCCAGTCTTCTGTTCTGCGTTCCAAATTAAGAAAATAAGTCAACTGCCTGTTCTAGCTGCAAACAAACAAGGTGGCAGCAGGAGCCAGCAGTCCCACTGTTCCTATTCCAGACTGCCATTCTCAGACACGCTAAGTCACCTGACTGCTCATGCTCAGTGTCTGGGGAAAAGAGCAAGGTATTTTAAACATGTCACTTTGTGTGCAATACAGAGACTGCTCCAAAAACATCCTTTTGGAAAGGATTGAAGGCTTTCCAGTAGTAGAATAAGGCAGCATCTATGAAAATTCTTTACAGTTGAAGTTTATGAGAAGCATTTTGCAGTTAGTAAAATAAAGATGTTGAGAAGAGCACCACACATTGCCTAACAAAGCTCTGAAACCTTGCACATATGGACAGAGAACCAAAAGGACAGTTCCTACTCTGACTGAAGCACCAGTCCCCTGATGTCCCCCTTGGGAATGATCTTCCAGAGTAAGAAACTTGTGCTAATGTGGAGAACCACCAAATAGTTGTTGTTGAAACTATTCCTTCATCATCCCCAAAACGAGATGACAAAGACTGTTCTCTGTTGTAATTTTAAAATAGGAATTAGGCAGATGAACAGTGAAGGTGATCATTGCTTCAAGTTAGTAACCAAACTATAAAAAGTGACAAAGCAAGCAGGATCTCCTGTAATGCTCCAGTATCATTTGCACCTCCTAGAGAGAAGATTTTAAGAATAGATCACTTGTGAAGCTGAATGGATATCATACTTTCAACGGGTGAAAAAAGTCGACACAGTACAGCACAATGCAACATTTCTTGAGCACCTGGTGTTGTATTTCTCGCTTCATTTTGGTAACTTGAATTAAAATACTGTCAGAGTAGCACGTCAATTTACTTAGGAAGCTCACAGACCAAAATTCAAATAATTTACATTTCCATAAAGTACATAAAAAGTTATTGAATTACTCAGGTGAAAAAGATTCTGATCTCTCTTCCTTATGTTTCTCTCTGTTCAGCACCATCAGGTTTTGGAAGAAAGATTTTGAAAATATTTTGAAATGGTAGACTTACACCAGGCTCTGAACAGCCTCCAGAAAAAGCTGACTCCATCTTCATGCTTCCCAAAGCCTCCATTGTGAAGTAGAGTTCATTTAGACTGACACAAATCAACATTAAACGTTCACACTTTGTGTTTTGCTTTCACCACAGATGATAGGACTTTGTATGGCTGGGAGTACTATCACCAGCCTACACAAAAATTTGGTATCATTCACAAATACTGGATGTAAATTTGCCTTTCCTGACTACAGTGTCCAGCAACTCATTTTAAAAAGCCCGTCATCTGTTCTTGCAGGTTGTTCACACGATTTCCTTATACAGGGCTTTGGAATAATTAGAGTTTCCAGTAAACATTGGAATGAATTGGGTTTGCTCCCTTCTGCAGAGAGATCTGGAATTAATTTTGCCTGGAGACTCCACAAACTGCTTGAAGCAGAGTTCATGTTTCTTGTTACTAGCTCGTACATTCACAGCTCCATCTCTCACCACCTTCCTCTTTGCCCAACTCCCCCCCTGCACATAGAATACTTTTCTAGAGCTAGGCCAGGACACAGCAAAAGTGTGAGGTAGTTAGAAGTTAAAAACAGCAGCTTAACAACCTTACACAGCACATTTAAGGAGCTTAAACTCAACAACAAGTGCAGGAGTTGTCAAGTTGGATGTTACACATTAAGCATGGGAAACTAAATACATGTGACAAATGCATTTCTTTCCATGTGAACGTAATGATTCTCAGCTAATGTATCTAAATTAAGTCACGCATCAGTTATGTCTGAACAGAGCAAAATTACAATTAACATTATGCACGTAATCAACCACTGGTGTTTTTTTTTTTTCAATTAAGTATTTGGAACCAATTCCAGGGATGCTGCAGGCTTGATTTTTCTTCAGCTGAGCAAGCAGAGATCTATTTCTTGAGCAACACCCGCTCAGTCTTCATGTCCACATGTACAGAAACAAGATATTTCGCAGGTGGCAATTTAAATAAACCACCTGAAAGTGAACAGCTCAAGTCAAGTTGCCAGTTTATCCAACACCACTAAACAGCCTTCCATTTGACCTTCCTGTAGCATACAGGATCAGGGCTTGTTCACCACTGATAATGGGGAAAAACAAAAATTAAAAAAAAGTCAGCAGTGATAGTTTTCACAATCATTTTGGAGAACTCTGAGATACAAGCAAGTGCAGAAACATCACAACTTCTTTAGTGATAGCAGTAAAATATTCTTTATAAAGGAAGGTAAATCTTCCTCACCCTGCACTAGCTGATATGTTGCTCTGTTTTGCACCTGCTAAATTAGCAAAAATCTTTCTATGGACACTGTCAGATCCCAATTAAAGCTACCTCAACTAACAAGAAGAACGAAGACCTGCTGTTTTCAGACTCCAGCTTCATGACAGGAACGTTACGGCTAATACTCACACTATGACAGTTGCAGCCTGATGCTGCAAGGCTGAAGGACAATTAAAGGTCATTGCCTGTTAGATTACACTAACACAACAGAGCATATCTGGATGTTGAGGCTGAAGCCAGGCCACTTACAGTCACCGCAGAGCCTGACCAGAGCTGGATATTTCCCTCAATATGCGCATTGCTCGTGCTTGCACAGCCGGCCACGGTGCTCAGATCTGTCACTGCGCTCCTGTACCGAGAGACATCGGTGGGCCACATCCTTCCTCTCCGCTGAGTGCACCTTTCACAGCTTTATTCTACTTGTAAGGACTTTTCCAGAAACACCGTCTTCCATGCCAAAACCCACATTTCTTTTTGGTCATAAAAGCTGCTTTATTACCAATACCTATGCAAAGTATATCCCTATTTATATACAGGCTTTTTAAACACATGCGTATGTTTACAATAACAACAATAATAAAAAGATCTCCTCACAAATAAGGAGTTAAACAGCCCAAGTGGAAGAGAAGCTTCACTCCCACTCAGCCTGGTATCCCGAAGACAGACGATGTTCACATTCTTTATCCAGGGACCCACTGCTAAGCAGGCCTCTGGCTTGTGGCCAGCAGCTCAACGATCTCACTTCAAAAATCTCCACAAGCATTCCTCACATTTTTTTCCTTCTAATCATGAATTAGCCAAGTGTAAAGGTGCCAGGAAGATAAAGCCTGAAATAGTCAAAACTGTCTAAACAGATGCACAGTAAGGAATTTTTGCTCATAGTCGTATTAGGTATAAATTACATATTTTTATCCTCCTGCATTAGGAGTTCAGTGAAAAATCTGAGTCTACCACTAGACTATGAGAAGAAACTGATAAACATTAACATTGAATTGCATTTCAGTCTTAGCGGGGATTTTGACTTTAAATTTGCTTTAAAAAAAAACAACATGTATTTAAAAAAAAGGCAGGACACGACTGACACGTTTAGGTGACATACACTTAAAATAACATTTTATCCTGGTTATTTTTTACAGAAGTCTAAAATCTGTTAATAACTTGAAAGCCTCTAATTCTGCTTTGAAATATATATTATGCAAAATACAATACATGATTTTAAGTGCAGAAATACAGATTTCTAAGACATTCTCATCACTCCTTCCTTTCTTTCTTCATATCTCCCTCACGCCTCCATCCATTCTCCTCTACATGTTTCAGCCAGGATGCCCTCCACATTGTCCAGCACCACACAGAGAGAAAGGACTACCGTCGATGGGAGTGCTGCCTTCCTACCACCATTGCCATTTCTCCTACAGTAAGCCTCATGTCAGTGAGGTTGCTTTGGTGCACTGAGAATTTGAGAGACACTCAGGATTTAGGAATGCCACGTGGATTTTATTTTGACAAATGCTTCTGTCATATTGTTCGAAATTCTTCCATCTGAAATACAACTCCAGAGAGAAATCAAAACTTAAAAGAACACAGTCAATAGCAGTGAGAGTTTTGCAGGTGCTTCTGTGGGCAGGAAGAGAATGGCCTCAAGTTTAAAAAAAAAAAAAAAAAAGAGAAGTTTCTCAGTTTCTCATAACAAAAGCCTTGAAACAGTCATCTCATCTTTATCAAGTAAGATATAACTATATAGCTATGTCATTGTGTTGGGTGTTTTTTTTTTTGTTTTTTTTTTTTTTTTTTGTGGGGGGGGGACAGGACGGCTTTTATTTACATGCCCAACTTTGTTACTGAAGTTATCAATCATTAATTGCTTTCTTTTCTTGGTGCTGGGTGCTGGGGGATTTTCTTTTTTTGCATTTTCACTTTTTAATTTAAAATAAGCAAGCATTATTTTTCAAGCTGCTACATTAGGACATGGGAATTGTTGCCGAAATAACTGATAAACACCACCCTTGAAAACGGATTTATTTATGCCAAATGTACACAGCAAAGTAAATCCCTACAGAATGTATTTATTTAGCTTCATGTGTGCCACCAAACAAGTTATGCGCTTGTGAGACCACTAAGTGCAGTTTTTATAAACCTGGAAAAACAAATAATTAAACAGCCTTTCTTACACCAGATCATACGTCATACCTTATCAGATGAAGATTATAGAAAGGGTCTGACCAAAAGGCAGATGCTTTGTAACTTTTCATGATAAGGACTTATGCACTTTCCTCCATAGCTTCCACTACTGGCCAATGCCAGAGATGAACACAGGAAAACCCCAGAGCCCACCCTGTGCAGCAGTTCTTACACTGGTCACCAGCACTGTGTTCATCGAGGAGTTCGCAAATACTGAGTAGACAGAAATCTCACAAAAATACAAAGTGCCCATTGCAGGGGGGAGATGCTGAATCATGCCTCAACAGCTGTTGCTTAGCTATCACCAGCTCTTATTAGGGTTCTCTCTTCAATTTAAATTGAGGGCTATATGGCACTGAAAGATAAACCCCACAAACCATGGGTAAAATTTGTAAATATGAAGTATAAACTGCACTTTGGCCAAGTGGAACAAACATTTATCTACAGCAAAGCATGAATCATGGCGTTTAGGGGGAATAATTTTGCATTTAGGAGACTTGCAAAACACTTGGAATTTCTGGTCATGGGGTAACTGACTTTAAAAACAGGTGAGTGAATTCTTTCCCTCTTCATCACTCCCCCAGTAAGATTTGAATTTGTAAGGAAAAGTCCTTGTCTCCGAATTTGATACATCCAAATGTAAGGAAAAGTATCCCACAGCCTACTTGAGGCCACGCTGCAGAAAGAAAAAAAATAATCAACTAGAGCAGTAAAACCCCCGGTATTATTACAGACAACCACAGTCATCTGGCACCACCCCTAGCCTGTCACCTTGTCTTCAATTTATCTCCCAATCACAATGGGTGAAATAAAAATAAATATGCATTTCGGCAAGGACTCATTTAAAAGAAAACCAAACCAAAAATTCATGACTACTTCAGACACAGATGTGAGTACTCCTGTGGCTATACAGCAAAGATATAATATATACAACAAAATTCTTCAGGCTTAACAGTCTGCTGTAGAAAAATACCTCACTTTTATCTACATTTTCATTTATTTATGTTTGCTTAAACAGAATGACAAGTAAGCCAGTCTATTCATTAATACCGTTTCCAAACTACAACACTACCAGATTATAAATCCGGAGTTTAACCAGCGTCGATTTAGAAGTCTTTGATAGTCTTTAAAAGTCTTCTCCTTTGAAAATGCATGATTTGAAGCAAATTACTGTCTCATTGTTATTTAATCTGTGGCAGCCAGAGCTTTTGCATATTTTACAGCCTGTTGTCTCTTCCATTAAAAGAGCAGAAAGAAAGAAGGCAGGAGAGTGTGCATGCTCTGTTTTTCAGAAGACAGGTGGATGCTGTCACCCCTAGATGATGACAAAATATTAGAAATACCAGAGTTCTGGTTACCAGAGACAGGCTGGAAGATTAACAAAATTAATCTTGTCAAAATGTTTTTTAACCTTGACATTTTATTTCTGAAGTTATGATTACACTGCCTGGTGACAGTATACTAAGTTGAGAAAGCAAATTAAAGCAGCAAATGCTTAATAGAAAGGTTTCAAAGGGACTCTAACCACGAGACTAGGATGAGCTGTTAACAACTCACATGGAATCAAAAGTGCTCCGGAAAGTTAACATGAACTTTTATATGACAGCATCTTCTTCAGGTAGCATATGCTGCCTAGACTTAAGTGCTGGATATTGCTCACTGAAAAGGGGGAAGGCAAATGGGAGCTGAGGGAACTGCTAATTCTTCACCTAATAAATTAATGAAATATCACCAAACTGTGCAAGGGGATGAGATCCGCAACTTCTACACTTCAAAGGACAACCAGAAACAAAATGGTACAATATCACCATACATTTCTGGTTCAGTAAAGTAGTTCTAGGCATATCGCACATTTTAAATTTAATTTTTAAAATTACTTTCAGTGTTCACCCGATTTCCATGCCAGTGCAACTTACCACAGGACATACACAGAATATTACCTTAGCCATCATTCCAAGAGTAAGAAACGTTTAAAGTTAAGGACTCTAATTAGACATACATACACACGCCCTCTTTATGGCAAGAGAGCAACAATACTGCTACAGTCTGCCCTGTTGCATCCCCACTTTGTTAGAACATGCTAAATTTAGTCATAAGTTTACTAGCTATGCAAATCATTACATGCATAGAAAATGTACAGATTTATACTACTCGCGTAACAAAACAAATCCACTGAACGTGGCAAGACACCAAAATATATTATAGGCAAAGCTAGAAGCTAATTTGCCTTGGGGTACCTTTTACCTTGTTGAGCATGTTTGTTGTTTAGATCATTTTGTCCAATGACAACAACAAGAAAATCATCAGGTAGGGAGCAGCACATCATTAAGTGTTAAAAACTGCATTATCAAACAATTTCAACTCCTTAGAGGCAGAGTTGCAGCCAGATAAATTCTGGAATTAAAACTGCATGCAAGAGGACAGTGCACTTTTGAAGTCCTTCTTATCCTTATGAGGATAAATTCTTTCATGTCCTTCAATCAAGCACCCTAAGCTTTTTCACTGTAAACAGAGTCAGCACTGCTGTCTCTTGACTATTACTGTAGTTGACAGCACCACTTTTTAACAAATGTGACATAAGAGCCCACAAGAACTAGAATTATTTCATTTTGTAGCGCTTGACAGCTTGCTAGCAGTTCAAAACACTTCTGGACTTACTGTACTACAGAAAGGCAGTTTTCTAGTGTCAACATTTTCATTAATCGTTTAGTATTATGCTTTTAAAGTAGAATAATAATTTAAATTCCTTTGTGTTTGTGTTTTTTTTTTTTTCTGAAACAAGTCTGCTATATGAAATAAACTGTTGCTTATACAACACTCAATCACACTTGTAGACAGTTGTCAAAGTGTTCAGATATAGTTAATACTGAGAGTAAAAAAAAATAATCAAGGGGATAAACACATGCTTTAACAAAACCTAGGGGGAAAAAAAAGTACTTTAAGGCATCATACAAAACCTACACTTAGATCAAGAACTTTTCTTCAAAAGTTCACCATCCTCCAAAAATACAGCAGCAGTGCCATTTCAGACTGAATGCTCTACGTACACTGGAAAAACAAGGTTTGCGGGCGAGCTCTTACAAGTGACACTAATAGACCTTGGGCAGGGAATGGGAAGACTACCTTTCAGCTTTAAATCTTCTCCTGGATCTGAAACAGAAGACAGACTTCAAAGGAAAAGTGCAAAATAATATGATGATTCTAATGGATTATTTACATATGTATTATACATGTGTGTATACACACACACACACACACACACACACACAGAGTGTATGTCAGTGCATACACCTCTGCCAGCCCCAAGCACTTGCCATCCAGTCTCCAGCTACCTCAGGAGAGAGAGAGACAGAGAGGACCCTTCCTATCAGGTCACTCCCCATCAAGTGAGATTTTCCCCACTCTAACCTCCCAAGTTGGCCCTCCTTTAATTCACCTCCCTCTCTGTACTTGTGCATCCCATGCAGCCGTTTGCTTAGGAACTGCCACAAGCATAGCCAGGTTGGGAGCTTGCTCTAGGCAGAAGTACCCAGGTCTCTTCTGGGAAATAAGGAGACACAAAAGTTAGCTGGACAAAAGGAACACCAGTGAAAGTCACAGTGAAACTGGCAGCCATGCTGAAAACCTCTAAAAGCTTTTTAAAGTCATTTTATATGGTATTATTCTGATGCGCTCTATTGTGTCTGCAAAGTTACCAGCCAGCATGTTTTACTCCCTACCAGATAAGATCTTCTCTGATTTTCTGCCAGAATCAGAATGTTCTTTCAACATAACTTCAGCCGACAGGAGAATATATTTTCCTTCTCAAAGTTCCTGCTACAGTTTTACAACCAAAAAGCAAGCAGACATAGCAGACACTTTCCTTTAGAAGTGTGTGGCACACTGAGTCAGTAAGTTTGATGAACTCATTAAAAAATATTGCAAATGTTATATCTCCATAAATACATTTATGTTTATTAATCACTGCTCATAATTATTCTTGGTGAGGTTTCGGCTTTTTTCATCCCTCATATATGAGTTCATACAATATATGACAAAAGAAGTCTACAACAGATTACATGCTTGGACCAATGTGATAAACAAAACAAGATTAAAGCACATTACCGCAGAAGTATGCTGGTTGTCAACTTTTCACCGTGAGCTTTAAATAAATACATACATATATAAATGCTGTTAATATTTTACAGAATCTTTAAACCAATCTTTATTTCTCCTTGAGAAGTACCTACTTTAATAATCTATTTTTTCTGTTTAGTGTGGGAAGCTTCTTCAGACCTAAAGGAAGAATGATTTTCATTTCTTCCTCAAATACCTACTGCTACAAAAACATGCCTTCTGAATTAAAGTGAGGGTATGACCTTTTCCCAAATGCAGATGGGAGTGTTAGGCATTTAAACTAGCAGTGAGGCAATGAGAAAGGGAGTCACTAGAAGCCAAAACTATACCTCACCCACTGCAACACATGCCAGGATCAAAGATTCAGTCCCATGTCCCATTACCATACTATGGAAGGAGTCCACCAAGAACAGCAACTCTCCCTCCCATGCAGTTTGTGTACAAAACCTTTGCTGCTGCACAACTGAAATGCAAGGTACCTTGGTCATATATAATGGTTGTTCTTCATAAATCAAAGGATGAATTTCTTCAAGTTCTTTCCTGAACTGTGACAAATCTTTTGCCTCCTGATGCATTATTATTTTTATTCTTAACTAGTAGATGAATAAGCAACTTGTCATGAGTTTACAAAAAACAAATACAGGAAAAAGTTAGTGTCTCTCTAAAAATTAAAAAAAAAAAAAAAGATATAATCCTGATGGAAGCACATGTTCAAACATATCTCTGAGGCAGAGACAGATACCTATCAGAGAAAGAAGTTTCCATGGCTTCCACAAGCACAGAACTGATTTACATCAAAGGACTGACTTCATTGATGACCTCCAGATAAAAAGGGAATGTCTCTGCTCAGTGATAGTGTGATGAAAACATTTTCAGAGAAAATTGGTGAGTATACGGACTGTCCATATCACTTCCTGGGGAAAAAAAAAGTTGAACCTCACTTCGTAAAACCCTCCCAGTAGTGCCAATAAAAAAATAATTTTTTCTTGATCTAAAAACACGAGGGAACCAACCTGATTTCCTTTGGAATGACAAGACAGGCAGCAGTTGCTACTTTTCTCTGCATAAAAACATACAGAATCACTACTTTGAGTAGCAGGAGATAAGTTTCATGATTTCTCAAAGGTTACCTTTGCCTATGCTAATCACCTATTTCAAGCACTTTTGTTCACAGTCTGTCACAAGGTAGACTGTAGGAACTATTAGAAATATCTGCATCTCATGGCTGGGGCATGCTGCATCCCTACTGCAAGAGGCACATTCTGCATCCATGACACCACACGATCACGGAGTTCACAACTTCCTCCTAATGCTTCCAGCCCGACATCAGTCCAACACACGGTTGGCATTTACAAATGGCAACCTGCCCTAAAAGAAGCATTTAAGCTATTACTAGTTTACCATGCTGTATTAATGAAATTGGACTGTACATTTGATCCACCTGTTCGTAATTTTAAACATCTAATTTCTACTGAACAAATTCTAAAATTTACATTTTTCTGGAATCACACTAAATTGGCAGTCCAGTTGTTTCAAACTGCTCCCCCATCTAATAAGCTACTATCTCTGTTTAAAATCAAAGTAACTATCATTAAAACAAAAACTACAAGCTATGCTGTTTTGAAATAAGGTCATCTTGCTCCTTCATTCTCCCTTGCATAGATGCCATACAGAATGCTCAGATATATAGCTCATTTTAGTCTTAAACAATACAAAGTTAATTTGTTTCAGTAGTAACTCCTGAGACAGTAGAGTAACAAACGTATCTTTTCTTCCCTTCTGCACTTTCTGTTTCTTTCTTTCCCTCCGGAAACTTCTATCTATGCTACTATCAATTGAACAAGTTAATGACAGTATTCATAATTAAATCCACTAGAAGGAATTTGGCATTAATCTGAGACAAATAATTTGAACTTACAGGCGCCAGCTTGTTCACAAAGAGCAGCTAAGGTTGTGCACATTGGTTATTTTTGCATTTAGAAGCACATAGACCCTAAGATTTGACCTCATTTTCTTTCAAAGCAAGCAGCAAATGACATATTTTAGCACGGAATTCACAGTCCTGCATGAGTTTCTCATATAAAACAGTAAAGAGCAGACTGTTGAACTGCCGCTGTTAATAACATTTCTGTCAATATTGAACTTACAAAATAAATATTGTGAAAAGTATTTAATTTTACTATGTTAGTGCTCCAAGCGAGAGAAGAACCAAAATCAATGTACATATTTGTACTAAAGAACTAAGCTTGGAACTTCAGGTTGGCAAAAGTGAGGAAACCTAAAAAAAGAGCAATGAATACACAGGAATTGCATGAAGTTTCTCAAATAAAATTTAAAAAGATTGCAAAATGAGGTTCACTTCCTTCACTATATTTTTTGTGTTCAAGTGAGCAGTAAAGAATCCTTCTAACATCTCAGTAACTTATGGAAACTGCTTCTGTAAAAGACAAATTCATTTCAACTTTGTAAAATGAATTTAATTCACTTTAAGGTGAATTCACTTTGAGCACAACGTATTCTTTTTTTTTTTTCCCCTTTGAAAGACGGGGCTTTTCAATGAAATTATGCCAGGTATTAATGTTACACAGTGTATATTAAGAAAGGGGATTACGAAGTATTAATGGATTCCAAGAACCTACCCAAACAGGATGGTACTACGTCAGCATGAAAACTAAAATATTATTGTTAAGAAAAGTAATAGCTCTTATGGCAGCCTTCTGCCACAGCACAGAATTTCCTTTCTATAATCTTCCAAATTCTGTTAGTTTTGTATCCCTGTAAATCTACCACCCTTCCTTTAGCAACTATCAAAATTGCCTTTCAGAGAACATTCCTGCACTAGAAGTTAAAGATTAGGATAAGCAAAATGAAGGTTTCCTGCCCTGACTTTGTCACAGTTTTCCTGCATGACTCCATAGAAAGCCATTAACATACCTGTTCTCCGTAACCCCTTCCAAAAATTCAACAGCCACATGCTGCACACCGTGGGCAGGGCTATATTAATTTCTGCCAAGTACACAAAACTTATGGGTTGTTAGATAACCACAAAACATTACTTTGGTACTTAAATAAAAGCATGCCAACATCATCAGCTAACTATTTCATAATAGCGTTTGATAAACCCTCCTATATGCACAGGCAAAAAGATCCTAGAGCAACCTGGCACCTCCCAGAAGGAGCACGTAGTATCAATGTAGCAGTACCTACCAGAACAAATAAACCAGGTAGGAGTATTTTCCACTCCACTCACTCCTTGTTGGCGTCTAGCTTGTAGAAACTGGAAATGCACACGGCTGTTAATGTGATTAACAGCAGCCACATCTAGCAAAGAGTCAGCCCCTGTGCCTGCTACATACTTCAGTTTCCATGAGTCATCTCCAACTTTCCACTGCAACACAAGTCCTCCTGAGCAACATACAGTTAACAATACCTTGCACATGTTCACAGCAGAAATGAAGACAGATTGACCCTGAAAGAATTCACCAAGCAATGTCACTACCCTAAAAGTGAAATTGTTAATCAGAAGTACTCAGTGCCTTCTGAATACATGCTATCAGAAGAAGGTGAAATGCCACAAGTGCTACGCCCAGCAATATGACTTCGAACAGATTTCTTTCCCAATCCTAAATCTCACAATTAGTGACCACACAGGCAAAAAAAACACACCAACTAAGAACATGATTTTTTTGTTTTGTTTAAGTAACACTAGTAACATAATCTCCCCTTGCCAAAGTCACAGCTTTGGCTGTTTCTATGGAGAGCATTTCATAGAAAGGTACAAACCACAAAGAAAATAACTGCACAACAGGTGGGAGAGTCTCTTCCTGACCTGGTAAGTTTCCAGTGAAAACCTCAAAGCATAAGATTAAAGAAAAGCCCAAAATCACAGAATCACAGAATGGTTTGGGTTGGAAACGGTACTTTTTTTTCCACCCCAGTCTTCTCTCAAAAGAGAGGCAGCTTTGAGATATTTTCAAGCAATTGCCCTTGTATCAGCAGAATATAAGGTTACATTGTCACAACCCAAGGTTTACCTATCTCATTTCCTTCCTACATCCTTCAATTCTTCTTCTAGACATAGTTAAGCAGAATTTATCATCCAAAAAGGAGATGGAAATGCTTCCTCTATACCAGCAATGCTACAGTCCTCTCCCCTTTTATATGCATGTGGTGATTCTTCATAGTAAGAAGCTTCTTTCACCATATCCCCTATAAGCTGAAAAAGACTCTGCATCAATTTGACTTCTACTTCCCTATTCAAAGAGGACCATGCATCCAAAATATAAGGAGTGACTTACAGTGAATGGGCAGTCTCTCAGTGCTGACTGTGAAGAATCCAAATCTTCTCTCCCTTTTAGAGCACTGGAAGTCTGAGCAATTCCATCAGGCAAAACCTGGCATGCTCACATGAGTCTGCTGCTGGATCTGAAAACAAACAAACAAAAACACATCAGATGAACAATAAAACTTATCCTTCCATACCTGGGAAGCATGAGAGAGGTACAAAAATATGATCTACAAATATCTGGAAATTTTTGTTGCTGTCATTAACTAAAATCTTCCCATAAAATAAAGCATCCATGACTACATCTTCCTCTCTTGAAGGGTATATATGTACATATATATTAGAAGTTCAGGTTAGCAAAATTCTCCTATGTAACAAAGCAACTACATTTTAGGCTACTAACACAATAACACAATGATACATTTTGTAACATAAATCTTTCTTGCCCAAAGGATCCAGGATTCTGCACAATAGGTGTAACTCTACTTACAGGGTAGGGAAACCTCTCACACATCTTGTCAACATAAAAAAAAAAAAGAAAGAGTTCTGCAGGGGAAGAGGTACCAAGGGGTACTACCGTCTTTGACAAACTCTTACCATTATTCAGCTGTTGCTTTATAGCCACCAACATGCAGTTTTAACATTTATTCAAACACATTGTTTTCTAAAGACAATCCAACTTTGCAGTTTTAGCAGCCTGTACAATATTTCTGGACAATCGGAACACCACCAATTTGAGCTAAAAAGGATTGATATTTTCACTTATTTCTATACTTGTAGACTGTATGATTATTAAATTTAAATTTCTGTTGAACCAAGCCAGTTCCTATATCTATGATAATCTTCCCAGAACTCTACAATCAGCACAAGGCAAAACAGTATCTGGGTACCAGAAATCATTCGCTGTTTATAAAAGCTGGCCCATCATTAAGCTTCTCCCAGTGCTCTGAGGCTTTCCTGATCTTTCTTCAGGATCAACATGAAAGAAGAGAATTCATCAAATTATATGTACACTTGATTCAAAACTTATCTGCTATGTAGATCTGAAAAAAAAAAAAATAATAATAATATATAGATCACATATATATATATATATATAGTTTTAGCCGTTATAACTTTCTTTCTTAGTCATTATTTCTACATGCTGTGAATAAACTACCATACAGCTTCTTTTCAGTAGCACAACTACATTACTTTACATTTGTTTAGTTATTGGCATTACTGCCCTTATTAAGTGTTATTCTTAAAATGTTGGCATGCTTCCCAGGGAATAAAAAAAAATAAAAATAAAAATCCTTTCCCTGTTTTCAACCTGCTGAGTTTTGAGTAATACTTTTGCCTTCTCTTACCAATTGTCTGTATTTAATAACTCCTAATTTCATGTTTATACTTAATTCCTTGTTTCTTCTATTTGTTACATTCCTGAAAATGCCACCGCCCCCAGCTGGTTTGGGATCTAAACATCTGTGATCTAATTTTAGGATTTGATCTTTTAACATATGAGCTTCTGTATTTTAATACTAATCAAGATGTTAAAGTTGCAAATAAAAAAACCTTGATGTGTTAACTTTAGATTAGAATAAAATATCAGAGTTCTTTCATTTGTTCTGCCTTTTAAGTTTAGGGACCTAAAATAGGTACTAATGCAACAGCCCATTGACATTTTTAGCCTGTAGGAGCCTGTAGTGGGCAGAGGCAGCTGAAATAATAACATATTTGAATGATGAACCAGCTTTACAATTTTATTAGTCAGACTTTTCCAAATCTATGGCTGGCATTTTTCCCAGTATCTCAAAAATTAAGCTGTTCTACATTTAAAACTTCCAACTAATCACGCATTAAAAACTTCTCCTGGTTAAGGCAACAGAATAACCTTATGATAAGCTTCTAATAATAAATAAAAAAATAAAAATAAAAAAAAAAACAAGCAAATATCTAACTTTGAAAAATAGTGCCTTTAATTCTTTGTGTTGTTTGTATGAAGAAAGTAACAGAGAGAGGGGAAAAAAGTAATCTGATATTGGTTAGTTTAAGAAAGCTACATTATTTATCAAGAATATATTATGTATCACACTCAAATAGCAAGTACCCTATAGGAAGGTGACACTTTAGTTGCCCCATAGGACCAATGGATGTTCTTCCAATCTTTCCATATTTTTGCTATGTAATAAATCCTCCTCCCCCAGAAAGATTTTTTTCCTGCAACTTGCTAGTCCTAAAAGAGTAGCTTGTAGGGAGCATGCACCCATGTTCCCTACTGCTCCCCAGCCTCTTTGTGCTACAGTGATCTAATAAAATAACAGGCAGAGGGATGCACTGGCAGACCCTGGGACATGACCAGCATAGGCACAGTTCCAGGGTTTTGGTGGTAAGGCTATTCTCACTTTAATAAAAGAACAAAAACCAGAAAACAAAAAACAAAACAAAACAACAACAAAAACACAGAACAAAGCCCTCATGAGAAATTAAAAGCACAAGCAATTTTTTCCCTTTATTTATTTATATTTTTTTTTTAGGCAAAAAGCAGAATACACCACAAAATAAATCTCTCTGCTCTCAGGAAATACGGATCAGATTCTAAATCTGAAAGACAAAAACAGGAGCTATATAGATAACAGTATGACCAAAGAGCTGAACACAGCTCATGAACGTTTGTCCTTTTCACAACTTCCCTATAAAATAGGCCAACAGGTAGAAATCTATTTTTTACAAAAAAAAAAAAAAAAAAAATCTTTCTGAATATTCTGCAAGGCAGGTAAGCACACTCCTAAAATAATCTGGGAAATCCTGACCAGATTAACTGCAACACTTGACAGCCTGTTGATTGATCTACAGTTTTCTTCTTTTTTTTTTTTTTGTACTTCTGAAAGAAAATATAAGCTGTATTTGTGCAGACACAAGATGTAGAACTTCTCGCTGTCGTATTCACAGACATTAGGAAAACTACAGTGTGATACAGTGGAATAGAACAACAAATGGAACAACAAACTTCACTCTCAGTGGGTGACTACAGCTCATGTGAGCATCATAGAGGGCTGCTCACTTAAAACAGAACAGAGGAAATTAATTATCTGGTACCCAAGGAAAAAAAAATAAAAAAGCAATACTTGACCTTTTCACAACTCCACAATTCATTAAGCTGTTTTGCACTGTACCAGTCCTAAAGAAGAGACATATTTCTAAGTGGTTCTGGAAGAGCTGCAACAAGCTAAGAGCTGAACTGGCAACAAGATGTGGATGGGTACAAGTCTGCAGCAGGCAGAACCAGGCCCTTCAGGAGTAACCAGGCAATTCCCTCCCTTCTCCAAGCTCACCATTTGTTTCTGCTGCAACTCCTAGCAAAACCAGTAGCAACACGACCAGAGAGTGGAATGAGATTGGGAAATTAGTCCAGCTCATAACTCAAGCAGGAAAAAAGCCAGACTTTTAGCCGCACTGTTAGCTGAACCAGTTCGCTGTGCGAATGTTTGTGCCAAAATTTAGGCAATAAAAAGAACAAACCAAGCAGCTGCAGACAGGACCCATAGAGCACAACTACCCCTTTTTTGGAAGCAGTGCAGAATTATGTTGATTTGCACTGAAATTGGAGCTAGGAACAAAGCACCAGTAAGAAAGCAAGCATCTTGCCAGGGTTGTTCTGCAATAGACATGCCTTCTAAAATTCAGTTTGATGCATGCGAGCAAAAGCTGTCAGTAATGCCAAGGCTGACTGAAACCAAACATTAAAATCTTACAGTTTGCATGATGGATAAGCTAGTTACAAATGTCATCATGTAGTGCTAGCTTTAATTGCTCTCAGCTAAATATAACTTTCAGAATCTAATAGCTCCCTGCAGCTTTTCTGTCTTTCAAGAAGAGAAAAAATTTCCAGTTCGAAAAAGCAGATAGCCACACAGTCACATATCGCAACTAAGAAACAGGAAGCAAACCTTAACGATGATTAAGTTTTTAAGAGTTTCAAACATCTGTACAGAATGACTGGTTTCAACAGGCTGCCGTTCGCTTTGCTCTTCCAGCGCCCTGCTTCCATTTACGTACCGTACCTGCTCCTTTTTGGACTCTTCTGTTTCTTTGCTGTATTAGTAGACTGTGCCGAGTCTCGCTTGCCCAATATTTCCAGCCAAAATCTTGCCTTCACCAGCAAGCTTCCCTGGCACCCCCTCGCTTCTTCATGTACTGCCAAGGTGAGCACCCCAAGGGAGGAAGAGGAGGGTGAGTCTCCTGCACACGCACGCAGCCTGACCCTTACCTGTATTGCTGCTGTATTGGCATGACACACATAAGGGAGTCCAAAATCTGCTATAGCTGCAGATTGCACCACCCCGATACAGGCGTGGAACAAGTTCTCTTCTGCCTTCTTGCACTAAATAAGGATTTTGAAAAACATAACTGCGAAAGTTTTATGTAGCAGGCTTTACTTTCCCTCTCTGAGCTGATAAAGGCTTTCAGGCTGAAAATTTGGCTGACACCTAGAAATATGTTCTGCAGATTCAGCATTTTTGTTAACCTCCATTTTACAGGTCATTATGCAATTGAAGTTCCCCCCACTGTTCTTCAAATTCAAGAAGCAGGGAGCCACCGCTGCAGTGGCAATCTTTCCACTGACCGTACACCCCTCCCATCACCTGCTTGCACCCCCTTCCCTTCACCTTTTCTCTCTAGTTTTACCCAACCTCTGCTCTTTTTACTAAGCTGAAGTCTTCTTTAAAAAAAAAATAAATAAATAAAATTTGTTTTTAAGATCTCCGGTCGTCTTCATCCCTTGTCTGTGGTGAGTGGGGACAAAAATAGTATTGCTACGTATAGAAAGAAAAAAAAAAGTATTCATCAGATCACATGAATTACTGAGCGCAGCATTAGAGCTGAAAAGATGGGCTAGCTAAAACCCCAGCTTCGCCTGCGTTACCGAGCTGTGCACATGCTGTAGGAGCACCAGCTGGAGGGCTGCCAGGAAATACCTACGACACCAAACAAGTCCAAAGCTAGCATCCCACAAGTTTTCCTGCCTACCATTTCTGAGTGGAGGACCAGGCTGGATAAAACAGGCTAAAGGAACCACGCCTGTTTGGTGCTGATTGAGAGAAATTTGAAGGCAAGCCTCCTCCTGAAGAGGAGGCTCTGCACCAGAACATCCCTGCTCTGCTGCCAGCCAAGCTGACACAAAGCAGGAGAAGGGAAGAACAACTCCCTGCTGTCAAGGCAGGCGAGGACAGATTTCATTTCTCCATTTCTAAATTGCAGTCTAAATTGCAGTGTCACCACTCAATGCCATTGAAATTTTTCTTTCCGAAGTAACAGACTAAAATGTGGGTAAATAATGTCAAAAATAGGAACGAATGCTCTAGAGGCTTTGTGTAACAGATCTTCTGTCACTCTTACAGAAGGCATTTTTGTTTTAAAACCCTGCCAATCGCAACAGCCTATTCGGTACAGCTGTGGTGGACAAACACACTTTAAATGCTAACTGGTATGACCCAGAAGTTCTCAGCACACGAGGCTGGGGCACCAAGCAACATCCCACCCTCTCCCTGCATTTAAATCCATTGCATCAGGTGCAGCGAGAAGAGAAAAACCACACACTGCCTTTTAAGAAAGGTTGAGGGGCAAAAATGCACAAGGGAAAGAATTGGAAGCACGGGGGACATCAGCGAAAGCAAACACAGGATTAGTCTGGGAAAGGAAACATGCAACCGTGATAACCTGATGTGACTGTCCAGTAAATCTGGATCTGAAGATTAGCAGGAGAGAAAAGATGCTAGAAAAAGGTGATTTGTTTTCTTGCTACTGGTAATACTGGAGAGATTTTACTCTCCTCTCCAAAATTAGAATGCTTATGTAAGTACAACCCCTTTTTCTTTTCCTCTTAGCCTCACACGCACACAAAAATCCACAAAAAAAAAAGCGCACCTTCAGCCTCAGGTCAGGACAGTTGAAGCCTAAATATTTACAAAATTTCCATGAAAAAAAGTAATTAATTAAAAACCAATTATGTTAAAACAACAGGATCCATGAGAATAAATTTCTTCCATCCTCCAGAACCCATAATCTACTCAAAGAACATTTATTCAAAGACTTTTTCCTGGGGGAGGAGGCGACCAGAGAAGGATGTGTCCAACTACATCTCTACACATTCCAGAATTTATTTATTTACCAGATTCTTTTCTTTCCTCTGCATTTGGTGACCTGCAAGGTTGCCTCATTCAGCTGTAACAATAGCTGCTGAAAAATGCTGGCAACAGCTCCTACTATGCATGTGGCATTATGAGGAAAGAAATAAATATACATACACACACTCGCTTAAATGTGACTGATAGCATATAGAATATGCTTTCTCCCATAGATATATCTATATATAATCTGTCTATAGATAGATAATGCACTTCAGTGTGACTTTAGGTAGACAGATGGATATATATCTTATTCCATTTAAGTGAATGCTTCCACTGCCAGATCAAGTAATTCACACATGCAAGCCTTTCTCCCTCCTCCCTGCACTTTAGGTGTTCCCCTGCTGATTTGAAGCTGATTTTTCCTGGGTGTTCAAGGTTTCTTAAATTATACTTAGAGAACAGAACAGTGAAGAACAACAACAACAACAACAACACATGAGGATTATTTATGTAGCGAGACTTTAAACAATTGATCCAGCTATATCTCAAGGGATTTAGTAAAGACACAGAATAAATAACAAAGAGAGAGAAAGTTGGGTGAAACACCAGAGTATTCAGAGCTACTTATGGAAAAAGGACTTTCCTGCTGATGGACTCTGTTCATGAGACAAGGACACTGACCCTCTGGGACAGGTGACATACCCAAGAAGGGATTTAGAGATGAGAGTGAGAGTTGTTGCGTGGGTGCCCAGTCTTAACATCTAACTTTACTGCACCTGCAGAGAAAAATGAGGATGTGGCCATGAAGGATTCTTCTCTCTGATTGTTTCATAAAAGCCTAAGTCCTAATGTGGATGTGAGCAGGGGTCAGACAGATAAGTAGCCTGTCCAGTTAAACTTACACAACCACATGAAGCGTTTTGAAGTATCAGTGGATTCATTCAAAATGGTAAGTAAAATAAAAGGATAAAAATGAATAGAAAAAGCCTGTTCTACAAAACTGAGTAACTTGAAGTAGTTATTAAATATAAGGCTAAATATAACAGGGACAACAGAGGTTTGGTGGCTAAAGCACATATGTGCTTCATGTAAAGCCTATGCTATTCAGAGAAGTCAGAAGTAGATGTTGGGGTGGTGCATATCTACACAACTTAAAACTGCGATAGATTAAAATATACAGACACACACTATATATATAAATAAATAAATAAAAGACTGCAAAGTAAGAACAGAATCTATTTGGGTCCAAAAATGCACTTAAAGAAGGACTGCCCTGCTCAGAGTGCTGTGAGTCTGCAATACATTCACAAAATCCAGCCTCGGTACAGATTTGATTGGAATGAAAAAAATATTACAGGGAAGTGTGCATTACAAGAGATTAACTTCTCCAACAAGTGAATAATAAGCAAAAGGATTTAGCTGAAGTCGGGTGGGCTGAGGAATTCAGATTGTCTGAATCAGAAATGCTGAGCTGCTGCCTCATTTAAGGTGCAGAAATGGGTCTGGAAGCGACTCGCGGGGTGTAGCATACGGCAGACAACTCGTGAGATGAAAGAAGCCTAACTAGATAAAAAGCTTCTCCAACCCTCCTGAAAACGCAGGGAAGGAATTGATTAAAGAAGTTGCACCTCATATGCTAAAGGGCAGAAATAAAGTTAAAACATTCTAAAAAATGATTTAAAAAAAAATATTTAAAATTAAGTTCTTCAACAACACATTGAAACTAAGCAAAGAAGGAACCCGGCGGTGACTATCGCCTAGTACAGAAACAAAGACAGGATGCCTACTACGAAACCGGCCTGGAAATTATGACATGGGATCAGAACTAAAAGCTTTCTCCAGCACAAATTGAGGAAACCAGGCAACACTGTTGCAGGTCTCTGAAAGAAGAGGCAGAGGAAATTGTACACAGTTGCAAATAAAACTTTCACGCATCCTCAGGTGACCCGGCTACCTCACCCCTACCTTATGGACACATCTAAAAAGAAACAATCTATACTTTTTTAGCAGACCAGCAAAACCAAACAAACAAAAAAAGCAAACAACAACAGCTCTCCCCCCTCACACACACACACAGTAGGAGGTAAGTTATGATAGGAGAGCAAACAGGACACTTCAGAGTTAGGGAGGGGAGAAAAACAATCAGGCTGGCTACAATAAGTAACATGTAAGATTTCAGATCAAGTCAAAGACTCAAATGAAAAAAAAAAACAATGCTATAAAATGAACTTAAAACAATTAGAAGTGAGTGAAATATGTAGATTATCATTTGGACTTGACAACTGCATACAAAATACTAGCTGGAAATTATTATATTTAACAGCAGAATTGCAAAGTAACTAAGCAACTGGTCAGAGAAGGTAATTAGAAAATACCAGGCTGGACAGAGATCACCATAAGAGGTTGCCAAGAACTGCCTTGGGGCTGGTTTTATTCACTAGCCCTGCTACCAGTGGCAAAGGAATTGAAGCACCTGCTGAAATTTGCTGCTGACAAAAAGCACAGAGGCACCTCTGATGCACCAAGTGACCAAAACACTGGGTGAAGGAACCACACGAACAGAAGCAGTGAGATGAATTGCAGCTCTCAAGTCCCACAGGCAAGGCCAGCAACCCGAGGAGCAGGGCGAGCACAAGTTTTGCTGTGAGCAGCTGGGAGCAACCAAGGAAGGAAAGGTACCTGCATGTTTGAGATGACTGCAGATTCACTAAATTATTAATCTGATGAACGTTTGAAAACAAAGAGCTATCCTTTGACACGAAGTAAGGCATTTTCTACAGAGATAATATAGAGATGCATTTAAAAGAAAAAAAAACTTTGTGCAAGGCAGTGTTAGCACTTGATCTGGTCAGGAAGCCAAAAATAGCATGTAAGACATATGAGAGATAAATGTACTCTTCTGCAAGGGAGATGGACAACAAAGTATCCTCCTGAAGTGAATATCACAGTGTATGTAGTCAATCACTAGAGTCTCTGCATCTCTTCAAGTAGAGATGAAAGATGATGGGGAAATGGAGAGCATTCCTATGAGAGCAGAAAGAGGAGTTAACCAGTTTAGCTTAGCAAAACAAAGGTGCAGAGGGAATACAGGTGCCCTTATAAATGGTGAGAGAAAACACTAATTTTAGCTAGATGCACAGACTGGCTGTGAATACATTTATCCTAAATCCTGGAATAGCATTTTAGTCAAAGCAACAACGTTCTGAAATATTCTGTTAATGGGACAACCAGGTCAAAGCTCCAACTATTTTTAAGATGATGCTTTGTCAGTTTACAAAAGGGATTATACAGAAGTATAGACTGCAACAGAAATACCGAAGATGAGTATCCAGGGCTTCTCTTCCAGTCATACGAAGTGTAAGTACAGACACTTTGAGTAAGAATACCATTATATACCACTTAAAAATCTACTGCTGATTTAACCTGCTCTGCCAAGTGTCCTTGATGTAATATTTTTAGAATTTCCCTTCATAAAAATGAATTATTTCAGTTTTACTCATGCACCTGTACTCTTTTCTGTATGATTTTCTGTCACTATTTATCATGGGGTGTTTTTTTATTATGGAATATTAAATTCAAAGAGTGTCAGATCAAGGAAATAATACTTTTTAGGATCTACCTTTAGGCTACCGAGCATATGTAGCTTTTACTATATTAATTCCAAAAATGAGATTTGTTGATTTCTTCTTAATTTGATAAAATTTTCAAAGATTTTGCATGTTCCTATCTTCCTGAAGATGCCTACTGCAGAGGCACCTTCAGAGGCACCTACTACTCTGGAACCCTGATACATAAAAACAAGCATTTGGGAATCTCAGTGCAGGGATCAGAACAGCTTTCTTCAACTCCCCGAAACAAAGCAACAAGAGTTATTACAATGAAAATTTTAACTTCATTATGTTGTACATAAACCTTTTCATTTAATTGAATTCTTTAAATTTACACTAAATTAAATGAATACATAGTTCTTTCTTCCTTACTGTACAAGCAATTTGGCTCACATTACAAACAGTGCAAGGCAAAACAGCACATATAAGTTTTACTTTTGGGAAATTGCCCAAATCCTTTCATCCCATTCTTAACAAATAGTCCAACATACTTCTCACCATACAGACATGCCAATTCTTCATCATATTTCCTTATAATTAGTCCATGCTATCGGAACTATGACAAGAGAAATCTGGCAGACAATTATTTTATTTTTTTTAAAAAGGAAGTCTCTCCTATGTTTCAGCTTGTAAACCTTAACAATGCAACCTGTAAACCCAGACAGCTCTAAAATACATTTTCCACGTTTCCCCTAAGACTATTTTAAAATAATCAGAAATTTAATATACACCTTTATCTGTACAGATCCAACAAAGAGTAAACCATTAACTCAGTCAGCACTGACATAGTCACAGTGCTAGGTCACTAACACTGACACAGTGTTAGGTCAGAGGTTGGACTCGATGATCTTGAGGTCTCTTCCAAAATCTGTGATTCTGTGATAAGACTCGGTAGAGCTTCTTTTCCATCAGCTGTTTTTTTTTTTTTTATTATTTTTTTTTATTTTATTATTATTAATCAAGTCTACCCAGATTATGACTTCTGATTATTTTCAAGACCCAGAAAGAAACACAGGAAAGTTAAAAAAATATAAATAAATAAATAAATAAATAAAAAGCAGTTTGGTTAACCAGAATAAGAGGTGAGAATTAAAGATATGTATATTCACAAATAAAAGTCTTTTTTCCCCCACCTATCATCCCTATACCCCTTACCACACACCTCCCTTTTTCTCAGCTGTAATCATACCAGGCCAGGCAACAAAGATCAATTTGATAGATACAACAGCAAGCAACAACTGATACACAGCCTACACCTCCTTCTCTCTCCTGAAGTAACCCATCACACAGTTGATCAAGTGGCAATGCACTTGGTTTCATTGCTCAACAGTCCTTCAGAATGAAATTCCCTTATGAATTCAAGTTCTGCAAGATGTGAGTGCTGAGAGACAGGACACACTGAAAAAGGCACTGCACCTTCCTATTATTTGAGCAACAACACTTTAGTTTCAGAACATAAAATTCACTTAACTGCAAGCAAAGATAATTCTTCGGTGGGACTCTGCACACTAAAATACTGTTTGACAGTTTTGTTTGAGAACATCAGAAGTAAACAATTCTCATTCTACCCCAAACATGGGATGTTTTTATGTTAACCATGCACTCTAGCCATATTAAAGCAAATAATGCAAGCTCGCTGGGCAACGAACATTTGGTACTTCATTATGAACTGTCATTGTGTCAGGAATACCAAGGCTGAAATGGCATCCACAGTTAGGAAGATGTGGATGTTTCCAGGTACTGAGCCATGCCACGAAAGCAAGGATCTCCCCATGCCTCTTCAGTAGGAAGGGGGCACCATCACAGACAAGATCCGCAAGTATTTCCCAAAGCAAGAGCATCCAGTCGCTTAATGACACTCCGATACAGCCACTGAATTACTGTGGAATCAAGGAAGCCCCTTGCTTTAAAGCAGGAAGGATGAAGAAACAGCTAGGAATAAATGGGAAGATGCATCTTCCCTGTTCAGCTTATCACAAGCATCAACTAGGACTAAAAACAGATTGTTAAAGCTCACCTGATAAAAACAATGACCTTGTGTGCATTCAAAAATACTCACTGGTGTCCCGTTACTTGAAATTTGATCTTTTAAAATGTAATATTATCACCCATAAGGAATCTTCAGTACACCAGCAATTCCACAAATATGACATGCCAGAAGAAAGTGACCTTGAATACTTAAGTGTCCCTACAATAAAAGAGGGGAAGAAAATTTACTAGTCACTCTTGTCAAATAGTCCACGTTGTGAAAGCCTAGCAATATGTTTTTTTTAAAAGTCTCATTTGCCTGAGTGACATCCTGGAGACGGCTCTGCTGTTAATTTGCAAGTAGAAACGTTGATCCTGCTAAACTTCAAAGGATATGATACTGTGTAGTATAATGCAGGGAAAAATAAGAAGTTTGTGTGTGGAAAGAAGCCTGTGATTCAGCTATTCTGTGGAAAATTCTAATATCTCTGAATCTGACACGAAGTTCCATATTTATTCAGTGAATTGAGTGAAAAAAAAGCACATCATTTTAGCAGCGTATGTTTATTCTTATTCTAAGAAATAGGATGTTAAAAGCTTGCTTCAACTGTATGTACTGGACATCAGCTAAAAGGCAAGAACTTTATTTATAACAGTTTCTTACTTCATTAAGTTCCCCTTTCTCAGCAATTTGCAACACTCTAAGCACCAGGAGATATTCAGTAAGTGAGCTTCAGTTTTATAAGGTTCATAATGTTAGTATAATATTGAGTGCTGCTGGTTTTATTGCCTTGCAGACAAGGTACATAGATTTGAAGAACAGTAAGAAATCTGAAAATGAATTGAGAGATATCATGATCACCACAGGAAAAAATGAATGTTGGGTTTTGTACTGGTTTTGGCTTAGCTTACTTTTTGGCTTACTGGTTTTGGTGGTGCTTACCTGGGGGTGAGTTACGGGGGTTAACTCACAACAGTCAGCATAAATTATCAGTACCGTTCAGTTAAGGAAGACAAGAAGCAATTGTAATACTTTGTCCCAATTTTTCACTCAACATGCAAATTTTGCATTTCATTTCCCTTTAGAGCCCTCAACCTGGAAGCTTAACAATAGCACTGCAAAACAGCCCCCCCATGCAGCCCAAGAATCTAAATCCATCTGCCCTCAAAGTATTTGTTGATGCTTCTAAGGGTACACCTATTGAATTCACTTCCCAAAAGCCACTAACTTTCTTGCCAGGACATAACAAAACTGCGTAGACCTTATACCAAAATTCTCTTCCTTCTACTGTTCTGCCTTAGTCAAAAAAAAAAATAAAAAATTCACAGGAAGTATCAACTCTTCTTCCCCAACATGGCTGTTGGTAGAGTGACAAAAGTAGATTTAACCTAGATTCTGCCGTCTTCGTATGCAAATTCCTTGTTATCTGGCCATAGTATCAGCAAACCCCATTAGTTCCAGTTCTATTTCTAGAAGTCATCCCCTGTCAGATACACCAGCAATCCTCCAGAAACATATTCCAACATTTGCCTCCCTGCTGTATAAAAGATTACATGTAACCCAGCCACAAAGATGTGCAGTGATCCGATCCACTCTTGACCCATGAAAGACTGGAAAAGAATGCTAGGACTGCAAGTGACTTTTCCCCCCAAATCTAAATCTAACAGAGTTTGCAGTGCAGAGTTGCCCTAAGCTAAACCCCAAAACACACTAGTAGTTACCACAGAATGGCTGAGGTGGGAAGGGGCCTCTGGCTGTCCAACCGACCTGCTCAAGCAGGGCCACCTACAGCTGGTCACCCAGAACCATGTCCAGAGAGCTCTTAAACATGTCCGAGAATGAAGTGTCCACAATCTCTCTGGGCAACCTGTGTTCACTAACCTACACAGTGGGGGAAAAAAAAAATAAAAAAATTCCACATGTTCAGATGGAACCTCCTATGCTCCTTCGCTTTGTGCCCATTGTGACTTGTTAAGATGTAGGACAGGACAAAACCATTACCAGAATACTATCTTTTAAGGAAACTAAAGATAACTGCTCTGAGTGATTCCACAAACCCTGTTTGACAGTAACAGCAAGTACGATGCTGTTCGGAGAAGCTTCATCACAGCACCAGGGTAGGCTGCACAGGCTTGTTGATCACTCTTACTCACCAGCAAAAAAGTTAAGGAGAAATCTTATCTTTAGGTATAGTCTCAGTAATGCCCCCTAGTTGTTAATCTTTGTTTCTTCATTTCATCATCGCTTATTTAGAAAGCAAAGAGTTGCAATCTTTTAGCAATAACACCAGGTCCAAATAGGCTGATATATGCTAAGGCCAGCACAAAGTTCTTGGAACATCTGCTACCCAAATGGTTGCAGGATTCCCAAAATCAGAGGGGTCATATACGACTCAGCTGCAGACACAGATACATCCCATGAGGGGAAGAGAGGAAAAAAAAAAAGTAGAGTTACTAAACCGTAGAAAGGTATCTGTCAGCAAGTATCAGCCTGCCTGCGGCTGGCAAGCGGCACAGTATCAGGGAGGGAACCTGAGAAAGGCACCACACTCCTACCACAGTCATCTCTACAAAATAGCAAAGACTCCCCGTTGCCCACATCCTTTGGAGTTAACATCATCAGCTCCTCAGTATGCAGATGGTAATCACCAGTGTTTCGGGGATCCCCATTGACACTGATAATTTACGCTTCCTTAGCTAAAGTGATCAAGCGGTACCACAGAAAACAGACACTTCCTTTCTTACTTTTATTTGTTAAATTAAAGATATGAAAAGGTCAGCGACTGATTCTCATTCATAATGAAACTTCCGTCCTGCCCCGCCACTACAAGCTGCACTTCAATTCACAGTTCGTGCTGTCACGGTTGCACCTACGGGATCTCAGCACTCGGGTTTGTCACAAGCAAGGGATCTGGAAACAAACGAGGGAGCTGTTCGCTCTGTCAGAATACAGTAATTTATAGGACTATTAAACAAGCTCCTTTGCTAGTACTGTGGTTGCAGCCAGTGCGGTTCCAGATGCCAATATGAGCACGACGTGCTCTGCATGATGTTCAGGGGAGACGCTGCTATTATGCTTCACAGCCTGAGGCAGCAGCGAAAACCTTTTGACAACAAAACTTATCAAAACTGGTTTCAACACCATCTCTTGCCATTACAGACAGGACAGCAAAAGCTCCACTATAAAAACAATTGTACATTTCACTCAGGGTGTTAAAACTATGAAGAAACTCCCTCCACCACTTCTCAAGGCTATTTTTCTAGACACACTGACAAAAAAATAAAATAACTTGGAGGAGAGGAAGACATTTCAACAAATTTTTTTAATACGAGCGACTGGTTGCAGAGAGGGAAGAAAGCAGCGCCAGCGACCAGGATTCCGCTCTGCTCGTTTTAAAACTTGAAGGGCAGGGTTTAACCTTCAGTAACACGCAGAATTAAGAATGACACAGATGGGCTTGTGCGCTGAGCAGGATAAAGTCTCCCACACACGCAGGCCTGTTGGTGACTGACAGGCCATTCAGAATTTGTCTCTTCTGTGGTTTCAGCTACTGTCCAAGCAGAAGGAAGAAAACGCTTAAGGCAATTGAGTATGCCCACACAGTTGTTCTTTACTGGAACTGCTAAGACCTCGTGTTTCATTCAGTTTCACCAGCAACTATATGGAAAGTGGAACAGACAAATAACAGAACAATAACGCATACACACTGAGACTAGGAAAAACCTACAGAATTATGGGGGAAAAGGGAACAAAAGAGAATGGCAGAGAAAGGTGACCTCAAAGTGATTTAAGCCATGGCCACAACAGATAAGATGACAGCAAAAGTAGAGTCATGGCATTATTATCACAAGTAGCAATAACAGAAATGGCAGAAATTAAGATAAGGGAAGAGTAAGACTACCTTCAGCCAGGGAAATGTTTCAAACTTCCAGTCTAAAAACATTCACATGAGGATACACCGCACAGCCAGAAAGCCCCATGTGTCAAATTTTTCTAACAACAAGAAGTCATTACTGAAACCCAACATCGAAGTACAGTGCATATCATTAACGTAAAAAAAAAAAAAAAAAAAAGAAGAGAAAATACACACTGGTGCAAACAAGGATTAGTTTCTCAACTTCAGTATTTTGGATTGTTATCATCTTCTTTCTAAGAGCAGCAGTTAAATACAAGTGACAATTATGTCACAAGTGACAAGACAATTATGGCACTGTACACCTTAAAAAAAAATCACAGCAAAAATATGTTACGTTATGGTTTAACCAACACACAGGCAGAACCTGAAGCTATCACTAAGAACTTGGCATTATGGGGAGGTAAATCAAAAATAAAAGATTTCAATTCTCAACTGATGCATTACATTAGCGGGCAGAAGAAAGGTAGATTTGTTTGCACACCTATATTAACAGAAGTGCTAAAGAAAACAGTTGGAAAAATTAATTGTTGACATGGCAGCAGCTGTATTTGCCAACCTAATATGATCCAACCAATAAACCCCCCACTACTGAGAGAGGGAACCTTCATGCCAGGTACTTGTACCTTAACAACAGGACTTGAAAGTGAGAAACCTAGAAACACGAATAGAGACACGCCTCCTGGTCAGACAGGGAATGCAGTTTGGCTAACTTGCTGTATAATGACTACAAAGGAAGAATTTTTCAAAATCAGTTTAAACTGTCACAAAGCTGAAAAGAAAAGCACAGAGGCATGTGGAGAATCATATATGCTGCCCTCCTTCTGTGACTCACCCGATGCTATTATGCAGCCGCTGTTATCAGGCTTTCTTACAGCCGCCTGTACAGTTCTTAAGAATGGAGATCCCTCCGAGTGCTAGGAACTCCTAGCAATCCTGAATGCACTGTTTCAGCTCAAAGCTCAAAGGTCAGTGAAAGTCAGTTCTCACTCCTATATACAGTACTCACTCTTATTATATCTTGTACTCTCACTCTCTTCCACTGCACATACCAAGGATTCCTATCAAGTCATGCTTAACAGTTATTTGTTTTCCTCAGAAAAAAAGACTCAAGAACCACATGTTCAGCCTTCAGCCAAAGATGGAGAATTGTTAGCAAACATGCACTGCACACATTGCTCAGCACCTTCCACAACCAAAGTGGCTCAGCTTCAGTTCTTCCTACTTTTGTGGTTAGTGGCACGGAACACCCAGGCACTGAAATAGAATTAAGTGCTGTTGTGCTTACTGCTATATATTAACACGTGACTCCTACCCTAAGGAGCTTGCACTGAGTCAGTGGTGTTCTGGCATACCAGGCAGGCAGGACGGTAAATGCTGAGCTGCACTGGGCTAATCAAATGCTTTTCTCAATCTCAGCTAGCGTTTTCTTAAAGTACGCAATGCTTTTACTTAACAATGCATTTACCAGAATTGTCACTGAATTTGTGCTAAACCCAAAAACAAAACAAACAAACAAAAAAAACACCCCCCCCCAAAAAAAAAAACACAAAACAAACAAAAAAAACAGCCCAGCACTTGGATCACGTAACGAGCACCTCAGTTTGGACACGCAAAATAGAAAAATAATTTGTTCAAGTTCTCTTCCTTCACAGAGGCTGTCCTCAACTTTTTGTTTGTTTGTTTCAAGCAACATGAAACAATATGCCATGAGTTTCATGTTGACAGAATCCTGAACTAACAATAAAATACTGTGTTAATTCATGTCATAACTTCATATATAATAGAATCTGGTATTCTTGAACATATGATGTGTGCAACATGGAAGTCACAAGCAGCCTCAGGAACTTTGCAGGAGGAGCAAGCTAAAACAGACTGAGAGGAGAATGATATCCTGCTTCCCAAGAGCATACCCACAGCAGTATGTTTCTCAACTATTATGTTTCCTATTTTACTTACATTGTCATATTACCATCAACACCCACGTCTCTTAACCTCGATGGCAGGCAGCAAAAATTATTCTAAGGTAATTAAAATACATTTCCTCAGTGTTAATTTCTAAGTTAGCAGAATAAAGACAAGCACCCACAAGAGGACATAATGTTACATACACAAAGCCTCCTCATCCTTCAGATAAATGAGAAACTAAAGCAATAGAACATTTGTTTCCAGGCATATTATTCATGGATTTACATACCAGTACCACAAGTGACAGCTGCATGCGACTAAAAATGATGCATGTCCCCAAAGTATATTGCTTCAACATAACCGCAGAGGCAGAAGACAGACACCAAAATTGAGAATCTCAAAGACCTCAGCAGCAAGTCAAAATTAAGCCTGAAGTGTATCAGCTACAAAATGAGAAAAGCCTTCCTGTTGAAAGCGTAGCTCATACGTGAATTGCTTAGAGCACTGTTTGTAGCAACTGAAAACTCATTCTTACAATTAGAAACCATATGATCCAAGACTGCCACAACGTCACAATTCACCCTAATTTCTACACAGCATGAAATAAAACCAACAGAATGTGACTAATGAAGGAAATATTAGATACACGCCTATTAGACATACACGCATTGGTTTATAATAGAAGCTATTTTAACTAGACCCAACTCTGTAGGATGACATACACACAGCTACCAGAAAAAGGAGGTTTTGTATATAATACTGCATACTTACTTTTGCGAAAGTAAATGAGCGAGCCACACACACAGCGTTGCAATGAGGCAACTCTATCAGAGCCTCAGCATCATTTCCTGTCCTTAGCGAACGTGCTGGTAATTTCAGCCCGACCACAACTGCTCAGCACCACCCCCAGAACACACACATGCATGCTCGTACACAGATAGCATCTCCAATCCCTAAAGTTCCCCTCCCACCCTTCCTGCATTCAAACCCAGACGCCGTACGGGACGATAGAGGGGGACAGGAGCGGGCCCAACGCCGTGTGCGTGGCGGGGAACGGCACCAAAACGGGCAACTGCGAAGCCAACGCACTGGAAGCACAGTGGTAACATTGAGCCTAACCCATTGGAGTGCAGACTCGAGAGCATTACTTAAGATTTAAAAACAGACGTATTTTCAATGAAAAGGCTGGAAAATAAGATAGATGACGCTGTGTATACCCAAACAGGACTTACGGGCTGATGAAACGAAGCAGAGCGAAGCGTTCCCAACTCGGTGGTTAAAGTCAAGGGATGGAGCAACAGCCCGTGTCCCTTCCCTGGAGAGCAGAGAAGCAAAAAAGCGCCGTGACAGTCATCGGAGGCCTAGAAAAAAGTGCAAAGCAGACAAATTACACTACAAGGAAGAAGTAAATTTACCAAATGCCCTTTTCTCCAGCCACCCCACACGTCCCCCCGGCAGAACCAAGCATCAGTGAGCTGTGCTGAGCAGCTGGGAGCAACGGAGCAGCTCAGCGCTCAGATTGCTGGTAATCTGCCCCCAGATCACTCGTAATTTGTCCCCAAATTGCTCGCAATTTGTCGGAAGCCATGCTGGAGGGGCTTAACCCACTGCCCTGCGCCACCAGAACAACGGGGGCATCCCCCTTACCCGCTGCTACAAGCCCCGTCCCGGAGCTCAGCACGCCTGGAGGCGTCCCCCCGGCTGGGTGCGGGATTTATTCAGTTTTATTTTAATGTAGCAACAACGGCGGTACCTGCAGGGGAGCGGAGGGGAAGGGAGGGGAGGGCGGGGGCGCGGGGCGGCCGCTCGGCTCCGCTCGGCTCCCTTCGGCTCCGCTCGGCTCCGGCCGGACGGACACGAGTGGGGAGGGGGGGGGGAGAGGGGAGGAGGGAGGCGGGACCGCCGCGCTTGATTGGCAGCCGCGCTGGCCAAAGGGAAGCTCGCGTTCGCTTCCCCGCCGATCGCGGGGGGAGGCGGGGTGTTTCCGTGACGTCACGGGCGGGGCCTCACCGGCAGGTGGGGCGGGAGGCGGGGGCCGGCGCTGAGGGGAGGTGCGCGGGGGCTTCGTCCCTCAGACACCGACAGACCCCGTTGGTACCCCGAAATGTGACATCCCGAAATCAAATCCCCAAATCACATCCTAAATCCTCACATATCAAAATCCCACACACCAAAATCTCACACCCCAAAATCTCACACCCTAAAACCTCACACCCTAAAACCTCACATCCTGAAACCCCACATCCTAAAATTCGCCTGTTCCTCGGAGCCTTGTATAAGAAGCAGCAGCTGGAGGGACTAATGAGACCCGAGCTGTTCGAAGTGCTCTGGGCCGTTTCCATGATCCCCGTGGTGTGTGCGTGAAGTCTTTCCGAAATGGTTGCTGCTTGTGAGGATGTAGGGAGGATGTGGCCTGGCGCAGAGCTTGTGTGGTTTTCGTGTGCAAAGTGTGGTTTAATCCTCGATCAGGAGAGGAAGGGGAAGGAAGGGCCCCCTGCTTTCCCAGCTCAGCATCATGGGCCCCAAGCTAACCAAATGCTTCTTGATCCCAGCCTGCACTCGGTGCTTCTCATTACTTCAGTGGTCACAGCAAAGAGAAACATAGATCATAGAACCATTAAGGTTGGAAAAGACCTTTAAAGATCATCTGGTCCAACGATCACCCTACCACCAACGTCACCCACTAAACCATGTCCCTAAGCGTCACATCCAACCTTTCCTTGAACACCCCCAGGGACGGTGACACCACCACTGCCCTGGGCAACCTTCTGGAAAACCTCCTCTTCCTTTACACTGCCTCGGAACAGGGTGGGAGTGCTTGGGAAAGCCACTCCAAGTGACATCCCAAAAGGCAGGGAGAGCGTTCATGGATGGGAGCTCGCGGTAGCATAGCCCATCTTCAGGGTGGTACCTTGCACTGTGAATGAAACCACATTTGCTGAAAGGCTATGAGATGCCACAAAGTACCACGTTTATAAGAACAGGGTTTGGCAGAGGATTCCCAAGCCATAGGCACTAAAGCATCCCATACCATTTAATACCTTTAAATGTTGTTTGTTATACGTAATGAACTTATTTTTGCCTTAGTTCATATGGATCATAAAATGTACTTGAAAATAATATTGACAGAGCCTTTGGAATACTGCTTTTTCAGCATTACTTATGCCCATTTTTATATGAGGAGCAATTTTTAGTGAGTGTCAATGAGCAAAGTCAATGAAAAGCAACAAAGCAGTTTTACTTTTGGTAATCTTATTTAATGTAGCTTTGTGTTACTGCAGTGTGGGAATTCAGGTTTTGCTGGAGGGTGTTTATCAGTTTGCAAACAACTATAATCTAAAAATAGCATACACCATTTTGTTACATTTCAAGTTTTATAAAAATTGCTTTTATAAATACAAGTTTTAGGAAAAAAAAAAAAAAACAACAAACTAGCACTGTACTTTTAAAGAACATTATTATTGAACTAATGGTACTAAGTAGCCTGCAACAAATCTTTTAAGAAAAATGTAGGCAAATGGAATATGTTGGTGAGGCACCTTTCTGGCAATCACATGATGCACTAACGTACTGGTAGGTAGCACTATGCATGTGGGGTCTGTTCGAGCTCCCACTGAAGCCAAACTCAGACCACTTCTTGATTTAGAGAGGAACTGGGTGGCTCTTTGATGATGAATAGCCTCTAGACCTTGCAAGGAGAAGGAAATGAAAAAAGCAAAATTCAAATCCTCTTCCAGTTTAAAATCTCCATCTTGAGTACTGCTGTATAGACAGCAAGCTACTTGGGGTTCCTGAGACGTTAAGGACATTCACTGTTCCTATGTTCATCACAGCAAAAAACATGGACCAAACATGTTTGGGATATATTAACTACAGCTACTTCAGGAGGGAGTTTGATCCTTCTGTGGATTTCTTTCCTTTCCTTTTGTTCAGCCCTCCTGTTCAGAAAAAATAAATAAATAAATAAATAAATAAATAAATAAACAAATAAATAAAACCAGTATTGGAGTGGTGTTTTTCCTGGGCTAAAAATAAGTTTAAAAATGAATTAATAGGAAGCCCTTTGGGAGTAAGACCATTCTTCCTATTAGAAAATCAAAGCACAGAGAAATAATGTCAGCCTTAACTGAGATGGCAAAATAAAAGGTGGTTGCATACATCAGGGGAAATGTATAGGCAGAAAGCCTCTGTCTGAATATAGATTGGTGTTTTTCTTTTTTAATAGATCCATCAACACAAAGCCATCTGGTTTGTATTAGTAAAAAGAAGGTGGTTAGGGTGTTCCCCAGCCCTGTGCACTTAACCTTCGATTTATCCTTGCTCTTTGGTTTTTCAGTTCTGCGTGATGGAGCCTCATGACACTGTAATCTTTCCAGAGCTATTAAGAAGAGGAACTCCAATCTCCATGATCCAACAGGTATTTGCTTTTTAATTCAGTTTCCCTTTGATCTAATATAATGCATAATTAAATTGCATGGTCTGAATTAAAACTCCACCATTAGGTGCATCCTTTTAGCTTGTTCTTTCCTGTGGTTTTGTAAAGACAGTACACAATAATATTTGCAGTGAGCACAATGAAAAGGATTCTGTTGAACTCAATATCATGCAATGATTTTTCATGCTCAAGCAATCTTAGTCTCATGCTGGTGAACGAGCTCCTATAGCATGGGTATGCAGCAGACAGAGAAAGGCTTGTTGTGAGATACAAGTTATGTCCTGTGCTCTGAGATGAATAACTAAGACAAATCTTTTGAAGAGCTTCTACATTTTCAGCAGAAGAATATGGTTATCAGAATCCTTGTGGCTGAGGTGGTGTGAGCAGCAGTAGAACTGTGTACATAGTTATTGGGTTAACCCATCTTTCTGTTCTCATGACTAAGCACATACGTCTTCAGTCCTGGGCAGAAGTTACCCATCTTGAAATTCAGCAACATAATTCCTTGTCCACCAAAAGAAATCTGTCCTTGGTAGCTTTTTTTTTTTTTTTATGTCATTTCTGTCCTTGTGCCAGTACCTTTTATTTTTTTCTCAGCGACCACTCAGGAGCCTTCTATCCCATTGACAATTCTTTGGCAAATACCACCAGCATCCTGTTGCATATACAGGCTAGTATTATGCAAGCTACTGGCATTAGCTTTCGTGTGTCTTGCTGGTATTTCTAAACACTTACCTATCATCTCCCTAATCTGCCCAGCCCTCTTTTCTCATGACTGTAGTGTCTGGGCCTTCTTTCCTGGCTCTTCTCGCTTCCCAACTAGACCGAGCCTCGTTAAACTCCCTTTGGAGCCCTTCCAAATACCTTTGAGGGACAAAGTTTACCTCTCAAGTGCCTGATGCTGCAATGCCTTTGTGCAAGCATATCACCTGTGTTGCAAAATTCATGAGATGTTGCAAATACTTTTCAGAGTCTTGATTCTGACTTTCATTTTTCTGGTGGTCAGAGCTCCACAGCAGTGGGGGAAAGCAGACCTGCTGTTGCACTAACTCTTCTCCTTACAAGGGGCTTAACTGGCTCATGTTAACTTATTCAGATAAGGGCAGAGAGAGCAGGAAGATTACAGTCTTTCTATGTTGGCAAAGCAGATGTGTGGCCAGAAGTTACTCAAAATAGAAAGGAGAAAAACTGAAAAGGAATGAATGTTCACCAGCCTGGCACTCAGCAAATTGTACCTGTGGACTGTACCATAGTGAAGAAAATAAAATTCAGGCTCTGGACAACCCTGTCTTTATGTGTGTGTATGTATGTGTGTGTGTGTGGGGGGGGGGTGTTATGCAAAAGTTGCCACAATAGGACCCATGAATTTGGAAACAGCTGAATTCCAAACAGTAACATTCATCACTAATACTAAAAATAATTTTCTTGTTGTTGATTTGACTTTTATTTCTCTGTTCTATTTAGCTTCATGGAAAATGGGAGGACCCAACATTACTGGGACTAGCTCCCAAGATTACTGCAGTTGAGGACCAGCTTGTGAATGTCAACTGGTTACAGTGTGGTGAATAAGCAGGTCTAACATCCAAGCCACTGGAGAAACAGCAAGCTGAGATACCTTCTAAGCTTCTACTACACACAAGGACATGCTTTGAGCAGGAACTTTAATACTGACTTGGAAATGAGAGGAATTCCAAGGTTTTCAAGCCAAAGTGATTCTGCAGTTTTTAAAACAAGAGCATTTTCCTTTAAGAATAAAAGCTAAACAAACTTGCAATTTAAAATTCTGGATTTGTCAGTCTTGTACTGGTTTCATACACACCAGACGCTGTTTTATAACATTTATCCTCCTCCCCCTCATTGGTGACTATTACTCATTCTTCCAAGTATTCTTGGATTTTAGTATTTATCTAAAATGCAGTCAGATGGAAAAAAGTAGTCATATTTTTTTCCACATTATTTAAGACAGAAAATACCAGAGTACATTAAAGTTTACCGTATTCAGTAAGTATATTTACAGAGACATGATACCGGTCTCCGCAGAATTTGGCATCCAGATGCAGTTCAGTTGGCAAAGAAGATAATACAGCTATTAAGAAAGTGTAATTCACTGCACTGTGGGCTACATTATCCTTCCCTACCAATGCAAGCTTATTTATTCAGGTTGCTAGCGAGGAGTTCTCTCTGGAATTGGAGAGAAAGAAACCTGTGGGGCACAAGGGATTAGCAGAGATATTCCACACCCATGGGACATTTCCCTTTTTAAAGTCTTACGTTATTGCAGATGGAAGATGTAATACATTGTCCATTGCAGACACAGTTTCTACTTACTTCACTCGGCTGTGGGTGAGGCCCTGGCACACCTCTTGTGTTGCTCTTTCTCCATAACCATTGCATGCAGCGTAGAGCACTTCAGATCTGGATGCTGGGTCCCTGCATGGAGCCTGCTTTCCTTTCCCAGAGTGGGAATAGGATCCATGTTTCTCTTGCTAGGGCTAGCTTTGTTATTCTTTCACTTTGAATACATGTAACAGTAAAAAATGTCAAAACATTAAGGCACAAAAATTGCTGACATCAAATACTTTCATTCTTTCAGGACCATGAAAGCAAAAGGTAAGGTAAGGCACTGAATTCATATTTAGAAGGCATTTTCTGAAAGGCTATGGGACAGATGCCTTTGCATTTCACTTGGAAGGGAAAATAAATGATGTTGTTCAAACATTGTAAGTTGTACTCACCGGGTACATTTCCTGCCAGCATGGGTGAAGTTTTCCATTGTGTAAACTCCTTGAAGTTGCAAATGCTTCATTTGAGGGCATGTGATATTTGACAAGGTTCGATTGTGGCAGTAACAAGAGCAATCCTGAAAACTGTGCAAGTCCAGCTACAGACATTAAGCTTGTTAGCAAACAGTTATTCCTGACCCATGTCAGAATGAAACAGCAGAGGAGCAACTCTCCTCACAGACACTTGGAAGTCAGACTTCTGGCCTCTAGCCACAGAGCTGTTCCAGAGCCTTCCTGCTCCAGTGATCAGTCCCCCAGCTCCCAGCCTAGGCATGGACACAGCCAGTTTGTGCTTATCAATACTTTGCGTGCCCTGACCTGTGCCTCACTAAATGGTTCATGTGCCAATCCAAGGTGATATCTCTCAGATATACATACACAGGTAGGAATTTCACTAGAGATAGTAGGAAGCACACCTGTTTGCTGGTGTGAATTGACTGTACGTTTTGTATCAGGAGATTTCCAAACTGCTGTTCAGACATGTTGTGAGGTCTAGGTGGGGAAATGCTAAGCTGGGTGGGTTCAGATCTGCTGATGTACACAGCAGTAGCATCTCCTTTTTCTGTACCACAGCCATTAGTGTCAGGGTCTGAATTTTAAAACAATTCAGAAGTCTTCTAGTATGACTAATTTCCCATTTTCCCCACTGGCAGCTGGCCTTGCTTGACAGAAAATACATCTTCATGGACGTTGTAAGCCAGACTCAACAGGAAACAAGTCTGTAAGTACACACAGGTGGTTTGTTGTTTTTTGTTTGTTTCTTGGTTTTGGTTTTATTTTGCTTTCTTTTGTTTTGTGCCAGAGCATAGAAACAGTTCCAGGCAGAAGGGATGTTCAGGAAACAATGTCTTCACCTTTATTTGAGCTTTACAGATCCAGGCAGCTGCACCAGACCAGATCGAGAGTTGCTGAAGTCAGTGGAAAAATCATTCTTCAAGTTCAACAGAGTCAAATGCCTCACCTAATGGATCAAAATCTTAAGTGGCTGGAATTTTCCCTCGAATCTCAAGACATTGGTGAGAATCCAGGAAGCTGCTGGGAGGACAACAACCTGCTCCCATTAATGCCCCGTTGATAATTGAGGCAAGACAGGCTATGCAGGCTACATTGCTCAATGCATCCTTTCATGTGCGCTGTTTTTTCTAAGCATTTGCTGCTGAGGAATGGGTTTCTGTGGTTAAGAAAGTTTTGAAAACAATAAAGCAATGAAAGCCTTCAATTGATCTCAGAGGCAATTGCTACAAAGGAGAACAAAAGTATTTACGGTGTTACTGACACAGTCTGACACGACTGACTGACAAAGTAAAATAGAGGAAAAACAAACCTCCCACACAGTCTGTCATGGGTAAACACAAATACAGAGGTCACTAGGAAAAGGCATGAAGGGAAGCTTACTCACCAGCTGCCCAGGTATAGCCAGCTCATCACTGTCGCCTCAGTCTGCTGCTGATCACACAAGAGGCCACTTTGCACAAATTCAATTAACAATGCCCTCAGCTCTAAAGGAGATATGCCTTTCCACCCCACTACCTCCAGAAGAGATCTGGAAAAGGAATATTTCTACAAAGTTTGAAAACCATCCACTTTTCAAATCTCTCTTTTGAATACAAATAGACACAGATTTATCAGCTAAGGTTTTTATTTTAATAAGCAAGTATGTTTCCCATGGAATTAAAAAATACTGAAAAGTTAAGCAAATCCTATAGCAAAAAATTTTGAGGCCATTGTTCTGTAGATGTTTGAAGAAACGAAGAGTGACCAAGTGTATTTTAAAATCTTGAAAATCGGAAACTTCCCCATTCATAACCAAAGAAGAAAAATATTTGGCAGAGACATGGACTGGTTTATGTACATCCATGGTTAGTATAATGTAATGGGAACTCAGGGTTTTGTCTTGGGTTTTAGAAGTTATGCGGGCAAAAGCCTCCTGGAGATGTGTTTGAAAAGATGAAATTAAATCACGTTGCATAATCAGGAGCAGGTGATACAAGAACATTTAGTGAGAACTAAAATAAGAAGTAGCTGAATTCAGGAAAACCCATCCCAAAAATGAAAAGTGCACAGTGAATTAAACGGGCTCTTGTTCTGACCTCAAAGAGCTAAGTAATGTGTTATGGTAAACATTTGCTTTGCAAGGAGGAAATGAAAAACATAGTATTCACTCTTTAAAGTGGATCTCATGTTGATTTTAGAGATCGTACAGGTTGTGGAGTTTATTGTTGAGGTAAAGAATTAAAGGTGCATTTCTTAGGCAGTTGGGGGACTGTTATAGGCTGGAAGCAAACATTCATAATGATAGGGGGAGGAAAGCAAGCACATAGCCCACCTGTGCGCTGGCTTTGGTAAGCCAAAATAAAGTCACTTGCTAGAGGTGGGAAAAACATTTATTTTCTAAGACATAAACATTATTGCAGTATTATAATAATGGCTGGGGAAGAATGAGGGGACGCAATTAATTTAGAGCCTAAAAACACTGTCAAAAAAGTCTTTTTCAAAGAGGCTGCAAAGGAACTTGAGAATCCGAGGTGAAAGGTAAAGTTCTGTCATGAATTAGAAACTAGCTGAGAGAGAGACTACAAAGAGCTAGCATAAATTACTACCTCTTAAAATGGAAACAGGTTAATAGCAAGATGCCCCAAGGACCCGAGCTGGAGCCAACGTTCAGTATATTATTCAGAGTCTGGGAGGATGAATGGTCTGGTAGTAAAATTTGCTTGTGATACACATTATTTGGGTTTGGAACGGTTTGGGAGGAATGCGATGAATACCAGATGGATCTAATAATGTTACTGTAAATGGAAGCAATATAATTGTAAAGGAAATACCGACAGAGAAAGATGAAGATATGGCTTGATAGAAGGAACTTTGGCTGTGGCACCCATATGCAGCGAGCTCTGAATGAACGGTAACCTCCAGGGAAAGCCCTAAGAAGAACAGGTAATAAGGCTGTCCAAAAAACACCTGTAGAACAGCATGTGTGACTGTTGTTGTCTTGAGACTGTTTGCAAATACAAAGTGACTGTGCCAAATGATTTCATCTGTGAAATATATACATATATATATATATATGTATATGTATATATATATATTTGAAGGCCAGATTCAGAAAAGTGAAGCTGTAACTGGAGCACTTGGGAAAGATGGAGGGAATCACCTCCCTGCTGCATATCTCATGGGACGATGTCAGGGCTTCTGCACAAGTTGTGCCCAAGGGAGTGGGGTGAGTTTCATTTACTCAGAGCAAAAAGAATGAAAATGAGTCCCTGGCTCTGACAATGATTAAAATATTCCCAAGAAGATGCCTCTACCTGATCTCCGTGTTTAATTAGTTGCATGCCAAGGAAAGTTTGATTCATCTGTCCCAGAAAACATTTTAGACAGGTGGCTAGGGCACCCACCTCCTTGGTGTTTTCTCACTGCAGAAGCAGGAACAGTAATGTTGGAGGGTTAGATTACATTTTCCTCTACCTTTCTTCTAAGCAAAGTCTTCCATTGAGGCCGAAGGGAATATTTGTGTCAAATGAACCTACGCTTTTCAGGGTTTTAATTTGGCAAGCAGAAGATAGACTTCAGTCTTGATTGTAACCAATTTCTGTGTAAGTTGTCTGTTTTAGCTGTCAAATCAATTTGTGGCACCCAATACTCGAGCGCATTTGCTGACAGCTCATCCAAGATATCTGCCAGGTGCTCAGCAGATGTCAAAAAGTGAGTAAGGTGTTAAGATTTGTAACAAGAGAATGAAAGGTACTAAACAAAACAATTTGATACCATGCAGTGTTCCTCTGGGCTTTCCTTTGTTAAGTAACAAACATTCCTTTTACTTGTTTTCCTCTAATTTTCCCTTTCTTCCCTTCTCCCCTCCTCAGGTGGCCATCCTGTCACTTCTGTATGTAATTGATATTAGAAGACTTTAACTTGAAAAGCACATTGTTTAGAAGGTACATGCTAATGTGTGCTTTTGATTCTTTATATCTTGTAAGAGAAATGATCCAGACATCGCCAGCTGGCACTTTCACAAATCATGACTGTCATCATAAAAGCTCCCCAGTTCCAGCATGAGATGTATATTCAGTATTTATTACCCCAAAGAAGAAAAGGACAAAAAGTGACACAGACAATGTGTGTGGGGGGAGGATGGAGCGTGCTGCTTGGGATTCTGAGCTCCCAAAGTAACTGAGGGAGGAGGTGCCCAGAAAGGTGGCTGTCATTTTTATCCAGCAAATGTAGGCTGAATGGCAGTGACATCTTCAAACTGCCAGCTGAAAAGATCTGAGTCATCCAGGTGAGATTTCTGAATATAAATGACAAAAAAGTTCAGAGTAAGATGCTCCAGAGGGAAAGAGAAGATGGTATTTCGTGGGCAGCAGAACTAATGAAGCCTGGTCTCCCACAGATTTGTTTCTCTACATATTTCCTACAAACCCTCGCTCAATAACCCTAGTTTCCCCCTCATCAATCCACACATCCCTCAGCTCTCCTACAGTAGTCTCACCTCACTCTGGGTGTGCTAATTGCCAGGCCAGGCAGGGGCCAGATGTGCTGTGGCTGTATTACAGCTCTGCACCTGGTCAATTAGTAGCACAGCCTAACGGACCAGCCTGCTCTCACCCAAAAGAGCAAACAATGGCTGAATTCTTCCCTCTTTCCCTGCATCATGAAGAAAATAATAGGTTCTTTCTATCTAACCGCACATTTTTACATGATTCGCAGGAACAGAGCAAATTTGCCAAATCTGGCTGAAATCAGTCTGCAGGTTCATAGTTATTAGGACTAAATTGATAGATGAGGGAACAAACAACTTGGCTGAGTTGGCATTGTTTCCTTAAGAAAATGGACTAAAAATAGTTTTCTGCTGTGAATGCCCAGCACTCTGGGGGCTCTTTTCACAATGAATAGATGTAAATAATTTTCAGCCATTTTAAAAGAAGTAAAGCCTAGCTATCTGATCCAGCTGAAATAACTTTGCAAATGGAAATTAGCTCCTAGATGTACAAAAGAAGAAAGAGGCGAAAGAGTCTCTAATAAAAGCTGGGTTGAAGCATTACAAGTACAGAGCAGACTTCTGGTAAAACGCTGCCATCCTTGCCATCGGATCAAGACATTCTTGTCTTTTTTAGCTTGTGTGAAATACAGGCAAGCTGTTAACCCATCTAAAACCAAAGCAATGGCAATATCCTCCTGGTTATCTGGGGCAGAATTAAATGTGGGGCACGGTAGCCAGGTTCTCTGTGCAGAGACAGCTACATGGCCTCCATGTGAGCCAGCCTGAATCTGGAAGCAATCTATCTGTGATCTCACGGGGATGAATTCTAGGTCTTACTGGGTTAAGGTCACGCTAGTTTGCAGAGCCTTGTACTGCAGAGTCGCCTGCTATTAAATCTGTTTGTATGAGTTGATGCCAAGTTCTACCCATGCTTTGTACTAACTTCATTATTGTGTTGCTGCTCGCAGTTACCTGTGGCCGTGGTGTCTGGTTATCTACCAGCTGGTTACCTACCAGCTAGATAGTAGCCTGGACCAGAGACGGTGCCCGTTTTTGTGACATTTTATGTGTATTTGCCGTTGTGATACAAAAGATTAAAAAGGACATTGTCAAAAGAAATGTTTTCCCCAAAGATTTCTCAGCTGACACAAAGCACTCCAATGCATGAGTCTGACATGCCATGCATCACAGCTTTTACTTGAAGAGGAACTTTTACAGTTGTAACCTTGAAAGTAGGCACATGAAGCAAAGTAATGCAATATAAAAAGTAAACTCTGGTCAGTTTCCAAAAACTGCTGGTATTCTAGATATTTGGGCCCCTGAAAGACCTTTTCCAGACCTAATAGAAAGAATTAATATGGAAACTCATCGATACTAAGGTCATCTGCAACCTGTTAAAATGTGTGAGATCAGAAACAATTTATCAGGAATACAATTGATTCACAATGCAATAAAATTGATTAGTGTGTGGCCGAGTTTTAGTAATATTTATTTCCCAAACTGCCTACTTCTAACAGTGGCGTACTTTTGAATGACTGAGCCCAAGTTCTTTCATGGTGTAAATCAAGCTCTGGAGATTTGCAGTCACAGCTTACACCTTACATCATTAAGCTTACCTAGGTAATAAGCACTAGTCTTGTATTAGCAATCCGCTTCTCCTTTCTCCTCAGTCTCCACAATAAATACCTGACAACTCTTTCTGATAATCAAATGTGTAGTTCATGAGCATGTTAAGCTGTCTATGTGGATGTATACTTTTGTCAGCGTTTTCAACAAAGTCCTGCAAGCAGAACTGAGATGAGACAGATCTCTCATTCCTCACTTACAAAGAGCCACCATCTTTGGCAGCACAGTACCTTGCAGCAGCTCCAGGCATATATTTTCTCCTGACAGCATTCCAGTGGTATAATCATAAAACCTGCAACCAATTTTCTTCTCAGAGAGTTCCTAAAACTCCCTGGCAAGGGGAACAAGACAAAGCAGTAAGGACTTTGGTCCTAGTGTAATTCTTAGAAGGAAAGGAGGGTGTTATTGGTTAGGTAATTTCCATTTCACTTTTTGCAGCTTGTTCGTTACAGTCCTATATTAGGATGATAATACAGAATGGTCTTCCTATTTCTGCAGAGTAAACTTGCGCTTTGTTGTTGTTGTTTGTTTGTTTGTTTTTGCTTTGGATCATTGTCTGCAGACTGTCCATTGCCTGTCTGCAAAGAATATTGTTGCAACATCCTTCAGCTTGGTGAAAGCTGAAAGCTATCGTGCAAAACATCATGTTTGTTCTCTGAAACTAGGGTTTCCAGCTGCCATCTGTTTCCTGACAAAGCACAGTAATTCCTTATTCAGGCCCATGGTGCTTTACATTAGATTACATAGGTGATGAGTAACATGGATTCTGGAAGCCTGGGGTTTATTATCCCAAGCCTTCTCACTTTGTAGCAGCCCACCACTTCCCTCAAGGCTCACAGAAATGTTGTTGCTGTTGCCATTTACTTAACAACTTCAGCAAAGCTCAAGTCTTACAAGCACATAAAGCTGAACTGCCAAAGGGTGACACAGTTACCTCGACAAAGGGAGCAGCATTGCACATGCTATTCCTGGAAGTAGGTAACAGATCTAGACTTAGTCTCTGGTTGGTACTAACTGAACTAGGCACACTGCCAAGTGAAAAAAAAACACACCTCCATTCACTAAGCAAATGGCAAATAACTTCGTGGTGGACTGCTAGTGACTTTCACACAAGCATAGCCTGGTTTCTTGCATAAAAGCAGCACTTTCAAGGTCACAGCTTGATAAGGCCTATTCACGTTGTTTGCAGAACACCCACACTAAACATATCAAAAGCCAAGGGTAAGAGAAGGTGTTAAACACCACACTTCTGGTAAGTTTTCTGCTAAATTGGGCTGACTCATTAGGGACCTCTGCTTCTAATTTGCACAGATCACTGCCCTGACAGGTCTGCTGCTGGCATGCACACGTGCACACACATGCACACTCACACACACGCACTTTGACTCTTCTATTTGCTTCCTGCAGTTCTCAGGGAGCTGCTCCCCTGCTAAGAAACACTATTTTTTGCCATGGGAGAATTTCAAGTGGCCCTGAAACTTGGTGTCTGCCTCTCATATCACTTCTGATGAGGAAGCCACTACAAAAACAAAGCAACAGCAATTGGGGCTAACTTGAGAAACAATTTATTCCATTAGCAGTAAAGCAAATTAAGCCTGATGCCTCACAAATGTGTTTTCATTGTCCTGAGCACTAATCTGTACATGTAATCCAACTCTCAGCTGTGTTTCTTGTAACGCTGCCCCCAGCCTGCCCTAAATCCTCCTCCCCCTCAGGCTCCTCTTACAGTCCCTTGACCCGTTCATTCAACACCCGAAGGGCTCCTTATGTTCCCTGCATACAGCCTTCAGGCTTCCTGCTGAGCAAGAGCAAGCACAGGGTATGGAGAGCTGCAGGCACAGCCAGTGATTATCCAGCTACGGATAAGAGAGACAAATCTCAGATGAGTTCCCCCTGCAACTCCCCTCTTCCTGCCCCCATTCAATTACCTGTCAGACCTTCATACCTCTGCCAACCATCCCTTTTATCTGAAGTTGGCCGAAGGACAAAGCTGTTTTTTCCCTTAAGATATGAAAGTAAAAAATGCCAGGCCTGGTAATCACTGGTGACAATTTTGAGCAACTTCTGGTCCTTACTAGTGCTCTTGTGGTCTTCCTGTGTGGTCAGTGACAATACTGGTGACTGTTGTAGGGAACCTGAACTAGCTACACCAAATAATCTTGCTGATGTACTTTATTAAATAATAAATGAAAATTGGGCTGTTTTAGATAAATCAAATATAAAAAAGATAGAAACGTCTTGCTTCCCAACGATGTCCTAATGATAGTCCTTAAACAAACAGTTCAGTAGAGCTCTGTATAAATACTTTGTCATCCAAATTCCTGGACAGGAGCAATATAAGTGTGAAACTCAGCTGTCAACTCTGAAAACTATGTACTGGTCACAGTCCCAGCCATCAGATGTACGTCAGGGAATGGAAGAGCACACAAAACAACGTCCTTGCTGGGAGAGATCGCCAGCCCAACCACTAGCATCAAGAAGGAAGAAAACGCAATGAAGATGATGATTCATGCTTATAATATTTCCTATGTAAGCATGTGGGAGTACTCTTAGCCTTTTAACTTAACCTAAATTAAAAAAAATAATCTTGTTTCCAATTCAATAACGGAAGCATACACCATATTAATTAGCCTGAGAAATGAAGAAGGCCATAGTAAGACGTAATTCTCTCTTTTGATTCTCCATATTCTGAAAATTCATGATATTTACATACTATATTAAGCAGGTCGAAAAGCTGCTGTCAGCCAAAAGCAGTAAATAAATGCAAGAGTGGAAGAGCATGTCTGGAGAGTCATAACGAAAAAAGGCCTTCTGACTAATAAATATAGCACAGCAGTGATGAGGTTTTTCTAAGGATATGGTAGCTGTCATGAAATCTTTTGACTTATAGGGAAATAGAAAAGACAAACAAAATTCTTAAGTAAAGATTGGTACATTTTAATGACCTGACTTCCTTAAACAACACCGACCAAGCAGATAAGCTCTCACTTCATGAGACATTTCTAGGCATAGATACTACACTGGGAAGCTGGATCACAAAGATCTGCTTTTCTCCTATTAGTGCTAACATAATGATGGCTAAAGCAGATTTTAGGTGCATGGTTGTTTATTGAGTACTGTCCATGATCTGGAAGATGCCAAGGAAGGCCAACCAATTTATACAAACTAGAAAGCTGCCTGTGAGAAACTATAAACAGTAGCTGTGGCGTGGGAGAATTGCGATGTCAAGTTGGTGATGACTGTCAGGATGGGAATACAACTTCCAGCAGCACCTTGAATTTGGAACCTGAATCCCAAATTTTCTAAAGAAGTGTTGGCATTTTTGAAAAAAAGCACTCCAGAATCTAAGTCAGGAAAAGAACCAGCTGTGCTAGCAAGAAAAGGAGAAAGTCTAAGGAATTTTTCAATGTTATTCTCTCTCCACTATTCCATGGCATAAATTACAAGTCATGAGCTGTCAGTCTGAGTCATCACATCTCCAGGTCACTCAGATCACTCCAGCAGGGAGAATCCTCTTCGTTCACCTCCTGCGCACCTCCAGTCGCTCCATCTGTCACAGAGACCCTCCATTTTGTGTGGTTTCCCTGACATAAGGCCCTGTGGGTTACAGCCAGAAGGGCAACTGCAAAAACCTAAGTTTAGACCATTTGTCTCTCAGCTGTGCTGTTGCCAGCAGAAGTCCTCTGAAAGAACAGCTTAGATGTATACATTTCTCCTTATACTATGCATTTTTAATCATTTCATAGCTTATCAGTGAATGTGAGAGTTCATGCTATTGTAGCTCAAGAAAGCTAATGGAGATAAGCCAATTTTTGCCACTCTGAATCCTGGCTTTATTTCCACATTCCTGTCCACCCACTTGCTCTGTATTGTTCCACAAAAACACCTCATGCTTGGGCTATTTATTTTCAGATGTGCTACTTTTCTCTCTAATTGCAGTGAGAGAGTAGATGAATGTGCTAGTTCTATGTGAAATAAGCTAATTGTAACATAATCTATAGCGTTTCTGAAAAAACGATCAACTCTGAATAAAAAAAGGCAGTGAATGAAAGAGTAAAGTACCGGCATATGCAGTAATTTTGAGGCATAAAGAAGTCTTGATAACTCAGGAATGTGAGTCAAGTGTTTCAGAAAGTTTGAACATGGGGCAAATTGTTTTCTGACGTTGCATAGAGAAAAAAAATGAAATAAAAACAAATCAAAACAAAAACCCTTCAGGCTGCTTGCTAATACAGTCGAGCGCAATTTGTTTCTTTATATAGCTTGTAGCCTACAAAAGTTTGCAAAGAGAGTCAAGAGTTGATGAGAGGGATGAGTCAGTGACTTAGGGAAGGAAAGAGGATTTTAGACACGTGGCATAGCAGGTGTGACGCAGCAGTCCTTTGCTGTAGGACACTGCAAAAATGCAAAACAAAGGAGATTTAGGGTTTGTCTGCAAGGGGACACTCAGAAAGTTAAGCCAATTCACCTGACCACGGGAAGCCAATGTGTATTAAAGACCCAAATGGATGTCCTCATTTAGGATTAAAGTGGTCCTAATGTGACTAAAGTGGTCCTTAATCCTGAGGGACTTAGTCCTTGGTGAAAGAGTGCCCTAAATTGAACCAAAGGCATTTAGCATGATGAAATCTTCAGCACGCAGGTTCCTCTTGTTAAGTTATGCCAACTGACCTCATACTTCTGCTTGACTCACCATAACACTGCTGATTTTCTCCATGAAATACAGCCTTAATTTCAATAAAGAGCATTTGGAGTGACAGAATGGAAGGAGTCTTGGGCAAATTACAGCCACATGCTGCACGGGGAGCACTGGAGACTGCATAATATAATTCAGAGAACGGGTTAAACCAGGGCAAAAGCACTAACCAAACATGTTCTGAGATAAAAATTTCAAGGCGAAAGCCTGGAGGTAGCCGCCCTAGACCAACAGCACACAAACTAATGTTCTCAGGGCAAACCACCACTGCCAACACAGGGATCAACCTGTGTTTTAGCTGGGGTAAAAGCTTCCAGCCAGCACAGATTTGCCTTAGTTCAAGAAACTATGTTATGTTCTTTGGGGTTGAAGACAGGTAGGTAGGAGGTAGTCAGGAATTTCCAAAGGTATCCTATCTACTTGTCCATAGCTCAGGGATAGTTATAAACCACTTATGATGGTGCTTTAGGAGAGAAAGCAATGCTATGGTCACTTTCTTGCCTCATGATACAAAACACACTATGGTACTTACAGATGAGGGGCATTACGCTCCTCCTGATTTCCCCCCGTAAATCCATCTCTGCAAGGCCTAAGAAGATAAACCCCGAGGAAGGCAGGACAGACTGATCTCCAGGGCATATCCAGCTTTCAGCCTGCTGCCCTCAGCTTCAGGACGGGATGTCAGTATCAAATGCATCAGCCTGTGCAGAGCAACACCCATCTGCTGGAGCCTGGACACGGCTGGGGTTAATTTTCCACGGCCCCAGCATATGTTCCAGGCTAATGGCTTCCTTATGAACAGCCAGAAAATGAAAATGAACATAATTAAAAGAGGAAAATGTCAATCCCGTCTTGGCTTCCAAGGACACTGGCAGCAGGGATGGTATGGGGATTATTCCTGACACCTGCTTCACTCTTGTTTTAAAATCTTCCACTAATGAAGATACAGAAACATTTATTTTCTAAAGAGGAAAGCTAAAACTGGGGCTCTAATAGAAACCATAGAGGTTGCATCAGTCTTTGAATCTTTTGATATGCATAGCTAATCTCATAACGTGCACTTAACTGCAGTTTGGGGTTGCCTACTGCCTACTTCTGCTACCAGTTACAGCACATGTTTTCTCCAATCTGACTCCTGTGTGACCAGAAGTGTTTGGGAGAAGTTTCCATCGAGCTTCACTCATGTTGAAGAATTCAGCCCCGGGCCTTGCAGATCAGCTGCGCTGGCCTCCTTGAACAGACACAGGCTGACGGTGCTCTTACAGACCTGCACAGTGGCCTCTGAGTAAGAGATATTCCTGTAGTTAGTGCTGGGCTCATTTCAGAGGTGAAACAGGCCAGGTGAACAAGAATGACATTCTCAAAGCACGGGGCAGATTGTCAGCCACAAACAGCAGGTCATGGGGGCTGCTTTGGGTCTTGGCTCTCCTTCACATTGCAGGATGTCTCTACACAAATCTAAGCATACAGGAAGGGGAAATTCCTCTGTGCTGTGGCCTGCTGGTGTGACAGTCAGGCCCAGAGGCATGAGAAAGAACAGGTAGGAAATGTGTATGTGTGTGTGTGCATGCACGAGTGTAAGATACACAGAGGGAAGGGAGACAAACCTAATTTTCTCTGCATCAAGATGAACCTGCCTGGCCTGGCAGTGGTGAGACAATCACCCTTACTGGACCACTTATCTGATCATCCCAGCAGCTGAAACTGAGCAAAGCCTGTAGAATAGAAGAGCAGACAGCATGGTCTTTCACCGTCATTGTTGAGAAACTAGCTGTGTTTCTGTAAAAACAAAACAAAGTGCACACAGCAGAGAGAAAGTGCAGGAGGTACAGATGAGACTTGTGCTGCTGCAGCACTCCTCGCACCCTTGCAGCTAGGTTAAATCCACAGCCTGCGAAATTAGGTGAGCTGGCATTAGCGCTCAGCCTCTTTAAGGCACAGCTTTCTAATCCAGGTGTCACGGAGGTGTGCAGTCTTACCTGCTCAAGGAGAGGGAGAGGGAGGATGAGTAAGATAAATGAAAATGGGGTGCAAGGAAGGGCAATGCACAAAGGACAGTCTGTAAAACAAACAGTAAGTTTCAGGTATAAGCTAAATCCAGTGGAGATCATGATGTTTCCTTTCTTTTTCTTAGAAGTAGAATGACAAAAGCCCATTGATCAGGAAAAAAGAGATGAGAGCCCTGTTTTGTTACAGAACATTTCAGGAAAAGGTAAAAGTAGGGTCATGCTTGTAAGGCTGGATTCTGGGTGCCAACTTTGCACTTCCAGCATCAGCACCAAACAGCAAACCCAAAGGGTGTTAACTAGACTGGCTAATCCCCTCATTTATTTTCTTCAACAATAAGGCCCGATTAGAGATTTATTAGCAGGAGTCAATTTGATTTCTTGTTTTGCACTGTTTGCTATACATGATCTTAACACAGGCTTTAGGCAGCATATTCTTTACAGGCTAATTTTTTATTTTTTTTTCCCCCACACCCTTAGCTTTTTCCAAATTAAAAAAAAAAAAATTCACAGAGCAAACAGAGTTTGACTTTTGTTACTTAAGAAACCTCAGAGTGCATTCCACAAACACAGAACCAGCTATGCCCTTTCCAAGGGCATCCTGCCCAGAGTGCAGTGCAAAACTGCCCTAAGGAGGGCTGAATCTGGGTCAGGATCTTGCAACAAACAACTTCAAGAATAAATCACAGCCATCTTCATCTCATTATATTTTGGTCGCCCTTTAAGAAGCAAACATCCAGAACATTTGCAGTGCATTCTGCAGAGGACGTTGTTGAGGGTTAAGGAGAACTATGTGCATTAAGGACAATGGGTTTATGAGACACAGGGATGAAGACACTATCTTTTCAAACTCTCCATTATACCTCTGTGCCTAAGCATTAATTGCTGTTGTCTAGAGGAAAGTGACTTACCTCAAGATAAATTATATAGTCTGTGATCAGCAAGCTATTGTTCAGTGTTAAATTAGATTTTCAAGTTTATTTCTGCTCTTCAAAACTTGCAGCATCACAGTCATACAATGCCAAAAAGGATTTCTTGTCATTTGGCTAAAGAAAAGCGAGTGTTCCCCAGTAAACAGCTTCATTACTGAATTTACGGACAGTACATCCAACACACAGCTCTTGTGCTGTTTGAATTGTTCCTCATACATAGTTAAATACACAGTATTGCTCATTTAGGCTCCTCTTATTTGCCCCTGGTTCTAATAAGCTCAGCATTAACATTGATTTATAGAACTGCACTCACTTAGGATGAGATTGGCACAATACCCTTTCTCTCTCAGGACAGTCAGAGCCTGGCATAACAAAAAGGATGTCCAGCAATCACAGAGAAAGATTATACCCCGGCCTACTGCATTAGGCCTAGCTAATCTTGTGAGCTTCCAGAACAACACATGGAGGTGCTGATCCTTATGTCTTTCTAATGCAGCTTTTAGGAGAACTGAGCCTCGACTCAGCTTGATGACAAGAGTGGAGCAAAATCAATAGCATGGCTCGTGGTGATGCATGAAGCATCGTCTGCAGTGCCTGCAGAGCCTCCCTGGGTGTTTCCAGCACTGTTTGACACATGCTGCTCTGCTTCAGGCCCCTGCACAGTCAGTTCCCTTTGGAAGGAGAAACAGGATCCTGCTCTGCTCAGGCAGAAGGAAGAAATGAATCAATGCCTGGATCGATGCTCCAGGTCAGCCACTGCCACCCGCCTGCCTTGCCTCTCATGGAGGAGTTTGGTCAGGAGCCAAAGATGCAAAGGTCTCTTGACCTCACCGTGTCACTCATGAGCGATCGCGCCCTTTGGAGCTGCTGGAGCCAGCACGCATGAGCTGCTAATAGGCAGACTGGCCTGATGAATCATCTGGGAACAGGCAGGCTGGGGAAGTGGTCAGTGCTCTTTCTCTCAGAAACATTGCTCACGTCTCCATGCCAGAATCCAGTACCTGGCCGTGACGCCTGACCTAGTGCTAAATGACTGCAGGCATCCAAGCTGGCTTCTCGGCAGCAGAACTTGGCTGTCATGCAGCGTTCTGCTAATGCAGCTGTTATCACTTTGATAGCAATGCTAACTCAGTAAGAACTGGCTTGGAAATCTTTACACCAGGCAGCACAGGTGTACGTGACCCTTGGAGTGAAAAGCCATGGCAAGCCTTGAGCAGAGGAGAACAGTAGGAACTCCCATTTCTTCCTAAAGGCATTTTTACTTGATAATTGAAACTCTCTTTTAAAAATCTTCTAAGAGCAGGCACGAAAAATAGAGAAAGCTGAGTAGAAATGAAAATACTATCCTCAACAAACAAGCAAACAAACAAAACAGTTATATGCCTGCTTGTGAGGCATGAGAGCTTCTTTAAAACATCATTTCCAGTTGAAATTAAACCTGTGTCTCAGACATTCCTAAACATTTGCTTATTATCAGAGGATAGTAACTTTCTATATATTTACATAAAAACAGCATTTTGGTTCTTTCTGAATTACAGGTCAACATTATTAAAAGGAGTACAAACACAGGTGGGTAGTTACAGGGGTGGTAATTTTCCCCACTCCTTATTTCCAAAGCAAATTTAATCAGAAGAAGACAAAATAAAACTACCAATTTCAGCAATGAAAGATGTTTTGAAGGATTGCTGTTATTTTATGAGTCTGCAAATAGGACTTAGTTCAATGAGTTATTTGGTGCTATAAGAGATGGCAACTCTTTGCTCTGAAATTCCTCCACAGAAAAGGGGATCTTGGGTGTTCTCTTTCTACTGCACGAGAAAAAAAAAAATAAAAAAAGGGGGGGGGGGGCGGAAATTTACCTCCTTATGAACAAAGAAGACACAAAGCTCAAAACCCTATCAGATAGAATGTAATTTTCTTGGTATTTCGGTAAGTGGGGTTTCAAATGAATAATTTAAAATTTAAAATCATTGCATTATGTGTATATGTCCTCCTGTTACATATCTTCTAATAACTGACGAACTACATAATTCATAATATGAGGCTTCTGTCATTTGTTACCTCTCTGATAGTGGACAGAATAAGACTATAGACGTATGAAAATGCTTGGGTAAAGAGCTGATCAGAGTAAAGTGAGACCCTGTTCCCGCAGCTGCTGCCTGTGGAGGCACAGTGCTTTGCCGCTGTAATATTGCTCTTTGCTGTAAAGTTATTTGTTTGAATTTTTATGGACTTTCAGCTACATGAGTGCATCAGTATGCTTTTCAGATTAAAAAGAAAAAAAAAAAAAGAGAGAATGATACAGCTTGTATCCAAAGGAGCAGGGCCTAGGGAAGGAAGCAAGCCATTAATCATTCACTCTCGGGGCAACATGCTGGATGTGCCAAACAATCAATAAAGCAAAGCCAATAACATCCTAGTCCTGCTGTGATTCTTCCTTTCTGATTCTTCAGCATCATCCTTTCATGTCTGGGTGAATTTTCTGTAGTCTTTTTCATTTCTCATACTTTGCATGGAAAAGTCCTTTCAAAATGTATTTCTGCTTTGTCTCCCTTCAGTGCTGCGTCCCCCCCCCAAAAAAAATGTGATCAGGACTGCCTCTTTAATTTCCACGTGATCACATCACTGTCTTCCCTTTCCCCTGACTATCTCCAGTCCCTTTGTCCTCTCCTTCCTGAGAAATGTGACTCTTGGGGCCCTTCTTTCTACAAAAAGTCACTTAATCTTCCCCTCACCTTTTCCACCCTTTCATGGCTCCCTTAGCCCTTTCCTCACTTAAGCTGTCACCCTTTTATTCCACTGTCTGCATTTCTCCATCGAGGCACTGGATAGGGAGCTCACCCATAGCATTCCTGGTGCCCCCACAATTTATACTGACTTTCCTCCCCACAGCATGCCAAATGAGAATTATGTCATTGAATTTTTAGTGGCTTGAGGAATTTTTATTTTCTTTTTTTGGTGACTTGCAGCTTGGTTACAGATGCCAAACCCCATGTTCAGTAGCTATGTATATGTATATATGATATATTTTTTCTGTGCTGGTGGGCGGCAGAGGGAACACTTCCTTGCATTGCTTGGGTATTTCATTAGTGTAACGGAGCGGTCTGTAATTACTGAAGAATAGAATGCCATTTCCAGAACACAAGCTTTTGTGCATACACGTGGTGGTGTTTAATGGCCATCATGGTTGAAAATGTTGGCAGAAAATTGGATGTGAGCAAGAAGGTGAATATCTGAGGTGCAAATGTACATTTTCAGTTCCTGCTGCTAACTGATGCAGTACCCTCCTCCTCCCCTCCAGGACTTGCTGATTTCTTGTCCCCACTCTTTCCTCCTTGCTGTAATGAGCTAAAGAGCAGGCTTGCTCTTAGCTTGACTCTTGACATTATTTATTTTCCTGCTTTCTTCTCACATTTCTTTAAACTTCATTTTTCATCCCTTTTAGGAGGGCAGTGACGGTGCTCAGCTCCATTACAGACAGCCTCTGTGAGGTTGTGGTGACAGCAAACGAGGCCTGCAGGACTTCCCTAACCGCCTGGGAGAGAAGTCTGCTTGATGCCAGCTGCTCCCAGGCCTGGGCATGGCAAAGGCAGCTCCTGGTGAACCTGCAGTGCCTCAGGCATGGCAGCTACCGAGAGGCTCTCCTGGTTTCCAGAACCCCCCCCTGTTTCTCTGTGCTCTGGTGAGGTGTGCTTGGTCTCCACAGCCACCCAGAGCCAGGACACAGGGGCAACCAGTCTGCTTTTCCTCTCCTTTCCCAGTCCCTGGAGGTGCAGGGAAGGTTTGTGTTAGATGGTTATCTTTCACTTCTGTCTGTCAAGCACCTCACCTGTACAGTCTTCCTGTCTGAAAAGCTGCACCCAAAGATGCGTGCTTGTGGGGAGAGTGGGCAAGGACACCAAATGAGACACCTCTAACACTTTTCTCCAGAATGTGACCTCAGATTCCTGAAACTTCACCTTCACGGACCTCCTGTCCTTGTCCCCTCTGCTTCAAAGATCATGTACCCTACATGCATCCAAATACTCTCTACTTCACCCAGGTTAGGCCCAAGTGCTTTCCTCTCACTTCTCTGCTTTTACCCCAGTGTACTTTTACATTTACGTGCCTTACATTTATATCTGCTTTGTATCACTGTAAGAGAGAAAAGAATTAAGCCTTACAACTGTAAACAAGAAATCCCAAGAGACCCAATAACATTCTTATCCATTTAGATTTCTTTTTTCCCTGTAAGTAAAAGATAATTGGAAAAGCCTAATTGAAACTGATCCTGATATTCTGAAACACTGAATGATGCTGTCTTAAATCAAAATTTTACCATCTATTCGTGAAACAATCGTGAGACTGAAGAGAAAAAAAAAGTCAGAACAGCTAAGAAATATTATCACTACTGCTTTGCTGGCTCAGGAAATGGTAACAGTCTTTGAGAATGGTATATCCCTATTCAGGCAGGGGGCTTGCAGAAGTTCACGAGATCTGTTCTGCTGTCCCCAGAAAGGATAATGTCACAAAAATCTCAGCATTGCAGCAGCAGTGACAACTACTTAGGAGAGGACTTGCTGCTGGCTAGCTGGTAGTAAGAGATCTTCACCAAATCCAGCCACTGCTATAGAGGTGAGGATGGAGGAGAACCAGAAGGAAGCAATCCAATCTTGCAGTCATCAGGCTGAGTCAACTCTAAGTAAAACTATAAAAGCCAAGAAAGACCAAAATTTAGTATCTATTTCTTTTTCTACTATGAGGGAAAGAGAAAAGGATAAAAGGCAATCGCTTCAGAAAGATACTGGGCAACATAATTAGCTCAGAGACTTATGCTCTTGCCTGTGGTTTTAATTATATATGAACATTAGTAAATACTAAACATTCTGGAAAATGCCTTTTTAAAATTAAAAAAAAAAATGAGTTCAATAACTATTCTTCATAATGTTTTGAAGAACACTGATGTAATCTTAAATGCTTTTAGACTCACTGCCCTAAACTAGATGTTGATGCATGATGCAATAATAAAAAAATTGTTGTCATTCATTGAAATATGTGCCAAAGTAGAGCTTGCCTTCCAGTAAATGCTAACTTTTAATGCTGTTAATGAAGTCATGTTCTGCTAATGTGTTCAATAATTTTCTTGGAGCAAGAACCGCAGCTTTCTGGATTTCAGTCTGTAGTTGTGTCATCCTTTTTGATTTTCATATCTGCTCCTAAGTTGTAGAGTAGCCATTAAGCTTAACAGCAATGATGGCTTTGGAAAGATAGTAATACAGTATGCTGGAGATGATTACCAAAGCCTTTATTACTTGAGTGCTTAGAAATAGAGAAGCATTGCAAGGTCTAAATCCCACAAAAGCTGATTATTTTCCTCTTGAGCTTCATACACATATCAAGAAAATGCATATGAACAGTATAAATGGAGCCACAAAAATAGGATTGCTGAAAACACTGTCCAGAGCTGCATATCTTTATCCAGCATCCTATTTATCAGTTATGAACTACCAGGGGTCATTACCTGAAAAACAAACAAACAAACAAACAAACAAGTAAGCAAACAAAAACCACAAAAACCAAAACCCCAGAACATTCAGTGCTCTGAGCCTGGAATTATTATTGTAGTAACTTACATTGTGCAGACTTTTAATCTCTAGCTATCTGTACGTACACTGTGAAGTAGCAATAGAATATATCTGTATTTGAGAAAACAATCAGTGAGCGAACAGCAGAACAGTACCAAGATGAGATTTCATCCAGAGACATTAAAGAAACCACTATTTTTTCAGGAGTCAGAGGGGGAAGTCCATCAGACTGGTGGATTCCATGTTCACTGTAGACAAGCTCTTTCTGAATAGACTGTTTAATGCTGGATAAATGAAGGATGAAGAGCTGATCCCTCTAGAACTTAAATCTGGGATTCTGGGTATAGTACATCTTTAACCAAAGTTGTTGCTTCAGTTATTAAACTAGCTTTTCTTGTTATCAGAGACTCAAGGCAACGGCAGCAAAACATTCACTTCTTTGTAAGTATTGGACTGTCTCTGCTGTGTCTTCCATAAAATGGAAATCAAGCAAGGAATACAAATATTGGTGTCTGAGTGTTTCTGAGACAAACTTTGAAACAATAAAGCCAATTATCTTTTTGATCTGAATAGATGATCTTTAACGTCCATTCCAACCCAAACTGTTCTACAATTTTATATTAATCTTGGAAAGGGCATACCACCAAAGAACTATTGAAGCTGAAAAAACAAGCCCTAAACCTTCAGGCCCAACATACATACACCAGCTTTGCAAGCCCATATTGAGATGCTCTAATGCAATGGTCTACGTCCTACCTTCCTAGACAATACAATGCCCAGAAGAGGGTTCTCATTTTGGTCGTGGCAACATGCAACTAAGATCAAGGCCAATGGAATGTTAATCCTTGTCAGTGAAGTTTGGGTGTAGCACCATAACTTTAGGCAGCCATATTACAGCTGTGTAGCCACATTAATGTCTAGCTGGCATTTGAATTTTTTTTCAGACTGTGGATTTCCTAAGACTGACAAGAAATAAAGTTATGGCCACATACTTTGTACACAATGCTTGGACTTACTGGCATTTGCACCTTCTGTGATTAAACATATTGGCAGATTCATGGTCTCATATATCCAAAAAAATATAAGGAAAAAATTGGGCATTTTTGAACTAACCAAAATATACTCAATGCTTAGAAATTTCTTGTAGCACTATGTAATTGCTACAAAGCCTGGCAATACATAAAAATTCCACCTGCTTGCAAATATTAAACAAACACATAATATTTGCCCCCAGTTAGAAAGTTAGAAGTATTTAATTTTAGCCTTGAAATTGAATACCATCCTGAGTAATGAAATCTCATCTTCTATTAATCCAATGAAACCACTTCAAAAGTAAGTTTCAGAGACTGGCACAAGACTGTACTCAGATTCATTCCATTAACTGAATATACGTTTACTGGAAAAGATGGTATTACACAACAAAACATCATGTCTTCCTTCAAAAGGTGGCTTTACAAAAGGGAAGAACATTTCCTTCTCTGTGTCTGGGAAGAAACTGTATGAAGAGCAAGTCACAGGAAACAGAGAATGTCCCACCCATGCATAGTACAAGCACAGACATGGAAAAGAGCTCTATGGCAGTCAGAGTTCACAAATTCCTCTGTCCTGGTCCACCCTCGATGTTTGTGAGAGAGAGACAAGGGCTTCAGTTATATAAAAATAAAAGAAAAATGAACAAACTATTGCATTCATGCAAGGACTCTCTTAAAAGTGGCTTAAAACAAACATCTGCTAGCGGAATGTTCCAGCAGTCACTACAACAATATATTTAATTTTCTGGAGACATGTAGTTATAAGATGAAATCACCAAGTTATAGATTCTTCTCATGCTAGCATAAAGGTTTCATTTAGACTTATGCATCAGTTTTACTGGAAGTTAAGAAAACTGTCTTTGAAACCTTTTGATGTTGAATGCTGTCATAAAACCTACTTACTACTATTTTCAGTGAACTTGCAAGCTCTAGAACTACTTTAGGTCCATAAATGAAGAGAAAGTGAGTATTTGATATACACCAACAAACAAAATTTATAGATAGAGTAGTAAGAATTTCTTACCCAATAATTACCCAATAGCTAAAGTCACTCAGAGTCACCTTTCAGCAGTCAGAGAAATGAAAAACAAAACAAAACAAATAAACAAAAAGCCCTTGCCCAAGAGAGACCTGCAAAAATCAAAGTCTAGACAAGAAGTCGCTATTCCAGAAAGCATCCTGTGCTGCTCTTCAAAGAACCAAAATCTGTAACTCTAGATTAGAAAGAAAGGATGTTTGAAAATTGTAACAAGAAAGCTTGGAGACCACTGCTTACAGTGAGATGCTTGATGACATGCATGTTGTAGCATGTAATCAAGCTAATAAATAACCTAATAAATAACTCCACATCCCCTGATCTTGTCCCTGCAAGGGAACCCATGGAGGTATTAGGTTTCTCCTTGGTCTTCCTTGAAGGCCTCTGCCCTCCCCTTCCCTGCACCAGTACTGACAACATGCATTTCCTAGCACAGCGTTGTGTGATGCTAACAACTGGAAACTGTGAGAGAGACAAGTAATGGAGAAAGCTTCTCCCAATGGCTGCAGTGAGCTGAGATGGTCCCCTCCATGGGTTTCATGCCACAGCCCAGAGACAGCACGATAATGAGTTGTGCACTGATGGCAATTTGCTGCCTGGCAGCTGGGGCATTTTCCCTGTGGCTGTGACACATTTCTACCAGGCTAGGGCTCTGTGAAGCTTTTCCCAGTCCCCTTTATCTGGTCTAAACACATCATGTCTACGTCTACTGGGGTTTAAATAAGGGATGGATTTGGGCTGGACATTTCCAGAATCTGATATAAAATAATAAAATAAAATAAAATAAAATAAAATAAAATAAAATAAAATAAAATAAAATAAAATAAAATAAAATAAAATAAAATAAAATAAAATAAAATAAAATATAAAATAAAATAAAATATCCTGAGTTGGAAGGGACCCTTAAGGATCATCAAGTCTAACTCTTGACACCGCACAGGTCTACCCAAGTTCAGACCATGTGACTAAGCGCACAGTCCAATCTCTTCTTAAATTCAGTCAGGCTCGGTGCAGTGACCACTTCCCTGGGGAGCCTGTTCCAGTGTGCAACCACTCTCTCTGTGAAGAACCCCCTCCTGATGTCAAGCCTAAACTTCCCCTGCCTCAGCTTAACCCCGTTCCCGCGGGTCCTGTCACTGGTGTTAATGGAGAAAAGGTCTCCTGCCTCTCGACACCCCCTTACGAGGAAGTTGTAGACTGCGATGAGGTCTCCCCTCAGCCTCCTCTTCTCCAGGCTGAACATGCCCAGTGCCCTCAGCCGTTCCTTGTACGTCTTCCCCTCCAGGCCTTTCACCATCTTCGTAGCCCTCCTCTGGACACTCTCCAACAGTTTCATGTCCTTTTTATACTGTGGTGCCCAGAACTGCACACAGTACTCGAGGTGAGGCCGCACCAGCGCAGAGTAGAGCGGGACAATCACCTCCCTCGACCTACTAGCGATGCCGTGCTTGATGCACCCCAGGACACGGTTGGCCCTCCTGGCTGCCAGGGCACACTGCCGGCTCATATTCAACTTGTTGTCTACCACGACCCCCAGATCCCTCTCTTCTAGGCTGCTCTCCAGCGTCTCATCGCCCAGTCTGTACGTGCAGCCAGGGTTTCCCCGTCCCAGGTGCAGGACCCGACACTTGCTCTTATTGAACTTCATGCGGTTGGCGATCGCCCAGCTCTCCAACCTATCCAGATCCCTCTGCAAGGCCTTTCCACCCTCATTCGAGTCCACAACTCCTCCAAGTTTGGTGTCATCAGCAAACTTGCTCAAAATACCTTCTATTCCTACATCCAGATCGTTTATAAAAATATTGAAAAGTACCGGCCCTAAAATGGAGCCTTGAGGGACCCCACTAGTGACCGCCCGCCAGCCTGACGCAGCGCCATTCACCATAACCCTTTGGGCCCTGCCCGTTAGCCAATTGTTCACCCATCGTATGATGTTTTTATTTAGCTGTATATATTGTATATAGCTGTATATATTGAGCCTCCAGCAGAAGCTAAGGTGGTTATGACCATTTTTCCTTTCAGAAAACACCAAAGTGCAATACAAAGCACTGACTTACACTAAGAAATCATTTTCTAAGAAGAGCATTTTAATTCTCTCCTAGCAAGTGGTTCATCACACAGCCCATCTCTTCTATCTCCCTGAACTGACAGAATCAAAATGCTTTGGAAACTCAAAATGTTTCCTTCCCTTCTCTGTTCACAGATAAACTGGACAAGGGAGAAAAAAATGCATCACAGGTATTGTGTCTACAGAAGTAAACTTTGAATAAATCTTTTTTTTTTTTCTTTTTTGTGTTTCTGACTTTGAAAACTAAGCAAGCTCACAAATGCATGTCTGTCTGCTTTTTGGTCTCAAGAGAGCTGGGGTGGATGGGACATGCAACGCACCCGTTCCTAGTTATTCACCTGCAAAGTATGGATCTTTCCCTTGTTTATCTTTTCCAGAATGTTAACCAAGTCTGAATGACAGACACAAAGAAAGAGATATTTATGGTTGCTATGAATTTTGATATGAGGAAAATAAAACTAACCAGTTTACCAAAGGAATAAGTTTTTCTACAACATGAAATAAAGAAGTTGTTGGAATCAGTGAGAGAAAAACAAAAATTTGTCTAACATGATCAATAAAAGCATTAGAGTGCATTGTCTAGAAGAAGAAAAATAACTGGCTCAAGTCAGCAAATGAGCCAGACAGACAGCACTATAGTCAGTGCAGATCCACTGGGTTCAGTGGCTTTTTATCTTCATTTGTTGATGGCAGGACTTTCAAGTGATTTCTGTATTGGCACAGTGCAGGTCTGAGAATTATCTTCCTTAAACAATAATAATAATAAAAAGATATACTGCAATGTAAATGTAATTTAGGCTATGCTCCTCTCCCCATCAACACTTTTTGTATTTTCTGGCTACAAAACAGAGGCTGTTTTTCATGCTAAGTCTACTGTATGACTACTCCCCACTTTGCTTGAGCCTTTCTTTTTTGCCCTTTTGTCTATATTATGTTCACAGCAACTGGTGTAGATCACTGCCTTGTACTTTTCAGGTAGGATCTTAAAGCTTCAAGCTATGCCATTGACTGTAGCGTAACTCAAGCATGTTGCACAAGTGGGGACATTAGGCTCTAGTGTTGCAGAAGACAGATCAGAGCTTACAGCCTGGCAAAATATCATTTGATACGTGCACTGAGTAAATACCACACCGTGTCTCAGCTGGCTGATTTGCTAATGTGAAATATATAGCACTAAAATAAGTGGCAGCAAAATACAGACTGCTGGAGCCAGGTAGCCTCAGACAGGTGATTTCACAGAGCTGAAGCAAAATTAAATGCACTCAAACAGAGGGATATTCACTGAACACACACACAGAGTTGCCAAAGCTTCAGCTGAAGGTAGGTTATGTCTGTTTTTTATTGCTTCTAGGTTTCCAGTGCTTCTTCTTTCAGAGTGCAACACCTGGCAATACCCTAACTAAGTAGGCTAAAGCAGAGGCACAGTGCTAATCCTTGTAACTGCTGAGCAGGTAATGAGAATATGCAGCATTTCAGCCCGTGCTAACCTCATTTCATTTCCACTTTGTTTCCCCTTTCATTGCCTCACTTGTGTCATCTTGTTTTCTGTCCAGTGACCCTGTTCATTCCTTGAAGAATTCTCCATGTTCTTGATAGATCTCCTGATGTGGAAGTATTTTCTGACTGCAATGCCCTCCCTTTGGATTGCTTCATTCTTTGGGGAGTTGTTTCTGATGTGTCATCGGCATGCTGGCATGGAGAGAGATGTCATCTTTCTGAGAACTCAGAATGACAGCACACACTTGTATGAACTAAATTTGTAATGTCTGATCGCACAGCTTCTGATAGAGTTAGGCACTGAAAAACAAGCTTAACTTGCAACATACATAGAGCTAATTTGAGATTTGAGCACTCATGGGTGCTCAAAGTCCTGTAGGTTTAAGTCTTTGAGTATTGCAAAAGTGGATGCCATCTTTTATGCAAAAGAATAGAAGGGATTCCTGATTGGGTCTCATAATCAAAATCTCTAGTTGCAATCAGATATAGTTTGATATGAAGAAAAACATGGTCTTGAAGTAGCAAAGACATCATATCCGGGCATGTGCTAGAAAAGTGATACCAATAGTTTACTTAACGAAGCTAAGCACCCTAGCTAATTAAAATTTTGCCTCAAGGTTGCAAGTGTTAGCTTTCCTGGGACCTTAAATTGTAACAATTTACTCGTATACTTGTATTATAAAATATATCATGGTTTTCTAAATGATTTGAGCCTATTGTCGTATACCATTCATAGAACAGTATTAAAAACAGAATAAAAACACATTTTTACTAACAAAAGTTTGCATGTTCCTACCTAACTGCTAGTGGAGGAACTGCATTACAGTCTGCCTATGCATTTCAGGCATAATACTTTAACTGATGATATCAATGTGAGCTCCACAATAGGAACAAAGCCAGAGTATCCATTAGAGATCCCCACTTTAGATTAAGACTCTCTTAATAGTCAGAAAGAAACATTATCCTTTCTAACTGAATATTTTACCATTTGAATAAGTTGAAATTGAATATAGGCTACTTCAGACTTGAGCTTGCCTGATGAAATATGAAACATGAATCAGTTTAAGAATTCAGAAGACCCTACGGTTATTGTAGGCATACCAATGCATTCAACTGTACTAGTCACCTCCAGCTCTTTGTGCCGAGTGCTTTCAGTAAAACTGCCTTTTGTACAAATGAACGTAGACTTTCCAGCTGTCTAAGGTTTGTTCAAAATTGCCTTCAAGTGCACTTAGGATTTTCTTCTGCTTTTTATTTAGTACATTGGCTCCCTCTCCTGTTCATCTAGTATAAATAACAAACGGTTTTAGGTACAAGTGTCAGCACTTCATGTGATTGCTTGTTGAAAGTATGTTTCTGAGACTCTCAAGAAAAGATTATTTTCCAAGTATTCCTGTGAAGGACATAACCCTTGTTCAAAACTTAAAAATAGCTGGGTCAAAAAGAGTGGTGTATACAAAGTAATAAGATAAAGCACCACTGTGTGAAGGACTGTTAAGAAGTGAACCCTTTTTTTTTTCCCTCTCATTCACCAGAAGAGATTTTAAATAATGAAAAAGGCAATGAAATAAGTGTTTTTGAGTAAAGTGATTATCTGTAACCTTAAAAAAAAACAATCCACTACAGAGTTAAGAGATGTGCAAATTAAAGTGTCCATTTGAACAGTAAAGTACCTGCAGTTCAGCCAACACAAGTATAAAATATAACAGTAGCAGGTAAAATACAGAAGAGAAAGACCAAACAGGTAAGCTAACCAATGAGAATTTGTACATGAGAATCAGAATTAAAATTAGTTACTACAGCAAAAATCTGTCGAGTTGAAAATGTGGTATCTTTCCTTTAAAAATAGCACTGGGAAGAACTTCAGTTTTAATATCAATATCAGGTAAGCTGACAAAATAATTGGAAATAAAATGTCAGAATCCCATAAGAAACATGGTATGACATGGAAAATCCTGATTTCTGTCATACGAGGACAGGCTGAGAGAGCTGGGCTTGTTTAGCATGGAAAAGAGAAGACTGAGGGGAGACATCATTAATGTGTATAAATATCTGAGGGGAAGGTGCTGAAGGGATGGAGATGGTCTCTTTTCAGTTGTGCCCAGTGACAGGACAAGAGGCAATAGGCACAAACTGAAGCACAGGAGGTTCTGGCTGAGTATGAGGGGGCACTTCTGTGCTGTGAGGGTGACAGAGCACTGGGACAGGTCACCCAGAGATGTTGTGGAGTCTCCTTCTCTGTAGATATTCAAAACCCACCTGGATGCCATTCTGTGCAATCTGCTCTAGGTGATCCTGCTCAGCAGTGGGGTTGGACTAGATGATCTTCAGAGGTCCCTTCCAATCTCAACCATCCTGTGTTTGTGTGTGTTGTGTGTTTCTGTGAAGGGCTGGTTCCCGTCAATGTAGGCACTTTCCTGCAATGAACAATAGAATCTGAATAAAGTCACCAGGCTCTTAAGGCTACCAGTGACACATAGGTGACACCAATGGCATGTGTTTTTTTTTTGTTTTTTTTTTAATTCACTATATGTGGTGCATTTTTCTTATTTGTCTGAAAGTACAACATATCAGGGAAAGCTGAGCAAAACAACTGCTTAGCTCACAGCAAGAAAAAAAGGAAAGAGTGCAGCCAAAAGTCATGTAAAACTCTTCCAGCTTTAGTTAGCTTTATTAGAAGCCTCGAATTAAAGAAGGTCAATAAAAGGCAATATCACACAGATAAAGAACCATCAGAGATCTTAAAAGAATTTGTCATCAGATAGTCATGATGGACTGGGGACATGAGCAGTAAATTTCTGCAGGGTACCGTAAGGAAGAGAATGCTCTTTGATGCTTCAACAGCTTTTGGGTGCCTATGACCAAAAGACAGTGAGGTGAGATCAGGACAGCATGGTCTAACATACAAAAACGTGTTTCAGTGACCTGGATGATGAGGAAGGGAATGATGCATCTGGAAAACGGGTTATTGGGAACAAGGCAGGGATTCATGTTACCTAAATAAACATTGTCCCACAGCAAAAAGCTGTGGTGAACCCTGTTAGGGAGATGTAAAACCACTAGAGTGGTTTGACTTCTGATTGACTTCTGATCTCTGCTGCCAGGTTATTTTTATACAAGGCTGTTTAAAATTAAATGCATAAACAACCCGGAAAGAACACCGCTTCTTCCCTGCTCCAAGGTATGTGTTTTGAATGCTCTTCTATAGTTAGCTCCTCCTTGCTCATTTTCTTTCTGGCTCTGCTTTTGCATAATGACAGCTCCAGAAGAAGTCGAGATTATCTTTGTCCCAGCACACGTTCAGCTTGGTGGTTAAAGCAGCCTTCTAGAAATCTAGGGATGTAAATTGGCATCCCGTCACCAAAACAAATGTAATCCAAGTCTGTCACCTCCTGTGAGACCTCTGACCAGAAATTAATTATTCAAAAGGTGACCGTCATACTTTTTTCTATTTCAGATTAAAAGAGTAATCGTGGGAAAAGACATCCAAGTACTTACATACAAGCTCTGAGTCATGAGCAGATGGATGTAACCATCTGGAGTCCTGACTCAGCCGTTACAGCATTGGAAAAGGACAGGATTTCACACCCTTTCCCAGGGTTAGCATTTCTTCTTGCTAGCTCTGGGCTGCTCCCCTCTTGGAATAACCTGGTTTTCAGGACATCAGTTTTAAACCATTCAGCACATCCTACATGTGGCAACACAGAGTTTTGTTGGCTTTGGTCCTGGAAGAGTTTTGGATGTGTTTTAGATAAAGACAAGTGGCTAGTTGTAATACAGAAGTGTGCATTTTATTGGCCTTTGATATACATGAAAGACTAGAATACCTCACAGTTCCTTCACTATTACAACTTCAATATCTGTTCTTCCCCATAAGAGAAGCCCAGTGTATCAATGTATTTGTTTTGGACCACTGATAGCGTAACACACTCTATGAAAAGGTGTATTTTAAAATTTTACCTTTTGTCTAGTCATTATTGACAATTTTAATGCATCCGCATAACTACACGTGAAAACATTGCAAGATCAGTTTCAAAGGCATGCCCCATCAAATATGTAACCTGCAGCCAAGAACGATGTTTATGGGGGTTAAGCAATCTTTGGCAATGGTGCTTTGACTCCTTAATTTGGAACTACTAGGAAACTACTGAAATGTCACATTTAGACTGGTAGCATTATCAAAAAGCGAAACACTACACTTGCTGCTTCATGAAACAAAAACGAGCCTCACTCTCCTATTCTGTAAAACTTGAAATCAAAGAACTCAAGTTTGATTCCACAACCCATTTGGACCTCTCCCCCTAAAACACAAATTCATACTTGCATTCCTATTAATGTCGATGGGTGACAATCTAACCTCCTTCCTTTTGATATTTTTACTTTATTGAGCCACTCATAGAAATACTGTGCCAGCATGCTTGTCCAATTGTATTAGGTGGAACAGATGCTAGCTATTTACTACAACAAAGTTTGTGAACTCTTGCTAACCAGTGTTGTATGCATAGAGAGAAATGAAATCTTAGAAATGAGGAAGGTTTCCTCCAAAATGCCAATAAGGATGCATCACCAGTCTAGAATGAAAAAGTTTTCTCCGCCTCCTGTGGTATGTATAAGCTTGCACTGCCTCTTATAGAAAAGCCTCCAAAATGCAGACAGATAAAGCCAAACAAGTTAAACTGAGTGTACAGTTACCTTTGATCAAGCCATCACTGCTTTTTCCTAAAGTTTTTCCAATTACATAACCTTATTCTTCTAAATTGTTTCTTATGCAGGCTTAAATGCCACCTTACTGCAAAATCCTCTCTAGTCTCTTTCTTTTCCAGCCTAACAAGGGAAGAACTGCTTGAAAAAAAAAATGTCTTTTGTCGTTTCATAAAGGTGCTGATGGAACAGAAAGCTTCACAATGCTCTTTATGCAAAGCATCTTAATCATTTCAGAAGGCAGCAGAGCTGGGTGAGGTTACCTTCTGCACCTAGGGCTGCTCCATGAGGACTTTGGCATGGTGAAAGCTGTTGAGTTCTGCATAGCCATAAATGCACCAAAATAAACACTGCTTCTAAAAAAATCTGACAGTAATTAACTACAGCTTGAGCATCTCTACTAACAAGGAAGGAAACTGATGTTGGTTAATACTAGGTCTGCCTTCCTATTTGCAGGAAACACTTGTGCATTCAGTTTTAAAAAAGTCACTAAACAGAGTAACACTAACAAAACGTCTCAGTGGTTTATTCTAATTCTTGTAGTGTACTGGGACTAACAGCCCTTCAGAACTCGATCGTTAAAGCATGCTGTTCTACCTGACATAACTCAGAAACATCAGTTCTATAGCACACCTACAGCTTCCATGCTATTTTGAGTTTTCTACCCCATCCAATTTAGGAAGCGCAGCAAAAGTAGTGTTAAAAAACAGGTAGGATAGCCTAGCTGTGCTGGTTCTGGTTTGAAATGCTTTCTGACCTTGCCACACCGACCACTTTTCACACTAGCTCCATTAGCATTTACTCCTTTCATGCTGAGCTTTTGCTTGTCTTGTAATGACAAAGCCAGACACCCAACTTTCCTCTTTGCCCCACTGTTTCTCACTTAAATGTCAGACACATACAGAAAACAAAACTTTCAATACTTTTAATTTATCAGGTTGATTACTCTGAGTTGTGCTTGTGTTGTACACAGTAAATACATTCATCTGTACAATTCAATTAATTTGAAGAAAATGCAGTTAAAATGCTGCTTTACACTTGAAACAGACCCTTCTGTAGTGATATAGGCTCCAGGTAGGCACATAGGAAGACAATTTCCTTTTAGTCTACCAGTGCATTTATTCCTGTACTTGTTCATCAGAAGTTGCTTTTAAACAGTAGATTTTAGGTTAGTGCTTTTGCTGAAGTAAGCTTTTATTAACTCTCAACTTGGTCTTTAGTAATTATCTTTCCAGAACATGTTTTTCTTTCATTACACTACAAATGGTTGTTTTCTGAAGATTTACTGAACACAGGCTTTCAACAACATTTACAAAATATGAAGACGTTTCTGGAATTATAATCTACTGGTGCATGCAACTGTCAAAGTCCAGATAAATCAAGTAACATGCTTCCCCGGATAAAAGTGCCTGAGCACAGTTACCATTTCACAATTAGTAAGAAAGTGAAATTGTGTCCTTATCCCAAGTTTTAGACAGATTAATATATATACCACAACACCCTGTACTGATCAAATTTAGAAATTTCTCTCTTTATATATATACATATTTTTTAAAGTAAATCTTTAAAGTAACGTCACAGACTTATGGTGGAAGATGCCAAGGCCCATCCTCCTTTTTCATCTGGCAGAGTTGGGCTGCTAAACCTGTTCCATTACTAACAATTACTCATTCAATGTTTTTTTTTTTTTAAACAATAAAGAGGCCAGAAGTATTGTTTTGTTTTTTGTTTTTAATTCCATAATCAAGAATGACTGAACATTATATTCATTTGAACCAATCCAATTACATAGCTTCCATAAGTTAGTGGCTGCCAAACAAGCGTGTAGTCCAGCACCCCACCATGAGCAACGTTATCTGTTGGTTAAGACCAATTTTAAGGTTAGACATGGTACATGTAAAAATAGAACATTTAAAAACCAATCTCGTCACAGATATTTGCATTGCCATCTCCTTTGTGAAATAAATAAGGCAGCAGATATCTTCTACTTCGCAGTGGCATCTTTCAGATATGCTATCAAGTCTGCTCTCTCAGACTTCTTCTTAATACCCGCGAAAATCATCTTTGTTCCTGGGATGTACTTCTTTGGATTTTCCAAGTACTCCATCAGGGTATCCTCACCCCAGGTGATACCTGGAAGAAAGAAGATAAGATGGTTAGAGCTGTCAAAAGTGAAACATACTTCCTTGTCCTCCATGTTACCTTGCTTTCTGGCAGTCTTTAGTACTTGTAAGACTACCATCAAGGAGTGAATGTTTTGGTCTGCAGTGGCTCAGAGAAGCAGCTTTACGCTCACCTTTGTTCTTATTAGCATCTGTGTAGGAGAAGCCCTCAGCCTGCCCGGTCTTGCGCCCAAACAGGCCGTGTAGGTTGGGGCCGGTCTTGTGCTTGCCCCCCTTCTCAACCGTATGGCACTGGGAGCACTTCTGCACGAAGATCTTCTTGCCCTTCTCCACGTCGCCCATCTTCAGCGCTAGAGCAGGAACACAGCGAGAGGTCAGCGCGGGCACCAAGGTCACGCAGCTCCGGGGGGCTCCGCCGGGCCCTGCGCTGGCTCCCGGCACCACACCCGCGGCCCGCGCGCCCCGTCCCAGCCCCTAAGGCCCATCCCCGGGCTGCACCCGCCGGGCGCGACCGTTACACGCAGCCAGCCCCCCCCGGCCATAACGGTCCCTAACGGTCACTAACGGTCCCCAACGGTCCGGCCGGGACACGGCAGCGCCGGGCCCAGCCGCCGCGGTGGGAAGCGGAGCCCAGGCCCGCTAGGCCTCAGCCCAGGCCCCCCGCAGGCCGCGGCCCCCGCACCTGCCCCGCTGCCGCCGCCGCTCCCCGGCCGCCCCGCACCGCCCGGCGTCTGCCCAAGGACACGCCGGACTCCGCCCTATGTAACCCGGTGTCGGTGCAGCCAAACCGCGCCGCAACTGCAGCCCGCCCACTCCGGCGCGCTAGCCAATCAGACCTCCGCTGTCTGGCTTCTGATTGGTTGAAACGCCCGTCTGTCAATGCCAACGTCACGGCGCCGCAGGCTAGCGGGGTAGGTTGCGCTTCCTGCGGAAGGCGCCGCGCGCCGCGCTGTGACGTAACGACAAGGGGCGCGCGGGGAAAAGAAGGGGGGGGGGGGAGGAAGGGGAGGGGGCGCCCGGCGCATGCGCACGGCGGGAGGCGAAGCAAAGGTCGACTCCTGGCGTGACCCCTGGCCTCTTTCATCGTTAAAAGACAAAGAGCAGAAAGTGCCTTTTAAGCTGCTTTAAGAAATCTCAGTGGTGTAAATTCTTAAGCTTCTTTAAGCACTTCATGTGGACTGATGCAAGCTTCTTTAAGGACTTGATGTGTGCTAATTACTGACATCCATTCAAAAGGTCTCCTTTTCTTCACAGAGTGCAGACTTCAGGCATCTTTAATTCCTTTAGTTTCTTCTAGGTTTTGGTGTCTAAAAATGTATGCTCCATACTAGGCATTGCATGTTGAGCTTCACAACCACTCCTTGTGATGCATGTGGAAGGACATTGTAGCAATTTTTATTTTTTTCCTCAGGGATGCTGTTTATGAAAACTGTGCCTTGATTGAAGACGGCTGAATCCAGTTTTATTAAACATATAAAATAACAAAATGTTCTCAGGGAAGATACTGAACCTGGGAGGCTTTCAGCGCTGAAGGTGGATATACCAAAGATCCATCTGTAAAATGAACTGTTACCTTCTTATAACTGTTCATGTCTTCTCTTCTAATATCTGCCTTACACCTCACCACCCAGATGCTGCCGTTGTGATGCAGTACCGTTCCGTGAAGGTGTAAATATTACAAAAGGGAACATTCACAGGTTTTTATACTGTATTGTTTGTAGAAGTTATATTGTAGGACAGAATGTATTGTGGGATATCTAGAGGCAATGCAGAAGACAAAGTCAGGGCTTTTGTGGCTTAGCATTGCATGAGTAAACTAAATTGATTCATTTTCAATGCACAGTTACTTTCCCATGTATTAAAATTAATTGAAATGTTTGCTTTGATGTGGTTTGCCTGGAACGTTTGTGTTTTAATCTGTCAGTTATTCCCTGTGGTTACACCTGAAATGCCTTTGTATTTTTACTCCCTCAGACCATTATAAACTAGAACAATGGTTCTTTTGCAGTCAAAATTACTGCTATGAAATTCTGTCCTGAACGAAGAAAAGATAAACCAAATATGCACTGAAGTTCAGTAGTAAAGAAAATGTAGCAAAACAGCCAAACGGTTCTCTTAAGAGGTACACTGCAGATAAAAGAAGAAAGAAGGCCTTATAGGACTAGGCCAGAACTCAGGAAAGTATGGTTTATTTCTCAGTTTTGTGATAAACGTCTTGTGTGGTCTTTGACAAATATGTTATAACCAGTTCCTTGTATTGACATCATTCAGTGTTGGTGGATCAGCGATTTGTGCCGTGGTCACAGTGGTGTGCACTGGTTTTAAGAAAGATCTGTACAGTGAGTCATAAATCTCACCAGGTCAGAAAACAATACTGGCTACTTTGTACTGTTAGGATTTATTATTATTTTAGGCTGTTCAGAGGACCTGGATCGTCTTGTCTCAGAGAGAGGCCAGACAGTCCAGGCAATGCACAAAGCAGGGCGGGCAGCTGGGAAATTGCCAACATATCTCCTCGCTGAATCAATCGCACAACCATTATAATGCAATGACTTACTGACTGTTAAATTTACTGATGAGTTTAACAGGTGTGAAAATATTGAAGTACTTTGTCCTCTCTTTCATGCTGCAGATTTATGTTACAAGCATGGGTTTGCATTTTATAGCCATTTAGTAGAATCTTCAGGACTGGGGCAGGTAGAAATCTCTGTCATTCCCAACAGCTGGCCTGTGGGGAGCCGGGTAGATTAAGAAGATCCAGGATAAAGAGTCACTCTTCATCAACTTAAAATGGCCACAGAGCTCTGATTGTTAACTCAAGTGGACTGCCTCACTCAAGCATTTTTTCTAGTACCTGCTTATACACTGACAGAGGAATTATCTGTAGAGTGAATTAAGATTATAATGAGGTCTTAGACCTCAACATAACGTAGGCAGAAACATGGAATACAACTGCTCTGTTATCAGTTTTTGGTTTGAAGCAAGAAACACAGCAGTGATGTCTGGTCAGGATGAGTATAGAAGAGTAGCGGGTACAAAACATAAATGAATGAAGTCAGGTGATTTGCAATGGAGCATGAAACACCAGGAGATGACCTCCAGATGCAAGAGTTGACACAGGATAGGACTGAACCAGTTTCTGTTTTACTATGAGAAAACTCGTCCAGAATCCTTACAAACCAGGTCTTGTAGTGAAAGCAGCATAAAAACATAGATGATTCAAGAGGGAAGGGAAGGGAAGGGAAGGGAAGGGAAGGGAAGGGAAGGGAAGGGAAGGGAAGGGAAGGGAAGGGAAGGGAAGGGAAGGGAAGGGAAGGGAAGGGAAGGGAAGGGAAGGGAAGGGAAGGGAAGGGAAGGGAACATTCTGGATTCAAGTCCAAAGTTACTTAATTTAACTCACAGGGAGTTTTAAATTTCAGAAATTCAGGATGTAGCAATTTGTCAAAAGTTTAGCTTTTCTTAATTTTTTATTTTTTTTTAGGTTTTGGAAAATAAGTTTAAAATTAAGGGCTACTGAATTAAAAGACAAATGAAAGGGTGTGCTTTTTTGAATTCACTTCAAATGTAATCTCATGTTATTGTATAGTCTGATAGGGTTTACTGGAAAGCTTAGACTAAAAGAGGTATAATAAATGTCCATGAGCATTGTCTGAGAGAGTCTGATTCCATCTGACAAAAATATACAAGAGCACTAATATCCACTGGCCTCAATATCTGTTAATAGATGGCAAGAAATTGGTCAAACTACCACATTTTAAATTTATTTTTGAATTACTTTAATGAATCAAATGTTTTGAAGAATTTATCTGTAGGAGGAGCCTGTAGCATCTTCCCTATGAGGAAGGGCTGAGAGACCTGGGTCTGTTCAGCCTTGAGAAAAGAAGACTGAGAGATTTATACATATCTTACCAATGTGTATTAATACCTCAAGTGTGGGAGACAAAGGGATATGGCCAACCTCTTTTCAGTGGTTTGTGGGGACGGGACAAGGGGCAATAGCCACAAAATGGAGCCCAGGCAGTTCCTCACCAACATGCGAAAGAACTTCTTCACGGTGATGGAGCACTGGGACAGGCTGCCCAGGGAGGTTGTGGAGTCTCCTTCTCTGGAGATATTCAAGGTCCATCTGGATGACTACCTGGGCAGCCTGCTCTAGGGAACCTGCTTTGGCAGGGGAGTTGGACCTGATAATCTCTCGAGGTCCCTTCTAACCCCTACAGTTCTGTGATTCTGTGAAGAGGGGCCTGTTATCCTAAAGCATGAAGTCAGTCTCATAGCACTAAGAACACTTACCAAATCTACTAATGTTGCAAACATTTTTCTTATGCTCCAAGGATTTGCCTCTAAGCCTTTTTTTTAAATGATACTAAGCTCTTTGCCTTCCACATATACCAAGCAGAAAATTAAACAAGTAAATTAGGATGTGCTTCCCAAGTTCCTTATTTTGATTTTACGAGTTTGATCAAACAAAAATTTTCATTATGGGACTTGCAGACATATGATACAAATGACTGATAGGACTTTTCTGTAGCAAGTATATTTTATACACTTGTCATTAAGTTGTAGTTTCTATTTTATTTGTTTCTTTGTTGGCTGGTTGATTTTTGTTTATTTGTTTGCTTTCCAGAAAGAACAAGCTCAGTTTCTCACGTCTTTCTTGTTAAGTAACAAATTCCCTGATTTTAATAATGCTGAACCCTTATTTTAATAACCCTGAACTCTGAAAATCTGCTTGAAGGAAGAGGGGAGTATATCTGATCTCTCAATGGAACATCTTAGAAGACTGCAGTGAAGAAAGTCTTGGTAAAAGTAGAAAGGTATTTTGCTCCTTCTTCAGGTACTCTCTGGGAAACAATTGAATAGGCCCTCTTTTAATTAACTAGTTAAAACAAACAAACAAACAAAAAACAAATGCACATGTGCTGTTTCTGCTTTTTTAATCATCACCTGGCTTCGAGCTCCTTAAGGTATTCATTGAACCAATATTAGTTATATTACCGAATTTTGGGTAACAGTGATACTGATCTCCTAGCTCACAGAAAACAGCAATTTAAACTTATTCTTTGCATCCCTTTTGCAAAACCAGCTGGTAGTTCATGAGGTGGCTTTCCAATAATTTTACTATTGCACTGTTCTTATTTTTGAAAGGCTTTGCAAACAGGACTTCAGATGTTTAAAAATGATGTGTTTGGTGATTTTGTTGTTGTTGTCATTCATGTGTCCCCCTCTCAGCTTCTTGTACACCCCGGCCTCCTCATTGGCACAGCAGCATGAGAAGCAGAAAAATCCTTTACTCCTGTGCAAGCACTGCACAGCAACAATTAAAACATTGATGTGTTATCAACAATATTTTCATCACACATGCAAAACACAGCACCACGTGAGCTACTATGAAGACAACAAATTATCTCAGCCATAACCGGTACACAAGAATAGACATGCTATGTTGAAGTACTTTTAATTTGTTAGTATTTTAAAAAGACCAGGGAATGTGTCAGTTATGGAAATAAAAAGCATTGAATCCGTAGAATTTGTGTCTCCTTCCCTCAGTGATGTTATCTCTGAGATCTTTTGTCTCTCCATTGATAGAATCATGAAAACGTTTTTGTGCTGCTGTCTTAGAGAAGGAATCCTGCAGCTCCAGCAGTGCTGTTGGGCGCTGAAGAACCTCAAAGCCAGGGATCCATTCAGGCAGTGCTGTCTCTGTTTGCCTCTCTGGTCTCCATGCAGGCTGACTTGCTTCTTGGTACCAGAGGTTGTGCAATTCAATTCTTCTTTCCTCGCTGTTTACATCCTGTGGTAAGACTGGTTTATTTAGGCTGACTGGGTTTTCCCATACTGTATGTTGGTCCAAAAGTTTGGGCTTGGTATCTTCACAGGAAAGGCAATGTGCAGATTTTGGAAGGGATTCAAGTTCAGACATTCCTGAAAAGTGCCTCTTGTACAATGCTTCTGTTTGCCACGTGTCAGTGATTTTCTGAAATTCGTTTATTGGCAGCCCTGTATCCAGATAATGATCTTTCTGGTAACACAGGCAAGGCGGTTGGGCCTGCTCCTGGCAGGAGCCCTGTTCTTGCAGAATAGATTCATGGGGACGTCGGCCTTGAAGTAAACGTGCAGTGCGCCCTTCAAGAGGTCTCACTTGTGAGAGACTAGACAGAAACGTTTCTTTCTAATGGAGGAAGGAACAGAATTAACACTCTAATTAGCAGGGATTGGGGCAACCATTTTCTGGCACTAGTGAAATTTACTCAGTTACGGGTCTATCTTTACTGCCCCACATTGTGGAAAGTGAGGGAAGCATTATTCCTAGGAACTTGGAGTACTGTGCCAGGTGTGAGAACTTTGTCACTCTTGGCCAATACTTTGCTCTGACAGTATGCAAAACAGGCTGGGAAAGGGAATCAGTCCAGACAGTCATTCAGTCATTACTGCCCTGCCATACGGAGAGATTAGAGCTGGTCTGTATGCTTTGGAAAAGACAAAATATTCTGCTCCATCCCTATGTACAAGATGCAAATGGATATAATTAGATTGTGCTTTTTTTTTTTTTTCTTTTTCTTTTTCTTTCTGCAAGCATCTGTTTTCCAATTTGTGGTCTCCTAAACAATGTGATAGTATAAACAGTGACTATAATGGGCCTGGCTAAGAGCAAAGTCAGCACCCTGAACTTTAGAAGATCCAACTTCCAGCTGTTCAAAGAATTAGTGGACGAGATCCCACGGGACACAGTCTTCAGGCTTCTGATTCTTCACAGGCTTCAGATACCAGTGCAGAGACAAAGCTACATTGTATAGGGACTGTTCATACAAAGTATGTTTGAGTCCTGTACCCAAAGAGTGGGCTTCAGCAATTACTGTGCTGAACAATCTGAATTTTTGATATTTAATGTATGTATCTTTTAAGTGGGATAATGATGCTCAGATAAATCAGCATGGCCTCTACTGATCACACTTGGGAAGCCAGAGGGCAATAAAACTGCTCTGTTTTGAATTAATGTAAGCTGCTAGTTTGGATTTTCATTTCCAGAGACAAGCTGCTGAAGGTGTTCTTTGAAGTTTTCATTGTCACAAAGCAAAACGTTTGTTTCTTTATCATGCTGGAGAAAAAGCCAGACAACTTTTCCAATTCAGTTAATACCATTTCAAAAAGGATTTAATTTATTTGAATTAAAAAAAAAAAATTAGTAATAATAAAAAGCACAACAATTTGGGGACTTTTTATCCAGGGCAATTTTTTTGACTATAAACAAAGAAAATGACAGCATCTTACTTTGGCTGCGCTGCTTTTCATATATTTGTGCAATCACATATGAAGGCATTAGAGACAAAGAAGTTTGAACCTGCAAGCACTGTAAAGCCAGCAGTGCTGTGAAAAGGTGAGCAGGAATCTGTTTTACATGCAAAATTGCTTAACTGGTAACAATCAATTATAACTGTGTATGTACTCAGCATGACAATGTGCAGGTGTCACTGAAAGGGCTTAAGCCATTACAGGTAATGATGCATTAGCAAAAAGCAAAACAAGTTGATTTGCTATTCCTACCTACAATGTTATGCCTTGTTTGCATGGGTAGCATTTAATAAAATAGTAGTTTTTGACTTTCTAAGAGGCCACATTAAATATCAAAATTTTTGAAGACAATGAACATGGAGTTTCCATTATCTATGTTCATGCCTATATTCTTAAAAGTAAATATTTGCAATGAAACAGAATTTGGCAAAGTTACTGATGCATCCTAAGGAAAAAAAAAGCAAACCGCTCACATAAATGGAGAAGGATGAATCACAGGAACTCTGCCAAACTTAAACTGGTATAGTTAGTAAGGACATAGGAGTCTGCAATGATACTAGGCCACTTATCAAATAAAGCAACGTGCAGTAAAGACAATAAGCTGATGTGGAGCTGTGCTGATTAACACCAGCTAAACACCTAGCCAGTATGTTTCAGTCTCTGCAGTACTGCACGGTTCATAAGAGCTGCCAACTCATTTTATGGAGAATATTACTTCTACTTTCCAAGGCAAAAGGTCCTTTGAATTGCTGTCATGAGTTGGTGGCAGCTTTAAATGATAAGATAAAAAAATATTCAGATGATCACTGTAACCTACCCCCAGCACCTCATACCCTGAACAAATCACTAATCCATTACATAAGTTCTGTCAAGCAGCTCTGTCAGGAGTCATTTAGTATACTGAACTTTACCCTTTCTCTTAGAATGATTCTTGCCTTGCATTTAAGTATTATTAAAGGGAAGGCTTAATTCTTTTAGTTGAATCTGGAAATATTCTTGTCAATGTTACTGTGGTGAAAGCATCAGATTTTTAGTAAAGGCAGTACTTACAAGTTCCACGTCTGTACCTAGTTCTCCAGTTAGTCTGCCAACTGCTTTCATGTAATAGTCATCCAGTATAAGGGGATTCATGGGGCCTCTTCCTTAATGGAGACATATTTTATTATCACATATTTTTATTAGTTAGGAAAATGAAAATTAGTGCTCAGCCCCCCTGAAAAATCTCAGATAATTTACAGATTTTGAGACCTTTGTTACTAAATGACTTTTTTATTTTATTTTTATTTTATTTTTTTTTAGAGAGAATTAAAGGGTGACATCTTGTGGTCTTTCATTGCTATTCCAAGTAAAAGAAAAGAAAAACAATTGCTTACCTGTGAAGTTCCGACTGTATGTTGTGATCCCCTGAGCCCTTTCAGTGTTTCGTAGCATGTTGGTTGTTCTTGGAGAGAGGTTATGTTCTAGCTCTTTAAAAGTGGAATTAGGGGCCACCATTTTTGGTGGATTAGGGTAGTATATTTGACCCTTTTCTTCAGCAAATTTAGGAAGCTGAAGGATAAGAAGAAACAGGTAAGGCATAAACCAAATAAATAAAATAACAATGTTTTAAAGGTTTAAAATATCCCTTCCATAGTATGCTAAATTAGCGTATTAGAAAATGCTAATAAAAATCTTCAGTACAGTATTTCTACTCAAATAGGAAGATTTAACAGGCACATAATTCAGTTGAATTCGTTTCAAAGAACTTGGAATCAACTTAGGCATGGTAGCCACACCAAGGCAGAACATTACATGCTATATAAAGTTTCTTTTGCAGTCACAATAACAGCCTGAAAATGGACTGCCACTTTGATTTTCCCCTGCCACATCCATAAGATTGTGTGTCTCCAAAGGCTGTATCTTTCTTTGATTACCACTGTCTTTTGCTACATTCTTCACGGCTTTTATCTGTCATCAAACTTCAGGCTATATCCCCCTAGGAAGAGAACAGCTGTTTAACAACAGTTTAGACTGAAGAACAGTAGAAACCCAATCATTCATGACCGGTTTCACTCTTCTGTTTCATGGATCAGCCTCGTCTCCATCATTACAGCTGTGGAAAGCAAGGTTAGAGTCAGTGACCATTCACAATCTGCTTCCTTCAGAACATGGAAATAGAGACACCAGCCTGTCAGTATGTTGGCAGGACTTGTGGAGAGGTAAGAAGGAGCAAAAATCTATTGCTGCTCAAATCCATTTATTTCTAGGGCTGGAGAGTGTAATCTGGGTTTCTTTAGCAACACCTCCCCCCATATGCAGTATGAATTACCTACTTGGAAGTATGTGTGTTGTCCTGGCCAGTGCAAAGCTTTCTTCAGGGAGTCAGGGGGAATGCTGACAACCTCATGCCTGTATGGATTACCTGAAGGGGATATATTTAACATGTTCTAATGTAACACCATTGATCAGAATGACAGATGTATCTGCATATCAAGCTGTAGACGTATTATGCTCAGTTTATAGACAGCTGTGCTGGTGGAAGAGGTTCTTTCTGGAGCTGCTGCTGCTGTCTTTTCTACCTTGGGAGACTTACCTCATGGATCTGCAGACAGAACTCATCTTCACTCTGTAGTACAAAATCAGCAGAGCTAAATCAGATCAGATTAACTATTTAGGCAGCCTACGTTAACCCTCCTGCCTTGCTAGAAGTCTTCACATGAGCATCTGCACCACCAGATAGTTATCTCAGGCAGAGGGGATGGAGGCAAGTTGCTGAAGGCTGGATCTTATACCCCTGCTAGAGCTGACTGACATGCCCGTGACCAATTATAGGAGCTCTGGATTAATTCACACACCAGCGGATTCTTACTGCATTTTCTGTGCATGATTTTTACAAACAACAGCAGCAAACAGTAAGATCAATAAAATTTCATGAATTGTTGAAGCTGGTTTTGTACTCATAATGTCACCTTCAGCAGAATAACAGAATTCTTCTAGACGTCTGATAAAAATGAAACTGCAGCGTATGCTTGCAAGAGCTTTGTTTCCCACCCTGGTTCTGTAATTGACTACATAATAATTACTCTGAGTTTTGTAGAAGCAAGATGTCGAAAGGGAAAAATAAATAAATAAATAAATAAAACTTGAACATAACCTTGCTGTGAAAAATTTTAAACACAACTTTCCAGTGGTAAAAGTCACCCACATGTGATCTGTGTCATCTGTTCTTAACCAGAGGTTTCTCCTTCAGTCAGTGAGGAGTGGTGCATCCTGATCAAATGAAGTGAAGTTGTTTTTGGAGTGCCAGCAGTAGCTGCCCCCTTATCTTGTAATTCTGAACCTGCTAAGCTTTGCTGGAAATAGAGCTTGGCCTCCAATGATCCTTCTGTTGTGCAAAAATAGGCTTTGTAGTCGCAATAAACCCACCTCCACACATGTGATTAGTGTTTCTTACATTGAAAAATGATCACTGAAAAGTGACTAAAAATGACTGCTCCTGGCATTATATGTTCTGTGGAGAGATACTTCGTTTGGATAGACAAATACCCTGCAAAAAAATGGCTCACATATCCAATTATATACATAATTGTACAGTAGTGGCAGTGGCTGGGAATGGCAGCTCATTAGTGCAAATTAACCTACTACTTAACATTATCAGCTTTTACAGTACTGAAGAGCTTCTTAGACATGCCAGTGTACGCTTCTTCTGTTCCACAGTTTTGCCAAACCCCTTCTGAGGAGCAGTGCCATGGCACTGAGAGGTGCTGGCTTTCTGCTGTCCCAAATTCCCCGAGCCTCTGTGGCCTACAGCTGCTAAAGACTGCTCATCAGTTCATGCAGGTGATCAGCAGAGCCATCCAGAATGAAGTACCTGTCAGAATCCCAATGCAGCAGACTGACCCCAAGGAAAAGCACAATTTTTCATCTGATGCGTTATGTAAGTCACTCCCAGGACAAAATTCTGCAGGGGTTAAAAACTAACATGTCACAATGGCTTACATGGTGTTCTGTAAAAAATCAGTTACTATGTGATTCTAGACCTTGTTCCACCATCTGCAAGGTGATAAAATATTTTAAATCATTCAGCACTTCTTTCAGGGGTAACTTTTTGTCCTCAGCAAAGGTGTGGCAGACATGGCGTTTGCCCAGAATTTGTTAGTTTTTGATCCCTCTTAAAGCATTTTTTTCCTTTCCCCACCACTCCCTCAGACTGTGAAGAATCATTTGCCTGCCAGAAGGTATCAGATACACTGAATGATACATATTTATGGAGAATACCATTTAAGAGCTTTAAGAACACTGTTGACTTCTGAAGCTACAAGGTCTTTGTATGAGACAGACATTAATTCATCACTCTCAGTGCTGAGGTATCTCCCTTGGAGAATGCAACCATCAGCATGAAGAGCTCCAATTTAAGCCAAGATGCGTAGCTTGGTCACTAATATTCTCAGATCCTAGCTGCATGGAGCTTCATTAGAAAGGAGTCACAAGACTTAAGCAGAATTTCTAAATAATATTCAAGAATAAACGATAAATCATCAGAGAATAGATGATAAATCCTCAGAGAGCAGTCTTACCTTTGGTCTTCCTTAGAACAACCACATCATAAGGCTTGCTAGGGATATTGGGGTGGAAAGGCTGATGATTGCTTGCATCGATCCCAGTATCTCGATCCTCAGGTGATCTGAAGTTTGGGAACATGGCATACCTAGAGATGTGTGTCTGGTAGGGATGAGAGATGGGAAACGGCAGGCACAGCGGTCTTGGATTGGTTTCAGTTGACAGGAGGATGAACAGAAAGAAAGAAAAAATCCTTATTTCATTTTTCTTTATTTCACATTTCATGGAGCTTTAGCATTAAATATAACACTTCGCAAGAACTGGGAGAGAAGTAAGAAGCAGAAAGATGGTATCTTTTTTCATTAATCCTCTTTTTCTTGTACCCTACAACGAATTCACAATGATCATTCCCTTTCCTGCTCCTATATTGTCTGCTTACATGAAAGAGAATCATTAGATTTACATTTACAAGTTGTAGAGCTGCATACCCAGGCCACTGACACTTCCCAGTCAAAGGTGCAGTGGCTATGCCTCTCAGACATGTCCAACAGTGATGTGGGTCTGTTGGTTATAGCAATTTCTCCCTTAAAGACAGACCCAGTCAAACTGGAGAAAGGATGCCTCTGTCATACCCCAAATGCAAGTAAAAATGTTTGCTTCTATCATTATAGTCTTCCTGTTAGCTACAATTACTATGAATAAGTCTTTCAGAGCAACACAATTATTGTGACTCTATCACAAACCATATTGGATATCATCATATTCAGGGATTTACTCTGCCCTTGATGGAATGCAGGGCAGGATTGCGCTTCAGAGAGAGGTGCCCACTCCAGAAATCATAAATAACTGAAGAATTGATGAGAAATCTTTCCAGGGGAAATTTATTTCCTGTAGACTCCAAAAATGACAGAGGTGAAAGGGGGAAGTAAAGCAAGATTGTCATGAGGAACAGTGTGAAAAGAGATGGTGGTGATGGTGGTGGGAATAACGAGTGAAGAAACCCCATCACAACAGAAGCAGTCTCATCTGCCATTTGGACTAGGACTAGGACTATTGGGCTATTTGTGTATAAGAAGGTATTTATTTGTGAGAGGAAGAAGGATAAAGCTAAACTGGAGAGTTTTATGGGGTACTGAGAACCAGGACTTCACAGAGAGTTCTGGGGTTGCTGTAGCTATCCTTTTCAGCTTACAATTTTCCATAACAGCCTAATTAAACAAATAAAATCCCAAAATAACAGAAATTTTCTGAGGCAAATGAAAGGCTTCTGAGGAAAATGAGAGGTTTAAATGAAGTTTATTCCAGTAAGAGTAATCCACCCCTTTTGGATTCTTCTAAATTCTACCACAACTGCATGTAGCAGATTACTGAGAGCAAATGCCTTTCCCGAGTTGCTGCTGAAAGCAAAGTCTTGACCTTATGTAGGAGCCAAGTTCATCCATTCCTGAGCCTTTCCATCATGAGGTAATAAGTTTTTTTTTACCAAGCTGAGCTCTTCCTAGGCTTCCCTCCCACAAATCTGCTTTATACATACATTAGATTTGCATACTTTCATTCACGTTGGGTAAAGAGGCCATGAACAACACAGCCAAGGAAACCCAATTAGCCCATAGGCAAGTCAGCAAGATCAGTATTTGTTAGGAGAGTGGGTGTGCTGGACAAACACTGCTAACTTGCTAGACCTATCATTATATGCTTCATTTGAGAGAGAGCTTTTTGCCTAGTAGCTTTTTGCTGCTGCTTACTGCCAAGGAACTTACACTGTGCAATTATGGCTATAAGAGAAAGGTCTTGTCTTTTTATTTCATTAAGGAAGTGATAAGGTACAATAAAGGTGAAATGTACTTACTTAGCCAAACTGCTTGGTGGCTTATGAAGCCTGTATTAGGGAAGAAAAAGAGCGAGTTACTTGAAATGGTTCACTTTCATTTGCACCTCTCACACTTTATCTGAATCAGTGCAATCAATATACATTAGGGACAAATCAATGTGTAAGCAGTGCAGACAATATTCTTACTGGAATCACTCAATCCACGAGAAATGTTTGGTGTTGCTAGGTGCCAAAGGCTGAAACAGTGCCTGGAACAAGTGGTATGTAGAATGTCTTCTTAAAAGGAGTGAGGGAAAAAATCTAGCCTCTTACACTTCTGTGTAATAAACTCTATATTAATTAACAACTGCATGTGCTATTAGTAAAAATAAATCAGTAATGCAAAACAGAAAATGTATCCTATTCATACTTGCAGGGAAAGTACTTATTAATTCCATGATAATAAATTATTTATATTTTGCAATGGAGACTTATTTTATGCTTCAAATGAATTTTTAAAAAGCAATCAAAAGAAATCACTAAATTTAAAGGGCAAGAATTTCATCACTGAGGCTAGCTAAGAGTCTCTTGGTGATTGTTCTAAGACAGAAAAATGTCTAAGATTAAGAAAAAAAATTACTTTGCTTAATGGTTCTGTGTGGCATAACGAAGGAAAAAAAAAAAAAGACAATTTTATTACTGATCTTATCATCTAGTAAAAAACCTAAGTGTATCACCTGGAGCTCTGAAATCCTCATGTTTTCCATGAGGAATCCTAAATTACCTGGTCTTGCCTGAAAAGGTCTTTATATGGGTAGGAGAAGTTGTCTGATGATAATCTTAAGCTTTATTTTTTGTATGGTGTTCGTGTTTCTTGATTCTACAGGCCATATACCAAAATCTTCATATTGCCAAAACCCTTCATATTTCCCAGTGAGGAGAGAGATGTCCAGGAATCATTCCTAAGCAGGAGGCAATGATAACTTCAGAGCTCCCGCTGTGCCATTTGAGGACAGAGCTGTGTGAGACGTTAATGTGCTCCATGAAGACTGCTTTATTTCAGCCTTAGTAGTTCCTTGGGGGACTCTTCCTCCCACAGCTCGAGACTACCCAGTCACTTGGTTAATGACATAGCCGTGGCGTGGGAGCTGCACCCAAACTCTGTTCAAGTCACCCATGTCTCAAGAGCTACAATTTGGCTCCTCCATCATTAATTTGGTCTCCATAAAAATAGATACTGCACAAAGAGAAAATATGCTCCCTTGCCTAAAGAAGTCCAGTACAATCCTACGCTGATTTCTTTCCACACTGAAATGGTTCTTTTGAAGAAAAACTTTCATGTGCCAGATAATTTTGTTCATGTACTGTTCCGATACACTAAGCAGTATTCATGCATTTCATTGTGAAGTCTGTGTGATCACCATGAAGTGCTACATCTCCCAAATTACCATGCCAACATAACTCATGCCTCAACTGAGCTAAGCAAAAGATCTGCTTTCCTTTTAGTGTGTGATGCTAACAGCATTTAAACATTACATGTTGGATTTTGACAACCATTTGTATACTGTTATAATCATCTGGGACTCTGATTCAAACTTTGTCTTGAAAAATGAAAGCTTTTACAGAAATAGCCACACTTACAGAAAAACAATCTTTAGATGCTTTTTCCATAGATACTTCTAATTGGTTTTCCATTTCTACAGTTAGAACAGAAATTGCTCAGAGACATGGAGGAAAATTCTCAGTGTTTATTCTCCCTTCACATTATGCTACAGTGTGCATTGTTAAATTCTTCATTGCATTCATTGGACATATTCCTGATACAAATATGCAAGTATAAGGAGAATAAGCCTCCTTTGTGCTGTATCATGGCAGAACTGTTTAAATACCTTTGTAGATCACTTCTCATTATAACACAAGGCAGCAATAAAGTAAGGGTAACTATGCATTTTCATGACTGCTGTGATTCAGAGAAGCTTTGTGAGCTCAGGTTGTAACAGCCAGCAAAGCTTTACATTTTCAAAGGTATCCAGTTATTTAGAGTGTCCCTTAGATTTTTAAAACTCAAACTGCGTTATTGGTCCTGAAGCCACTTAGAATGGATGGCACTATAGAAAGGTCTAGCTCCAACAGGAGAGGAAGAAAGCAGTAGTAATTTTTCCAGACTTGGGTCTGAGAGGCTTTCAGTGAACTTCTGGTAGACTGGAGTCTGCCAGTGTTACACAAGACACAGCTGCTCAGTAATCATTATCTCCCCCTTTGTGTTCAGTCCACAAAGAATACGGAGTCCGTCACTTCTTGAAAAGAAGTCAGGCTCGAGCTGGAGAGACTTATGGTGCCAGTTTAGAAAGCTCCAGAATAGGTCCAGGGAGTGGTCCCGTAGGACACTGTCCCATTTCCCTAGCAATGAGAGCACTTTGGGCACCTTGAGCTGCAGGTCAGGGAACAACCAGGGCTCAGGGAGCCGGGGCAAAAGCAGAGGAATGGAAGTGATATGTGGCATGATATACGTGATTTACAGATTAAAACCCATGCGGAGAAAACCCAATGGAGAAAAACCATTCTGTAGTGCTACTGAATGCACCCAAAACTTTGTTGGTGTGACTTGTCTTTGGAAGGAAAGTGTAAATGCACTGGCCTGGTGCAGTGTGTGTGTGTTGCTAAGGTTCTAGCAATGGCTCAAGGATGTTTTTCAAGGCCTTTCAGGATTTTTATGGTCTTGTTTGATGTGAACGTGAGGACTCATAACAGCTTTAGATGGAAGTAGGCAGCTACTTTTCTCCAGTACATTTGACAGAGAGGGCACATGTAGCCCACTTGCGAAAGTACATCTGGGCAAACCAAGTGATTCATTCTAATGCAGGACTGCACAAGGATATGTAGGGTGCATATTTAAGGCAAAAGCATAGTTGTCTCATGAAGGTGTACAGAGTTACTGCAAATGTCTGGTAATTCATTTCCCGCAAAAGACAGTAATGGCTCAGAGGAGCCCTCACAGGCTATAAGGTAAATAAACTGAGTATTAACAGCTCCCAAGTAGACCTGCAGAGCAGCACTCAGTGGGCATTTTTCAGGAAAGGTTCCGTGTGGCTGTCACCGCTTAATAGTCTCTGACAGCAGGAAGAATATTTTCTCTGAAAGACCTTGAACTATGAACATGACAGATGTATTTGGTGTATGTTTCACTTTTCATTTTAAAGGATACACTCTTTCCTTCAATTCAAAGGTCTCTAAAAGACAGAGAAAATATAACCTTAAAGAAAAGAAAAAGTTTAAACCAGAACAAAACATAAACCATAATATATTTTAGAGACCCAGCATGTTTCAGATGAAGATGTGAGTGCAAAATAATGGAGAAAGTACATCAGTGTGCTAATGATCAAACATTCAGTGTCCAAGGTTGTGTACTTCTGAGTATGTGTTGGGGGCAGAGTCTAACCTATGCTTATATAAAACCTCCTTGTTTCTTATATAGCCAGCGCAAGGCCATATAGTTACAGCAGTTCCTGGTTACTTCCTCTTACTGAATCAAATCCCCAGAAATGTCCCATGTCCTTGCCTGAGTATGTGGATATTCCATTCTGGTAGGCAACTGGCATAAGGAAAACTCTTGCTGTGAAGTGAACAGGTCTCAGAGCATCCTTTACCAAGATGCATTTCAGGTTGAGCAGCCTAGGAATTACTGAAAACACTCCTACCCTATGCGAAGAACAGTTTTAAATTTTACTCCACAATCTGCCTGAGCTTCTGCTGTTTCATGGATACAAATAGACATGTCATGTAACAGGACAATTATTTGACTAGTAAGTCACAGTAGGCCAAATTGTTTTCTGGTATTCCACTGCATTTGATGGAGTCTTCCTGGGGATGGATTATGAACTAAAAAGAATCAACCAGTTTTGCTATGCAACATAAAAGAAGCAAACATTCATGTAAGTGGTCAGTGTTAAAGGAAGAGTGAGCCTGTTTCTGCATCTGTTGTACATCTCAAACTTGAGGTTTATGCACAATTTCAAAAGGGCATGGGCCAGTTCTTGTCATTAAGTGCTTGGGAGATATGCAGGAAGAAACTTGCAAGGAAACTTGCTACTTCCTTGTAGCTTGTAATCAAATTATGCAAAAGCAGCACAGCCAATAGCTCTACCGTGCATGGCTGGTGAAAGGCCATATGCTATCCCAGTATGAAGGAGTCTTGGCCTGTGCACTCTTGGAGGTAAACAAATTCATCTCTTTTTGCTGGCTTACTGTAATGAGGTAGTAAAAAGAAAAGCCTGCAAAGAGCAGTGGACTACAAAGAGCAGGGTGGGAGGTTTCCTTGTGTAGCTTCTGTGGCTTGTTTACAATTAGCTCTCCTGCTTTTCTGGAGTGTGTTGAGTCTACACAAAATGGGGAGCAGGTACCTCACATGCAGGGGGGCTAAATGGAGACTGGTGGGGGTCAAACAATACCCCTCACAGCCCTATAAAGATAATTGAAAAAATAATCACAGAAATGTTCTCAGGTTTCTAATGTGCTGTAGCTATTAACGCTGACATGAGAGGTGTAGCTTCGTTCATTTCCTGCATTTGAAGAATTTACATTTAAACTTTAAATTACTTTAAATTAATTGCAGTAGTTTGAGCAATGTTAAATGTTTTGCTGGTGCCACCAAGTGGCAAAACGTTGGATTGCAGAAGTGCAGCCCCATCCAAATTCACTCAATCTTTCTCTTAAGCAGTAGCAGTGAGGAAAACAATCCTTGCCAACCCTCCTCCTTAAATGCATCTCTCTATATATATACACGAGAAAAATGGACTGAAATACACACGGTGTCATGGTTACTGCAGTTACTTCAATTTAATCTAGATTCTAACTAGCAGAAAGGACCTTATTTTTGAGTATTACAAGTTGATAAATATGGAAAATCTGTAAAACAGTTTCAGAGACCCTTGTTGAAGAGATACCAAACTGAAGGGGCACAATGCCATATTCTGAATTTCCTTTCTAGCTGCGTTTGCTGTTGTTTGTTATTTATTAGCCTATCCCTTTTTACAGAACACGTTCCTTCATATTTCACATATCATATGTGCACTTCATATCACGTATGCATAGTATCACCAGAGTGGAATGAATTTTCAGTTTGCTGATAAATTCACTAAATTCACAATCTGGGTAGCACACAGGTTAAACTTACAGATCGTCATTCATACGCACATCACTTTTTTTCAGCAGGGTGACATCATAGTACTGCTCAATGGGAAGGTCTCTGTGCAAAGAGAAAATGCAAATGTAGAACACTTATGCTTTATATGCTCATATACTTATATTCTCATAAAAATTCAAATCGATGTGTATGTTTTTGTCTTGATTTCTCAGGTAATTCTTAATATCCAACTCATAGGTGCTACCCATGTGGAAATCTGTTCACAGTATCAACATCTAAATTATGCAGGGCTGGATTTTGAGAGGTGTCAAGCACCTGTGCCTGAATCTGAAGTTTCTGAGTATGCTGAGTACTTCCATCTGTGAAAGCTTGGCCCTTATAGCTCCAAACCATGCACACCTAACATTCAATAGGAGCTGTGGGAACTGTTTTCACTGTAAGTGGCATCAACCCTATTATATTCTGAACTCATAGAGGAAGAACCAAAGATATGCTGTGTGCCTGTCTCACAGAGAAACAGAGTTGCAGCTGCAAGAGTGTAGATTTGTGTATTGTCTTGAGGAACTGTACTCCCTTGTATCTAGAGAGTTTGTTTTACAGGTCTAGAAAGGATTATTTAGGTTACAAGCAGGCTTAAAATTCTAAGGGCCAATGAGCCAAACTTTTAGTTGTCCTTTTCAAAGAGGTTACCAAGTAAGGCTGAGGGGCTGACTCAAGCAAGGGCCAGCTGGTTATGTTAGATCTCTCGGCAGAGACCGTGGATTAGGGTCAGAGCTGGGATTTATTTTTTAACTGACAAGCTGATGAACTGAATTTGAGGCTGGGCCTCATAGGGTGTCTGTTGACATTTTTCCCTGATAACTGCAATAGTAATTCAGCTTATCTGGGCAAACAGAGACATCTGGTCTAAGGTTAAGGTTGAGGTCAGGAAAAGAGAAAGGAGGAGCTAAACTCAAGTGCAATTTGGGACTAGAGATGCTCGTGTATGCGTGTATAGGCAGAAAGCACTGGGGTAGGGTTTGACCTGGCAGGGAAGAGTGGGGAATATGACTTGGTGTGCAAGATGCCATATGTACTGACTGTGTATCAACCCTAAGCTGGTGGGCACTCCACATGCCAGGTAAAATCAAAGCTTCAGGCCTCCAATGGGCCCATGGCCAATGAGAACTGCTATTGTCTCCAGTGAAACTTCTCTCTGCAAGGTTCATGTTTGGTGTTCAGACCTGAAGTCAAGAACAGGGCCTGGACAGAGCAAGGCTGATGGAGGCAGACAGGCCTGGAACTCAGCTGGGCTTGGGCGGTGGCTATCTAGTGGGTGCAGAGCTAGGAATGGTGAGAGACACACTGCTGAGCTGGGCCTGACTGGATCATGTGTGGCTGAGTGGCAGTTTCCTGAAAAAAGTAGCAGCAAAAGAGCATCCAGAAAGCTGACATGACAGTGGAGCTGTTAGAGAGGAAACCGTGTGTGCTAAGAGGCCAAGAAAAGGAGCCCTGGCTCAGAAAGCACACCCCAGATCTGTTCCCCTCATCTGTTGTCTGATGAAGACAGATCTTGGCTTTTACAACAGCTTTCTAAAAAAGCTGTGTGCCTACTTTTCATTTTTTATGCCTATGGGATTTGTGGATGCCGAGCATTCGTGTAAATTAGGCCAGTAGTGACATTTTAAAGGCCAGGAAGGGTGTTTGGGACAACAGCCAACAGTAAATCATTACCAAATGATGGGCAAAAAATAAATGAAGTATGGAGATTTGGAATTTTAAGTGTTTCAACAAAATGCTCTGTGGAGATTTGTGGGTACCAATATGTTCACACATTAATATTTCAGGCATTGTAAAAAGGGTAGAAGCTTAAATTGCTCCATTTCTAGAATGCAGATATTTGCATGTCTCAGGCTAAATTGCTGTCTAACCCAATACGTGTCTACTGCTATTCTTGCTAAAATTCCTTCACTTAAACATTTTGATTGTATTTGTCTAACTTACCTTGGACAAGGGTCAACAGCACTACCAAAATGGTAATGTCCTCTAACAACTGTGCATGGAGACTTGGCCTTTGCCCTCTGGTCTTCTGGCAATACAGGTAGTGCAGTTCCCCCATGCACACTTTGTATTCCTCCAGGAAGCTTGCAGCAGTGAAGGGATTCCCTGAACTTTTTATATCTGAAAGAAAGAATTCCCCAAAACACCCTTTAACAGCAGCAAAGGTGATGGTTGCTTGAAGTCTTTTAAACAGTGAAAATTTGGCTTAATTTTCTTGGCTCTGAGTTACTCAGCCTTATTCTGGATAATGCTATTTTGGTGAACTGGCACTAGGAGAAGTAGAACAGTGACTGTCAATTCTTTAATGAAGGTTGAATCAAGTCTATTATGTTTTGATCAGTGAGAGAAGAAAGAAGCTTTTACATGCAGCATGTGCATCTCACAATATAAATCTTAGCAGCCTGCACACAAATACCTGCATTGTTCCTTCAGTAAATACTACTGAGTGGCATATGGATGGTGAACATATACAATGTCACAGGTGGGTGAACATATAGAGTGTCACAGGTGGAAGCTTTAGCATCTAATTTCCACTGATTTCATGAATTTGTTACCCGTGCCTTCGAAAACCTTCTCTAGACCAGTCTCTAGAGAGGGGTGAGAAATGTTACTTTTTAGCCCTGAAGTGGTCAAGCAGTTGGACTCCGGTTTTTGTAGGTCCCTTCCAACAGATCTAAACCTATTCTATTCTATTCATGTAAAGTTAGTAGCTCTAATTCACACTGAATTCTAGCTGTATCAGGTACTTCACATGTAGTGAAATGAATTTGCTAGTGGAAAAGTACATGCATTACAGTTTCATATATCTGTGTCATTTGAAATCAAGGAGTTGAACATGTTTAGGTGCATGATCACCTCACATGTTTTTGGTTAAAAGAGTTTTAAAGAGCAGCACCAAACTCACAGAAAATTTGAAGTTTCATTTTCCTTTGGACTGCAGCAGTTTCCCTGCCAGGGGTACAGATAGGCTCTTTTATTAAAGAGATAAGAGTAAAAATAAGTGTTATAAATTTGACTTAGTTGTGCAGAATTTTCTGAAAACACTGTGAAGGAGCTAATGAACTGCTGTGATACGTGATAGGCATGGCCACCCTCAGGATCTTTTATTCATGTGCCGTATTCATTCCTATGAAACCAGAGAGCATGATGTTTATGTTACTGGGTTGGGAACTAGCAGCCAGATCTGTCTGTTGTCAGTGTTTCCATCATGCATAACCCTGATTCTTGTATGTAGCTAGGCTTCATCTGTGCTACCTCCTTTTGCTGATACTAGGTATTTCTTTACTGATAAGTGAAGCATCTGGACATGGTTGCAGACCAGTAGGAGAGCATTTGTTGAATGTGGTGCAGCCACTGCTCCGCTATCACAGCACTGGACTTGGTGAACCACACATATCCTAGCTTGCTCCCAGCTAGCTTGGACTTCTCTGCCATGAGAGATGATGATGTATGAGATACGGACACAGTGCTGCTGTATGATGGTTTGTTCTCTGTGGTTGCTTGGCAGTACAGTGCCATACTGTCATTTAGTTTCTTCTTCAGGCATCAGGACCTCTCTGCTGCCACCTGATGCTGTTCCTTTATCCATTCTACCATGATGCAAGGGGTAATACATTTGTATTGTAAGGTGAACTAAAACAAAAATTTGTACATTTGTACTTCTTCATTTGTATTGTAGGATGAACAAAAATAAAAATCTGATGTTCTGAGGTTTATCAGAAGGCTTAAGTTTCTGAAGGAACACAAGCATCTGTTTTTTAAATTCTTTCTAAATCCTCATTTTCTCTTTATTAATGTAGGTAGATGCCATATCATTTGCATGGATATGGTATTTGTATTCATTAAGTGGACTCACGCTGGAAACATTAATAAATCATTCCTGTTTGCTATCTCCAGGTTACTAGGTAGCATAACAACCACTCTCCCTTAGGCAGTAAGGAAAAACACTGCACACACAGATTTCTGGGGCTGATCACCCATTCAGTCCAAATAGGACTCTATTAAGCTTTTAAGCTTAAAATGTTTCCAAGTCTCATTCTCACAAAAAAAAAAAAAAAAAAAAAAAAGCTGATATTGATCGAGTGATATTAAAGATGACTGCTTCTGTCCAGAGAACATCAAATGAGGTCTCAGGTGGACAGAGTTTTAAAGAGTATATTGTGAACTTCAGAGTCTCAGCAATATAGTCAATGTCTTATTAAGATTTTCCATTTCTGAATTCCATGACTCTAGATTTATTCTGAATGCTGAAAGCTGACTCCTAAATTTTTATCTTTCTTGTTCTGACCAAAAAAAACCAAACAAACAAACAAAAAAAAAAAAAACACAAGAGGAAAAGGAAAAGAATAAAGTGTCTTAGACTGTGAGCTTGTGAAGGACTCCAGTAACTGCTTTGATCAGCATGTGAGGCCAGTGCTTCTGAGAGTGTGTTGCTGACAGCTTCCAGAAGGTCTGTGGAAAGTGTGTTTGTACAGGGAGAGGTTTAGGGCCTGATCCTATATGAGTTCACATGGGATGCATTCACACTGGCATTTTCATTTGGATCAGGAATACACTTTTGACATTAATTTTCCAATGGTCTGTATTCTGCAGTGCCTTGGCTTGGAGTATGTGAACTAGGTTCCTTCTGGATGCAGTTAACTGCAAGACATGCTCCAGAAATGCAGTGGGAGTGTATTACAACATTTAGTCCCTGGAATCACACTAGAGGTAATCTGAAGTAGAAAGAACACAAAATGCATTTTGTTCTGGACCTCAGGCCTCCAACACCAACTCTGTGACTCTACAGGTCTTCTGTACTCCACTGTACTTGCCAGCATAGCTGTAGTCACTGAGTAACGTATTGATTTGGGATTCAGTGCATTGGAGGGAGGGGGAGAGTGGAAAAAGAACCTTGTTTTATTTATTGTTGTCCAACTAACATACAAATAACTACATACATTGTCTTAGTATATCAACCTGAATCTGATTGTCTAATCACAGTGAAAAATCCTTGGGATACCTTTAATGTACATATATAAACTTATAGGGCTTTACAAATACATGTATGTACCTCTGGTTATGCTGAGGGCTGTTTATCAGTGCAAATCTTTGTGACAAATATTCTAATCCAAGATGATAATATAATAAAATTCATGGATACAGTATTTTTAGTAGCTGACAGCAACTGTATTCTATTTATTTATGTGCTTATCACTATGTGACTAGAAAAAAATGCACTGTTTAAAAATGCGTATGACATTCTAAGACATGCAGGCACCTTTTCAGATATAGATTGGTGAGTTCACTGGAGCGGGATTTACTTTAGCAGAAAAGTGTAGCTCACTCTCTGTGTTACCATACAGGTTTTCCTGTTCAGAAAGAAATAACCTGTCTGTGCTTGTTACTTGTTTGTTGTATTGCTACTAAAATAGTAGCAATATGAAAGATGTTTACTAATGTGTTAGGATCCTAAGGATGCAGACAATTCTGAGCTTATATTTTCCTTTTGTTTGGTATCCTATATAGCCAATGTGAATCTTTCCTGTACATTCACTGAAACTGGACCTAACATTCAGCAGACTTTCAAGTCGGACAATAGTTAAAACAGTTCAGATGGAAATTCACCCAGACTCCTGTAATACAAGACCTAAAACAACAAAAGCTGACTCAGGGAAGATACATAAGTGGGAGGCCTCAAGATAGTTTGACAGGCATGATAATTCAATATCACAATACTCTGTCTGGAATTCAGATGTTTGATATGTGATGTTACAAATAACAGAAGTTAGCAGTAGAAGTAAAACAGAAGGCTGTAGGTAAGATGAAAAATCAGAATTGAGCTTTCTAGCAACAGAGATAAAATCTCATGTCAAAGAACACTGATGGACTTACGTCTAACTCTTGAATGTTGTATATATAAAAAATAGAAATTTAGATTAAAAAAAAAGTAATAATTTTGGCAGGAACAACTAGAGGTTCAGATTTCCAGAACTTTAAAAGTTGCAGGAATTCTGCCATATACTGACCCCTAGCTAACACTTTGACTGGTCCTGTAAAACACAATAATGCATTGATTCTTGAAACTTTCTTATTGCACGTTAATAACTACCAAAGCAAAAAGCAGGCTTCCTGTCATTAAATTTTAATTTTAAAGTTTTATCTCAGAAATTCTAGGCCAACTTGCAATCTAGAAAAAAAGGTTTGAAACAGGAGTAGATCAAAGTGTAATGTGATAAATGTTGGTGATCAGTTTGTGAAATATGTACATTTTTTCTGAGTTAGTAATGCAATATACATATTGTCTTTATTCTTTATGAAAATTATTTCAAGAGATTTTTGAGCCTTACAGCATAATATATTTCATCAGTCCTCTTTTCACTTGTAATCAACTTATTTCCCAGGGAACTGACAGACTATTGCACAAGGTTATAATGAAAAGAAAAAATATATCATGCCATAAAAACATAACATTTAGAAAAATGCTTTCTGGTGACAGTAATTAGATATCAAATACTTTTAATGAAATAATTTTTCTTTGTGAGCTCCGTTCTTACCTGTCTTGTGAGACAGTTAGACGTGAAGGAATTTGAAGTGGAGTAAGTATCTCATTGGACTCAAAGGTTCTCGATAGGCTTTCAGTTCCTTTAATTTCCCTGTGGTAGCGGGGCTGGTCATGCATCATCATGTTTTGTATTTGAGGGTCTAGGAGAAAGTAGAGGGATAAAATACCAAATCAGCAAAAGGTTTTTCAGTGCATCTGGATCCCAAATAAGAAACACAGATGAGTTCTGCCTAATTCTGGCAAGTGTAGACTGGAAACAATGGTTGTTTTTACTATAGCTACTGGTCTTTTGTACCAGGTTACAGAATAAAACAAAACCAAGAGACAGATTAAAGAGGTATTATACTGTTGTTTTGTGTTACCGATGAGTAGGATTTAGAAAAAAACCTTACAAATAATGACTTGAAAAAGTTTGGACTTGCACTCAGAAAGTCTCATTTGTGATCATTTGGATATTTTCCAGTCCCACTCTAAAGGGTGATACTGCTTCACAGAGATTTTTTTTTCCTAGTTTCCTTGATTTTTGTCTTTCTAGCTCTGTGCTGAGGAGTGCTCTAGTCTTCCTTTCACTTGTATTTCAACACTGGTGGCTCTGATTAGCTCTTTGTGAGGAAAGGTGCTATACCAGGTCAGCACAAATATCCTGCCAGGTTCAGTGTTCTGCCATCTATAACCCCATGCAGGTGTTTGTATCTGAACAAGTTGCCTCTATTCTGAGTTGCTCAGGTGTGCAAGAGAAAAGCACTGGGACTTGCCCTTTCCACTTGTTGAAACTCTGGTTCACAGCACTGGGAGTCTTCTGTCAAAAAACACCAGGAACTTCTTAAATAAATTATATGTGAAGATGCACTACTGTTTCCTCTTCCTCTAACAGGAATGCTCTAGCAGAGCATTCCCCTGCATCTATTTCCTACTTTTTATGGCAGAATCCTAGGTTTTCCAGAAATATACCCAGTAGGGTAATAACTTTTAGTAAAATTTTATGGGTACGAAGGGAAGCACTGCCTTCACTCTGCTCTCCACAAGCAGTGACAAAGCTCCTTTTGACTCATGACCAATGGCTCATCACGTGGAGAAGGCTGAGAGGCCTTTGTTCTACCTCCATATATTTTGACTTGTACCTTCAATCAACTTGCTCTGCATTTTATAGTCTGCTAGCATATGTAGCTTAGTCAGCTTAGCTTAGTCTGCTTGGATATGTAGCTTACAATGGCAACAGGAGTCTGAGGAGAGACTCACGGAGAAAGGAGCAACATAAATTCATCTCACTGGTACATGTTTGTGATCCTGACTTTGGCCAAGTTTTGACAAGTGGGATATTTTCATTAAGCTCTCTTCAGGAATATGCCAGTGAAATGCAAAAGATTTGACTTCCCCTTACTAAAACAGGAAACAAATTTGAAAATATTTGAAACATTGTTCTTCTAGGATGCCTGGGCATTTGGGCCAGATGTGTCGTAAGAAAAAAAGCCGCTATAGTATGTTCAAGTGAAAAAATTAAAATTAATTCTGTCATGCTGGCAGTTTCTAGAGCATTGGGTGGTCTGCTATGGAATCTCATGCTGATTATTCAGGTTCAAGAACTACTGTCTTGCAAAGAAAAAAATATTCAGATTTGTTGATTCACAATCTTCATGTGCACAAAAAAATAGAAGCCAAACTTTCCTTCCAGCACAACTGCTGTAGTTCTGTAAGTCCTGAGTCCACAGTTTTCAGAGCCTACCTGAATTTCCTCTCTATCCAGCTTTACTAACCTTTCTGGGAAGTATGTTCCTGGCTTACAGAATTTCAGGTGAGGCATATGACTTGTAGCTCTTATGTCCCTGCCTGTTGTATACATAGGGAACTGCCACAATTCTCAGCTTCTTTCTCTGTGTAGTGGGTTTACGTGGCAAGGTTTTGGTAGCAGAGGGCCATAGGGGTGGTTTCTGTGAGAAGGATCTAGAAGCTGCCTCATGTTTGGGAAGGGCCCCACTGCTGATCAGAGCCGAGCCAATAAGCAATGCTGTTTTGCTCCTCTGTGAGAGCATATTTAAGACAGGGAAAAAAGAGCTGCACCACACAGCAGCTGGGAGAGTGAGAGGAGTGAGGAATGGCCTTGCAGGCACCAAGGTCAGTGAAGAAGGAGGGGGAGAGGTGCTCCAGGCGCCGGAGCAGAAGTCCCCTGCGGCCTGTGGTGAGGACCATGGTGAAGCAGGATGTCCCCCTGCAGCCCATGGAGTACCACAGTGGAGCAGGGTTCCACGCTGCAGCCTGTGGAGGAGACCACGGTGGAGCAAGTGGCCCTGCACCGATGGAGGCTGCCGCCTGTGGAAGACCCCTGCCGGAGCAGATTCCGGGCCGGACCTGTAGCCCATGGAGAGGAGCCCATGCAGGAGCAGGTGACCTGGCAGGAGTTGCTGCCCGTGGGGGAGCCAGGTTGGAGCAGTTTTCTCCTGAGGGATGGACCCCGTGGTAGGGACCCATATCTGGAGCAGTTCTGGAAGAGCTGCTGCCTGTGGGAAGCCCACGCCGGATCAGTTCATCAAGGACTGTATCCCATGGGTGGGACCCCACAGCGCAGGGGATGAGAATGACCGAGAAGGAGCGGCAGAGAAGTGCTGTAGCCTGACCATAACCCCCATTCCCCCGTTCCCCTGCGCTGCTCAGGGGGGGAGGAGGTGGAAGAGGGTGGATGGGGGGGGGAAGGTGCTTTTGTTTTTTTTCCTTTGTTTCTCACTTCTCTAGCTTGTTAGTAATACGCAATAAATCTTACTATCTCCCTATGCTGAGTCTGTTTTGCCCGTTACAATAATTACTGCGTGATCTTCTCATCCTTCTCTCAAATTTGGAGCCCTTTTCATCGTATTTTCTCCCCGTTCCTCTTTGGAGAGGGGAAGTGAGAGAGCGGCTGTGGTGGAGCTTGGCTGCCCACTCGAGTGGAACCACGACACTGGAGCTCCATGACAGTAGCTGTCTGCTGAGGCAGGGATCTGTGCCCCAGTTTTACTTCATCAGTCTCCTGGCATTTCAACTGTTGTCTGTAGAACCAGATTCTGATCTCATTGCATTCAGCTGCAAAATGTACTTACACCCACCTGCAGTTTGATCCGTTATATCAACACCAGCCACACTGAGAAGCCCCAGTCAATAATAAAGCCCTCATCAATAGGGTTCTGCATCTATACACCTCATGTCCTTGCAGCGACACTTGTCCAATGACACCACCTAAATCCCAAAGCCTGCCTTCAGCTCCAGAAACATAGTTCATTGCACATAGAGCATTTCCATGTGGCTGGGTTGGGAATCAGAATTTCACAGCCCTTGACAGCTACTGTGAGCAGCAGGATGCAGGCCAATGACTGAGGTATCCCTATGCCTGGAAACACTTCTCTCTAGACACAGTCCAATGTCTGCAGAAGACCCCCATGCTCTGTCCAGTTTTGTTCCCTGGGAAACTGGCTCAACTCTTCTGCAGTAGAAACCTCATTTTTTATAGCTCAGTGAGGCCATTCAGGCTAGAGAGCTGGCAATAGGTAGGGGAGAGTAACTCTAGGAGAGAGATGATGGAATAATAAGCCAGATGGAGCCAGTTAGTGGCAGGACCAAAATCTCAAGTCCTTCCTGATCTAGGGGAAATTACTCACATAGGTTAGCTCCAAAGGAAATCACTAGTTTCCAGGATGATGTCTTTCCAAAGCAGGAAACACAATCCTTCATATTTCAGCCCCAGAGCTTTCAGAAATCCGTGGTTAAGACAATAAATTATCTCACTGTGAGCCTTTTGGTTAGGAAAAACTTCCAATGGGGGAAGGCAGGAATATACAGAAAAACTATAATGTCCTGAGGAATCCTGCATATATAAAATTTAATTTCTGAATGTAATGAACTTTTAAATGCAGTGTTTACCAAATGCCAGACAGATTTTATTCCAAAACAGGGGACAATATCTGGGGATTAGCCCCTCTATTCCCAAGCTTTACTGCCTGCCTGTCTTCTGCAGAACAGGTTAGTCAGAAACAATATAGAGCAAAATGACAAACTGAGCCTACCTTCTTGTTCAGTGCAGCACACTGTGAGCGTGTGTAGGCTGGGGTTCTGGTACTATTTGACATCACAGTGAGAGAGTGCTAGGGATCTTCCAGGGTGATACACAGAATGAGGCAGCTGGTGATGTTAGCAAGGGGTTACCTACAGCATGAAGGAGGAGGATGTTACAGCATGCTTGGGGACATGGGTCTGAGACTCAAGTAGCTGATGGTTTGCTTCACCTGTTGTGGTTTAACCCAGTGGGCAGTTGAGCACCACCCAGTTGCTCAATCACTCTCCCCAGGTGGGATGGGGGAGAAAATCAGAAAGGTAACAGTGCAGGACCTCATGGCTTGAGATAAAGACAGTTTACTAGGTAAAGCAAAAGCCCAAAAGCCATGTGTGCAAGCAAAGCAAAGCAAGAAATCCATTCGCTGCTTCCCACCAGCAGGCAGGTGTTCAGCTGCTCCCAGGAAAGCAGGGCCCGTCACACATAATGGTTTCTTGGGAAGACAAACACCGTCACTCTGAACTTCCCCCCTCTCCCTGTTCCTCCAGCAACTAAAACATTGGTGTTCTCACTGCTAGTTTCATCAAAAATTCAAAACACAGCATCATACAAGCCTCCATGAAGAAAATTAACTCTATCCCAGCCAAAATCATGACATACCTTTCCTGAATAAAGCAGTAAAAGCACAGACCAAACCAAAAAATATAGCCAGTTCACTACAGAAATTCTGACCATGTCAAATATAATTGGAAGGAACTGAGTGAAGTCTTGGGGGTGTTACCGAATTCTTCACAAACTGGCTGAGACTAGAACATTTCCAACAAGACAGACAGCACAACATCAGGGCTTCTGTGAACTGCAACTTCTTATTTCCATTCTCAGAGATAGCAATATTCTTTGCTTATGTTTTGTGCATGTGTGTGTAGGGGGATTCACAACATCCTTCAAAATAGTTGGACCTGGCACCGGTGGAATTTGGATTCTGGTTAGCTGGTTTGCTGGATGTTTCTGCCTGCATGTTTGACAGGCACAGTGATAGATTTCGATCTGTTTTACTTTTTTCTGCTGACCTTTTCTTTCCTCTCAGTGTGGTTTTTGTTTGAGATGAATTAATGTCAAAATAAATGGATGCGTTTGATGAGAATGTTTTTGTTATGTTTTATCTTTCACCAAGCAGGGTAAAATTAGCTGGAGATCCTACTTTTCTTGGAAAAGTAGTAGGAAGAAAGCTGGAAGCAAGTCTTTTGGCAAGTGATAATACATAAATACCTTTTCTGAATATGGATTAAATGGACTGTTGTGTTATCATCCAGGAGAGCTGGTAATTGGTTTATTATGGTTTTGGACCACTGGTTGGTTTTTAACACGGGTGACTTGGCCATCACATTAAAGTGAACTATACTTTAATGTTTGTGCCACGTACAAGTGCTATAGCTCTGTCAGTAATTCCCAGGGTTCACAAGTTCAATATATTCCGAAAAATAATATTTTCAGTGTTTCGTTTTCAAGCTTCATCTTAGTCTAGAGCCAAATTTATGGAAAGGCTCAGAATAATCTTTTCCTTCATTTAATTAATTACTCTGCAGTTGAAAAATGCTATTATTTCCTTCCAAAAATACCATGGAAGATTTGGAGTTGTGGTTTTAAGATACCACGGGAATGACATTCATTATTTGTTATTATAGAGGATATGCTGACTTGGGAGCAAAAGTCTTAGGTCATCACTTGCACCCTCCAAATCCTAACACAGAAGAGATCTCCCCACATGTAAATCTACCACTGCCTGCCAAGAATCTGGATGTATCTCTGCTATATGATCATCTCACACCTCTATCTCCAGGTTAGTGAGTTTCTTTGGGAAAAAATTGTCTGTGGGGGACTAAGGTCCATAATACCTCTTTGTATTTACCCCTGACCAGACTACAGTGGTTGTTCTGCACTGATGTGATGAAAGAGTAGGGAAGATGGATACAACAAGAACACAGAATCACAGAATGATGAGGTTGGAAGGGACCTCTGTAGGTCATATTGACCAAACTGCTCAAGCAGAGTCACCCAGAGCAGGCTGTCCAGGACCATGTCCAGACGTCTTTAGAATATCTCCAAGGAGAGAATTTCCACAGGCTCTGTGGGCAACCTGTGCCAGTGCTCCATCATCCTCACAGTAAAAAAATATTTCCTGATGTTCTAATGGAGCCTCTCATGTTTTAGTTTGCACCCACTGCCTCTTGACCCATCACTGGACACCACATGAAGAGTCCGGCTCTGCCTTCTTGCACCCTCCCTTCAGGTATTTGTACACATGGATGAGATCCCAATCTCAAACCAGTCCAAAAAATGTCAGTTACAGGCTGACAGCTTTACTAAGCTATGTAGGTAAGCATATGAAGCTGTTTTGTCATGAGTTCCCCATGAGTTCCTTCCATTTTTACTTGTCTTTGACTCATGAGATCTTGCCCACAGATTTTATTTCTTACCTCAGTGGCCTATTAAATACTTGCTCCCACAATCCTACAAACAAGGCCTGTCAAAGGTGTCCCTGTGCTGGGGGAAGCTATGTGGAAAGTGGGAAAAAGAAAACTACCCCTTTGATGGGGGCAAAGAGAAGGAGTCTTGAAACAAGATACCTCTTGAATTGGAGGTATAGTCTGCCTTCTTAAGCAAAATATTCAGCTCCCAAAGGATAGTCACTTGATGGCTCTGACAGACACATAAAATAGTCATTTGTGTTTGACTCTGGCAGATATATGGCCTGATGTCAGAACTCTTTCAAACTTCCCATTGATTAATACAGAAAAGATGAAGATTTGCAGAGGCAGTTATTAAAGCAGTACCTCTCCACACTGAAACTGAATATGCCTCTGAATAAACTGTATTTGGTGTAATGTAATTTAGCCAGAGGAAACAGAAAATTGAAGGATCATTTCTGAGTGGTTAAATCTCTATTTCTGTTACCTAAATGGCAGTGGGCTGAGAAAACATGAGGCCAGCTCAGCGAGGTAGGAAGGAAAGTCATTTCTCTAACTCACATTATCCCCCAGATTGTGGTAGGGAAAGCAGAGGGATATGAGCATTTAAGTGAAGAGGACTGCAATGCCATTCTCTGAACTTCTCACTGATTTTGATGGCCATGATTTTATGTGAATTACAGATGCAGCCAGATCCAAAAAGAGCCTAGGCAAGCTGTTTATTGAAGTGAGAAATGATGTATATTGTTATCCTTATGTCAGTGATAAAAGGCAAAAGATATAAAGCAGTAATAACATTGATTGTTTAATACACACTTCAGGAAATGCTCTTTTCAGGCTTTACATCAAATACTGTTGTGATTTATTATTTTTTTTTTTAATTTAGTTGGTCTAGAACAATTTATTTAAAGGTTTAAAGTTCAGTGTGACCAAAATTTGTTAACACTGAAAATTCGTGAAACAGCTTTTGTTAAACTAACTTTGTAGTTTACATTTTCTGACTCCTCCGGCAGGCTTTTAGGCAATCCACAGCACAGGTTCTTTAAGCTGATAAATTATTCTCTCCAAAACCGTGCTGTAAAACGAATGTTCTCTCTGCCCTCTCGTGGCCACACGCCTGTGCTGCAGTTTTGCCACGATGGGAATTTCAAATGCCTGCACTGCATTTCGATGCTCCTAATGCTTTGCTTTTACTTTACAGAACAAAGTTTTGTATCCCCAAGCAAGTTTTTCTATATACACTGTACTTATTAATATATTTTATTTGAGCACAGAAGTTGACTATGTAGATTGTCAAATGAATTACATACCATTTTCTTAGTTTTACCTTACAGCACAGTCTGAAGATCTGACTTGCATGTTAAAAGAAGTGTGTATGAATAATTTCTTTTCTAGCCACTAAGGTCATTTTAGTCCAAGGATCTGTGCCTCACTTTTGGCCTGTTCACCTGACAGACATCACATATCCACATATGCAGCTTCCTCACTTCAGTGATTCTTTATTTATAAAAATCCTGCTCAAAGTTTCCATGTCAAGTCAATCAATCAATACGTAAGCCAATCTCAGTGGAGTTCCTTTAGATTTATCCCAGAGTGAGGACAAGATAAGACCATAGTTTACAAAGACCCTGTGCAGTTTAAGGTTTATCATGTATTCCATGTATGTATAATGCTATCAAATACAGGCTTATAGAGTGAATTGTACAATTTCATTCAAAGCCAAAGTGAGCTGTTACTGCTGCTTATCAGCTTTCCTGATGATCAAACACACACACTAAGAATAGGTACATATAAATGCACAGTGGTAGCTCTAATGCATGCTAGCTGGTAAGGATCTGAAGACAAAATTTTGTAGCCGACATAACAGAAAAAAATTATAGAGCCTATATCACAGTTATTTAAGAGAATAGTATTATACAAAACAATAACAGAACAGATTATTCACTGTCAAGATTAAACTAAAGAAGTGAGAGTATTTTGCTGTTTTAATAACACATGTATCAGAAAATGGAAAAAAAAGCCCATTACTTTGTACTTTACCTTCAGACTTTCTCCTACCTGTCCCTTTTCACAGCCAGCCCAAGTTCCCACACCCTTATCTCTCAGATTTCTGAGGTTATTAGGAAAATCCCCACTGAGGACTAGTGCACAAGCACAGCCTGTGCTGCTGTTGTGCCAGTTCCACCATGCACCAGCTGCATTTAGCATGAGAAGGAAATAAGACCCAGAAACTATTTACCACTGGTTATAAATTTCAAATGGAGGTGGACTCTGCAACCCTCCAGGCTACCCTTGGGGATGCATAAATTCATGTGGTGTATAAATAAGTGTAAGCACAGATTTGTTAGGAAATGTCTCCTGGTATGGAGCTTGGGGAAGCAAGCTGCAGTGGCTGAGCCAGTGGGGGAAGCATCTTTTGACAGTGGTCTATTCTTTCCCCCCACCTGCTTTTTTCACACACAACTGACATTTCTAGTTCAAAAACAATTCAGAAACAGCTGCATTCACACTTTACTATTTCAAGCCATATGTGAGCCCTGTATAAAAGCACGATAGGCACCCAGGTGTACCTTCCCTGGTATTTAATTTTTTTTGTAGGCATCTAAATTAAATTGCTGCCTTTTCATTCCTAGCTGCCGAAAGAAATAAGCTGCTGAATTAGGATGTACCATTTCATTTGAAATGCCTCTGGAGAGACAGAGCAAACTTGCACCTCTCAGAATTGATGATGATCTCTAAGGGCAACTAGGCACTTAGTCAAAAAGGTAACCACATTCAAAGACAAGCACAGCACCCAACATATGTTTTTATTTTTAATTTGATCCTCTCTCTTCAACAGCAGGGTTCAGGGAAAGTTCTTCTCCATTCTTTTATAAATAAAATTCTCCATTTTGGGTCTATAATGTAATTTTATTACCTCAAGATGTGGATGTACTTTAGGTACTCACAGACTTGAACAGCTAAGAGAAGCAGCTGATTTTACAAAGTTCCTCTCTGTTCTCCCTCACAAATTCATGCAAACAGACCAGCTAAGCCCTGCTGGGAATCAACAGCACATGGAGCTCATCAGAAAATACTGGCTCTGTTCAGCATCTCCACAAATTGTAAATCTATTTGTTTTCAGCTGAAAAAAATCAGAATAAAGCTCCTCAGAGATGTAAGTTGACCTGTTGTATACTTTGAATCTCAGTGATGCAAAGTAATTTAATGTGTTCTCTTTGATGTGAGGCAGGGTGGTTTTAGGAACTAAGGGTCAAAACCCAAGCAGAGATTTGAGTTAGGATATGCCTAGTAGTTGCCTCTGGTTTTGAACCACTGCTCATCTATCACTTTTTACCTGTATAAGCATAAATGTGGTATTTGCAGTCATATACAATGACTTAATGTGCCCTACAATATATATATTGCACTGTGCATGTTTATTCATCTCTCCCGTGATATACAGTGTATAAAATTTAACTCCTGCTTTTCATATTTAACCATTTATTTATTCATTATGTCTGAGGTATAATATATAAAATACATATTTGATAATAATTTGATATATAAATATATTTGAGGAAAAAGAGAATACATGTTTTGCAATAGGTAGAATGTGAAGCAGTAATTGAAAGGATTGGTAATGTTCCTTGTTTAGTTATTGGCTGTCTCTAGCCATATATGTAAGATCAACCCCCCACACCTGCCTGAAGTGAAGGAAATCTGAGAAAAATTAAAGCAGGAAGTGTCTGATATTATGCTTTGCTTTCAACTCTGTTTAACAATAAACTGACTTCTATTTTAATTGAATATGGTTCCAGGTAAGGCAGAAGAATGTGGCTTATACAAGTCATCACGTAAACATCCACTTGCAGATATTAGATTCTATTACAGAATCACAGAATCACAGAATTTCTAGGTTGGAAGAGACCTCAAGATCATCGAGTCCAACCTCTAACCTAACACTAACAGTCCCCACTAAACCATATCCCTAAGCTCTACATCTAAACGTCTTTTGAAGACTTCCAGGGATGGTGACTCCACCACCTCCCTGGGCAAAATTACACATTCTGATAACAAAAAATACTGTCTTTTTCTTTTTTTTTTCTCTACAGCAGAAAGAAACAAGAATCTAAAGCTGCCACCTTTATGATTCTGTGCACATTTCAATTACTGTATGCTTTCCCTTTGTTATTGGTAATCCTGAAAATGTAAAAGTAAAACAAAGCAAGTCATAGAATAATCCTAATAATGACAGCATGACTGTACCAATCCTAGTATATGAATATTCTACAATTTTCTATCTACCATTTTATAATTTTGCTGCTTTAGGCAACATATATCCTTGAATAATGCCAAACTCCTATATTACCAAGACCTAAATTCCCTGAAAAGCAAGAATGGGATTTGTATAGCACTAACAGATAGGAGCTGTTCTTAGGAAAAGCAAGATATTCTCTTTGATACTATGGAAGAGAATCAAAATTCTTAGTTTGATAAGCATTTCTGCTAGATTTTTAGAAGAAAAATTGAAGTCCAGCTCACTCTTCAGATTTTGTTGACATCAAAATTGTTCCTTCACTTAAGTCCTGTTGAAGTTCATTTATTAGCTGTATTAGAGTGTCATCAACTGGTTCCAGGTACTGCTGCTTTTCCCTCTGAGAAACTTAATGCATTTTTGGAAGACTCATCTCAATAAGGAAGATACTGCTGATTTAGGATTTGAATGTAGTAGTACCAGGCAAAACTTCTTATGAGATTACCCAGACCCTTACCTGACAGCAGCTCTAAAAAGGCAGGGTTTATGCTCAGATCCTGCCAAAAGGTAAGGCTGATTGCATCAGAACTGGATATATCAATAGGTTGGGTTTCCAACTCAGGCAAAAGCTTATTCAGGAGCTACTGTCAGGCTGCTTCCAAAACCAGAATGGCCTTACTGGTCAAGACAGAAGTTTCTCTCAGCCATGCAATGTATCTCTGGCAGAAACCTGTGGCAGATATCGGCAGTGCACAGCATTCCATGACAATGAAGTCCATCATATTTGTGTTCTGTTTGCAAAAGCTCTTCCTTTAGTTTAGGTTAAAGCTTCTCACTCATAATTTCTTTCAATTCACTTATTTCTTGTGTTGTCAGAAATAAAAAAAATAATAATTTTCTATTCTTCTATGTATGAGTCATGATTTTATAGGACTTTATTTTTTCCCGTCAATCATTTATTTCACTGCCCAAAAAGTAGTGGTCTATGTAGCTCTTTCTGTAATTTTGATCATTTTTGTCATGCCATGGGCATTCTATGGCCATACGACTGAACTTCTAGCTAATTACTTCATAGGATTCATATGCACAGATATGAAAAGAAGAAAAAAAATATTTTACACTGCCCATGGTTTTTTGATTTAAAACACACATAAGGATCCTGTAAGCCTCTTTTCCCCTTGCTAATGGTACAGATTTTTTTCATAAATATTCTGAGGCACCTCTATAGTTCACATCCTCAGGTGAGCAGCACAAGTGCAAATTGGCTATCTATGGATGCCCACACATCTATGCTAGATATAATTTAATGTCTGTCAATAGTGAAAACATTTCCAACTCCTGTTAATGGTTACTTTTCAAGAGGGGGTAATTTTCAAAATGTCTTGTTCAGTGGCTGGAAATTTCTAGTAGCCTGTCATTTTGTAAGCACTTGGATCAAGGCCATCACACTTGTCATCTTTTGAAGAAAACGCAGTGGGCAGTTGCAAAAGTAGTTGAAGCGAAACTAAGATTGAAAAATTGCCTGTGTTAAGCTCAACCTTCCCCTTTCCTTTGGATTGCCACTGGTGATTATAGGTCAATGCAAGCTGAGCTAGCTAAAAACAAAACACAGGGGATTTTGTAGGGTTAGTTTCCATCCATGCAGTTTCATGATGGCTAATACTGGCATTAGAGATGTGGCAGGATATTATGGTCACAGGGTGGAGAGACACAGGGCTGCTCCTACCGCCAAGAGCCTGCAGTCAGAGCCGTTCAAACTGATCATGTACCTGCGTGCCAGATTCTTAGTATAAAGACAAAAATGGTCTCAGTTCCACTGACCAGCCTAGCCTGGCTCCTTAGGTCTTTGGAAATGCAAGAGACTGATTTCCTGCCTCTGTGAAGGAAAATTGACAGAGAAATAGGAGTTTGTAATGCCAGATGCCCAAGTCTTCAGCTCCTTCTGAGAGTAAAACAGTGTCTCTTTACATCCCACTACATCTGTCCAAATGATTTATTGCAATTAACCGCATGATGAGCCCTCAGACTTTTAAATTAATCAGTAGATTGTCAGCTGTCCTCTCTATAAGCTTAAGTCAGAATCTAAAATAAGCCCGGTGTTGTTTTTGCATGGAGGCTTTAATAACAGACATAAATATTGTGTGTATGGCAGGGAAGGCTGGGAGCTCCTGAACCCTACTAGAATTCATGCCGGTAAGCCTTGATAGTCTGTCACTTGATTTACTTTAGTCCTTTCCTTGCTTTTTCCCAATTCATGAATAATATCTGTATTTGGATAATAAATAATCTGGTGAGTAATAGCTATAGCAATGTATGTTGCCTGTTGTACCCCTTTGCTTCCCATTGCACTATCCAGTGATTGTTTTCTTGGCTCACATGCTCTCAAACCAAACAGAAATTTTGCACAGCGTAGCATAATTCCTCCTTTATGTACTTTTCACCTAGCTCTTCCTCTGCTGAGGGAAAATAAATCAACAGCCATCTCCTGTGTCCATGCTGTGCAGCTTGCAATAAGAGGGCAACCTAATTGTACTTGCTGCTGGGCCAATGTTTGGGCTTCTGCTTTCATCCCATAGCAGCCATCATTAATGCCAGTTGACGTGTACCCCTTCCCTGTTGCTAGGTGATATGTGCCTTAAAAAAGCAGCTCCCATTGCTGCTCAGGGATTCTCACAAATCTTGTTTGCTCTCAGTTCGCGTGATATGCAGTGAGGTTTGCAGGACCAGAACACAAAGTTCAGGGAATTTCCTTCTGCTGTTCATTTGTCTGTAAATCACTAAGAAATTCCAGTTTTCTTGATTACAGAAAGAATAATGTCCTGTCCTGGTGGCAGGCAATAACAAAACTTCTGCTTCATAGGCTGGGGCCTGGATTTTCACCCATACAGACGATGTGTTAACCAGTATCCTTCAGCATGGACCTGGCAGCAGCGCCCAAGTGTCAACGTGTCATGCTGCAAAACTGATGTTTCACCAATACTCATTGAGACTCTCTCACTGAGACTCAGAGACAAGCCTAAAGATTGGTTTGGGCCTCTACTTTCAAAAGGCTCAATTCCTTTCATAATCTTGTTGGTTCTCCCTCTCTCTTTGATGTTTCAAGTCTGCATGAATATTGAGACTAGATATTCTCAGGACTGCAGTTTCAGTAATTTGGATTGAATTAGATTAATCAGCCACCAGTTGATTAGTATTGTCTTTCAGATAGCTGTAATAAATTTGTAGAGGAATAGCAGAGCTCAGGCTCTGTCCCAACTATGAATTTATCTGATAAAAAGTGTCAATTTGATCACTTTTTTTTTTTTTTTCTTTTTTTTTTTTTGTGGGGGGGGGGGGAGAGGTGTCTTCTAAAGATATGTGGAATGTAAGGATATCTAGTTACTGGTTATGCAGCATAAAAGGCTGGAGAAGTAATAAATTAAACTCTCAGTATCCAAACCCTGAGGAAGAGGAGATAACAAAACAGTAACAAAGAGCAGAACTTTTAGATCATTGATGGATGGGGCCTTAAAGAACCACTCAACGCCTCGTGGAGGTTCAGCCAGAGCCTTGTAGCTGGTTATCATGGATCTCATGGGAAAAAGCAAACTTAAGATGGGGTTTCTGAAAGGGCTTCTGGGATCACATAAAACTTACTAGGGGATGTTTTAAAGGGATGTGGGAAAGTGATGAACTTATTTGGGGATGGTTTAGGGGAGAGCCAAAGACAGTCAAGGGGAGGGGTCAAGATAGATGGGGGAAGAACATGCGTGGGAAAACGGAGAAGAGGGAGGATAAAGGAATTTGGCTTCATGCAAGCAATCTACTGTGCTTGTCTGGTCATGTCATCTCTTGTGCCTGATTGTCGTTGTTTGTCCTATCCTCCTGTTAATATCTGTATGTTTTCCTGTATGAATGTGCTCATGGACACCGGAGGGACCAGGGGTCTGTGAACTAGTTGCTGGAGCGACCACAGGTCTGGAACAGCTGCTGGAGGGAGATTCTGTTCACAGATCTGCTAGGAAGCACTGAGTTTGATTAACCTATGAGTACGAACAGGATCAGGCCATTTGTAAGTTTGTGTGAGTCCTGTTGGTGTGTGTGTGGTGTCTGTAAAGGCATCGCTGTCTGGTCTGTTGGTAGTCAGCTGTGGCTGTATATACTGTGTGTACGTGTTCTGCGTTTTCTTGGGGATGCCCAGTGCCACCACTGGCTGGACCTGACATCAGGTTAGTGAGGCTTCTGGGGACTAAAAGGAAGAATCCCATAAATCTTGGGTGTACTCCAACAGATTTGACTTCCCTTTAATGGGTATGAATTCAGTTTCTTTTCAAAACTTACTGGAAACTTACTGAAATTTTGGAGGAAGCCTAAAGAAACAATATTCCACTTAGAAGAGAATGTTTTGATAAGAAATATGAAATGGAAATATGAGCTTATAATGGAGGAGCCCCTTCTGCATGTGTATCTGGTAACTGTAATGTTGTTCACATTAATAGAGGAATCAGGACACCCACAGGGCAGATCTTGTAGGTCATTAGGGAGGACATTATCTCACATATAAAAAACAAGGTAATTGCATTACAGTATGACTTTGGTTAGATGTTATTCCTCTGTGGGGGTCCAAGAAGCTTGTTTTTTTCCTGACTAGTCGCCTTTCAGATTTATATCTTGCAGGACTCATAAACAACAGGAAAAGTGCTTTCTCTACATTTCACTTGATTTTCTTCAGCTACATAAGACAAAAAGGTACCGGTGGTTTTGGTCCTGCATCTGTTTGTTATTCACACGGTAGGATTCTTTTTATTTGTACCATGCTTCTTTATTTTTACTATGTTTCTTTAATTTTGTTTAAAATGCTTTCTGTTATACAGCGATTGTTTTGAAATTAGTTTTTACAACCAACAAGATATCAGTTGCACAGAAGTAAATAGAATTTATACTGTACTGCCACTGAAGTAAACTAGTACAACACTCACTACAATCATTCCCTTATACATCAATCATTTATACAGAATACATACATTATAACATGAAGACAGGTTTGCATTTCAGTTCTCATATATGTTTTCTTCTTATGACCTTTAGTTTTGGATACACATTGCATCTTCTCCAAGTCTTTCACTTTCACTCTTCTGATTCCAATATTAATGTATCAAATTCATATCCCTAAAAATATCAGAAAAATAAAACAAAATCTATAATAGTCAGGTTAGATGGTGAGTAAAGAATAAAAGAAATCCAATTAAATAGGAAAGAATATTGGCTTCTGATAGATCAGGCATCTTTCCTGGCCTAAACTTCCACTTTATGCATATGGCAGATGCAAGTCAGGGGTAGCCAACTGAAACATGGTTCCAAAACAAATAGGCAGTTCAGATTTAAAACAGTGGATATGAGAAGAAGGACTGTTATTGACGAACTGTTTAAAATTATTCTTAGAAAGGACAGGAAATATTTTTCCTAACTTGAAAAAAAAAATTTGAGACATCAAAAAAACTTCTCATCTTAACTTGGAATGAAAAATCAAAATCTGAAACATTACCTCAGAAAGACAATCTGAAAAAAAAATAGGTCTGGATCAGGAAAAAAAAAGTTGTTCTGACCATTTCAAAAAGCTGCAATGGAGTTTTGAATTTATTTTTTTTTTTTTTACTCTAATTTGCATAAATTTAGAAAATGAAAGAGTAATTTTTAGGTAATTTTCTTTGGTCATTTTATAGTGCTGAAATGGGATATTTTAATGATGCTGAACCTTTTTCACCAAAGCTTTAAACTTTTCAAAATGAAACCTGATCTAAAAAAGCGTTGCCAAACCTAATCTCATATGAGCTTTTTGGCTTTGACTATTTGGCACTTTCTCATTAACAAAGATTTCATAGAGATTCTCTGCTAGTTCTTGTGATGAGGCTTTTTGATTTCATGAACTGCAAATCTTTCTTTTGGCAAATTGGTCTCATATTGAAATGTTTAGAGAATATTCCTTGAGGAAGGCTGGTTGTGTTTGATCATTATTAACTTGTGATTTAATAATTTTAATACATGGCTTGAATACTTGCTTATTGTTACCTGGTTCAGATTCCTGGACACCTTGAGACAGACTGACAGGCAGTGACTTCCCAAATCTCTGTGGCAAATTTAGAAGTGATTGAATGGAACTTCTAACAAGTGGAGATCTCCCAAGCCTCTGTGATAAATTTGGAGCATGCCTAGGTAGATTCCCTCCAAAAGCTCTTCCAAATCTCAGAGGCATATTAGCAATTGGTTTAATGCTTCTTTCTTCTGGATAGTTTCTTCCAAACCTAAGAGGTAAATTAGCAACTGAATTTGGCACTTTGTTTAATGTAGGAGTGTTCATTTTAATGATGTTTTTTGATCCCCAGTCTTTCATTTCTTCAAAATTCAGGCTCCTCTGTTTTTCTTCCAAGGCATTGTCTTTAATCTGAAGAAAAAATAAAAATGATACTAACATCTGTATAGCGTATTATTTCAGCTACTAGTCAGACAAAGGATTCATTTTATCATCTCTCTGGAAAGCTTCTGTGTATCATTCTTTTTTTCTGTTATCTAATGCTTTCTAGCCATATTTGCTGAACTCCATTCTAGTGTGGATTACTTCATTTGGAGACATTGTCCTGCATACCTTTTCAGTCCTCTGACTGCAAGAGCACATCAGCTTCTGCAACTGTTCAAATGGAGTCAATTGGAAATATTTCTGGGCATAGGTGTTGTTAACTCTGCCATCAGTTTTGTGTGGACAGGTATTGTTGTCATGTCCACATTTGCTAATATCACTGTCTGAAGGAGAAGAAGATCTTGGGTAGAAGATGCTGGCTATATTTAGTGACTTGATACAGATACAACCTCTTACTCATCTGGTCCAGATGAACAGGAAGATGGGCCAAGCCACCTGGAGGTGTGTCTCATTTCTTCCTAAGCACTGCTAAACATGCTAATGGGCTAACAGCCAGCAAAACAAATGGAAAGTATATGGGTCAAGTCCATCTCAAACCTCTTCCGGCCTTGTAGCACAGAGGTTGTCCTGAACTTTAAGTTGCTTTAACCCTCCACTAGCATACAAGATACATGAGTTGCTCCTGGGCTGTCAGAGCCAACCAGCACAAAATCTAACTTCTGTGGCTACAGTAAAGAACTGAGCTCAGTATGTTACTTGTCTTATGATGTAAAGTGCAGCTTTTACCTGCAAAATAACTATATCAACCTGACCCTTTCTTATATATCATATTCTTTCCCTGGGTGTATTGAAAATCACTCATTCTGATTTTTGTGACAAAAATAAATTTCTCTGCCTTAGCAGCAAACGTACAAATATGATTTTCTACTTCAATTAAAGTAGTAGCACAATTAGTAGCACAAATGCTACTAATCCTAATTTCAGTTTCTTATCCACATTTGGTGGTTTCCCCACCACCAAGGAATGAACCATTCTAGTTCATACTTCATGATTAAAATGTCAAATAAACTATGCCTCTGATTGCACCTGTGAACCTGAAGAGAGATCTGAAGACCAGGAGATTTCACTAAAATAATTAAAGGTGTATTTTGCTTTGAGGGATCTTTATTACACCAATGACAATAAGACAAAAAGAGAAGTTGGCTCTCACTTCCCAGGGAGTATTTGCAGGGCAGACAAGAAAAAAAAATACAGATGAGCTGTGCAAATTTGATTTGGCATCCATTGAGATATAATAAATGTGCAACCCTGCAAAGATATTTTTATAGTCAATTTCCAGAGCAGAATTTAGGAACATTAACTATATTAGATTTATAATGTTCTCTGTTTATCATTATTCTTTGAGTATTACAAGCATGCCTTTATTAATTCTGGATTAATAATGTATTTGTTATATTATGTGCATAAAATGCCTGACAGGAATGTTAATTGAGGCCCCACTGTGTAAGTAAGAAACATTTCAGAAAAAAGTCTCAACCTAATCGCAAGGCTGTATTGCAAGAAAATTGAAACACGAATTGATTTACACAGTGTGTGTGTCAGAGCAAATGAATTTCCTGAAAATTTTCTCAACAAGCCTCTTTCATACTGCTAGTGCTGTAATGTCAAATAGTGTGCTATGAGGTTAGGAGAGCCATTGTCAAAAAATTCAAAGTACTCAAGATTTGACCCACAGTTCCCCCAAATACTCTCTTAGTAATACAAATCTTACCTTGTAATATTTATCATCATCATCTTCTCTGCTCTGCAGACTGGACTTCATCAGTTCATCTAGGCACATACTATTCGATGTTAGAAGGACCACTGTAACTAAAGCAAGTAGAATAAACTTCTGGGTTGAAATGACTTCCATTTTTTCTCAAATTGAGCTCAGTTAGAAAGCTCAGAATCTGTACAGAAAAGCAAACTGCCATCATTTTATATCATCAGTAAACAAAAAGACATCATTTCCTATGACATCAATCTCAAAAGCTTCAATCCTTAATATTAATTAATGAAGTAATTTGAATATATTTGAAGAATGTTGGGAATTTTTTTGTGTGAACCTTTTTAATCAACATAGCTACTTGTTAGGGACACGCTGACTTTACAATTATTTTCTTTGCATGAAATATGTCTTAATTAGCTAAATTTGAGAGCCATGACAGGAGAGACTTAAAACAGCCACAATGTTCTATCTCTATTTGTAGACAAAAACACCTTCTTTCTTTTGTTTCAGTGTCCTCAGAAAGACTATGAAAAGAAGCTTTCTCCATGTATGCATTCTTCTGCTTCAGTGGTCCTTTTGGAACATATAATTCTCATTTTTAGATGTGTACAACGGGGGGCATTTGGCCCATTGAAAACAAGTGCTATATATTGACGTAGTTGATAAGGTTATATAATCATCAAATTACAGACTATCCTGAGTTGGAAGGGACCCACAAGGATCATCAGGTCCAACTCCTGGGTCTGCACAGGACCACCCAAAAATCAGGCCATATGTCTGAGAGCATTGTCCAAATGCTTCCTGAACTCCAGCAGGCTCGGTGCCATGACCACTGCCTTGGGGAGCCTGTCCCAGTGCCCGACCACCCTCTGGGTGCAGAGCCTTTCTTAACACCCAGCCTGACCCTCCCCTGTCCCAGCTCCATGTCGTTCCCTCGGGTCCTGTCGCCGTCCCCAGAGAGCAGAGCCTCTCATCCTCCAGTCTGTACGTATAACCAGGGTAGCCCCTTCCCAAGTGCAGAATCTGGCAGTTTTCTTATTATACTTCATGTTGTTGGTGATTGCCCAGCCCTCTAATTTGTCAAGAACTCTCTGCAAGGCCTCTCCACCCTTGACAGAGTATCCCAAGAGAGACATAAGAGACATTACACATGAATGAGATCTAGTGATATATATATAGTGTCTCTGCTCTAAATTAAACATGTTAATTTGCATTCAAACTGAATTAGGAATGTGTATTTAAAACCCTGTCCATCACTTAAGGTTTTAGAAATTTCAAAGTTTTTATTAGATTTATATTCTTAGGGCAAAATTTCCAACAGTAGTTTTTAAAAGGGCATCTGTCACTTTGCTGCACGCAGTGAAGGCACTGGATTGCCTGTGCATGCTCTATCCCAGAAGGTGATTCAGGCTCCATGTTAAATGAAGGCTCCATGTTAAATGAAATTAAGGCGCATACTGAGTTGATTGCTAGATAGGCTGGTGAGCCAAGCTGCCATAAGAAAGCATGTTGTGTTGCTCTTCCATTTGTTATTCTTAAATTCTTAAAAACTGCCTAAATCTCATATGCTAATACTTAAAATCAGCTGCATAATGAGAAATCTGCTCATGATAAATATTCATGCTGGAAAACTGGACTCTAGACAAGTTGATAGCATTTACTGCACTGTAAAGCTGAAGCATTTGTGAATAACCTCATTTTAGAATTAAGTTGGCTGTTTTCATGGGTTTAAAGCTGTGTGACATGCATGGAGTAATTTCTGTTTTAGCTTCTCTGAGGCTAAGATCCTAGAGGCCTTAAACTGCTTTGTATTAGAGCTAAAAAGATACTCAAACCTCCCTTCGGACCGCAGGTCAAGTGTTGGAAACTTCTCTGACATGACTGTTACTGTAATTTGACCGACATAACAGGAAACACTAACCATACCTCCTAAACTCTGTACTAGAACCACTTAAAGTGAAAAAAAAATAAAAAAATTCCAAGGACTGATCTTCTTAGGAGAAATGACATCTTTTCCTTTCCCACACTTTAATCCTTATCCAATAGCAATCCTTATCCAAAATACAAGGAACAGTAAACTCCTCCTGTTACTGGGGAACATCTAGGGTAGGATGACAATCAAAAGTGTTGGGTGTGTCTCCGTGAAGATAATAAGAGTAAGCAGTTTTAGAGGGAATTTGAAACCTTCTTGGGAAGAGGATATATCTTCTGGACATATTCCTTGTGCAACCTGCTTGAGGTGGTCCTGCTTGAGTAGGAGCATTAGACCTGATGACCTACAGAGGTTCCTTCCAACCTCAATCGTTCTGTGATTCTGTGATAACATGATGGGGCTTGGGACATGCTACACAATGCCTACTACCAGACTTTTTTACTTTCTAGTGAAGCATCTGGCATGTTACCATGAGAGAGCAGTAAACAATGGACCAGACAGACTGTGTGACTGGTTTTACCTGGTAATTCCTGTGAAATGCTTCTCTTTCAGCTTGGCTTCAGTGCTAGTCCACCTGCCATAATTTTCATGTTTGTTCCAGATAAATGGTGTGCCTGCATTTCCTCTCTTGTGTTCTCTCTGAATTCTGAGGGATGAGTTCAGGAATCAGGAATAATCCCATCCCTAAGATAGGACCACTAGACTTCCAGACACTATAGTTTGCTGTGTCACCCATTCCTCCAGTAGGACTGAGACTACAGAATGAACCAGATGACAGTGGGAGCCAGAAGGGGTAACATCTGGAAGCATAACTGTGTGAGGTGAGTTGTGTGTGAGGACCTGTCCAGGTGCTTTGCTACCAGTATCTGTGGTGAACCTGCCTGACACCGTATGTGGGGAAATATCCCCTTTCCCAGGGGAGAGGGAAATACCATTAACAGAGCTAGAAGTGAAAAGGAAGCAGGTTTTCTCAGGTGGAGAAGGTGTGAAAGATTCTGCCCATTTCTTATGTAGCAGGAGGCCATTAAATTGTTAAAACATGAGAATGTTATTAGTAAGCTAATTAGGAGCTTATGTGAGAAAAGAGTACATTTTAATTAGTCACTGGCTTTTGTGTTCAGTGTTCCCTTGTTGTTAGAGACATTATTTGCATTCATTTCCTCTTTGTTTCTTTGCTGTATGTAATCCTTCTGGCCCTGGCTGACAGCAGAAAATGTTGGGTTCAAAGATCTGGGACTTCTTTCAGAAAACTTGGAAAAAATGGAGTATGATGAGAAACCAAACACAGTTCTGCACAGGGGCAATATTCCCCTTGCATTCTCCAAGCCTATTGTACAAGATGTTGTTTTGGAGTGTGGTGTGCTAGATGGAGGGAGAAGGATACTGGACCAGTAATGATTCATTAAGTGTAGTTGTATGTGGGTACATAAAAAAATTTATGTAGGAAGTAAGAAAGCATCATATGCCCTCAGAGTTCCTTGGTGATAGCCCTCTCTCTCAGAGTAAGCGACCTCTTCTGTTTGGAAAATCACATATATTCTAGGGGTGGGGAAATGAAGTTTTGGGGGTGCCTGAATTATTTCCAAATCCAGGCCAAATTCATTGGAAAACAGAGGAAATAAAAGGAAGATAATACCTTAAAAGGAGCCCATGTCCTCTTAGTGCTCTGGCAGGTCAGGTGCAGCAGTTGTCTCTTTTCACCAAGGCTGAGTGTGGTGGGTTCCTGACTCTCTGGAGCCTCATGTTATGGGGCTTCCATCTGTGGGAACAGATGGATTTTCCAAATTCCTTTTTTTAATGGTAACAATAAAAACAATAATGCATGCAATTCCTGTGCTAATATCTATTGAACATGTGGTCATTTACCATTGGGTTTTCCTTTAACTTGCTACTGGATTATGAACCTCTCTTGATCAATGGTTTTTCAATTAACTGTGTGGGAATATTTGATCACTAAAATAAATGGAATTGGCATGATCCAAAAACTCTTCTGCATTGTTTGGCACAAATACAAATTCCGTTTTCCCTAGACAGAATAGGAAAATTTATTGCTGTTGTCTAAGCTGTATCGGGCTTTCATGACATTCAGTTTGTCTTCTATGTATATTGATTTTCTAAGACAATGTAAAGTGAAGTTTTTCAGGTATTTTGCATGCCAGGCAGTCAAAGAGTTGTATATCCCCTGTACTTTCTCATGGGTTAATTTGCCTTTGATGGCACTATGACAGGAACTCTTTGGAAATTTCAAGTCAAGCAGCTATGATGATTGGTCATTATCTTTCCTGAGGTAGGGATTATCAGGCCCTAGAGCTCAAGTACTGGAAAAGGCAATAGGAGCACTACTCATCATTGTGACTACAAATTCTGCTATGTTTAGACCACTTGCAGTAGTGGCACAAACTGACCAAGCTGACTTGGAGCAGAGGCAGCTGAAGCATACTGGCATGACCTATTAAAATGATTTATTTTGGGAGGGAAAACACATTTGTTGGTGGTAACAAGTGACGTTGAGGAAGAGGTCTGTCTATACTCAAATTGCTCCAGCTTGATCCACAAAAACGTCTGGTTAAGGCATATGGGAATCTCTAGTACTGTTGAAAACAACTTTAGTGTTCCTAGCCTCTTGTCCCAGACTTGTTTTGTCTTGCTATCTTATGTCACTCATCAGCCAAGCTGTTCAGAGGACTTGACCATAACTGAACTTCTGAAAATTCCCCAGACAGTTAAATAGGAATGAGCCCTCCCATCTGCATGTGAAATAAGCCTCACAGGGCTAATTTAAAGAGTTTTCCTACAGGTTCATGTTACAAACTAGGATAAGGTAGTGCTTGCTTCTTTTCTTCTCTCTGTTTAGTGTAGGTGTGGGAAAGAGCATTTATTTTGACTTAGTGGTACAACAGTAATTTTGATCTGGTCTGTGATGAGTTGCTACAGTGGCTTGATGTACATCTACTTTAAAAATTTGACATTAAAATGTAATTAGTAGTAATGGTATGAGTAGCTCAACGTCATAAGCAGCTCAATGTACTGTAAGTTATTTGATTCCAGTGAAAGAACAAGTTTTAATATTGCTCCTTCTGTTTCATGTAATAATATACTGATAAATCCTTATCTATTATTAACAACATATTGTGTGAAAATTGCATGTTATATGACTCATGCCACCAATATGCATCTGCACATTTCCATAATGATAAATCATTCATAATATATTCATTTTGCTGTTATGTATTATGTGACCTATTCTATGGCTCATTTTGAATTAAGAAGATTTAAAAATATATACATTCTTTAATTGGCAAACAATTCAATTCGTTTTTCACCCATTCCTATGGGATGCAATGATGGGTTTGTGCTGGTGTTGCTGTGTTATGCTTCAGTTCTGGCATGCAATAGGAGGTGTATTTGCCCATAATATTTATGGATCTAAGCAGGTAGTCATACCTTCACTGCAGTCAGTATCCTGACATTGTATATGTATACAGGCCTGGTTTCTCCCTCATACTGAGAATAAATATTTCACAGATCAGTGTAACCAGCGAAGCTTGTTTTCCCTTAACTTTGTGTCTGAAGAGTAAACGCTAGTGTGAATTCTCCAAGGTGCAGTAAGGATTAGTTTTACTTCAGGATCCCTGCATGAGCTGCATGTCTGTCCTCTCTTGCCTTGCATGTTATCATGAAGTAGAATTTCAGTGAGACTTCTGCCCTGCCAAATTGAACTTGGCTTCAGATTTGAAAGTTATCAAGGGTCACTGACAGACACACACTTCTGCACAGAGAAACAGATTTGCCTCATTTCATTAGGAAACCAGTACTAAATCAGAAATGACTCTGGTGAAATACCACAGGTGTAAAGACTCAAAATCTGTACAATTACTGTGGGCACAATGATAGTTTCTATCTTTGTTAATGAGGCATTAGTTTAGGTTTGGGGATTTTGCAGGAAAATAGGGGAATTTACTCTTCTATGAAAGCCCCCTTCTTTGTGAAGTATGACTTGGCAAGAAAAAAAAATCCTTTGTGAACCTGCTCTCCCTGATTTGCAGAATCAGACCTTTGATTTTAAACTAGATGTTCAACTTCATGTCGTTCTGAGCTTTCCTGTTAGCTGGGTAGTAGTAGACAAAAGGCAAATGCATTCAAACATCATGGTGCAAATAATCTTATTTTAAGGTAAACCCTTATGAATCATTCTACAGTGTCAGAAGATATTTCGCACTTTGATTAGCTAAATCTGGAATATGAATGTGTAACTTCACATTTTAATGTTTTTATTTTCCTTGAACTTTTGGAGCAGCAGAACAGCATGGGAGAGAGAAAACAATAAAAGGCTTGAGTTATTAGGGTAACAAGCTGAAAACGACTTTATCTTCTTGTTAAAAAAAAAAGGTGTGAACGATAATTTAAGGTTAGACAGGTTCTTCAATTATACATTGGTGTTAGTAATAAAATAAACATGTATTCAAATAGCATTTGGGATATAAATGCGTTCTTCTTTTTTTACTAACTACTCTGCAGAGTATAATACTGTACTTACCAATCTACTACAGTGTGTAGCAGCTCGAGCCCATTCTTGTCTATTAAAAATTAAACTCTTTTACCATACATTATTAAAAGTGCTTTGGTTGGCTGCAAATCAAGAAAGACTTCATAAAGTCTTAGAAGAAAGAGAAATCTGATTAAGTCTATGGTCCACAGGCAGCAATGGAAAGTACATGAGAAAAAATTAAACTATGTCTTAAAAACTCTTTCAAGACTTTAAAAAAATAATTAATAGCTTTTATTCAAGTTAACTATTAACCAAGAGACTTTTAATAGATTTATTATTACAAGTTCCCCCTTTCCTATTGCAGTTTGGAACCTGTGTTAGTTACAGATATAGATGCCCTTACTCCGTATTCTTCCCTTTTTCAGAATGACTTCCCTCCCCACCTCCCCCAGAAATATGGTGCTCATTTAATGGTTCCCCTATGCCTTGTACATAAGCACTGAGGAGCATGAAGATTATACTATATATTATCTGAATTGTGGTTGCAATGTCTGATTTTCACTTTAGGAAAAAATGTAGGCAATTTAGGAGAGAAAAAAAGTTAAAGGAAAACATCCAGTTTCCTGGAGTGAGACACAGGCTGCAAGCATTTTGCTGACAAAGCTGGTGAATAAGAAACTTCAGCTTATTTGAAATAAAGCTTCTCTTTCTTTCATTTTCTTAATGTAGCTTTTCAAAGGGAAAGGAGAGAAAAATCTGTTCTTTTCATCCTCGCTGTTTTATGACAGTTATGTCAGACAGTGTCCTCAGATGGGAAGTAGCATCTCACTGGGAAGTACTGAGCTCTGCATGTCGTGGTGAAGGAGATGACTGTGTCATTACTTAACCTTGAGTTGAGTGTTAGCTGTGAGGTCTGTAACATCTCTTTACATTGTGAAAAAATGACAGGGAAGGTGAAGCAGCACAGCCATCACACTGGGGTCATGATCCATGACTGGGAGTTATTTTTGTTGTTTACATAGAAATATTCATTTACAAACTTAGCTCAGAAGGGCAAGAAGTCTCCATGCCACCACTTTGAACGTGAAGAGAGATGTGATGCACTCATGCTTCATTTCAGGCATGCATCTCCCTGCCTCAGGGCAGGGCTGGGCTCACCTCTGACAAACCAGGACACCAAGAGGCCGTCTGATGCTCTAGAGGCCTGCCAGCTCCTTCTGCTGATAATCAAATAAGATGGAGCCAGAAAAAGTCTTCTGGGCAGACTACTCTTCTTTTCTTTCTCACCTGGGAAAGAAATGAAACCTGCTAGGAACCAGAACGCCATCAAGCAAGCTTCCTGCCAGGGTCCCCAACCAAGAAGAGGGTCAAGGCCTGACTAAGTGAGGCCTGAGGAGAGAGGTACCAACTATTTGAAAACAGACAAGGTTAACAATGCAGAAAGTTGTTCAATTATGGCAGATTTTGTGCAACTTTCTTTGAAACGTGCTGCTGGATACTGCTTGAGATATCATGGTAGGTTAGCTGGAGAGTTTGGCTGCTTTAGCACCAACTCTTTTATGTTCTTGTGAAAAAAGAGTCACTCTTCTCCACTACTTCCTTATTTATTTACTTATTTATTATTTAATGGTCTGTGCATCCCTGTTCATCTGAAATCCAGAAGAGAGATCTTTGTGAAGGTCTGATCCACTGGTCTCTGTGGATCAACAGGTTTCTAATGGGAAAACTGCAAGTGGTAAGGTGCAATGAGTACTGGAGCTCATTCACTGTCTGTTCTGTAGCATTTCAAAACCATCACACAATGTGTCCCAAATTTATGGGTAAAGAACATTTGTCAGTCCTGCTTGGAGTTACCAGTAATGCCCAAAATTTTTGTGATGGGCTGACAATTTCCTGAAGAGTCATGTTCTAATTCTTGATGTATTGGCTTGGGCAGTAGATAAGCAAGTACTGAAGGAAGGTTTAATACCACACCATCTCTCAAATCCTCATCAGATGCCAAGCCACTGATTCTGATAACTTGTGTTCATCATGTTTGCCACTCAGTTCCCTGAACCTTGTGCTGACTTTCTCAGAGACAAAAATCAAGGAGTTTTAGTCCTGGTAGGAAAGGAGCTGTGATGGCAGGTGCTGCATGGTAGGGGAAGCACTAGGAGCAGTGAGAGTTGTGTGTGGGGCCGTGAAGGAATTAGAGCAAGAGGCAGCTGCAGAAAGAGCAGAAGGAGAACAGCAAACCAGGAAAGTCTGTGCAAGGTGTCGATCCTAAGCACAGATCCTCTCTCTATAAAGTGTAAGAACTAAGTAAATTTTGAGTTATAGGGCTATAATTCCATCACTGGATTGTGGTGACTGTATAAGGCCACTTGAGCTTTGCTCTTATAGTTTATGATATCACCACAATCCCTGGGTGGATTTACAGCACTGTAATTTTTTACAATAGTGAGCTGTTTGTTTTTCTATTTACAACAGTACATCACTGGAGATACTGATAACAGTCACCTAGTTCTGTCATGTAGTTCTCTATACTCTTGCATTTGTTTTTGTAGAAAAAATTAAAGCCATTCTTCAGGAACTGGGAGGGGGAAGGGAAGGAAGGGAGGAGGGCGCTACATCTACATCATCTGCCTCTCTTTGTCTCTTTAAAGACTGTTTAATTTAGCAACTATTTGTCCAGACGCAGGAGGGCATAATGATGACCAATTTCACGTTGCAGTATGACAAACAGCTGTATGACTCCCACTTTCGCATATTTTCTTTTCTCTTTCTTTCCCCGTGCCATATATTAATTTCTCAATTAAGGTCCATCTCACCAGTCTGCTGCACAGGATGGGGCCATAAGAGAAGGCTGAGGGGAGGTCAGCATGGTACGTTGCGTGCAGAAACAGGGCTCAGGCTTGACCCCACGCTGAAGCAGTCCCATGGATTTTGGTTCAGAACAGATGGATGTACAGTTAATTTGATTAGTTATGAGTATGGCAGGGAGGTAATCACAGCAAAAGGGGAAGAGCACGGCAGGTAGCTAATTTAAGTGTCATGCTGTAGCCTGCTGCAGCGTCACAGCCATATTCTGCTCTGCAGGTAATTTCACCAATTATTTAGTGCAAATAAACAAATAAGTTGTGTCTAACAATAAACTCAGTTGGACATCCCACTGTACCTTGAGCACTGGGAGAGGGGAGAGCACAAATTTAGCAGCAAATCTGGGGAGCTAGTTATGAGAGTTAAAAGGATTTGAATGGAGAGGGAGGGGATGCCCAGAAGCCTTTGATTTTGATGGAAGTAACCGACCTTGGCACTTAGAAAAACTCATGGTGCCCCTACTTACATCTTTCAGTAAAACCTGCAGTGATTTTACTGCAGGTCAAAAAGTATGTCTGCGGCCAAAAGGAATGGAACCTCTGTCTCCACATGCAGACTAATGGCTGTATAATGGACATGTCTGCAGGCCTGTGATTCTAGATGAACACAAATTATCAGAATGGACTGAGTTATTTTCAGTTCTAATCCAGAAAATTACCACTGCAGTGTGATAAGATTTGTCACATGTAGGAAGTCTTTTGTTTCTTTTCAGTCTCTTTTTTTTCAGTGTGGGATGTGAAGAAATATGATAATAAATCCATCTTGATATATCTCTGCTTTGCCAGGACACCAGAGTCCAGACTTTGGTTTAGAAAAACACAACAACAAATATTTCCCTCCTTAATATTAAATCTATGAATTTTGATCATAATTTGATATATTTAGGCTGTATTTTTAATTAAATAATACCTAAAAGCCTAAGGTGACTAGTCATTAACAGATGGATTTTAGCTAATGCCTTCCCAATCACTGGTCAATCATTTTTTATCAGATTTTTTTTGTGCACTCTCTCCCAGGCTAGGTCATGGTAGTGCCTAAAACAGTACTGTATTTTCTAGATTTTACTTATGTGCAGACTTTGTTGGTAAAATATCTAAATTAGGCTGTTATGCAGTTTAGTTATCATTCTTCTTTTGGTATGCAAAAGAAGTGCTGTATGCAAATAAAAAGAAATAGAAAAGCAACTTTAAAGGATTTATTCAGCATTCTCTCAATTTAACCACACGGGGGCATGAGATATTTATTTAAGAGACCTTTTTCGGCATTGGGAAATACATGAAGATAGGAAGCCTTACTGATAAAAGAGTCAGAACTGTCACTTGCTTGTTAGCTTTTTTGCTTGCCTTCAGAAATACTTAGCAAATAATTATTGCAAATGGCAATAAGATAAAATATAATAAAATACAAAAATACTGTGTGGACATGAGAGAATATTAAAACAGATTTTAAACATCCCCATTAGTTAACTTGGCCTTTAAATATATTTTTATGACACTATTTTGAATTCTAGTGGCTCTGTAAACAAAATCTGAAATCCTCCATATAACCCTACATATCTGACTTAAATAACCTGAACATTTAAATTAAATGAAAAGATGGCAGCTCTGAGATATAATGACCTCAATCTGGAGTAAATTCATTTCATTAATTGCTTAGATGACATTAATTTTTGTCATTCACTTGCAGGATGAGTAATATGCTCTATACATTTAGGCCCAGATCCAGCAAAGCACATAAAATCATAGTTAATGATATTAAATACTGGAATAGTTCTCCTTGAGCACATGCCTTAAACTGAGTACATATTGAAGTGCATTCCAGCACAGAGAAAGTGGCACAATCAAACCTTTAATTAGTTTTAAAATGGAATTCAAAATGCAATGCAATTCTTTGCACTTTACATTGAAAACAATGCATACTATGGGATTCTCCTGGGACAGAGATGACTAAACCTATTTATCCACTTTGGTTTCCAAAGGGAATGAATGCTCATTGTTTTCTGCTGTTATTCTCCCCCAAATTTATAAATTTATTTTGCTCTGTCAACTGGTTTGTTTAAAGCTGAATATTTATATGAATATTTCCAAGTCTGTTATTTTACGCACTTTTTTATTTATAAGATAATTCTTGCATTTTATTGGTATTTAAGAGTGTGGAATATTTTTATTTCTGCTTCTGCAATCTTAAATCAAAGCAAAATGAGCAGCAGTAGCACCATACAAACCATTGTACCTGAAAGTTTCTTTCTTTTCAAAATAAGCTGAAAATCAGGATTTTGTGCTGCACATTTCTGATCCAAATATTTAATGCTCACCCAGCTCAAAGGAGACATAAATTTAGGTCTTTTGTTTTGAGCTATTGTATGCTTTCCACTCTGCAGTTTCTAGCATGTGCCTCTGACATACCAATCTCTATCCAAGCAAGATTACTGCCCACAGGTGAATTCTAACAAGGAGCACTGTCTTCCTGTTCCTCTCAGAGAGAATAAGTTGAGAAAGGCGTTTCTGAATTCAATCTGAACATCACCAAAACCCGGAGTACTTTGTTCTTTGGCTTTGGTATAAACCCATCTTTGTTGTAAATATATTTTTTGCAAGGAGTCAAAATAATGCCCAGATTCGTAGCAGGCAGAGGCAAAATTGTTTCCGAGCATAACGTAGCTGGTATAGCACAGTGAAACTAACTCCTGAACTAGCAGAAAACAACTGTTGGATACTTTTTCCAAAGCTACAAAACCTTCTTATTTCAATACCTATAGATCCAATTTGATTGCTCCAACTATTTCTTCTTGACATCTTGCCTTTTATAAGTGCTCTGTGAAAGCTTGTGGGAAAATCCCTCCTAACAAGCTTTAAAATAACCTGAGACTGTTGCTCCTCTTGCATAACAAAGAAATTCATGTGTCTCCTTGCCATGTTCTTCCTCAGACTTAAAACAGAATTGTATGCGGGGAATTACAACCAGTAAGCAGAGGATGAGCCCATATTGCAGCCTTACTCTGGCAAAATGCCCACTGACACCAAATGTGCAATTTCTGTCCCCAAAGTAAAGTCGTGTAGTAAGTTTGATTGTGTTTCTTCTATTCTCCCTAGTATGTCTGTTCACTGCTAGCAATGAAGTCCTGGCGTGTTTTAATCTCTGAAGCTATCAGTTCATCTATATGCTCCCTGGAATGGATGAGGCAATGAACATGGTGTCAGATACTGTTTTCCCGTAAGTTTTTCTGATCCACTAATGCATCAAATATATTTGAATTTACTATTCACATAACTTTTTATGGAACACTATTAAGCCAATTTGCTTGATAACCACTGTAACCTTTTTAGTAAGTTACAGCACAGTGAGGTCATTATTCCTGGATGTGGTTTGCTGTATCTTATACCACACGCTTTTACCATGACATCCCTGTATGAAAGGGGAGAATGCAGTTTGGTGATTTCGGGTGGTGCTTTTTTTTTTTTTTTTAATATGATTTCTTGTTCATAAATAGAGAACTGATTAGGGAGAATGATTTAATATTGCTTTGCCTCAAAAGCAATGGAATCTTGGGAAAGGATCAAACAGTCCCCTTAAATTGGCTACCACCTTCCTGACTTCATATTGTTTTTAAATGAAACATCTGACACATTCTCCAGCTGGGGTGTTATTTTCTTCCTCTTGACAAAGTGATTCAAAATTCACTGAAAAACAAGCTGAATGGAAGAGAATTTTTTTTTTTTTTTTTCCATAGACATCTGGAGCTTTCTTTCAAGGCTGATGTGATCTTTCATCTGGACAAGAAAGGCTTTGATCCAAACTCTAAGATCCCCCTATCTCCCAGTTAATTGGTGTTAGTGAGGTAGGTTTGACAGTCCCTAACGCAGTCTCTGGAATGCCTTACTCTGTTAAGACCTGTCTTTTGTGGCTCAGTCAGCTCAAAGACATCAGCTTTCTCTTTGTTTGACTTCTGCCCCGCTGGGGATGGTTACAGGTTTTATTTGCTTTCATTATTTTCTCTTGTAAAACCATTGAATGCCAACAAAGGAAAACACTTTCCAAACAGAGGAAAACCCAATCACTTACAGGCTTTGATTGTCACAGAAACTCACATACAATAAGTGAGAGGGAAAGGGGGATTGCATTATAAATTCAGTTCATTTTTAAAGATCTTGCCCACTTTTTATTGTGGTCATGTCTGTTTTCCTGTTATACATTTATTAAATGAAACAATAAAAGAAAGTGTCTTTGCTCCCACCATGTGTACATCAGCTATAGACTGTATATATGAACGTATTGTTCTCTGAAAAAAAAATAAAAATTCTAATTTCTAATTTCTAGAAAAAAAAAATCTAATTCTAAAAAAAAGAAATTTCTAATTTCTTAATCCAATTTTTAATGTGATTAATTTAAACAAAATCTTTGCTCTTCCCTCATGACAGGACACAGGGGAATAAAGAAAATTTTACCTTCTCCACATTGTAGCAGTTGGCACTGTGGGTAATAGTTAGGTAAAGAGAGCTTACTCTGTGGGGCTTTTTCTCCAACTCCTGTGACAAGGGAGACCATACACACTGGATGAACAGAGCCCACATTCAGCTGCACCATTATCAGAATGAGAGATGAGACAGGAAAGAAATACATAAAATTCATTTCCTTTTATGCTTTGGGAGAACTACACAAACCCTTGTCACTTCTCAGCCAGGGCACACTGCAACTCCACATTCCTATACCTACCTAGACTGCAAGGAATGGTACACCAAAGAAGCAAAACCATGCAACACTTAAAATTTCCTCTACCAAGTTTCTACAGCTGAAAAACTGGAAGCTTCATGATCCATCCCTTTTCCAATGGAACTAATTGCTCTTTCTCTCAGACAGCCTAACAATTGCAATTAACCAGTTAAAGCTAGTTATTCTCAATATGCATTTAACTCAAAAACCAACCAACCAACCAAACAAAAAAAACAAACAACAACAAAAAAACACATCTGCTTTTATTCAGAGCTAAAGAAAAAATCATGTGCCTAAAAGTGTATTTTTTTTTCCTACAGCAGTGTTTAGTCTTATAAAATATATTACGCTTTTGCTCAAACCCTGCCCACTTCAATACCATTCCAACTACTACTAAGATACAACTTCACCAGACAATGCAATTGTTTTACATATCTGTGAGATGGACAAAGTCAGCATCTCCCTATGGAAAAACACAGGAGAACAGCATGCTTAAGTAATTGATTCAATCAGACAGATACAGCTGTCATATTTTTGAGGATCTGTAGGCACTGGCAATTTTCCAGCTATTCTTTAAGGTACAGGAAGCAATATGATACAGAACAACTCTTCTCATTTAGGTGTCATGCTGAACTGTTGTGGTATTGCTTTGGTTGCTGGCAGACATTTCCCCAATCCAACAGCTCTTGACCACTTACATTACTGAAAAGAGCGTCTGAAACCACATAAACTCAACATTGCAGAACTACACTTAGGAAAGAGTGTAGGATTTTTGTGGTGTGTTTATTGTCTGCACAGCTAGGGGGTAAGCTTACTCTTGGCCCTGACATCTGATCATGAGAGAATATTTGAATTTCAATATTGAAAATATCAAAGATGAAAGTAGAGATTCCTCATCCACTAGACATAAAAAACACACAGCAAAAGTCATTATTAGCTGATATGTTTGAGAAACTATACGACAGCAATAACCCTGCAGCTGTTATTGATCTTGGCAGTTAGAGGTTTAATATTGATTAGAAACTGATATACCACTGACACTCACATATCTATTTCTCTCAGAATATATGTCTCATCTTTTTTCTCTGGGTTCATCTCTGGAGCAAAGATCTCAGAGTTCAATGAGCTACTCAATGGTAGGTTCTGTATCCCACAGCTTTTCTTTAGCACAGCTTCTTCCAAAAAGTTGATGGAAAGGCAGTGACTTTGAACTGCAGTGAGCATATTTGCAGTATATAAGGTTTGGTTACAAGTAGGAAGTTGAGTAGGAAGAAAAATGAAATGAGGCTGTAAAACTATTTTTTCAAGATTGAAGGGGGGGGGGGGGGGGGAATATTGTAAATAGTAAGAGAAGCCAGAATGTAAATGTAGGTACTGACTGACTGCTGATTGCTTTTGCTATTCAGGGCCAAGATAAAAATCTGTTCTCTACTCAGCAAAGAAGAGAGATTTAAGGATCAAACCTCTTCTTACAAGTAATGCTGACATGTCCAAGTTTAAACTCTCAGTGCCAAATACATCAGTGGACATTGAGATTGCTCAATGGTGGGTGATTAGCAAGGTTTGAGGAGATGGGGAGAGACACTGATCCAGTGGCTAAATGTTTGGGCGGTAAGGTCAGATACCCCATGCTGGGGTCCATGCTCCTGGTGCCTGAAGCAGCTTGGAGGGTTTGCTTCCTCTGGTCAGACCTGTTGTCTGCATGCAGGAGCTTCTCCCTCCCATGGGATGGAGCGTCTCGTCTCTTTGTACGTGAGATTTACAGCTTTCAGTCTGCCATTTACATGCTGTTCCAAGGGCTTCCTGGCTTTTTGAAAAAGCTTCAAACTCCTGTTTTTGCCAGTAAAGGTTGAAGAAATGAAGGGCTTGAGGGTCACTGCTCCAGCTCTGCAGCTGTTAGTTGCCACTCTGGAGTGTGAGGAAGAAAACAGGCAATACAAAGTGCACTAAGCAGCCTCTGTGTAATGATTGCCACTGTTTGGGATCAGAGATTTTTGTTTGTTGGATTGTTTTTTTTTTTAGGAGTGCAGTAATTTATTTTTTGACACATTATTTTTCCATTAGCTGACTTTTTTAGGAAGGTGTAACAACTGTAGTTATCATATCCTGGCATCCTGAGAGAAATGACAGGCTGTTTCTGTATCAATACTGGAATGTGAGACCAGTGGAGATTTGGGGCAGTTGTTGAGTTACATACATAAGCTCAAAATCTCCTACATGAGCTTAGGGTTTTTCTTATTTAAGCACCTAGGATTGATTCAGAGCAACTTTGATGGAATAACCAGGCTTTATGCATTAGACATGAAAGGCATTTGAATAAATTCCAGTTCAGTATTTAGGTCTGGCATTTTCAGGATCTACTCTTAGCTCACTTCCTTTCAGCAAAATTGGGACTGTGCTTTACCCAGCTTTTCAAGCATTTCCAGAGAAATACCGTTGGAGAAAAGAAATCTGGCTGAAGAATGTACTTGCTTTCTTTACTTATTTGCAGTTTCAGCAACAAAACCAGGCAGCTCTTGATTTTTAACCTCTTCAGGGCTGAACTTCTAAGATAGCTCAGTCACAATCTGAGAAGTTTCAGTTACACATTGCCACCATTTTTGACTGGCATAGATGTAATCTCATTGGGGTATCAGGGAAGATTGACATGCATGGAGAAATATTATCTATTGTTTATTTGTGCTATATGTTGGGATAATCTGTGAAGCCCTAGTGGAGCTGTAACTCTGAACATGCTGATCGGAAGCATTAAGGAAATTAACATAAAGCTCTATTAATGGCTTAAGGGAATCTGACTAAACAAACAAGGCCACACTGAGCAATAAATGCGAGTCTCAGACTGCATGACTTTCCTCATAACTACTCTAATTAATTGCTACAAAAGATTAATTTTATAATACTGCATGGATATCAAAGGGAATGGCTTAGTGATTTAAGTGTTATGTGTCTCCCTGGGAGATGTAGGTTCAGTTCTTCATGAGGCTGTTGTCAGCCTTCCAAAATATAATAGCTAAAATGAATATCTTGTATTTTGCTGCTGGAGTTTCAACGGAACAAAGAGCTTGGCTGTTCTGCTGAAGATGGTGGCAGGTTTGCTATTAATTTCAGTAGAAGTAGGAGTAGAACCACAAATATTAAAACCAAATTCTGCTTTGAAATGATATTTGCACTTCTTCATTAGTTTGAAACCATGTCTTCACACAAAAGCCCTGCCAAAACCCTGCTTTCCAGCAAGGTTCCCGCTATACATTGTGACCAGCTCCATACAACTCTTTTAAAAACTCACAAGTTGGATGTATAATTAGCTGCAATTGATTGCATTGGCTCCTGAATCAAGATGTGACAGAACTGTGATTTAGTGTGCTTGGAAGTTCAGTAGAGCAAGAGCCTAGCTAGGTTAATAAACATTTTTGTGAAATACATTCGACAGACAAATGCAAGCTCCCTTTGCGTGGACTTTCCTTTGGTCACTAATTCAATTCTGCCCTGGAGGTACCCCAGAAAGAAATATGAGCTGGGGTTGTCTGAAGGAGTCTGAACCCAGAAAGCACTTTCTTTTTGGACTGAACCAAAGTTCAGTTTAATTGGATCCTTTTATATTCTGCTCTGCTTGGATGAACTTGGATGTAGGAGTCCAAACTTGAACTTTCACGTTAGAGGATAAGTGATTGTCTGAGAGCTTAAGACGCACACAATAGGACTCAGACCAAGTAAAGTTCTTTTTTTTGAGTCCATGTATCCGTCTGAGGTGAATGAGTTGACTCCCTTCATAAACAGGAGAGAAAAATGGCACTTTTCAGGTGCAATTCCTCTGACTTTGAGACTCGTACTTTATGAGAAGGTGGACGTCACCCAAGCTGTCTCAGGAATAGCTCTGCTTTTGGTTATATGCATCCCAACTGCAATCAGTCTGTTGCTTTCAGTAGTTGCCAGTATTGTCTGTCTAAGCCCTTTGGTATCTACATGTGTGATTTTAGTGACAGCAAATACAAGACAACCTGACTTTGATTAGCCCCAGTGAAGGCAGTGAAGCCAAGTCACATTATTTTGTATTTGCAAGGCCACGCACACAGGAAGTGTGCTGATAGCTCAGCTGATGTGCAATACCCTAACTGTATATCTGAGCCCAAAGGGTCATCATTCAGGCTTGCTAATCACCTCAGTGAAGAACTGTCAAGCAGAACAATGTCCCTCCACTTGTAGATCTTGGCTGAAGCTGTTCTTATTTGATGGCTCGCTTAGTCTTTCCTCTCCAAAAACTTGTGAATGGAATCCAATAATTATTCTTGGTTTATTTTGACAAGTGTTTCCATTGCTTCCCCTTCACTTAATATTTATCTACATGAGCCAAGTTGGAGGCTTATGCTTTAAAGAAAATGAATGGTAAAATAAGACTCTGCATTCAGAATTAGGCACCTAACTAGGTGACCTGATTTTCAAAAATGCCAATTACCCAGAAAGACTTCCAGCTCTAGAGACCATTAAAAGAATCTTAGCTTTATAACTGTTATTACAATGATTATTTATGGTATGTATTGCAGTAGTACCCTGGCAACGGACAAAGACCCATTGTGCAAGGCACTGTATGACTACAGAGAAGAAAGTTGTGTGGATTAAAATTCCAACTGCCTTTTCCTTGGTGGAAACAAACTCAGAATACACACACTTAACACGGCCACCCCCTCTTTGGAAAATGTCTGTCAGCTATTCGGATGTCCTACTTTCAAAGCAAGTCAGTCAACCAGTAGCCCTCACAGGTCAGAAGAAGGGCCAAGAAGCTCTGTCCCGTCCACCCCATTATTTTTGAGACCCCTTGGGACACCAGTAAGGGATCCTCTCTGTTGCTCTCCACCCTTGGGTATGTCACATAGTCACTCAGTATGAGCCCAGACAGCTTTGACCAGGCAGCACTAATGGCTTTGGCTGCAGTGACAGGTCCTCTTCTTTGTGGCTGTTTCTGTGCCTTTCACACCCGATCAAAAATGTTTACAAAGGTGCAGTCAGGGAATGAAGGCAGGGGGAGCAGAAGAAAAGAAATCCAATTTTGTTTGGAAACAGTTTCAGAGCTTAATTAGTAAGGAGGGGGGTAGGAAGGGGGGCTGAACAGGTGGTGTATTATTCTGCCAGGGATCTTCAAAAGAGAGGGAGTGAGCATTGTTATTTTGCTGCAGAATGAAAAATGGGAAGTTCGATAGTACCTGGATACCTAAGAGCAGGTGAGCTGCCGAGGTGAGGTCTGAGTTGTGCACATATACACACTCAAAAATCTGCATAGGAAAAAAATAAATTTTCCTTTTTGCCCACAGGGGGACAGATCCCAGGTCTGCATCTGAGATTTACATGGATTCATATTCATTACATTAGCAGTAGCCACATTTAGCAGTGATTCCCAAAGGAGCACAAAAATGATGGCCTAGAAGAAAGCTGCCACATTTCAAACTCTCCAGCTGTGCCTTGCCACCATTGCTAGATTCCACTGCCAAATGCAGTAATTTATGAATTTGTCTTTTTTATCTCCAAAAAATGTTAATTTACAGAATGAAGAGAAGAATAGGAAAGGACTAACATGGTTAGAAAAGGAATGTCTGCATTTTCTCTTAACTGCTTTATAACTATTTCTCGGATGCTGTAAATGTTATTTGTGCTCACAAGATCATTATTATTTTGCATTAGATGCTTAAAAGAAAGCAGGGGTGCCAGCAGATAGTGCATTCCAGCTTACAGAAGAGTCATTTTAAAGAGATGGTAGCCCAGCAAGACTACAACAGAGTTTGAATAAATAGAGAATGAATTATGAATGGTAATGATTTTTTTTTTTTTGGTTGTTTATTTAAGTACTGAGTGCATGCCATAAAAGAATAATAGGTATTGCAGTTGTTTCAGAAAAGCTGTTTTGTGTTGCAATGGTTGGAACTTGTACATATACATATGTTCCAGCAGGGCAGAGTAGGACCCATATGCCCTCTGGGTGAAATTACTTGAGTACAGGAAAGTCCTTATTTATAAATAAATAAATAAATAAATAAATATTCCTAATTAAATATTTTTCCCTCCCTCAGCATTGTTGCTGAAAGCATGCAGAGCTACCTACGGGACCACCGAAAGAGTTGATTTTTGCAGTCTAAAAAACATGTGCGTAATAGTCTTGCTAATGGTTTGATTCTGTTTCATGGTGCTTCTATTTTCAGTCTGAAACAAACAAGTTGTACTGCATACATTTGTGGATTTTATATAATTTCTTAAGAAAGGAGGTTATAAGCACATATTCATGTAAAATCCTCTGTACCTCACAAGACACCAGCTTGGTAGAGTCCAAAGCTTTCTTATATAACTGTTTAATAAGTTCAGCACTATCACTGAGATGCAGAATAAGCCGTCCTAATACAAAGAGGCTGGCTACAGTGGTGTTGAAAGGAATGAAGAGTCTTTCCAGAGACCAGAGAGAGTAGTTTGCATCCAGCAATATCTGCCAGCAGATCAGCAGGTAGAGCTGTATACAACCTTTATGTGCTCCTCTGTGAAACCAGGCATTTATAATGTTGACTAATTCTGGTGTCTTCTTTCCCTGGTGCTCAATGATTCTTCATTTTATGGGCTACTTAACGAAGCAAAATTCCCCATTAGTTTTTAAAATGTCTTTACCTCTTAATGCCAAGGGCTGTCTTTTCAAACTGATGCTTGCCTGGACCAAAGGATCTCATTCTGTTGACAGGTGAGGGCAAGGCACTCACAGAAGGAAACAAACAGCTCCAGCCTCCAGGAAGAAAAGGTTCATTTTGTACCTTGATGTGGAAAACAAACCATATAGCTCTTTGTGGAGGTACTCTGCCCATTGTGCTGTGCACAAAGGCAGTTCAGGTTAACAGTCTGAGAGGGGATGGCTCATGTACCCATTCTCAGTCCTGACACCCCTGGCAAAATAGATGAGAGCAGCCAGCATGCCATCCCCGATGAGTGCCACCTATGGCTCAGCAATCAGCTAGCATCTATGAGCAAGGACCTCGAGTGCCCTGTGGGCAGGTGGAAGGGATTCGTTGTGAGTCACAGGGGAGGCTGGTGTTACGGCCTGCCTCACCGGGCTTAGTCAACACTGAATTCTCCAAAACCCTCTTAGGTTTCCTGGCCAGTAATGGTGTGAACAAAATAGAAGTGGTTTTGTGTCCTGTCTTAGCAGGTGATTTCAACATCTCCTTGACCCTTCTCAAAGGAGGATTACTTTATTTCACTTCAAGGTTTCTTCTGTTCACTTTGTGCTATTCCTTTTCCTTGCTCCCATCCTGAATGCTGAAAATACTGATCTCCTGGACTTCCAAATTTGTTTGATGCTAGTATTTAGGCACTGTGAACCAAAGTCTCCTTTTCCTTATAAGCCTTTCATAATGCCCCTGATTTCAGTCAAGGTTTGTAGGATTTACACCAGTATAAATGAAATCAACACATGACCCATGACAGGGGCTCCTTATCAGTCTTTTCTCTAGGCCGTGTAAATTAATTTTTCTTGAGTCTCCTCTCAGGATAGCATAAATTATGAGGCAAAAGCCTGTAATTCACTGCTAAGCGAGCAGCAGTAACTCCCCCTCTACCACTTTCCTGCCAAAATTATGGGAGAATAGCTGGTGATCTCAGCTCATATTTGCACGGCATGAATAAGAGCAAGACAGAAGAATGATGGCTCAGGTGGCACAAAGGACCAGCACCCATTGTTGCCACTGCCTTGCTTCCAACAGGGAAAAATGCATGGGAGAGCAAAGAAGCACTGTCTGTGCTCTTTTGCTTCTCAGTCCATTTTAACATGTGAAGTGAGGAGTATTAATGTTGTACAGAATTTGTGTGCTGATGAGTGCACAAAATATTCTTCTGGGTTTTTCTGGTTACTGATTTTACGTCACTGGGGCTTCTTTTTTCCTTCCTCTTAATTGATTCAGGATCTCTCTGTGTAAATATTAACTATAGCCATCAAGAGGCGGAGGAAGTTTCAGGAGACCAGGCCATCGGATATTGTCCCTTTAAATCATGCTAATATTTCTTCTTGCCCTGTGTTCTAAAGGTTATGCCTGTTCTCACCCCACACAGAGAGTGTTGTCTGATGAAAGCCTAAAAAATGCAAGTCCTGCTATTCCTTTTGGTCTGAGGGCTGCATGTGCAGATGCTAAGCCTGCCCGTGACTCCCACTGGCTGCTCACAAGCTTTGGATCAGCCATCCCCTCTGGAAAGCTGGAGTGGCTCAGGTGTCAAAGAGCAGATCTTGAGAGACAAGAAGCCCTATAACCCCCCTCTCCATCAAGCAGCAGCAATGTCACTGCGTAGGCTGCTGAATCAGATGGTAAAAACAAAGCAGCTGGCAGATGACTATGTTGGCTGACATACTGCCTGTTGTGCTGAAGTCAGACCAACCCAGCTGGCTGGAGATGCTCCTGGCTTCCAGCACAAATCCAGCAATTCCTTGCATTATGCAGGTGGAGATTAGAGCAGCTTGGATTTTCCAGTTGTTTTGGCAACTACACGGCTCCATTTCCTTGCTAACGTTATCACCACACTTTTGAAATACATTTAGCCTTCTTTATTGGCTTCCCCACGAAAAGTAGTGAGCGTTATAAGCCCCTTTCGTATATGGCAACAACTGAAGGTTTTCATGTTGAGATTCAGCCTTTACTCTCTGCTGAACTGTGAGAGTGAGTTACTACCTTGTAAGTGACTCACAGGTATTTATTATCCTGTGTATAAAGGTCAGGTTTTAATGTTCTGTGTGATATATGCACATGGCTCAAGATCAGGCAGTCCTGAATGATAGATCTTAAATTATGGTCCAGTGGAAGAGGAAAGAAATGAGAAATTGCAACTTTTGTTAAACAAGCCTGAAAAAACACTTGTACATATGTGGGATGGTGGTGGAAGCCTGCCAACTTCAGAGGCTGGTTCACTGCACCATGGTATTGCGGCTCATGGAGCCCAGCTTGGAGGGAGAACTGAAGTGAAATTTTAAAAATTCAGGTTCATGTCTTTACTTTCTTGCAGCTGAAGTCCCCTGCTATGGAAAGATGCAGCATTAAAAGACAGGAGGCTGATAGCAAAGCCTAAAAGAAGACTTCTCAGGAGCCTTTCCAATGCCAGAAGATCCACTAACACTTTTCTGAGAGTGCATTGATATTCCTACATCTACAGGTTACCCCTAAGGGACAGAGTTTTCAAGAAGAGCTCAGCCCCTGGGCCCCAGTGTAGAAGCATGTGTAGGTTGCAGAAGGCCAGCAGTGGCACTTGTCTGCTGTCTGCTCCCTGCCTTCCCACAGAGAGGCAGGGCAGAGGTTAAAGGAGGTGCGTGAGAAGTGTGGCTTTCAAGGACAGAGGCAGGACTGGAGCATAAAACATCCCCTGGTGCTCCACCAGCTTGGCAGTCCCTGTGAGGAGCTCCGCCAACAGGGTAATACAAAACAGTCCAGGATGTTGTAGGAAAATATAGGTGGAAATTGGCACAAAGCTGCCTCCTTTCCTCTCCTCCTGAGCTGCTCTAAGGCTCAATTCCATGCAACTGAAGGTTTGGCCTCAAGTCTTATATTTTCAATATGTTTTACATAGTTCACCCTCAAAAGGCCCTAGAAAGATAATAAAGGATTTTTTTTTTTTTTTTTTTTTTGTGGCTTTATGTCTGATGAAGAGGATAACTGAATTTTGGGGCTTCTTGCTTCTTTCCGATAACCTATTAATCTGCTACTGATGCTGGAGAAAATTACCTCGGTAAATTGTAGTTTTGGGTGTCAGCAATAACGTGCCATGACTTTATTCAGAAAACCTAACAGCTGTGGGTTACATACAGCTGTTGTGGGTTTGGCTATGTGGAAAAAATACAGAAGTGGAGGGGAATGTCATCTGTGAACCATTTTAGCCTACAGTTCTCTGTATTCTCATGTCTTCTACTGTCTGAGTACAGGAATATTTATTTCAGGGCTCTGGTAAGCAAAGTACAGAAGTGCATAATGGAACTAAAATTGGGCAAAATTGTTTCTGAATTTGGTAACCAGGTCTTAAGTAGGAAAATGAGTGACAATGATTTTAGTGACTTTTAGCTCTTTGTGTAAATTTCTGCTACTGTCCCCTTAGTAGTGCTGGGGCTTGTTCACATTCATACTGCCATCAGGGAGAATGGAATTTCAGGCAATTCTGCCTACTGTTGGGAATGTTCCTTAAAAAAATAATATAATTAAATGTGGGGTCAAAGTTCAAATGGAATAGTCCAAAACCTTTTATTTTTCTTAATAGTAGAAATCCTACTTACTCTGTCATGTGTATGGAAATGCGTCTTTCTTTTAAACTGGAGAAGGAAATTGCAGTGATGATGTTGGTTGTTTAGACAGGGAAAAGTTAGCTGCTTATAGAAAATGGACGCTTCCTGCCTCTTTCATTTTGGATACATTTTACAGATGTGCTGCTTGTTGATTTTAGTCTCAAATATTATTATTTAGATTTGATTTATGGTTATGATACTTCTGAGACAGTAAAAAAAATCAGAACCAAACGTTCTTAAAAGTCATTTCTTACTAGGTCTTAAATAAAAATTGTGAAATTAAGTGGAAATTAAATATGTCATAAATAAGACTGTTTTCCAGTGTTGGCTAAGTTCCTTTTTATAACTATGATTTGTGCTTAGATAAGCTCCAAATCAGTGTCTTCATCTACATACACATTTCTTATATCTGGTAGTTACCTAGCTGACCTAGATTGTATTCCTTAATTCAACTTAGTGAATAACGGTGTTTTAGATTGATTGTTGTGCAAAAAATTGGACTGATAATTAGAAATAAGAAAATGTTGAAAGTAACCTTAGCATGTAAAAGTCAGACTGTATTTGTTGAAAACAGAACATGGGCATTCCTGAGCCACAACATTTTGAGTTTTCTTTTAAATCAAATTGGATCCTTTTTATTTGTTTGTTTGTTTTTCTGGCTCCACTTGAACAACGTCTTCCAAATGCTATTTAGCATTTCATTAGGGCTGTATTATGGAGGGCCACAGGTGGGGCCATACCTAACTTTATATACTGGGAGCATCTGACTCCCCTGATGCCAATCATTCAGTGGGGAAGTTGTGCAGGAGGTGTAATCTAGCAAAGGAGTCAAGACAGCAGAAAAAAGCAGAAATATGGAAAACCAAATCCAACTGACTCCAGCCAAGCATTGCAGCAAGCAGTTGAGCCCCTGTTAATAATCTATTTTCTGCTGATATAAAAAAAAAAAAAAGAAAAAGAAAAAGAACAAAAGAAACATGCACCAACTTTCCATGTAAACTGCCCTTGCTCATGCTACATACTTGCTTGCATTTTCCTATCAAAACGTTGGTGAAAGCTTAAAAATTCTTCTTGGATCCAGTTGCTTGCTTTCTTCTCCCAGATTCCAAGCAAACAGATAAATCTCATTCACTTCTAGTAGCAACTTTATTGCCCTGATCTGATGGTCCTGGTTAAAAAACAATTAGAGCTATACTGACAGCTGTATTTAATCCCCAAATGTTAGCGCACACATATGCTCTGCCTAGATTTGTGAAAGGTCAGAAAGCCCCATGTAGCTAAGATTTCTGTGGTTTTGAGTGGTGTAAGTGGTGTAATGCAGCATTGCTGGTTTCTATGTGGTCTTGGGCCAGCACTGGCCAGTATAGGCACTGCCTGAACAGGTCCAGGAGAAGGAGAAGAGCCAGCAGATGAAGAATGAAAGGGATAGAGGATCATTTTAAAGGCCAGCCCCAGTACTGAATCACACCACCTCTGAGCAACCTTGACTCTAACTTTCAACACAGTTCCTTAGTGAACATTTGAAGTGGACATTCAAAGATAGATGTTGCAGATGAGGCTATAGCAAAGGAAGGGTGAGAAAAACACCAAATCAAAAACTGAAAACTCTGGACCATAACACCTTCTCAAGCCTGGTGTGTCTTTCTTGGCTTCCTACCCCTGGGGAAGGTGTAAGCAACATTGCAGCACTTGCAGAGTTAATTTTGCAGAATTTTGCAGAATCATCTAGGTTGGAAGAGACCTCCAAGATCACCCAGTACCAGTCCTCCACTAAACCATATCACTAAGCTCTACATCTAAATGTCTTTTAAAAGTTATGCACACAGAAGAAAGATCTCACACCAGAGAAAGTGTTTGCCTGGCCTAAGGCACTGGGGCCTGGAAAATGCCCTTCTGCCTCTACTGCCAACCATAGCCCAGTTCCAGAACCTTCAATATTATTTATTCAGTAGCATCTAAAGTGTTTCTTTGCAGTGTGAAACAGCATTAAAAGCAAATAGCTTTCCTCAATTGCTTGTATACCTAGGCAACATCATTAGATCATATTTATAGATTTTTTTCATTTCAATCTCTATTATGTAAAAAAGAGGAATGTTTGAGTTAACTAGGTGCAGAAAGGTTTGGAATTGTCAGAAATATTTTGTCTCCTCATTATTATTCATGGAAACAGAAAACGGTTTTCAAAAAACAAGCAACAACAGCAACAAGAAAACAAAAAACAAACAAACAAAAACAAAAACAAAAATAAAAACAACAACAAAAAAACAACCCCCAAATCAAAATATTTCAGAAAGAATTACAATTCTTTTATATAAACCAAGCTTCCAGGAACACTTTTTTCTTCTTTATGTCTCAGGTTTGGAGGACTGTTGCATTAACCGAGAAATTACATCTCAAGTTTTAGCTGTACTCCCATTTTATTTGTGTGATATTGTGATAAACTCACAGGGACCCTAATGAGTGCATGAGTAGAAAAAGCATCAACTAAATGGGGGAACTGAAAATGTTCTAGCCCAGTGCTATTACGCAGTTCTTATGCTTTTTTTTCCTGCCTCCTCCGTAATAGGATGTTTTGCAAATTCTTCTCTCAGCAGGTTTTGAACATGAACTTGCATTACAATTCTTACAAAATAATAAACAGCTTTGGGCTATAAAATCTCTCAAATTGTTTTCCCCAGAAGGGATTTGCATGCTGACTCATTCCTACTATATTTATTACCAATTGCCAAACCACTGCAACTGCAAGATTTCTAATAAAGCTATGGAAATTACATGCATTGCAATGGGAGTTGAATACATTTACATTTGTAGTATTTTACCATTTCAAAATTTATGGCAGATTACCTTGTTTCTGCATGTCTGGTCTTTAATGGTTATTTTTTATAGCAGAAAATAGTAGTTTATGGTGGTATTCCCAGTAGAAGTTTTTTTATGAATCCACCATATGGAGTATTACATAAAACGAAACTTGTATCAGTGGTGATTTTATGTAAAGTAAAGCAGTGAACATTACCAAGAATTAGTGATTACAGAAAATGTCAGAAAACCTGATTTTGTTTTTCTCCCAATGATTTTAGCATGTATTAATAGCTGTCTAAATCCCTCCTTTTATCATAAGGAAAAATCTATTGTCTACAGCAAAGCCTGGGCATTTCAAACATTTATTGTAGGTGACTCCCTGTACCCCACCACATCTCCTTAAAGTATGCTTCATGGAGTTGTGATGTTTGGCACAACAGGGATACATGCAGTCATATAAGCAGGAGAAAAGTAAGAAAATCTGGAAAATCTTCCATTTTTTTCAAAATAACACATCTATGTCAGTCCATATGTTGTAATCACAGCTACTTTCTTAAGCTCCGTGGTAGAATATTGTCTTTTACCTGTGCCTTCCTACAAATGGAAAGAGCAGATTTCTGCTAACAAAAATTGCAAGCAGGAAAATGTTCACAATTCTATAAGAAAACAAAGATGAGCAGGGCTATTTTCATGGAAATATGTGTTTGCGAAAGTATTGACACTGGGAGACTGCACACAGCTTTTTCAAAGAGTACCTCATGGATTTGGGAGTCATTTAGCTAGGAAGAAGAAATGTGCCATGAAAAGTAGGTAACCAGTCACACCGAGAGAGCAGCAGATGGTGCATCCATGAAACAATTGCAACCGCCAAGAGCCTGGAGCGTTCTGTAGGCTGAAATGTGTCTGCCTCGTTAATGTAGCAGGCACTTGGGTAGTGAACGTCTATGGAAATCTATATGTGATCATGGATAAGTTGTAAACGGGCTGTGAAGTTTTTATCTGGGATGTAAAAAAGATAGGAAGAGGATCGGAAGAAGGATCAGCTATAGGTATCTAATCCTAATTCTTTGGTTAATCCCAATCATGGCAGAAACTCTTGGGCAGCTCAAAGCTGATTTTGACCGAAGGCACAGTGTTTTAGGGCTGGTGACCCAGGTAAGTTCTGCTTCTCTGCACTTTACCAATCCTCGTGGGGAGGCTTCCTTGATGTGTCAAAGTGGTACAGGAACAAAAGCATAAAGCCAGCTCTGTCCACTGGGATGCTCTTACTGGGTGAAATTCACACCTAAAGGGAGCTGTGAGTTTTTTAGAAGTAGGAAAGGGGCAAATCTTAAAGAGCAGTTCAGCTCTTCTGACTGGATAACTATTTCTGTAGAATGGCTTTGAAAGCTAGCATATGGGTTTGCTGTCCAGTGTTAGGGTAATTCAAATGAACAGTCCACAGTTTCCTCTTCTTGCTCCTTTTCCCACAGAAATCTTGCTTGAGAGAGCTTTGAAATCAGTGAGGATTTCAGACTGGGCTTGTACATGTGTATGTAGACATTTCCTAGGTGGCTACCAACTTCTGAACTATTTTGAGGTCAAATAGAGCCATTTTATCATCATCTGACTTCTTTTAGCATCATGGAGCTTTTGTGGCTCATAAAACTTCTGGCTTATGCTGTGGAAAGGATGCTCTGTGAGAGAGCTTACCCAGTGTTTTGCTCTGGGACAATTCCTCTGCTGAGGTACAGCCTCAGAGGTGCACCCAGGGGTGCTCTTGTTGCTGTTTCCGCCAGCTGAGGAGCTGCTGCTTGGCCTCTCTAGATGACTGAATTGCACTCTCTTTGCTTTTTCATTAGTTGATGTATCATAGTCTTACAGCTGTCTTCTCGTGATCTAAATTGCACACTAATACTGTACATTATTGATTAAATGAGTCTACAAATGTCTTTTTAATACTGCATGGGTTGATCAGTCTTCTCAGTTAATGTACAGCACCTCCAGTGGGCTTTAAAACCTAGTGAAGCAGCTTTTTACCAGACCCTGCTGGGAAAGAAAAAAATGAATGAGAGGCCACGCTCACATGCACTCTGAGGTATGTGTTTTGACAGCGGGGAATTGGTAATGATTTCACTTGCTAAGCTAAAAGCTCACTGTGTTCACAGGTTTGGATTTTTATAATTGTGATTCGTGATCTAACCCTTTGCAACTAAAAGAATTCGCGGGTGACTGTTGGCATATACTCTGGTGACAAAACTGCACTGTAATAGCTGAGATAGTTTAGCAACTAATTTGGCTTTTCCTGTGATTTTTTTTTTTTTCAGAGAAGAGGTTTTGAAGCTTTTTTTTTTTTTTTTTTCATTTTATAATTTATTTTTATATATGCAGGACTGTAATAACTACCTTTCCCAAGTATGACATGTGACGGTAAAAATAATAGTATTCTGGCTGCTTGAAGTGATTCTTTGTGTTACAGAAACAGCATTCAGGAGTGACTCTAAGTTCTCTCCCAGCTATGTAATCATTGTAATTTTCTTTTTGCTTTCATTTTTTTAAGCCTAAATTCCATTCTATCAACTTTCATAACTTAATTTATATGCCATAATGTGATTTATAGATTGGCCTATTTATAACATAGAAGGAAAAGCATGTGTGTTTTTTGGATAGGTGTCATGTTTATCTGGTTTTGTAGAATGATAGAAAATTGGGCTGAAAGGGCCTGGAGGGGTCACTTAAGCTTACCCCATTCTATTTTAAACAAGGAGTCAAAAATGAGGTTTTATTTGAATCTATTTCCTGAAGCATGGCTTTTATTTCAGATCTGCATACTGAAGCATTGCACAAATGAAAACAGAGCTCTAGCCCAAAGCAAAGGGCGTTGTGAGGATATTTGTGATTTCTGCATGCAGCTCTCACGATGGGCTTGGCCAGAGGCACAACCGAAATCAACGCAAAACATTTGCCATCCTTTGTCATTATCCAGATGGACATCTGTGTTACCACTGGGGAAAAAAATAGGGTCTTTATGGGTACATTTAGTCAGTACAAGGCTTTGAAAACTAATCTAGCGGTTTCAGTTCTTGAATGGCAACTGCAGTGGGAGATGGCAGTCGCCCAGTGACTGCTAGAAGAGCTTCTTGGTGCTTTCCTTTGGGATACTGGATATGGTTTTGTGGTGTTAAGAAAAACAGTGGAGAAATGAATAACAAGAAAGAGAAGAAGAATCGAGACAGAGCATGCAGATCTGAATTAAATGAGATGGTAGCAGCTAGGCTGGATGGTCTGGAGAATTGCACAGTGGCAGGAATGATGTTGAGACACTGCCTGGTTGCTACCCTGACTGGTGGGTGATGGGCAGCTCCAGAATGCACTGCCTTCAGAGACGGAAGATTTTACTTACACTTCAGTAAAGCAGCTTCTCCCAGGTAATCAGACATTTACGTCCTTGTCATATTCTTTGAGCCACACATTAGCAATGAAAGAGTGATATTGTCACCATCTTCCCTGATGATTCAGCAAGGAGCAAAACATGATAGCCTTTCTAACAAGGCTGTTACTGAGACATATCACGCAGCATCCACACTCCAACCACTCACTGGCTCAGAGTGTTAATGCTCTGCATATTGTGCTTAATAGAATTTTAAATTATTTTGATTAAAGTGTCAGGGGATGAGGATTTAAGATTGATCAAAGCTACTTGCTTGTGCTGTGCCAGTTGTTAACCAGCCACTTCCATAACGTTATTGCGCAGAAGACTCAAGTGATATAACATTCAGACATGAGAAATACGAGGAAATATTTCTCCTAATTTCATACTGAGAGACTGAGAGAGTAAGGAAGAAGCTAAGGAGGTAGGGATTTTATACATATTGACTAAGTTGGGGTCCCAGTCCTTTTTTAATGGAAGTGGATGGGACCTTTACCATTGCCTTCCATTCAATGGCAATTCAACCATGGATGAACAATGACAGAAAAGCAGTCTGGAAACCCTTCACTTCTTTGAGCAGAGACTAAATATTAATTTATGTCTTGTCTGGTTATGGAGATGGGTATCTGAAGAAGAGGAGGCTCAGGGAGGATTTTATCAGTGTGTATAAATACCTGAAGGGAGGGTGCAAAGAGGGTGGAGCCATGCTGTTATCTGTGGTGCCCAGCACCAGGAGAAGAGGCAACTGGAACAAACTGAAACTCAGGAGGTTCTTTTTGAACAACAGGAAGAACTTCTTTACTGTGCAGGTGACTGAGAACTGGAACAGGCTGCACAGAGAGGATGACACAGTCCTGGGCATCCTGCTCTATCCTTGCTTGATCAGGAGCTTGTCCCATATGACCTCCAGAGGTCCCTTCCAGCTTCAGCCATTATGTCTTTTGGTGATTTGGTGGTTCTGTGAAGCAGAGTCAGTCAGCACTAAATTCTTGCTTTGAAACTCAGTGGGAGCAGAGGTCTTACATGACAGTTGTTTGATCATGTTGGAAAGGAATGAGTAGGTTGTCACATTAGCCTCCATCTAACAACGTGCTTCAGCAAATGCATAATTTTAACTATGTGAATAAATCCACTGAAACTAATGTAGAAGAAAGTGCACAATTTCTAAATGAGTACAAGTGCTTCTGGACATCCTCTGAGTGGGACCTGAGAATGCACAGTGCCCAAATCATTGTCACAGCTAAAGGATTTGTTAATATTTTAAGCTGAATCAAGTGGCCTGGAGTGTGAATCTCTCTCTTGCTAAGACATTTCTTGCTGCTCAGACTTAAGAGACATTAGCAATGCAGTAAAAGTCATTCATGTCTTAATGCTCCCTGTGATGAGCCTGTCTCACAGGTAAATAAATAGCTTTGATTTTAAGAGGTTCATTTACTCTAAAAATTGAAAGAAAACAGGCCAAGAAGATAAGGAATTTACTCTGAGAAATCAGATGTATATATTAGAAATGCTAAGATTATAATAACCTAGATAGCTTCCTTGAAATGGGTTTGTCAGTTTGGACTCCTCAGTGGTGGGGCACTGTGTGTAAACAGCACAGAGAGCAGTAGGGATTTGAAAGGGATTGGAAATAACATTATTATATTTTTTTTCAAGAAAATGTGGCCTGTGAAATGACAATCTGTGCCAGTCCTATTCAAGATGATGCAGCCTGTACAGCTCTTGTTATGGCATCTCATTAACAGATAATCGCTTAAAATCTCAGTAGAATTTGCATCCACATCTGTAAACAATCTTCTTGCATTTTATGGAAGATTATCTTGTGTCAGACTGGTTGTTAGCAATGCAAAACAGCCATAAACTCACCTTAACTGGTTAGTTAAGTCAAGTGTACATCCACCCCGAGTGACTGCAGTGATGAAGCTGTCTCTTTCACTGGGTAGTATGATATTTAAACAAGTACTTAGCTGAAGTGACAGACTCGCTCTGATTTAAAGCTTCCTTCTACTTGGTGTAACCTAGAGAACTATAGATATTAAAGTTGCTACTGACTAGATTATTCCAACAGAAGCAAACCTTTTCATTGCTTTTCATTGGCATTTGCAATTAAGCATGAAGAGTCAAAGACTACTTATGTAAAATGGCATTAGTTTAACTCAATGGTTCTCAGGCTATTTATTGCTTGCTGAGTAAATCTCAGAATAAAATCAAAATAATAGGTGATGTTATCAAAATTGTTTAGTGGACTAAATTAAAGAATATGGAGGTAGAAAATTAAAACATACAGTGAAAGCCCATCTTGATGGTTGTCAGTTGGTACAAGCCAGCACAATCACATCTATTGTATTTTGCACAACAGGGAGAGAGCAGGGAAAGAACATTTTATGTGCAGCTGTGTTTTCATATAGACTTTTTCTTAATAGTTCCTCAAACTACTCTCTCAGAGAAACAGCAAATTGATATTCCATATCAATCTACAAAAAAATAAAAAATAAAAAAAATGTATTTCTCTACTTATTTCTGCATGCTACAAAATCACACCCTTCTTGCAATGGAACGGAGTCTGGTGTGCTGGAGTCATCTGATGTATGTGGTTCATCTTGTTTCCAGTGTGGATGTCCGGGACTGCAGCCATTTAACAGACAAATGAATATACAGAACTATTAAAACATATTAAATACTCATGTATGTGTTTAAGTGCAAGTACATGACAAATCTTTTTGACTCCAGAGGCAGCAGGACATACATCTTAAGGAGGTACTTAGGAATAACGTTGAATGGAGACCATAGAACTTTATTTCTTTCACTGTAGCGTTAAGATGGTGTAATTGTCATGGGGATTATCACTCTGACATGGAGAACAGGAGAGTGGGTCTGTGGTTACACTGCCCTCCTTGTGCACGGTTGTTGTATTCACTGCATGGTGATATGTCCTCCATGACCCATTGGGACTGTGTGTGGGAGAGAACCTGCAGGATATATATGATCGCTCTTGTGAGTTGTCGAAGTTGGGCTGACACTGGGAATGCAAAAAGCCTGATTAAATGGAAATCAGTGAAAACTGAAGGAATTCAGAGCTAAGGGACCCTGCAGGCAGAAGCAACACAAGTTTTTATGCCGTGTTTCGCAGGAAGAACCAGCTTCCATCACTGCTCAGGAGTCAAGGTGCAGTGAACACCAAGTCAGGGCTGAAGTCCTCAGTGTTGCTACTGCTAGACCAATATGTACCCTGTGGCTGCTGCCATTAAATGCACTCAAATACCTGCTAAACCAGGGCTGGCCTGCAAGCACCAGCCTGAATCAATGAGTTTGGTGTCTGTCATGCATGGGCCTTGGCTCCGGGCAGAACCAGAGAGCAAATGCTGTAAAGGCAAAGAACTTTGCTGGGAAAAAATTACCTCGTAATTTACAGAGTAACCTTTACACTGCGAGGAAAAGGATTTTTCATAAGACAAAAGGCAAAGGCATGGATCTCGTCGTGAAACTTTCCATTCCTTTTACTTCTGTCCTCATTTAAATGAATTAGGGGGACCAATTCACAGCCAACCAAATTAGCTAAAAGCTATTCACATAAAGACAGAGATTTCAACGAAATCGAATCGATATATTATCTCATAGGAACAGTTGTCCAAAGTTAATTTCCGGGTTAATAGGCAGTTATTGCCATTTTCAAATAAAGCAATTAAAAGTAATATTCTTTATAGAGTGAATCAGCAACACGGTGTGTTAAGGAGGATCATGCTGCATTGGACTGTCAGTTTATTTCGTTCAGTGTCTTTAGTCAGAGAGTTTCTAGCACAAATTATTTTAGGCAAAGGTGGGAGAAGTTTGCCCATAGAAAACTTTTTACTTCTCTGAGGTAAAAGGTGAATTTTTAATTAAATTTTGAAGTAAATTGATTTGTGGACTGTGTAAAAAGTATTTTCTAACTAAGTATACTTTGTTTTTATCAGTTTATCTGAACTGAAAAGCAGAGGTAAAACAAAATGCTAATTACACAACAGAGGCATTTTGCTGTAGATGTTGAAAGCTCTCCAGTGACTATGTGTAATGTCTTAAACCATAATCTCTTCCGCAAAAGCTTTCTGTGGAAACTCCCAGAATATTTCCAATTCTTTACTGCAAGAAGATCTACACCATGTAGACAACAAATCTGATCTAAGGGAAACAATATAATTTCTCAAGGGGAATTATCATAACATATGAATGAGAAAACATTGCTTTCCCTTTGTAAAATGGCATGACTGTAACATATGTCCTGCTCCAATTAGAAACTGTCTTTTTTAGATTATCGTCATGTCAGTCTACACTTGTGAAAACAATTTTGGCAGATCTGGGGCACATTTAAAAGCAAAGGAGACAGCTAGCCTTAGCATTTATAAGCAGGCATTAATTTTTCAGAAATGATACTTCTCGTCTTTTTGAAGACAAAGAGCTAAGAAAATTCTCCCTATTAATGCTACTTGTGTGGATAAACGCAGACATGTTTCACAACAGCAGAATAACTGCACACTGTTTTGAGGCACTTACTGGGCTAGAAGAATGCAACATTTCTGACTTGACATTGGTTTTGTTTGATGAAATCTCCTCTGAGCTTACTCTCTTTCTAAGGTGAGTGATCTAGCAGAAGAGCTTGTGGTTGTAGCTGTGCTGGAAAAGCTTTGCTGAACAGGGTGATTTGATTTTGTCTGCGGTCAGCCATCAGTCACGGGCCATGCAGGGAATCCTGACCTGAGAATGGACCTTGTGGTGATGAGATCCTGATGTTTCTGTGTCTTCATGGATCTACAGCGCAGATCTGGAGTACAGCAAGAGGGAGTCAGTTCCTGACATTCCTGTTTGCAAGCCTCCGAGACAGTCTTTGGATTTATGGGAGACATTGCTTTAACATCCCCCATGCCAGCAAACCTTTTCATCCCTGAGAAAACACCTGTGGCTCATGTTTAATCCTCAAGACCTGTGAAAGTTTTGACACGTGCCTAAATAATGCTTCACTTTGAAAGGTATAAAAAATGACCCCATAGTGCAGCCTTCCCGGCCATTAACATGTATTCACTGAGTGGTGCACCATAAATAAGAAAGTGGAAAAGGTTTCTTGATTTCAATCACTCCAGGATGTGAAAACCCTGGTAAAATGTATCCCCTGGGATCTGACTGAAAGATACAGGATGCCAAGTACACCAGTCTTTAGGGAATCCTGGGTCTTGCCCATGGCAAGCAAAAATAACAGCAAAACTAGACTAAGCACTGCTGATTTAAGGCATGCTCAGTGGTACTGGGGAGGGAAATAAGGGAGAGGACTTCCCAGTCCCAGTACAGTTGTGTTTGAAGTGCACAGGGTACTTTTGGGTTGTGCTGCACACAAGTAGGGGACATTACCTTGTTCCCAAGGGCAAGCTCAAGACCTGTGCTCTTTTCAGCTTCATATCAAACTTGCTTTAGTGGTGTAAATTGTAGGTTTATCTTCGGTTTGCCTCACCAGAGGGACCAGATGGTGCTGAGTGGGATGCAGACCTTCTTCTGCTCTGCACGGAGCCTCAAAAGCAAGAGGAGCACAAAGGAGAACATCTCGCTGTCAGCAAGTGACACTTTGTCTTTCAGATTACAGTTTTTAATTAAAATGGGCATTTCTGGCTTGCATATTGGCAGCCACAGGACTGCTGAAATGTGACATCATTTATGACTCCAGCAGTAAGAAGTTCACTGTCCATGATCGTAAAACAGATTCCAGTCTTGATTTGATATTGATTTAACAGTCAGCATAAGTTTTGCCCTTTCATATCACAAAAAGTATGTCAGGATGAAGCATTAATGCTGTTCTTCCTCAGAATTTCTCCACAGATACCTCCTCCGGCTCTCCCAGGCCATGAAGCCCTGCAGAGAGAGGGGTTGTGTTCCCACCCCTGGAGTTGCGGCTCCTGCTGTCCCACAGTGTGCTCGCACCGCCGTCCCCATCACCACTCTTTTGCCCTTGACACAGACGAAGACCTTTCCTGCCAGAAGTCTCCTGTTACACCAGTTGCCAAAGATTTGCAAATCCATTCTTCATTTCCTTCTGCAGACACACTGCTGTTTTCTAGCCCTGTGCTCAACCCTTCCTCCCCAGCTGTCCTGATTCTAATGGCTTTTGTCTATTCTTGCAAGTCTCATCTATTTCCTTGCTTTTTTTTTGACATGGATGATACGACACGTGACCTCTGACTCGTCTGTCTGCAGCCCCCATGTTTCTGATATTCATTAAGGAGGTATTCACTTTTCCAGCTCTGTTTTTCCCCTCAGCGAGCTAAACTCAGAGGATCGTATCACTGCCTCTTTTAACAGAAGTCTCTTACTCCCTCACCTGAATTTTATCTCTGGTATTTTTCTTCCAGATTTTAGCTGCAGTTGTCCTACTCTCTTTTGTCTGTGTGTTCAAAAAGCGACCCAAACTGTGCAAGAATAGTTGCCCTTTGAGATATCAGGAGAGACCTGATTTTTTCAGGCAAACAGCTCATCCCATGATTATGCTCAGGACAGCTCTCCTTAGACCTAATGAGGTCAGTTTTGACAACTTCTTGCCATTGTGAGCTGAAGATATTGCTCTCAGTGCCACCTCCAATCCTAAATCCTCAATTAGTATCAGAGAGAGACAATACAGTGGCTTGAGATAGGGCTTGAGTGCCCTCTCTCTGTGTTGTTCTTTGAGAGAGCTGAGGGGGAAGGATCATTTATTTTAACTGGCATTTCTTTTAATATGGCAGTTTGGAAAATTTGTATTCATTGTGTGATTTTTGGGAAGGGGTGACTTGTGGGACATTCCATGCACTTCCAATATTTTTCTGTTTTTCATTACGTACCAGGGCTGCTAAAAATTCAAAATAATAATATCTATAATATAAATGGAAGTAAAGAGATATATTAGCAAACTGTCTACTCAAACGTATCTTGCCTTTGCATGTGTCCATTCTTGCTACCTTTCACCTTTGTCTACCAGAGTCATCTGGGATTAGTTTGATCAGATATTTAGATCCAGGCCTGGTTAGGAGTGCTGACTTTCTAAATGCAAAAAGTAGTTGGTTTTGGGTCAGCATGTAGAGACCTGTGGGTGAGGGATGTCTAAACTCCACTTTGGTCCACTGCTTGTTCTCATTCTCTTCTTAAAGTCAGAGGTGGAAGCAGCTGTTTTGTGATATTTTCCTGCCACATGTGTAACAGATCTTTGAAATGAAGCAGACTTTAAATAAAAACACTGTGAAAATTTGATCAATTTTCACTGGTCAGGGAGGAAAATATGGAAATAGCAAAAAAAAAAAAAAAAAAAGTTATGATCAGAGACAGTCAGGAACTACAGGGCAGTAAGAATATTTCTCTGTTAATTTTCCCTTTTAAGATTACAGAAAAATCCCTGTTGCTGATCTCAGTAAGCAGGTATGACCCCTGCTCATCTGAATTGCCAGCAGTCAGTGTGTTTGCTACCTGTGGCTTGAGACCTTTGCCTCCTCACTTGCTCATGACCAGCCCACAGTCAGATTTAACACACAGATTTAATCCTAGATAAGGTTTACATCCATTTAGATGAACCAAATGCTTCTGTGTTTAGACCCTTGTGCCCTTGTGGTGATACCTTACCCCTATTCAATTGTTCCACATCATCTACATATCTCCCAGCCAGTGAATAAGTTTAATTTTGTCCTGTGATTACCCAAAAGTGATTTGGGAAGGCATGGCCCAATACGGATATTTCTGTCCTCTTGGAGTGATGACAGCCCATGATTTACATGCAGCAATATGGTTCTGAGGGATCTCAAAACTGGTGAAAATAAAGGTTTAATGACTGAATTATATATTCTCTTTCTGTGTTAGAAAATAATATAAGACAACTGACTCGGCTAGCAGACAGATTACATAAGCCCAAGTTAAGTGGTAGAATAAAAATGAGTGATATTCCTCCTTGACTTAAACACAGCACTAAGTAGTATGCCCTTGAATTCAGCATAAAGCAATTTCCTCCTTCCTGGTAACAGCTAGGGGGCATTCCGAATGCAAATAGAGTCAGCTTTGCATTTTTAATATTTCTTATATACATAATTCACTGCCTCAGTTTAGAAACGTTATTGCTACCTCTTCTGTGCATTTAAATTATTTTGCACCCCTGAACTTTCATATTAACTTTAATGTCAGCCCTTAAAATGTATTTTGTACAGGCACGCTTGTGCTTATAGGTCTTGCAATTCGCAGATTGCACAAATGTGCATCCAGGCACAAATACACTGCACAGGTTAACTTGTATCATTCCACTGAGACACAGGATTTTTTACTAACTACTGACACAGTCATACCAAAGCCCTGAAAATCAATAGATAACAAATGGGAGCAAACCAAGTGCGATCAGTATTAGAATATAGCATTTGAGAGAGGTCTCCTCCACGTACATAGCCCATGGGCATAATGAAGTTTCCAGCTGATCAATAGGAAACTGTGTTTTTTCTAAGTAGATTTCAAGGCAATAAAAATTACGTATGGAAGAAGATATCCACAGTGGGAGGAAGTCCATCCCCATGCTAATGTGGGATTAATTAATGCATTGCACAAAGCCAGAAAGATGCCTTATAAGTGTGAGATGGTTCAGAGCAAGCTTTACTTCGCTGCAGGCTTCAGAAGAGAGAAGAGGTCCTGGCAGTCTCCTGTGGCCACAAATGCTCTTGAGAAAATCTTCACAATGGAGGAAAAGGAGATGAAGATTTATAGTGTCTTGCTTTACTCTACAAATTCCCTCAGTAGCAGGCTGATGTTGTCAGCTGCCTGAAAACACAGATCTCAGGGAGCTGGCAGGGTGATAGCTTTGCTCAGCTCTGCTCACACTGTCCACAAGGGCACAGCCCTGTCTGTCTCTGCCATGCTTCATTCAGGAAACAGTGCCAGGAATATCGTCCCTGTTGCTCTCACCCCTCCTGCAGCCCATCAGAGCAGGCAGGAGGGAACCAGACACGATCCTTCTGTGGGGAGAGACACCTTCCCCCGGTGCCAGCCTGTGGTGGGGAGTGAATGGGGTCATCTCATCTCCTGCTCCACCCACTGTGCATTTCCCTGGATGCCTCTCCTACAGGTGGCATAACTGAACCTGGACTGAGTCAGCAGCAGAGCTTCGAGTGTGGACAACTGTGCTGTCAGCATGACTGGTGCTCAGATCGTAAACTGCACTTTATCTACAAGAGACTATAAACAAAAGATATGGCCGAGTTCTCTGCTGGTTTGATTCCACTGACTGTTCCTCAAAGCCAATTCAATTTAGAAACTGAAAATCAAGACTGCTGCCTTCTGCACCGCGATCAATAACAGACGTCCTGCCTCTAACTTCCCATCAATTTACACCAGCATAAGCCCATTGGAATTGATGGAAAATCCAGCCGGCTTGCACAGCTCAAGTGTACTTCGCACAGGCTGCTGTAGTTCTGCAAAGTCAATGCAAGGGCTCTAACAGGAATGACATTCATGGGGGTGCTGGAAAGAGCCTGACATTATTTCCTGGCTGCAAATGAGTGCCATGGACCAAGGCTGGTGACTGCTGTTACTGAAAAGGAGGTTGTTTCACACTGATTGTGCCCTGGCAGTCAGCATCTTAAAGCTCAATCCTGTGTCTTTTCCACTAAACTGGTGGTGGGATGTTTTATTTGTCTCCTCTCAGCCACAGAAATTGCTACTGATGAAGTGATGGTGGGAAAAAAATGAACTCTGGGTTTACACTAATGGTAGTGGCATTGGTGGGACTGTGAGAGATAAAAAACATGCTTTGATGTGCAGATCAGACAGCTGAGAGATACAAGTCACTGTGGTAATGAGGACAGAACTCTGTAAAGGTGCTGCAGTGCATTACTGTCCTTGCAGCAAGGTGTAACATGTGCACCTTGACTGTTCTGACTCCATTTCTAGATCAACGAAGCAAGGTTCATTTCGATCCCACGCAGAGCTCCTGTCATCCTGCACCTGAGGCTATTCACGGCCTCTGATGCAGGACACACCAGGCAGAGCAGATAACTAACTGGAGATTCTGTAATTGCATCTGTTTCACAAATGAATAACTGACTTCGGCCTTAATGTTTTTAGCTTGCTGGACAAACAAAATGAAGAAAAAGAATTAAATTTGGATTGAATCAGTTGTTGCTATTATTACTTTAAATGGCAAAATAAATCTCCTCCTTCAACCCCTGCCCTAATTAAATGGACTCATTTAACACAAAATATTCCACCTGAGATGCAGAAGCAAAAACACAACTGACAAACAAAATGGAAGTGGTTCATTTAGGCCCTTGTAAAAGAAAGCCTTGAGCTAGATCCATGCTGTAGTCTAGTGGTTAGTACTCTCACCTAAAATGTAGAATCTACACTGAGATCTTCTCCTCTCCCAGAAGGCAGTCACAGTCCTGTGTCCTCGAGGAAAACCAGGGCTACCTGCATGGCTACAGGGCATGGCAATACAGCCAAATGCTGTTCTGGGAGGGCATGATGGGAGTCTCCAGTCTCCTTCACCTTCACCTGAATATCTCACCTGTCAACCCGTACAGTTTTTTGCTAATACATTCGGAGGAACTGGAACTGCACCTCTCAGCATATGCACTCTGTAAGACAAAATTCTCCAGCTGAAGACTCACATCAAACTCTTGACAAACTGCATGCTTTTCTTGTTGGTAAAATATACTCCACTCCGCATTGTGAGAGTTTTGAGAAAAAGTTACTGGTATGGACAGTACTCCATGCAAATTTTGGTGTAAGTAATGCTACATTCTTATTTTTCAGCAACATTTTTAGTAAAGCAACATGCAAAGAGACACATGTACTTGGTTGTACTAATAGCCATTGTACAGAGCCACGGATGGGTCTGTATTCCTGCCAGATGTTAGGTCCCCCACCACCCATGTATTATCATTTCCCTCTGCTCTAGAAAAAGTTGGAATTCTTCAAAGAGTGACCTCCTAAGGTACCAGCTCTCATCTTATTTATATCTCGATTCTGCTGTCATTCATTACATTAAAGGTTATTTGTTTAATGAAGCACCATGGGTAGGGAGAAATAACTTTTACCTTCTGTTCTAATTGATGAATGATGTGTGAACTAATCAGAAAGCTTTGCGATAGCCGCCATTAAAGCAACAGATGTATGTGGCTCAGGAGAGATTTGCTGAATAGCTTCAACCTTTAAGTGCAGAGGATAAATGGGCGGTGACATCATTTATACCTTGACAAATAGAAATTATATCATTCTCTTTTTTTCATTACTGATGGATGATTTATTTCTATGGCTTTCATTTTCATAAGATCCATTCATTGTCTCTAAAGTTAAAGACTTTAAAGATTGCAATATGCAACTGAAGAGATCGTAACAGTTTGCATGTCAGCTGCAGTGTGTTGTCTTCTGAGCTGTTCTCCTGAAAGCTACTTCTGACAGAATACCATGAAGTACAGTACGGAAAAAAACAAAAGGAAAATTTTGAAATTCATACGTAAGTTTACTTTTCCACCAACCACAAAAACAGTCTGTAACGAGCCAGAGGACACTCAGTGTGGTTGTATTGCACCTCCATCAGCTGCTGAAGGATTTTATCTTTGCAACGAACTTGAAGCCTTAGAAGAGAGAGGGTTTTTCTGCACTGCAGATCTGTGCCATAATAAACAGGCAAATGTTTATTTCATCCATAAATAGGCAAATGTTTATTTTCTCATCCATATCTCCCCAGTATATTTTGGGCTCTCGCCTGGTTTGATTGCACTTCTCATATAGTCACTGAGAATGACCAGAATTTCCCCGAAAACTGCAGTTATTAGTGGAGCTTGCATTTCTTCCACTTTTACTGCAGCTTACAAATCAGAAACTAAAAAGAAAGTGTGCATCTGTTTGGATAAACTATTCCCCCCACAACAGATTAAAGTGACAGAATAAATCTTGGAAGTTCTTGGAAGAGCATAGAATGAGTTACAACAAGAGATGAAAACAAGGTGAGCTTTGCTTGGTTAGGACCTAAATGAGGGAATTAAACTGATGCTGTGTCAGGGTGAAGTTTGCAAAATAAAATAGGGGTCACTAGCATGTACTACAGAAATATAGAGAACAGATTAAAGGTGACATTTCTGCCAGAAAGCCTTTCTATACACTGGGGGAAATGAGATCAAGGTTAGTTAGAAAAGAAAGAATGTCAGGAAGACAAAATCCACATAGAAGATCTCATGTGTGCTGGCAGCGCTTCCCTGCTCATGGCCGCAACTGGGAGAGAGTGGGCTGGATAAGCATTCATGCTCTTACCCCAGGGTGGTGACATGCTGACAAATTCTCTGCTTCATCTGGTGCCAGGCAGGACCTCTTAGGTCAAAAATTTCATTTACTAAAACTCTTTAAAAAAGTGTTCCTAAACATCTGATCTGATCTGATCCTCAGAAAATCTGATGAGCCAGGCCCAGCATGGAATACAGCTGGAATACATATATGGCCCATCAAAAATTTGGTGGCTGTCCCTGCTAATGCTGCCATCAGCCACCACTACTGCTCCTTCAAGGAGCTGATTAATTGGAAAAAAATAGTACAGGACTCCTGTTCCAGAGTTGCTCTGCTGAAAATTAATTTAAATAAGTCTGTGAATGTCTATGCATGGTTTTAGGAGTCAAATCTTCATATTTTTCTTGCTGTCAAACAGCTGACTTAAAAATGGTAAATTATCCTAAGTGTAAGAAATGGAGTAAAGATGGAATTTAATGTAAATCTAGAAAGTTAAAGTACTGTCACTAAACAAAACCAACTACAACAAAATCCACTCTGGAAAAAGCTGTGCTTAGCTTCACCAGAAGCAATGTATTTGCTTCAGGAACAACTGTGAAAAAATTCATGGTGATTTTACAAGAGAACTGGGAGCAGACAATCATTCAGGTCCCTTCTGGCCCTAAAATCTATGAATCTAGGAAATGATGCCTCATTTCACAATCTAAGTCATTAAAAACACACTTCAATTATTGAAGTAATCACATTTCTTGGAAATGTGGCTACTGTCTGCTAAGACGATCAGTGTTTTATTGAAATTCATGAAAAGAACAGTGTTTGTTACCAGAATTATTCTTTTTTATTGTTTCCACAAGCTCATTAGAACTCCAAAATACAGAAAATCACTCAGTATTATAATATAAAAATGATATAAATGAATGCACACCAAAGTAGCTCCTTGTGTAACCCCCTTTCCCTGTAAGAGCAAGGAAGTCACTAAGCCCTCACAAAAAGGTTGAGGAACATCAGAAAACTACAGTCACATTTATACAACTGAATAACACATACCAAAAAAATTTTGGGGGTAGAGCAGTGCTAGGCATTAATTTGTACTTTTAAATTATCTCTTGGACATATTTCAAAATACTTCTCTGGGTTTTCTGAACGGTGGGATCACCCCCAATGGAGATCATGCCATTTTCCTTCACACACTTTGGGGCAGAACTGAGTTTCAAACAAAGGTGTTTCCTAACCTTAAAGCACTGTGCTGGGCCAGGTTATTCTGTTTCATCACATCCTCTTACCTTTCGCTGTGGAGGGCAGTGAGGTGCCCTAAAACCCTCAGGAACTACTTACAGAGATACTACTCAGTTCTTACATACTAGAAATGTGTCTTTACAGTAGAAAACATAGGCAGGCTTAATTTTGTCTCTTTCAATGCCTAATCCAAGGAAGGGGGGGTCGATTTCACCTGAATTTCTTGATGGTGCTGTAAAACATGAGCAATTAAACTCATCCGACGAGCCTCCCGGTGAGCTCTGCTGCCGAAGCTGCAAACCAGCATTTACCTTCCTACACATGAGGTTATAGCAGGATATCAGCACAAAGCTCTTCTCCACAGAGGCATTTCTGGGTAAATAATAAGCTCAACCAGAGAGGATGAATAAAAGGAGAAAATATGTGTTTTTTATTTTTATTTTTTTTTTTATGCTGAACGACTACAAAGTGGGACTGAAGTAAATGAAATGATTTGCTTGAGAAAGTGTGCTCAGTAGAAACTTCTGGTTTTGATGATCTGTCTCTCCAAAGAACTGGATGTGCTTTAACAGTATCATTTCTGATTTATCTGGTGTTGCCAGATAAATTTTCTTCTGGGGGGAAGAGCAGAATTCTCTTTATTTAATGTACCATGTCTGGAATGTGGACTAGATTCAGCTACATGTCGCTTATAATTATTTATGTAACTTATTAATCACTGGGCTGTCACTCAGCTGTTTATAAAACACAAAAGAACACTTGGAGCCTGAAAAATTACATTTTTCCTCCCCTGAACCTCCCCAAAGGCCCCTTTGCACTTCTGAGGAGACCTCCATTTAAATGAAAATCTGTTGCCCAGTCTAAGTAACAAGGAACTCTGTAATGATAATTTAAAGAACACGCTTGTTCTTTGTGCCTGGGAATTGAATGATTTGCTTTAAGGTGCTGTTAAAAAACTTGCATTCCAACTTTTCTGAACAATGTTTTTGGCTCATAGTTTATTATTATTTTTTTTTAATTGTATTTATTATTATTTTAACAAATGAGGAGACATGGGGAGGGTCCCTCTCTTGCGCTCTCACCAACTTCTTTTCCCAATACTCAATACTTGTAAAACCACAGCACCTCCAAGACTGCTACCTGTGGATCATGCTTGCTTGAAACTGGCCAACACCTTCAGAAATTACTAGGATGCTTATATGCAGATATGCAGACACCTACACACACCCTAGTTTCACGCGTCTTGTTTCTCTCATAATTCCATGATGAGTATATCAACGTGGTTTTGTGCAGCTTGCTTTTGCACTCCCGTGCAGGATAACTCAGAGCTTGTTTTCAGGAGAAGGTATCAGTTTATGGAGAACGGTATCGGGGCTTGTAAATGGTACACAGAAGAGCAATGACTCCATTCAGCCGAATTACATTTAAGATTTGATTATGAATGGCATCGTTGAGGCAGGCCATTTATCATTTGACATTCTACGTGGGTCTCAGTGTCTTGAAGCTTCATAAAGGCAATTCATTAAACAGCTTCGGTCACATCGGGAGGTGACTCAGTGAGCTGGTGCAATCCTCTGGCTGGTGCCCACCCTTGGCTGTGGCACTCCTTGGGCCGCAGTAACAGCAAGGTGCTCATCCTCTCAGTGCCGCAGCTTAGCCGGTGGTTTAGTGGTTATACTGCTTTTTACCTGCCTTCTCACCCATTTGGAGGGCTGACTAGCAACATGTTTTCAATCTTTGCATGAAAGGCTCCACATTAATCCATGCCACGATCTGCTTTGTTTGCTTCCACCATTAAAATTACTTGTTTCCCCCAAAGATCTGCCATCTGTCACTATTCACCTTTTACATTTTTATGCTCCACAGTTGAGCAAACACGAATGCCTGAGTAATCCTATTTCCCATTATCTGCCTGTGGAAGTGCCCTGAGGTCGGGGCGATGGTGAAACCCCGATCCTGGCTGGATGTCCCGGGGTGCCAGGGCTCACCCTGCAGCCTGGTACTTGCCCAGTCTTAAAAAAACTATCTAGATCTGTTTTTCTCACATTGTCAAAATCTGAAGATTTTTACAGGAAGCAGGAAAAAATCAGAGGTGGGAGAAGTAAGAAGAGATGTTGTACGAGGGGATTTTGGTAGCTAAGGGGGACAGCTCTGTGCTCTCTGCATGGGTGGCAATATTGGGGTGTAATCAAGTGCCTTGGCACTTGACAAAGGAAAGGGTCAGACCTCGGGTGACGGCTGGGATGCAAGCTGCTGTCTGAGTAGCCGGTCCCAAATGATTTTTGTGTTTTCATAATCCTTGTGAGTAATATCCTGTCAAAGTCTCATCAAAAGTTATTAGTCCCTCCATAAACTGGTACTTCAATATGTAAACTTGCCTTGTAATTAATTTTATGAGCTATGCCCCTGACACCACAGAGCTCTTATTTCATTTTGGGAGCATAATTGATTAGGCTTCCTGTAGCTATAATGTAGACCAAGGATGTCGCCACCAAACAAGGAGCAATTTGTGACAGCTCATTTGTGAGGAGATATCTACTCTTTGCCAGCACTGAGCATACAGAAGGAGAAGTAAAATATTTTGTATTGCTACTGCTGTGCCCTGCTTACAGTTAAAAAAAAATAAAAAGAAAAAACAAAGAGACTATCTAATTATACAGAGAAATTAGTAAGGTTAATTAGTATATATTTGTACAGCAGCTTTTATTCTCCACCGTAAAGGCTTTTCTTCTCCACTGAATTCTTTTGAAGATGTTTGCCTTGCTATAGCATCAGATGACATTCCCATTCGGGCAATTAGATTTTGCATTGCTAAAATTCCCCCCCGTTTCAATCGTATCAGATATTTTTCTCTACTTTCCGCAAGTGTTACGGCACAATAAAATCTCTCTCTCTGATATGCCTTTTAGCAATTACAGAGTCCATCTTTACACCGGTGCTTTAGTAATAGGATTTCCCTCCTTCTCTCTCCCTGTTTAATATTTGAGTGAATGTTACCTGAGAGAAATATGTTGGACATGCAGGCTGTATTAGCTTAATTTATGGCTAGCATGAATGAGGCAATATTTCCTGTGGATAAGGTCAGAAGGGCTTTGTTTTCTATTAATTAAAAATAAGCTCTTACAGGACAATGCATGTAAGTAATAAAGACATAATGTGCATTTGTGTGGCTGTAAAGAAAGGAGTGGGATTATTCACAGAGCACTGATCATAGCTGGAGCCTCACCCTGACCCCAACAACAGAAGCAAACAAGGGGAAAATATAGATTATTTTATTCTTTCCATGCCCTGCTCATGCCAGCTAGAGAAATGAGATGAATGTCCAAAAGAGGCAAGTCCCGTGTCGCTGCACCCCTAGAAGCCTGTAAGCATAGGGATGGGACTAAAAGTATCTGATGCTTGCTGCCTCTCCAGAGAGCGCTATGTACGGCTGAACTTGATAGAAACTCTGTCTGGGATAAAAACAAAGCAAAAACCAAAAAGTGGTTTAAAAATGAAACTAAGAATTTCAGAGAGAAAGTCAGAAGAAATGAGAAATGCTTCCCTCCAAAACTGCAACAGAATGATAAATTACTTTTGCCTTTCCGAAGGCAAGCTCGAAAACCTCTGTTCACCTCTATTATCTACTTCTGGTCTCTGAAGATACATTACCATATTAATTCATTGCGTTATACAATTTGAGCAACTAAATGAGTTTACCTTATGCCCTCTTAATAGTATTTTCTTTTAATGCTGGCTTTAAGTGATACATTTTAGGGGATACTTGAAGCAGAATGCATCAAGAAAATTTATTTAAACTCAATTTTGTTTACAAATTATGACTTATCCCTTCTTGATGAACCGGGCATAAAAGAGCCACACAGCCTCTTGTGGAGGAAACCTCTCCTCTTGGCACCGAGAGCACTGCCACTTCACGACAACACGAGATTTTACTGGGGCAAGAAAGCTGTTGCCCTGCCTCATGAGTGAAGAGGAACTCTTTCTGTAAAAGGCACGCGTGGCATCACAAGCTGAATTAAACGTGATGTATTAACGTAGTTTCATCTGCAGCCCATCAGAATATAGGGTGTGTGAGGTGATGCTGTGCATCATACCCACACAGGGTGTGCCAGGCTGGTCAGATAGATGTGGCTCAAGTGGGCAGCAGGGTGTGGGACACATGGCTTTGCACAAAGGCCATCCTGCAGCTCAAAGCATCGTGATGTGCTTTCCGTGCCTTGGGATCATGGGAAACATGACTGAAAATGGGTCAGCTCAGGTTTTAGCCAGCATGGTTCTTATCAAGATGGGAATTTTACATCTTGTGGCTATGGTACAGACCATGCATGCACTGCCATAGTTTTTGTCTACATGCACATTCATGTCTACAGACACGTAAATGCATACATAAAATATGCCTATGAGCAGCTTATAAATAGAAGCAGCAACCTGACATTTGGCCTTGTGTCCCGGCTTGTTCCTTCCCATTGCCCAAAGGACTGAGGTCTCATGGGACTACCCTGGGGTTTATGGACTCATGGACATACCTACAGCAGATGTGGCATGTCTCCTCCCAGCGTCATGCCCATAGGGGTTCAATGAGTGAGAAAGCTGCCAGAAGGCTGCCCCGAGAGCTGGTTCCCAGCTCTGCTCGTTCCTCTTCCTGGACTTCCTGCTGATCAGTGGGCAGATGTTTTTATATTTAATATAATTTATATATTAAATAATGTATTTATATTTAATAAGTTCCCATGTCAGCCATCCACAGAAGAAACAAAGACAATACTGTGCAATTTAGGTATCTACATTGTTTCACAAACATTCTGCAAACAATCTGAAAATCAATCATCTGGTGTAATGATCATCAACAAATTCTGACTATCAGAAATAAAATAATAATTTCATGTTTGTGGGCAGAAGGGAAGATGACAACTTAGCATTCAGTGGAAATACCCTTATGTGTGAAGTTAAGCACCTGTGTAAAGTTTGCAGGCCTACTGTATGGGTCTGAAATAATGCTTTTGTCCATAGTTGATTGAATCTGCAATATTATGGACAGAATTATCTAATTGTTTCAAAAATCAAATAATAAATACTACAGAGGTAATTGCTCTGGTTTTTATTAAAATATAATGGTGGGATAAGCCCAGCTCCTTTGCTTGGCTGGCTGGGTTGTACACTACTCTTGAGCTTTAGGTTTTTTAAAAACATTCAGCTGTGAGCTATTTACAATGTCTGACAGAAGCAGCATTAACTTAGTGCCAAATGGAAATCTGTTACTATTTGACCTCCTGCTATGTAGTAAACACCTTACAACTTTAGAGGGAATTTCATCTCATCTTTGCAGCATTGATGTAAATTAGTAAATAGAAACAATCTTCATTTGACATGTTCCAGTGCAAGTACATGATCAGCAGAGTCTTACATCCAGTGATTTTAATTTAACAGGTTTATCCCTGTGCTAGCTATGGTATTCATTTAAACTGACCTTGCTTTATTTGAGTTATTGCTCAGATTTGCACAAGTATAAATGACCTAATCTTCCAAAATACATTTTCTGATCGACATAAGCAAACAGTCTGAGGAAGCAATTATGTAAAAGAAATGGTTTTAGGCAACAAATGGGTCTATAAATAAACGAGTACATCCTAATCACAGACTAAAGAGGTGTGACATTTTTCCGTTTTTAATAAAAAAAAAATAGTTAAACTCAATTAATTTTAAATTTTCTGAAAGTAAGGGTTCAAGTGTTCTTTGGGAAACTGAGTGCATTGAAAAGCAAAAGCTGCACCTTTTTTTTTGCTGAAGTTCAGCCAGAATAGATACATCTGACAAGTGTCACCTATGACTTCCCAGATCTGGACAGATCAGCAAGAAATTATATTGGGAAACTATGATATTTTTTATGTGCAGCCTGTAGGAAGTAGGCTTTTCTTTTCAACAAGTTAGAAGTTTTTTTCTAAAGTGAAAGGTAATACAAAAGTATGCCACACTACTCATCTTTGTGATTTTTTTTCCATTTTTTTTTTTCATTACTATTGCTCTGGGATTCCATTACTTTGATTTAGGCACTTTTTCCTAAATAAAAGAAGGGTGTGGGGAAATATATGTTAAAAATGTGTCCACAGGGGAACGTTTATCTACTCATGCTATTTAGGGAAAAAAATAATTGGTAACAGTTGGAAAGATATTACTAGGGCATGTGCTATCAGGTGTGTCAATGGGTGTAGGAAGAAAAACAATAGATGAAGCTTGGTGCTCGAGAAATCAGTGTAGACAAATGATTTTCTCACAGTGAATAAATCAAGACCACTTACTGTAGATGATGGATAATTACACAGTTGTGCGCTGGTGTGAGCAGAGTATCAAGTCGAGGAGGAAGAAGGAGGATGAAAAGGCAAAGGCTGCTTGAGATGAAAAGTAAGAATGATATTGCTAAAGGAGTAGATGAAGAGCAGTACAACGGAAATCAAAGCTTTCTGGAGATGTTCATGTGTAAGAAGAAGACAAAGGAATGCCACAATGGAGAGTGCTTAATGTAAGGGAGATGAGATGGAAAGAAAGAAATATAGGAAAGAAATATATGAAGGGAAAAGGTGGTTCTCACCAAGATAAATCAATTAACAGAAAATCTCAAGTTTGAAGGTGACACCATATGCTGCTTATCTGTCATTCTGTGGAATGGTCTAAAAAGCATGCCTTTATGAAGGCAGAAAATGGACTTTATGCCCTTAAGCTGATGACTTTTACCTGTTGAAAGCTACTAAGTCTTTTCCAATGACCATTTCCAGCGTTCTGGGATTCAAGTGCATTCCTTCATGGTTCATATTTGCATCAGAGTGTTTTGGGGCACATCCAGTTAAGGTATTGGTTCATGTGCATGGAAAACGCAAGACTCTACTTTTTCTGTAGGGAAACACAAGAATGGGGAAAAGCATTTAAGAGAGAGGCTTCATTAATAAGGAAGAAGCTGACAAGGTTTGTGTGTTTTCTGTCTTCCACCCACACTGACAGAAGAGCTTAGTTTGGAGGTATGCCTCTTCAGGATTTAGTCTTAAATACACCCCTTGGCTTTGCTTAAGTATTAAAGTCAGAGTTTAAGTCAGGCACAAGACTGGAAACAAAAACCACAAATAAATCAAACATAAAGCATAATTCTAAATGTAATGGATACTTTTCCTATTGCATACCATAGGATGTTTAAAGATCATGCAGCCAGGTTCAACATCGTTCCTTTCCCAGTTGTTAACTTCTGCTCTGCCTGTCTGAAAAACAGTGACTGTGTTTTCATGGAGCGATCCCACCATAACGCCCTTCCTCTCTATCCTCTTAGATCCCTCTTTGATCACAGATTTTATTTTCTTTATTTTATTTTTTAATTTTATTTTCAATTTGATTTTCTGCTTTCATGCAGCCTCAACAGCTCAGACCTCATACTTCCTTTGGCTTCCAGAAGTGGACTCCAGGTAGAAACACAAAAGCTGTTTGCAGTCTACCAACAGGTTGACTGCCACTGTCTTGATATGGGCTCTTTCCTTTACAGGGAATCACAGATGCTTCCAACTTAAAGGTGCAAGGCACTGCTTACACCCAGATTTTGTGGAGCTCATGATCCATGGCATGATGGCAGCTTCCTGTAAGGCAGTACATGGCCACATCCCAGTGCGGATTATCAGGAGGGTACATTTTCACAAATCTGTAGCTTTTTGTACACCTAGAGGCAAGAATGTCTTTTCACCTGCACCTTGTTATTTGCACAGCATCTGCAGGCTTGCATAACCCCCATGATAGAAGACTTAGGGAAGACTGCTTTCTTCTTAATGGTGCTACATCTGCTATAGGGGAAATGCAAAAGGAGGTGTCCAGGTCCTAAGCATCATATATACTGTGTAAGTGAAAGGCTTGTGACTATGAGGCTCAGGGGCTGCAGCATGGTGCCACATCGCAGGGCATCTGTCCTGGAGCAGGCAGGGTGGGCAGGTCCTCGTTGGTGGCACTGCAGTCCCCCAGGAAGAAGGGGATGTGTTCCCCACATCTCCAGGTGACTGTCCATGCCATGTGGGCAAGAGAAGTGATTTGTTGGTGTAAATCAATACATCGCTTATGTTGCTGATGGCAATGCCTTTCTAACTTTGATGCACAAGATGAGAAGACCAAATGCAGCATCCCCGGAGAAACAAGTGCCTTTTAGATATACAGATAAAGCAGTTATTTACAAATCCCTCCCTGGCAGGGGAGAGGGAAGAGGCACTAGGCACTGAAGAAAGCACATTAAGCAAATGTTTCAGCCTTGTCTCTAGGATACGTGCTGCCCTTTCTAAAATAAATATGTTTGTACCTCAGAGAAAAAAAATAATAAATTAAAGGACTAATACTTACAGGAGAGACACAACATCAAATGCTAGGTTAGATACTTGCTCGTTTCCTCAGACTTCTGGGTTTCTCAGATACCTCTCCTTTGCATACTTTGGACCATGGAAGATGTTTCCATGGTGACAAATAGATGTTATGTTTATTTACTGGGCATCAGGGAATGACAATGTCAGCAAATGACATTTCTGTTCCTTTCTCTCTCTCTCTTTTATTATTTTTTTTCTTTCCAAGCGAGATTTCTTTTAGGTAATGAAACTGGCAGCAGAAGCAGCAGCAGTTTTTCAGATACCCTTCCCAGCCCTGCTTAGTGCATGTGTGTGAGACAGAAGTAGGGAGCAGCTAACATGGCTGCGTGACTCTGACGAGCCCTCTGAAGCCTTTTGCTCTGTTCTGCACACATGTAGCTTACATTGAGCAGGCACAATCTGCAGAGTGTCAAGGAGGCTTCAAGCTCTACTCACAAGAAAGGACATGAATATTTCTTGCACTAGGTGCACGGCCTTTTCATCAACCCTCCCACATATCTGTCCTTGCTGACAGCTCTACTACATTGTGCATAAAATGTTGATAGGTAAAGCTCTTGAAGCCAACACTGCTCTGGTACAAATAAATAAATAATCAAACTTCATATTTGCTGTAGGTTGTAGAGAGGAAGAAAGAGAAATTTTCAAAAGTTTCTGATAGAAGAGACCAGAATGTGGAAAAGAAATAGGTTCACTCTTTCATCCCCACTCCCTTGGCAGGCAGTGAAGATGCGGCTCTGTTTCCCACCAGGAGTCAGGAGCGGTGTGAAGCTGCTGCTGGGGATGTAAGGTTTTCGTAATCATCCTTTCTTGCCTCCTATCTCATGTGCTTGTGCCAGAGCTGGCCAGTATCTGTCTGTGTCTGTCAAAACAGTGGGGCCAACAAGACAAACAGTTGCAGGCAATATTAACAAGTGGGAGGTAGAAGCTGATGATAATTGTCGGTGACAGACTGAATGCAAGTTTGAATGTTTGACTTCAAATTTCAAAAGCAGGTAAACTCGTCTTGCTTCGCTTTTCTCTATATAACAGTTCTGCAGATTCTGCAGTCCTGAAAGAGCTGTGAAATCTCAAACTTTCATTACTGGATGACTACAAAAACATGAGGGTCATGGGCAAAAGTGACTTAAAAAAATAAATGAATATACCTGGGGAAAAAAAAAATAAATCAACAGCAATACAAAACAAAATATAAAACCACCTTCCCCCAAAATGCACAACCCAGGCAAACAAACTATATTAACTCAGGAACCATGGCCAGAAACAGAAATGTTATTGCATTAGGGTCATACGGAGGCATACACAGCCTGGACCTCTGACATTTGTTCAGGTTGACAGGCCATCTCCTGTGTATTATCTCCCAGGGCCCACAGTTAACCCATGTGCTCGGTTTTTGCCACCTAGAAATGGTCACCTGGAGAGACCCCAACATCAAAGGAGCTCTAAGGGCTTGGATTGCAGAGAAGGATTTGACCCTTGGGCTTTGATCGCATGAGAGGTTGCACGCATCATCCGTGTGGATGTGGCTCAAAGCTGATTAAACTAGCAAACACACAATAAAATGGGACCTGCAAGTTGCACAGACTTAACTGACTTGCCCAGCAGAAGTAGAATCTGTTCTCCAGTCAAAGGGTACATAAATCTATACCCATTTATATGTAGTCAGCACTTTCCTTCAGCTTTTTAGAGTCTGGCATATGTGTATATATAATATATATATACAAAGAGATTGGCCTCTCTGTAACTGATTACAAAACCAGGACTTTATTTGAGCTTGGAAATGTTTAATTCTTGCAACTGTTTCTTTCTTTCTTTGTTTTATTATTTTTTTTCTCCAAGTGTTTTGTATTAATGTATCTGTCCTCACATTTCTTCAGCCACCCATCTGCCTGTTGGACCTTGGACCACGGATCTGTATTTGCTGTCTCCACTCAAACTTGCAGAAAGCTAACCCAGAAAATATTAAATACAACCAGAGGCCATTTGCAGGCCATAGCAAAGACACACAATATGTTCTCTCCTCTAAGACACTGTAACCCTGATCTTGCACTACTTCCAACTGCCAGAAAATTTAATTATGGAGATATGATCCTAACATCTTGAAAACATGTTTGGAGGGCTTTTTCCCCCTTTAATCTGTTGGGTCAGGCCCACCAAAATCTGGCATATCTCTACAGTCATGGGAATGGAAAAGAAAACTGTCTTTACTGCATGAAATCAAAAAATGTGGAGTCCTATCCATATCAGCTCCTTCAAAACTGTATTTGTGTGCTTTAACAAGGAAGCCTTCAGACTGATGTCAGATGGATCCCTGGGATGGTTATTGCATTCCCCCTATCACAGGATCAGAAGAGTCTGTGTAGTTGCCTTTGGCTCTGAGACAAAAAAACCTTGTGGAATGGTACCAAGAGAAGGAGGAGAGAATAACAAGGAAAATAATGAAATGACTCAGCCACGCCAGAAAATGGGAAGTTGGAGCCAAGCCAAAGCTAGCCCCATGACAAGATGTGAACTGTGAAAAAGTTTATTTGATTGAATTTAAGTGACCGACGAGTACTGGTGTGTCAGGATTTTTGGTGTGTTTGAAGGAAAGGTTGGGTACACGAGTTCAGGTCCAACACATCAAGTGGTCTCTGGTTTGGAGAAAAGGCCCCTAAAGAGGGGGCTGACCACTCTTGGTGGACAGGCCGGTAAGGAGAAGCTCTGGTACAATCCTGCTCTCTGTGAAAGGCAATGCTACCAGACAGGGAAGCTTCAGAAAACATCACCAGCCACTGCAGTGCTCTCCAGCTTCTCACTGCCACAAAAACCTGTGCCTTTTGGAGTTTGAAGACTCACTGGGGATTGTTTATTCCCACATGGAGTGTTTTTTAAAGGTCTGATCCAAAGCCTCTGGAAGTCTTTTGGTCAACTGCAGTGGTCGATGGCTCCAGCTCACAATGCCTTTTATGGGACTTTTACCAAGAGCTTCATATGATGTGCATCAAGCATCCCCCTTTGAGGTTGGGCTTCACAAGGAAACTGCTCCCAGCTCATTTGTTTTGACTCTCAGTGCTTTTTGTGCTGAAAGTGGAAGAAACTATCTGCAAATCCAGGTTCAGCGGGATAACAAGAAGCTAGTAAAAATGAGATTTGAAAAACTGGTCCTCTTGTTCCCCTCACAACTAAACCTAGAACGATCATTCATCTGCCAGTCTTTGGCCATCCTTCCTGCATCACATGCGGGAGAGGCCAGCATCAAGAAGAAAATGACAAAAGGAAGTAGGGCAGAGATGGGTGCCACAACAGGAGGGAGGAGCGAAAGGCAGTCTGAGAATGGGCTAACGCCAGAAAGACCACAGCAGACTATAAAATGGGTGGTGGCATGATCTTGTGGGAGTTAGGATGGTACAAAACCAAATGTTTCATAAACATGTAAAAAAACACGTTCCTCTCTGAGTGACTACCTCACTGCCTACCATTGTGAAGGCTTTTGTTTTGTGGCATAAGATGCCACTGGCTGGCAGAATTGAGATAGAGGGACACTCAGGAAAGCCACTCACCCTTACTAAAGTGCCTCAGGCTTGTGGAGGCTAGGGAATCAGCGTTCCTCCCTCTCTGTGAGTGAGCTATTACATTTTCTGATGAATAGAGATTATGGTTTCAAATCCCAGCCATTTATTTAGAGCTAAATCCAGACAAGAAAACTCCAAGCTAAATAGGTATTGTGGTATATAAATCTTCTCACTAGGGCATATGGGAAAGGAAAAAATGTCCTTCTATAACAAACAAGCCTTCTTTCACTTACCTATTCTTTTTTCTCTTCCCAGATTCCTCCAGGCAAAATAGAAGGTTTTTTTGCGTGTGTATGTGTGAGATCTTTCCCTTGCTGTATATTCCCAGATTCAAATTTGTCCAAACTGAACCTTAAGATGTCAAAACCTTCAGCACTTGCATGCAATCTAGTTAGTCCAACAGCTAGCAAGAGCTGCAGAGAAAGGATCCTACATCCACGTTAGTTTGTGTGCATGCAGGAAAAAGAGGGGAGATATTCCAGGCAGACAGACTTGTTGTCATTCAAAAAGAAAAAAAGGTTTCTTCTTAATCTGTGACCTAATGAAGTAAAATCCTCAGCCCCAAGATGGTGGCTGAGGATACTAGGACTGAGCAAAAGTGCTCTCATACTCTCTCATAGTCATTTGTTTGATCTGCCACTTTGGGCAGGAAATTACAAATGGCTGATTCAGTTTAAATATGGTTTTTAATCTTTGCAAACACATCTGAAAGGTGACCGTCTGTCCCTTTTCCCACATCCTCACCATGTGAACCCCAGATTCTTACAGTGTTTGATATTCACTGGGAAAACCAGAAATTTCAAGGTTCAAGGTCCAAATGTGACTCCAGTTTCTAGGCTGACAGGAGTTTGTCTTTCCAGAGAGAAAGATCATTTAAAAATCATCAGTGGGGACAGAATATAAGTGTTGTTACATGTGTCTGTTTACATACCAGAAAAGGTGGCGCTGAAGGACCTGACGGTATTCAAGATTTCTGTGTCTATATAATAGGCTTTCAGTAATGCTCACTTTTGGGAGATTCAGACTGCAAGTCAGTGCAATATCAACCATCACTTGTTACTGGAATTGCCCTTCAATATGTTATTGTTCCTGTGGCCCTTCTGAAAACATTTGCACAGCAACTGCTAGCACAGATAACTGAGAGGAAGGGTTACAATGAACAGCACTTGCATTACACATGCTCAGTCAAACATCAAGAGATCTGTCAAATAACTTTAAATTCACAAGCTTTATCCAAATGCACTTCCAAGAACTGCTCCACTCTCCAGCATGGAGCACAGTGCTGCGGCAGTCATTTGAAATTCTGCTAAATCACTCTGCAACTCCCTAACCAGTGCTAATAGCTTTTGGGCTGTCTGGCGACCTCACGCCAACAGGAAGCCTTGCAGGGGCTTCCAGGCCATTTACGTGTGCGAGTGATTGAGAGAGAGCACCACAGATTTAATTTAGTGCCCTCGGTGGCTTTCAGTAGAATATGTATTAATCCCTTGTGACTTCTGGTTTGGGGGGCGGGGGTTTGTCTGGATTGAGGGAAAATCAAATGAAACTCATAAAGTTGAAAGTTGCCTTGATTTCATTTGCCGACTTTAAGCAGCAAATTGTTTCTTACCCATTCTTGCATGGTAATTGGTAAATGTACTGAAATGGGTTATTTGAGTTTCGATGGACTCTCTGGGCAGTCGCACAGTAACCGGAGTTCAGAATGTGCCCTATAGGTACGATTGCTAATTGCATTGCTCCGATAATTTCTGTCTGGGAGAAAAGCGTTATATTTCAAAGCTGGCATCTCACAATGAGGAGGCAGAGCCATCTCTAGCTGCGTCTGGCACGGCACCCCAGAGCAGGAGAGAGGCTGTGGCACAGCCCTGAAAGCACAAGCCATTGGCCCAGCTGCAGGGAGAAGGAGCGGGAGTAAATTGTGTAAGATAAATGAGGCTCAGTAGGTCTGTGGGCGACATTACTCTGCAGATGAGAGTCACTTCATCTAACATTAAGCTTTGAATGCTACACTTTAATTTGGTTGAGTAGCAGCTCTCTGTTGCCTAGAGAGAGAGAGGCCCTCGGGGGGCAATTTATCCTGCCCAGTGCTAAAGGCTTTCATTTCCAGAGCACAAATTGTCTCTCTGTCTGTGGGTGGGATAACTCACCTTGTGTGGGTGCCTTTGAGAGCAGACTGAGCCTGGCTTAGACTTGCACACCGACCATCTAGGTGATTAAAGGCACAATCAGAGGTGTCCCACTGAGGGCTGCCTTTGATCCAGGCAGGGCACAATGGTCTTAGGAGGGAGTTTGGGTACAAGAATTTAAATCCAGAGTAGGGAGGAAGCTGTAGTTCTCTGTGTTCATGCAACTGAAAGCAGACCATGCCCATAATTCTCAGATCGCAACCAAAGGGACAGTTTAATGATGGTTTTTATCTCCGGATTTTTTACCTACAGAAAGCAAAGAAGAATTGTGTTAAACACAGAGAATGACCCGGAGTAAAAATAGTGCAAAGCATCTCAGGGACTGGTGGGGACTGGGAGTGCCCCATACCTGGAGCAGCACTACGGGTACCCACAGCCCACCGGTGCTGCGCTGCTGGCAGGGGGGCATCTGCTCCTTCATACTTCTAACCCAGGAAAACAGCCCAGTGTCTGGAGCAGCTCTGATGAAAAAAAAAAGGAAAAAGAGGGGAAAAAACAATCACCCGACCACAGCTGGTGCTTCTCTCTTCTCTCACATAGCTGCTGTTGCCATGGCAGCAGTCATCCCCAGCGGAGGATGTTCTGGAAGGTCTCTTCCTCCTCCTCCTCCTCCTCCTCCTCCTCCTCCTCCTCCTTCTCCTCCTCCTCCTCCTCCTCCTTCTCCTGTTTTTGCACTTTGCATGTACAGGAACATTTTGCAGGATGAGGGCATTTATTCTATGGCTCCCACCTTTCAGGTGTGGAGAACAAGTTTTCTATTCCTCTGGTGTGACAGTGCTGAAATCTGCCAGCCTTGGCCCATTTTTGTGTCTTCACTGGATGATGGGAATGAGTAAGGGATGTACATTTAGTTCGCACAGTTCTTCCTCATGACCACAGAGACTGTTTCCTGCTTGAATTGCTTCGCCATGTTACTGAATTCAGAAGCCCCAACAGCTCTCAAACTCTGGCACACACATAATGGAAATGTTTGCTGGGATATTGCTTGCAGAATTCAGAGTATATAGGATGATGGATCCTGTGGACCAGCCAATCCATCTCCTGTTCAGTGTCAACCAGGGCAGAACAAAGTATTTTCAAGCTATTCCTACAATTCACTTGTTTTTTCACTTATTCGCACTTTTTTTTTTTTTTTTTTTTTTTCTGGCTGGTTGGAGGCTTAGTCCAGACATAGGTACAAGTTAAAAGCAAAATTACAATTGTGGCTACTTGGGGCCATGCGGGGTTGTTGTGGCAGCAAATGTCCAAATCGTCTTCCTCCCATCTTCTGTGGGTGGTTCTCAAATGTAATGAATGATAAAAGAACAACCCAAAAGTCACGATGGCAGCTTTACAGCAACAGAAGATTTCTCTGTAAGACTACTTGTCCTCACTTTCAAGTGTGTTTGCTCTCTCTGATCCATGGAAATACTGAGCTTTGATTAAAAAGAGGAAATAGGGAAGTTGACACTATGAACTTTGACTTGTTTTAAAATGGAAAAAAAACTATTTTGAAGAATATTTTGCTGCTTGAATGCTGACTAAAACTAGACTGACCTTTCTCTGGGAAATTCAAACAAACAAAAAATAATAATAAAATAAAAGGGAAGAAACAAAAAATAAAACAGCAAACTTCAGAAATTCCCTTCAGAAGGGATTTTTTTTTAAAGGTAACAATTATAAAACTATCAAAAATGTCTCTCTTCAAGGCTTTCAGGAGGAAGAATTGCTGGAGAAGTACAGACTCCGATACCTACGAGTCACTTCTCCTCTTCCTACTGTGGGACCCCATCCTGCCCTTGAACCCTGGCAGCCTGTGGCCATGAGTTTTTTTTTGCTCACATTCCAAGTCTGGGAAAACTGAAGCTTTTTCAGCCCACAGTTTTAATGACTGCTCAGCTTATCAGAGAGAATGGAGAGGGTGACCTGGCAGGAAAGCAGCTGGTGCCCTGCTGGATCCCCTGCAAGGTGAGTGAAAATCACCATCCGTTTTGCTGAACAGGCCGTTTTCAATGAAAAATTGTTATGTTGGATTTTTATTTTTATTTTTTTTTATTTTTTTCCCTGTGGGATTTTAGTGCTGGTTTTCCATGTTCCTCTGTTCCTCCCCTCCCTGCTGGCTGGCATCCTGCACAGCCTGAGAGTCCCATGGACAGCAAGGTCTCCTGCCTGGTGGACCCAGGTGGGACTGGGAGCCTGGGGTTGTGAAGCGCTCATCCTGCAGTGTTTGGGAGTCACTGCACCAGCAATTCCAGGCAAAATAATTTTTTATGGTAATGGACAGGGAGATTGCTCAAATGTTCTGTTTTTTGAATAGTGAAAACTTTTCAGTTCTGGAGTAATTTTGGAGGGAGTAAAATCCACCTTTTTCTCAAGGAAAGGAGATATATTTAATGAATAATTTAATAGAACTGAGAATTGGATGGCCAAAAAAAAAGGAAAACCAAAAGAGTTTGGATTAAAATTGTGTTCAAAAGATCATGTGGAGGAGGAGGAGTGGATACATCTTTTACAAAACAGACAATGAATCTTTAAAGCAAACCTTTGTTTTTGCTGCAGCCAAGGTTGTATCTCAATAATATTGCCTCACATTGAGGCTTAATAGGATTTAGATGTTATCTATACTGGGATTTCTGCTGTCAGTTTTAAGCTGCAGTAAACCATATTTGTGCAAGCCTTATTTAGCATTAACACTTTTTTTTTTTCCTTTAATTTATACTAGGTACTCTATTAGTGCTGCTACACTAAAAAACAAACAAACAAACAAACAAAAACCCTTTGTAAGTAAGAAGTCATTTGAATAGGAATCCCAGAGATACTCAGAGATAGCTTTAGCTGGAAACATTTATTGCTGCTGTTGACTGTGTCATCTTTAAAAGGAATGAGAGACTGCACGATGAAATGCTTGGGATCACTTAGTGCTGTGCCACAATTCTCAAAATAGGATTTGAACCCTGCTGCTGTCCAGAAATCCTCCTGGCAGTTCCAGTGTGTGGCGTTCTGCATATCGCTCTGGGTGCTGTTAGGGGGAGTTTTACCCCCAAAATGGAAAGCACAGTAGGGGCCCAAATGGCACCAGCATATCCCCTGCTTCAGTCATGCAGGGGCAATTGGTTGACCCTAAAAGGAATTATTCTGAATGTTTCTAATGTGCTTCATGTTCTGTGAATGGGTGGTGTTGCAAAGTACAATTAAAGCTAAAAAGACTCATGGTGCTAAAACACATTACCTCTCACAAAGGCACAACACCAACATTATTGTGGCACACTTGAGAAAAATCAACAGTATTATTAAAAACATGCTGATCATAGGAACTGCTAACTTATGTGATAGGCTAGGTGTATATTAAATTAATTGATTGTACAAATTAGCCATTTTATGAATAATATTAAAAGGAGTATGAGACTAAGCGAATTAAAAAATGCTCCATTTCTAGTGATATTTATAATTCTGAAGCAGAAGGGCTGGTGACATCATTATTGTTGGAACCCTTCCTGCAGTAGTTCTGCTTTGGAGGGGTAGCAGTCTAGCATATTGTAGATAGTTAAGGAATTTCCTGCTCCTTTATCAGCCATCTTGAAGTGCAAATTTAGATCTGTCTAGGGAAAAAGACTGGAATAGGTCAGATCAGCTGGGAATCGATAAAAAGGGAAAGACTTCTAGTAGCCTAGCAAAAAGGAAAATCGTCACCTTGAGGAAAAGGAACCTAATCATAAAGTCTCAGCTAAGGCAGGAATGCTCATGCACAAATGTGGAAGCAGAGGAGGTTTCAGAAGAATTACCCAAGGGTGAAGGAAATAAGCATATGAGTTATTAACATTAAATATTCTCTTCTGGATCAGACATTCAAGTAGCTACATTTTAAAATAATGATTGAAAAAATATGGCTCATAAAAATTAGTGAAGTTGCTTGTGAACAATGTTGAGATCCATCTGATTTATATTGTTTGCTTAATTTTGTTGTATTAATTAGTTGGTAATAGTCTGCTAAAGCAAATAACAAGACACTTGCTGGGAATAAAGCATATTTTCAACCTGTAAGCTGTTAGACATCATTTAGTCACTAAGATCAAGTCAATCTAGGCAGGAGTATTTAACATTTGGGTGTTTGAGACCAAAGCCTACACTGAGGGTAATAGCATTACTCTGCATAAAAAGTAATTCTGTTGCAGGAATCTACTCAGATAGATCAAAAGGAGGTGAGGGAGGCTCCCTGCTACCAAAACCTTGCCACATAAACCCACTACAGGAGATCAGGCAGTGAAGGGAAAAATAGGAGTTAGTACAAATGCTTAATTTCTCACCTGAAACGTCTCACTCTGATGATGCTGAACAACACTGGACATGGCAAAAGTTCTGTTCTGAGCCCCTGAACTGTGATTTAGGTTTTAGACATTACCATTAATTATTGAAACTCAGAAGGCTGCAAAAACATCTTGATTCATTGGCAAACTGACAAACATATGGTGTGTTTTGCAAACCTCTAGGTTTCTGTTCAGAGGAGGAGAACATTAATTGCATACAAATCCTACCGGGAGTTCTGAAACCAGCCATCATTAACATTGTTAGACATCGTCTCTGGGAAGTTCAGTGCATTTTAAAATCTGAGTGAAAAATTAACAGCTTTTGTAAAACTTTTGAGAAGGAAAGTGCTGAAGTGTAATAAACTCAAAAGAAGAGCATCAAAGTATCGGAAGCTCTTCTGTATCTGGTGTTGGTGCATCAAACAGCTTTGATTGTTGATTGATAGCCTGGTTGGCAGGTTAGTATTTGTTAGCACTGGGAAACTCGAATCAGAGTCTGTTGTTGCATGTTGCTCATGACCTCCAACCAACTCTACTTAGGCCATTTGATTGCCACATTGACATCTGAAATCCTATGAATGTCAAGACTTGATAACTAGATTCACCTAGCACAGAGCTTAATTGACATTGGCAGTGGGCCTTAGATAAAGGAGGTTGTGCTGTCATTATGGACACAACCCAGAAAGTCCCACCAGCAAATGCTGCAATGCATCATGTAAAAAATTAAGCACCCTCTTTTTCATCTAGGTTGTAGCATGGCTGATATATCTAGCTCTTCTCCCTACACTGTTAAAAACCATGTATCACATTTATGTCACGCAAGTGCAGCAGTGCTCTGGGATCTACAGTTGTTGCTATGGTCAGCACAGTGTTTGCCTAAACCAGAGATACATGAAGGATCACCTTGTTTAATGACCACTTTTTGACCAAAGTAGTGGCTCTTCTACTTGTCCTCTTCAGATTTTCTGCTTGCTGTCTCCCATGTCTTGAAAGCAACATCTCATTCCCTGCAGACCTGATGAAGAAGCATGCTGTCTTTATGACTGTGGATGGGTACACAGATATTGCAGTACAGATAAACAGGAGGGACAAGTTCATATGGGCTGATGCGTTTTGAGCAAGGGCTGCAGGATCCTCATGCCTGGTGACTTACCTTGCACTTGTATTAAAGAGGCTGGTAGAGCACTCAACACAGACCAAAACTTGAAGGAAGGTTATTCTGTTGTGGTGTGAATTCAAAACCTGGAGTGACAGGACATGTGAGTACCCCATCTCAAAGCAAGGTCCAGCTGAGATGCCCATGAGTTTGTCCTGTAGCCCCAGGGTGCAGAGCAGAGACTAGATCTGCAAATGAAGTCTCTAGGACACAGCACAGAAAAATCCCAGGCCATCTTGTGACACAGGAATGGAGAAGGACTCATGCCCTTCACCAGGTCATTCCCCCACATCAATGCTTGTTATTCCTTTCCCACTTTTAAATACCTTCAGTGATTCCTCTCTTTCAGAAGGGTTAAATTCCACATTGTTTAGCAACTTGCATACAGCCCTAACAATTTCCTTGCCAAGGGCTATCACTGCTCTATTCAAGCCTCATATTTCAGTGCCAGTGGTCAAACTCCAGAAGCAAAGCAAATCTCATTGTACTTATGTGTGCACCCTCGAGAGCACTCTTTTGCAGCAGTCTTTGAAGCCGAGACTGCTGGGTGGATTTTCTTGCTTTCATCTTCCATCTCACATTCTTCATGTGTGTAAAATAGTTTAAAACTGAGCCCCAGTGTGCTTATAAAATGCCAGGTCATTGACAATTGTAGCGCTCATTTGCTGTGGTCAATTTAGTACTAATAAGCTGAAACTGTTCTGCAGGGATTCTTCTACATGGAACATAAACTCCTTTTCCCTCACTTAAGAACACTTTCCTATAAAATGATTGCAACCTAATAGTTTTCCTCCCCATTTTAGTAACCAGTCTCAGTCTCTATTAGTGCTATTTCCCCCAGCAGCTTTCCCTATAAGCTCTATTTCAAGGCACCGAATCAATGATTACACGGTGTGCAGTCCATTGAACTGTCCATCCTGGGAACCCAGCATGTAATACAATCTCTAATATCCTAGTGCCATAGTAAAAGTAGAATTTACTGCAAAAGTCTAAATTCAATGTTCAGACTCATTTTTTTTCCCTTTTCTTTCATTTCATCCAGATATTTTAAAACAGGTGGGACATCTTCTCAGGTGTCTCTCAGAAACACTGAGTCTGCACGTGGGCTTCCTGACCCTGTGCAAATGCAGTAGCAGCAGCAAAAAGGAGGTTTCACACCCTCTTCAAGCCATTACTCACTCAGCTCTGAGGACTGCGATTTGCATATATTTATCAACACTGGTCACTTCATCTCTTTCCATTTTTCCTTGTCCTGTCCCCATAACCAGTCGATTTTCTGAATTCATTTCTTGTTGTCTTTTCTGGCTCTTTTCTCCTTTTGCCATTCTAGTGTTTTCTGATTCTTCATATTTCAGTAAGTTACTCTTCCCTACACTGTACACTGAATCTCTTACGAGGATATTCTCTGTGCTTATTCCTATACTGACTTGGGGTTCTGTTGAAATCTGTAATTAAATATTTAAACAGTATTGTAAACAAACCCCAGACAAGCAGAAATAAATGCAATTAATTCCCTATCTCAATCCGGTACGCTGTTTGTACAAGGCGTTACTTTCTTCTCTGAGCAAGATGCCTGGCTGTGCAACTTCATATACTGTACTGTCAGTACTATATGTATTTTCACCAACTGCTGGCCAGATTTCCTTAGTCATATATCGTGCATATATTCTGCACATGTGAAGTCACAGCTCAGTGGGGCTAGAACCTCTGCTTTAGTGGCATTATTATCAATAATTCAGTGAAAAGCCTTCCCGCAATGAAGTTACCTTGTCTGATCTCTCTTTTACAGCATAAGTGGAGTCTCTTGTCTACTTATACTCCATGAAGAGAACTATATCATTCCCTGATAAAATGACTCTTGTAGTTGTATCCCCAATAAATTGCCTGTGTGACATCATTAACTTCCCGCATATTCTGTGTGGTCATAAATAACCAGCACTTCCACATGAAAAATGGAGGAAGCACCATCTTTCTGACAGGCTATGCATTGTTATGAATTAAAACAGAACAAAACAAAACAGGACTTATTAATTTTATATTAATTAAACTAGTATTTTAACAATAACATTTTTGTCCCTATGTTTTCCTCGGCAGTAATCAGATTCCTTCATTGTGATAAACTGCCCGGCCTTCGGCCTCATAGCTTATCCACTTGGGAATTGAATTATTGCTTCATAAAACAGAGGGCTGATTATATAATCACTTAATTAAATGTTGTACTCAGTCATTGCTGAGCTATTCCTGAAATGCATTTGGCATCTGTACTCACTAGGCAAATTTAAACATTGGAAGAATTATTTTTTTCAGATGTACGTCTTAAGGGTTATTATTTCCAGTGTTCCTTTGTCTGTGTGGTCTGGTTATTTTCCATGTGTCAAGCTCACTCCTAATCACAAAGGAGATGAAATGCTCTTTGTGTTCCTATCTGACTTGCAGATTGCAGTCAGATTCTTGCTGTTATCATTTTGGAAGCATTTTTCTTGCTTCTGTCTGCAACAGCATTCAGAGGGAAAGAGCCCTCAGTAACCTATTGAGCAACTCTGTTCTGAGCAGGTACCTGGGATCTTACCAGAGACCACTGAAATTGCCATCAGGAATGCATCAGACCCTGGGAAGGAAAAATACAGAATTTTCCACAGCCCCAGGTGAATTCCCTCTTGCAGACAAGCACCAGAGACATGCTGGAGGCTGTGCAAGGCACCAGGCTGTGCCTGAGACAAACCCTTTGGTTTTGCTGAGCCCAGGCAGTGCCCAGACATGGCTCTTTATGTGACTTTTCAGTTCCCTTGGCAGCAACAAATACCAATGCCAGCATGTGTTTGTAAGGTATGGTCCAGCTAGTGTAGATCTCAGGACCACAGAGGTCACAGAGGACCCTGAGATGTCCCGCAGCCTTGCCCAGAGCTTTGCCCTGGAAGGCTATATGGGTTTCACCTATGGGAACTCACTGCCAGGGAGGGCAAGTAAAGTGCTGGCCATGGGATCATGCTTCTAAATTATATGAACATGTACAGACCAGACAAGCTCAATTGTGAGGAAAAAGAAATGAACATACTTGCATAAAAACTTTTAATTTTCCTACTTCATTTGGCAGTTTCTTCAGGTAGTAGTTACAGTGAAGCAAAGCTGCTTCAATATCTTCATCTTGTCTGTTCCTGTCTCCACCACACTCAAGAGTTGCCCCTTACTTTTGACCATGGTTTGGTCACAGGGTAATGTGGCCACATGCCCTGCCCATATAGTACGGATGCATAACTCCACCAGAGCAGGACAGTGGACAAGGAGAGCCACTGACAATCAATGCTTCTTGCAGGGAAGTCCCATAGTCCTGCCAGGGATGGTTCAGTTCATTTTCCTTAAGATCTATCCCTGAACCCAGCTGTCAGTTCATTTTCTCCTACCAGGGGAGAGATGTTCGTCTACATTTGCAAGGATTTTCTTTCTGTCCTTTTCCAGTTTGGTCTTTGCCTTGTGATCCAGCCTATGATTTGAGCTGCACAAACTAGAAAACCTTACCTCTTTTCATCATCAAAGTCCCACATTAGTGTACATAACTTCAGGGTCTCAGTCTCCTGCTGGCTTTAATAGGACTCTGTTAATATCTACGGGAGCAAGATCAGATCAGTGCAAGGAACTAGGGCAGAAAGCAGAGGCTGACTTCAACATCAGTTATTTTGCTGGCAGAAAGAGAACACAAGAATATTTGCTCTTTCTGTTCCCATTGCTCTTAGGAACAGGGAGACCTAGGACAGAAAGGCATTAAATTCATTTATTCAGAAATGAAACCTTCCTTTTACTTGTTCATTTTCCTTAACAATAGGCAGGTACAGACACTGAAACTGCACGATCTCATTCCTGAATTAGAATCAGTATTCCTCTCTGTTTCTTAATTTAAGGATTTTTTTTTTTTCCTGAATTGCAAGACTTTGTGGCTGAGTGGATGAACTCTCTTTTCATTAAGCAGAATCAGTCATGTTTTGGCTCAGCATTGTATATTTTCAAATATCTTTTCCCCTTGATCTTGTTTAATTATTTCCACAGGATTAACTACTTTCTAATGTGTGTCACTTTCCTCTGCAGGAAGCTCTGTGCCGGGTAGTATGTCTTCTCTTATTATGCATTTGCTTGGAATATAAATTGCTTTTCAATCAGATCTTTGCATTTCTAACAACATCTTCTGTATTGCAGCAGGTGCTTTCCCTAGCGGTTACTTATATGGACTCTAATGGCATGTCATCTGTCTATGCAGCCACTTCTCTGCCAAATATGTAATAGAGGAATTTTCTACTCACAGAAGCTTCCGGCAAATTTGGTTCTTTAAAGGCTGAGTTTTTCATGTATTTCTACATAGCTCATTTCACTGGGCTTAAATAAACTAAATTAGGATGGTTTAAAAACGCCTGGAAGCCTGATCTCATATCAAACCGCATCCCTTCCTTTTCTTCAACTCGGCTTCTTTAGAAGGTCAAGAACTACATTTTTCTCTCTCATCTTTAAAACTCTGATAGGTTAAGATGCAGGAGATTAAACCAAAATAACTACCTTTTCACACAGAAAATAGTTAAACTGCAGAACTCTTAACTGTGGGCTATGGAGGACAGGAGTGTGGACAGGTTGAAAACAAAAGTAAACAGATGTCTGAAGAACAGATCCAGTCGTGGCTTTTAAATACAGTAGGTATAGTCTCTGGTTCAGTGAGAACCCAGTGTCCTGCTGGCTGATAGCAGGGGACAAGGAACTGCTCTGACCCTGCCTTGGGGCCTGGGCCCTGCAGGCCTCTGTGGCCTGCTCTTCAGATCAGGATCCTGGGCTGCGTGGTCCTTGAGGATGCTGATTCAATATAGCCTAGGCTACCAGCCCGAGAAAACTAATGACTGGAAAAAAATACGTGGGGAAACCGCATGAGCAAACAGTGGCACATACAGCAGGTGCAGCCTGGACACCAGGTTTCTGTTCTGCCAAAGAAAAGCTGCAGCCTCAGTGGAGAAAATGTGGCTGTTGAGTGTAAGCAGAGCTCTGCTCTCCTCCAAACAAAACCAGGTGCAGTACTGAGGGCACTGCTGTACAAGACGAGTGAGTGATGTGTCTGCTGTTGGACTACTTCTGTCATTGACTTGACTTTCCTTGATTTGGGGACATAAACTTACTGGTCCTTCAGTTAATCAAGGCGGGCCAATCATTATGACAGCACTGAGGTCATGGACTCTGTGATGGTTTATTTGTATGATCAGATGCAATGGGATAACTGCACGCTATGTGCAGGGTAAAATCCATTTCCTCACCAGCAAACAAGGGTCCACAGTTCCTTGAAACTCCAAAGTGATCCTGTTAAGAACATTGCCTTTTGTAGATTTTTGCTAAATTAGATTATTTTTCTCAATTGGAACTGCTTCTGATCCTGAAGCGTGCCTGAAAAGACAACAGCAAAAAAGATAGCAGAAGATTCTAGAGAGGGTAAGAGTAAGGCTGAGGGAGGAATAGAAATAATAAAATAATGGAGCTGCAAGTGCCTGTATGCTTCTTGTAGCATCTCCTGTGCAAGAAACAGAGTGAAAGAGGCTGTTTGTTTGTGGCATACGATGACAGCAATGATTATAGCCTTCTTTTCACTCCAGTGCGTATCTGCTATGTCCAGTAAAATGCTTCTAAAATAGACTTGGGATTTTAGACAGGATTTTAGCTGCCACAGATAAATTAGTGAATGGAAAGAAAAAGCATTGTTTCTCTGTAGCATTAGATATGGTATTTTTAAGCCAAATGTATTAGAGGAACAAATAATTGCTATTCACATTGGGATTTAACTAAAGCTAGTTGCGGAGAAAACAAAGTTCTCAGCCCATGTGGAGCACCAGCAGCTCTCTCCCTATGTAGACCCCAGAAGACTGAGTCTGCTCATACCCATGGTAGTCTCTAGGCTCTGACCTTTAGCTTTTGCCCAAGGCAATCTAAAAAGCGAGGACAACATTCATCCAGGCGGTGCTCTAACCTTCCCCACCACTTCCTATATGAGCAGAGAGCAATGAAGATCATCCACTGCACATACTGACCAAAAGGCAGGCAGGACTGAGATAAGCCACCTGCATGCCTGAGGGAAAGGGCATAATAAATAAAGCCTTTGAGGACATAATATAAGCCCCAACTACTGAAACATGGGAATTACTGGGAAAAAAAAAAAAAAAACATTCTGTGGGCAAGGTTTGGGTTTGATTATACTTTACTGCTGCCAGGCTGATTTCTGCTGGGTTGAATTTCCTACTGCTTGAAATTTATGCTTACATACTGCATTTTTACTTGGCTCTAAGGTATAAGGAACTAGGCCTGAGGCTCTTAACAATAAAAATGAGAGAGAGATATAAAGACATTGGCTTTATTTATTCTTTCACCAAACTTAGACTTTTCTGCTCTGGATCTGCTTTTTTTCATACTCATGTATTTCATAAATAACTCCACTTTGTCTTAATGGAATTAAATAAATACAATATGTCTCAGAAAAATCATTTAGAATAACTCTTTTCTTCTACTTCACTGTTATCTCTTGGGACAGTGACTTCTAAAGATTTTAATGGGCTGTAACACAACACAGTATGACGGGACACTTGTAAAACAAAGGTTCTTCTTAGTTAAAGACAGAAGTTCTTGCACCTAAGGACCAGATGGATGTTACCACTTACCTGCAGCTTTATTTTATAATGCCTGTTATTTCAAATATGTGGTTTTAAAAGAAAAAAGAAAAAAAAAAAACACACAAGCAAACAAACAAACAACAACAACAACAAACAGAAAATAGAAGAGAAAAGAAAATAGAAGAGAAAAAAAAAAAAAGAAGAAAAAAAGAAGAGGAAAGGAAAGGGGAAAAGAGAAAAGAGAAGAAAAAAGAGAAAGAAAAGAAATGTATAAATCCAGTGTAAAGGAGGAAAAAGGCAATTCTAAAAAAGCCCAGGTGATGGAGCTACTTCATTGTCAGTGAGCACAGAGCTGTCGAGGATCTTTGCAGAAAAGAATCGTCAGCAGCAGAAGTCCCCAAATACCTCTGCCAGCACATCCTATAGTTCCTTTTTCCTGACTAAAGAGCACAAATCAGTGTGCACAACTTTCTGCATGTCTTTTCCAAGCAAAAGTTCGACACTTTGGTGTTATGTTCTCTCTCTCCCTTCCAGAAAAAAAATCTAGTTACCTCTGCTTTTACCTATAGCTCCCTAATGAACTATGTGCAGTATACCATCATAAGCGTTTTGTTACACATGCTGTAATGCTGACTTCAGAATTGCATCAGAAATTTTCCCAGCAGCCACTTTTAATATTTTTGTTGCAAAGAGGAAGCTATACTTTTGCTTTTCTTTTTAATATACAAAAGCACTAAGATGCGTGAAAATGTTTGTTTTGAATTATGCTCTAAAAGACTTTGTATTAGGATGCTAAGATAAATCTTTCCTCAAAATAATCTTATTTCTGCAATGCTAGGAAGCAATGATCAGAAACTGTGGTTGGCTACTCTCACTGCAAATTTCCTCAGTTTTAGACTTTCAAAAAGCCCACCTACCTGTCTCTGCTTATAAACGTAGCTACCATGAGCTGCAGGCTCTGTTCCCATCATGAGTTAACTGCAGACATCCCTGGTGAACCAAAGACAGATTAAATCCTTAGCACTCCCCTTAGAAAACACTGCTGAGCAGTTAGTGAATTTCTAAATATTTTGTGTTTGCTGTGGACCAGGAGAAACCAGGTCTTGGAATCTTCTACTGAAGCACAACAGACACCCAGCCCTGCTCTCTGCCTGGACTTTTGCCCCAGTTTGTTGCAGCAGGTGCATTATTTCAGGAATCATTTTGTTGATCAGCCTCACCTAGCATTCACCTGCAGCCTGAGCAAATGCACATAATGCTCCAGCAAGCTCCTCCCTGAAGGCTCCAGTGAGGGCTAGCACTGACTTCCTTTTGAGAAACCCAAAATGGGTCTCACACACTGAACTTTACAAGGCTGGATTCAGTGGTGCCTGTGTTCAAACCATCCTATCTTTTGTTCTGTGTTCATGAACAAGAAGGACTGCATGAAATACGGGTAGAGACAGCCTCATTTGTGGAGAGGTTACCACTCGGGGACTGAAGAGTCCTGTGGTTTATCTGCCACTCCTCCTCTGCCTGACAGCACACCTTGGCCAGGTCACTTCGTTGTGCAGCACCTTTAATCCCCCTCATGTTTCATACCAAGGTCGGGTAGAGCAGCTGATGGCCTTTTGCTCTGAGGGCTTATTCTCATACCGTGTGCTACTAAAATATCTGACAGATCTGCACACCACTGTCAGGGGAACATCCGACTACTATTGTTATGAGCACATATTTATATATATTTATTATGTTTGCATTTAATATTAGTTCAATTTCCATTATATTGCTTTTCAAAGAAAATTGAAATACATTTGAAATTAATACCGTTAGTACCAGAGGCTAACAACACGGTGTTGCATACGGATGTAGTTATGAAATTTCCTTAGTTCATATAAGGTGAAGGTTAATTTTAGACTGCAGTAAGAGCATTGGAGCCATTAAAATAGTATGGAAGAATGCTACCAGATGAGAAATTGTTTGAAATAAATTAAAACCATGATTTCAGTCATGTTTTTCTGGAGTACTTTGATACTAGACAATTTTTCTTGCCTGTAGTCCTGTCAGAGATTTTCATAGCAATCATGCTCATTTCCAAGGCAATCATTCTTTCTTATATTATTAATAAGGACTGTTTCTCAAGGTATGTGAATATACTGTACATAAGTAAAATAAATCTGATCCTCTAAAAACCCCTTCAATTTTGTTTTTCTCTTGTATTGGTATAACTACTGATAATCCATGATATTATAATGGTGGTACAAACACAACATGCTGTATTATTTTGACACTTCTTGATGTGTTTCTTCATTCCCCTCTGAGGTTTATTATGTCACTGTCAAAATAGCTACTGGTATGAAATTTTATGACTTGTGTGGCAAAGGATGTGGTGCCACAGAGATGAACAAAGAATGGGTCAGCTCAAAGATAATCCATCTTCCCTGCTCTGGTCTGCACCCCCCCTTCCTCCTCTCCTTGGCAAACTCTGAGGCTGTGCCGCAGAGCAGAGCATTGCTGCAGGAATTGGGGTTGCATTAATGCTGTGCTAGATGCCTTCATTCACTGTTCATCCTTGTGAGGATACTCCCGATGCAGCTGTGATTCTCTGATCTAATTTAGCAGGGTCAGTGTATAAGAAATTGTGAAAAATAAAGGTAGCTTATATTTTGTGTTCTAACTTTTGTTTGTTTGTTTGTTTTTGAAAATGAGAGAGAGTTCCCTCTGATTTAAAAAGGATTGGTGGATGTTCAGTGCTTTTTAAACCAAACTGTGGGGTCATCTGCCTGTATTTCCTAGTTACTGAGAGAATAAAAAAGGCTATTTTTATCACCTCTATAGAAGTAAAAGTCATCCCATATTTTCCTGCAATATTTAGCATTTTTGTTAAACAGTAGCCATGGCACAACCTTGTCTCGGGGCAGTTTTTTTTTCTAGCACAGAGCCCAGGCATTTTGCCTGAAGAAGGTAGGCTTCCATCTCCCAAAGTCTTCCCTTGCCTTCCTAGAGCTGCAGCAGGACATAGCCTCCTAAAAGAGGCTGTGCCTTTCCTTAGGCTTCCTCCTAGGACAGAGGTCAGGGGGACAGCCATCTTTTTTGGCTGCTTTAACCTCTGACAGAGGGTAGGGCATGTTTTGTAAGGTAAGAAAAGTGAAAGGTGAAGATGTAGTTGAGAGGCAAGACACCAAACACAGGCCTGTGTCATGAGTTATACAGCAGAATACTTTGTATACTTTTTTTTTTTTTTTAATGTGCTTGTGTTCTTGAGTTACAGGTATTTAAAATAAAGATGTATAGAAAAAATTTGTTAAGTGTTGGCCCAGGACATTGGTGCAAAGACTCAGCTGGTAAGAAGTACTTCTAATGAGTCAGCAAAAAGCACCCCTGTCCTGCAAGACTTCCCTGCCTTGCCTCTCACCCATTTGCATGTATCAACAAATAACCTGTGTGTGAAAGCAAACCGAGTATATCCAGGGGATAATGATAGTCACATTAACCATCACCAGTGAGCGCCTGCATTTGTGAGCAGCTAACTGAAACCTGCCCTTTAACGCTCGCTTACTCGCCAGGACTGCAGCGTTTCACGTCCTACACAAGACAGCTCAGCAAAGCAGGAAGGACTCGGCTCTCTTCCACTTTCCAGCCCATGACAGACTTTGACCATAGAATTAACTAGTTCATTTTCACTATTTTCTCCTCACTCCACTCTGCCAAAATGCAATTAGACAAAGACACTGCATGCAGAGGCTGTTCCCTGCCAGAGGGCACTTTTGAGGAGACAACGTATATTGAGGTTGTTTCAGGAGTTAAGACTCAAACGGTGATTTAAGGGGGAAATGTTGCATTAAGAAATGCTCCATGTTGCTTTACATTTGTCATTTGCATGTGCTCAGCTATTCCTCGGGTGGCTTGAGTTTCAGCAGTTATTACCTGCATTATTTTATCCAGTTAAATTTGTCTGTGGAGGAGAAAAGTGAGGATTTTGGTGATGCAGTGGCTCTGGGGTTGGTGTCCATGTTAAGAGCAGTGAGAGCAGTGCAGGCAGCAGCAGCTGCAGCATGAGTGCTGGTGCAGGCAATGGGGAACTGGTTGCTCCTGTCCTCAGGGTAACCTTCCCAGTGACAGATGGAAAACAAAGAGCTGTCACCGGGTGGACAGGATGTGGCTAACTCTAAACGGCGTTACAGAATTTCTGTGGTTTTCAGTAACTGTACCTTCAATATGTTACTGAGTCCTGAGTAAAACGTCAGGAAGATTGAAGACTAGGTTGCATCTCAAAAGATGCTGAGAATTTGCTGAGTGCATGAAACTCTCACTGATTTTATTTCTGTAGAGGGCCAAAGAAGTCCTCACAGATTCAAATTCTTACAATATCTGGTAAGTTGAAAATCATGGTGGGCAAACGGCAAACAAACAAAATCACACATCGGAACTAGCTGTTCAATTCCTCACATATGTTACTGATTCCATATGCAAAAAAAAAAAAAAAAAAAAAAAAAAAAAAAAAAAAAGGAGGGAAAAATCAAACGTGCAGCCAGATCTCAAGGACAGCAGGAATCGGATCAGCAGTGGCAGTGAAGACCAGCTCCTGTAAAACCAGATCTTGCCCTGGGCTGGCAGGGAGCTCATTGCTATTGTCTAATATTGGATCCTCTTAAATAATCACATTCATTTTGGCTTGTACTGCAGGGAAGAAGTATGCTAACAGAAATCCAAAACTTCTGAGTAGAACAAAGATGAAGTAAGAGTTAAAGGATAAACATGAGAATTATGTTGTTTGGTGGATGGTTGAGAAAGAAAAAAAGCAGAAGTATACAGGGGAGGTTGGTTCAAGGACCACTGTGTTCTCCTCTTTCTACTGCAGGTTTTTAGTTTAGGATTTCTACGCATTGCTGTAAACACATAATTTATGTGTTCCTATAGCAAAGAAACAGAGACATATTCAATTATATTAGAATATGAAAATTTAAAAATGCAAATCCCATTTGCACTTATACCAGGGAAAATCTGAGCTAATACTCTAGAAGTGTGAAAGGAAATTCAATCCTGCTATATTTAATTTATGAGACATTCTAATATCATGTGACCTGGTACAAAGATAATAAAAAGAAAATTAACACTAAATACTTATGCAAACACTAAAAGAGTATATGCAGTTACTTCATCCAATCTGTACGTTTATGATGAATGGAAAATCTTCAATATCTGTGTTCAGAGCAATTGCTAGCTGCCTCCATGCAGGCAGAGAATACTTTATTGCCAATTGTTCTCTTAAAATCTTCTAAGAATTGTGAAGAATTTTAAAATAAGAAAACTGTGCTCCAACAAAGTGTATCTTAGTGGTCTACAGGCATCTGCCTATAAAAGCTGTGGAACTTAATTGACAATAACAGTCTCTCTATAGCTTTTCTGGATCTAGAATGGTGTAGTCAGATTGTAATTTACAATCAGATTTCATTCAGCTGTTCAAAAGCCTTTAGGTCAAAGATTTATTAAATTCCAGAGGATTAAGTTTTAAGAGAAAATGAAATTGTATAATATACAGTACTCCTAGTACTCCTGTTTATTGGAATCACCTTTCCATTACTGGTGACATCTTCAGTCCCGACTCTTGGACCTATTTAGCACTTAACTTTCACCCATCTCAAACTGTGTTCCTAACATGCCAATTTTAAGAGTATCTGCACATATGCATTAGATAGACTGAATTTCTTTTCTTTAGCCCCCAATCTGAGATATATTCAAGAAAGCAGAGGGATGTCCATTGACTTTATGGTGAACTAAATCAGTTGCAAATCATGATAAAGCTTGTGCAAGTGGAAAATGGTTTTTCAACCTTAGATGTATCAAAGCACTCAGACATACAGCGACTATGCGAATGCCTGAGTCCTTTTATGAATAGTTGTTTTAGTCCAGGTCCACAAAATAAATAGGCCTCCAACGCATGTTGGCTTGAAACTCCATATGCCTGGAAAATTAATGGAGTTGTGTGGGATACAGTTTAGTTTCTGCCCTAATACTGGGACAGTCTAATGGTTGTAGCACAGGACTTCCCAGAAATTATTACAACTGAACTGCTTCATGGCTTTAAGCAGAATGAGAATTGTGTAAATTAGAAATGAAAGTAGATGAAAAGTGTGACTTTGGTTCCCTCCACCCCACTCCAACCACATCTCTGAATAACCATTTTCCCCTAACAGTGCTTCTGATTTGAAGTGGATCTGTAAAGACAGGACAAAGGTTTTGATTAATATTTCTTCCATTGTGAGCAGAGGTCTCTAAGCAGTGACTTTCCATCAGTAATTGCATGGGCAGAGTCAACAGCGGATCAGAGTGGGAGGTGTGGCTGCAATTGGATTCTTCACCATTCTCCTGTGGCCATATTCTGCTCTCAGTCCCCTCAGTAAAGATCTACAGAACTTATTTAGAAACTAAGGCAATATCTATGATTCTCATCTCCAAATCAGAACAGGTTAAGGTCCATGCACAGTCTGTTACCCATATTCTTCTCTGCACTGCACAAAGAGAGGCACTCCATTCTGTCCTGGATGCAAGTCCTTCACCAGTTTGTCTCCAAAGATATTGATGAGGGCAAAAACAGGCTGTGTGTTTGGTCACAGTCTTGACATTGCTTCAGGGTTGCACAAGGTGAAAGGACCCATTCTGTTCAGCAGCAGAGCATTACTACCCAGCTAGCCAGAGGAAAGCCTCACTGTCCTAAAACTGGGAAGTGGCTCCCCATCCACCTGTTGGTTCAGGTAGCAGAGAAATGTTAGCACGGAAGGCTGGCTTCTGCTTTGGCAGTGTCATTCCGCCTAAAAACCCTAGGCTCTCATCTCCACTATGCAAGCCGAGGTTTCTTCTTCAGTGAAGAGTCAGGGGACCAGATCTGACACCTCTGTCCCTCAGGCTAAAGCAAAACACACATTCCTGTGAGAACTGAGTACTAAATCTGTTTTCTACCAGCCCGTTTTCCCTGGCCAGGCAGTCTCGGCCCAGGATGGTTGGGGCTGTTTCTATCACGTAACAGATCCATACCTTCTTTTTGACTTTGCTCTGTGCCCATCCTGTTTATCTCTTCTGAACTGCATATTGTTTCCAGTTTAACAGCTCCTGCCAGCTGTTTTCTTTTGGTACCTTTTATTGCAGATAGAATTTCAAGGGCTTCCAGGGGAAGCTGCTGAAAGCACTGCAGCTCTCGGACTCACTTCAAAGCAACTTTCATCATTTTTCACGCGCTGTTTTTAGGACTCCTCTTCTGTTCTTTCCCCAAAACAGATTCTCTCAAAGATCACACTGGGAGATAGCACTATTTATGGCACTTCAGCGGGAGACATCATGTTTTTTGTCTGATTTGGACACATCCACTGTCCTGTAAAGGTTAACAACAGAGAAGTTTCCTCCCCCTCTCACTTGTAGTTTGTTGTTGGTAGGATTTTTCCAGAGGAATGGGTGGGAGGGAAGGTTACTGCTGGAATTTAGCTGCCAGAAGCCTGAGGGTCAACTTTAATTTAGTCAAACCTCCCATCATTAAAGAGATTGTAGCTTCTGCGCTGGACCAGGCAGACTCATCTGTGGGAGACCCTGGCTTCACACCAACGCTAATTGTGGCTGAATTATTCTTACAAGCTGTGAGGCTTTGTTGCTCAACTTAGAGGAGAGATGGACCATCAGTTTCGCAATTATCTCCGGCTGGAGAGCGGGAGGGAAAAGAAAATTCCTGCCTAACCCATGCCCTCAGTGAGCAGCCTGCTGTCCTCATCAGGCTGATGGGCCCAGGGCAAGGCTGCTGTCCTGGAGAACTGGAGCTGTATCCTGAAATGGGGTGAGAGGAAAAGGGACACTGTCTGGAAAATAAAGGGTTGAATGGCTGTGTTGGGTGGGATAGGCCAGATCCAGCTATGACACAAAGGGCTGTAGCCCTGTGAGTTCAGTGCTGATACACTGCTCCAATTGGGATGCTTTCAGGAAGACCAAATATAAATAAGCTTGTGGCGCCACATACTGTTATGTGAATCTTCTTGGGTAATGCATCACAGTTTGAGCCACTCAAAAACAAAACAGAACAAAACCTGCAACAAATAACAAAGCACTATATATAGTTTTGTGTATTTAAATCCTTTCTATTCTGCTTGATAAATTTTCAAAAATCTCCTGGGCAATGCCCTGAACCATCTGATCTAACTGTGAAGCTGGCACATTCTTATGCAAGAGATTGGACTAGGTGACCTTCAGCAGTCCCTTTCAAATCAAACTAATCTCTGATCATACAAGGACATTAATTTCCTAGAATCCATACTTAAAACAACAAGATCTGTGGAGAATAACAGATGCCAAAAAGGGTGAAGACTCCTTTCCCTTATGTTTTCTCTGAGGACAGGTATGTCTTGCAGATCTGTCTTCCATCTGATCTGTAAACCACCTACAATGCCACTGAAACTCCAGTAGTATAAAAGAGACTAAGGCTGGCTTGGTAGGCTTGTGAGGGCTATCTCCCTGTAGCCATTAGCACAGTAAAGAAGTTGGCAACAGTAGTGCGCAGTCAAAATGCTGAGCCCTTTTCTCCTCTTGTGCATCCAAAGTTGAACAAGGAATCATTAGCTGAGAGCACAATCCCACATCTCTCTCTTCAATATGTATGGCCCGAAGTATCACAGAAAACACGTCCCCTTGCTACCTGTAAAGCCAAGAATAAATTTCTGTATTTTGTGTTACAGAGCTCTGCAAAGAACACAGCATCCAGTTAGGATACAGGGCCAGGACCGAAGCAGAACTTCCTGGGTGCTGTTATTGCTCCCTTGGTCATGGCTGCTACTTCTTCTTTGCTCTGAATTAACAGTTGCATGGAAGGTGTCATCCAGAGGTGTGAAGAGCTCCTTGATGAGCTTTGTCCCTGCCTCTGCACTTGGAACCATGAGTGCCTGATTGTCCATCTCTCAGTCCTCCTACTTTAATTCTGAAATAAATAAAAAAGTGAAAAGCGACCTCCATTTGTCCCTACTTGTCCACTATTCAAACAAATGAGCTTAACAATTACAGAACATCTTGTTGTTATAGCTACCAAATGTTCCTGAATGATATTGCCCACACACCCAAGTGGAAGACTGCCAAACATATCATAGGTATTTTTTTCCTTAAGTGTATAAAGCTGAAGGTCATATTCAAGTTAGTTGCTGGATTTGTGCCTTTGGGGCACTTTCTTTAGGTCATGTGAAAAGCAAAGGAAACCTTTTCCTGAATTATAGCTGCAAAGAGTGGAACAGAGGTTTAAGCTGAACTTGTGAGTTTGAGATGCTGTTTGCAGGCATGGGAAGGTGGTGTTGTGATGTGATAAAGGAGATGAATTTTAGAGGAAGTCCAACTTGCTATATGGGTTTGGAGCTCTTGAACTGTATTTAAAGCCTGATTACTGAGTTTCTGTGTGACCACAGTTTGTGAACCAGCTATCTACTGGGAATAAAATTTTACAACCTGCTTTGTAAATCTCTAAAAGTTTTCACCTCCAAATCTAAAACTGCAAAGAGTTTTTTATGATCATTAATAAAATGCTGAAAACTGCATTATTTTGAGATTTTCCTGTTAATATAAACCCAGAACAGACCCACATTTTACTGGCCATTTGCCAGTCTGAAACAACCTTTTTCAGAAACACTGACAAACCTTTGGCAGAAAAACAGTTTTCTTGCTGTATAATCCCTTCATACACTATAGGATATAGATTACTGCAGCTATTTTCTTGCATAAATAAACAGCTGTAGGCAAAATATTACACAGAAATTGATGAAATTCACAGAAGCTATAAGCACACATTACGACTAATGGTGGCTTTTCCTGAGGAAAGGCAACAGAAGTATCATACTGGCAAATCTATCACATCATTGGACTATGAAAGTTGTAAGACATATTTGAGGATACACCAATATATTAAAAGAGGAGGCCTATGGCAATTGTAGAGACTACAAGAGCTTGTAGCCTAAGGCTTGCTCTGATTGCAAGGAAAAATGATCTTGTCTTCAATTTCTCAAGATACAAACCAAATGTCTTACAAATTGGTCACATTTCATTTAACTCATATTAATCTACATCATGTTGCCTGGGGGGTCAAAAGCATGTTTTTTTTGTTGTATTTTTCTTTTTCCCTCTAGACTAGATCTCTTCTTTTGGCTGTAAAATATGCTGAAAGTTGTACAAGAGACATTTCGAAACATGCTTTTCATTACCAGTGTACTGCGTACAGTAATGCCTGCACAATCATGCTAATGTAGTTTGCTTCAAGTTCATGTAAATCAGGCTTGTGGCTTAGCACATTTCAGCTGTACTAGCACTGTAAGAGCTTTGGTCAAGGGAAGAGATGATATTGGACATGCTGGCATTGCTTTTTCTCACTCAAAAGGTATAAAGATCCCTTAAATGTAACAACCAACTCAATAAATGTCATGTTTATCAGGAATTTCCAAGCATCCTAATGCAGATCATGCACAGTACTGTAATTTAGCCTCCAAGGAACAGCTGTTAGGACTGGAAGGTAAGCACTTTTCTTCTAACTAGTTTCCCCACGAAGCACTGCAAAGCATTCACTGAAAGCTGAATTAGATGTTGCAGACTGATAAAGAAGGGCTTACACCATTTTAGAATTAAATTGTCCATATTTTGTATGGTTGGGGAAAAAAAACTTGCTCTACTACATGCCGTGAAAAATAGAGAACCTCCTAAATTTCTCTTTTGACCTCTAATATCTGAGAGAAAGAGGTCACTTCCTTATGCCTGTAGTGAGGAAAAATGTATGGATTTAGCACACCTTCACTCTCTTTTGCAAACGCCAGCTTGACCAAGTCCTTGGCCAGCTCCCTGCTCACTGCAGCAGGGTGGGGGAGAACAGGGCTCGGCCCCCTGATGTGACAAGGCGTATTTGCCTTTAGCCCAGGCAAAGGTTTCACCTGCTCCCACTGCTTCTTGATAAAACAGTCAGCACATGAAACCATCATTGCCACAGATACGAACAGATGCGGAGAGGAAAACGGCAACAACAGCAAACATTATGTTCCTCCCAGAGCGGTGCTCCTGTCGCTGCCCGTGCCACATCTGTGTTTTTGAAGGGAAATGTCATAACACTGCTAATCAATAAGGAGACTGACAGGACCATTTGTCACGAGCGAGCCCAGCACTGCAGCTGTTGTTGTAGCCATCCCCTCGCTGGGCTGTGCAATGAGGGGCCAAGGGAAGGACCCGATTATTTGCTCCCAGCGCGCGCGGGTTGGAGGGCAGCTCCGGCCAGCTTGCCAATGCGCCGCCCGAGCCTTGCAGCAGTTGGGCTGAAGGCACGGGCAAAAAGCCCTGCCAGGAAGTATAGGGTTTCGAACAATGGGATGTAAAAGACACCAGACACCCTGCGAGGGAGAGAGGGTCCTGGGTGTTGGAGGAGCCCGTTGACCTTTAATCCCCAGGGCGCTCTTGCATATGCATCACGTTTGAACTGCAGATGTTCCTCGCTGCTCCACCGGCCAGGGAGACAAGCTGCTGATCTTATGGAGGAGGAGGCAGGGCTCGGGGAGAAGTTAATGAAGACTTTAAGCCGTGGGTTGCAATTAAAATGGCCCGGCGGTGTGAGCGTGGGGGGAGGAGGGGTCGCTAAGCTGCTGCAGCTGCTCTGCCTGCAGTAATGGCTGAGAGCTAATGTCCTCCACAATGAGGGCAGTCGTGCATGCCGGGGGGCTCCTGGCAGGGGTGACAAAACTGAGCTGCCCTTTCCCACCCCATCAAAATAATTCTTAAATTAGGAAATTTATCTTAATCTGATGGCCTATCTGGAGGTCGCACTGCCACAGATAATGCCTCGCCACTTTCCCCTAGACAGCTGACCAGTAAATCGAAAATGAATAAATATCGATGTGGCCAGGCACAGGGAAACACCCCTTCTTTTGCAGACCGCAACCTGCTTTTTCACAGGCAGTTTGGCCCTCAGCGTAGTCCCCACAAGGAAAGAAATCTGCCTCCAGCAAAACAGATATCTGCCTCTCTGTACCTTAAAACAGCCAATTAAAATAAAATCCACACATCGCTTACGGCATTTGTATCCAACAGACAGAATGCCTGCAGTCTTAAAATGACATCGGTTCCAGCTTGGATTAGACTTCTGAAATACCTCTACTGAGACACAAATATAATATTGATTCCCTGAGAGGCTCTTGAGTTTAACAGAAAATGCTCATTTCATTAACTAACTGCGAGGACAGGATCCTCGCTCAGTGTCACCTTAGCTGCACTCGATCCCACCTGAATGCCGTGTCCTGAAAGTCAGGTTCAGATCCTATTGCTCAAGCTCAGCAAAGTACTGCCACACTCTATTTTGCAACCTAGGTTTCTTCTCAGTGAAAAGTGATTTTTTTCTCTTATTAACCATGTTTTGAAAAAAAAAGAATTGTCTGATCTGGCAGTATTTCGTTTCCAGAACTTCTTGTCCCAAAACAAAGCATTCCCATAAGGTTGAAGTGGCCCACGTGAGTATTTCTGGAATGGAATATTTTCAGTTTTCATTTGGAAATGATTTTTCCCACATGCACTTCATTGTTATTATTTTCACACAAAAGCACATCGACAAGTTTTCAAAGGGTAGACTTGGACCATAATGCTTTGATTTCATAACAGCAGAAAGTTTTGATTGACCTGAAGTAACATTTTATTGAACCTCCATTTTCCACAGAATTTCACTTGCACACAAATATTTCCATTTTTTTCAGGAACTGGAAAAACATCTTCCCCCATGGAAAGGTCTGGTTTGCCTTGATCTTAGAGTCCACCCCCAGAAGCGGTTCTCCACCTTACAGACAAGGCTTCAGCACCGCCCACCTCTACAGCCTTCACCTGACTGCAAAACCTTCACCCCTGCAAAACCATGGGTATTGGGTTCCTGGGCCTCACACACCACCACCAAGGTTAAATCCATTAATACTGGGAGGTCTAATCAGAATGCATGATGTGCTACACAAATGGCCAGGCTTGAATAATTTGTCAACATATTTGTCATTTCTCATCTTTTTAAACATGCTGCACGTTCAGGCATTTGAATTCTAGCCTGGTGGTCTAAGAAGTGGTCATATATAAGAGATGAAATTTTGAAGAAAAGAGGTAGGTCAAGAAGGTTGAATTCATTTTAAAGAATAATATAGTTTCCACAACAATATATCTCCTGTAATTTACTGTCTCGATTCCCATAATGCTCCCATATCCCTTTTTCTTTCTGCAGTTCCAGTTCACTGAAGAATTCAAACACATGCTTTGATTGACAGTGCAAATGGTAATATTTTTTGCCTTCATTGTAAACCTATTATTTAATTTATCTGTTAGAGTTTTATTCTTTTTTTAACAGAGTACTAGTGACTATAAAGTTTAATTGACCTTTTCGCCAATAAATACATCATTGCTGGTTTCAGTGGGGATTCTACTTTTATCTGCCAATAAAAAGCTGAAGGAAACCTTTTAACTACACTCCTTCCTCTTCCCTTTCCTCATCTCTTTAACCTCTCCTCATGAACCAGGATCCTGGAAGAAAAAAAACATCCAGAGGTGGAATGAGCTCTTCTGTGTGTGTGTAAATCAGGTTTACATCAGTGAAAAAAAATGGGGTTACATTGGTTTAAATTAGCCACGTGGTAAATTCTGCCTTTCAAAGTAGTGATGTAAGTGGAATTTTGGAATTTTATCCTTGGGCTTGGTTCCCATCTCAATTGCACCGGGCTTTGAAAGGGACTTTGATGGCATGCTCATGCTTCAAGCAGTTGGAGAAGACAGCAGGATCAGGCTGAATATCTTTGAAAATGGGAAATGTAAACGTAAATGTAAATCAAAAAAACATCAATCATGAAAAATCGATGATTTTCATGATCATCAATTGATCTTTTTATTGAAATGATAAAAAAGAGAGTATGCTTTGCAGATTTACTTTTTTTTTTTTTTTTTTTTTTTTTTTTTAACCAGAGATACATGATTAACACAAACATTAGAGCCCAGCAGAGTATCAGTGAGATTTTTGAAAGGCCAGCCAGCTGCACTTAACCAGAACAGGCTGATGTGGCTCCTGACTGTTTTTGGACAGCTTGTATCCTCTTTGCTTTCTTGTCTCCCTGATTTAAGACTATCACCTGGCAGATTTTTATTTTCCCTCCAAGCACTTGAGGCCAAAACCATTAGAGATCAAGAAAACAAAACTTGGTTTGGATACCTCAGCTTTTCTGTTTATCTGGCTCTGGAAGTAAGTCCATCTGACCAGAGAAAAAGATAAGTCTCTTTCTCAAGCCCTGGAGTTTGTTAAGGAAACTCATATGCAAGAAAGGTGGTGAAGCTGAACTATATGTAAATTTGCTGTCTGAGAAAGATTTTCTTATGCAGTCATAAGTATCTACAGCTAAGACACTGGATTTTCATTTGAGTTTCTTTTTTTTATTATTATTTTTTATTTTTTATTTTATCTGACTTAACTAGCCCACTCAGGTTTTCTAAGGGCTTGTATTCAGGAAAGAAAATTTGTATAGTAACTGAGTAGGTAGGAGAAGTAACCAAAAGCCTCTGAACAGGCATACACAGTATGTGTCATGCCACCATAAAATTGTGTGCCCTTCTGGGTAGAATTCATAAGAGTTTTGCTCTGCCATGTGTCTGGCACAGTTCTGATTGCTTGATAAGTAGCAAACTAACATATATATTACATTATATATCACATATGCATACCAAATGCATGAGAAAAGCCAAATTGGATGGTGGATTTTCCCTTCTTTTTGGCAATGGTTGCCATCTCAAACAAGCATGGAGTTGAACCATCACTTTCCCTTTTCTTCTTCCCCTTTTTCTTTCTTCAATTGCTTCTTGTGAGTAGAAGCAATTAAAATGAAGAGCAACTTGCCTGAAGGTGAATCTGGTGGTGGGCTGACCTCAATGAAGGGCACCTCCTCTGGTTATTAATAAACTTCTGTGTACAGTAATCAGAACAACACATCTTTTATGCACCGTGGGATTGCTACCTCATGTGAGAAGGGCTTCTTCAATAGTGGTGTTTTGGGGAGCTGGAATAGAGTTCCCAATGCACCAAACCTTGGCTGTAACAGTGGCTGCTTGTTCAGAAACCCCTGACTTTTCACCAGCCAGCCAGAGAATACTCCTTAACAATACAGTCCCAGAGAGAGATGTGTTAATAGCAGAGGACAGAGTTATTGCGTTTTGCACTGTAACTCTGGTGCAGTTTCAGAGAGTGCTGGTATCAGCCTCAGGCAAACAGGCAGGCATCATAGCTACACTGATTTTACTGGAGAAGCCCAGATGTGATGGGCACTGTGGAGACAGGGAGGATGGACATGTAACCCATCTTAGACCTGCACAAAGTGACTCTGCTCCTGTGACAGATTTCATGCCATGTTTTACCGTCCAGTTAATGGTGTAGTGGAAATCAAACACAGGCAGTAATGAACTGACTGCCTGGGGATGGGTTAGAGTCTCTTTTCATCTAAGGAAAAATACAGTAGTACATCTTCAAAATGCTTTTCAGTGTTATTGCAATATTTTTCCTCCATCTTTCCTATGGGCTGGGAATAATTAATCCTAAATGTGTCTATAATCTAATTAAGCAGGCTTGCATAAGTATGGGAACCCCTTTCCTGTATGTTATACTGCAGAGTAAGTAACCAATCTTAGCCTATTTGTAGAAAATTTTATATACACTTTTCCCTTGACTACAAACTTAAGTGATACCAGTCTGGTTTCTTTTCTGTTGATCTGGCAGGCCTCTTGCTCTTGCAAACCAAAAATAATAAATTTTGTTCTCTTCCAGAAGTGACTCATTGACTAATGTGTCTTAACACAGACATGCTATATTCTTTTACAGCTAGAGTCCGGGTGGAGGTGGCTGTGGCTCTCTTCAGATTAAGCCTGTCTCCTTTCATCATATTAGCTTTAATGCACTGAGGTGTTCCTAGGACAACTTGTCTCTTCTTTAGCATCATATTAGCCATGAAAAGAAGCTCTGCTAAGCAGTGATGACAACCTATGAGAGCTTTTTCTGATGCTAGGGGAGACAAATTAGAGGAGGAAACTGCTTCAAGATCATTCAGCAAGGTGTTCAACTCTGGCCTTGATCCACAGAGGCAGAAGTGCAATTGCTTTAACTTCAAGCACACAAGTATTTGATTTCAGTAGGACTATACAGGCCTGTAACATACATGAATATGTGAAGATTTTCTGGTTCTCACAACTTGTTAAAAAAAAAAAGAAATCCTCTGTGATTTCCTTTTCTTTCAGGCTACCTACCAAAATCTCAGTTCATTAAACAACTCCTTGCTGTTCTGGCAAGTGACATGATGTACATACAGCTTGAGCCCCAGAGTCTTGAATCTGTGTCTGACTTGGAAGTATTTCTATTTTCACGCTCAGCTCCAATTCACCTCCGGAGATTCATTCTTTTTTTCATTCTTTTTGTATGCTTTTTATTTTTATTTTTTTCCAGTTCTGTGCTTCTCCTTTTTTAGAAACAGCTCTGAGACTTGCAGCAACAATGCACAAAACCAGTGGAGTTTCTGTAAAAGTCAGATGTTCCACTTTTCCATAGCAGAGCATTTTGTAAAATAGGCTACAAATATATACAAAGCTCTTAATTTTATTTTACAGTAATAGGAAGGGGGGGAGAAAGACTTTCAAAGACCAAGCAGCTTCTGTTCTGACAAATGTGCTGGTTTGGAAGTAATGTGACTGGTGACCTCATGCCATTAACTTCATTGAGATTGCGCCTGAATCTACCACTTCATCTCATTAATGTTGCACTAAAATGCACTAAACATTTTACTATCCTCACATCTGCCTTTCACAGATGAGCATAACTGTTTTACATGGCTGAGGAGCAGCTCAGTGTCTTGCTGCCACAAGATGGTAAATATTGCTCTGGATAAACAGAGATTGCCTGAGGATAATTGCAAAACCTTCCATTTGTTCCACTGATGTGACTGGGCAGTCTTTAGGACAATGCTGATTTTCTTTCTGTGTTCAGAACCTTATTTTGTGAAGCTTTCCTATGTCAACTAGAATGACGAAAACAATACAACATCTTTTCCAGTTTTCTCTGAATAGTGATGGCAGCTAGTCTCTGTAGGCAAGTCTTTGTGCCTGTCTCCCAAATGTTTCTGCACCAGGCAGGCATGTAGTGAGCTACTGGAGTGCTTATGACATGCTTATGTCAGTGTGGGCTTTCTGTGGGATGGCAATGTGGTGGACAAGTTACTTGAAGAGGACCGAGATATTTGCATTTAAAATTAAACACACGTGAAAACATGGGCCACAATATTTTCAAGCTTGTTACAGAGGGAATAAAGCCTTAAATCAGAACTACGGGGATTCACGAGCACCAGAACAGGACACTTCCTGCGGGTGTGAGCTCTGATTTCTGAGCTCTTTAACGCTTACTTACTGCTTAATCTGTGCCAGCTGAAGCAGGGAAATCTCTAGTGACAGACACAGTGAACACATTAGTACCTGCCACCTGCGGTCCTTCCACTATTACCCTGCTTGGCAGGGACGCCTTCTCCTGTCTTGCAGTGAGCCCTGCAGTGAGCTCATCTTCTGCCTCTTCAGACAGTCTCAGAGAGATGCTAACTCTGCATCTGCACACGTGCAAGTAGAAGAGTATAGAAAGATGCAGTAAGTAAATATTCACAGCAAATAGAAATATCAAAGTATTTCTTTGATGTTGGAAACTCTTCCCATGACCATAACTCTGCCATGCACATAACTCAACAACTGAAGTGACAAGATGCTTGACAGTCAATGTAGGCAAAGCCAAGGCTAAATTTAACGGGTATTATCAGTCTATCACAGAGGAAAATGGGCAGTGGTACCAGCCCATAATCACAGAGCACATTTCCTGGCATCTATCTACTCTATCTTGCCATTCTTGGTACTTTTAACAGAAGTGAGTGGTTGACAGAAGGGTAGAAGAATAAAAGAAGTTTGCAGCAGTTTTCTAACTTGAGCTACCACTAGTATTTGCTATATCTGTATCCTTTTCATAATCTAGATATTTACATCTTTGTCATTTACTAGGCAGCATCTAGGAGTGAAGTCTATTCAAGGACAGGCCCTCTGGGTATTCAAAGCCTGGGGCCATGGTACCCACAAGAGCCTAAGCCATCCAGATGGGTGAAGGAGGCTCCTTGTCCCACTGTACAAGGAAATGAGGTGCTCCCAAGGGCAGCATACTCTCCCATCTCCCTGGAAGAGTAAATGATGAGCCTTGATGTTCCTTCATCCTTCAGGAGATGCTGCTGAAGAAAGCTGCAGGGGCCAAATGGGGCTGTGAGGACTGGGAAAAGCATCCCTAGGATTAGAGAAGGGCTGCCAGGGGACAGGTTATATTGCAGGCACACATGGATCCCTCACAGTTACGGCAGTGGGCATCTCCATAACAATTTTCCCCATCATAGCATAGTCTAACAACTGAGATATTCCCACCATTTTGGCAGTTTTTTGACAAGTTGCTTCCAATTAACTTTCTTGCCTTCCCTCTCTAGAAGATCTCTCAGACGAAACAGCCTAATCTTCTCAGTTAACATAAGAGCAACTTTTTCAACCAATCTCTAAACTCCTAAGAGCACTATAATATTGCTACAAAGCTCAGAAAAATATCCCTCAAGGTTTCTGAAATGGGTTTCAGGATAAATAATTCGCTCGAACTGTCTTCCCCTTTTTCTGGCAGACTCAGCTCAAACATGAGTCCAAACAGAGATATTAGACTAATCACCAGCTCCTGGGAACAGAAACTTTCTCCCTCTTCCAAATACACCAATCCCTATTTGCCTACCAGCCCTTTTTCTTACACAGGAATCTCAGCTGGAAATAATTGGCAGCTTGCACAGCTTCTGCTTGCTGCAGCTTTTAACCCTCAGCTTTCCTGATCAGACTTTGGGAAGTATTCTCATTCTCATTCCAAGCAGTGTTTAAAATCAGCAAATGAATACTTTAATTCCAGAGAAAGGCAAGGGTTTGGGTTCTAGATTTTTGTTTTTCTGCTGTAGATCCTTCTGCATGTTTAGAGTTATGTGAAGCTAGGATAACCTGATTATGAGCTTCTTTAGGAGAGATATTAGAAGCCTGAGGCTCCAGCAGGCTTTGATCAATACACTTTACAAAGGACTAATCCAATCAGGCACCACAGTAGAGAAAATGCAGGAATATATACTGTCAGTGAACAGGACAGAAAGACTGTAACATTCATCCTGGTAGCAGAAATATTGCCAATGCTGCTGATAGGGAAGAAAATCAATATAGGATAATGCATGGACACTATATTACTCCTGCTTTACGTAGTAGCTGTGTCACTGAGTTATCTCCTCCCCATGAGGAGTGAATGTTAAAAGGGCAAGGGGGGAAGGAGAGAAATATGTTGCAAGGACTTGAATATGCCTGTCTTCTGCTTGCTGTGTCTGCAGGTCTACTCTCACCAAACACAGCTAATGCTGGTATAGACATAGACACCTTGCTGATAATCTGGCTTTCTGGTTAAGTTTTTCTAGTCTACAGAAATAGGTTCAGTTAGTCCAGCCCACCATATTATCTCAAGCTGAACTTTCAGCTATTGAAGTATTTCCTCTTTGAATGCAAACTTCTCAAGGTTGTGCTCTATTTGACTTGCTCTAGCAGTAACTATTTGCACAAAAATGTTCCAGAATCAGGTGCTCTACAGATACATAGAAAACCAACAGGTAGTAAAATGGAGACAGGTTTATGTGGTTATCTGTCTATACATAAAGTCCTGTTTTGCAGAGCACTCCTATGGTAACAGTCACCCAGCAGAAATGAGGCCAGATGCTGCTGCTTTAGAGTAATTAACATTACCGTGGAGCCTAGCAGCACTAGTTGCATTTCTTGTTACTTCTACATTGCAGGCAGCTCATATGCAGGACTTATATGTTATCCTTATACCTTCCTATGGCTTGGACCCAAAGGTGGGGAAGGTACTAGCTCAGAGGGTCTGGGAGGTGAGGTCTATTTTAGCATCAGGCGAGGGGCTCAGAGTATGTGTGCCTTAAAGGAGAGACACCTGGGAGGCAGTTTTCACCAAGAGTCCTAGGGTTTAGCTGCAATCACGTCTGCCTGTTGGACCAGCCAAGAGCAGTGCATCCCAGTGTAGCACTGCCTCTGTACAGCCTGGGACACAAGAACCACAGACTTCTTCTGGTGGGCACTTATGGACAGGTCCATCCCATCCTACTGCTTGGGCTTGTTCTCATCCCACTCATGAAATCACAGAGACACCTACAGCAATGCTAGGATCTCATCAGTGACCCCCTGAAAGTCAGGTTTGAGTTCAGGGGAATTTGGAGCAGTAGCCAGAAGAGAGTAATTTCCTATTGCATTTTGGAAATGAAATTTACTCAGCATTTTATGCCCTTCTGCTAATTAAAATACAACTGTATGCACTTTCATTTATATTTTCAGAAGTTTTCCTGCTGGAGAACTGATGTATTTAGTTTGCCTCATCATTATCATCACGACTATTACTCTTATAGCCCTGATTTGCTAATGGAAAAAGCCCTTTGCCCCTTGTATTCTCACACCTGAGTTGTTTAGGGAAATAAAACCTTATGTTTGAAAATAGGCTGTGCCCTTCTGAAATGTGGTGATATAATTAATCCAAAAGTTAAAGAAAAAAAAAGTGATAAAACAATAGTAAGTCAACAAGTCTGCAGAGCAGAGATAGTGCTATCACTTACTTAAATTAGAAAAGAATTTCTTAGGTCCAATAGGAAAAAAATAGTAGATGAAAAAAAGCTTCATGCTTTTAAAGATGTATGTCACAAATTGTGCTTTTGTTCCTAAATTTTCTCACAAAAGTTAGAGAGCACAGCTCTGATAAACTGCTTTATGTTCCCTCAAGGCAGATTTTTTTTTTTCTCTTTAGGACAAAAAGCCAATGGAATACACTATTGAAGCATTAGATCAGTGCCCACATCTAGCTAGGCTTTGAAAAATGAAAGTACGCAGCAACACTAGCCTTTAAAAACCCATGTTTAAAAATTTCAGATATAACAGGATGAGGATAAAGGTAATGGTCTGAAAGCATTTCAATAGAGAGAAAAGACTCTAATGTCTGACAACAAAATGTTGATGAAAATAAAAATAATCACAGAAAGGTGATTAGTATACTACCAAAAAATAAAAAATAAATAATAAAATAAATAAAAAGAAGTGACATAATTTGGAAAAGAAAAAGCAATTCTAATTCTATTAGACCAGGCTTTTACAGTATTTCACTGCTAGATTTGCAGAAATATACAACAGTATACTGCTGGTATGTATTGTCTTCAGTGCTTGATAAAAATTTAAAATACTATATAGACCTATGGATAGGGTTGATTGCATGTTATTTCCTATTTTTTGTTTCACTTTATGTTGGTGAATTGTATAATCAGGATATTTCATCTGATTTTCTTTTTCCCAGTCTGCACAATAAGTACATTTCAAACCAAGTTTGGTATTCACTTCCTGATTTTTTTGGAGGTCATTCAAAGACAATATCTACATTGTCATCTCATTTCATTCTTTGAGGAGAATCTATTTTGTTTGCACCAGCAGAGATCTCCCACTAAGGTACAATAGAGAAGAACATTGTCCTACTGTGATTAAAGCTGTATTCGGGGCAGCAGTTCCATTTGGCAAAGGATTTTGAGACTTTGACCTTTGTCTTCCACTCAGATTGCAATTGCCTCCTCCCCCGCCCCCAAATGCATGAGTTGTCTTTGAAATAAGAGAAAAGCAAAACAAAACAATGTTTTCAGGCAGGTCAATAATCTTTTTTCCTTTTTTTTTTTTTTTTTTTTTTTTTTTTAACAGCCTTGAAACAGTTAATGCTGGATGAGATATTTGTGGAGCAGACAAATGTTCATAAGGAAGAAACTCAACGTGAAAATGCTCGGTGAAAGCAAGCTATTTCCCAGACAGGTGTCACTGGGAGAAGACCTCTGCTATGGGCTATTTCCCACCAGTTCGTTGGCTTGGCTGACAGGACACTGAAGCTTCAGAGAACTGCAGTTTCTGCACTATGCAGCTCCTTTCAAAGCAGGAGAGGAGCCCTGAGGGGGTTTGTGCTCCTTGGAAGCCCTGGGAGTTTTAGAAACCCCTGGGAAGGTTGGTTCAGCTCTGCAGCTGAGTGTCTGGACACTGTTAAGTCCTTGGCTCGTGCTAGAGTTATCAGGGCTCCCAGGGTCTCTGCATGAAAGAGTTTCCTCTAGACAGAGGTGAGAGGGAACCAGGTGCCTGCAAGCCCTGGAAGTGAGTGAGTGAATCAGCTGCCTCTGGGAACACACTCTCTGGAGCGTAAGCACTCTGAATATGTGTGACAAAATGATTAAATTATATCTAAATGAGACCCTGTCTGACTTTCCCTAGGTAAATTGAATGACTATTCTTCATGCTGAAAGAGATTCCCTTCTCACCCCGAAGTGGCTGTATTTATCATGGATCAGACGTTCTGAATTTTGAATAGTGATACTTATAAAATTCATATTGAAAAGAAAACCTTTTTTAATTTTATTTATTTATTTTATTTTTCAAATCGAGACATCAAAAATCTTATGTAAAATGTTGAAAACGTAGTACAAAAAATATTTCCTGTTTCTCTCCAAAACCTTATTTTTGCCAACTCAGATGAGTTTTGTGAAACATTTCATATTTGATGAAATTGCATATCTTGAGGGAGTGATAGCCTGCCAAAGTTTTGGGGTCCAACTCTAACTGCATCTCTGTCAGCCACAGCCACGCTGGGACTTAAGAAGGGCTTATCTGGGCAAAATGCCATGGGTGGAAAATCCCATAGATTTCTGTTTCTTCCATGGGATTCATCTGGCTGGTGAGAGGAAAATGGAGCTCACTTTGTATCCAAGCCTGGAGGTTTGATTTACCTCTGCAGAACCCTTGCAAATATATTTGGAGCCGCGTGGGTTTAAGTCAGTCCGGCAAGACACAGCTCATGCTGGCATTTGCCCAGGAAAGTATTTAAGCACATGCTTTGTGATTAGTCCTGTTGAGGGCGGCTGGATGGGACATTTCTGCAGCGCCTGTTCCTGGGGCGCACATCTGGGGAACACATTCGGCCGCGTGAGCTGTTACAAGCGGCGCAGGTAGGGCGGCCGAGCAGACTCGGTTGGGGTTGTCTCTAATGATGTACATGTATATCATCTAGCATAATGGGGCCACGACCTAGCCTAATAGCTACACACGCACATACGGAGCCGGCATAAGAAGAACGTTGTTCGAGCCGCGGTGCAGAAGTGCGCAGGGATGACTGGTGGTGCACCCGAGCTGAAGTTACTTAATCCCCTGCCAGAGGGCAGAGGACATGCAGTGTAATGGGGTAATTTATCTTTAGCCAGGGCAAATGAGGCGCTAATACCGGGAGTCAGCCCGCCTTGAGGAAGCTGAGAAAGGGTTTTCCGTGCCCTTTTATCCTAAGTGACCAAGAACATTAAGCCATCTGTGAAATATGCCACGTTTTGTCCAGAAGAATGTCAAATAAGTGAATGTATTACATAATATGCTCTACTTACTGTACCACTTATAGGCTTTTTCAACCTCAGATTACTAGGTAGTCACAGACTGCAGCTGGCAATGTACTTTTCTCTTTGAGATTTTGGTCTTTTATAATAAAACTACAGCCTTACTTTATCCCCAGCAGCGGCATGTGGGCAACACAGATAAACCCAAAGATCAAGTCAGCTACAGTCAGACCTAAAGTTAATGAACACCAACTTCACAACTCTTTCTTCATCCAAGGACTCTTTGGAATGAAAGTTTATTTTAATGTTACAGTGTATCCCTTGTATCCCTGAAGCACCAAGAACTCAATCACGGTCCCACGAGTCTTCCTTGCTCCTAATTGTCAGATGGCCCTATGTCCATTCACGTGCAGAAAGAAGGGGCTGCTATCTGCAGTGCTCTTGCAGCAAGTACTCTCTGTGCCTCTTTTGAAGCAAAAGAGAGCTTGGAGGAAGCCAAAGAAGAGGGCTTGGAAAGCTTTTCCTAACCATGCCGGAGGAGGTAGCCTCTGGAGAAAGTGCACTCTCCTCAGAACATGCACCTACCCAGTGCACCCATGGTAAAAACCAAGTGCAGGTAGCTGCTCTCAGCAGTTGGTGTGTGGCAGAGGCACCTTACAGGCTGCAGGTCTTAGTCCAGGTGAATCTCACTGAGACTTCCTCCCTCCACAAAGTCCCCCCTTGGGGAAACTGCTCTTCCAGTTCAGTCCCAGCTAACCACTTGTGCTATGGCAAGATGAACTTTGATGAAAGCGCTTGTCTGAAAAAATTAATAATTGTCCAGCAGGAGCTAATGCCAGGAGCTGATTTGAATCAAGTGATGACTTATAGATGCCAATCCAAAATACGGCCACAACCTGCTTAGGTAGAAGAGTCATCTGAGTCATAAAGCCCAAACAATCAAATAATGCCAGTTATCTTTCAGAGATGTCCTCACTGCTCATAAATATATACAGCCCAATCCCCCAACCCCTCGCTCTGTGTAGAGTCTTCTGTTTGGTACAAAAAAGCAACCTGAAATGTCACTAAACCTGAATGACATGTCATGTCTCTTGCAATGTCATAAGGGCTTTGAAATGTGATGGGCATGGTCATCCAGCATGATTTTTGACAGAGAATGGAGACCTGTTATCTTAAACAGCTACTGTGACATAAATGGCACTCAGCACATACAGCTGTTAAGCCACAACCTGAAGCCTCCTTAGTAGTAAAGCTGTGATGTTGGAAACAGGATAAAAGTGATAACAGGACTAAAGATTTGGTACTTCTTCATGGCTTGACTTCAACAAGAGACACAGCTGCCCCCTCACTCTCCCAGGATGCTGCCCATTTTGTTTTAATATTCAGTATAAGGTTTGTTGAGCTAGGGATGTCATATTGGCTGTTAAAAAGAAATGTCAACAGAGTCTGTGAGAAATGCCATGTTAGCTCACTGTGTCCCAGACCCAGCTGCTTGGAATTGGCTGGAGACATCTCCAGCTTTTGAAATTAATAATTCGAAAATGATGCTCTGCCTGGTGGTAATGACTCCATTCTGTCTTCAGAAGTAAAAGAAACTGTTCAAAACAGCAGTTGCTACATCAAAGTAGGTCTCATTATGTGATATTGTAATGCACAAGCATAGGTACTAGTGTCACGGATGCTATTTTATAACTGCTTAACTGCAGAAGTAATGATACAGCAGAAGGTGGGAGTGAACATTAGCAGTGATCTTTATTCTGCTTGATGTTCTCAGGGTATATCAAATTTTGTCTTTGTTTTACATACGCTGCAACGTGCTATATTAAATCTCAAGAGCAAAAATTAAGAGCAGCTATTCTCACATGCATAAAACGTGGAATAGATTTTTTTTTTTTTTGACAAGGACAAGTTTCTGAAAAGAATGTTACAGCCTACCTATGAAAATCTTGCAAACTCTCAAACCAGATTCAAGCCAATTTCTTCAGTAAAGCCTTGGTTCCGGGAAAGACTAGAGGTGGCTGTGGGGTGTTTTGTTTGTTTATTCATTTTGTTTTTAATTGCCTTAAATTAGGAGGTAGTGTTGAAAAGTGTTTCACATTTAACTTTTTCTTTGTGTAGATACAGTAAATCCTTACCGATGCACTGTATTAAAGACATCATTTTATAATGAGATGTGTGCAAGAGAAGAAGCAAAGGGAAAAATATTCACAGAGGTTATGGGAAGAAGACCTGAAAGACTCAAATGGAATTTCAGATCCACATCAAACACTACGAGCAATAGAAAGTCCTCTATGCATATTTCCCAAACAGCCAGTAGCTCCCGTTTTCCAGCGCCCTGGGTTACGTTTTAATCCAAAGGCATAACACTCTCACTGTTTAAATAGATGATCAATCAGAAAGGCCATTCTTGGGTTCACTTACACTCCACATAGCCATGGTCAACCATTCAGTACCTTTGACCTGACCTTTGAACAGAAAAATGCAAAGACAGCAGCAGCCGGGTTTAGAAAGAAAAGCACCTAACAAAAAGGCAGTGAAACATTTTCATAACAATAGGAACTGTTTCATAAAATGCTGACTCCAAGCTAGACGTAGAAATCTGCCTGCTATAAGATGAAACTGCTCACAGGGTTAGTCAAATTCAAGGAAAGTTTTAATACGTAGCAGCTGCTGAAAGCAAAAGCTTGCAGGGGTTAACTTACAACCATGAAAAAATTATGAGGTTAATGACTCTGGCATGTAATAGAAACTGTCTTTCTGCTGTGATTACACTAGGATATTGCCTTTGCCATTTTTAAAGGCAATGCTCCTGATCTGAAATTGAAAATCCAACGTACATGCAGCACAGAAATATGGTGGTAATTCAGTCGGTCACATACAGGCCAGCTTTTCTTAAATCAGTGCTTTGAAATGAATGTGTCCTTCAGATCTGGCATGTGTTTGTTATTTGTGGGGGTTTCTAGAGGTATTGTGATTAAAATACCTATTTGCCAATTGCCTCATTTGTCTTGGTTTATCAGATTACAAGATTAAATTACAGTCTTCCCAGCTTTAAGGGAGTTTAGATGTAATTCACTTTTTTCCTCTCCTTCTATCTCACTGAGATTACATTAATTTCTAATTCTGTGAATAAATTTAAAATTTATTTCATGGAAAAGTAACCAAAGTGCTGTCCTCATATGAAATATATAGGAAATTTTACAGTGGATCTCTTCAGTCATGTGGCTCTGAATTTGGAAATAAGTGTATTTTTATGCATTCATTAATCCTACAAACAACTAAACTAACATTTTTTTATTGTTGTTATTTTTTTAAACTAGGGTCCAAAATTGCATCTATACTGTAAGAAGGAAATTTGGCAAAAAGTTCAATAGAGCACATTGCTTGCAATGCTGAAACATTCATTTGTATTTCTTGACCCAATTCCTGTGAAACACATGACGATACACTTGTGATTATATGTAAGTGGTTTGTACAGCCGGAACCACCCCCAAAAAAGGAAATGGAGTAAAAAACACAAGAATGCTGCAAATAGTAATTTAAGATTTAATGCTATGGCATTTAAAGTCTATGGTGAAAAAAGTAGCTTAAGATAAATCTTCTGAAAGTCATCTTCAATGAGCGCTCAGCTGTGTGTGTTTTACATATTGTTGCATTTTGGAAGGGATTATTTACTTCTTGCAACATATGGACTCCACTTTTATCTCTAACAGAATTTTTATACGTATGGATATCTATGCTTTACAAGCTATATTCTGGGAACTAATCTGCACATTCTTCAGTTTACATCCCTAATGAGATATCGCAGTCGTTTTACCACCAGCCTCCCTGGGGCGAGTCCATTGGTAAATACAAGTTCATGCAAATACACGTGCCTATGCACATGTGGCGGGGCAATCACCTCTAGAAGCCACTTCTGAATATTCATTCCTTTCCCTTGAATAAGCAGATAAATCAGCAGCAGAGACACAATATATTTTAACTCCTCTCTGTCTGCCTAGTTTTCCTCCTGCCTGTATCTTGGCTCAGTCTTTGGCCCCTCTCTGGGTGCCACAGGGGGCACCCTATAGGAAGGAGGCAGGGAGCTGCTGCATCACTGGTGCCTCATGCACGGGGATATTTCCCTGAGTATCCGGATGAGGACAAAGTGGGGATAGAGACATGCAACCCATGTCCCCCTTCTCCCCACTCTCTTGCACCCTGTTGAGGATGCTCCTGCAGCAGCTGGCCAGGGGAACTCCCCAGGTGGTGGTTCACTACAGTGCCTCTTTTTAAGGCTGCACTGCTTGACAGATCCAATTTTACAATTGCTTCCCTGCAGCCAACATCCAGGGTATGTTTCAAAGTGCTGAGTGGCCCGTGTGCTTCCTCCCAGGAGGGAGGAAGCTGGTTTTCCCCACCACCTTCCCTTTCCCCAGGCTGTCCCTCACCCCTTCCTGTTCCAAGAGGAGCTGCCAGTGTGGGGGTGGCAAATGGCCCAGGCACCTGAGCATCCCTGGGAGCACACCGGGAGGCACAGGGTGCCAGCCTGGGCACAGGACCAAGAGCAATAACCCGGCACCCCCAGCAAGCAACATGACAGTACGCCTTTGCTTCGTGGCCTGCGTGCTTGCAAAGCCTCTGACAGTCCTGTCCAAACAATCCCATTGGACAAAAAGGCAAACAACTTTACACACAGGAGGTCTTCTTAAAAATGCCTTTCATTTCTAGAAGGGGAGAGATTTGGGGTCTGGGCTGCGGTGAATTAACATGCTGACCTTTTATCTTGAGAGGCCACTGATGTTTGAAGACAGCCCAGTTCTTGAATGAAATTGCTTTGGGTGGTCTTGGTCTGCTCAGGAAAGAAATTTTTTTGTTGTGCTGAAAATAAGGGCATAAGAGTACACAGACATAAACAATGAATTCAATCTCTCTGCAAAGCAGGGGAGGGGGCCTTAGGCCAAAACAGAGGTACATTAATGAGCTTATATCAACCAAAAGAAATGACTAAGTACCTGTGAGTTATATTGGTATTAACTGTGATTGTCATGTATGGCTCTATTGATTTAATGTAATAGAAAATGCACAGTGTGATAAAATAAGGTATTAACATCCTTTTATCAGCCAAAAGTAATTTTCAAGCATGAATATATTGTGAGCATATGAAATTGAAACTCACTGACGAATTCTGAGAGAATTACTCTCATTATTGGCAATTTCAAGTAAAAACAGGAATAATGATGTGGTTTATGTCTATGTTTGCACAGCTCTCCCTCACCCCCCAAAACTTTTTCATACCACATGTTTGTACCAGGGAGGAAATAGAAACTCTGTAGAAAATCTCTGGCCTTCCTTTTCTCATAGCCAGCTCTTCAGGAAAAAAAAAAAAAAAGTATTTAGTAAATAGGAACTTTTGGTACATGGTGCAGATCTCTGCATGACCCAGACTCTCTATCCCTATTGCCAGGTTTTGGGGGTCCTTGTGTTTCTGTGCCCCCTCTTGCCATGATGTATATGCAGAGCAGTATCTGCTGATCACATTACTTTCCGTTACCATATGCCACTTGAAAAAAATTTTAGAAATCCTGAGCAGTACAGCAAGCCTGCTGGCTTCCCAACCTGCCCTGACATATGCAGGAGAAGATTTAAAGCTGTCAGGTTGTTGGATGGTTGCCATGGGATTTCAAAAGGGGAGAGAGAAATCCCCCAGCAAGGCGCAGATGGACGGCTTGCTGCAGTGGCTGGCCTGACCTTTTTCTCTGGGTACCCCTCTGAGAAAGCACCCCTGAAGATCTTGGTTAATATTATTACCTTTAAGCCTGATTCACCTTGACATTTTGGGCAACCTAGACGAGGAACTCAGCATACGATATTAGTCTAAGTCAACGCACAGACAAACACCTGAACTGCTGTCTGAACTCTCTGACTGACCAGGGCAAGTACAACTTATTACCCTGGGGTAAATACACAATGCAATCCACGTGGGAACCGCACATGCATGCCCTTGCCATGTCTGCTTTCTATTTGGCTAAGCACACATGAAGCTGTCACCAGTGCTCCTGCTTTGGTTGACCTCTGTGCTATTTGAACTATTTGTCTTGCCAGTTGGAAATTTTCTGAGCAAAATAGCCTAATTGGCCTTGATTAACAAGCATCTGGTGCGAGTACAAATGGTTATTTGAGCAATAATGAGAAAGAACATGGGGAAGCAAGTTGGCGGCCTAATTTCTGGCAATTGATTCATTCCCCATCCCCAGCTGCTGAATTCCTTTTTCTGGCAAGGTGGGGGAGGCGTTTCCCTCCCAGTGGCCAGGAATCCTGCCTTTTCAAACCAAGCCCCTGCCATTCCTTCCCACTGCTTTGCCATGCAAGCAGGGGTCTCCAGCCCAGCCCTTTATGTGATGCGTGGTGTGAGGGCATGTAAAACCGGACTGCATTGTTTGTAGCCACACTCATCAGAGAAAATGCAAAATATTACAAAGGTAGCAATAGTTTCCCTCTTATCTTTGTATCTGATTTCATGTCTTTGAAATGCCTTTTCTTAAATAATGCCTAAAACACATGTGCCTTGGATGATTCAAGCTTGGGATTTAGGACTATATAAGTAAATAAGCTTTCTGAAACTCCCAGCTAGTTTCTGAAACTCAGCATAGGTTCAAATATATATTTCTTATTTTCTTTAGCTGGGTGGGCTATTTCACATTCTCTCTGAGGGGAAATAGCTCTCCTTTCTCATGTATGTCTATATACACAGAAGATACTTTCTGACTTTTCCAGTGGCAGGACTATACATGAAAGCTATATAAGTTTTTTGGAACATGTGGGAAGAAAAGCCTCTGCTTGTATCAAATTATTAGCAGGTATGACATGGCAGGAGTGCTACATATTCATATTAAATGTGGTATATGTATCCAACTAGTATATGTGTATGAAACTGGTCACCTTTGCCACAAAACGTGGTCATGGGATGAGGGCTCCTACTGAGAGATATAGTAGAATAGCGGTATGGCTATATAGGTGTTAGGTAGCTGCTTTATCCCTCCTCTCAATAATGGAGACATGGAAAGATAAACTTGAGAAATGTCTAGTATTTCGTCCAGTGGAGCACTCAAAAACCTAGGTCTCTTTCAGAAATGCTGCCCTTTAAAAAAAAATAGGATGATGATTTGATTTCTTGATGAAAGCTAAAATTGAAAACTTTAAAACTTGGCACTCATGAGGAAAAATGAAATTTTTCTAAACCGTCAGCATTTCAGAGCCGAAGCACATCTCCCTGAGCAACAGTGATCTCAACATTCTCTCCCTCACAGGCTCATACCTCTCATTATGGGCCAACAGACCCATTATGGGTCTAAATTACATTTTTTGTAGCTACACAGGTTTGCTTTTTAAGTCTGTTTTTCATCTAGTCCAGGCTTTTGCTATGTGCATTTGAAATACTGCTAATAAACACATTTTGCATTTCTATTTGGTTTACTTAAAAATATAGAGGAGAAGGCAGCTATAGGTGCTACATGGAAGATACTGCTACGAGGGAGAAATGGCGAAGTCCAGCCTTCAGTAAGTACTGTATATCACTCTCACAGTACTAACAAAATATTGATTTTATCATAATCACTTTGAAAATGAAAAAAAAAAATCTCCAAAACAAGCCATTCTTCAAATATCCATTGAACCTTGAGTTAAAAAGGTCATGTTAGCAAATGGACTATAAGGTTACACTGAGGATCGAGTTTACACACTGTAGTGCCCACTGGCATACATTTCTTTAAGTACACATTTTAAAAAGCATGTGCAGAAATTGTTCTGTATAAAACTCCAGTGACTGGAACTGAGAGCAGATTTTCATCCCGCTCTCCTAATTTTTGCAAAAGTAATGCAAACTCATCTACATGTAATAAGCATTGATGTATGTTACTCTTACAGATGGTAATACTCAGTGCATATCTTTCTTGAAGGATTTTTCTAACTGCTGCTTTGCACGAGTGAGGAATGGTGACTAGTTTCTAGAAAAAAAAGCAGGTAAATGCAGAGGTTACCAGTATTTCTGCCAGCACTGAATAACATCTGATGCAGCATGCACTTGCAGAGAGCACCCCATCTGCAACATCTGCCATGGCACAGGGCAGCAGTTGCTTTGTGTTGGTAAGCCAACCTGAGGTGAGCTTTTTAATGAGTGCTAATTTAATATCGAGTTACAGGCTCTTGTTTTCTATACTATAGCATTATAAATCTCTCCACCCTACTGCTGCTCCTGTGCTCTATGGAAGAAACTGACAAGTAGCAGCTACAGTGCTGTGCGATGATAACCTCAAGTATAAAATTGCCACGATAACATTTAGTCATGGTAGACCTACAAGAGACAGAAATGTGCTTCTGTGTTTGGGAGATTGCCAGCTGGGGAAGGCAGAACTGTCAAGATAAAATATCTAAGGAATGAGGTGTTTAAAAGAGAGTATGGGATATCCATCTTTCACTAAGATACATTAGGAAGCCATTAAGGAAGAGGTAAAGAAGTTTATAGTAGAATTTGCTGGAGACAAAAATGTGTAAGCCCTACCATTTAAGCCTGATAATTGACAGAGCAGCACATCTGCAGCAGCTGAAAGATGCCTTTCTAAACAGCAATTCACTAAAGGGATGGAGTGGCTGGGAAGTGAACTAAATGGATCACTTCAGGAGCTGGCATTTTGGGCCCTTTCATTCGCTCTGCTTCTTACCAGTGAAAAAGGAACATTAAAACTCTTCAAAGAGAAATCTGTGTCTCTTGAAATTCTTTCTCAAAAAGCCTGAGGGGAAATTTGGATGACATTTTGCAGTGAGTTCAAAAACTAAAGGAGATCATCACTTTGAATTTTTAGCTACCTAAAGGCTGAAATGGGCCCTAAAGTTTTCTCTAATAAAAATGGATACAATAGCAATGTATGTATTCAAGCCTTACTCTGGTCATCGTCTTTGCATTTTGCCACCATATAACTGAAAAACTCAATATCACTTAATCACCTGAGCTCTCCATTCTCTCCCATTATTAAAAGTAACGGTTCACAAAACTAAAATGCTGGGAATTGTTTGTAATAGAGGTTGTCTGAGACAAAGAAACCAGAATCAGGGCTTACAGAGTTGACCTTGTTTATCCATGCCTGAAATACAATGAAATCTAACTGACAGCAGGCTGAAATTTATTTTTATATTCATGTATTCTTGGAGTTAATTTCCAGCATTAACTTCCTATCACATTACTTTTTCTTTTGGCATCAGCTGGAGCTGTGATTAAGAAAATATTCTTATCTATAAATATCCTTTCTAATTACAGGGAAATGACACATTATTTTTATTCTTGACCTTGTGATTTTCATTTCATTCTAAATTTTTAAGAGATTCAGCTATTCAACTATGAACAGCAAACTGTTCATCCCTCCAATTCTGTGCTAAAATATCACTGTGCTGATGATTTTCTGTCCATTTAATTCTATATTTCACCTTCAAGATGCTCACTAGGACAATTTGTCTTGCAAAGGTTTTCCAAGAGCTGCTCACTGCGGCATGTCCAGGCTTTCCAAACTGGTGTTACTGTCCCCTCCTTCTCCTCCCTCCTGATAATGACCTCTCAATCAAACCCATTTGCTCCACTCACTGCTTTGGACAAATTCAGTCTCTGAGTGTTTCATGGAGGATCAAGGCAAGGTCCTTGATGTTTGTGGGTTTTGAGGAAGGATCTCTTAAAATTTGAACCGCAGCTTACTCTGCACACCAAAAGGACTGAGATGTGCTACAGGGCCTACAAAATAACTGTGTGGTCTTCGGCAGAAGAAGCCTTGGCCAGTGCTCTTTAGGAAAACTATATTTACAGTCTGAAGAGCAAGGCCAGGTCTGAATGCAGCCAGGGTAAGCAGCTGCTCAGCTGAAGGAGGAAACGAGCTCACATCCTGCTCCCCCTGGCCTTTGCCAGAGGGCTGGAGGCTGGGCTGGTGGCCCTGCCAAAAGCGGGGTTGGGATGTGTGAGGGGGCAGCCACTGCTGGCACAGAGGAGTGGAGGCAGGGAGCTGAGCACCTCCTGGCACACCGACATTGTCCCCCCGTGCCTCCCGTTCCAGCTGGAGGCAGCGGCAGGAAGCCTCCTCCTGCAAGGCCTATGCTGGGCAGCCGGCCCGGGTGTGTTTGTACCTTTCCCCTTCCTTGTCTTCTGGCAGTGGTGGCCCACGCTGAGTCTTGGCATGGCTGAGAAGTCTTGAATGTGTTCTGCAGTCAACGTGGCTGACACCTGGCATGTTCCTCTGAGCTCTTGAGGTGACAGCTCATGTGTGATGAAGAGCAGCCCACATGGCATGCCACACCGCACAGGTGAACACCAACCATCCTGCAGCAACAAATTGAGACAAAATTATTTTGGGGAGCAAAGACTTGATGTTCCCCCTGCTAAGGCCAGTTGTGCACTTGAGTAACCGCACAGGCTTACATCTGGAAGACTCTCAGTTTCCACCACTCTAAATGACAGCAGAACCAAGTGGAAAAGGCCAGTTCACCAGTCAGTAGCAACCAAAGGAGCTCAGTTGAAATCAGTCTACTCCAAGTGCATGGTGAGCTCTAAGTGAGTGGGATGAGCTACCTCTGCATTTCACACTGAGCTGCAATGCCACATTTCTTGAAAACATCTCTGACTTTCCACTCCCAGTCTTAACATATGGGCATGACTCCCACACAGTAGAAACCAGCAACTTGTTGCCTAGTTTGGGACAATCATCAGGAAACAAATAACCACGTTATTTTATTGGAGAATCTTCATATCCTGTGAGCAAAAAAGCCAGCAATGAGAGACCCTAAAGTGAACCACTGCACACACAAATTGTGCAAAGGAACCCTTGGCTTCGGGGTCCCTCTTCAACAGGAAGAGATTAGTATAATTTGGATGGCTTCCACCTCAGCAGCAGCAATCTTCCTATTGCAGGCTGCTTAACCTGGACAAGGGAGCACTAAATTAAGAACAAAAGGGGAGAACAAAAAGATGGGACAAATGAACATTCATTTAGCACAAAAATTAATATGTCAAGAACAAAATTAATCAAGACACCTAAGGACATTAAGAGAATAAATTCTTTAATTGCTTGTACACTAATGCCAGGGGTCTAGGTAATAACAGAAGAAACTGGAAATGGTCTTTTATGAGCATATATTCAACTTCAAGTTGGCCTTAATGAAACTAGGTGGAAAATTTTACTTGATCAGAATGCTAAAATCATCGGTTACAATCTGTTTAGGAAAGGTCAGGTTGTGAAAAGTAGCATTACACGTTCTGAATCACTGACAACTCAGCAGCAAAAGAGTTTCTATATCTATGGATCAGTCTCTTGAGACACAAAATGAGAAATTAAATATAAATTGCAATCTATTACTGACCATGTTATAACACTAGAAAATAGGGAGACTAACTCCTAAGGTTTTCATGGCTAGCATGCTCTGAGGAAAAACACTATTATAACAGGAGACATCACTCTGACACAGTCTGAAAATTGCTCACTGTAAACATTATGGTGGTCTTAGAATTTATAAAAGTTGATATATAAAAAATCTCAGGTCAAACAGTATTTTCTCTTGCATGAAAGAATTCTATGTTACATGTAGGTCTGAGAAAAGAAGCAGAATTGATCACAGAAATAGTGTGGAATTCATTTAAATTTTATATTTAAAAATAGCGTGTAATCTACATGTGTCTTATCTGAACTAGACTTCTCAGCTCCTTTTGCAATCAATGGATGGAGCTAGGTCTCTCCAGGAGATGATTTAGCCCATCCTGAGTGAGGTATGTAACTTATAAGGGGTGATTTCACTCTGGAAAGACCAACATAAATATTAAAAACAAAAACAAAAACAATTAGCAGAGCCCTCCATCTAGCTGGGGACACCAAGCCTTCAGAAAGCAAAATCTGGAGGAGGTGAATCCCATTCAAACAGACCCCAGAACCTGAATGAGCCTATTTCTAGTAGGACTTTGTCAAGATTTTGTTTAAATCCTACTATGCTGATAGCAGGATTTAAGTCAAACAGTGTAACAGTCCCACTGTGTAAGAGAGACTGCCTGGTGGCACATATCTCTAAGAGAACCCTTGGATCTTCTCCCTCCTTACTGGTGATATCTCAGAGCAAAGTGAGAAGGACTAAGGCTTTTCTACCCCATGACATCATTTAAACAATATTTTGCCCCTTTTTTCCAAGCCAGTTAGCAATAGGATAACAGGCCCTCATGAAGGACAGACGAGCTGCCCAGGGCTGTGGGAAAAACAGGGGAGCTCTAAGATGATTATAATGCATTTATATACCTTCTCAATGGTCCAGATGAGGGCCTCTGGCCTAAGGGAACAGCTGACATTCAGTCAGAGCAGACTATCAAATGGATACTTAATTTTCCACTCTCTTTCATCTTCACATGTTTAATTATGTGCCGTTCCATGAGTCTGCTTTATTTTTGCTTTCTTTAAGAGAAACAGGAAACAAACATAAAAGTGCATATGTAATTGGTATAAGGGGGAAAAATGGTATTCAGCTCTCATAAACTTGTGTTTGTTTTGAACATTGAAATAACAGGGACATTTTATAGACTGGGCAACAGATCTGCATGTCCTCAGAACCTCACCCCCCAAAAAAAAGAATGCAGATTTTATTTCTGTGATGAGGGAAAATTCAAACACGCACCTGGTTCCACACTTATCTGATGAGCCAAACCAAGGCACACTTGTCTTTCCATCTGGACTTTCATCTCGACTCTCATCTGGACATTTCAATTTCCCTTTGAAGTTGAGGCTGTGTCTTTTGATTTGTAGTGTTTGAACGGGAATGCCACTGTTGTATCAAATGATTTCAGGGAGGGAACAGCACAGCGCTTGGGCTTACCATCAGTTCAATAATAGCAACATCACTCACATATAACTTTGTTTCACTGGCTGATATTAAGAAAAATGGTTGCTTGCAGAATGATGCACAGGTCTGTCAAATATACACATACATGCCCTTTGGACTGAAAATGATTTTGTTTTATAGCACCAATTCGATGATACAAAGTTCATAAATTTGTATTAGGAATGTGATTGCATCATTCTGATCGTGTGGTGTGAAATCACAAGAGAAAAGAACCCAATTACTGCAAAAAACACTGAAAGTTTTGCGTAAAAATCAATGGCAGGATATGACCCATAGTTTGAAAACTTTAAGCATGTAAAAAGGACTTAAATCTTTATGATGAAGATTATGGTTCTGGCCTCTAAAATAATAGCAAGTATTAACTGCACCATCTCAACAGTTTTATGAGACAATAATCTGGTTCTGAAGTGGATAAACTATGAGGCTGAAGACTGGGTAGTTTATCTCAATGAGAGACCTGGAATACTGCCCACTAAAACAGGAGAATCGGTAGCATTATCAGCTGACTGAAATAAGTAAGATATATTAAACTAAAATTTAAGTAATTCAACAGCACTGGCCATAGGAGAAGTAGCTATAATTAGAGAAGCCAGAAGCCAGGTTTCTGGTTTTGGACTCAAGGCTGGAAGAACATTACATTTCTAAACATTGAGTAGGCAAGAGGCCACACTAGAGAGCTTATTGATTTGTGTCTGTTACAATGCCCCAAGTTTGTCTTAACCTGCAGAAAATATTGTGGGGCATGTGATGGATATACTTCATGTAAATAGAAGATTAGAGGCCATGAAAGGAAGCAAGTGAATGATACCTATGTGACTAATTTTCTTTGTCATGCTGTAGACAACATGTTGCTTTTTTTTTTTTTTTTTTTTTCCCTCTGGGTAACCCCCCCTCCCCCTTGTGTCCTGGAGCAGGCCAGATTCAATCACTGAAATGAGTTCAACAGAAATTCCCAAGGAAAGGGAAACCTTAAAAATGAGTTTGAGGTAGCAAGTGGTTATGTTCTGTGTGATGACTCTCTTACAACATTTCTTTTGTGTCTTGAAAATATAGCAGGTATTTAAAAAAAGGAAAAAAGAAAAAAGAAAAAAAAAAAAGGACTGACTGTGGAAGTGGTGAACAAAAATTCTTGAATGTGAACTTTATATGACTTTTTACTTCCTGCTAGGTTTTGTCTTTGTGTTTATTTGTCTGCAGACATGGTCTTTACATAAGGAAGGTAGTAAAAACAAGTTTAATGAAAAGGAATTCCTGAGAATGCTGTATGTACAGCTATAATCAGATACAATGAAACCACAAAAACTTCTGAAGGTGTGAGGAGAGCTGTGATTTTTCTTTCCAGGATATTGAAATAAACCAGTCCTATTTTATCACAGGAAGAGAATAACATCTCAAATGGATTAATGTTGTTCTTCAATTTAAAGAAAATTATGAGGCACTGAAACAAAAGGGGACACAACCTGGTTCTGTCCATGCTGCACCGCTCTTGTGCTGGAAAGTTGGTTCTTGGCTCTGTCTAATGGCAGAAGAGGTTTTCACTGTGTCCTTTGCTAAAGTTAATAACTTTGCATCAGAGAAATGAATAGCATGGGATCAGGATCCCACCCTCTACCTCCAGCATGCTCTGGAAAAGCTTCTGTGCCTTCGGGGTCAGGGGCACAGTCCTGCTCAACTCGCATTTCCTTCCTCTGAAAAAAAAAAAAAACAAAAAACAAAAATGCAATGAAACCTGCTCTTTTATTGATTGTTATACAAAGCTGGGTACCGAGAGGTGTTTGAGCAGGCTGTTTTCCCTCTGAGCAGGGAAGTGCAGCCGTATTCCAGCAGCCGCATCTTGCGCTGGGAAGGCAGGTACACAGCAGCAGTGGTGCCCCCAAGCAAAATGGGACACTGGCTTCCAGTACTAGTGGCATCATTCATGTGCAAGCAGGAGAAACAAGGCATGGAGCAGCAGTACAGCTCTCTTCAGCCTTGCCTACTAATTAGCTCCAGTGGTGGATTAGATGCTTATGATTAAAAAGGAAAAAGGATCTTGTTACTTTCTGTGATGGTTCATTCCATGTAACCTATTACCAGGAGCACCCGCTGGCATAGGCATTCATTGGCTTGAATATGGATAATTAAGCCTAATACCAGCCTACCTCATTATGAGTTTGTTAGGGTATTTATTATTTTCTTCATTAATATGGCTGGGAGTCCCATCTGCACATGGAGAGAAGCACAGACCCTTGCTTGAGTCTACTGCTTGGCAAGCCTCCAGTAAAGTTAAACTTCAGAATTTGTCTTCAGGCTGATACGCGACAACACGTTCGATAAAGACCAGTTTCAGCTTCAGAGTGAAGCTGAAGTTGTACAGCTGCATTCCCGGCATCCAAAGAGCAGCTCACATGTGCAAAATATATTAGCTGCAATAATAAGAGCTACTTACATTAAAGCATCCTGAAAGCCTTATAGGAAACCCTTCCTCTAATGTTAGCAAGATGATTTATATATGTATCTGCAACGTGTCCCTAAGTTCTCTTTTCAGGAATCAAAGTGTACTAAAGTTTCACATTCCCAAGCTCCTTTTATTTCAACATGAAAGTGATTAAAGATGTTTATCTGAGCTGGAGAACCTTAAGACTGTACTGCTTTCATTGTAGAAACGATTAAATCGATCCCAGAGGGACTTCAGTCACATAAGAGAAGTATTTGAGAACTCTCCATTAGCCCATTTGCCATTTTCTTAACAAGAGCCCCTAATGCATAAACAAATACCATAAGTGTGACAGGAAAAACAACTGAAAGAACAAGATTTGCTAGAAGGAATGCTTTCCTGATATTAGTGACTGCATGGGACTTTGTAAGGAAGTTTTTTTTCCCCCTTTTTATCATGAAAGGTATTCAGATTATTTGCTTTGATACAAAACATGATTTGGTAGAATGTAAAGACACTGGTTTGGCACACAGAAGAAATGTATCTGCAGCTAAATTATTTATTGTACATATTATATTTCAAGAACAGAAAATGCTAATTTTGGCCATAATAGTTAAAAGGCCAAATCTTACCCACTGACCAAAGTTTTGGAGAAAAGCCATAGCAACACTTCACAGAAGGAATCAAAGCTTAATGTTCTGGCCTTATGAAGAAAATTTGTATTAACCAAGAAAAGGTTGGAATTACAAGTGCTAAGCTTCACTGTAGAAATCTGCATGCTGAAGACCCCTCTTCATGGCACAATAGCTATCTTAGGACATGCCACAGTGTAATTGCCTGCTACTGCTTTCTTCTCTTGTTTGTAGGGTTAAAGGAGGAATGAAGGAGAGAGGCCAACCACCAAGCTGAAACCCATGTGCTGTGCTAAAATGGACAGGAGAAAGAGACTTGCAATGAGCTGGCAAGCAAAGAACCAGCAGAGGATGTATTGCTGAGAGAGAGCAGCAGCCCTGGGACTGCTGCAGCCCAAAGGCTCGATTTGTAATCACTCCACTGCCTGAGTGTCAAAACCATTTGGCCCTCCAGGGTTTATAGAGTGATAAACAACTCTGTTTTGTCATTTCATGCCAAATTCATTGTATTTCTACAGTGGAGGCTATAACTAATATGTAGTTAAAGGAGATGGAGACGCTCTCTGGTTTCTTGAGTTGGCAGGAGGAGTGATTTGGAGAGCAGTAGCTCAGCTGGGTGGGAGGGTGCACTGTGACCTCCCAGCTGCGAAGGGAGCGGTGCTAATGGACTCCCTGGGAAGCCCTCTGGTTATGAGATTTCACCTGGAAACTAGAGCTGCACAGAGGATGAAACTTAGCTGGATCTAGGAAAAAAATATCAAAGCTCTCTCTTCATCACATAGCCATTGGCAGAAACCTGCAAAACAAGAAATTGTAAGTAAAGAAATGTTTGGACAATAGGGGCTTACCTGAAAGCTCTTTGAAGAGGTGCAATAAAGTGAAAGTCACTGCAAATCAACACCCTGTTTACAAGGGTTGGCAAAATTTGAGATGAGACAAGCAGCAGGTAGTTGAATGATCTGCAGCAGTCACTACAAGACAGCTCAGCTGGCAAAAGGTTTCCATGGCTCAGCTTCTTGAAGGTGCATCAGTATTTACTGGCTGAACAGTCACTGTGCTGTGAGATTTTACCAAATTGCCCGAGCAGGATGAGTGCCTAATTTCCACTGACTTTAAACTCAGTCTCCTTTCAGAAGAGTTGGAGGCCTGTCTTACATGGGTGTTTCTGTAAATTCCACCAGTGACTTATCTGCATAGTGGAAAGGCAATTTTCAAGCCTGCCTTGCTTTGATACAGCTCCAGCATGGTGACTGGTTCTGGGAAGCCAGCCCCATGCAGCCATCTCTCTGTGTGGACACAACTGAGTAACGATGCCTAGTAAGGGAAAGTGCTTGTGACCTCTGGGTCCCAGACACTGCTTGCCCGCAGATTTTTATTAAGGTCTTGCCAGGCTCAGGAGCTTGGAAGCTTCTATTTTTGCAGGTAAAAGTGTGTTTCATTCATCAGTTTTCTCAAAAACTCTTACAGCTGAAATTTGTTTGCTAACTCTAATCTTACAGCCATGTCTGTAATGTTATGTTTGGAAGATGACGACACAGGACTCATCTATTATTGCATTGTCCTTAATTATTTTGCATGGAAGATGTTGAGTGTTTTTCATCACAGGATAAGAAATTTTGTTGCTGCAGAGTGTAGCCTGATACTAGTCCTTACTGACTTACTGACTCATTTGGACTCCTTTTTATAAAGCATTACAACAAATTGGTCAGTAGGCTAAACTCCAAAGGGGCCACAGGCTCTGAACAAGTGTAATTCACTTGCATTTCAGGGATTGTAAGATTTGCCCTAACGTGACTAGCAGCAAATGAAATCAGCTCCCCATCCAACCCGTTCACTACATTGGTAATAAAGACAAATACATTTGATCAGATTCTCAGCTGGATCAATAGCAATTTGAGCAACTGGGAGATCTCACCCACCTTGTTACTGTGAGCCAAATTTCCATGGGGATTACAGTCCAGCTTCCCTCAAGCCTGTACAGGTTTGTGCGCCCAAAGTCTGTTTCTTCACGTGTGCAGGTGGCAAAACTACATGCTCAAAAATGTATCACTGAAAAGTTATCTGGATTATTTAAGCCAGATCTTCACAAGAACTAAGCAGATACAATTCCCTGCAAATCAGTGTGGTTACAGCCATTCAAACCACTTCAAGTGAAATTGCTACTGACCTGTGAGGAAAGAGTATCTCTGTACCAGTACGTTAGCTTGCAATGCAAATTCAGGCTGGGGCCCCAAATCCCTGGTTATCCACACTGCCTGAAGGCTGGCAATTACCCTTCCTCTAACCACAACTGAATGCATTAGCTTCCTGGCAGGAAAAGGCCAGCACTGGGGAAAATGGGTTCACCTTTGAACCTTGCCTTTACAGGCAGAATGACCACAATTGCCTTGGTTGCAAATTTGAGCACAACTTCCCAGAGAAATGTGGACATGAACTCTGGGTCCAAAATTAGGCTTACTAACAGCTCTGTGTTCCCAGCCTCCTGTACACACCAGAAACCCTTCCAATTAGCTTTAGTATCAGTGGTCAGGAAAATAAAAGAAAAGCAAACACAAGCAACCCAAACCCCTGTATAGCTGGGGTTTAGCTGGGGGGTGGGAAGGGAGAGAAGGAATCTCAGAAAAATGTACAGAACAGACTACATTCTGATATAAATCAACAAATTCACCAAATCAGAAAAGTTATTTCAAGAATTTTACATTTTGTGATTCGCAAGGTAAAACAGATTAAGAAAAAAAAAAATTTAAAAAATTCAGAATACTGGTCAGATGTATACTACTTACTCCTCTCCTGTATCAGCTAGGTCTACTTTGATTTAGCTGGCATGATATAAAATGAAGAAATGACTTTAAAGTCCTATAAAATATCTGTAATCAGCTTGGCACGAGGAGTGTGATTTAACATGTCTGTGTCTATCAGATAACAGAAAGGAGCACAATCCTGACTGGAGCCTATTAAGATGCAAATAAGTATTAACAATCAATAGTAATTTCAGCATCCTTCTGCCAGACAGCATTGCACCCAGAAAATATCTGAGCCACTTCTCTAGGCTCGGACAAGATTTTTTTCCAGCTTTTAGTCTGACATTCAAGCACAAGGTTTTATGTTTTCTAAACTTCTGTGGATGCACAGCCCCTGCTGTGGGGCTGCATATCCAGTTCAGGCTGAGGTTTCCTGCCAGCCCACTGGCAACAGAAACACTGGATGAAAGTCTGTTTCCCATTTTGATTCAGGAGTTCAGACATAACCACAGCAGTGCTGTCTTTTTAACATGGGAACAATGAACCCCAAACATTACCACAATTTCTCTTCTCTTCCCAAATGCTCTCTCCCTTTGCCAAAATGAAATTCACCAGAGTTCTTGTGAATTGAGGATTTGCCTTCCTGTCCTGGCAGATGCCAGGTCTAAGCAGGCAGAGTCACAGCCTTAAAAAGAAAACCCATATTGCACTTCAGACACTGATGGCTCAACATCCAGAAATGCTGTATGATTACACAAATGATCTGTGAAGGGACCCTGAAGGGACCCTGACAATGTGTAAGACATTGTTCGTTTCTATTTGCCTCTGCCTTGGGGCTTACATGGTTTTCAGCTTTGATACCAGCAAGTATGCTATAGCTTTTGTCCTCACATACAATAAGTAAAACAAGGTTCTTTGGCTGAAGAAGTAGAGATGAGTGGATTTTCATCAAGGAAACTTCAAAAAGAAGAAATGGAGGCCATCGAGAATCACTGGAAAGCAAGTTCCTGGTGAGGGCATTGCCTGAGTGCTACAGCTCTTACCCATAAAACAGCTTTACTGACCTTTGAAGTCTTCAAGGTGTCTTTGAGAGCATCAGCATCTGTACTCCCACATGACATTAGCTATCAAAGAGGGAAAACAGACTGGTTCTGTGTCTAAGAAGTTGTGTTGGCTCATTCATGATGTTAGTATTGTGTGAGTTGTCTTCCCTTGGCTCCTCACAATGTAGCATGGAAGCTTCATTTTGGCTTCTGCGCTTCTCTTTCTGTATGTGTACTACTAGTGCACAGAGCTATTTGAAACCTAGGGATAATGTCTTTTGAAAACTTGGTACTTAAGAGATGTTCCCAAATACCTACAAAAGTGCTAATTCTCTGGGGTTTCAACTGACTGCTATTTCTATTAATTTATTTTTCTACAGCACCAGCAGAATGTCAACATTAAAGTAAGTTTTCAGGAAATATTTTTATTAATTTTTTCAATCAGCTTGCTGGAGAGGGAGACCAAGGGATTTGTGTTGTCATCTACAGGTCATAGTACAAGTAGAAAATATTTGTGTTTTCTCCAGATGTTTTTGTTTCCTGCCCTTCTTTGCATTCCCCAAGCAATTGCTTTGCTTTCCAGCTGGATATTTTGAAGACTGTCATCGTCTGTTAATCTAAAAAGCTAGAATAGCCTGCCCCTGTCACCATCACTGTCACAGGCATTTTGATGTGTCAATATTGTGTGCTGCAGAAGAGTGTCCTTAAGAGACAGTTGAAGTTTTACTTTACGCTGCATGCAAACCACTCCAAGGACATCCCTACAAAATGGCGTTTAGCTGAAATTGTTCCCAAGTGATGCCCCGTCTAGAACACAAACACCTTTAAAGACTTTCTTTGAAACTTTTCCAGATTCCAGATTTTCCCAAGCTTCCTATTAAAATCTTTACCTGAAAGGGATGAATAGCTAAGCCTATGTTCTGGCTGATATAGTATACAGATCAGTGTTTACATCTCTCCTTGCACTGGGTCTAATTTATAATTTAACACTGTTGAGACCAGCCTGACAATGTAAACATGGTATATTGATGACCTGCAAAAAAGAGAAGCTGTCTTCTATGCCAAGTGCCTGTGGCTCTGTTTATGTTGGAAATGCATTATTAAAGAATGTGTGTGGTCAAGCTATAACCTTTCTAGTACTGAAGTATTCATTTTACTCTGGGTCATTTCTTTGTTTCTCCTCACATAGTCTCCTAATCCAACAACCGATCGAGTTTCAGCCTTTCACTTCAAACGTCTCCCACCCCCCAATTAAGATAGCACGATACACTGTGTGACAGCTTTTTCAGTCTCTATGAACCATGTGTGGTGTGTCTTGTACTCAAAAACTGAATTAGACTAATTCTGGGAGCAAATATGTTATCCAGGTAGCCTGGAGCAATTTATTTCCAAAGCAGCAATTTATTGTCATCCCAGCCTCTGCAAAATAAAAGGCCTGGATCATTTATAATTCATTAAAACTGACATGACAACTGGCTGAGGGCGTAATGTCAGTCACACTTGGGCTTCTAGGTAAGGGTTGGAGATGGGGGCAATAAAGACACCACCTCAGTCTTGGCCAGTTTGTCTACTTCTCTGTATTTGGTCCTGGGTTGCCTGATTTTCTGAGAAGCCGTGTCAATCAGTGGGCTCCCTAAACTATGGAGTTCTGCAGGAGTGCTTCCTCCCATAGCCTGGCTGAAAGCTGTAGCAGTCTTTGTCCATTAAATATACACAGGGAACTTCCTAAATAAGCTTTACGGTCTTCAGAAGATATGAGTATGATGTGATGACCCATAAGAACTGTTCAGGATAAAAGAGATGCTGTGGTAGTATCACTAAAAAAATTAACTCTGAATGTGAGGAACATCAACCTAAAAGCCTCTGGCAACATTGTGCTCTAACTAGACTAGGTGCAGAACTGTCATTCATCCTGCCTTGGGACACCAGTGCAATGAACTTCCCTGCAAAACAAGCATAACACCCTCTGCTTCCTGAAAATGCTAGAAATGTCCCATTTGACCTTTCTCTTTTGTCCTGTATCTGTGGCACCCAGAAGGTCTTCCTCCCTTTAAGGTGTTGAAAGCGCTACAGTACCGATGGATCATGATGGTTGCTCCTGTCCTATACCCAACATTATGTAATTCATTTTTTTGATGCACATATTTTATAGTAAAAAGGACTTTTTTTTTCTTTTTTTTTTCTTTTTTTTTCTTTTTTTCTTTTCCAAAGGAAGCTCAAGGTATGTCAAGAGATGTGGTGTGATGAGTGCCCTGATACACATAAGCAGAGCAACATGTTTCATTTGTCCAGCTCCAGTGTTGCACATGTGCCATTTTGATCAGTTATATAATAGATTTTAGTTAATAACTCTGACCCAGAGAATTTAAACATATTTTTATGCTTCTCTATTTTTAAAGAAATATCTACACATTAACAAATTTGCCCTGTAATATGAATAAGATTGCAAGAAGAGGAATGATCGTTGCTGGTTTTGCAATAGTGTTTGCAAGAAATGATAGAAATGCATCAATTAATGCAAAAGCACTCTTTTATGCGTGCATGCAAACAGCAAATATATTTAACTCTTTTGACAAAAAGATAGCAAAGCAACAGTGAATTAACCTTAGTAGTATATATTTGGGTTTCCAGGTATCTAAATTAGCAGCAACCCCTTCAGCAGAAAGCGTATCTTTTTGGCGCGGTTGCAATGTAACTGTGTCCTAGTTTTGTTGTTGTTTACTCTGTGTGACACCTATTGACTCAAATGAGCAATTTTTTATTCCTTTGTAGACACAAGAGTGAATTTAGCACAGTATGTTATCGCAGAGCTCCTCACAGACAGTGCTGACAAATAGCTGTGTGGACAACCCATTCAGGCTGTAGTACTATCTATCAGCAATGACAGTAGCTGGCAAACCAGTGCTGTTTATATCAATTTGTTATTTTCTAGGAAGTTACCCAGCTTCATTATTATTGGGGGAGATAAAACTAAGATGAGAGGCCAAGACCCTCATTTGGTTCTTAATGCACTCCCATTGCTTTGATGTATTGCACAGAACAAAATTGACCGATGTGGTAGCTCATTACACAGGGAAAAAAACATACACTAAAATAACATATTTTCTCTAGCATCAGTTCAGTGACAGCTCACAGTCCTCTAGGAAGGATCTTGGGCCAGATATTTAAAATATACCCTCCCTACTTGGTCCTGCAGAACAAACTGGGATTCATGATGCGCACCAGTCTGTAGATACAGAAAACTCCGTAAGATTCAATGTCTTTTATTCTTTAGAACAAGTGTATCTCTTTATGAGCCCTGTCTGACAAAACATTTCACTGCTTTTTGCACAGCATTGCACAGTACCAGTATCATGGCACTTCTTTAGGGCATTATTCCAGGCTCTCTGTGATACCCTGAGCAACAAATCCTTCCCATCTCTTGCACAGTAGGTAAAAAACATAACTTTTATACCACAGATGGAGAACACGAGTCCCAGAGAGGCTCAGTGACTTTCCTGGGGACCCACAAGACCAACAGAAGTATCTGGAAAACTCGGGTTACACTCTGGCTTTAGGACGGGTTGTAACTCAGGGCAAAATTTACTTGGTTTTAGTGTGTATTATCACTCACACAGTAATATCTAGGCCAAAAAGGCTGCAACAAGAGGTGGAATCCAAGAAGACAGGGGGATGCAGCTGTGTAGGAGAAGGAGAGGCAACTGGGGAGTCCAGAGGATGTTCAGAGCACTGAAGTCATTGACTATGGCCATGGCAGAATTGCCCAGGGATGCATCTATGGCCCATTTACACTGTACATGAAATGTACATTTATCTTACATTACATGTACATTACATTACATTACAGGTACATTATCTTGCCTAAGAAAGGAATTGAGAAACTCATTGTGATATCTTGCTTGCCCCAGGCGATTAAAACTAAAGGTAAAAGCAGTCTAAATACATTAGGTCATTTCACAGCCCTTTGAGATTTAGCCCTCCACAGCCATGTTGCGTCCATTATGTACACCTGTTGTGAGACTGCTGGTATTGCTCTCTTCCAGCCATGATGGACGATAGGATAAAAAACAAACATGGTATCTGGGAGTTTCCTGGCACACGTGTGGACTTGTCCTAAGCCTAAATCACCTCAGAAGTGAAAAGCACTCCTCACTCATTCGATCTCAGCTTTTCAGGTTTGCTAGTGCTGCCATCCATGGAAATCTACCTTCCTGAAATGTGAGGGGGAGGCTCGTAGACAGGAAGGTTATTTCCTTGTGCAAACAGTCTTGTTGAAAAGAGAAATATTCCTCTCCAAATGATGTACCAGTCCATAGAAAATGATTCTTTTGCCTTGAGCACCCATGAAAAATAAGAGGGAAAAAAAAAAAAAAGATTATTTTCCCAGAATTTATTTAGGAGAAGCAAATAGTGACTGGTTAAAGCACTTTATAGACAGGACACAACAACAGTAAAACATCGATGACCATAATAGTAAGGCTACCAGTGCATGAGACTTGCTAACCAAATGTTGATTTTCCTGCATTGGAGTACTGAACTTGGAGTCCTTGCAGACAGGATTCATCTTATCTAAATTTAAGCATGGAAAGAACTGGGGCAATATTTAGAGACATGGGCTATGATTTCTCTGTTCTTTTTTACATTTTCACTATAGGATGCATTTAGTCTGATGAATACCAGCCCATCTCATTTTACTGTAGTCAAGCCTGGAACATTACCTATCTTACTTTATCTGTATTCAAGCCAGGAAAGTTACCTATCTCACCATTTGGGAGTTAGACCCAAGTTTCAGCTTCACTGGTATTATAAATAATGTCTCATTGTCGCTAATGACAAAAAATACATGGAGTCTTAAGTTTGTCTCTGATCCCAAAGTGACACTCCCTGGCAGAGGAAAGTCCTAAAACTCTTGATTCACTACCGACTCCAAGCAGGGAGAGCTGCCTATTAAATCACAAACAACACTCCCTCATGGCTTGGATGTTTCTTGAACCCTTATGTTTGTGCTGGGACTTGCTGTACCTGCTTATTTGTACGAGACAAGAAGCTTAGAGTACAAGGTTAGATAGCAGCAAACATGTACAGGTGCTGCTGCTTCTCTCAGATGTAATTAGGCAGCTCTCCTAATGCAGGGACGGAGCCATCCTTCGAGCTGTAAAATATTTGTCTTTCATTATCTGTCACCCTCTGACTTTTAGTTAAAGCAATGCTCCTTTTCCTGGAACGTGCACATAGTTAGGATCAATATCATAATCCTGTCTGACAGCTACTCGAAGGCTCCTTTGTGTTGATTAGGTTTTGGCAGCTGAACTGAGCTGCCACTGCACTTTCTTTTAATACTGACTAAGCGATAGGCTCGACAAGAAGTTAAAAAAAAAAAAAAAAGTAAAATTCTCTTAAAACAAAAAACAATTAGCCCTTTTGTTACTCCAGTGAAGTGGAACAGATACTTCAGCTGCTGGTGGTGGTACAAGCAGAAACCTGCTCCCCGTCCCCTGCTACACTCCAAGGACAGATGGATGAATGGTAGTGGTTGGCTTAAAGATGTCTTCATCTGTTCTGTTACGAAGGAAAACAGGGTTTTGGCACCAGTGTTTAAAGAAAATAGAAGGTGCTAAATTCACTAAACTTTATTGGTTCGAGTGCATAATAATGATAGTTTAACGGCAGGGAAGAGGCAGATAATTAGAAGTGAGCAGCTCTGATTGCCCTTGTACGCCGCTCCAGATAGCTTCTCAACACTTCTGAATCCTTGTTTGCTTTGTCTGAAGCTGAAATCCCACAAGGTCTGGATGTTACCAGCTGTCTAGCTAACTAACTGCCAGCACTTTCCCTGAATGCAAGCTATCAGCTTCCACAACATCAGCCTCCTCCCCCGAGCTCTTCCTCGCTGTCTCTCCCCGTGTGATTGCTTTTATCTATTGCTTGCAGGAGCTTCTTCTAATCATATTGCTTCTTGCCTCCGAGGGTCAAACACAAGACCGTTGCTACCTACACAAATGGGGAAAACTGTCACCTCCACTAGACTGATAAGCATTTGGCAGGCAGGACACTGTGAAGTAGAAGAGCAAACAGCCAGCAATCTGCAAACACCATAAATATGTTACAATCTCAGCAGGAAGATGGGCACTATATGTACCAAGAGGCCTTTGTTTAATGAGCTGTCAGAAAGCAGGCATGAAATTATGTTTGAAAACATGTGCAAGCTGCAGAGACAGAGCTGGGGCATTAAAAAACCTCTCTGCCTTTTCTGTGGATGTTTGGAACGTCTTATCAGTTTGAGAACTGTCATGTGATGAGAGCTATCATTAGCAAGGTAATAGCGTTTGAAAGCTACTGATTTTTCTCTCTCAGCTCCATTTTGTGATCTAAATGAGTGAGAGAAAAACTTAACGCTTCTTTTGCAGATTTTTTTTTTTTTTTTTTGTCCTGAAAACATAACTGGAAACACCAAAGTGAGCATAAAGGGAGATATGTCAAAATCATTGTAAATTGTAACCGTGGAAGCAAAGAATATTGTTGTTAATCCTGCAGAGATTGCATTCATATTACCCCAATTCACCTCCCACCACTCGTGGATTTCAATCATGCACACAAACAGCTTTGTGGTACAGGTGACCACTGCATGTGACAGCAGTACGAGGGTGACACAGGGTCGGGGCAGCAGCCTGCAATTCAGTGGTCGTCAATAGCTGTAAAACTCTGTGAAAAATATGATTGCTGCAGTATATTAAGAGTGCTGGGTCACTTTAGGTAGGTGTAATAGGGTGTGCAGCAAAGCCGAGCTTCCATTGCTGTTAAATCATGCAGAACAAGTTGCTAAAGGTTTAAAACAAATCCTCAAGTATCCTTCGGGGTCACAAAGCTCTTTCTTTCTAAGACAAATGGAAATTTTCTCCATGCCCAAGTGTCTGTGTGTTTTCTTTGTTTTTAAGAAAACTTTTTGCTATTCTTTTGCTGCTTGAGCATTTCTGGTACACCCCCATGCTGAAAGGGGACTGGGAACATTGGACTGGATCACCATAAATCAGGGAGGTACTCGTTCACAAAGGTGGCTTCTTTTTCTTTCCTTTGTTGTTTTATGAAGGGCATGGATCAAATCCAAAGCTTCTTGGTTGGATCAAGTAGACTCCAGATCAAATCTGTTCCTGTTCTTCTGAAACCCAGGAAGAACAAAGTTTTGGAAAAGCAAACAAATAAACCAAGAAACAAAGGATCAACTTTACATGGATCCTATCAGTTTTTGCCACAGCATGAAGTGATCAGATCACAAGCAGTGTAGTTTTACCAGTGTTACAATAATAAATGTTAAAAAACACATGATATGGGGAGAAAAGCAAGGCTTGTAAAACTACACGATTAGGAGTTTTGTAATTGAAAATTGATGTACAAGCAGACAGAACATTTCACAGAAGGGACTGTCTCTCTTTGAATTTTGCCTATTTATTAAAACAAACAAACAAAAAAAGCAAGCGAGGAAAGAAATATTTCTGCCATGAAATACTTCTCAGCACTGTCACACCATTTGTGGTTTGGTGAGATCCTTGTATGGGGGCAGCATTTAACAGCTCATCTGTTTGTTCCATGATCTTCCCATCCCACCTCACTGAGCAACCCCATTGCACCACAGAGGACATGGTCTAGCAGGGAAGCGTGTTCTTAGAGGGTAATACAGATGTAACCCCCCTGTATTTCACATATCATCACCCTGAGTATTTCCAGATAGGAAGATTCAAGCCATAAATCTCTGGTTTGGGATTTTTCCCTTAACAGTCAAATAGTTCTGTGGGGAAATGTTTAATGTTTTTTCAAACTGCTTTTTCAATGTTAATGTTTTGCCGGTGTAAAGCAGATGAGGACAATGGAAGCAACAGATAAACCTTGTTTCCTCTGCTTTCCATTTGCTGATTTGAAACAGGTAAATTTCTGCAAACGTGTTTCATTTTATCCTCACTAATATGCTTCAGTGCATAAACCTACTAAAGCAGTGTTTGATTATATTAAGATCATAAAGCATGGATACTATAGAAACCAAAAATATCTTGTAAATTCATACAAGAAACTGTTTTGTCTGTCCTTGAATAGATTATATGCTACATGCAGGAAATACTTTGATACTGTGGCCTTCTCAATGATGCTAGCTTTCATAAAAGACAGCATTTCTTTCCTTTTCCTGGGAGAGTGTCTAGTTTCCAGAGAGGTTATGCACTATTTGAAACAGAGTTAGATGCTGAACTGCAGGGAGATGGGCAAACAACTCTCAAGAGAAGGGAAAACTGAAAACCTTTCCATTGCATAATTTCTGAAATTGAACCATTTTACACAAGTTCATGAGGTGCTCTTTTCCTACTGCATTTTCTCTCCTGTCTGTGCTGGCTTTGCTACTGTGTCCAACATAATATATGCATAGAATTTCACTTAGTTTTGACATTTTTTTTTTCTACCTTTCAAAACTCATTTTGCAGGGTGTGAAAAGGAAAAATGAAACTGTAGTCTGCCATAGGTATGGATAAAGATATTGAAATATCCTTTATTTTTGAAAATGCCTGATAACATTAAAAAAAAAAAAAAAAAAAAAAAGCTTAGCAAAATAAAGAAATAAGAATCCTCAGGCAAGCCAACCACCACCTCCACAAAGAACAGAAGGGGAAATGCTAGAGATTGATGGAGAAGAAAGAAGGAAAATAACAAATAGAAAAAGGAAAAAGAATTGTCATTCACAAAGCACTGTTTGCTCTCCCACCTCCCCTCCCAGATGCTGTGGCAGATAGGAACAGTATTTAAACCAGGAACAAGAAGATAGTGAACTTAAATGTTCTGTCTCTGAATGAGATAAAAGTGCTTGTATTTAGTTAGGCTGGTGTAACCGGAATTGGATTAATACTTCAAAGATAGATTTAGAGAAAGGATGCGGAAGACTGGAACATTAAGGAGAAATAGCCTAAAAGAGCTTATGCAAAGAATAAAGAAAATATTTCAGTGAAAGGCTTGAGAAGCTCAGTCTGCAGTGTCTCTGAAAAAAGGACTGAAAAATGATTTGATTATATCCAGTGGAGAGTAAATGACTAATAAAAAATAAATTAAAAAAAAAAAAAAGAGAGAGAGAGAGAAAGATAAAAGAAAAAAGGCCTTATGATACAAGGAAAGAATGCGCAATGGCAAACTGTAGCTGGAAACTGAAGCCAAAGAGATTCAGAGGAGAAGCACTGGGACTTGCTCTGTGTCTCCGTGCTGCAGCAGCAGCTCTGACAGACACCCATGTTCCTCGTGTATCTCCTCAATAATAGTCATAGTCTCTGAATAATGAAGAATAACTAACTCCTCAGAAATCTGTCCACTTAGGATCAATCATATACAGAGTGTTTCAACAAGCTGAACCTTAGCTGATGGGTCATACATCCTGACTACTTAGAGATAACCCATAGTGGGTGAGTAAAAAAGGAGCTGTTACTAGCATTTTTAAAACCACGTGGACAAGGAGGTAATCCATGTTTTCATCATGCAGCAGCCCTTCTCAGGCCAATGACACTACACTTCTTTCTTCATGCTCTATGTAGCTTTCATAATTCAGAGGACAGCAAAAGGGGAGAAACATGGACTTCTGTGCTTTCTTTGAGTGCAATATGTGGGCAAAGACAAGCAAATTCCCACAGATTAATCTGAGTTTCTTCGTTTGTAAAGAATACAACTGCCCAGAGTGATCCCATCTATCCCATGGGTTGGCCAAAGGGTTGTCACCAGCTGGAGGCAGGTAAGGCTTGCTGAAGTTGTAGCACTGCTGGAGCTGATGCACTTCCCTTCTGTCCCTCGCTGTGGGATGTCTCCAAGTTGTGCATTTTCCATGCTATCCTACTGTTCACTTCTCGGGTTATCCAAGTCCCGGCAAGGCTGGGAGCCAGAAGCTTGGCCATGAATAAAACAAAGAAAGAAAGAGGAAAAGATCAAGATTTTTAGGGATCATACAATGTAGCATGGGAGAGATTAGCAATTTCATTTTAGCCTGCTTTAGGTGCTGCAGGATGGATCTCACTGAAGACTGAAGATTGTCTTTTGTCTATTATTTTGTCTGCTTTTGGCCCTTAACCTCACCTGAATGGTATAGAAATGGTCAGGAGGGACCTGTTCAATCTCTAACTTCTCCCACCAGGGGAAGGAAGCCACGATGAAGGGGCTTCAGTTAATGGAAAAACACGCATCCCCATGAAAGCACAGAGCTGTACTCTTAACACTTGAAACTCCACTTAAGCCTACTTGCTTAGTCAGTGGAAAGGCAGGGTAGGGTGCCTTTGAAGGCTTCTGAAGAGCAATTCAAGAACCTGAAAAAAGTGATGAGTGGGGAGCCAGGAGCATAGGGACTTCAGCTGGAGCTTTCCAGCCTGGCTCAGTGTGAGGCTTTAACCACCTCCACCCGGAGCAGGGCCAGGCTGCAACTCCTGCCCGTGTCAGCAAGGCAGGGCATAGCTCTGCAGAACAGACGGTGTGGTAGAAATGACTGCTGTGAGCCTCGGTCGGGAGGGACTGAACGTTTTTCCCATCCTGCTTTGGCAGAATTGGCCAGGGTTTGAGGCATCTTTCATTTCCCAGCTCTGTTTTTGCTGCAGAAGACACAGCTTCTTTCTATTTTCCTAGACTGGCTGATCCCAGCATGCTCCAAATCCATGAAGGGAAATAGGAAATGATTTTCTTAGTCCCTGAATTGACCCGTGGGTCTGACGATCCTGCTAGACTCGGCAGTTTCTCTGCTGGCTTGAGGAGCACATGTTTATGCACCTGGGATCATGCAGCTTGAATTATTCTTTTAAACATTTTCATAGAGAGTGGCAGTGTAACAGAAATCACTAAACAAAATGTACATTGTGTGTGACAGTTAGCAACGGGCCGGTTCACAGATTGTTAAGGGCTATTGAAAGTCACGCTTATGTTTTTCTTCTTTAACATTTTTCAAGGACAATTTGATTGCATTTCCCAGAAAGGTTAATATAAACAATCTGCTCCCCTCATTTTTATGAGAAGCATTTAAAAGTAAAACGTCCTGCTGTTATTTCACTATTGCCTATGTTATTGATGGCTGAGGGTTCCCAAATAGGTTCTGAATTTTTGCAGCTTTGCACATTTCTGGGAGAATTGCTCGAAAGTCCACCATCTCTTTCTCCATCTGGGCAGCCCTGAGAAAGACACAAATTTCTTCAATATCTCTTTTAGCCCAGAGGGCAGGATTCATCCCTTGAACTTTAAAGCCACAGAAAGGGTAGGCATCTACTGAGAACCAGTCATTTAATGCCCTCTGCAGACACCAGAGAGGAAGAGAAGTGACTGTAAGGTGCCAATCTTTGACATAAGTGACAAGCCTTTTGGACATGGCTTTCTTTCTCCACCAAAAATAAAGTCAGTCAAAGCAGCTTGCTTCGGCTGTGCCATCCCTGTCCTGCCCTGGTGTGCTTCCTGGTTCTGCTTCACAGATCATGTTGGCAGGATCCCCTCTGCTATCATTGTCTTCCCGGGTCACCACCTGGCTCCAGTGCTTGCTCATGTGCTCTGCCCTTACTTTAAAAATGTGGAAATATCCCCATTAGAGAATAACTTTTGAATGCTTATTATGACTGTTGGGGCAAATCTGAAATTCTGCTGTAAGTCTAGAACCACAGGTAGGTTTTTCACATTATCTCTGGTTGACCTTTCAGGTTAATATTTGTTTGCAGTTTATTTGGATGCTTTGAGCAGGGAGGGAGTGGACTAGATAATCTCTAGAGGTCCCTTCCACCCTAAACTTCCCTATGACCGTAGCTATGATTTTCACATAACCAACATATTACCCACCAGTCATTCAACATGTTCATCCTATGCCCAAGGAGGTGGATGTTATATTAATTTTTTAATAGTTATTTGCATGCTTCCTCCCCATTGTGCTCTCAGACCCACATGTGCATTTCCCATTTCTTCCCCTCCAACAGCTGCAAGGCTGCTCTTTGCAGGGCTGACAAGACAAAAACAGGGCTTTTTGAGCAACTTGCTTTTATGTGAGCAAATCTCTGCCTCCTGCCAGCCAGGTCTGCCCAGAAGGCTGTCTTCTCCTTGTGCATTTTCCATATTATACTACTGTTTGTTTCTCTAAGTACCAAGCCTCTGCAGATGTATTACTGCTGCAAAACCTGTCCTTTACACTCACACAGATGTGTACAGCACTTTCATTCAGATTTGCTGGAGCGTGTTTGATCTCAGTGCTGTGGTCACTGGTGCATAAAAAATGTTTTGCCATTTTTCATTAGATGATCGCTGGCTGCAGACACTCAAATGCAATTGATCACCTTATATTAAAAATTAAAGTGTGTGCAAGAATTCAGGTGTGCACATGTGTGGAAGGATGCATGTATTTAAAAGTGATCTTATTTTGAGAAAGAATAATGATTGAAAAGAAAATAAGTAGATAAATGAATAAATAAATTTGAAACCTACCTACTTGCTACCATGGTATTAAAGCAGTATTTACTACATGTCTCCAAAAACACAGAAAGAAAATGTGATTTAAATTCAACCCCCTAGAATCCAGGGTGCTAAACTATGTAGGCTGGTGGCAGCCAACAGGGCTCCCTGAGCACAGGAGGGTTGATGGTGCCACGCCACACAACCCTCATCCCATGGTGCCTGTGGTGATGCTGCAGTCCGACACAAGCACGGCAGCAGGGGTGCATGTTTGTGCCAAACCCAGCTCAGAGAAGGTTCCCATTAAAGCCTTTCTGTAAAGGACACGCTGGTCATTCAAGCCCTAAATTTTTCAGAAGTGACTAATGGTTTCTGATGTCTCCAGTGTTTTGGCATGTGGGTTGGGACACACTGTAAGAAACTGATTTTCTGAAGAGTGGGTGCTCTCTAATAAATGAGCTTCTAGAAGAGTCAAACCCAAAATTAACCGTCATTTTCCAACATTTTCAGCATTTATGTAGCCTTTGAACAGAGACATGTAAGATTTTACTTTATGCTGAAAAGATTATGGGCCTCCATACTGGTGAGAAACTCAAATATATCCTGGTAAACATTCCCAATATAAGCAATATTTTCCAGAGTCTTTCACTCACTGTATAAAAGCCCACTACAAGACAGCTAACATATCTAAAATATACTCCCAACTCTCCAAGACTTACTCACAAATCATCTGGTTTAAAAGAGCACTCTCCAAGTGTACTTCACAAACTTTTCCATTTTGCCCTCCCAGGCAGCCTAGTAACATCACTGGCAATAAATAATGCTGCAAAGGAAATTCTGTGTCAACTAGGAGGGTTAAAAAAAAAAAAAAGAAGAAGAAGAAAATGTACAAAAAGTATAATTTATTGCCCCCTAGCATCTGCTTTTATCTGCCTCCTTTTGAGAACAAATTAACAAGTCTTGCATATCTCCATACGTTTCTCTCTGTGGAGCATCATGGCTGTGAAGGTACAAGTTTGCTTCGTCCATAAAAACAAACACGTATGTTTGTTATACATTAGAGAATGTGAGGATTAAATGTTGATGATACATTTATAAGACGATAAATCACTGCAAGAAAAAAAAAATCAAAGCCATAAGGATTTTTTTTTTTTTTTTTTTTTTTGTCTACAGAAAGCAGCCCAAATCTCGGCTTTTTATGTATACTCTTCAGGTCATAAAAACAGATGCTTTCAAAATGTAGATGAACCCCATATGCTTAATAAAATCACCCTTCAAAGGTCAGTAATGAATTTACATTATTTTTTAACAATTGTAAAGTTATTTTTTAGTGCCACAAACAGAATGAATGTGTTTTGCTTTTTTTTTTTTCTTTTTGCTTGGCTATAGCCTGTTTATCTATGTACGTAAAAGATTTAGGAAGTTCAGCTGTAAATCCACTAAAATCTTTGAACTAAGTTCTCAATAAATATAGGTAATATTACAATCTGATCTGTATTATGTGTGCACAAAACAACATTGAAAAAACATATATTTCCCTGCTAAACTAATGGTGAATAAATTTAAGCCAAAGAAAATTCCCAGTGCAGTTATTTCTTTTTCCAAAAATATCTTTACCCTAACTTTAAATTCTAATATTGATATAATTTCTAGACTAACAATATTAATATGCTTAACCAGCATTTTACATTCAGTTCAATTGCCCTAATGTCATGATTGAAGTATCATTGAAACATAACTATAAATTACAATTATGGCAGAAAGAAAACATGGATCTGTACTTAAAAATGAAGGCTAGATGTGCTCAGAGCTCAGAGTAGCTGGGGAAGTCTCTGGGGTTGTTTCAGATCACACCAGGTAGGGAGCTACATCTGAACTGAGAGTCAGAAGATGGTTTACTCAAGGCAGACACCAGTGACAATTGCAGAGATAACATTTGTCCATTTGCAAGAGGGCTTTTAATCAACTGAGCCGTGCTTATGATGCTTTGTTAATAACCATTCCTTGTGTTTGGTGTATTTAGGCACACAAGTGTTTTTCTATATAACCATTAACATATGAAAATAATATACTTTGGTAATGCCAATCCAAATCAACCAGAAATCAATATTAAGACTTCCAAATGTATGGGACAGCTTTAAAAATGAGATTGGATCCACACATGGTTCTCGAATTCTTTTAATTTTCTTCTAGTTTCCGGGATTTAACATGATATTCAACTTTTCTGTCTTTCTTTTTGTAACAATAAGGCTTGGAAATGGCAATGTGTGGGGTTTCATTTTTTTTTTTTTCCTGTAATGAAATCTGCCATTCTTAAATGGTCACGTGCTTTAAAGAGCATTATAAAATTAGGAGGAAAAGTAGCAAGTGTTGACAATAATTGCTTGTAGATACCCGGAATCAGTTTGATCAACTTCTACAACAAGCTTGTTGAATATGAAATGAGAGCCAGCAAATTATATTTCTTATGGAGAAGGAAATCAGCTATGCTCACAGACAGAATCCTAAGTGGTAAGTGAAGTTGCATCCTGTGCTTGTTGGAAACCACAGCAAAGTCCCCTGTCTTTAATGACTCAAAATCAAGAATTACTTTAGCAGCTCTAGGAATTATGTATCTCAAGCCTTAAGCCACATGTGAGACTTTCATTAAAACAGATGAGTTAGGAATGCTATTAGAAAATTACCCTGCTACTTGCTACTTTAACTTCCTAAAACATGAGGCTTTGAACTAAATCGTATCAGTTTGGAGCAGCTGAAATTTTCTACTCTGGACTTATATCTCAGTGTTTTGTGGTGATTTTTTTTTTCTTTTTTTTTTTTTTTTTTTCCGGAAGTCTCATCTAAATGGTCCAGATGTCTACAAGAGAGAGGCTAATAGAAAATATAACTTTTGCCTACATTAAAAAAGCAAACCTTTCAGCCACTCAGCCGAGGAGTTTCGGCAGGATGACAGCCTGGCACATGTGGCTGAAATCTGTCCCCACCTCGCAGACAGACATTTTGTACTAACCTGCCCCGAATCTGCCACATTTATCAAGCCTTTGAAAAACCTTACTGGGCACATATTGGGTGCAGACTTGTGAGGTTTGTCTCCATCTGCGCCCAGCTGAGGCCAGCAGCCAGGATGCTGCACATTGCCGCCTACTCCAGCTGCATCCCAGCTTGCTGCGGTTGTCACAGGCTTCCTCCTCCCCAAAAATATGCTAGGATAGGGATCCTTGAATTTGAGTCACCTGATAAGTATTGAAAGGGTCTCGGGGTTCTCCTCAACCTGCCACATGCTTGCTCGGCAGCTGTGCTCCACGGCTCCCTGGCTTGCTGCCCCCAGGGCTTCCCCTTGCACCCTAAGGCTGCCAGTTTCCACCCTCTATTCCATTCCCTGCTGCAAGGGGAGATAAATGAATCCTTGTGGTGTTTTAAAGGGAAATAAAGTAAATCCAGGGGGTTTCTACGTAATCTCCACATAAGCATCTGGAGGTGGGTTTTAAGATCCCTTAAAAATAGACGTGCATGACAGAGGGAAGAGGGTATCTGGGATCCTGCATGTCCAGGGATAGCCAGAGGCTTGTGTCTGTGTTTCCCTGTCCACGCTGGTGGCTGAGCTGGGATGGCCATGGAGGAGACTGGTTAGCAAGGGGGAAGCAGCTCCCTTCCAGGGTGTCCTCAGCATCAGGCTGCCTGGAAAAAAACCACACTACATGGCAGCCCATAACAGAGGCAAGATTTCTTAGAAAGGGGAATATCTATGTTAGCACCAAAAAAGAAAACTACCAAATGAAAACAAACCAAGAAAACCATCAGGCTTACAAGTGGTTTTGCATGTCTGACAGAAAGGCAACAGACTTGCAGTACATATTGGAAGGAGTTTTGCTAACTTGGTTATTTTAATAATCAAACTATCAATAAGATAGTATGAGAGAAAAGATCCTGACTCTCTTTTTTACAGAACCATGACTACCACGTGACATATAACAAACTACGCACTTAAAATACATTTATATGAGGTTCCCCCAGGACACAAGGAAGTTTTTTACACACATTTAGGAGGCACACATTTTTTTTTTAGGGAAGTTTTTACACATGTTTAGAAAGCATCAGAAGGCTTGGGAGCACTAACAACACCTGAGCATATATATGGGTTTGTGGTTTCCACACAGGCATTGTCCTGCAAAAGGAGATGTCTCACACAGAATCTTACAAGGGAGTTTCCAGCCATGGCGTCCCTTTTCCCCTGCTCTTTTTTCTCCTTGTGATATTGAGACACCCAGGGCAGCAATAGACTCTTTACACCCAGCCGACTTCAAAACAGTTTCTATCTCAGATTACCAGAGTCTGCAGAATTCAGCTGTTTTGAGAGCAGTCAGAGGTCACTGCAAATCAGCACTCTTTGAAAAGTAACCTGTCAAGGCATCCACTTCTCATGGCTTACCACATCTATCTAAACATATCTATACACAAAATGGATGACGTCTCCTGCTGCCCTTTCGAATGGTTTAGTGTAAGACCTCTCTGTTTTCTCAGCCTTTGTACTGCTCTGATACACAGGGCAAGCCAGCAGCTCCAATTAAAAGAGCAGGGAAAAAAAGAGTGGGTAGATCTTCTTCCAGATGGCTTTGAAGAGGCATCAATCTGCTACAGAGATTCGCAAGACCCCAGACAAATAGTTAGATAAGCCAAGACTTATACATTAAGGCTAAAATCACAACACTGCATCAACCCACATGTTTTTTCAACATATTAATTACCACAGCAGTTTGGTTAACTGGAAAAGGTGAAAGTTTAAACTTAAACTAAAGAAAAACAAGCACAATACTAGTAAGTTTTCCTATTTTCCCATTATTTCTGTTCTACACTAGTTCATCTAATCTTTGTTACTCCCTACCACTATCTAGAGAGACTGCACCAGTACACCTACCAACCTGAACCGAGCCAATTGACTGACTGATCCCATCCCACAGCAACATCTTTTCATGTGGCTGTTCTCATTACAGCCACAGATAGCCACGACTGAAGGTCTTTAAATTCCCCAGCACAAGGGGAAGTGATTTGTTACACTGCTGGGAGGCCATTTTGCCTGTTGGGATGAGGTGGTGCCAAGGCAGCCTCTGAACCTCACCCAATGACACCTCAGTGGCTTCAGGACAGCACTGCATGGCTCACCTCATCCAAGCATCACATTTCCCACGTGCAATTACACCATCAGGAGGAATCCTTCAGGTCACCAACAGCATGGACATTTTGTGACCTCCAGCCAGTGCAAAAGTGAGCAGAGACCATCAGGGTGGAAGGAAGGGATTTGCAGGTCTCGGCACTTCCCAAGAGCTGGCTGCACCTGGCTGGGGCAGAGCAGCAGCAGCCACAAGAGCAGTGGGAGCCCAAGAGGCCGTGCCTGCCCCCAGGTTGCCCTCGGGGAGCTCAGGGAGGCTGATGCCGTGCTTCCCCTGCAGTGAGATGATTTCCCCCATCCGTGCAGGCTGCTCCAGCCACCAGGGAGTTCCTGCTCCAGCGGTGAGGGCAAGGGGTGAAGGGGGCCGGTTGCTTTTGCAAACACGGTTAACAAAATGTTGATATTATGCTTAGCTGTTGTCTCCTTGTCACTCACAGTTATAGGTCCGGATGTTAAAAATGCCATCATGAGGAGGAGCTGGTGAACTCTGGTGTTAGGGTCTTCTTCATTTTCAGTGTGCTTTCTGGGCTCATGGGGCTGTGCCTGTGTGTCTAGAGAAGGACGGGGACAGCTTTAGGTTTTATATAGAGTATATTCAGTTCATTGCATAAATACAGGCAACTTGTTTCATTTGAGACACGCCAGGGCATCCAGACTATCTTGGAGAAGATCACAGGTCTCCTACATGTCTTGTGCTGTATCTGCCAGCCCTATGTGGGCTGGGTATCTTAGTTACCACTGAACATTTCAAATAGCATCCAGCGTCTGTGCTTCAGCAAATTAGCCAAGCTCACCATGTCCTCCTCTTGTCACACAGCAGTGAAGTTGTTGCATGGGCACATGATAACTAACAGGGAAAAACTTAGTGATTTAACGAAAATTACAAATGGAAAGGGTGTGATTCCCCTGGGAAGTTTGTCGTTATATCACCTTGGGTTATAGCTTGCAAATGAACTGTGAGAAACATTGTCCACTACAGGTGAGAAAAGTTGTCCACTATCAACACATTGATAGATGGGCATCTCCCTCAGGGTGTTCTGGCTTAGAATCCAGATTATAAGGATGAGAACAGAAGGCCTCCTTTTAGACAAGAATAGAGAGTACAAATTGTTTATTGCAGAGCAATTTTAAACCACAGCAAAGGAAATCATTAAAACTCAGAATCCAGATTAGACCTAAAATAAAATCCTTATTTTTGACCCTTCAAGAAGTGCCCTGTATCTCAGATGAAAGCCAATTTTATTTCTTTAAGAGAAGTCAGTTGGAGGATATGTATAAACTGATAAATACAAATGCCTTAAGGAAAGAAATGGCTATGTTTAAAAATTAAGTAATCTGGATTTTACGACTTTATCTAAGGGGTGAAGGACTCCAGATGAAGTCTTATCAAAGACAATCATTTCTTGGAAAGAACAACAGCATTGAAGTTTCCCGATAAGGATGGAGCTGCATCATGAGATGAAAAAGACAATATTCAATAGGATCCAACTCCTCTTAGTGCACATCAGACTGGATCCACAAGTCATCCAGTTCCTTTTTGGTCTGCATAGGTTTGAAGTGTCCCTAGAGAGCTAGGATGCTTGCTCCTTGGCACTTGAGCCATTTGTTCACAGTTTCACTCTTCAGACGCCCATGGCCACTGAAGAGACTGAGGCACAGTCATCCAAAGGACATCCATAGCAACCAATATTTGACTTAAACCTAGACTTACCAGGTGTGCTACTACACTGGACTTTGGGGCTGATATATAAGTGGATCAGTAAGTGTAAACCTGCTCCTATGTCAAGGTACACAAAAGACTGAAGCTATTTTTTTGTCTTTGAAGCCTTGATCCACTTCCCTTTGTTTTTCCATCTTCCTGCTTAATCATCCGGCTGTGAGAGGGGAGATATTGTGAAGATACAAGTAATAGGATGAAAGGTATGTCCTGTATTATTCAAGAAGTCAGACTCAGTGATCTAGTGGCCCCTCCTAGCCTGCAATCTGGAGTCTTTTCTGACTGGCACCATCAATGCACTTGCTGGAGAAGCCTCGGGGCCCAGGCAATTGGCTTGTCTTTCACACTGTCTTGCATTAAAAATGGCAGTAATGAAGGTATGTGTCAGTCTCTGCTGGATCACGTGTTTTAGGACAATTTTAGAGTAATCCTGGATGCCACCAGACCACTGTCTCAGTTAAAACTGGAAGGAGAGACTGACTTCATGCCACTCTGCCTCATTGTCAGTAATAGCTACCAATTCTCTGGGTGAAAATTTCCTTCTTCCATAACAAGTTGAAGGTACAGATGTTTATATGTGCCTATGCATGGTTCAGCCCAATGAAAGCCATGATGTACTCTGATGGCTTATCATCAACCCAAAATTACAGATATCAAGTTTTGCAGGCATTAGTTGATGCTAAATGAAAAACACAGGCTAAGAAACAGAATATCAGCTTGTCCTTGCTCACCCGGAGTTCTCCATTGCCGTATTTACTCCACTCCACCATGAGTAACTTTTCTCAGGGAAATATATGCCACATAGGCAATCTGATTAACAGGTAGAGAGTGCACACAATGGCCAACCTTGCCCCCTCAAAAACCTTCATGTAAGGTCCCTTGTCACCAAAATCATCAGGACAGGGCTTTTGGGCTACTTTTTGCTTCACACAGGGGATGAGGAGAGCATGAAGTTAAATTACAGCAACCTACAGGCTGCCCTCCAACTCGTGTGGACTGTTAGCCTTCTAGACAGAATCAGAATAACAGAAAACACAAGAGTGATATAAACAGAGAAGTAATACTAATCAGCCAATGAATTTTGTTACAAAGTGTGTACAACACTTCCTCACCGCCACATATGCTTTCAGTACTCTGAAGGAAAGGCCAAAAGGGGAGTAATAAAAACACCCTCGGGTACTAAGAAATTGGCTCATAAAATAACTACAATAACAGTGTCAATTATTAGGTTTACAGTACAAGATAAATATAAATGGACTATATCCCCAAACTAGCAAAATATGGGGAATCAATCTCAATAAAAAGAACTGTTAGGGTAAGCTATTTGGGAAGCAGATACAAGCCTTTCCTGGCTTAGAAACATTAGCCTGCCCTTCTCGGTCATGATTAATGTCTTCTGCTGCCAGATGACACTGAACTTCGCAGCTAGTGAGGCTTGGAGGGAGGTATTTGGAGTGCCTGTCTGTAAACTCCAGAAGCGTTATGACTTCTGTGGAGGATAAATGCACAAATTTCTGTATTTCTGCTCGAAGAAACACTCTGCTAACACAGAAATTAAACACATTTACAAGACAGGGAGTTATGATAGAAACCTGACCAGGCATTTCTCAAAGCAGTTGGCATCGTATTCTACCAGTAGTGCTATGCTCTGAAAGCTGATCTCGAAGCCCATGCCACGTTGTGGGGGGCAAAGATGTTATCACAGCACAAAAGTGTGAGAATTCTGTGGGTTTGGGTTGTTGTCTTTTTGTTTGTTTGTTTGTTTTTCCTAATCTTGTTTTCCTTTGGGAAATTAAAATGGCTTTGTTGTTGTTGTTCTTTTCCTTTGGGATGAGGCTAAGGGGCATATTTTTGAAATAGAAGGCGTTGGTGGAGTTATACTGAACATAGTTTCACTAAAGATCCGCGGGTTAATTCATCCCTGATCTGTGCTTGCTTGAGCTGCTATGACACCTCACAAGACTGGTCATACAAATGTGTCATCCTGTTAATCACCTCCCCAGCCAGACTCACTCTCACATTCTGGCTGTAATCCTCTTTCTGCGTAACCTGTTGTGGAGCTGCTTGAAAGACGGCTAACCAGAGTGCAGCACAGGACACAAATACCCACTGGGAGACAGGCTGAATGATGACATGAGTCACCTCATCTCTTGTTTGTTATGACACAGTGAAAAGTACATAAGCTTCTGCTTAAGTTCACATCCCGTTTATAATTTTCTAATCACTTCAGGGTGATGTCATGGGTAAAAAATGCATGAGTGACTGAAATTAAATTGAAAGCTAGGCTGTTCCTTGTAGCATTACTACATTACTATAGAGTGAGAGGGGATGTAGGGAGTTTTTTCTTATCGCTTGTGGCATCCTTAGTTCTCAAGACAGGGAGGATAACTTTTCCACAGCATCTTGCTGTGCTGCTTTCTTTCAAGGCATTGAAATGCATCCAGCAGTGCACCCCCTAGGCATGCCTGGTGAGATCTTACCTGGCTCCCGAGGCCCTTGGAACAGAGGTTCATTAGCCTGCATGCCAGAACTCCGTAGAAATGGTCACCACAGGCTCGACTCAAATAGTTCATTGCCCAGTGCAGCTATTAAAAACCAATTTGTTAAACTGTGTGACCAGAAAAATGCTTAAACATGTCAGTTGTCCTAATTTTTTATTTTTTTATTTTTGGGGGGGGGGGGGGCGGGGAAGTGGGGATACCTTTTAAAGAATGTAGCACTGCACATAAGAAAGCCTGATTTTAGCCAGATGGCCTTTCAGTCTCAGGTAATTATGATGATCAAGACAGTACGTTTCTGAGGCACCTCAAGGACAATTTCTGTTCAAACCACAATGAAATTATGTAGAAACAGAAGGCACTGTTTGTGGCAGGTGAGATTCACAACTCTTGTATCATTACTGAGATCACTAAATGTAATATTATGCTGACTTAAGAAAACTGTAACAATTACAATTATGATTTAAGAACATAACCCTAATTACATTAAAATAAAATAATAATAATATCATTAACAAAGAGCCGCTTCTGAAGAGCAATTTTCATTCAGAACCAATTTTAATGTTCTGGGCAAAAGTCCATCCTAATCACATTGAGAGTCAATACATTACTGTTTGACTTGAGGCAAAGACACATCAATTCTTGACAGCTTCTGCAGATGCTCTGTCCTTTTGCAAAAATGCCCTTCAGTGTTTGGACAGGGTGGTTTGCAAAATGGTTTCATATCACAGCTATTAGGTAAAGTATAAATTCCCCCAGTGGGAAACAGTTGTTCTCTACAGCAATGTAGCCCCTCTTTTTATGGATGAAATGTATTGCTAAATTGATCTGAAACATTCAATGTCTTGAGGGAGTGCTCTGTACGTGGCAGAAGTTTCCCAGCTTCTGTGTTGCATTTTTCAAGCTCTGCAGACAATATACCACTGGGTTCTGGCACATTGTGTGGGTCTGTGGCTTCTCAGGGTTTGTTATTCTAGCCACTTACGGCAAGGCTGAACAAAGTCACCAGTGTCAGCCCTTAAGAAGAAAATTCTGATCGAGCCCACACTGCCATATGCGATTTTCATGAACTAACAATCCAGAAGATGCAGCTACAGTTGAAAACCAAAATTTTAGCTTGCTCACAACCAGTGACCACAGCAGACTGTGGGGTGCAGCACTCTGGAGGACCATGGTTTGCCTGCCCTGTCCTCACAGGTGGTTCTTGGCCACCAGATGAGGTGGACTTTGGTGCATCCTTACATTCATATGTCCTGATGGGGATTAAATTTATTCAAAGCACACCAATAAGGACTGGCACATGCTGGTCACTGTACATTTCAGCTCCAGAGGTCACACAAACCAAAAAGGTTGAGAGTTTTCTGAAAGGGTTTCTCTCCTCTCTCTCTCTCTAGTTTGTCCCTTCATTTTCTTTTTTTTCTTTTTTTTTTTTTCTTCTTTTTTTTTTTTCTCATACATTAATGTCTCAGGCTACGCTTCTATGAGTAAAACAAGGGGAATAGCACAGGGAGTCTTCTGTTCAGATCTGTGACTGTTTGCTCTACTATTTTGGAATGAACCTCATGTATCATAATCAATACAAACTTCAGCACATATGCATAGCACTCATCCTACAAAACAACTCTTCGTTAAAATAAAATAAAATAAAATAAAATAAAATAAAATAAAATAAAATAAAATAAAATAAATAAAATAAAATAAAATAAAATAAAACAAAATAAAAGAGTTATCTTTGAAAAGAACACTTTTGAAAGACACGAGAGGTAATGTTGAAATGAGGCTGTAGCAAGGTTTCATTTTTTGCATTGTATAGTCAATAAATTATTCTTTCTAGTTTTGGAACAAAGATCTGTTTGCTAAATATCTTCATATCCATTCAAGTACACACCACCCCAAGGCTCTAAAACATAACAAATATTTACAATTTAAGTCATATCCCACAAGCTAGATTATATTGTTTTTATGCCTAGACATGAAGTAAAAGAGACCAAAATGCTCTGACCAGAGAAAAGTTTAAAGGATGCATTGAGGATTCTATGTTCATGTGATAAGATTAAAAAATAATAACAATAAAATAATGATAAAAAAAAAAAAAAGACAAAAAAAAAAAAAAAGAGAGATTGAGAAATGGCTCAAAGTGGAAAAACATCTTGTCAATATAGTAGCCAAGTTAAACCAGACACCATGAGGGTAACTTACCATTAGAAATCCCAGAGGTGGTTCTATTTACCAGGGAAGGGATGGAAGGGGTAAGTGAAATTAATATTAATTGGGTTTATTTAGCTTGGCCATTGGCCACAAAGTTCAGATAAAGTGCATTTCCCAGCCAACTCTTGTACATGTAAAATTTCACCAAGTCAGATGTAACTTATTATGTGTTTCATCACTTCAACACACATAAAAAAGCAAAAAGTAGAAAGCCGTATGGTGAACCAGTTTCCCTGCTTCTTTTGGCCATATTAGATGCTTTCATTGTGCAACCATACCTGTAAGAAATGTTTTTGTAACAACCCTGCCACTGGTCATCCAAAATTGAAACTGCAAACATGGCACCCTGACTCCCCTTCTCTGTAACTAAAGTAACTGAGCAAAAGCAAGTCCTCCAATTTAATACAGCAGAAGCAATTTTCTTTACACTACAGTATTGTTTTAAAACATCCATGTTTGCTGGGGGATGAAGGTTTAAAAATGAAATGGAATCCTGTGAGCAGGGCACTCACTGGGGCTTTCTTTGGACTCGTGAGCTGTTGCTGAGCTTGTGCACATTTCTTGAGGTCGATCAGACACGACAAAGCTGGGCTGGCTCACATGAAACATTCTGGATCATGTCAAAGCTGTGGGCTAAAATCTTGACCTGCGATGAGACAATGAATTTCAGGCATGGCAGAAGGATGGGGTGGTTCCGATGGCATTGGGCACATGCTGTGTGTAGGTCTCTGCAGCTAGCATTATTAGCCTGTCTGATGCATTGGTAGCCTCTCTAATGAAACACGGGTATTTTCTCTCCCAGTCATGTGCAGAGCCCCAGACTACTCACTAAACTCTGTGCTGTCAAGAAGATACAGCTTTGGGGGAACTGCTTATTTTTCCTGAAGTTTTCAGGACATACAGAGCAGTGACTCATGGTGAAACTCTCTTCCCTTCTCTTTAAATTGGTTTCTTGTCATTTTTATGGAACAGAATTTATTTGGCACTTTAAAAAAATGCAGAAATATCTCTATGCTGGTGCCCTTATTGCACAGCATTGTACATTATCTCCTGACTTCATTTTTCCATGTCTGTTCTTGAAGTGCAGTACCAGTGGGAAGCTGCGCTCATGACATAAAAGGCTTTTTAGGGGTGAAAAAGCCCCTGTGTAAGAGAACAAACTGCTGTTTGGTGTCTGAGAACACTCTTGAGAAAACCTTGGCAAGGAACTTGCTCAAAGAGCAAGAGAAGAGCAGGTCAAGCTGGAGAAACATCTGAGCAGCAGTGGAATGCAAGGAGTGAAACTAAATTTCTGTCAAGCCAGGCTTCAGTGCAGAGCTGCAGTCCATTCCCCAGTGACAGCTTCTTTGCCTGTCACCTACTGCAGGAATCTTTTTTTCCTGTGCCTTTTCCTGAAAAGGAACAACCCAGCTGCCTCATTTACTCAGCGAACACATTTGGCATCTGAAGAGCTTGGATGACAAAGTTTCACTAGCTGCATTTGCTCAGGCAAGGACATCTGGCTGTCATTCCACACGCCCCCTTTCCATGGCCTTCTGCTGGTCTGTTTGTTGATCTGGCCATCGATGCTGTTATGTTTCAGATGGCTGGGACCATGACTCACAATTTCCTTCCATGAGGGTGAAAAAATGGAAAACAAAACCCAGCAAGCTCGCTGCTCTTGTACTTGATTTGCAAGTATCAAGCTACCCTTTCCCAGGAAATAGATATATCTTTCTTTCATGGATCTTGAGCCAGTTTTCAGTCAACAAATGGCCACATAACATCACAGTAGCTGGCAAAGCCTGGCAGCTTTGCTGGTGGCCTCAGGTATCTTCTGGCCTCAAGAGACACCCTTGGCTGAAACCAGCTGATGAGGCTGGTTTGCTAAACATTTTCCACCCAAGGCTTACCTAACAGTTTCCCGGCATGAAGCAACTGTTTTCTAAGCAAAGAGAGGGAAAGAAGAGGTCTTTTCAGTTCCACCAAGGCCTGCTCAGTCCCAAGAAACCCATCTTTTACTCCAAAGATTCTGTAAGAGGAGGAGATGCATTGCTGGCCACCTCCTGGAAATGAGATGAAGGATGTGTCTAGGGGAAGGTGACTAGTTCAGGTCAAAGCAAGGGCATGGATTATAACTAGGACAACTCCTGCTGATTAAGGTGGTGGAGGACATGGTAGAAATCACTGCCTGTCACTGTTTGCTGTTGTGACAGGGTCTGTTGTCCCAAGGCCTTCACCGAAAAGCAGTTGTTTACAAGAAACATCCCACTGCATTTTCACTGCAAGCTCATTCCTCTGCCCCCTCCACCAGCTGAGTGAGGCACAGACCGTACCAATATACCCGTTTCACTGGTGGCACACAGAAATGCCAAAGAGAATAGGCTATGACCAAGTCATGCGGAGTGAAGAGACCAGGAGGGAGCCCAGGTGAACCCAGCTTCCCACCTGCAACCAACAAGGATGGTGTGGGAAATGTGCACTCTATTTGCTTAGCTCCCTGCACCCAGAGCACTGCAGTCTGCAGCAGTATCAGCCTGACCTTTCACCCCTGCTGACTGCTCACATTCAGCGAGACACTTAAACACATGCTTATTACTCAACACAGTAACTGAAACCTATTGGACTGTCCATGTGCTTCCAGTTAGGCATGATTTCCTCAAAGTATCTCGCAAAACACTTGGAACAAACATACTCCACAATAGGGAAGAAAATGTCTGGACCAATATAAACCCAGGAGGCAAACTGCTGCACACCAATCCTAGCTTGCACGCTTCCTCTTGCCTACTGAAAAAAAGTGGTATCGAAAGCACAGGGTTCAATCAGTTGTCTTTGACCCACACATTGCTCAGTATTTTTATGTGAGATCATATCCACAAAATGAACATGGAGGGAAAACAAAACAAAACAAAACAAAACAAAAATAAAAACAAAAAAAAAAAAAGGAAAAATAAAAAGGAGAGGAATTCTACATCCTCCTGCATTCATCCAAATCTTTGCCATCATCTCCAAAGTGGAGAGTTGGTTAAACAGAGATTCAATCTGCTAGCAAACAGGCTTGGAGGGAAACAGAGGATCTTCTGTCCCCTCTTTGGACAATGTTCTATAGGCTTCTGGGCTAGAGTGGAGATTTCAGGAGAACTTCCTGAGAAGTTAAAGAAGAGGAAAGCTGCAATCTATTCAGTAAGCCTCCAAGTGAGTCAGAAGAAGGATTTATTACTCCGCTGTATAAGCTGCTTTTAAGTAGTTCATCTTTCTCCCTCTGTCTGTTTATTTGTCTCTTTTACTGTCCCTAATGAAGAATCCCAATGCTATCAAGTCAGAATTACAGACACTTTATGTTTCTAACATTAGTTCTGCTGATCTCCCTTCTTTTCTGGTACTTTTGACTGCTGAGATGCATTTGACCTACTGTTGGGAGGAGATACAGCTGCTAACTGCATTCTTCACTCCATCTGTTTTCACTGATTGGTATAACTCCATTAAAATCAGTGAAATAGCGGTCATATCAAGCTGGCATTAAAAGCTTTAGAATAGGGACTATAAACTCTGGACATTTCAGAGTTTTGCAATTAATTGAAAATCCACCACCTAAGTTTTTCCATGTATGCTGCTTTTGAAATCAGCCAAAAATGTTACACGTTATGTGGGCATAATTTCTCAGGCAGATGGAAAACTGCATGCAGAAGCATTTGGCACAAGTCTGCAGGCAAGTGGTACCCTTCAGTATATGGCCAAGCTTTCTGGCTCTCAAAAAAGAGTACCTACATCATCTTTGCACTGAGAGAGAAAAAGGTGTCAGAAGCAGCATGTTTCTGGAGCTTCTCTGGATGCTTGGACCTGATGGGAGAGTTCCTGTGACGGGATACACTTTGTGGAGCCAGCAGTAAACTATCCACAAGTTTCCTCAAAGTCAGCAGGACCCCACAAAGCAGTGTCTGTCACTTCCTGGATCGTGGCTGTCTTGCTTCCCTCAATTTTATGGTTTCTAATCCATTTCCATCACTTACCCTGTTTTATGGTTGTAACTGATAAGATAAATTAAGCTCTTTTTTGGAAGTGTCAGAGTTTAGAGAGCACACGGCTGTCAACCAGAGCACAGCGCTCTGTAGGCTCGTCCACTCCGTGACCTCATGCTGCATAAAACAGAAATTAAAATTATTTTAGGGCTCGAAAACACACATGCATCCCCGTCAGACATTCCTTCAGGGACTCTTGTGAGATCAGAGTGATTATTTTCTGCTCAGCATCCCGCCCCCCGCTGTGCTCACTTGCTGTGGCTGGTGTGCATATCGCCAGCACATGTGCATGCATGCGGAAATGCGGGAAGGGGCAGGTAATTAGCCTTTCTGGAGGGGACATGCCTTTCTCCTGAGAGCAGAACGAGAGCGGCCGGAGGACTGGAGGAGAGCAGATGTGAGCTATCAAGGAGAGAAACTCACAGACAGGACGTGAAGGGCAGCATCTGGCCCGCCTAGAGCCAGAGAGGCTGGTACCCATTGTATCTGAGATTCCTCAGGGCACCTGAGGAGCACAGCACCCAAACACCAAAGATGGGTCAACTGAGCTTTCATGGGCAGAAAACTTTTCAGATCAGCTAGACTATTTCAAGGTCTCACAGGGACAGGATTTCTGCCATTTTGCCATTCTGCTCTGCTCGTGCAGAGTCAGCCCTCCCCAGGGTGTTTTGGCAGGGTTTGGGGCGCTTGAGCTTGAAGGTTAACTGGGCATTTCCAGGGCAAGCCAAGAGCCCAGCTCAAAGCCATTCCAAAAACGTTCAGCCCAAGCTGCAGTCTTGTCATGCAGAGATCATCCTGAATGACAGTTGGATTTTTATTTTTTTTCCCAAGGCTGCTCACCCATTCCTAATTAAAACGATAAGTTGAGGACAGTAGCTTTCTTTATAACATGTCCATTCCTTTCCCTTTTCCCCCACAGGTTTAGCGCTTGTGCTGACTGTTGAAAAATCAGTCATTAACAGCCAGGAAATGACTTTGCCATCAATCAGAATATTGCTCAGCCATGTTTCAGCTTTTTCCCCTTTCTCTGCGTAATTATTCTCATCCTCTGCTGATTACAGTTTATAATAGCTATAATTCTCTCAAAATCAATCATTACTTGACTTAACCACAGGGTTACCAGTAGAAACATGAAGGAACACAGATATCTTGGACTGTTTTTTAATTATTATTCTTATTTAACAACACGCAAGCTTTTAGGCAGATTATACTTAACCTTCCTCTTGGCAGCATTAAGCAGCAATTAATTTATTTTAATTTTGTTTTACATCACAAAGTGTTTGATTATATGGCCATTCCATCCATGCCAGGTGTTGTGATGACATGTTACTAGCACGTTATTTGGAGGTGAATTCTCAGTGGTTGTCCTAAATTAAACTGCTTTAAAAGAACAAACAGCTCTTGTTTGCCAACACAGACTCCACAATCAAAGTAAAACCTGAGTACCTGATTCTTATATTTGGATTATAGGTAAACACAGTTAAATCAAAGGCTGGCTTGCTCTCCTGAAAGGTGAATTTTGAGCACGCTAAATTAAAAGCAACACTTGGATTTAAAAATCACATTTTTTCCTGAGCAGATTAGAAATTTGTAGCCTACCACACACCACCATATTCCTACTACAGCTGAACAATGGCTTTCTGTTATTTCACTTGCACCATGTGTTAGACCACTTTGCCTCTAATCATTTTCTCTTGCCCATATATTCAGTCAGTTTCCCTTACTGATTATGTAGGTCTCTCATGCAGAAAAAGGAAATATTTAAAAATTGAAGGAAATAATTATATGAAATAACTAAAATTGTAAGCTGTACTGAAAAGCAGGTGTAAAGCCCCAATTGACTTTCAAGTTAAAATAAAGATTTAATTTAAAATAGACCTTTTTATTATTTGGGTGAGGGAAAGTAATTTATGACATTATAGCATTTGATAGGGAATAGGAGCTAAGTGTTTTGAGCCTCTCTTTATAGAGGTATGTCAGAAGTACTCAAAGGAAACCATTTTGCCCACAGAAGAGTAACGAGCTCTATGATCCTGTAATTCCATGTCTACTTTTGCACAAAACATACTCAGATATTTGTGTCAAGTATTTGCATGACAATTTCCACATGTAATGCCCATGTCACACATCTGGTTCCTCTTTATTTAACTAGCTTGCAGTGAGCAGTAAATTATTGTTAATTTTGACCTGATGGACAGTTCATCTATACATTTGACTGATAAGAGCAAATATGGGAAAAAACTCACAGTCATTAACATGCAAATATGATACACGCATAGATGGTGCCCCTTACAGCTATCTGCACTAAATAAATCAATTTCACTAGTATGTCAAAATATAGTAAATACATTACTGGAGACAGTTTCCCAGTCTAAGATCCTGAATAACAAATTCTGATATGAAATAGCTAGCTATATTGGTACCAGTGCTCCTCTGCATTGCCTTAGACTATTCATAAGGTTGGTAGCAGGTTTTGTATGAGTGTTAAATAAAAGAAAGCGTGAGGACTCACAGCTGAGATCCCATTTTATCCACCCTTTCTTTATAATTTTATGCTCCCACATTTCACTAGAGTCTGTTTTCTCTCAGCTGCACCAGATATGGGTGCAGCAGGGAAGGGACTGTTCAAGAATATTTTGTCAAAAAAGACCAAAGGACGACTTTTCTTCAGCAGATAGCATGATCGCAGGCCTAACCTTGAATAAAAAATCATATGAACCCAAAAAGCCTGGTAAAATGCCTTTTGTCACTCTGGTTCAAACTCTGGTCCAGCCTCTGAGGTCTCCCACCAAAACAGGTGGCCCTCAGAGTGGAAAAGGATGACGGTGTCCAGTGAGCCCTGCTTCTCGCAAAGGAGCTCTGACACAAGCCCTGGGTCTCTCAGCCACATGAGAAATGGTCTGTAGGCTCAGGACCCCAGAGGCCATTATTTCAAAGTACTGCAGCCATCTCGCAGCCACACGGAGCACCTCCTGCTGTGTCTGTGCCTTTCAAGAAACAAAGCTGTGTTGTGAACTATTGGTGATGTTAATAGCTTTCTTCCCTCTAGAGATTTGCTCCTGCTTTGGCCCCAAATATTTCAAAACAGCTGTATCTGGCAGTAAGAGCCATGGGAAGAAAAAAGTGATGCATGTTAATTTCTGGTTTAGACATGATGAGAATTTCATTCTCTTCATTAAAATTCCCCTGTGCCAATGGGATGTTCCTCTGATTCATGGTCTATACCTTGTAATGCTCCTCTGTGAGATATCATATATGCAGTCTGAAGCCTTTAAGCATTTTTGCTGTCCTCTCCTTCCAAATATAACAGTTATTGTTCTCTTGACACAGAACATGTTCTCCTTCCAGTTAGATGGTTGCATGTTTATTTAGGAATTTCAGGGCTTCTTTTACATTCCCTATAAAAAGACTGAAGTTATCAAAGATTGCAGCACCATGTTTATTCGACGTTGGAATGGAGAGACACAGTGCAAGGTTTGCAGAGGAACCTGCCAGTGGTAAATAGAAAAATAAAATTTGAAGGCAAAGCTGGATTCAGAGTGACTTGGGAGCAGATTTGTGGGGCACAGAGAGTAGAACTAATAATCTGATCTAGTTGCCCTGAAAAAATGCCTGAAAAGGACAGACAGAAGGACTCTATTGCTGGGTAATCAGATGAGTAGTTAAATTCCTGTTAAAAATATCTCATCTCTGGAAAGTTATGGTTTCTTTTTAGTTGTTGTTGTTTTGTTTTTGTTTTTTTTTGCCACTCACAAACAACAGCTACAGATGTTTGTGCTGTTTTTGCTTAGACAAAGAGTGGAAAATTTACATTTAAAATGAGTAAAAATAAAATCCTCATAACATAGCACTGTATTGTCTCTCCTTAAGCTGCTTAATCAGTTTAGGCCATAGCAACTGCTTTCCAAACATAAAAATAAAGCCCTTACTTAACTAGCAATAGAGACAAAGGCATCAAGGATTCAGAAAAACAAGCTACAGAGATTAATATTTTCTCCTACCCTGTAAAGAGTGTTTTTATTATTTTTCACTTCAAATAATAATAATAACAAAATTAAAAAAAAAAAAAGAGGTAGACACACATGGAGTATTTTTTTTTCCAATGAGGAGCCATTTCGGGAGCACTGCATTCCCTTAGCCATGAAATGCACTTCTCAAAATGTGAGCCGAATGACAGTGGAACAGTGTGAAACAAGAATCACAAACAGATAAAAACCAGGATAAAAGCCATTCTTCAGTTAAAGGGCAGCATACTGGAAGTACAAGTAGATGACCTAAAGTTTTTTGACTTTAACAATCTGAAACCAAGCTGAATTCATCCAAGCAAAATAAGGAGATCGGGGGCTCACTATGGTCAACTCCATGTGGAACTAACCTTTATTGACACAAAGGTCCTTGACAGCACACCAGTGCAAAGATGCTCTAGAATCTAACAAGGGAGATATTAGGTCATCTGAGCAGAGAAGAAGGGTAAATGAGAGTGCCTTAAGGACAGCTCCTAAATGTATGTGAAATAAGTTTGAGTTTGAGTGCGTACTTCCATTGTCTAACCAATTACCAAATATTTTAAAATGGATTACTAATAGACATAGATGAATGACCATTTGTGTGCCCATTTAGAAAGGAGCACGCTCCATAATACCAACCCTGCTGCTGTGAATATGGGTTCATGTCCATCCTCACCAGCCTTTCCTAGGGAAAGAAGTTGGCTGAAGAAAGCACATATGTCCTCAGAAGCCACCTAGAGGCTTCCAAAGCAGCATGGAGACTTATATCTGGGCCATAAAGTCACTGGGGAATGACCAGGCAGCTTGTGGAGCAGTGGGATGAGGTGAAATGTGTAATCTTGATTAAGTTTGTATCAGACAAAACTGGTACACATGAACTCTATTTCATTGCTATGTTTAAAGAGCAGAAATGCCCACCAGACTGGGGGGCTCATCATTGTTCAAATCAGCATGCAAGATAAGTAACAATCACAGTATTCATTGTAACCTCATCGATTCACATTGCGTAACCATGAGCAGGTAACCAGATGCCACAGCAAGCTTTTTTCTTCTGTTATCTGCCTTGCCAGAGACTTTGTTCACCCTAGATGAGCATGACCTGGGTGACTTAATACAAAGAATAACCAAATACACCTCTCAGTCCACCATTCTCATTCACCACTTCCACTGTCACTGTATACTCTGCATTTTTAAAAATACACACATTGTGCTGCAGTTTAAAGTGCCATGTTGAACGTCCCTGTGATGAACTCCATCACTGCTGGGAGAAAGCTGATTCCTTCAGCCTTTTCAGACTGAGAAGCTGTGCTGAGAACCTGAGAAGCCAAGCCCAGGAGCCTGGTTATCAGTGTACTGAGCTGTCATCACACAGAGTGGTATCACTGAATGATAGGGCAAGCCTGTGAAAACAGATAGAGTTTCCCTAAAAACTCTACCTAACAAAAATACAAATCAGTGGTAGCAATCACACTGCATTATTCCTCAAGTCACCTATTTAAAATCACTTATTTTTTTCTAACTACCCTAGGGTGCCGCATATGTTTTCAAGTCTAGCCATAGAGTGAGGGGGGTTTTGTGCCAAGTGCTACAGACCACACAGAAGAAGCTGCAATTAATGGCATTTCTGTGTTCTGCATTGCTGATCTACTTAACAATCCATTTTCGAGGACATTTTAAAAGTTGTTTAGCTGACTGCCAAAAATGAGGATCATTAAAAATAGATTCGCAGCTGTTCGGGAAAACTGAGATATAATTTTGTCTTCATTATGCCTTATTGCAGATGTTATTGATTTAGTCTCACTGCATTTCGGTGGGCAATATCAATTCATGCTGTCTTTGACTTTGGAAACTGGGAATTCCATTTATTCTTATTTTTAGAGCTTACAGTGTAGAAGAAGGAAAAATAATCATGAAGTAAATTTGGGAGAGAGCCTCTTTGTGTGCCAGCATCATTGTGCAGGTGATTGGAGCTGATAAGCTCATCAAATCATCCCAAGGTAGTGAGCCTGAGATTGCAGCAGAGTGTGTACAAAACATGCCCTGAAACTAGTACATGAATCTTATATGAGAATGGTCTACAGCCTTAAAACCAATACTACAGATCACAGACAACAAACAAAAGTGTGAATGTGGTCATATGCTATCTTCATGCTATTACTGCCTTTTTATTATTGTTATTATTTCATTATATCATTGAAAGTTGGCACTGTTCAGAATAATAATTTACCAAGAAATATACCTAAGTATACATTATCATTGCCAAACACAGAAGATCATTTTCTTCTGCGAGGAACATGCATTTAGTGAGAGTTTTCACATGCAGCTGCAGAAATTGGGTCTGTGTGCATATAGATGAACATATATGTTTGTATGTATGTATATGTAGGATCAAATGCTGCTCTAGGTGGCATGGGGAAAGATTCAAATCACACTTGACCAGCTTAACCAGGAACAGAAGACTAAGTTCCCTGGTATTTGTTCACTAGTATAGGAAACCTTCAAGAGTTCCTCCAAGAGAAATTACATAAAAAATTCCTGGAATTTTAAATAAAATGCGTATGTAAAAGTGCAAAGGCCAACGAGTAAAAAGAAAAAATAGTAATAATAGCATAACCATTGAATTATGTATTAAACGCACCTCTCATTCACTCATTCTCAACAAGCATTGCAAATATACATGCTTTTTGACTGCATAACACTGCTAATGTTGCCCTTTTGGATGGAGAACAATCTGTAAACAACCTTCCTCTGTCCAGCAAGTTATTTTAAACAGTTGTGCCTCTTAACACTCTCACACTGACTTTGGTGAGACCTTCTCACTCAGCCAGGCTTTAATGCTTTGTAGCCATTTTCAATGGTGTGAAAGACAACTATTCCTGCAGCCCTCTTCTTTGTTGTGCTGAAGAGGACCCACACATGACCAGTGTGTGGGTTGGGAAAGCAGCTGTGGCATTGTTAGCCAGCATTCGCTTCTCACATACAGTACTACCCCAAGATAAATGAACCCACCACAGACAATTGTAACCCACGGCATTTCTAAGTGGCTCTTTGTCCACTTCCATCACTTAACCCAGGAGACTTCCTAGTCTGCTAGAATTAACACTGTGCATGTTGCTGATTTTCACCTTAGGAGCATTCACCTCAGAAGTGGTGTGGGACAGTCTTGCTGCTTTGAGTACAGATCGTTCTGCACTGGAGGAAGGAAACAGACCTTTTGCGGCAACACCTGGTTTTGGTAATCCCACAAAATGTCATTTTTCTCCAGGACTTCTGAGAATGCTTAACATTTTGCAACCTCATAAAGGACTGGGGACTGTAAATCCCACACTTGTGTTGGCAAGCCTTCAGCTATAGTGGGTCTATGTGTGTGAGTAACTGCACACAAATATAAGTAAAGGAACTCACAGATTGTCTCTCAGTGTTTTAAAGGGAATTCAAAGCTCTTTACAGACCACAATATATCTCACACCCACAGAGGAACATCTCTACAAAAGAACTTTTCACATTGAAGCTTCAATGGGAGCATCTCAGAAGAATAGAACTGAATGAACCCTTGCAGCACTGAGTCCTGTGTTACTAAGGAGTAACCAAACCTCATGCTTTGCTAATTTAATTTTTCATTCTGCAGAGTGAAGTATACATGCTGAACTTAAAGCATATGAGCTTTGAAGGGAAGAAGGACGATTCATGTGCTTACTTTTATGTGCTTTGCTGCTGGGAGATTTGGCCAGACAGCCTGCACTAGGGGTATGTATGGCTTCAGATGATGCAGTGAGCTGAAATAACTAATTTTGGCCAAAACAAAATTGTATTTTTCTTCTCTCACTCTCCCTGTTCTTGTCCATGTGCTCCCATCACTGTTACCGACACTCAGCAGACCAAAACCTGCACGAGAGACAAGTGGTATGACAAAGTCAGGGAAAGAAGAACAAGCAGATACAAAATGGATAGAAATGCAGAAAGGCTCCTTCTCGTCCACAGGTGTGAGTCTCTCGCTGGACTTGGTTGTCCTTTGAGCTGATGCCTACATGCGACTGTCACCAATGAGACATGGAGAGAACTGAACATCAACATTGGTACTTCCAAATTTTTTTCAACTAAGTGTGTGAAATCTGAGAAAAGACCCACATTTTAATAGAAGAAACTCTTGTATTTCAGCCAAGAAATATAAATACACAAGGGAGAAGAGATGTATAGAGTTATCCCATGTTTGCAGGGGCATAAATCCTTTTGGGCAGCACAGCCTGCTTCCCCTTACTTTGGCCAGGAACCTCAGCTGGCTCAAAGAATTGGACTTGTTGCTTGCTTGTTGGCTGACACATAAAGGATCACTGGGACTTAAAAACTTGAACTGTTACTGCCTTAACTTGTGGCTCTAGATTGTAACAACATCTCTGCTGCAGATCTACCGAGTTGTGTCCTGTTGGCCCTTGTTATGTGTCATATTTCTAAGTGGAGGCTTTCTAAGTCTCCACTGATAGTAGTAAAGGGCTGTTCATTGCACTCAGCTCTAGATTTGGTCTACAAGCCCATTTTTTATTGGACATCTAGTCCTATTATTTAGTTTCCTTGGTTTGAAATCAGCATTACTCTAAGCCTGTAAACATCATCAGCGATATTGCAACTTGGGCTGTGGTCATTTTTTGAGTATTTATGTGATGGTTGGGTCTTGCCCTATTCACTTATACAAGCGAACCTAAATCCATGTCTCCTGGAAGCACTGTGCAAGCATTTCCTAAGTGTTTCTGTGCACTGCCTGGCATTACCCAGCTGCACTGCATGGGTTTTCTCTTCAGGGAAATACCTGAGGTTGCTCTGACCCATGAGTTCCTATCTGATCTCTGGAGACTTCACTGTTCCCACACTGCCAAGCAGAGCTGCCTGTTCTGCACCTATAACAATCTCTTCCTTCTCCAGAGTGCCAGCTTCCTATCACTTTGTGGGTACTCTATCCTCACTTCCCAGTCAAAGCTGAATGCGGTCTGAGTTCTGCTGAGGAGCCCTGTGGTCCAGTGTCTGAGCAGAGTCATGACAGCCAGACTTTGCCAAGGGCACTGCAATGTCTTTTACTCTGTCCTTGCCTGAGCGTCCTTCAGACAACACAATTTCTGCTCAGAAATGAAGTATAAAAACAATGTGGCTAACAGAATGATTATTAAAAAAAAAAAAAGCCTTTATTCAGGTTAACGTTCATATCTTATGACACCATTGAACTGCTCTTTCTGTGTTGTTCTGCGCACTCTGCACACCCTGCAACACCTTTAATCTGCCTTTCTTTGGGTGATCATACCATACCACTGGATCTGCTTCTGGTCTGTCACCATCGGGTCTTTAGCTGGTGTGGGAAGTATGGACACACCGCATAGGAGGAGATCTTCTCTCTGATGTTTAAAGAACTGTAGTATAGATGTGTACAGATGAACATGGCCCTTGCAGATGCTTCCACAGCTGGTGGAAAGAAGTCATTTTAAAGCTCATCTAGTTTGTTTGGAGAAGCACTTTAAGATAGAGCAAATAATAACCTGCAGTTCACCGACTATACTGAAAAATGAGCCCAGAGTTTGGATGTGGAGTTCAGTGAGATGACACCATGACACCAGTCTGAAATTGCCTAGCACTTTTAAAAGCAATTTGATTTTATTCTTCTCCCTCAGCAGATAGGACTCACCTGCTGCTGCATTTGCAGGTGATGATAGTTCCAGTCCATAAGTACTTGATATTTTACTACTTCCAGCACCCTGTTGTGTCTAATGTCTAATTTGACTGTCTAGCACTACCTTTGAGACAGGCTTTTAGGCAGGTTGATAGATGGCATCTTTCAGTGCCTGAAAGATTTGTGAAATCTCAATAGAGACAATGGGCAATGTCATTTCCTCTCACTGAAGTCTAATGTCAGGTGGTGACACGAGTGCAGTCCGCGACGGCTTATTCACCAAGCTGCTTGTTGTCAGAAGGCACACTTCACTGATGGCCAAAGGTGAACTGGCAAAAATGTTCCCATCAAAGAAGCACAGGGAATGGGCCATTCTCAGCCCAGATATTTTGCCTTTCTGCATCCACATGAACTCTGCTTACATTTCCTTAGGCTGATGACTTTTGAGCAGTGATGCTGCTAGATTTCCTTTCCTGGTGTCACCCTTTGCCTCACATTGCTCCACAGAGCACCGATGTTCTATGATTTATGCCTGGCTTAGGCTATCTTTATGCTTTCAGATGCCCACCTGGGGCCTCTGACTAACCCTGCCGTGTGGCAGCTGCCTTATGGCTTTGTGGTGCTCTTCTGCATATGCAGAGCATCTGGACATTTCCACAGATCGAGGCATTTCCTGAGGCAGCCTCTGTATCTCAGACGGGGAATGGGGCTCAGCAGAGCCTTACCAGATGCCCTGAGGAGCTGGTCTTGGCCTCCTCTACTGTGTGTAGCCTGTGCTCAGCCTCACACCCCTCAGCAGCAGCCATGGAATAGTATCACGAGCCCACCTTGCCTTTCTCTTAGTTTTCCTTTCTCCTGAGGTGTGAGTTTTACCCATGAAAGCCATCTGATGAGTCCTGCTTTTGCCTAGGACCATCCATGGGTAGAGCAGGCCCAGAAAAGACCAGTCAGGGGATTTATTTTGGTGCTGTGGGGATTTATTTTGGTGCTGTGCTCTGTAAACTAGGAAGAGCTCCCCCATCAGCACACTTCTTACAGCCACTGCCTGAGTGGCTGTGTTTTTGCTTCCAGGAAGAGCTGTGCTGGGGTACAAAATGGTTCTGCATCTCTCCTCTCACATATACAGCCCTCAGACAAGGCCAGTCCATCTCCATCATGTATGTGGTGATGCCAGCCAACCACCCAGCGTCCCAACAGCAAACCGAGGGCTGGTTGCACTCCCAAGGGCCCAGCATCATCTCCCTTTCCTGCCTCAACACAGCTTGTACTCCTGCCTGCCAGGGATGGTGCTTCAGGAGCCGTCTCACCACTGGTTTGCTCCTTGCCCTGGGTAGGTCAGCTGCCCTTATTGTCACAAACATTTCTTAGAGAATGGACAACTTTACCTCAAAAATACTACGCACAATGGCAGGTTCCCTTAGCAGCAGTGTCTTTGAATGGGGCTTTTCTGGTTTCAAAGCTGTGAGGGGGAGTTTTGGCCCTGCACATACCTGTTCCCTCACATTCCCTGCCTGCAGGTGAAGGCAGTCTCTCTCCACGCTTTAGAAATGCTTCTTAAACTGGAAATTCAGCATTTTATCTATGCAGTGGGCCAAAAAAAAAAAAAAAAAAAAAAAAACAAAACAAAAAACCACCAACTTTACCCCTTATTCAAAGCATCGTTTAGACCTTGGCTAGCATTCTAGCCAGGAGCCCCCACACCCATGGATCTCCCCAAATGTTTCTTCCTCCAGTGCTCATTTTGGGGTCTGTATGAGCGTTACTCCTGCATCTCCTGTTATCTGGACTTTATCCCTGATCTATCACGGCTGTCCTAGCTTAAGCTACTATGAATTTTCTTCTTCATTTACAAATGTATTTACTTTTCTTATTTCCTATAATTAAAGTGACAGCAATCCTGCTAAATTCCTGCCATCCACGTTCACAGTCTTTAGTCCGAATGCCAGCGCTTTCCACGTTACTCTCAGATCAAACACGAAGCCTCTCGCCGTCTCCTTCCTAAACCAGCAGCCACGGCAGCTAAGAAGATCAAGCTACACCCGGGCTAATTAATAATATCAATTAATAAAAAACAAAAAGCCGCGGGCACGCCTGGGGCAGCACACCCCGAGCCGGCGGCCCGGGGCTGCCACCTGGTGGCGGTGGCTGCGGAGCGGCGGCGCGGGGACAGCGCCCCCCGGTGGCGGCACGGCACAGCACGGCTCGGCACGGCACGGCGAGAAGCTTCCCGCACAACAAGCATCCTCCCGCATTCAGCCAAGTGCTTGCAATTAACATATATGTATATATACTATACATATATACATATATTATATATATTGTGTTGTATATATTGTTATATATATTGTGTATATATATATATAGTATATATATATATATACTATATATATAATATATAAATATTATAAATATATAAATATATATAATATTTTTATATATTATATATTATATATAATATATATTATATATATTATATATATATATTTTTATATTTATATATATTTTTTTCCTCTATTTTATGTCTTTGCGTTTTTCTCCTATAAAGCTTCAGCACATTGGCTGGCAGGGGGCACAAGGACTGTGCCTCAACACCCGCAAACCTCAAATCCTTTAGTGCAGGTGACGTGAGCCCAGTAAGGGTCAGGGATAAGGTGTTCCTGATGAGAGGTGAGCGCCGTCCCCGGGAGCATAAGGGATGCCTGGTGACCAGCCAGGCTGCCCCTTCCCAGTGCCTCTGCAGCCCGCTGACCTGACCCACCCTGACTTTGCACCAGTGGTGCAATGACCTCATGGAGCCTTGGATCCGGTCCAGTACCTTTTATTTAGTTACATTCTGATAAAGCATCTGCTTTAAAACCCAGGTATTATCTGTAGCCTAAATTCTGTTAGGAAACAGCTCACCTCAAAAGCTGACAAGCAGTGACAACCCCTATTACATATGTATTACAACACCAGTGGTAAAACTGGCCAGTAAATCAGTGGCCAAAAAGTGACCAGTAAATCATGGGCAAGTCCGGACCACTGAGGTACATAGTAACCAGTTAGGAGTTAGGCTGAAAAAATAAAATATAAAATAAAATATAAAATAAAATGAAATGAAATGAAATGAAATAAATGAAATGAAATAAATAAAATAAAATAAAATAAAATAAAATATAAAATAAAATAAAATAAAATAAAATAAAATAAAATAAAATAAAATAAAATAAAATAAAATAAAATAAAATAAATAAAATAAAATAAAATAAAATAAAATAAAATAAAATAATAAAATAATAGCTAGCTCAAGCCTCAGGCCAATTGGTGCTCCAACCCTTTTATTATTTTTGCAAATGTAAACACAATAATTACATCAGCATGGGAAGGAAGCTTCATTTAGTTCCCCTCCCCACCAGAGGGCTTCTTGCTTGGGCTGGAATTAATAAATATATCATAAACCCTTCCTTCTTCTTTCCTTCTCACACCCCAAATCCCTTGGCCTTTTGAGATAGTGTTTATCAAGTGAGGGCCTCAAAATGCTTTGCAAAGGTGGGCAAGTGAATTATCGCCTCCCTTGCCTGCAGACGAAGCTACAAGTCTAGTATGGGAGGTCGGGGGTATGGAATTTGTTTTCCTGAGCTTCCCAGGGGAAAGTGGTGTCTCCATTGTGCAGACTGGGAAATGGAGGCTGGTGAGTGACTTAAGGGTCACAGCTGCCTCCCGTGGTTGGGCAGGAACTTGATCTTCAGCCACCAGAGCAAGGTAGATAAGGAAAAGGGGAAAGGCAAGGGAAAGGAAACCCAAGAAGCTCTGGCTTTTAGTGGTGGAAAAGCACTGGGACCCTTGGGGCTTTCTTCAAACAGAATGGGATTCTGTCTCTTGCCAAAGATAACAGTTGAAAATGCTGGCATTCGTTTTTCACTGCAAAGAGACTTGCAGACAGGACTTGATCTCTACACTATAGCAAAAAAAAAAACATGCAGGGAAAACAAAAATACCCCAAGTTTGCTTGGCAAGAGAAGCATGGACCCAATTCTCAACCACATGGCACATGGGATGTTTTGTAGTTCTCCGAAGAGTTTGGGCCCACTCAGCAGGAGTGCAGATGACCTTACCCTAAACACGTGGCTGACTCCATGTGGGCAGCTTGACTGGAAGTCCCTGAATAACATGGGCATAGGGGGAAAAGTAGCCGCGGGGCAATAGGGAGCAACACCAGGTCCAGCCCTTGCCTCTCCAGTACTGAGACCCCACACTTGAAGAATCTTCAGTATGTGCCACTGAAGGCAGAAAAGACCTTTCTAAGACCGCTCTAGCAGACAAGTGGCCCTTCTGCAGATGTCTCACATCACATCAGTCTCACCCAAAGGCCATTGCTGGTGGGCCATATGTGGGTCCAGCACAAGGCTCCCTCAGTGAGCCTTGAGGCTGCAGCAGTTCCTGCCCAGGGAGGCAGCCTTGGAAGAACAGAATGACTTAGGGTATGAAGCTAAACAGGTTGATGTGAAGGGTAAATTGCCTGTTGGCAAAGGGAGAGGCCTGCTGCAAACAGCACTGCAGCACGAGGTGAGCAGCTGTCACAGCAGCAGAAGGGTCCCTTTCCTGTTTTCTCATCCTCCCAGGCTTTTACGTGTCTACATTGTTTTGGTGCTGTTAGTATGTCTTTCAACAGAGCTGCTTCATCTCAAGAGAGGTTGTCAGAGAGACATTTGCAGGCACAGCAGAGCTGGAGAGCTGTCGCTTGTTGGGACAAGCATCAGCCACTCCAGAGGAAGGCAGGACAGCCGCCAGATGAGACAATGAGTCACTGGGGACATCATAAAAGGCAGCAGAGAGTCTCCTTCTTATAAATCACAGTGTATTTTTAAAAAGTTTGGGCTACTCCAGCAGCTGCAGCTAGGAGGGGCCTTGCCCTCAGTCAGAATCGCCTCATGCAATTTGCTGGTCATGGTGGTGGTGCCTCATAAATCCCCATTCTGCTCCCCCTGCCTCCAGCTCACTGATTTGGAAAAGGCTTTAGCAAGCTTGCTTCGTATTATTATTATTATTATTATTTTCTTTCTGTGAAATAAAAAGCATCTGCCCACTCACCACAGATTGGATCTTCTTGTAAGTCAGAGACCCGGCAAGCTGCTTGCACAAACATTTGCAGGGACACGAAGATGAAAGGAGCTGCATCTGGCCAGCTCCGCAGCCTGTTGTTTAAACAGCAGCACACAATTCATACACTTTAGCTACAAATAATAATGTGCTTTTAATTTACATGGAATGAACCCAGAAAGCTATAATTAGAAAGAGAGTTTCTGGAAGTGCAACGAGGAAATATTAATACAGTGCAAAAAGTGATCCAAAACCTCCAGTCCCATAGAGCTGTGTTGTCTAAAACATTGTGCTAGCCAGTTTTTCTCTCTTAATCTAATAGGACCTCATCTCTGGAGCAATCCTTTGTGAATGTTTAGCCTCGCTGACCATAAATCTTAGCCATTTGACACCCAAGTTATTAAATTATATTTGCGTTGTATCATAACACAATGCTTAGCCATATATCATGCCCCCAAGGATAGCATGGATCCAGCAAATGGTCAAACAAAGCTCCTCATTCCAGACCTTCTTTAAAGCCAAGGGAATCTCTCTAACATGTTGGCAGCACTGGCCTGCATTTGGATCTGTGCTTGATTTCACTTAGAAGTAGACCATGTTACACATGCATAATGTCCAGGTTATTAAAATATGGCTACTTTTACAAGGAAAGACAAATCGCCAGCACTAGCACATAGTCATTTCTTATTACAGTCCTTAATTGGGATTTCAGAGAGGTCATACATATTATGTCATAAGTAATAAAATTTTGGGGATTGAACAGAAGTGAGAAAAAATATTCATGGCATTGAATAATTTAAGGTTTGAATTCCACTGCATGGTCCTGAGAGGGTCTTCAGAAGCAATCTCTCCCTCCATGCGGATGGAGGGATGTCTCGTTCAAACACCATATGGATACTGTCTAACAGCTCACATCAGCCAGTGGTATTCTAAGGACCAGCTGTGGTTGCCTTGCAGTTTCTGCCTGCTGATTGACCTTCCCTGGGGTGTAGCACACACGACAGTCGGAAATCACAAAATTCACCCCAGGTAGGGCAGTGCTCTTTATGGTGAGTTACAAAGTCAGTGATTTGCCTCTTGGCATTAGAGAAGAATAAAACCATCACATCTTGCCTCAAAACATGTTATGACTTTCAGGGGTTTGTCCCACTTGGTCTCACACCTTGTGCTTCAATTGTGCTAGGGATGTTTTGGGGCTAAAAGGCTTCATGGTCACGCTGACACTTCCAGATTTGCTTTTGGCTGGGGTGCCAGCATGTGTGTGGCCACAGATGTTTTACAATTGCAGCAGGCACCTCCAGAGAAGCCTCAGCAGAAAGCTTCTGCCAGGTGTCTTGCTCCTATGAAAAACAAATGTAGATGATTCATGACAGCCAACAGGGGAGTACCACACCTAGTGGTTCTTGCATTATTTTCTTATTGCTCCAGGTTTTTGCATGCAAATTTCTTGCAAAGTAATTTCTCCAACAACTTCAAAATCTGTACTAATTTTGTAACAGAGCCTTCCCCATTACTATAATGTCTTTCCAGTCATCAATTCTTGGGGCTTATTATGTGAAAATTAGAAATACATTATTACCAGAAAAGCCATTCTCTCAACTGCGCAGTCATTTACAACCTGACATAATCTCTTAAAATCTGAATTGTTTGCAATGAAGCAGACCTTTTTTCTTCATGAAGATGTCAGAGAATTTCAATTTCAGCTAATTCTTGCAACCCTAATGAGCTTCCTTCTCTAAGGAACTGGCAATGGTCTTTGTGCTATAATAGTTCCAGGAACAATTGGAAACTACTTAGATAATAACATAAAGTTTTTTAGATCAATATCACTTTTGAAATGTGAAACTTTTGTGAGATCTGAGTATCTAAGCTGTTCCCTCCTTTTCTTTTCCTCTTTTTCTTTTTCTTTTTCTTTTTCTTTTTCTTTTTCTTTTTCTTTTTCTTTTTCTTTTTCTTTTTCTTTTTCTTTTTCTTTTTCTTTTTCTTTTTCTTTTTCTTTTTCTTTTCCTCCTTTTCTTTTCCTCCTTTTCTTTTTCTTTTTATTTTTCTTCTTTTTCTTTCTTTTTCTTTCTCTTTCTTTTTCTTTCCTTTTCTTTTTCTTATTTTCTCTTCCTCTTTCCCTTTCCCTTTCCCTTTCCCTTTCCCTTTCCCTTTCCCTTTCCCTTTCCCTTTCCCTTTCCCTTTCCCTTTCCCTTTCCCCTTCCCTATCCCCTTCCTTTTCCCTTTCCCTTTCCCTTTCCCTTTCCCTTTCCCTTTCCCTTTCCCTTTCCCTTTCCCTTTCCCTTTCCCTTTCCCTTTCCCTTTCCCTTTCCCTTTCCCTTTCCCTTTTTTCTTTCTCTTTTTTCTTTCTCTTTTTTCTTTTTTTTTTCTTTTTTCTTTTTCTTTTGTAAATTTATGTATATTTTTATTTTTTATGAAGATTTCCCTGAAAAGTTCTTGTGCATTGAGGAATCTTTATACAGTTGTGCACACGAAGAAATGACATGCAAGAATTTAATGGACAGAGTCCATAGTACAACACCTGGAAAATTCTACTGTTGCAACATTGTAGCAGAAATTTCCAAATAGAAGACCACTCTTTTATGTACTTTGAATATTTTACTTTGTGTGTTATGAAGATTGCACACCCAGTAAATCTGATTGCAAGCAACTGTGTCATCAGCCTACTGAAAACATGTCTGTCTGTTCAAATTAATCAGTTAATGCACTAAGACTGATTTTATTCATGTAGTTTCAAGTCTGCATTCACAAAACAGTCTATTTGCTGGCAAGTTAGTTGAATGAACTGTATTAACCCCAAAAAGATAAACCTCAACTCATGCGGCAAGCACATCTGGTCCAAAACTTGTACCTGTCATTGAAAACAATTCTTGGACTTCAAGGGGCTTCAAATTTGGTCCAAGGAAGGAGGGCTCACAACTGCTGTCACGAAGCTTACACTGCCTGTCTTGAGACATTTCTGAATTGATTTCTTATTCTCCGCATCAGCTCTTAGCCTTTTGTTCTTTACTCTGCAGAAATGCCAAGCTCCTGTTTATTTCAGGATTTCCAGGGATCTGAAGACAGTTCTCTGCAAGATATTGCAGCCTACCTCCTGGAATTTTGACTGTATGCCATAGATCTCCAGAGCAAAACTGCTCTACCTGCATTTGAAAGCTTAAGGGTTTACTCTGAATTTCAGAGTCACTACAGAACCATTCTGAATCTAGGACAGATTTCAGACATCTCTACTTTTATGTGAAGGAAGAGCATGGGTAGCTCTCCCAGCCTATACCTCCCATAGCTGCCCTTCTGAACTGAAGAAAAGTAGTCCTGAAGGAAATGTCTGCAGTCTGTCCCAAACCTGTTTGGGATTTATCACTCTTGCACTGGGCAGGATCCTGCCCTTCTTCTACTCATTGCCCTTTTTTTCTGCTGTTGCTGTTAATGTCTTTGGCAAGATGCCATCCCTCTAACCTGGTTCTAGTAGTCCCCCATGTATGAACATTTGAGTACTATAAATTACCCATGGAGCAACCTCAAGCTTGAGTACCATTATTTGCCCCACTGCCAACACACTTGAATTAACAAGTTCCCACTGCTCTTGCAGCCTGGGTTCTGCAGTCACCTTGGGCCAGGCAGTGCTGTAATTTTAATGCTGCTTCCTTCTGCAATGTTTTACAGCCACTTTATTGTCATTCTTTGTTCACTCTTTAAGCTGGCAAAAGGTTGCTGTTTGCTAACATTACCTTCAAATTGGAGAGCCAAAAATTTCAAATTCCAGTTCTTCTTGAAATTCTAAGTTTCCTGCAAAATCCACTTTCAACTAAAAAGCAGTAGACAAAAGTAAGAAGCATGCTCTCACTGCATTTAGTTTTCCAGACTGAGGTTTGTCCCAGTGCAACGGGTGTCCAAGAGTGCTCACGTCTACATCTATGTGAAGCAGCCTGGGGGCTGTTGGGTTTGTCTCTGCACCAAGAGTCACAAACAGCGAAGGACTGGGGCTCCTGCTCTGCTTCCAGTACAGCATGTTCCCTTTCTGCAAGACTGAGGGGGTGGAGAGGCCTGTCCAGTTTACTGCGCCATCTGCTAGGTTCAGCCAAATCGCTTAATCTTAACCAATTTCAAAGGGAATGAGGTCAAAACTTCAGAGGTGACCTTAACTCTTCATAAAATATTTGCTGTCTCAGATGTTATGAAGAAAAGGTTGTTTCGGAGGAACGAGGATGACTTGCCAGGATTCCTCCTGACACTGAAATGCACTTCCTTCTCCCTCCACAAATACCAGAAAACTCATCACTCCTCTGTCCCTGGCAGCAACAACGAACCATCCCTTGTGACCTCCCCAGCTTCCTCAGTGCTGCAGCTTCCATGGGACCCCATATGCACACCTCTTGCCCCCTATTTCATCCTGTGAGTTCTCAGGACACGTCTCTGTACCCTCATGCAGCTTCGTCTCCTCAGGTCCTTTTCATTGCCAGACGCCCTACAAGCAACTGGGACCCCCTTTACACATCCCACCTAGACCCCTTTGGGGTTGGACACACATTCAGGATCTATTTAGGGCTATGCCTCATCCAGTCTTTCCCTTCTCAGGCCTTTTCCAGAGGGACATTACAAGTGTCATTAACTATGGCTCCAAGCACCGTCTAGCCAGAGTTGTATGAAGACAGGCCCCCTCCTTTTCAATGTCAGATGTGCACTGATACAAAACATTGCTCTGTAATTTACCAGTACAGAAAAGTTGTTTTTTTACACACAATACACTGAGAAAATCCTCAGCTTTAACATGTGCCCAGAGCTCATCAGATTTGACATGCAGTAAAACAGACAATGTAGAGCATTTCAATGTAAAACATTTTAGAGTTTTTTTTTTTTTTTTTTTTTTTTCTCCCTCCCCTTTGGCCACCAGGAGATTGCACAGAGACATTTAGAGTGTGAGGACAGCAGTGTCTAAGAATGGAATATGTTCCTAGAAGCATCTTCCTAGCATCCTCACCTGGATACCATTTGTCAGCCATGGCTTCTTCCAGGTGTTGATTTCCTCCAGCTGGGAGCCGGGAAAGAGCAGTATATCCATCTGCTGCACAGCATGTGAAGAGCAGGACCCAGCCAAACAGGGTTTCATGTAGATGTTGAGACAGAAGAAGACAGAAGTCCACTGAAGGCTTTGAAGGTGAAGACGCATTTGATCACACATACCTCTGGCCTTCCCTCAGAAAAGGAAGATAGGAAATATTTTTATGTATGTTCATATTCTCTAGGAGGGAGAACAGTGCCTAAGAGTCAGGTCAGTCAAAGACAACCAGCACCATATCTACAGTTGTGCTCCTCTTGTGTGGGAACACAACAACGTGCTATTTTAGCACCAGATCCTGGCTTGAAACACAGCTGAGGAGGACAAAGGGTATCAGCAGAAAACCTAGGGATGCGGAAGGCTGTTTTTTATTAACCTCTTCACTATTCTCTTTAACACAGACTGGTTCAAACCTGGATGTTGATCTGCAAAGATTCCCTGCCCTTAAAACTTTGCTCCTTCTTTACCAGAAATAGTGGAAGGATATCAGATGCCTGAAACGTCATGGATTTTTTCTATGGTTTACTAATATGAATCTTACTACACTCTGAAGAAATATTGCTCTTTTAGGTAATCTGTTCCTATGTCCTAAAATCACTGCTTCGTGGTGGTAAGAGGGCTTTAAAAACTCCATCACAAATGATCTTTTCTGATGAAACCCTACATCAGGGTTTTCTTTGGGAGTTGATAGTCCTTTGTGGCCTTTCTCAACTTGCTTAGGGTATTTAAAAGAGAATATGAATGCCATACAGGCTGCATGAAAGGAGCACTGTGGGTGACCCAGCATTTCAATTTGGATGAGCGTCTGGGTTCAGATAGTTGGAGGCAGATCTGTTGCCATGTTAGGTTTGAGAAGGGTGGTGCCTTACAAGAGGGAACAAAGCTTGTTGCGAGTGAAGAGACATGGTGGAGTCTAACAAAGAGGTCAAAGTTAGCAATGTACTGTGCTTTGGCTGCTTTTTGACCAAAGTCGGCTGCTGAACAAGACTGTTCCAGTTTACATGATTTTTACTTTCTACTGGGACATCCCAGCTCCCACAGGAGTGGAGGAGTACAAAAGTGATTTGATTTGCATCAAGCCCTATAAGCCCAAGTCAAAAGACAGTCAAGAGGGCTGCCGCCACCAAGATCCTCTGATGTTCAGTGCAACAGCTGAAAAGACAGAGTACCATTCCCACAGGGGGACTGGGCTCTTTGCCTGTGGCACACCCCGTCTCTCCCAGACAAGCTCTCATGAATGCCATACAACATCAGCACAAATACAAAGCCCATTGACTCCATCCCCTCTGGCACAGAGCCTTGTGCCAGGCCCCCCGCAGTGACTCTGATTATGCAGAGTGCAGAGGAGTGAGATCACTGTGTTGAATTTTGAGGAATGGCGAGCAGATGGGAACAATCAGATAAAGCCGGTAACCATCACAGAGGAGGGAAAAAAATGCAATTAAGTTCTCCTGTGAAACATGGGAGCTTTCTGGTGCTGTCCAGCCACTGCTTCAAATCCTTACCTGAAGGAATGAAGCAACTCCTCAGCCCATCTGCATGAGTGAACTATCACAGCCATCATGTGAAAGATGAGCCGGGAGAGGCACATCCTTCTACCAACATAAATACAAGCGTGTCTGGGGGCAATCTGGCAAACAGCTACCTCAGATCTGTCCAGGAAAGCCTGTATGTGTGCCTGAAAGGTCAGTGAAGCTCAACAAGAGAGAGCAGCATGGCTGGGTTTTGGTCGAGCAAGCAAAGGAGAAGCAGGAACAGATCAGGGATAGCAAAACTTTGTTGTGATGTTTTGGAGGACAGAAGCAAGGCCAGTGCCATGAAGGGACTCAAGGAGAGAAGCAGGAAGCTTCCAGGGCCCTCTTCAGGAAAGCATGGCATGGAAGCATGTTGATGCCAGGGAGAGGGAGAGAGGAAGGGGGCTCTTGTTTATGGATCCTGGGAAGCCCACACTCATTGATGTTATGAGGTTGTAAAGGGATTAATGAATTAATGTCATAAATGGGGTAAATGAAGATGTCAGTGCCAGTGCTGTAAGCTCTTTGAAACATGGACCATCGTTTTGTCTGGTGTTTACATAACCCCTATACCTATAAAGGCCTGGCCCATAACTGGGTCCTTTCTACAGATTGCACTGTTAAATGGCCTGGTTATCATCAATGAGATAATGATAACCACTCATAGCAACAATTTCAATCCCACTCAAGATGGAATAAAACAGTGGGAACAGTAACTCCTATTAGCTGCTACGGAGTAGTGTTCATTTCTAGGCACCATTTCTCTTCTCTTCTCAAATGCAACTTCATTTAAAAGAGGATGACTTTGATTCCTCCTTGAGGGCTGTTATTCTGTCTGCACCTGATGCCTGAAGAAGTTGGTTCAAGAGCTCTTGCATGAGTTCATCCTCAGTAAATGGCAGCATTCCCTACAGTGGAGGTTAGTATCATCATCATCACTTTAGCTGTAATAAAACAAGACAAGTGACTTCAGTGATCAAGCAAAACATGTACCAAAAGTCAAGTTATCCACAAGGGAATATGGCAGTAAGCAATACCTAGTGATCTAAAGAAGCAACTTGCAAAGGAGAGGAAAAAAAAAAAAAAAGTCGGAATTTGAGATAGTTCCTGCCCAAATAACATATTGGATCTGTGACACTTTGTTCTGGTACTAATTTCCTGGCAGCACTCACCACACACAGTTTCTGTTCCCTGGCAATAACTAACAACACTACCTGTACCTTCGCAGATGGTTTGGTGGTGTATATATCTTCCTAGAAGCACGTAATTTGTTTCCCGGCTGTGATGTATTTGCCAGAGATTTTCAACTGTCAAAACAACCCCCTTCCTTGCTCATGATCTCACCGCTGTGTACCCATTAGGCTCCTGTCCAGCCCAGAAAGACCATGGTGACATGCATTGCTGAGCACTGGCCTGTGCTCTCATGATGAAGCGCTAAGTTGAAGTTGGCTTGAGAGAGCAGCAGTCAGCCTGGAAGAAGACCTGGGAGAGGTTAGTGTCAGAAATGTTTATATCAGCGATTTGTGTGAACTGATGCAAAAACGGGCTCACTGGGTCATGATTAGGCAGCTGGGAGGAGGAGAAGGGTGAAGAACATGGGGGTTTTATTTGTCCCTTTACATACATCTATGAAATAAGTGAGATATTTACTCTGGCTGGGGTCTTTCTCTTGGGAGAGGAAGAGGACAACAGTAAGAAAGCTGCATATTCTAGATCTGGCACATTTGTATTAAAATACATATACTCTTAGGCTTCAGAGCTTGTAGAGGGGACAAATCTCAGGGTAGCATTACAGTGTGGGAAGATGTGGGACAGCACTCTCACCAGGACACGTGTGCCATTTGGGCATCAAGTCCCATCCTTAGGGCTGTGTGTTCCTGCAGGACAGGGGAGACTGGACGTGTAACAATTTTAGGGAGGTTTTTATTCAAACACCCACCAAAACAGACTGCCATTCCATTCACACCATGAGCTTCATCCACACTGTGATTTTTTACTAAAAGGATTGATCTGGGAAAAAAAAAAATCTCTGTTAAACCTGGAACAAATTTCAGAGGAGGCTGCATTTGGATTGGTCTCCCAGTTGAAAAGTGCTTTTTTGGAAAGGGAAAGGAAAAGAAAATGTTTTGAAATGGTCAAAGTATCCTATGCCTGTGATTTCTGAACAATAAATTAATTTTCTGGTACCATTTCTTGTTTGGAAAACATATGCTAGTGAAAAAGAGGTGTCTTTTTAAAAATATCAATATTAGAGTTAATGATTTGGAAGTAACTAGACATGGGTTTTGTTAACCCATGTTAACAAAATAAGTATCTTTTCTCTCTATAATCACAATGCAGATATTTTTTCTGGTTTTGATTTTTAGTCCTGACTTAGGAAGGACAGGAAAAAATGTCAAAATGCCTGTGAATATTTTCACAAGGACTGGGGAGAACACTTTCCCACGCCACTCTATGATCAAACCCTACAGATGCCAACAGATTACTGATTAGGCTTTCCTGCCCTTGACTTGGGATCATCATGTTGCAGAGCACTTGGGGACAGAGCAAAAGGCACCTCTCATCATGCTGTTTGTTAATGATGTTTTTCCACACACTGAGAAAACACATTCCCAAGAAATGCCTTAAGTGAATGACTCCAAAATAAAGAATAAAAGTGTCTTTACTAACCTCTGGTTTTCAACCCCTGTGACTTATGTCTTCAGATATTGTGAAACTGGTTTTAAAACTGCATGAATGGTGAACCCGTTTTCAAGCATTTCAGTAGACCCGTTGATTTATTTGTGAGTGAAAGCTGAGCATCTCATGGAAGATAATTACAAGAATTTAAATTGTCAGAGCAGGTAACATCACAAAGGCATGCTTGCAGGGGAAACTAGAGGAGATTGAGTCTCTGCATGAATTTCTCTTTAGCAGTAGACATTGTTTCGGAGTTGAATAACTCTTTGTGAAGTCTATCCTCCATAAGCAGGAAAACTTTTTAAAGATGGAATGTTAGGATATCTCACAGAAATACCAAAATTAAAGAGAAAAATGGCAAAACTTGCAGCAGAGATGAGAGGCCGTGTGAGGCAGTGGTTCTAGCTCTTTCCTGCATCCAATCCTGCTTGTTTTGAAAAGTATGATGAACAAGTCTTTGAAATGTCAGTGAAAAATGGGTCACTACAGTGAATCTCAAGCCAATTAGTTGTGCTGGGTTTTATCACACAAGGGTGGAAGAAAGATTCACTCAGCTCTAATCACACCATGAAAAAAAAAAAAAAAAAAAAAAAAGAGAAAGAGTAAGAGGCAAGCCCGGGACCTTTGCACCTCTGTCTTGTCTCAGCCATTTCATCTTCAGTCGTAAGAGCCCAGAGCTGCAAGGACACTAATGGGATCCCTGGTGATTTTAGTGGAGTTCCCTGTATAAACACTAGGTCAGAGCATAGTTCTCTCCTGCATTAAAACAGGCTTATAGCAGTAACAAATAAATCTCACAGGTATTTAACCAGCACCCAAATCTTATTTCTGTTCACAGGACATGACACTAGCCTGTCACTTTTTGCAAGACAGTCTCAGAGCGAGGTTGTGTAAAGGATGAGATCTTTCTTCCGCTGCCATTACAGACCAGGAGAAGAGATGCTAACAGCCTCTCGTGTACCAGGATGGAAGGCAGCTGACACAAAAAGTGTGGAACCAGAAAAAAAGTGAAGCCACAGATTTTGCAAAGAGAGACACTGTTTGGCAATTTACTGAAGATTGTTATTATTGGTTTTGAGTTAGCGTCTTTTGTCTCTCCAGTTTTTATGGTGAGAAAAGGAAAAGAACAAAAATGTAACAATTGTTGTTTAAAAACAGCTACAATTTGCTGTAACGGAGCGTGGTATCTTAACTTCATTTTTAATTAATTTCCAGATCCAGGAAATCCATTCATCACAATTCTGGAATGCTGGAAAACTCACTGAGGAACTACAAAGGGCAGGTAAAGCAAAAGCATTTAAAATAGTTGCAGATGAGCTGATAAGAGGCTCAAAGAAACAGTTAAATTTGTGTGCAGATAACTCAACCACAGTATCTGGAATGTATAAACATAGCACTTTTTTTTTTTTTTTTTTCTTCTGGCCTTAAAATTTGATCCAAGTCTGGGAGTTAAAAAGTCCCATTTTGTGTAATCAGGTTCTGGTTGAACATGATTGCTGAATTATTTTAAATTGAAGACACATGTCTGGATGTTGAGTTCTGTATATTATTCCAGGATGGTGTCCATTAGGTCTTATCCACAGGGGCTATCTTCATTCCTTATGCATCAGGATTAGCAAATGGTGAATCATGAATATGGAGACAGTGAAAAGAATGTGGTACTAGTTAAAGGGTGATTTTGAAAATTATCTTGCATGCATTATTCAAAACTTTTCAGTCTCTCCTGCACAGAGTCCCTAAGGCTGTTTAAAAGTGTTATTTTAAAACACGGTTGTACAAGGCATTTGCATTCTTTCATTTTGAGTCTTGAGTTTAGCAATGAACCAACATTTGCCTTAACCCCTTGTCATTCCTAAAGCATTCTCAAGAGTATGAGTTGCTCATCTAATGGTTGTATTGCCATATGCTGTCCTTCTATAATAGATCTGCCCCTGACCTCTGTGTTTTTACATTGGTTCTTTTATTGGCAGATGGACCATTACATAAATTGAAACATATTTTCATGGATACTCCCAGTGGCAAGAGAGTATTGTCTCATTAGCTCCATGGGGAAAACATTGTAAACCCAATGCTGAGTAGCTCACCTATCCATATGGTGGGTGAAAGAGGCGTCCTTGCAGCATATGTTACAGGCAGCGAGACCTCCTGGATTGCTAGAAGATCAAAGTTCTGAGGTGTGGCAGGGAGGTGATGAACAAAGACTTTGTATTTTTCCCATCTGGGCTGTCCAAAGGCTCATATAGCTCCTAGTTAGCTATTAAATAACTGGGCTTGATGCTCTTCGGGTGCCTTGCAGCCATGCACATCTGTCACCTCGGGATGCTCTGCCCACATATTTTCCCTACACAGAAATCTTGGAGGGGGAACTTCTCAAAGTCTTCTGTCCACCAGATTTTTTTAAATTAAAATGTCTCTTAAAAAAAATCAAAACAAAATTGACAAAAAGAAAACTGTCACCGCCATTCACGTATTTCACTTTTCACATGTTTGTAACAACTGTAATGGGAATCTTATCCATTCTTTAATCAAAACTATTTGAGAAATCACACCACCCAACTTCTTCACAAGGGAAAACACTCTTGTCAGTATGTGGAAGACTTGATGACAGAGTCAACAGTGATTCTAATATAACATTTCATGAAAATTGAAAGACATCCCAAAAGCCTGCTAAGGGGAAGTGACCACAAAAAAAATATGAATACCTATAGTCTTTGCAAAATGTGCTCCTCAGTTTTCAGCCTGGGAAATGACAGAGTTCATTGTGCAGATGGGCTTTGTGATTCCCTCATGATGGCATCTCCATGCGCAGCCTCCCTCCTTCCCTCCCTCTCTCCTTCCTCAGACAGGGCGAATCTTCTGGGCTTTAAATCTTCCCCAGCCAGGAGGAATTCTGAAAGGAGGAAAACAGCTGGGAAACACATCCATGCCTCCTGCAAAGGTATGAGCCTTAAATATTACTGCAAGGCACAACATCATTTTCCAAAAATCTCTCACTCTCTTAAATAACACTCAACCTATTGTTCTGAGCTGAGCAAAGGTGGAGTTGGCAGCTGACGCGTCTGAGGTTATTCGATAAATGGGTGTAATGAAGTAGTCATGGCTAATATGTGTTATAAGCTTAATATGAACCTGAAAATCCCACAGAGGAGACATAATATCTTTAAAAAAATGACAGTACAGTAATGATTCTAAATCCTACAGCTTACAATAGTGTTTAACTCTTTTGAGCCATTATCATGATATTATTTTAGGGATTTTCATCACAGTAGATAGTTATATTAAAATTACATTTAAGTAGATAGTTGCCAGACTTTGCTGATGCCTTGCTAAGAAATACACAGCAGACACTTGTGAAAGTACTTCCCGTTGCCACATATAAATGGGTAATTTACAATATGGCTGGAGATGACAGATCTAATTAAATTTCTTTCAAGGAGCTCATTCTGGCAGCTAACCTTGTGCTGGAAAGAGTGTGGCACTCAGCTGTGTATTGCTTAGGACAAGGTTCCAGGAATAGACTTTTTAGTAGTGCATACCTAAAAGCAAGTAAATATCATCTTACCTCTGCAAGCCAAGAAATTGAGGCCCAAAGATGTGATGTGTCTTGGACACCACTAATGACCTTAATCCTTGAAGTCACAGAGCCATGCTATAAAATATCCCAATCAAATCAAGAAGCAAGTTCTCAAAAGAGTATAAAATATTACTTAAACAAAATTACTTAATTTAATAGGTAAACATGAAGGAAACAAACTATGTTTTATCACAGTAGGCTCTCACATTAACAATTTTTCATATTGATTGTTGTAGGCAAGTTTTTATGTAGGGCTCAAATGTACTGATTGACTGAAAACTGATTAGTTTAGAGGACCCAGATCTGACATTTTCACTGTCCAGAATTTAAACATGTGACAAACAAGTGAAGAGGAACATAAATCAGCAGGTCATGCATCCAAGTTTCATCAACACGACCATGCAGAAAGTCTCTTTGTGTTGGCTGAGAATGAGGGGCTGTGTTTTTCAGGGGATGGAGGCTGTCTGGATCCCAACAGCATGGCACTCTTCCTGCCCAAACACAACTTGTCACCGTGCTTTTTGTGCCGGGGTGGACAAGAGAAGGAGTATCATATATACAATATATACAGATGCATTTGTGTGCATGCTTACTTAAGTGTATGTGTGTATGCATATGTATATATATATACACGTATACAAATATACAGTGTGACTATATATACAAACATACAAATACACAGAACAGCTATGTGATCTAACTGAACTACACTCTGTAGCGGCTTTATTTGGAAAACCATCCCCACAGATTCATCTGCACTGATATGTTTACAGTGAAATTCTATCTACAGCATAAAAACCTTGAATATTGCCTCTGAAGCAAATTTGCCCTTCACCATGTTTTGTGGCATGCAATGTTATAGAAAATTGTTTTGATGTTTTTCCTTAAAAAAAATAAATAAATCAAAACCCACAAGCCTTAATGAAGGGATGGGGCCTGTTTATTCATTTGATTTTTAACACCATACTTGTATCCATGTATCTCAGCAAAGGCAGTAGAAAATCCTCTCAACACCAAGCACATCCCTTCGCCATCTAAGAGTTTTCTAATTTGTATTTATGCTTTCTATACATTTTCAGTGAGTGTTTTCTTTTTTGTTCTTACAATTTTTAACTTCAGCTAATTCCTGTCTTGCTAAAAAGTGATACAATTTTATACAACTACAAACACGTATTTTTTCTCATATAGAAGCCAGGTCTCATTAAAAGAATCAGGAGGTGGATGGTGCTGGCTGCATTCAATCTGCCTGGAATCACTGCCTACAATGCAGCTTCTTCTTTCTTGCTTTACTTGCCTTCAAAAATTCCTTAGTCAAGATTCCAACCCACTTCTCCTGGTTTCCCAGCCATTCCCTGGGTACAAAGAACACCAGAAAAATACAGAACTTAGAAAACTTTTCCCTGCTTCAAACTCCATGCTTTTGTTTATGATATTTCTTATTCTTGGGCAAGCCAGCCTGTCCTTGATCCTGCTTATCAGATGGGCAGGCAGAAGAAGACTTTTGAAGACAGGCTTTTGTTCTCGCTGTAACACCCCTTCCTGAGAGGCTGGGGTTGTTCTGGTCCCTCAGGACACCTACGTTTGCTGAGGGCATGCAGGTGATGTCTGGTAGACAGTGCTGAAACTCAGGTAGCATTTTCACAACAGACTTCTGGGTGCAGGTGTGGGCCATTCTTAAAAGGAAACCTAAATTCAATCACCCTTTTCTGAAGGGAAAAGATGTCCATTCTTCATCCTTTTTCTCAGTGCAGAGCGCTGCTAAGCACATTAAAGCTACCAGGATGCACTACCACTGCAGTGCATTGGTCTTCTTTTCCTCTGGGCCTCAATGTATCCCCTCATCACCAGTTAGAAAATGTGGAAAAACAATTACAAGAGACATTGTCAACTTAGTGATCTTATTAAGCACAGTTCCAATATTTTGGAACATTTGGGACATTTCAGTTATCCCTGTACAGCTTGAGTTGAAAATGTACAACTGTGCCTTAGATACTGCCTTGTTGTGGTAACTCCCTTGCTGGGAAGTAGGAATAAGCTCTGCTTTCAGGAAGAAAGGTTTTCCAGGATTCCTTTATATACATATATCATATATATATATATATGTGCTGTTCAGGAAGATGAGTTTGCTAATTATCTCAGTAAAATCTACTGAATTTCCAAAACCTCATTATCTGTGTAAATTTCTCCTGTTTTATAGATTTATCTGTTTGTGTTACTGTTCTTTCTGTGGGAAATAGGTCAAGTTTCTACAACTTCACAAGTGAGATAGGATGAAAGGAGGATAGGTGAAACAAGCAGAGCAAATTTTTTAAAATGCTTGGCTTGTCCTATTTTTATCTATCATATACAGCACAGGCTTTCTCTGTCAAAAATATTCTTCCCTACCAGCAGCGCATCACCAGCTCTTACACACTAGGTAGCAGAGCAGTGTGAGAAGTCACATCCCAAGGTTATTCTGTGCAGCAGAAATCCTTCTCGTCATCTGGCTGTGGTTCTCAGATTTCTACAGAAGAAGGATAGTGAGAATAAAATGCTTTAATTCCAGTGGCCTGTGCCCTGGCAGATGACTGCATGTAGCATTTCTGCCTGTGGGTCTCCTGCCTTAAGTTTAATAAATATTTCTAGTCACATTTTGGAAGTTTTATATGTTCCTGCACTAATAAAAGCTAATTCTGGAGAATGAATGTGTCTGTTTTGTCCAAAGACTAAATTCATTTAATTAGCTTTGGGGAATCCTCCAGAAGTCCTGGCAGAATCTGGCTTTATGCATACTGAAACCCTTTAAAAGTCTGTAGGAAACCTGAGAACACATTGTCCATTTTTCCTCATACCTCAGAAGCAGAAGTTCTAATTAGTAAGGTCAGGCTTATAATAAAACTTTTTGTCTTTGCAGATACAAGGGGGAAACTTCCTACCCTTACAAAACAAAACAAAACAAAACAAAAAGAGAGAGAGAAAGAGAGAGAGAAAGAGAGAAAGAGAGAGAGAAAGAGAGAGAGAAAAAGAAAGAGAGAAAGAGAGAAAGAGAGAAAGAAAGAGAGAAAGAGAGAAAGAAAGAGAGAAAGAAAGAGAGAGAGAAAGAGAGAAAGAGAGAAAGAGAGAAAGAGAGAAAGAGAGAAAGAGAGAAAGAGAGAAAGAAAGAAAGAAAGAAAGAAAGAAAGAAAGAAAGAAAGAAAGAAAAAGAAAAAGAAAGAAAGAAAAGCTACACTAAACAAACATGGGGTAAACAATGAAATCAACAAAGGTCTGTCTTTTGCCAGTGTAAATTAAGGTGTCCCAAGAGGTGGTCTAAATATGCAAGCAGAAAAACTCCTTTTGCCAGTATAAGCTGTATTTCCACAGGGGGGCTTTGCTGCTTTTGCTGGCAAAGCATTTATAGCATAAAGCAGGGTTGCTGATACTGCCTTGTAAGCACAACTGATAAAAAATAACGTGTAATTATCATTCCTTTTGCCTGCCTGCACTGGTCATTTGTGGCCCTCAGTTGGAGGCTGGCAAACCACATATACGTGGGTCAGGATCTGGAGCACAGTGGGACTTTGGGGCAGAGCATAGTAAAGAGCAGGAAAATCTGAAAATGAAAATAAAATGGGAAACCAATGGTCATTTCTTCAAAATGCTAACCAGTCAGCCAGGTGCTGTTCAACAGGATTTGTGTCATCAAGTCCATTCATAAAAATATTGGTGCATCAGTGTAGCTAAAGTAATGCAGGTCCATGGGCGATGTGGTTACTCCCCTTTGAAAACACAGAAAATATTTTCAGATGAGGGGAAAATTTTCTTTGATTCACCTGGGAAAATTGACAGAAGAACTTTGTTTGATCAACCGTAAAGCTATTACTTTCTCTTTACCAAAATGCTGGGTTCAGAAGTCCAACTCTGCTTTTCCCTTGTATAGCCATATACCTAGCTATCCTATGTGGTCATATTCTTAGCTATACCTAGCTGAAGATGTCGAGGGCTGTTCTGATTCCAGCACCACTGCCCTGCAGATGTCTAACACACACATCTAAAACAGTATGAGTGAGGTCTATTTCTATAAAGCAGAATGCTCTCACCTCTGTATAGCCTACACTACCTTAGAAAGCTTAAAAAAAAAAAAAAAAAAAAAAAAAAAAAAAAAAAAGTTGCCTCGATCCTCTAAGTTTTTGAGAGAATCTTGCTTAGATTGTGCAAAAAGAATATAAGGAGGAGAGGACAAAATGCAGACTTGAGCCCAGGTCGAGACCAATATATTCCAGTAATTTCATATGGTGTCATTGCAAACAACTCTTGTGAATGTTGAGTCTTGAGAAAGCTGAGCACTTAATGTTTGAAGAGTTGGTTCCTTCACCTCTGGGCTGAATAGTAGTCAGGATAGCACATTCTGCTTACCGGCAGGAGGTGGAAGGTGGGTGGGGTGTCAGCAGATGGCAAAGTGCATGAGCAAATACTTAGCAGCCTGATAGAAAAAAATACCAGCTAAAGCTAAAGCAAGTATTTTGTCTTGAACATTAAAAAAAAAAAAAAAAGACAAAACAAACTAAAAAGTATCCTCACTCCCACTGAGCTCAGCTAGGTTGGGCTGGTGAGTCAAGCCAGGACAGAATCCAGCCCAGAGCAATACTGAGGAAGAAGAGAACATCACAAAAGCACAGAAACAAAGATGCAGGCACCTCATATACCAGAAGAGGAAAAGGAGGTGGCGGCATCATGCACGTTTCTTTGTTGGCATAACAAGCAAAGAGAGGTGAGTGGTGTCTGCATCAGGTGATAATATTCAGTTGCAACCGATATATTTACCATATTTCAGTTTCCATGCAGGAAATGATTAATTGTGATGATGCCTAGCAATTATATACTATGTTGTCTCTTCAGAGCTTTACACATACGATAAGCAGGTGTGAGCAATTTGCCATTGTAATGGGTGTCTGTAGCTAGAGCCATTCTTCTTTACTGTTTGAGCTGAAATCGGTTGCCTGAATACATTAAGCAGTGCAGTGTTAATCCCATCTCCCTTTTTAACTCAGGTTTGGTTGATGATCTGTGAGAACCATCTGTATATTTGAGATTCAGAGTGTGAAAGCCAGGCATTGTGGATCATGGGTTGGTGGTCACAGATGTCCTCCATATTTTGTATAGCCAGAGGAGTCCCTATAGGTTCCCTGTAAATGCCAGTGCCCCTGCTCTTCACCTGGTGCCCTTGAGCTCTGCCTCTTCCTACCCAAAGTACCCCTGGCAAGCACCACAGCACACATGCCAGGCTTCTTGCACCTCCTGTTTGGAGAAACTGCAGAGAGCAAAGCTCAACATGACAAAACTAGCAGGCTTTTGCTCTGTCCCCTCCTCCCCTTCCCCAGTTGCCTGTGTGCCCCCACAATGTCCGAAAGAGAAGAGCTCTCTTTGCCACAGCACCTGAAGCCCAGCAGCATCATGTTGATGGACAGAGGTGTCCTAATGGAGCCTCAGGCAGACACAACCACAAAAGTTGCAGAAGGAGCCTTGTGCCTCTGCCTTGTCAAAGGATAATGTTTTGGGGGATCATCAACAACAGCTGAAAAGAGTCCCAAGGAGGAGATGACCATTTTTATAAAAGACACAGAACAATAATACCTTCATGAAGAAGTTGATGTTCAGAAAAAAAAGAGTCTGAAATGCCAATGTAGATTTTACTTTGCATCTGGCTGCCCACACTTCTGCTCACTGGGTTGCAAGATACAAGAGATGGTTTCTGAGGTATAACTACAAATTTTGTCTTCGTAGTAGCAAAATTTGTCCCCAGAGACTGGAAGACCCAGCCACAGATGCACATTAAAAAACCCATCCGACCTCCAAAAACTATCACGGCACAAGAGAATTAAACCTAGGAGGGAAAGAAAAATCAAGCAAGTTGCTTCTGAATTTAAAATATAGGAAATGTTGTCATAAGCACAGGGTTTATATGCCAGCACTGAGGGCAGGTGTTTTACATGTCTCTAGCTTACCACCTGCGCATTACCTGCAGACTGTGGCCTTGAAAAAATATGGGCAACATAAGCAGAGAATAAATACGAAAGGTATTTCAGTCCAGTGCAATTAAAAGCCCTGCTACCATGTAAGCTCACTTCCAAGGAGATAGGCTGTATCTCCAAAGGCCACATAAGGTGCTGAAGCAGTCTAATGCATTGAGGCAGCTCAGGGGTTTGAAACACCCCCTGTGTTTCCCTCCTTCATTAAGTGCCATTTCTGTGCAGTTTTGCTTGCACAAATGCATTCTATCAGGAAAAAAACTCCATGAGAAAACTTCCACTTTCTTATGTATGTTGGCGTATAGAACAACACTATGCCCGTGGTTTACACCTGCATTTACCATTAGTCGCTGCCTTAATAATAAATTATTGAAGACATATTTCCTTTAATGTTTACCTAAAGAGGGAACAGCTAGGAAAAGCTGCATACACTGAATTCAAGAAGGGGATATTTCTTTCCTACTATAAACAGAACTGATTATAAAACCAGAATGCAAACTGAGCTCCTTGCCCTTCAGTTTTGTATGAGGTTACATTTCTTTGCAAGACTCTAATTTCTTCAGTTTTTTACTGCATTCCAACCCAGGGAGATATAAACCAAAGCAAACAAAGTACCCCCCAAAGGATTCTCTCCCCCTAAAGTGGGGCTTCTATTTTTAATTCTCTACAGCTTTTAAAACATTTGAATGGGAAGCTTCCATCAGTCTTTGGTGGAAAAGAATTCCTGCTGGTCTCTCAGGACATCCACTCCAGATAATCTCAACTGGCAACTCGATATAAGACCGATATCTCTTCTCAGAGGGGTTCCTTGCATTGCGTTTCAGCTCATTCTGCCTTTGCAAAATAACTCTTTAAACAGTCATATTTCCTCCCTCAAAGTTGAATCAGAAAAAAAGAAGTAAGAAAAAAAAAACTTGACCTTGCTCATTGGCAGTGAGTCTTTCACACTTTGTTGGTGCCTTTCTCCAAAGCTGGCTCGCAACAAAACACAGCACTGACTTTGCTCTGTCTGACAGCAGAAATGCACACAGGCATTGCTGCAAGGTTTTGCTGCTTTCTTCCTCCATCACACCTCCAGGAGTGCCTTGTTCACAGCTTCCCCAGAAGACTGGAGACTGGACCCTTCTCCAGGGTGACAGTGATGGGACAGAGTGGGAAGCAGGAGAGATCTTACACCCATCACAAACATGATACAGAAAAAAAAAAAAGGAAGAAACTGAAAAAATTTCCAACATCTAAGGAATAGAGTGGGAAAGGGTAAAAATCATACCTACATTGTGCCTGAAGAAGGGAAAAGGAGGGCTCCTTTAAAAGGCTTAAACTCTAGCAATCTATCTGTCCTTCCAAGAATCTCAAGGCAGGAGCTATCTCCCCATGCTCCCCAAGGAAAGAACCAATTGCTTATCATGAGTGAAAATGTGGCTGAAATGTGATAGTGAAAAACAAAGCAATCTCTAATAAGTTAGAGATTCTTTCTTGAACCTATGGAGTGCAGTCTGCTTGGAGTCTGTTTTAATCTGTTGCCATAAATAAATCCATTGAGGGAATTTTCCATGAGCTTATCAGACAGCAAAATTCTGCAAGTCACATCCTTGCACGCTGCATGATGCCTCTGGCAGATTCAACCTGGTTAATATTTATGCTGCAATCACCAGCAGTGACTGTAGAGCCTTAAAGCCAATACCTTCTCAAAAAAAAAAAAAAAAAAAAAAAAGCCCCAGAGCTCCTGCAGATGGGCTATCATCATAAATTCACCCCAAAGTGGAAACTCAAATAACAGATGTGTGTTTATAAACACAGAAAATAAAGTAAATGACTAGATACAATTTCCAAGGGCTTAGAGCTGCAAGGTATTCGTGCTCACAAAAGCCCGTATTCACACTTGCCTGCACCAAGAGAGCTTTTGCACTTACCTGGGAATTTGGGTTGTGATCGCTATTATCAAGGGGCAAATTTTTGACTGGTGAAAATAAATCATAACCTGCCTTTGCTCTATGGGATGATCTCTGAGTGATTAACGCCACAATTTACCTCCCCATAGCAACTGTTTTTTTCCTGTTCCTGGATGAAGAGAGCGCAGAGGCATGTGGGAAGGTTGTGTAGGACATGGCAGCCATTGACAAAAACTTAACTTTTTAGTGGCCACCTATCTACCTTGAAATATGCTCCATGCCAAAAGGCAGATAAGGGGTTAAGAGATCTCCACCACCTTATCTCTCACATGCTCTTATCCGCCCAGCAGTCCATAATAAATCAGAGGAACTCTTCTTCTATCTGGCTTACTCCAAATTCCTTGCTTCCGCATGATTTGGGAAAGTTTTTCTGACCTTTCATGACTTCTGTGATATTGCACAGAGCATGGGGTTGGAAGAAGTGTACTAGGGAAATCTGGCAGGTATAAAATATGCCTGCAACTGAGTGAAGACTTCAGCAAAGCATCATTCTGAAGATCTCCCCTAAGAATAGCTATCTGCTGCTTTTTCTGCCTTTGGGAGAACTTGCCTAGGGTGGCAGTCTGTGGGGTAGGCCCAGCATGGATCCACTGCAGAACAGACAGGGGTAGCAGGAGAAGACCCAGGGCCTGGACACTGCTTCGTGCACTCCCAAAGCCAATTTGACCTTTCCATGATTATCAAGAAGCATGGAGGAGCTGTGGAAAATATTATCTGACACGTTGGTCAGCTCTGCAGTAACATATGCATGTGTCACATTGAAATTAACCCTTGATGTAGAGGGGTGAGATGTTTCATGAAAAAAAAAGACAAAATTATTACTCCAATTTCCTGGTGTTTCCACTCTATTTAAGAATCTTTCATATTTCTGCTGCATCTTTATCTCCCATTCTCTTCATGAAGTCCATCACCTGAAGGCTGAGCCACCACCCCAAATCAGGCCACTGCTCAACATCCCGATCCCTCTCCTCTCCTATGAAGACCCATATGACAAGTTTGCCTGTGGTAGCAAGGGGTTAGGAACACCTAACTAAAAAATCCCTGCTGGTTTTCATTCTTGTAGTAGCTCAGCTTTTCCTCTGCACATCCAGGAAAGGCTCAGTGTTAATTATCTCCTTCCAGGTCCCACCTTCAGGCACCAACCTCTCCTGCAGCTCTTCTCTGTACACCTCAATATGCCATGTGCTGGAGTTTGAGATTGAGAAAGACCAGGCAGGTTTTCAGTGTTAAATATAAGGTTGTGGTTCTTTTTTCTGCAGGGGTGGGCCTGTGGTATCCAAGGATGCAACCCTAGCCTAGGAGACGGGATTTTCTGACAGTGATTACCTAAATGTTGTCCTACTGCTGCTTCTTGCTTCCTCTCTTGCCTGCATGAGATTTTTTTCCATTTAATATGAAGAAGTTCAACAATACATGTAATTTTTTTGTCCTGTATTCTGCCCTAAATAGTAATTTTCATGGAAAAAAAAATATCATAAGAATATGAAAATACACTAGAAACTGCCACATTGCAATAATATCATTTTTGCTTACACAAATGGTTATGTTATCCCAAGTGTTTGGGTTAGTATGCATCCACTGTCCACCCAATGAATATGCACATTTGCCTTTGTGGTATAGTAATGGCTAAGTACAGTACAGACATATGTGTTAAAAATAGTGAGACAAGTTATTTGGTGGTGTAACTGTGTTGGCTTCACTCAGGTTACCACAGCACTGACTGGCCCAACATCTCTATTTCATACATAAAAACAAAACAAAACAAAAGAAAAACAACAACAAAAAACACTGTGGTTTTCAAGGCAGATGTCTTTTACCTCAACAAATGTAGCATGAGAGCTTATAACATAGAAGGAAGAGATATCTGCCACTACCTAAATGATTTATAAAAAATAAATAAATAACGCACAAAGGGAAAAAGAAAACCAACCGTATACCTACATATGGTATTTAATACATACCTCTAATGGAATGAGCTTCATAATTTATTCTGGGGTTTACCTTTTCATGAACTCTGTCTTGTTCCTGTTCATGAAAGATTTTCTGGTGCTTCGAAGATATTAAAAGCACATCATCTCTGTCTCCCTCCTCTTGTTTCTGTGTTTTCACATATTGATATATTTTGCTGGTGCACATGGCACAGTAACAGCAATAATGCTCTTTGCTTCTGCTCTGCTTTTTGTCTCAGGATATCACGCCAAGAGTTATAAAGCAAAAAGACTAAAGTTAGGTTTTCATACTCACACTGTGGCCCTTAAATTATGTCCTGAATTTCAGAGGTGCTGACTTTAAATGGAATTGGCAGTTTGCAGTACCACTGCTCGGGTCATTTAGCACCAGGGGAAAGGTTTCACACACTCATGTCTCACCATGGTCTATGAAGAACTCATGGCTGTGGCTGCTTCTGTAGGATCCAGCAAAGGCGGTTTGCAAGGGTGCACCCATGTGAGATGTGGCATTTGTGATTCTGGAAAAAATGAGGAGCTCCACAAATCAAAGCAGATCCATGACAATATGCGTAGGTAATCTGCTACTTTGGAAATGTCACACATCAGAGCTGCGATTTCCGGGGTCTTCCAAAATACCTGTCTCCTGCTCAGGCACAGCTTTCCCAGCAAATTTTTTTCTGCAGAGCAGCTTATGGAGGTCTTCTGCTGACCTGCTTGAAATGAGTTGCCCTCATCCCTGCTTTTTTTTGATTATATAAATCCTACACCTCTTAACTTCCCAGCAATAAAGCCAAGGGTGAGCAAAGCATCTCCCCAGCAGTGTTTTTGGCTGCCCTGCTATTGTGCCCCAAGTAGGGAATGCCCCACAGAGTGGGTACGGGAGTGGTGCAGGAAATGGGGGGCACACACATGCCAGAAAGGGATACTTGTCTGCAACTTGCTGGGGTTTATTTTTGTTTTCCTAACAGAAACAGCTCTGTTGGTATAAAACATGTGCTAAAACAGGCCTGAATCTTCTAAGAAAATCCCAGCTCGCATAGCCCCTATTTTATTCAGCCATCCATCTCGTGTTACAGTTAATGGGAATAACATGTGATTTTCAAAAGACAAACTTTTGCCCAACTTTTCTGAGTATATATTTCCCTCAAATTTCTACATTTTTATAGCATTCTTTTCCTTTATTATTGCTAAATGATTTCTATCATTTAATGGCAATTTGTCCTGTTTACTCAAAGCGCTCGGCAAAGGAAAATGGAAAAATGCATGCACCAAAAGTAAACCCCAGTTGCTTATCTCATTGTACAAATATATTTTTGTTGTTGTTGTTTTTTTGTTTTTTTTTTAGAAAACTGTGTTTCTGATAGAGTCAATTGTTCTGCCAAACTTCTCTCCCAAATTTGCTGTTTCTCTTTTCATCTCACTTTTTGCCTGCTCTATGCTCTGTATATTTTATTGAGAAAACAAACACACTTGCATAGCCTTTGCAGTCCAAAGACTGGATAGGATGCATTAGTATGTGCAAACTTCAGAGCGTGTGTAGTTTATTTTTTGTGTAATTGATTTTGTAGTAGATAGAAGCCATGGTATAAACTAACAGGATAATGTTTTTGATCAGTTTCCAATGCTTAATTACAAGTCTGCTATAACTAATTTCCTTCATGCACTCACAGCTGCTATTCTTTTGTCGTTGGCTTATTTTTCTTTGAAAATCTGAAAGGCATCGAGCCTTTCTCTGAGAGTCATCTGCTCTGATTGACTCCTGCAGACACCTCATTACTGCAGTCATTTTGCAAAGTTGTATAGCTGTTTGGTACCTTGCATTCAAATAATATTTTTTTCTTTTTAATTAATAATAAAAAAATGTTGTTCCAAAAAAATATGGACTATCTGGCTCATCAGACCATCAGACCACTCAGCTTTGCAATACAAAAAACCTTGTAGGGAAAAAAGCCATCAGAATTTACAGGATCGTCTGCCCTGCTCATTTATTAAAGCTGCATGTTTTGAAAGGAGCACTAGATGATGATGAGATACTTTTTATTTTCACAAAGATAAATGGAACATCACCTTTAATAGTGTATTTTATAGGAAATTCTACCTAGTGAAATAGTACAAAATCTCCACATTAATGTACATATGTCTATTTATCCTTTTTTTTTTTTTTTTTGTAATTTTGTAGGTTACAAGGAATAAAAGGTGGTGCTATCATAACAACATGCTGAGGAGGGCCTATGCTGGAAGCAGAAGCTGGGTGCAAATCTGACAATACCAACTACCTCCAAAACCAACAGATCCCCAGCTCTGTGAGAGAGATGGAGATGAAATCAAGGTCCAGCATGTGCCTGTGGGCCCCTTTCCAACGGCATAGCAGTGCAAAACTCAACCTGCTCACACAGTGTGGCTTATTGATTACGGGTCAGGCTGGGTAAATGTGCCACAGCAGGGCTGCTAAGAATGTGATCCATAGTTGTTTCCCCAAAAACTTGTTCTTAACATCATTCTGTTATCTGTCTCAGCATATAGTGCCCCATCCCCTATTTATTCTGATGAAACCTAATTTGGGTTTGTTTTCTGGATGTTCAACTCTCATTAGTGTCAACCACTCCTTAGTAAATCTTCGGGCACTTGAAATAATACAGTCAAAGGAGGAGAATTAAGGCTGCTTGATGTGTTTAAGAGCCACCAGTCCTTACATTCGAAGAGGCAGCTAAGCCAGAGATGGGAGAGTAACATATATCTCTAGCTCCTAATGTTAATGAAGACAACATTTTATATCAATGATTACAAGCAAATGCAAATGTATGTAGATTGTTTACTTGGACAAGAGATTTCATACATCCATCTCTGCATTCCTCCTCCTCCCCCTCTCTTTTCACCCAGGAAGAGATACTATTGTTATTCTAGTCATCTTTCTCTTGATTTTATTATCTAACAGAGCCATAAAAATGACAAGAAAATGGATTTTTCAGACAACAGTCTCCTGTTCCTGGTGTAATTTCATGTTGAGCTACAGATACTGACAACATCAGACAGTTTATACATTTCTCCTTTAATTGTATACTGCAGCCCCATTTTCAGAGAGGTGCTCACCACTACATAATTAAGAAAGTGTTTAAAGCATCTGAGTGCCATTAGATGCTGGATCGAGAAAGGATTGTGTGTGAGTCTGATGCTGGTAAGGCTGTTTTTGGGCCAGCCTGCTCCTTGCTGGAAGAGTAAGAGGTGATTGTGCAGTTCTCAGAGGAGGCTAAAGAGTCAAAAAGAGGTTTGAAGGGGTGGTGAAGGTCAGTCACCATAACAAAGCCACCATGCACCGTGCCTACATGAGATGTTTGCATCCTGGAGGGATGGGCCTTACATCTTACAGCTCTGCAGCTCCTCACGTTAAGTCTGAGCTAGCTGAAATGAGATAAAAGCTAAGAGCCAACCTCATTGCCACAAATGTGGCTGGAAATTCAGAGGGAAAGAGATAAATTGCCTTCATTGTCTCAGTGCTCAAACTATTTTGCTTTTGAGCAGGACAAACAGGACGTCTCCTTCCACCAAACAAACAAATAACAAACTTCAGTACGTAACTCTGTCCCTCCTCAGTGCAACAACAAAGCAAGCACCCAGCCTTACTGCCCATTCTGTGCAATATAGTTTGTGATATTTCACAAGAGGGTTTGAATACCTCACACCTCGTGGTTTTCTCTCCCCAGGGGAGCTTTGGAAATCCCAGCATCATTCAAAGAGCTTGCAGCAAGCACAGATGCCCAGATCTTCCTGGTGGCCCACTGGTAGGCTGCCAGAGGAAGGACAAGGTCCGGGCTGCGGAGAGAGGTGGCCAGGGACCTTCGTGGGGTGGCCGGGTGCTCCAGGATGTGGCGTTTGCTGGCAGAGGAGGGCAAAAGGAGAAGGAGAGAGGTTCAGCATGAAGGATAACTGAGAAGCATCTCTCCTCTGGGGAAAATGTTTCTGAAATAATAGATATTTTGATTGATTTGGAATAATATTTAACAGATGTGGACAGAATATCCTCCATTAAAATAAGATACTCTTATAATTGAAACAATATTCCTTGTACCACTATCTGCAAACTCAAAAAGCTTATTTTAGCTTAGGGATAAAATAAGCTTAAGCAATGGGAAGCATAGCCATTTCCCCACTTTTTTTTCCAACAGCTACCTCTCATATCTCAGAATTGTTTGTTTTATTAAGAAACCCTGCAGTCTGAAGCCGATTTATAGCAAGCCCAAAGCTGTGTGTTGCAGTTGCTTTCATAAGGGCTATTTATTTTTTTAGCAGCTCACAATAAAAAAAAAAAAAGTGCCAGTCTGTTCCATATGCAAAGCAAAGGATTAACCAGAAGAGGAACACTAATAAATTTCTTTCCTTCAGGAAAGAGCCAGCAGAGCTGGGGCTTCAATTTGATTTAACCTAACACCGTTGCTCATCACTTCAAAATGCCCTGCACCCCCACCGGCTGGTATCACAAGGAGCATCGTTTGCAGGGAAAATCACGTGCAGAATCCTATCTGCAACCAGCATGCATAATTACTCCACGTTTTCTCCAGAAGGGATTATCCCGTGGCAATAATTATGCCAAAAATATGCCCCAAAGAATAATATTTCAGACAAGCGCCGCCATCCAACAAACCCACTGTATAATTATGTTATTTTTCCCCTCTGAAAGCTCTCACTCATCTCCGCATCGTGCCCGCGTAAGCCCTCCTCCAAGGGGAACACCAGCTTGCTGCCGACGATGGCACATACATCAAAGCACGGGTGGCGAAGCTGCCCTGCCCAGGCTCCTGATGTGGAGCCGTGCTCGGACTTCGCCCCGAGCAAAAGATGCCACCTCTAATATAGGGAACTGTCACAAATTTGTTTTTTGTCATAAATGAAGCATGGGGCTGCGGTTTAATTTTCCTCACTGCCCTCTGTCAGGTAATAACCGTAAATATTGTCCTGAATCATTAAGTCACAACCTGAAATGTGATCCTGCCCAGTTCCCAATCAGACAGCCATCTGGAAGATGAAAGAAGTCTATTTTCGTTGCAGAATGATCCAGACTCTAATTTGTAGTAACAGTCTTAACAGGCTGTTTCGGAGACATTAACCAGAGACTGGTGGCGGTTACTCAAGGAGGGGGCACTACGTGCTGCCTACAGCACGCGTCGTGGGCAAAATACCCCATCGCTGCTTGACTTTCTGTGGCTTTTCATTTGAGCACCATGGCTCTAAATGGGCACTGGTTATGTACCCAGGGTGGCTGGAAATATACTACATCGTAAAAAATGCCAACACGTCTGTGGGAGACAGAGAATAGTATTTCCACAGAGCTAGCTGTGGAACCGCAGGTCGTATAAATGCCTCCTATCTTAGGGTTAATTCCATGCTGAAAGCAAATATTTTTTATATATACATATATATATATAACTGTATTTATACATACATATAGCTTTTTATTTTCTGGCTACTGAAAAAAGTGTTTCCACCATCAAAGCACTCTTTTACTGCAACAGCAAAATACCTTTTACTCTGTTAAAAGCTCAGAGGAAAACCAACTAAGCAATTACCTGGCTGAGCAAGGGCACTGTCAGCCGAGAGCATCTCACTGGGACCACTGCCCCCTCCTGGTCCACGCAGCCTTTCCCTGGGGAGGGACATCAAAGCCCAGCTGGGCTTTGATTGTCCCCCATTGCCCCTCTGAAAACCCCACAGAGACTTGTTCTGCCTGTTTGTAGATTTAGGAGCATGGCATCTCCATCGGCACGTGTATGCCAGCCTGTGACTTGCACAGCTAAAAACCCAAATTAGGTGACTCCAGTATGCCATATGAAAAAGCTACAGGCTTAATTCTGAGAAACAGGTAACTTTGTCATAACTTGCCTTCCATTCACTTCTGAAGAGGGATGTAGAGATGTCTCTCTCATTCTTAAGTGGTGATGAAAGCACAGTGTTCAGCCTGTCCTCGTTCTCACTCCCTCACTCCTGCAGACCTGCCAATTAAAGATGGATGCAGAGGCACAGAAACGCAAGTGCATCTGACAGCAGACATCTCTCAAGCAGAAGTTCAGAGGGGTGATTGTTTGGCTGAGTCTCCTATTTTCCTTGATGTTTTATCATCCTGGGTTATGTTTCCTTTAAGGTTTACAGAAAGCATTTGCTATAACAGATGTGTGTATGTGAATGAGCTTAGCCCAGAGATTTGGAAATGACCACACGGGGGTCTCTTACAGGTAGAGATAACTGAATTAGCATCTTTCTGAATAAGCCCTTCTATTTTTCTAAAACACTGCAAGTTAGAAGTGGTGTGGAGAGAAGATAAGGAGCAAAATAAATGCTGTTTCTCTGCATCTCTGCACTGCAGATGTACAACATAGCAGAACTGTTTACCAGCAGGTAGGATTGAAGTGCGTGTTGCACAGGCAGGAGAAAAGGGAAGAAAAAAACAAGGATTTTGTTTCCTGAATGTTGCTGCTGAGGAAGAACTATACCCCTGCCATATAGCCTGTGTCCTGAGCAACAGCTTTAGTATTAACCTGGTGTGAACGCCCATTGCTCTGGCTTGGGTTATTCTTTGAATGTTGTGCTCCCTGGGGAGCACACCTTAAGTATGCACGGGTGTCCTGCACATTTCCTACCAGATGCAGAATTATTGCTGTTCTCATCTAAGCTCCCCAATGGGAGGACACAAAGGACCTTCTGGGTGTGTTTGCCCCATGCCTCACTGCATGGGGCTTACCACATCTACTATTTCCATCCCGGCAGGGTACTAGCTGGGATCAGCAGTCTCCAGTGCTCAAGGCTGCATTGTGTCAAATGGAAATCACCATTCTGGAGCTGATACATGAATAGACAAAACAGTCACATAGCAGGAGAAAGGAAATTCCCTGCCGAGTTCCCACTTCCCAGACCAGAAATTGATGGAGGAGTGACACCCTGGATGCCCAGGCACCAGGAGAGTTGTCCATCCTGACCTTACAGTGCTCACATTCAGACATGGAGTTGAAGAGGTCTGTGGAAAAGTCATACTTGGATCCGTATTTCTGTGACCAAAAGGCTATTTTCCCTTCCCTACTGAAAAGTAAACATGTCTCAGCAGCAGTCACCAAAAAACAGCAGGAGTACAAAACACTGAAAGCTTTGCCCAGTATTGCATTTCCAGAAATAAGTAAAGGAACCTTTTTTTTTTCTTTCTTTCTTTTTTCTTTTTTTTTTCCCATTATTTTTAAATGTGAAAGCATGCGTGCTATACCATTACAGTGCAATGGACCGCAACTTAAATTGTATCATACCGTGTCCAGTAAAAAATGTCCATCACAGCCTTTTGAAATTGTTGGTGAGTTTTTATTTAGCTTTTTTTTAAAGTCACATAATTTGGACAAAGCACAGTTGTGATAATAGGGAGCATGCTGGGTCTTTCTACATACCATGGCTGTAATAATGAAGCCATTAAATTACTAGGTCAGAGGCCCCAATTCGCAAAGAAATAATACCAGTTTATTATTTCTAATCTTATTAAGTTAGAAAATTGTCTTGAGATGTAACGTCAACCTGTAATGGCTGAAGTATTGATTATATTAACCCAATGCTCATGGATAATTCAAAGAGCTTGATTTCATCTAATTTCTGTAATTTTTAAAACAGTCCAGCCCAATTTCTTTATGGCAAACTAATCCAGAATTATTTCTATAAATAATGAAAATGTATTATAAGATTTGCTAGGAGTAAGCCAATAAAACATTTTGTGTGATGGCTAGCAGAGTGGGAATTTAATCCTTTTCTTCTTTATCTTTCTTGAATCATGAATCTTCTTTTTCATTTTTTTCTCCCTTTTTAATCTTCCAGTGTCTCTTTGGGAAATATATGCCCATGTTTTTCAGAAATATCCATGGACTTCTTTGTTCACCTCTTAACTGAAATTGATGGGTCCTTTGATGATTTTACCTAAATAAAGACAACAAACAATATAATTTCATCTCTGCCAAATTTGAATCTTGTCCAGTTTTGTACAATAGATATACAACTAAGGGATACGGTATAAAATTTCAAAAATCCCAGTATTGTTTGGTTCCTGGAGCAAATTCTTAAAAGCTTTTAATTTGCTCTGAAGTTTTTAAGAAATATATAATAGTAGATGTGTGTGCACAAGTGATGCACATACACTTATAGTTGCAAGTACACCTGGATATGGTCCAAAGCCTATTTAACTCAATGGGAATCTTTCCATTACTTCATTGAGGGCTGGATCAAGCCCTAGGGGTGCTGGTTGATTTCAAATATTCATTTTCTAGGGTTGTTTTTGATCCTTCCCACTGACCTTGCTCTGTACCACTTCCCCAGTTCCCTTCCAGAAACCCCAGCTTGAGAAAAGCCGTGTTTAGGGATTTTAATGTGCCTCTTTCTCTGCTTCCATCCCTGTGGCTTTCCTATCAAAGCACTACATGCATTAAGAAAATTAATGTGACTTAAGTTACTGAACCAACCTGAAGGCTAGTTCACTCAAAAATATTTCCTATACGGATATTTATTAGCTCAGAAGACATGTGTGGGCAGAGCGTGTTATTTAGTGACCTGTAATGCCCAAATAATGATCACAATAAATCAGTACTCATTACTATGTAAGGGAGGTCTGGATCGAGTGACTCAATAGGTAATGAGGTCTAATTTAGTGCCGTGGTATTATTTTACAGGGTATTTGGGGTGGGGGGATGGAGGGTGGGAAGCTGAGGCTGAAGGGGGTCTGATTACCTCAGATGTCTCATGTGGTGATGAGCCTCTAACTTTGGGCAGTTGTTTCAGCAGGGTGTTGGAGGTCAGGCTTTTAATTGCTATTGGCTGCATTTGGCTACATTAAGTGAATAAATATTTCAGGTCTGGATCTCTAACACTGGGTTAAATGGAGCAAGACTGGGTCTAGAATCAATATAATGGGATGTAGGGAGAGAGAAAAGAGCATTGAGATGGAAGATAAAGAACTGAAGTCCTTTCTTGGGGGAACTCCCTGAGGTCCCCCTTCTCCTCTCCACCAGGCATCAAGGAAGCCTGGGGGCACCAGAGGTAGGTTCCTTTATAACCCTCTTGCACATCCCAGGAGCAAGGGAGACCTCACACACGTACATCTTTTGCAATATGTTTGCTCCCTGCCTCCCAGGTTCCGTCCATGTCTGGAGGTTTGCTGAATATCAGCGGCTAAAATTAATAGCAGGCACGAGGTGGTGAGCTTGCCATCATCGGGGTTTCCAGGTGAAGTTGTTCAGAGCTGAAACCTTTAAAAGTTAGTAAATCTGTAAAAGTTAATTGTTCCATCTTCTGCAGCAGCCTTGAGCGATCCATGTTGTGGGAAGTGGCAATGTGGACACAAAGCTGAAGTCTCCCGGGTTGTGAATCTTTGAATTTGAGGGATATGTGGGACTGCCTTGGGCATGTAGGGATCCAGACCCCAGCAGCCAGGTGCTGAGCTCTCCTTGGGATAACTGTTCAGGGAAAAAATGGGATATTCTTTAGTGTGAGTGGAGCCAAACTGTCATACACAGAAATGCATACTCCTTCTGGTGGAAAAGAGCCCGTGCCAGCTCATCTCCAAGCCTCTGCTCACAAACAGTATACCTGTTATGTCTGGATGTTAGGGAGTGATGAGACCCATGGGAGACGTCAGTACAAATCCAGCCTGGACGATTCAAGTGGAAACTAAAACATTTTCTACACTCTAATACCCAAAGGAGCAAAGAAAAACACTCCAAAATGAATTTACATCCCAGCTTTCCCTTCTTTTTGCCCATCTTTCTTTCTCCAGCCAGACAGAGTGAGAGGTGGGGAATCAGTCAGTACCTTCAGTCCCGCTCTGCTTCAGGGCCAGCCCGCGTTAGATGGCTTCGCACAGATGCAGCAGAAAATCCCTGTCCGTCTCAAGTGTTGAAAGGCCTGTGAAAATAAATAAATAAATAAATAAAAAGGAGAAAAGAGGTGAGAAAAAAAAAAATGAAAGTTCTGAAATTAACTTGATGTATGGGAAAGAAAAAATAGAGAGAGAGAGTCAAAAGCAACAGCTATGTAGCAGCAAACAGCATGTGCAGAAGAATATCATGTTTCTGCACATTTCAGAGCAGGAATAAGGCATTTCTCTGTGGTGGGCATCATTTCAGATGGGAAAGAGAGCAGACAGACCCCGGGCTGTAGGTCTGAGAGCTCTCTGACCGCCTGCTATGGCTCCTATGCATGTTAACCTCTTGCGCTGCAGAAGGCAGGCTCCTACCAACATGCTTTTCAAGCCTTGTCCACCAGCATTGCTACAGCTATTTTTAAATCCCCCAAGAAGAGCTTGCCACTTAGCAACTGCCCTCTGATTTCCTAAGAAAATGAGATCTGTGTAATGATGCACAATACCAGAACTCCTGCCTGTCAGTGCCTTCCCTCCTCTCTCCCTCCACAAACTTAGCCACAGATTTTAACTAAACTTGACAGAGCAGTAGGAGCCTTGAAGACATGAAATTCTACAAATTTCATTAGATAGTCAGCCATGTAGAGGAGACAGGTCCCAGTGGTGCCCATGCTGGCAGAAAGGCTGCCGAGTGAGCTTGACCACACAAACTCGGAGGGAGCAGACATCAGCGAATCCACAAGGAGAAAGCTGCTATGAATACTGCAACCACAAGAAAAGCCTTGTATTTCATTAGACAGCAAAGACTCCAAACACAGACTACAGCGTCACTGGAAAACAGATTTCATGGGTCTTACTACTCAGAGTTATTTGAAGTTAGTATTTTATTTTTACATGTATAATCTAGTGGGACTCTACAAAGCAAATGAATAAATCCTGGGGAGATTGAGGCATTGAGAAGACTCCAGGACTACAGATAACATACAAAAGATTCCTATTCTACCTCCTTTTCCATTCCCTCCCTTGGCCTTCAAACCTAACCTCTTTTGGAGGTTATCTGAACACTGGCAACTTGCAGGTTGTGGAAATGGCTATGTGTCTGATAATATTTTATTTTTGGCATGCTCTGCTTCACGTTGTTGTTTTGGAGTAAAAAGGGGCTCTTTTGTTCTAGGTGTAGGTACATGCTGAAGTGAAATACCCAAAGGTCTGGATATCTCTTTGAGTTGTCCAGTCAGCACCAGTTTCTTACCGTCTGGAGGCCTTTGACACAGCAATCCATTATTTCTTGGTTTAATTCTTTATGCACGGCTTTTCATATTGATTACCTAACATCATTAGTTTTGGTCATTCCATACAAGAGACAATGGAAAGATCAATTTTAACCATATGAGCTAAAGGAACTTGCTCTTAAAGCATCCAGGGACTGGAATCATTTATCTTCTGCTCTCTGAATCATAAATCTTTTACAAGTGCAGCATTAGATTCATTGTTTGCTACAGACGCATGTGATGTAGTTGGGGATCATTGTAAAAGTGTCCTACATTGCACTGTGAGGCTGTACCCATAAAGCATATTAATGTACAGTATTGTCATGGAAATTGTCATGAGTTGCTGCAAAGAGCATGGTTTTCACAAGAGCTCTGCAAATCATTGATTTTTTTTAATTCGGTGGCTGAAGTGGAAAGAGAGGATTTGTTTGTTAGACCTAGAATGGAAAATATTTGCCTCCTCAACTAATCAGAAACTGTTTTGCATCCAAGAAAATGTTTTGTTTCATGCTTTTTTAGTAAAAGTAAAGGGAATTTGAAAGGGAGGAGCTGGCTTTACAATGGGTTTTCAGTAATATTTGCAGAATCGGGCAGAAAACAGGAGGTAGCCCATTAACATGCAATAACTAGGAAGATAACTGTGGTTAAGGCTGTCAGTGCAAAATATAGGAATATGCAGTTTGGGGCCATGTTTGCCTGTTTAGGACCTAGGAAAGAAGGGGACATGCTGTGCTACAGTGTCTCACTTAATCACATTCATGAGAGCTGTATTGCTTTTCAAGACAATTTATACAAATCAAGCAGAGGAAGGTTTTGAGCCATGACCTCTCACATCCTAAGTCCCAGCCACTGGGGACAGATGAACTGAGTGGAAAGACAAGATACATCCATGTTTCTGCTCTGAGCCTGTACCGAAACTTTCCAAGCAAACTTTAAAACAAATCATTTATCACTCTTGTGTAACCAGCTAGCAGTGTCCAAACTCTCAGGGCAAGAGTGGAGTGGGACAAGCCATCATCGGAAAGTTCAAGCCTCGATGACCCGAGTAAACAGAGCTCTTCCACAACATCGTCACCCCCTGGTTGGGCTTGTCACTGACAGGGAGAACGATCACAATCAATGGGCCTACTTCTGACCAAGACCAGTGCTGTACCAAAACAAAACAAAACAAAAGGAAAAGTATATTTGTTGTTTCTGACCTAAGAAACAGCTATATGGACATATCTGTACATGTACAAGGGTTCTGACCTCTCCGAGGTATCTGATGCAGTTTTGCAGTCTCAAGAGGCCTGAGTCAGATTGCTTCAGAGTACCATACAAATCTGAACTTTCAGATAGTTCACCAAACAAATGGATGAGCTGGAACTCTAGAGATATTTCACATTCAGAAAGAATCTAAAAAGTACCTTTTATTTTTTTCTTTTTTTTTTTTTTTCAATTGAATTGGAGTTGTTTATTTAAAAAGAAATTTAAAAGTGCACATTTTTAAACAAGAGTTTTTATTCTTCCCCAGCTTTTAACTGTTCTACTTGGAGCCTTTCGGGAATTTGCTGTCATGAGTCTCCAGACTGTCAAGTGCTGAGGAATATAACTGATGAATAACAGTCCCTATATGCCCCAGCTGGACTGATCTCTTTCAAAGGCCTCCAAAGTCATAGTGTGCTTCCTTCTTTACAGAGAAGTAATATCATTTTAATAATTCTACAACTCTTACAAAAGACCCATTAGAAATGTGGAGCTTTTAGACATTCTAGCCAATGTTCAGATAGTGTGATTCAATGGAGCTTCAAATCCCCTTCAACAAACCTATACTGAGTCACAAAAAATGAAGACCTAGCAGGCAATGAGAATACAGCATGGATAAAGAGGTGATAAAAATAACAGGAAAGCCTGAAAGCTTTTCCTTTATCACGGACTAGGATACTTAAGAGTGTAACTTTCCTCCAGCTGCATATATTTAATTTATTTTTTCCAAACCTCCTAAGGCAGTGACAGGTAAAATAAACAGATAAGTGCAATGCTGGAAAAAAAAATAAAAATAAATAAATAAATAAAAGACAACCAAAATTAAGGGTTGAAATTGTTTGGATCATACAACCACACCTTCTGTGAAAGCCAATAGGTAGTATGGTAAAGCTGCATGTACAGAGGTTGCATGGGGTGAAATAGTGAGGGAGCTAGAAGAAGATGCATAACATGGCATTACATGACCAGAGATATCACCAGCATGTGTGTGAGCCATTGGAAGGAGCTTCTACAGCAATGGATTGCAGTAAAGGTTTTTTGCCTAGGAAATACTGCAGTACTCTGCTTTCAGGAAACTCAGGCCTTTTTGTAGAGCTGGTGGCGGTGACAGACAATGCCTCATTCATTCCCAGTAGCAGTGTGATTACAAGACGGAGGCTTGGTGAAAGAAACAAGTACGTAGAGGGCAGACCCTGTGCAATCCACACCTGGAGCAGATAATAAACTACCTGGCTCTCAGGGAGAACATTTTATTCCAGCGTGGCTCAAGATGATGTATGAAACCACCAAAGATTACAGTCACTGATGTCTTGGGAGTGATTTGATGTTTATGCTTAACCCTAACATTGCTTTTGTTTATAGACACTATTTCTAGGGTAATCTTATCTTATATGGCTTTTATGGAAACAAAAACTATCAGGCTACAGCTTTTATAGTGCAGAGGGTGACATGGATTTGATTTACACTTCATTACAAACCAGTTCTACAAACTCCGCTAAGATGCATAGTTCTTATTTTCCCAGTGAAAGCCAGAAAGGAAATGAGACATTTCTGAGTTGTGTGTGTGACTGGATAATTTGTGTCAGACTTACCTAGCAGCATCTCTGATGTTCACGCTTCCTTGAGCATCAGAATTTCAGCCTGGAAAACTCCCTCCATGTGCAGGCCAGTTCCTCCGTGTTACTCCCTAACTCTAACACTCTGTCAGGGTGTTCATCTTGCAGCCTCTCCTTTAAAAATGGAAATAGACATAGTTGTTTTCACCCTTCATGTCCTGTTGTGATGAGTCTTGGAAGCACAGTGAGTGATACAGATAAGCCACAGCCACACCACCAAAAGGGATGGCAGGAGAGCACAAAATGAAACATATTCCACATATTGCCATGGTATTGAACCCCCCAGGTCCCGTTTTTTTTCCCACTTATTTTGCACTATTTTCCACTGCATGCCCCACTCCAGGGAAGCCCTGAGAAGTGCAATATATTGTAATTGCTGTATGGGGCAATTAGCTTTAGCTCCTGCTGAATAGAAGGGAAGCTTTTGAGGTCAGTTTTGGGCCTTGCAGAGTCCAAAGGCTTTCCAGGGAAGTCCATTCCCATATTAGCCCATCTATCTAACTGTCAACACATCTGTAGAAGTGTCCAGAAACCTCATGTGAAATCATAATGCTGATCAGCAGTCGGGCCTACCAGAAACACTGAAATCCAAAAGGGGAAAAAATAATAATACTTTTACCTTTCAAGGAAAATCATTAATTTCTATGCATCTGTTCAAAGCAAGAAAAGACAAGAAAGTAAATCTGTATTTTTAACACAGAAATTTTTCCAACTTTCTAGCAAAAGCAGTTTTCCAGAATGAAATAGAAATTTCCCTGCTGTGAAAAAATCCCTTTGGGTTTCCATAACCAATATAAAGAGAAATATATATATATATATTATTTAGATGTTTTATTATCTGGAGAGCACCTCTGAGGGATCCACTTGGGAAATCAAGAGTTCCTGGATGCAGACCTGAACCATCCCAAAACCTTGTTAATGCTATTTGCATTGCAGCAACATGAAGCCGCAGTGGAAGAAGTAGCTCCAAGCACCAAAGTGCAAACACAGGAATGAACCAGGAGCTCCTCTTGCCTGGAGCAGGAGGAGGGATCTCCTACCTGACAAACCCATCTTTGCTGCGGGTTGCTACTGGCCCTGGGAGGAAACAGTTTTGTAGGAGGGGGGTGCTGGAAGCATTTTGTCCTGACTGGACCTGAAGTATCAGAGGCAAATAAAAGTGAAGCTCCACAGCTGAACTTTAAAATATGCCATGTTACATAGCTGTTAAACCCCTTCACTACTGCCTGGAGGCTGAGAAATTGTTACTAAACCTATCCACCGTTTCACATAGTTAGAAAGCTACTTGTCCTCATTGTACCTCGCACATGCTGCAGCTGCAAGGATCTGGCATCTCTAGAAGAGTAACAAGGCTGGAGAAGCATAAGGTGTGTGTGCGCAGAAACAGCCATCCCTGGTGCAATTTCAGTGCCTCATCCCTGAAGGCCAGGACGTTATCTGAAGGGAAACACTTGGTTCCTCCAAAGCCAACGTTACCTAGGGTGAAATTTCCATTGCTCCTGATTTATGGCCCCTGGATTCTCTGTGAGCTGGACAAGGCTGCTGTGTCTTCAGACACACTGACACTCATGTTCCTGTATGGGTGCTGACGGGTGGTTGAGGGAGAGGTTGGCTTTCAGAGCTGCTTGAGTGTTCATAAAGTTGGGAACAAGGAGGAAAATAATCCTGCAGCTAGGAATCCTGGAATTAACTGAAGAAAGTTTCAGGTCTGATTATGAAAAGCACAGGAGGTGAGTGTTTCTGGTTGCTGTTAGCATGCAGCAAATTGAGGCATTGTAGTTTTATCTGTTACTAGAAAAGCCCTCTACTTTAAGGAAAAAAAAAGAAAAAAAAAAAAGTAGGAGCCCCACCGTCTCATTTTTAACAAGGACCAGCTGAAAAATGAAGGCAAGCAGCACACAGACCATCTCATGTCTGCCAATTCATTTCCTGGCCCTGAAAGAAAAAAAAGAAAAAAAAAAAGAGAGAGAGAGGGAGGAAAAAAAAAAAAATCCTCTTGTTTCCTCTCATGCAGGCCAAACATGGCAAAGCACCAGGGGAATTCTGAATGGAATCAATTGCACTTGTTACTAACTGAGTTTTCTTTTATTCTTATATTACCAAGGCCTGGATATTCAGCTGCAAGCAATTATAATGAAGAGTTACTGAGTAATGGTTTCCAGATTGCTCCATGATGGGGCATTAATTGAAAGGGACAATTTAAGAGCTTAGGCCATGTAAATGCATTTCTTATTCTGTCAGATTGAGAAATTTCTGCCTACAAGAGGCTGAAATGCTCGGAACTGATAAAGACTTAATAGTAGCCACTTAAGTGAACATTTGGAAAAGGGATTTTACATTTAAGGGATCAAGAATAATTAAATAAAGTAGAGAGTCAGGGTTTTATTAGGAGTCAGAATGTGCATGTTATCAGCAGCCTGGTAATTCCCCTCAGAGGCACACAGCATTGCAGGGGGAAGATGACAACAGGGTTTGGCTCCTTATCATGCCGTCTGATCTCACATCAGTCCTTGATGCTCCAGAGTGAAAGGCCCTATTGAGTCCCAGAGAATCAAAGGCACAACTCCCCATAAAGTCAGCAGGATGAGTTCAGAAGGATAACGTTGCATTGCTGATATATCCAGCTTTTCTAAGTGCCAGTTAAGAGAAAACACTTCTGTACTGATTCCTGATACAGCTATTGGCTTCAAGTGTAACAGAGGAGAAACAAGGTTTTTAAGTCTATTGCAGCCAAGCAAACACAGACAAAAAATATCCCTTGGAATACACTAGTAAAACCTGGGGTTATTTGTTTCAGTGATGAAGCCTTGGAATTTGCAAGCTGTTCAAAAGATACTATTTTCAGTATAGTATAACCAGTGTTTCAAAGCTTTCATATAAATATTTTTTTTTGCACTTAACTATGAAATCATGCCTTTCATTATTTTTCTTCAATCTGATTATCCTGGCAATTGTTATAGATAATACGAATGAGAAATACATTTCACCCCAGGTTAGTAAGTCTTTCTAGATCTTTCACGAATTCACATGAAACTGGAGATAACTACTGAACAGGAGAAATGTTTTCTTTCCCGCAACATCGAACCACTTCTAGGAATAATTCTGGGAAGAAGGAGGGGGAAGGGAGTTTATGTCTCAGACTTCTGTCATTATCTAGCTCGAACAGATGGAGGCTCAGGCACTTGCGATTAAATCACTGAAATGAAGACGGACACCACTGAAATGGTGGTCAGTCATCTGCTCGATCCTACATGGCAAGCAGCCCCCCTGAAGCAAGCCACAGCCTGCCAGAGAGCCATTACTGGGATGCCTGGGGTTGCAAATATAAACAGCATCGGAGTGGGTGGTCAGCTCAGGTCAGGCCTGGGGTTGATTCACAGGCACTAAATTAATCCGTAAAGGGGATATTGCTGGGACACAGTGTGGAGAGAGGGGAAAGCAGGGTGTGTGCCAGTTATTGGGCTCTTACAAACGAGAAGGCCAGGCAGGAGTCTGTGTTCCACCACCTGACACAAAAGCAAACTGAAAGTGAGGGCAGGAGGGAAATAACAGCCCTGCTCCACTGCATGGCAAAATCCTCTGGGCTTACCGGGAGGTCTTCCTCCCTAAGTACTCTTCCGCACCCTAGCCCCAGGTCATGCCCTACCTTCCCCTTGGTTATGGCTCAGGGAGACTGTCCCACATGGGGACCTTCATCCTAGCTGCTTCCCTGCCTCTTCCCAGCTCCTGTTCACCCTCAGGATGGCAAAACCTACTCTTGCCTGCAGTGCAGTGCAGGGTAGCAACTCCGTGAAAAGGCAACAAAGCAGACAGCAACCCCATGCACGCTGTCCCCTGATGCATTCAGGTCTCATCACCAGGGTATGCACCAGGGATACCCCAGTGACAGGTTGCTGAGTTTTTGCCTCTTTGTCACCTCTGCCTCTCCCTGTGGTGGTGGCAGTCCCATGTGTGGTGGAGGTGGAGAAGACCCTCACTGAGAGACCCCAGGAGCTGTGGGAGGGATGCCTGTCAAATGCAGGATGGAGCCAGGGTGGCCTTCCTTGGGGCCAGCAGGAAAAGGCGCCGTGGTTAATCAAATATATCTTCATTCAGTTAGTGCCTGGAGAAGAAAACATGCGTGGTGTCACTTCACTGAAGCCACAGGAAAGCAGGCTACAACAGAATGGGAAATTTAGAAAAGGCTTTCCCTATTCCTTGTTAAAAAACATGTATTTATTTTCAGTAGGAGGGCTTCTCTTCAAATCGATGCCGTTGCTTTCTTCATTGACTAATAAACTTACACCTGGCATTACTCCAGCCTACAGCCAGTCAGAAATCCATCCAGAAATCCCACACATACAGGAAATAAATGAAAAAATATATATTTTTTTTCTATGTTATCATTAAAAGCAGAGAAAAAAAAAAAGAAAAAAAAAAGAAAAACAAAACACTATTTGGGAATAAATAACATTATCATTAAAAATAGCCTGTGGAAAGCTAGGGCTAGAGGTTTGGAGTGGGGGGCAGCTGTTATTGTTTATCAGTTTAGGTTTCCCCCCCCCAAGTCCAACCCTGCTTTGAAATGTAACACGTCATTAAGGAATTTGTAGTTACAAAGTACAGACACTTGCTCCTGACAGTAAGCATGGCCACTTCTGTCAACAGAGCGAAACCATAACCACTCCCTCCATGTTGCCCCTAGTCCAAAACGGCAAAAATCCTGATTAACAGCCAGGATAAATATGGCAACCAACCAAAACACTATCCAACACGAAGCTTGGTCAAGCTATAAAACTGCCAGCAAATAACCCAGAAGCAAAGCTTGACGCTGAATTTTAAGTTTAGAATAATAGTCTAACCCCAAGAAATATGAATCTGATAACCGCTGAGGAAGGAGTCTGGGATTTTCATTAGTGGCTGGTGTGGTGGGGGCGTGCTGCTGGTGGGAGGTGGGATGCAGAACAGCACAGTGCTGAAATGTGAAGGGGGCAGGATGGTTCAAATCCCGAGAAGGAAAAGGGAAGGGGGGGGGAATATTTGTTTTTAAAGGCATTTTTACATTAAGTCACACAAGTGGTTGAAAGACTTACTGTTCGTGCAAGTCCTAGGCTGGTCCTCTCTGATGCTGCATAAAAGTTCTTCTGTTTGCTCCATGGGAGCGGGTGCGTGTTCAGCACACAGAAGTTAATGGGCTGTACACAAAGCCATTTTTCCCTCAACTCCTCAATTTTTAAAATTTTTGTTTTAAGGAAAAACCCATGACCCCATCACATAATGGAAAGCTGAATGCCTCAATGTAAATCAAATAATTAGAAGGATATTTCCTTTGCTTTACAAATTTCACTCACAAAAAAAAAAAAAAAAAAAAAAAATCCTAAAAAAAAATCTTGGAGGTGGCTTACTTGTTTTTTCTGGCTCTGTGTATCATTGCATAGTTGGCCCTCATGCGTCTTGACTTTGTGACACCCAGGTTTTAGTCATGCTTAGCCTTTCTGAAAAATAATAGTAGTAATAACAGCAGTGGCAGATTTAACCACAAGCAGACGGGACGTTGCCTCATGGCCCCTTCTCTGTAATGAGCGTAGGCTATTTTGGTTGCTATTTTCTGCTCTGCAGAGGGCTTGAAAGCACTTATATATAACTCTTGGCACCAGACCAACACCCTAAACAGCATTTCAAATGTAGCCAAATATCAACTGCTCACCTAGGCAGGCTTAATCCGTCCACTGTCTACCTGCTGCATGCATGTGTACAGATGTTTACTTGGAAGCTCAGATGTTGATTTTCTTGCATCTCCAAACCTTTCCTATGGTCCTAACATGCTAGTGATAGGGAATGCGAAAGTTATCTGTGATTTTTGCAGTGAACCAGAGAAGTTCTCTCTTCTTCGTCTTACACAGCATCATGCCAGACTGTTTATGCATGATTTCCTAAAGCCCTAAAACTCAGTTCTGGTGTTTAAAGGCCAAAGTAAAAGCTGCTTTTAGTGGGTAGAAGCTGAGAAGTCTTTTTATTAAGACTTTTTAGCTGTATTTTGAGGGTTTATTTAAAAACAAAATCCATTCACACCTTGTTAGTGAGACATCTACTTAAGGAAAAAAAATAAAAGTGGAAAAGAGTAATACCATTTATAAAGGAAAAAAAAAAGTTTTTTGTTTTCTTTTTGCATGTGATGTAAATTTTATGCAGTTTTTCTTATAAAACTAGACCTCACTGGGTGCCTGGGAAAGGGAAACTAAGAACTAAGATGTTACATATGCTAGATAACATGCTGCAAGCAGTTGTGCAGATACACCGTGATTTTGTACAGCTCAGATAAACTATCAGCTCTCTCTCACCTCAGAAATCCTCAAAGGAAGCTACCAACAGATTCCCAGATTTCTAAGGAAGCCATTATTTGGTAGCTCAGTTTTAGATAACTATAACTGCAGTGTCAGTTTACCTCACGGCATCTTCACTGTAAGTTCAGGAGTAGTTTGCATAAGGGGCAATTGGTTGTGAGCAATCAAAATCACCTAGGCTGTTATATTTGGATTTGTTGGATATAATCTAGAGGTTAGACATCTCTGAGCAACCCCTCATGGCATTCACTCATGCTAAAACATCCAATTTTATAGAAAATTTATATAAAAAGCCTTCTACTGCATTTTCAAAGCCACCCCACAGAATCTAACCAAGTTGCACTACAGACTGCTCCACATCAGTTTACAAGTCCTGATCGTCCTCCTCTAAATGCCAGGGTATTTTTTCAATAACAGAGCAAACAGTGATTTCAATTACAATGCAGCTTCCTAAAAGGACATCTCACAGCTTTACAGATGCAACAGGAATTTAAGCTGTCAAAGATGTTACCGCAGTGCTGCTGACAAAAACCTGGCCATTGTACCTGCAGTCTTCACAAGCAACACTCCAGAGAAAATGAGATATGAAAGAAAGAGTAGAGTACATCCTGTGAAGACTGGTCGTGTCCAGGGTGTCATGTGGCACTGTACTTCTCCTCCAACCTGACACAGAGTGCAGGAAAGACAAAAGAAATCTTGGGAGTCGTGTCATGGCATTATACCACCTAATTTTCCTATCAGCCTCTGTTCCCAAGCCCACAGACACTTTTTGCAGGAACAATGTCTTTCCTGGAACATCTGGATCCCACAAAGGCTTTCGAAGGGGAGCTGTGACAAATCTGCTGCCGACACTGGCAGCAACAGAGATGCGAGCATGTTTCTGTTAGAGGACTGCCGGGGATGACTGACATGATAAATCATTTCTCATTACCCCAAAACAGAAGGAAAGAAGACTTTAGATGAATGTTCTGCCCTTTTGTATCAAGGGAGGAAAGGCACCAGCATGAAAGGACTACCAATATCAAAGACCAATGTAAATATAATAAAAAATATGGTAGAAATATGTATGTCTATCTAGTTATGCTTTGGCAGTGAGGTTACTTAGGCATCAAAGGCAGACAGCAGGAATGACTGAGGTTGCAGAACCAAGCAGCAGGTGCCTGTGGGCAAGATCTGAGTCTTCCTTGGCAGCTACTGAACACCTTCAAGCTGCAGATGTTCATCATCATTCTGCAAGAGTTAGGTGCAAGTAGATCCAAGGATTTGCAGAAATCTTTGGGTAGGTCTCTGACCACACAAGTTTTCCCCATATCCGATCTGTTTAACTAGGTGGTTTGGTCTGGGTGAACTTACCCCTTTTTGTTTCAGGGACAAAAGTTAATAGTGGCATTTTCACTTTAAAACCAGTTTGGAAAATATTTCCACTGGTATATACAACTGCAGGCAGCAGGGGCACTAGATATATGAACAGTGAATGAAAAACTTTCTTGGATAACATCTGTGGATGACAGCCATTCCACCACCACCAAAAAAAACTGATGCTTGGCTGGCTACTTGTCAAGTACAAACCAAAGCAGCTGCAACCCAGGTAGGCTGAGCTGAAAATGAGCTTCCACTGAACCTACTGGAAATGGTGATACCTGGTAATTGCCCGACTGAAGGTAATTTTACAGGGGGAGCTGCCAGCGCGTGTGCACTCACACAATGGCTGCCCTGGGACCAACCCTTGCAATAGGTTCAGCATCTGAAATTCCTGTCAAAATCTCTGTGACACTGATGTTTATAGAGACTGTTAGTTCCCTTGCCCATGATAAGTCAGGAATTTGCACATATTCGCCTGTTTGCTCTCTTGATTCATCTGCAGTGTTTGCAGCCGTGATGAGTCCCTCAAGCCATGAATAACCAGGGCACTGGGAAACAGCAGGCCATACCCTGTTGCCTGAGCTTGGTCTTGGAGCTCTGGTGCTTTATGGAACAGCTCAACAGAAGCCTATAGCATCCTATTTTTCTCACATTCCCTCTCAAACCACTTAATTTGTTAGTAGGTTCATTCAGGGACAGCTAAAAAGGTCAGAATTTGCTAGTGAGTGCTAGGGTCAGATCCTGGACCTGGGGGACAGTTTCTGCTCTCCTCCCAGGGCCCAGAGGCCCACTACAGGCTGTGTTAAATGGCATCATGACAGCAGGGTCTGCTCCCACATTTCTGCATAGCTGCAGTAACCAGGTCTGCATCTATCGAGACCCAGCGGTGTCCTTCCATTACACAACATTTCTGCCCTGCTGGTGCCACATGCACCGTGTGTACAGAAAGCAGAGGAGTGGCTACAGAATATAAACCCCTCAGCTGGTGATATCCGTGACAGACTATGTGGAGCTCCCTAGGATGCCTTTTTGAGAATTAGCTGTGTTTCTGATTTCTTTTTCCTTGTTTCCTTCCCCTCAGAAACATCACTGAATCACTGTTTAGCTATTCAACGGCCATTGATTTTGACTGTCAGATGTAAGAAAAGACATGCAGACATTTAATCTACATAATGTCTGTAAATCCACCTGCTCTTGCCAACAGTATTGATATTTTACTCATTGACCAAAACCAATAGTACATAGGGGTGCTTCTCTTCTGAGACAAGGTCTCTATTTCTCTTTCGCCTCCATTTTCTATTTTCTTTACAAGATGCACACCTCAGAATCTCCTTTCCTATTACACACCCGTATATGTTGATTAGACTTTTTTTATTTTATTTTATTTTATTATTTTATTTTATTTTATTTTATTTTATTTTATTTTATTTTATTTTATTTTATTTTATTTTATTTTATTTTATTTTATTTTATTTTATTTTATTTTATTTATTTTGAAGAAGAATAAGAATTATTCCTGCACTTTGCTATATCTTGGTAACACACACTTGAAATACAGTCCTGGTATGGCCCTCTAGACCCCACCAGTCTTTCAGCTGAAGTAATTTCAGCCTTTGACAGGCCTCAGTGTTACACATTCATTTCAGAGGCTCCTCCAAGTACAAAAGCATATTTAAACTTTTGCCCTGCAAAATCTCTCCTTTTATAAAGTTTTGCATTGCAAAACTTCCACCAGAAAAAAAAAAAAAAAAGGCAAATTTAATAATGTATTTTAGTAGGTGATGACACAACTTGAGTAATATACATTTCCAATGTGAAAATAGCACAATAAACTCAAATAATAATAAAAAGCTTTCTATTATACTTTATTTCTCCCATGGAGAGAAATAGATTAGAGCTTTCCTTGCCCTATTCTGCATCAAGATTACTGGTTGGTATCACATGAGTCAGAGATTTCTCAATCTCCAACTGTCAAATATTTTCTAAGGTTTTAAATTAAGAAAGTTTTTTTTCAGCAGCTGAGCTAGTGATGACCTAGTGAAAGTGTATGAAGAGATAAAAAGCATCTGCAAGGATGTTACCAAAAGGATTCCATACAAAATCCCAGATGTTGGTAGGGGGATGGTTGGACCAGATGATCTTGGAGGTCTTTTCCAGCCTTAATGATTCCATGATTCTGTGTCTGCCACTGGACGTGCACAAGACCTCAGTGAGGCAAACAGGGGTGTCAAGTGCCCATAGACCAAAATCAACAAGGATCCACAGCTCTTCATGTGCTTTAGATCAGCCAGTTACATTCAGTTAGGGAAAAACAATACCTGTTATTACAAATAAATAAGAATGGCCTGTATGGTTTCTTCTAAGTAGCACAGCATCTATAACACACAGAGTGCAGTTCTGGTATGCCCATACTTCATCTTCCTTTGGAAGAGGCTGGCACAGGCAAGTTTTAGATTTAGATTTTAGAAAAACATAAATTGCATTTGAAACTTCTCCCAAATGCAGGTTTTCTCATGCTACACCTTGTTGTTAGGATCAGTGATGACCCTTCCAAACTGAGATTTCCTTTTTGGAAATTTCATTTAGGGGAAAATTAAAGCCATACCAAAACTCTCCAGGCCCTTCCTTATCTCTTAAGCATTGCAGCCTCTGGGGTCAGTCTGTCCCTCCAACTATTTATATCATGACTGCTGACAACCAGTCATAGAGATCAGTTTGTGCACAGACTGTGAGCCTTGCTTGCACCGCATGTTGGCCAAGAACCTGCAAAGAGTGGATCACCAAGTGTAAACCAAAGTCTATTTTTTCATCATTTGTGGAGCATTGCAGATAAATATTGCAGATAAAACATTCTTCATGAAAGACTCACCATGCTGTGATTACAGACCACCTCACTCCAAGCATTAAACCAGGGGAGTACTAGAAAGTGTTTTGCTCATGCTTTAAGATCCAATCTGCTCAACTGACACAGAATTTGCAAAATGTGCTTTGCGGTCTTTACATAACAACAAAGCACTTATAATTTTGGCTCCAGTCCAAACCCAGTGATATTTATCTTATACTTTGCATGGAGTCATCATATTTTCTTCCTCACCCACACTTTTCCTTTCTGCAGCTTTAACTAGACTTTTCATTAAATTAGGAGTTTGGAGAGCTTTTTCTTTCAAACCTTGGAGTCTGCAGGTTGCTTGACAAGTGCTCTACTCTTGGCAGTGCCTTTAAAAGTTTGACAGCTTCAACTTACAAAGACACAACACTAAACCACTGAATTCATTTGGTTTGCTCTGTTCATTTCAAGATCATTTAATCAAGTTCAGCAAAAACATCTGAGAAATAAATTTACCAGGAGACAGATACAAGGCAAGCAATTCACATTCTGCAGTTTATTTACTAGTTAGCCCTGAACAGTAGCCAGTCAACTTCTACCTAATCCCTAATAAGGTTGTTTGTCCTCACTCCCATCAAAAATCTAGCACTCTGACCTTAATGTAAAGTGATGGATTAATGTTACACATGCTGTTCTTAAACCTCAGTCCCTCTCTGCTATGACAGTAGGATTAGAAGGGAAAGTAGGGGCTGAAGGCACACAGTGGATTCAGTGATTTAATTGTCTGAGCTTCTGGTGTGCAGGATTAACTGGTTTAAATAATGTCTTTTTCCCATCAAAAGGAACCTGTTTGAAATTATTCCCTTTTACTGAAGTCCCAAGTAGATCACTTTTGATTTTTAAGATAGTTTGTGCATGACAGAGGTGTTTGTTTACCTTAATGCTCCCAAAACATTAATCTGAGGCTGTTTGCTGCAGCCACTTTCTGCATCTTATTTTGGAGATGTCTTGATCAATTAGTGAAATGTCACAGTTACATGTAGTTATTGTATCTCCAGCTGCAAGCTGTTAATAATAAACTTACCCACAGGACAAACCTGCCATATGGCTGATGGTCAAGCAAGGCTAAAATATGCATTAGGAAAAAAATGCAACTGTCAACATGAAGCTGGATATAGCTTATTGGATTTGATGTGGGCATCTGACAGCAATGTTTCTTTTAGCAACATTCTGTATTGCAGGTCAAGAATCTGCCTACTGTGGAATATTTGTCACAGGAAGACAAGAAGAGAAAAAAACAGGAAAACATTTGTAAAATGGAGAATATAGGGTAGGTTAATGGAGGATAATTTTTTCAAACGAGGGAAGGGGAAGTGAATGTTGATCTGAGGTTTTTCTTTTTTTTTTTTTTGTAAGAATGCTTTGTTACAGAAAGCCTTATTCAAGTGTGTGCTTTTTCACAATCAGAGGAAATCAGCTGCATATGTCAAGAAAAAAAAATGTGTTTTTTTGTTTTTGTTTTTTTTCTTACAGATACAGAGAAACTTGATTGTCACATAAAACATGATCTGTGGAAGAAAATAGACAAAGTCTATTTGGAAATAAATATATTCTCAGATTATAATTTCTTTGTGTTAGGTAATGGCTCAGCATTTGTTGTTTTCCTTCTTTCCCTTTCTCTCTCTCTCTCTCTTTTTTTTTTTTTAATATATATCTCTTGACATCTATTCCAGCCATTCAGTGAATGGCACTATCATGATTTCTTGCCTCATTGATAACACCAGTACAGCAAATACTTCCTTCAGCTTTATGAAAGTGGAAGGTACCACAGCTGCATTTGCCATTGAACAAGACAAGTCAAAGAATGGCATGAACATAAAAGCAAGCTCTCCTGTTCAGTGAGAGCCTTAAAGTCCTTCCCCTTTGCCTCACTGAAGGTCACCTCCCAGTAACATCAGTTCATTTATGAATGGAAGGGCATGCAAACAGCTTCCTTCTCTACTACTTTCATTTTTATCAATGGAAACAGAAACCAACCTACTTGCTGTTCTAAGAGCAGCGGCAAAGACCCTATTAAAAGTCTGAGAGTTCATTTTACATGTGGCAAGGCTTGATTTGATTAGTAGGTAATTAGAAGCACACTGTTAATTATGAAATTTAAAAGGGATATCTGAGAGCCACAATTCCTAGGAGAATTCTCCAATATATGGTAAAGCATGATTTTTGTTAGACTTTGTTATCAAGACCTTGTTCTTGCAAATACTTCTGCACGTGCTTAGCTCTGGCACACAGTGAATGGTCTCCTTGACTTTCATGAGTCAGTCCCAACTTCATTAGCAGAAGTCCTCTGCTAATAGTCTTTGGAAAGACTGTGTCTGAGATGACAAAAATCCCTTCCCAGTTTCCAATCACTTCTTCAGAATTTCTGAACATTTCTCACAGAGATGATTTTTCCATTCTACAGGAAACATTAAAAAATCCGGGAAAGCTTTCCTGGTAGTTCAGAGATATCAGAGCATTGCAGGACGTATCATGAGATAAAAGGAGTGTTTCAATGCAAACCTCAGAACTTCAGCAGCTGATCTAAACCTGGTGATGCTGAAACACTTTGCTTCTAAACATGTCTTCATGCTGCATTAGAGAGAAGTTCTCTCTCTGCCCACACAACGTAGACATATCCAAGCTAGACCAACTATTCAGCCTACTGTTTTCTGGGGTGAGCTCTCTATTCCAAAATGTTATATATTTTTATGACAAACTCTCTTTGAGGAAGTAGTCTAAAAAAGCACAAACTGGACCTTTTCTGGGCTTATAAGTACTTGGAATGGAAATTAAGAGTCTGGTTTAATCCAGGCCTTTCCTTTTCACAGTTTTAAAAATGCAGAGGAGAAATTAAGACTGTGAACTTAATCAGATTTCAAGCCAATAAGCCATCAGGTATATTTGTGGATTATTCCCAAAGTTCCTACATGTTAAAATGTGGTGGTTTTTGTTTGTTTGTTTGTTTTTTTCCAGCTAGATAAATTTATACTGTGGCATAAACACAGGTTTGGCATTTTCACTCAGCAAAGAAAGCTCCCAATTAACAAGACAAGATAAGCAATCAACAAGAAACTCTTCAGAGTTCAAAAGAAGAAAATAGGTGTTCAGTAAATGGGAAAAAAATAGAAGTCTTTCTGATGTAGTGCAAAGTACAAAGCCAAGAGCAAAGGAAGAAGAAAATCAAGGGAATAGTGAAGATCATAGTGAGGACTGATAGCAGTGTAAAATATTAAGAGGTAACATTTTGTGTGAGCTGAATGTACCTGAAAACAGCAGAGCCCTAAGAACAGGGAATTAGACCTAATAGATATTATACAGTTTTTCTTGCTATTTCCAATAGAAGAAACATGCTTACTTTGATCACAGAAAGTTAATTAAATGTGCCAATTCTTGGTAGCATATTTATGAGCCACCACTTACATTAACTACAGCTCCGTGTATATACACAGTAACTCATTTGTAAATCACCACGTGCTTATTGTTACTCCATATTTTTTCATGATTTCATCCTACCTGTTTTGTCTGAAGGGAGAGCATGTCTGCAACAAATCTGAATCTTCATGATAGCCCTAATTTAGGTGTTATGCATGCACATTTTCTGTGGCCTTCTGGGCCACCCATCTATTAAATGTCCTGCCACTTGGCTGTTTTACATGATGTCAGTTCGTGATCTGGCTTTTTTTACTCTGTTACCAAATCCTGACTTCTTAAAACATTAAATAAAATGTTTCTTTCAGGGTTAATTATTTTGGAGTGTGACAGAAACCAGCACCAATAAAGTTTGTTGACATAAAAAGAGTAGATGTGAAAATAAAAATGTATGCATGTCTACACTGAGCTCCTGAGCTAATGCATTGAGTTTCAGATCTTGACAGAAACTTGGCCTCCATCAGTCTTGACTCTGTTTAAGTGACAGGATGGCTGGCAGCACTCACCAGTGCTTGCAGGATGTACTAATATTTACAAGCAAAGGAAGGTCTCTGGCTTTGTTGAAATAACACCACTTTCTTAATTTGACTGCTGCTCCATAGCAGACCTTAACAAACAGCTACCAAGGGAGGAGGTAAAGGACTGAGCTTTCATCAAATGCTAATGTTTACCTTAAACTGAAAAAAGTCACAATTATACTAAACAGATTTTTGAGGGCAAAGTATAAATAATGATATCATTCTTCTGGAATATCATACTTGGGATGACAATGTAAACAGTAAGGAGTTCCAAAAGCAAAGCGCAAAAAGGGGAAAAAAATATATTGGACAAGATTTCTTCACATAAACAATCAAAAAAGGCTTGCAAGTTGCCTGTTTGGTCCTGAGGTGTACAATGCATGTGTTGTGTGCATCGCGGGAGAGGTGGAAATGCATCTAGCATTTCCTTTCAACCGGTTGTTAAGGCAGGGACTGATTGCAAAGTATTAGGTTTTAACTTTGTATTAGTAGTATTAGGTTTTAACTTTGAATCTAAAGGAACCTGAAGTTTCAGAATCATTTCAAATCACGGTCCCATTTCCGCTTTAACTTTGAAATAAGCAGGTAAAATATACGGGGTTAATATGATTGCTTTATACTGATAACATTTCCATTCATCTGGAAGGATGGCAGTTTAGCATGGTGGAGTGTTGTGGGATTCAGTTTGATTTACTACTCTTTGTGTGTCTATATACATCTGTACTGAATGGGTTAGTATACATAAAATAAATGCAAATTATCTATGCTACATGTAGCTGCATATAAAGGTTGTCTGCAGAATTTGCATAGCCTCCATCAAAACAGTGATTCACAATTTGTAAAATATTCTTTTCTCTTTGCAGCCCTGTGTAGTAAAAAAAAAAAATAAATCTATTAATAGAAAAGAAACAGAGACTGTGGAGGATCTGCATGGGTTTGCCCAAGATCATTTGGTAAAACAGCGACATGCAGAGTTACACCAAGTCTATAAGCCAATACATACAATATCCCAAAGAATATCTGGGTGAAAACCAGCTCTGTAGAAAGCAAGAGGATATTACCTCTGATGCTAATGGGCCAGTTCAGTTTTGCATGTTCTTCCCCCCCTCCCCTACACAAACACATAGGACCACTGAAGTCTCTGGAATTCTCTCCACTTAAAACAGCATGAATTTGGCTTTTTGTGTCCAAAAGGCAATTTTACACTGAGAGCATTTGATTTTGATACACATTAAGATGGAAAAATCTGTGAAAACGTACTTTTGCTTTGATATATGCCAACAGAAAATAAGAGTGGTATAACAAACCAACAAAAAGCCTACTCACAGCCATCGCAAGGCTCCAGCACACAGTGTATAATTGGAAACGTGTACTGCTAAATAAAATAATCAAATATGTCTTTAGCTGTCGTTCTTAGCAAAATAGCTCAAAAGACCTATTGCTTTTCTGCATGGGGCTATTGGAGGGAGGAAGAGGCACAGCCTAGGTAAGGGGAGTGCATGTTTCTATACTGTAGAGCACTGTCCCAAACACCCCTGATGAGTTTCCAGGAGCAGCACATGTCAATGAATATGTTGTCTCACATGTTTCCAGCCACGACCAGACACTAAGGCTCTTCTTAGCTATGTGTAGCAAGTTTTCATCTTTTATCCTAGTGTTCAGGTTTTTCTCTGTTGGGAAAAAAAAATGTCTGAAAATTTGAAAGGATGTGATCTCAAGTGTTGAAATGTTCAGCCAAACACAGTGAAATACACAGCTGGAGAAATGAAATAGAGAAGCTATCGCTGCTGCTGGGGATGAGATTCACAAGTTATTAGTCTCCCTGGTTGCTACCAACTATGAGTTATTGAAGTTTCATCCTGCAGGTGGAGGAAGTTTTAGACTCCAGCTCTTCGATGTCATACAATATGTGACTACAGACTTTGGTACGTATGGTTAAGCCTAGGTATCTGTTTATATCCTTGTACACTTTATAGGTTTTCAGAAACTGTAAATCTGGTTATCATCCCAACTTAATCCTCAAGCAGTGAATTTTCTCTTTTCCTCTGAAAATTAGCAGTAGCTTCAATGTGAAACACCATGAAATTATGAAATCTGTTAAACCTTTAGAAAAACTACCCCCAGGGAAATCTTGGGCATTCCACAGGAGAGAGAGCTTGCACTAGCAATACATATAGTAAACAAGTGAATACGACACAGAGATGCTGCACACAGAAGCAAAACCATGACTGCATCTTGTACCTTGGAAAAACTCAGTCAGCAGGACCTCTGGAAGCAGAATATTTTCCAGCAGTAGGCTTGAATTTAGATACTTAAGACTCTCAGCTTTGAAGTTGTCAACCAGGACAATGAGAAGAGTATGAACTTCACAGAAGTTTGTGGCTCGTTCACTTTCAAGACCCTGACCACCACTTTGGCTGACCTTTTGATTACATTGTCACTCTCACATCTCCTTAACACAAAATAACATTTTAATTTTTCAAATTGCTCTAATTTCATCCCTGTCCCTTGAATGGAAGTGAGGGTCCTGAGTGACAGTCAGAGACAGTGACTTTCAGTGAATATTAAAGACCTTGCAACACTGTAAGAGTAACAACACTTCTGAGATTTCCTTATGTTTTCCTGCTGTTATATTCAAGCAGATTTTTTTCTTATTGTGCATCTCATTTGGGATCACCATAGTGAGTTTTTATCCCTTTGCAGGAGAGTCTTGGCAGAAGATATTAAGGCATGAATTAAAGAGGACTTTAGCACCTGGGCTTTCGGCAGTCTTTTTCTCTGTACTTCTAGGTCTTTCCATCATAGAATCACAGCAGCTGTAGCTGTGAGAAAGACTCACTTTTTCCCTTCTGCTTTATGTAATATAATTTCAAGCTAAAGCCTGTGACACTATGAAGCATCTATAGTTCCTATGGATTTCAATGTAGAAAGACAGACTCAGTATTTTTTAAAATTTCAGGGTTAATTCTGACAACTTGGAAGTTTGCAGATGAGGAATTAATATTCATTGTGCTACTAGCCTAACGCAATATTGGAACCAAAAACAAACAAACAAATATAAAACTTTTCATGTTTGTATGTTTTTTTTTTTTTGTTTGTTTGTTTGTTTTTCCTAAGTTTTGATTAAGAGAATCATTAGAAAACTAAAATCTGATTCAAATGGTTCCACACAGCTTTGAAGCCTGGCTGCTTCTGTGAAATAAAGAAGGAAGAATTATGTGCTTATAAACCATAGCCAGTAAATTGTGTGACTGGCATCAGAATTCCAGCAACCCTGCCTTTCAAATAAAGAACATTTTAGCAAAAGAATGATGCCTCTGTCAAAGTCCAGGACTTTGTGCGATGTGGCTCTGCATAAAATGGGTTTCTTCTTTATAAAATGTCTTTTCATTAGCTACAGTTATAAAACTACCATCCCAGTTAAGCACCATTGTTATTAAAAAAAAAAAAAAAAAGGCATTAAAAAATGCCTTTGTTATTAAAAATATGCCATTGTTATTAAAAAAAGGGCATGGTTCCTCGTAGGCTACCCTAAGGGCAGGATTGTTTCCATACTTAGGATTATTTGGCTGTACATTGGGACGTAAAGGTACAGTACCTTTCAGCCCAAGGCACCTCATACACGTCATGAGCACTGTGGTGTCCATGTAGAAATGACATGTTGGTGGCTGCAGGATAGTGTGAGTTGTCCATTCTCAGATCAAGCCAGACAAGTCCCCCTTGAAACAGCAGCTCTAACAAGCACGTGATGGAGAGTGTGAGGGTTGGTCTGAAAAATCTAAAAAACTTTGTTTCTAAGAATCCTTTTAAGTACTTCTTAAGTCTATATTGTAACCAAGTGATGTTTTTATATATGCTTTTTCTACACAGACAACTTGCCTCAAAAAAAAAAAACCTAGGTTTACCCTTCTGCTTTTTGTCCTCCACAGAGAACAAATGTAACCTGTCCTTTTCATCCTCAAACATTTGCCTTGTGGTCAGGAAGCAAAAACAATTTGAAAATCCCCCTAGGAAAAATGCAAGGAGCATAGATTTCAATTTTATTCCTCTTAAAATTTTAATACCCCAAATTGAAATGTTTGAGTGTTTATAGAGCTCCGTGTTTGATGTTTTTTATTGGATAGACAGATAGATCCATGCCTTTAGAAACATTGCTTTAATAGTTCAAACACTGAATTGCAGAAATCATTTGGTTTTGAGTGATCAAAATATATCATTCTTCATTCTAATAAAATGTTGAATACCAGCTATAATATAGATTATAGCAGTAATGCCTCTTGTAGTATCTGATGATCCAAACTTGCTTCTGTAACTGTCCTGGAGTTAAGGTTAATGCACCAAAGAGCTGTAACTCACCAGTGGGTAATAGCACCTGATACAATATAAAAATCCTGCAGCAGCAGCACAGGGCAGCAGTGAGATTGCTCTTCTAAGATATGAATAAGGCTGTAGCTCACAAGATGCTTCTCTACATACAAATCTACCTTCTGTCCAATGTGTTATTGAGCAGAAAAAAAAAAAAAAAAGATGTATGACTAAAAAAAAAAAAAAACAACTCGTCTTTCCCTCAAAAATTTTAGAGTAAAACCAAACAAAGCTGTAACTCCTCATACTTATCTTCCTGAAAACAAACAAACAAATGAACAAACAAACAAACAAACAAATATATTTCACTGAAGACTTATTCCCCACCTGTAATATCTTCCTTTCTTCAACTCCCATCCTGACTGTAACATTATAGAGCTGCTGTATCCAGCCTATTTAACAGTATCAGTATTGTACTTGCAACAGGTTTACGAAAACTTTGTATTTGATATTTTACTTTCATTTTATTGGCATAATTTGGCAAAAGGCTTGGATTTTTATCTCATTAAAAGACATGCTTATCTTTAGTCTTTTTCCACTTTTTCTAAAGTGGTCAGATACAAAAATGGAAACTCCAGTAGTATGCTTTTTTGAGTTCTTCTTCTATTTTCAACCCCTGATTACTTCCTTAGTTTTATTTATTTGATGCCCACATCCAGGGTGTCTCCATACTCAGAGGATTTCAGGACACACTTAACATCCCAGTAAGAAAGGGAATACTCCATGCTTTTTTCTGCCCCTCACCTGGGACATAAAATCTGTCATTTGAAAATGCTTGTACAAAAGAGTAATATTTTGCAAACCCCCTTCCTAAAAGTGGCCAGGTTTATGCTTTCTCATATTTTGCAGGGAATCAATTTGGGAAGTTTTCAGCCACCAAAAATAATTTTTTCTCCCAGTATCCAGACTCTGCTGACATGGAGATGTCAGATTCAATGAGCACATGCGGCTGAGTGGGTTCTCCTTCACTTGGTTGCAAGGAATCCCATCTGCCTCATCTTAAAGCTGACAGGAGGGTTTCTGTGCCTTGTCATATGCCAGATTCATTACAGGATTGAGAATTTCAAGGAAAGGCTTCAGCAGAAAGAACATTAATTTCAGTATGACAGGAGAAGTAACAAGACTCCAGAGTGAACTTTGTGTTTGTAAGAAAGAACAAGGAATATAAAATTTTCTTCAAGTGAGTTTTCTCCTTAGGAAGAAAGTACAGTAGGCATCATCAACTCCAGCATCATTAAATGAGGAAGATATCTTCTGTTCCCTTCTAGCAGTTGAGATGCCTGTTTTAAAGGTTCACTATTTGCTCAAGATGTCAAATGTTGCTTTGAGAAGAGTGAGCTGTTGAAAAAAAGGGGTCATTTCTCCTAATTATCAGTCTTGTTCTGGGGAAGGGAAGGGAAGGGAAGGGAAGGGAAGGGAAGGGAAGGGAAGGGAAGGGAAGGGAAGGGAAGGGAAGGGAAGGGAAGGGAAGGGAAGGGAAGGGAAGGGAAGGGAAGGGAAGGGAAGGGAAGGGAAGGGAAGGGAAGGGAAGGGAAGGGAAGGGAAGGGAAGACCTTACTAAGATATTTGATTATGATAATATCTTCCCCAGAGAAGCATGATAAAGAGATTTTCTAAATGAATACCATTCTATTTCCATAGCAGAACAGTTTACTTTTCATCTATCGCTAACCATTAGAGTTGTCTGCAAAATTTCCACTAAAATACAATGTTGACAAAGGTTTGGAGAGTATGGGGCTATTTTTTCCCTTTTTTCTAATTGATTCTTACAGGCAAAAAAGGTCCCTGACAGGTGATTTGCAAGTATAGCTTCTTAGATCTTTGAATAAGGAAAAATTCTTGTGTATAGAATGTGTAGAATGGGAAGCCAGTTTTTGCCTTGGTCATTTACAAATTATCTCCCCAAAACTATGGAGGCAGAGAGCATTTCCAGTAGATAGCTAGGAGTCTGGTTTAGATTACAAGGAGTCCTGACTCCTTCCTCTCCTTCACTGCAGGGACACCTTAGGGGCACATTTTGCAGGGCAGGATTTGCCATTTCCATCAAACACCTGTGCAGAGTTGTAACTTACAGGGGAAAAAAAAGAAAAAAGAAAAAGTGTCAACTATTGCTCTTGCTTATCCCAGAGATATTCAATTAGCATTAGCTTCACAGTCCTAACCTATTTACAGGTTAATTACTGTTACAAATGTTAACAAAATAGTAAAATAAATCCTCATTGACATCTTTGTGTCACTATTGTTCATTTGGTATTACTCCTTCACCAGCCACTGCTTTGTCACTGTAGAGGAAAGCTAGAAAGGAGAGCTACACAGGGTCCTAGCATGAAGGTACATGGCCACAGCACTGGTTAGGATCTGCTGCTCCAGCTGGGAGACTGGTTAATTTAACAGCAGGCATCTGGAGGAAACTTAAGGAAGGCCGATGTTAATTACTGCTAAATTTAATAGCACAAACTGAGGTGAAAACAATCGCAGTCATTCAAATTCAGCAGTAATCAGTTTAGTCCAGGATTTGGAGATTTTATGAAAGAATCTATTTTAATGGCTTGAAAGTTATACCAATCAATGTAAAACTGTAGCTGTAGCAGTGAAACAAAGGAAAAAAAATACCAGCCAGCAGCCCTGCTTGTGAATGACTGGCAGGGGTCCTCAACTGACCAGCACAGATCTTGTTCTGGGACTGGAGACTACCTGTGCCCCTGCTCATATGTTTTCTAAACCATAATTTTCTCTTAAAAAATGCAGAGGAAAATGATAATCTGGATGGAGGCAAGCAGTGCTTGTTAAAAACTTTGATGATACTTCTACCTCTGTGCTGCCTGCAGGACTGTGAGTTGCCAGAGAAGTGCCTGATATGCAAGGTGAGGAGGACAGACTTGTCCTAGCCCATTTTAATGCTTCCTTCGTCTCATCTTGCTTCAATCTGCAGTTTCTGAAAGAGCTGCTGTGCCAGCACCAGGTTCACTTGACACAAGGATGAATGGGAACACTGATCCTTTAGCTCCCCATCAGCACTGTGCTGTCGCCCCAGCTCCCAGCTTCCATCTCAGCTTCTCCTCGGCCTGCTCTGGGTCCATGATGAGGACAGGTCCATAATTTAGGGGCAGCCAGGGGCAGGGGTGTGGGGATATGATGAGAAGGGACCAAGAGAGCTGTGTAAAATACCATGATCCACCCAAGGATTGCACCTCATCTTGGTCTTAGAGATGAGGTCTCAGAAAGCACAACAGATGTTCTTGTTTGGTTGGTTGGTTGTTTTTTTCCTCCACAGAACAAAAAGCAGTACTGCTACATCTGTATCTTTGGTTTTGAACATTTTGAGGAGCAGACAAAAGGTCTTCATGCAGTGCTGACCACCAGAAAAGCCCATGCTGGTTGCACTCACTGGGTGTTATACCACTGCAAACAAACAAACAAGAAATACAGGTGCAAGGGCTCCTAAGTAAACATCATCCAACACTGTCATGGGTTGGGACCTGCATCCTCTCCATCTATATCTTAGCTCCCTTTATCTGTGTCTTTGCTTTGGGCAATTCAAGACAGAGGAAACCCAAGAGCTCAGACCTCAGGAAATAAAGTCTGCTCTAGGTCTTCTCAGCAGGCCTTGTGGGCAGCTTGGATCCCATACCTCTTGTACTGGCTTTCCCCAGAGGCAATAAAATGCATTATTCCCTTTGCCACCAAGAATGTAGTGGGCAGGTCAGGCTGGTAATTCCAGCATCACAAAACGTGCCAAGGCAAAACTTACCTATTAGCTGCCAGTGGGCTCAAAGTAGAGACACTGAGAGCCTCATCATTTTCTCCCTCTAACACAGCCTCCAGACTGGATTTTGCTTTTGCCTTTGTAACCAGAATATTTATTTCAGGGAACAGGAAAAAGATTGAGGTCACACGCTAAAATTTATGTTTTCGCTGAGGAGAAAATTGTTGCTGTCCTTCTGGTTATTTAGCCTGCCTTGTAAATGCCATTAAATCATACAGGGGCAAATCAAAAAACAACCTCTTCCCCAACATTTTTTTGGAAATTCAGGCTGCCCCACTGCCGCCCCTCTGTTCTCTGCCAGCAGACCACTGCCTTGCACCTATTACTATGAAACCCTTAGCAGTACCAGAGCAAGAGATAACTTCTCACAGCCTTTTTCCTCTCACAGAGGGCAAAAGGGAGCTGGTCTGAATTTGGCAAGCAATAACTTTTAAAGCTAAATAAAACCTGCGGAGTTCTACATCCTACAAGCCATGGGAACTGGAGAGCCGTGAGCCACCTAGTAAATAAGTGAGCTGTCAGAGTCAATGAGCAGTAAGATACGGGTGAACTCTGTGCAGGCGGATGAACCGAACTTTTTAATGCATGCCTACCAAGATGTGAAAACTGGTTTATTTCTGGTGCCTGCTCATGCTATTGGCTCTGTCAAAGAAAACACATAAAATGTTGGCACCGTAAATCTTGACAAATCCACAGGATAATCCACTCATACACCTAACCAAATAACACTTAGAAAAATACTGCTACCAAAGCTAGCACTATAGGCTTCATGTTGTTATGAAAGAAAAATTGAAAATGGTAGGCTCAAGACAAATAGAGATCAATAAATACAAAAAAGTAGAACATAATCTAATGCATATCATGCATTGCCTCTTTATATCAATAAAGGATTAACATATTTTCATCCATTTCATTACCAGTAAAACAACCTTTTCCCTGTATCTGGGTGTTTTACTTTATGGGTGATGCATTCTTTTCTAGTTTGTTGCATAAAATGAGCTTCAAACTCTGACCTTGTATCTAACATGAGATTGATAGCAAATATTCACGCAAGGAGAATGTAAAATATATTTGACTATTTTTAATTCCAAGGCACTTCTGTTTGTGATTGAATATTACTGCTCCTCACCCAACTGAGAGCACATAAACCATGGAAGAATTTCTGAAGACAGAACAAATCTGTTTTGGTATTTGTTACAGGAGAGAAAGCCTATTGTTACAGGCAGCTAATAATTCCTTTTATAAGACCCAATTTTCAGTGGCTTGTATCCTCAACAAACTATAGCCAGTTAAGCTGAAATTCTCCATGCCAGGTTTACATTCAGCTTTATGTTCAGACATAAGTTTTATCCACAAAGTTTAGCCACCCTGCAGATATAACCATTGAAAAAATGTTATGCAACAACATTAAAAATCTCACAAAATCCTTTCTCGGAGAAGCTGTTGTCCACCTGACTTTGGAGCAGGAGACAACTTTGGAGCAGTATGTCAAGTCTTTCCTTCCCGGGATGTGTCATGAGGGGTGTGTGAGCAGAGGTGGACCGGTCCCCATGAGGACAATGGGGCTGAGGGGTGGCTGGTGGAAGGGGGACTGTGGTAGTGGCATGGGCACATCAAGAGCAGGGAGAAAGGGGCAGGAGAGGAGATGGAAAGGTGCATGGAATAGCAGGGCAAGGAAACACAGAGAGGCATGCCTGTGCTTTGGGTCAGGAGGAATTAGGTGGATGGAGCCAGCTCCTACTGGAGTTGAAATGGATCCAGCGTCCTGGCCTCTGCATTCCTCTGCTGTCAGCGAGTACCTGTGAAAGCCATTAGCAAAGTGTGCTTTGTCCAGGCACTTCCTAACCTCAGAGTGATTGAATTTGCAACTTTAATGCTCTTTCAGTGTAGCTATGGTGTCTAACACATGCCGACATAGCCTATTGATACACACACATATGATGTACAGACAGACAGACGTAAGTTTTGTATTTGAAGTGCTACAAAAGCAGAAAAAGCAGACATAGCTATCTAAACTACTTACTTATGTGTCTCTGATCACATGCATGTCCTGGGAAGACCAGGACCAGAACTTTTTTTTTTATTATTATTAAAAAAAAAAAAAAAAAGTAAGAACAAATAAAATGTCATTATTTCTTTTCCATACAAAGACATAACATTTTTGCACATTACCATTGCACAAATACAGGAGTCCTACTTGGACTACGGCTAAAAAACCTCCCAGTGACACAGATCTCAGAAGAGGACTATTATAGCCCACCAGCTCTGAGAACTATCTGCTGAATATAAAAATCCCAGGGTCTATAGCCCAGGCTTTCTATTCTCAAAGCCAGAGAGATGCATGGGATGAACTTTAAAATTTCAGCATTAGAAAAATAAAGGCAATGGATCAATAGGTCCAGCCATTCATTGAAAGACAAGCAATGAAATACCTCCAAAAATAAAAAAAACATATGGCTGGATCTAACAAAAACAATACTTATTTTCTTAAATTAAAAGATACCTTCTTACTGGCTAGCTTGCAAAAGACAATTTTTAATGACCAAGATTTGAATTGTACTCAAAAATATGTTTACAGAAAATAAATATCAACAGAAGGACTTGAAAAGTCCATTTTAAACTTGGAAACCCTATTTCATTTGAATTTAAAAGAATTAATTACTGTTTTTTTGAACCCCAGCAGCAGAACACACACACAATGAATAAGAAGTGAAATGGCTGGTTGAGTACCTATAAAAGAGCAAATAATAGAGTAAAGCAACAAACTGCTTGGCATTAAGGTGCAAATAAAGATGCTGCTAAAAGAAAAAAATAAATAAAAAAATAATAAAAAATCTGTGTAAATCTGAATGGGAACAGATCCTTTTAATAACTAGAGAACTGAAATAATATCACTGTGCTGCAAACCCTTAATACTTGCCAGGTGAGTCTTCATCCAAAGACGTTTTCTGACCTACCTAAACCCCAAGGGCACCTTCTATAGAGCTAAAGGGAAGGAGTAATTTGTGTGTGTCTGACTTCCCATTGAAACCAGAGAAGGCACAGGAGGGACAGGGATGGGGTCAACTGACCAGGCTTCCGTGGCAGCCACTGTGAAGTGGAGAAGATGATGCTGAGTATCCTGGTGTAGACGGTCCAGGAGCAGCTTCCAGGGTCACCATGCCTTAGTTAACAGGAACCTGAGCCAGGTCCTGGATTTGGGGATTCAGTGGTGCCTGATTATGAATAATTCCCCTGAGGAATTTAATTCTGATGGAGACTTCTCAGATATCTTAATTCAACATCACAGAATTAATGCATTTTGTTTGACTTTTCATCTTTCATTCAACTGCATTTTCTGTTAAATATCAAAAGAATTTGCTACATGGTCTCAGGAATGTGAGTTGGATTGACTAATTATTCCTAGTCCTAATTCAACGTTTTCCCTGATCAGATAGATGAGTTTAATTCACATTACAAGGAGTTATAATTGTAAGCCTGACTATTTCAGAGAGAGCAATGTGCTCAAACAAAGTTACAATAAACAGGATTATAGCATTTTAGAGCACTTTAAATCTTTCTTTTTAGGTCTCATAACACTTCCCTTCAGCAACATACCTAAAAATATTAAAGCCTCTATAAAATTTATTAGCTGGGAACAGAGTACAAATGTATTCCTTCTCTTACTGTGTATGACCCTGCTACTCCAGTGCTTGTTAATAAACAGTGTCCAATCTCATATAAAGCATGTTTGATGCATTATTGCATTGTTGATTGTAATTTTTGTCAGCACCTTGGTGACTGACATAGCATAATGGCATGTGTGTTTCGTTCCTAGCTGAAAAGCATGTACTCAGATCTGTATATGTTTTATTTAATTGCCTCTGTGCCTGGGCTCTGTTAAATGGCTTGAGGAAACCTGATCTATTGATGTCTCGTCCCCTATAAAATATATCACTTCCGATGCAAATGGTTGAGCATGTGAACTTAATTCACTTGCCATCAGTTATGCTGGGAGTAAAATGTGGTTGGTAGAGAACAAATGCCAAAAGAATATAAATGCAGCCAGAACAAATTCTGTTTAAACTTTGGTGCGCCTTCGTGAGAAACCTTTAATTAATAATTCCAATAGAAAAACTTATTTTTAGAAATATCGAAACAATTAACCTTTGGTTAAAAGCTGAAAAAAAAATGGCAGTCCTTCTAAACATTTTATTTGATTTAACCAGTTGCTGAATCTTCATTTTGAAATGTCTAGGGCAGGAAACAGTGATCCAGTCACACCTCATTACTGTCTAACAGGGTCACAGGCCACCAATGATCTAGAAGAAGGTGTAGAGGGAACACTTCAAAATGCTCAAGAGGACGTTGTGGAAAATAGCTTAAGTCTTACAGAGTAGCCTAAAACAATATTGAATAATTTTTGTCAGCTTCTGAAAACAATACTGAGTAAAAATAGAAAGTTATGCAGAATTGCAAGAATGACTTTGATATTGACCTATAGCTTTGTGTTATATTATTTTAAATCAATAGAAAAATAAATGTTAAAATTAAGTCTTATTTAAAGATTCTTACAGGGAGAGAAGGAAGAAAGCAAATGCCTAAGACCCTGGAAAGAAAAACTGTAATATCTTGGTTATTGCCTAGTAAACTATTGTGATAGGGTAAGACAGGGAGAGATTTGCTGATCTACCTACCCATAAAAGTTTGCACACCCCTGGTTTCTTCACCATTGCAGAAGATCACAATTTCAATTAACCCTTTGAAAGTGCTTGTTCACGATTCTGAATCCATCTGCCTTTCATAAGAAACGCTTGCATATTCCTGCTAGTCATCTATGAGTATCACCTATCACCTGTGAAAGGAAGGACAAAGATTTTTACCAAGCACATATCAGCAAAAATAAAAAGGATACAACTCTGCTTTCATCAGTATGTAATGGCAATGCTCCCATAAACTTCTGAGGAGACCAACTAGAGCCATACAGGCTGGCAACACCAGACATCAAAAACTTCTGTTTCAAAATCTGTTTCCTTCCACAGCCATGAACCTTCGTTCTGTTCCAACTACTCTAAAGAAAAAATGGCACCTTCCTTTTAAAGACATATCTGGCCCCTGCTAAAGATTTTCAAAATGAATAGTCAACTGTGTATCTTCAAGTAATAATGGGTATTGACAGGCAGCTAAGCCTTCTATGAATAACACACACCCTGTTTTCCACCATCAGGTCACAGGATCTCAGAAGACATTCTCCACTGAAACTTGAAAAGTAACTCAAAATTCTCTAGGAAAAAATCTGTCATTGAATCCTGGCAGACTCACTTGTAATCATGTTGAAGAGAAGTATTTTTAACATCTGGAATATTGGAAATGATTTATATCAAAATGTTTCAGTTCACTAGAATTACACAACAAGAAATCAAGTGCTTTTAGGTGGTCAAAAAAATTATAGGATTGTAGGAATCCTTCCCACGATTCAGCTCGAATTGCAGATTCCTTTTAAGAAAAGAGAGTTAATTTGAGTCCAGCTGTGGTATATCCGTATGAAGGCTTTATTGTGTATAATAATCTATGCCATCTGCTTTGCCTATTGGAAATTTTGAAAGCAATTGTGAAACTGGTCTTCTTGTGAAATACCTCAGCTTCTCCAGTGTAAAACCATAGAATTTGCCTTTTTGTTTTTGCAGTCTAGATGAAAACATCAAGATATTTGGCAATGGCATTTCCAGAATCACAAAGTTGTCATATAAAAGATTAGTTTTCAAAACCCATGAAAGGACCTATGTCTTCTGGTTTATATATTAGCTTCTAGCTGCAGAGTGACTTTGCATATTCCTCAGAGTGAAGAACCTTTGCCAGAAACTTAGCATTATGAATGAGTTTGTCATGAAACTTTAAGCAAGTGTTGCTAATGGTCACCTTGAGTATATAAAATGCTTTACTGGTTTTTACAGCCCTTCATCCTTTTTTTCTTATTTCCATTGTGTTATCACAGTTATTTCTCACTTCACTGGGCTGTTTGTTCCTGGCAACCACCAGGACACAACTCTGTTCCTCAGAACAATATGTCGTGAAAATATTTGAAGCTAATGTTAGATGACTGAAATTGAAAACAGGGGTGTATCAGATATCAAATAAATAAATAAATCTGGGTCATTCCCAGGACATTCTATTGAAAAAATAAAAATAAAAAATAGTATCACTATCTTGGAAATTATATACTGCATTTTAAGAATGTATCTACTAGAGTCAAAGGCACAGAATAAGGCAACTTCCAGAAAGAAGAGTTATACATAGACGTGCTGCAGCTCTTGGCCAAGAGCTAACTCAAGGCATAACCAGTTATATGACACCTAGTAAATAATGAGAAAAAGAGACCATGTCATTATATCTCTATTCTATTTGACTTAAAAGGTGGCTAGCAGAACCAGCTTAGGAGAACCTTTTTTTGATCCAACCTCAATCAGCTCTCCCTTCTCTATTGCCTGATCTTTTATCCTAATGCTTCTGAAGAAAAGCCCAATATTCTGTATCAAATCTTATTTCCTTATTACTTCCTAATATTTTCAGGTGTTATTACCTTCTTTCTCTCCTGAAGATCAACTGATTCTTGTATCTACAGAAATAGCAATATCCCTCTGAATCTCCTTAATAAGCCTTCTTTTAGAAGCTAGGAAGAGCAGCAATAGTTGCTTACCTAGGCTCTCCCTAGCCTCTTGTATACAAGTAACAGACTCAGTTACCTGCACATAGTTATTCTATGAAGAGCAAAAGGCTCCTTCATCATCTTCTTCATCTTTCAGGCAGGTCAAAGAAAGATTCTCTCCAGTCTGCTGCACATATTGCTGTGTTTTCCTAAGAGATGCTCCATTTATCTTAGATAAAGCAGCAATAGGAAGTGCTGCTAAGTCTTGGTATTTTTTTTTCACCTATTTCATAATATTTCAAGTTGGTCAAAAATCCTCAGCTCCCAGAGACTATCAATCAGGACAGAATGGGCCTGTCATAATGCAGCACTTGCTGGAAGGCACATAAGCACACCCAGACATGACCTACAAAAGCAAAGAGAGCAGAACAGGGCATCTTGTCTCCTGTGGGAGATAAAATAAAGAGACAGAAGAACAAGCCCTCAGAAATCACACCACTCAGCCAGCATACTTGCCTGTTTTGCTCTGGCATGATAATTCACAGTTTGAAAGTCCACAGCCCCTACAGAGAGGGTGGCTGTAGGGTATCTCAGTTCTGCTCGACCTGCAGCAACACACAGCCTCACCACAGGCCCGTCTGTGAACGTTTATGGCCAGTCCCCATGCCAAATACCTGAAACAGCAATTTTGAGTCAGCAGGGCTGCTCACAGTGGTACAAGCTGGACTTAACAGAAAGCAAAGGCAGGGTTTGGCTCTAAGTCTGCGATACTGGTGGTGATTAGCAATTATCTCCAATCAATTAGCCTCTGCATTGCCACACTGCTCACTGGGTACTCTGCAAGGCAGCAGCAGCAGTGTTTTTAGGCTCCAGGAAGGCCATCCATATTTTCTGTGCTAATACCCTCGCTGTGGAAGTGAGTGCAGGCATCTTAATTTTGTGCTTATTGTCAGAAAACATTAGAGTTAGGGTCTCTAACTCCTTCATTATCACCAGGACTATAGCAAATTATCCGTCTGCCATATGATATCTGATTGTTCCTTCAGGTAGTTAAATTAAGACCTGCATTTCCCTGCCTAATTCAGAATCTCTGTAACACCTTTTTGCTTATTCAGAAGCTGTGTTCATAACAGTCGCGGCCTTACTAAGATCTCTCATTGCACTCTGTTACCTGCTTGCTCACATGCACTATTTCTATGATGCTGGTGTTGTTTGTTTAGCTTTCATCTAGCAGCTGTGGCTCACTCCAAAGCTGCTAGGATCCTCTGATCATGCCCATTTTTATGTTTTTCCCCCCAAAGCAAAGCATCACCAGGGTAGACTCTAGTAACCTCTAGACTATCACAAATCTGTTGCATTTCCCAATAATCTGCCATAGGTACCAAGCACAACCCAACCAGTAGGCAGGGGAAACAGTTTCTTTTACATGCATAAGGTGCTAAATCTGAATAATGGCGTTCTGTGTTTCTCCTACGGAGAGTGCCAAAACCCTGCTGATGCATCACACACAAAAAATATTTGCTTTCAGTAAGGTCTTGACTCAGAAGTAATGGAATATGATCCTCTTACACATTTAATTTCTTCCAGTGGGCTTATACTAGGCAAGGTAATGTGTCTTTTTTGTACCTTGACCAGCATCTGGGGTTTTGCTTACGGCTGTGGGATCAAGAGCCAACCCACTTTGTCTGCACAGATGAAGGAGCTGTAGGCTTGAGCTGTAGAAAGTTTATGGTCCTGAGTTTCTGACACCTTTAAAAGATTGACTTCACCTTTTCCTCAGTAGATGTGGTCTCTGCCTTTCCAGAGGACGGTGCTCTTTCTGATGTGATCAAAAACTAGGTATGTTTAACCCCACTGATGGATGTACCTTATCTTGCTACGATTACAGGTGCAGTGGGTGCCTTTTCTTCCTATTTGTGATATACTGCCACATTCAGCCAACATATTGCTACTCCTCATAGAAAAGATAACTGATCCAAGTCCCGTGTTCTACTTTTCCCTCTGTTGGCTTTACCACCAGAGGAGTGCCAAAGGAATGATTATATCACTCTTTCTAGTGCTAAGCCAGATCATGTATGTTCCTGTGTCCCACTCCTACTAAACAAGAAGATCTTTTGTTTGCTCTTGATGGTTCATTCATTTCCTATTACGATACTTACTCAAGGTAGTAACCCTGCTGTTATTTGGTTTCATATGCACGCTCCTTGTAACCTAGTGCAAAATCTTCCCCCACACTTTGTCTTGTGCTGTTTGATACAGCTCATGCAGACGCATGTGCAGTCTGCGTAACTGCTTGACTTGCTTATGCCTTTCTACTTCAAACCTTCTATCTCACCCAGCACTTCATTCTTTGTCATCTCCATAGCACAAACATTGTCTGCAACTATTAAGTCTCATTTTAGACCCAGAGGTTTTTACCTGTACACACATTCTCTCTGGGGTCTGCATGGAAGCTTGTATGGAGGGGAAGCTGCAGATGCTCAGAGCTCTTCGTTGCCACTGTGACCCAGCTCAGTGGCCAGATACCTCCTCCCTGCAGCTTAGCAGACAGCCCTTGGGGGGATTTGGCAAGAAGAGTAGCCCAAAATCCATCCTGGCTTCACACCTGCACTGCATCTCACCAAGTGCATGAGCAGAGACCGGAGGTGCGCAAGAGCGAGCAGACTGCAGATGTCATTGTCAGCAAAACTCCCCAGAGCTTTCTCTGAGGCTTAGTTTTCAAAGGATAAGCTGTGGTTCTACTCTAAAGTTGAAGAACTCGCTGCTATTTGTTATTTAGGCAGTGGTGAGTGGGTCTGGCTGCACTCCTAAGCTTTCCAGTACACACGCTTAGGAGTTCAATATAGTCCCGTGTTTGTTTAACTGCTTACTGCTTTTCCCCCCAAAGCAATGACACAGGAATTTGTAATCATGCCAAAAATGTATTGAAGTATAGATTTAAAAAGACATAACAAGCCAGCTTCTGAAAGGCAAACTCATGGCTTAAAACTAATAAAAAGAAAAGTTGTACATAAACTGATATTAAGTTAATCAGAAAGAGATCAGCCACCACCAGCCCTTTGTGAGGGACATCACCCCACATAGGTCGGTAAGCCTTTCATCCTGAGAGCTTTAAATACAGAAGGTGATTTTAATCCCTGTAACACGGCAGAACAATATATACCAAGGAATTTGGCTCCCGGCAAAAAGCCTGTCTGTTAGCAGGAGGCTAGTCATCAGAGCAGCCTGTGTGGTCTGCCAGCGCGTATATTCATTATCCCCCTCATTCCTGTTGGGTGCCTCTGAGCTGGGGATTGTGCTTGTTGGGCTCCCAACCAACATAAAATTGGTGCATGTTACTCAATGCCCAAACTACATGTAAAAATACTGTCCTCTTGCCTTGCAGGTCACTCGTGCAGGACAGGAGGCAGCCCAGCAGCACGGGCAGTGTTCATAATAGAGCACCCAGCATTTTTGGAGACAGTGCCATCTGGCCTTCAGCTTTTCAAGAGCCACATCCACCTCCAACCTGCAAGCATCTGGCACAGCTCAGAGAGGCTCCTTCAGATCCACAACTCCTTCACACACCACAAAAGTACCGAAACAAGGGGTGGCTGGGTCAGCACAAAGCTTGCAGCTGAGGGGGGGTTGGAGAGGAGAGGAAGACGTGAAATGAAAATCTGTGATCAGGAAACAAGTCTAAACCTGTGCCAGACAGAGGTGAAAAGTTTCCCCACTGCTGAACCACTGCGTCTCAAGGCACCCCTCCAGTATCTGTTCCCTTTAGGCTGCGGATGGCAGCTGGAGTAAAGGCTTGTGCCTGGGGAGATGCCTTCCTTCCTCTTGTAGGAAGAACTTCCTATGAAATGCTTTCTGTCTGTCATGACATGGGATATTGGTGCAGAGAAGTTATTTGCTGAGTCGATTTACCATACTCCTAACACTTATAATACAAGATGCGGGAAATGTTCTAATATAATTCATACTTCATACTTCTGGCCCCTTTAATGGGATGCGTGCTCATCAGAAGCCTCCTTCCTGCAACTCACTGCTCCTTTTGCACCAGTTAACTGCACCAGTTTATGTTATCCCTGTAAGGACTCACTTAGTCTAAGTTTGAAATAGTCCTGTAGTTTGTGAATTGCATATTTTTTTGTTTTGAATATAAATTAAAAATAATAATAATAATAATAATAATAAAGTAAATAAAAATCCATCTATATATTTGATACTAAATTTGGAATTTTTGTTTTGCCTCTTTACTACACTTTGTTTTAATATTATTAGATACTTATCTTTTTAAAGACAAAATTAGAAAGCTTGTAGTGACACTTTGAAACTGTTGGAATTTTTTCTCTCCCAAACTGGCATACGGTACTTTTCTATTAAGGTTTCACACCTTTGGCTGACATAGAATCTGTTTGCTAAGAAAACAAGTTTTTATCAGGTAGTGAAAAGTTTCCTACAAAAAGAGAAGCCAGTGTATTTTGATAGTTTGCTAAACATCTGGAACTTTTTCTTTTCTAAATACATTAAGACTTTGCACTGCAAATGATCTGGAAGCCTGAGACGGCTCTGAATGTACAGGCCAGGGATGCTGAGTGTGTGCCATAGCCAAAGAATTTAGAAAACGCAGCAGCATGGCTAGAATAATAAAGATAAAAGGAAAAGTAGGGCTAAGCCACCAACACACCCAAAATCAGCTTTTCCCAACAGGAATTTCCATTTTGGCATTGGAGTGGCTTGGTCGGGGTTCACAGGCTTGCATCCATCCCCACTGCTCTCCTCTCCTGGTAACATTTGCCCAGGGGACATGGTCAGATTTGGGACACAGAGGGGTGAGAAAGGCTCGGGCGCCCTGAGAATGGCTCAGATGTGTCCCTGCAGATGTGTCCTCAAGGCAGCATGCTATGGATTGGTGCCATGTCACTTCCCCTCAGCAGCTGAATTTAAAAAAAGCAGCAATTTCAGATGGAGTATGTTCCAGGTCAATCCAAACTCAGTCATAGTTCATCTTTCTTGGTGAAAGAAAAACAAACAAATTCATTCTGATCCTGGTCGAACAAAAGGCTGTCTCCAGGCTTTTTCAATTCAATTGTTTCTTTATGAAATAATTATTGTGAAATTACACATTTAAAAAAGTCATTTTGAAAATGTCAAAGCAGAATATTTTGATTTTTAAAAGGTTGGCAGCAATTTGGTTTTTTTTCTGACAAAAATGTAGCCATTCAGGCCAATTTGTACAAGGACATGCATTGTTAGTTTGATTTATTATTTTTTTTAATGGCTATTTTTTTTCTACCTTTCTATCTATTAAGGGGGACTTTTTCTTCAGAAGGCCATTTAACACTCCATAAGCTGTTCTCAAAAGCAGCCATGGAGGAAGGATCATCTTTTCACAGATCCTCCACAATTTGTTTAATCCCTAGCCATCGTACTGGTGACAGGTTTTATGCCTACTCACATAGTACATCGGCTAATGAGTAAATATTGCAACTTTGGAATTCATTTTAATAATTCATTCCACATTCATGTCTCAAAATGAAATATCAGTAGCTACATTTTATATGACAACATTGATCACACTGCAGAGGTTTAGGTAAACACTCTATGTATTTACAAGAGCTTGCTATTTTGTAAAACCCAGGCAAACAATCAAGTTATGGAGGTTTAATGATCTCTTTGCCAGCTGGGTAGAGGTTTAAATGAACTACAGTCTCGATAAATGCATCTCACTACATTTGCCACCGGCTCAGGGGACTCATGAAGAGAGCTGAGACAGCTCAGAGCAGATTTCACCATGCTTTTCAAGAACTGGTTAACTTTTCTTACCAGGTCACCAGGCTGAACATGACCTGTGTCAGCACAATCACACAGTGCTGCTGTTGGAGAGCCCTGGGTGCTCTGCAGCACTTAGGGGAAGTTTTTGTGGAAGCAGCTCTGGCACACCACTCATGTTGTTTCACAACCACCACCAGTTGCATTGTTCCACAGCCACAAGCCACCAGGCGTGCCAGCACCATGAAGCCCCAGGGGAGGGGGCTTATTTTGCAAAGCCTGTTTGTGTCCAAGACAGCTCTTTCTCTTGCAGAATTCATGTATGCCAGTAAACCTAGAATACCCAAGCTGGAAGGGACCCACGAGGATCACTAAATCCAATCTTTGCCACTGAAGTGGGGCTGTGCCACCAAAGGAACTACTGCTTGAGGTAGCACTCAGTTCTCTTACAGCGATGCTGCATGTCTCTGGCTAGGGCTAGAGAGCTGCTTACAGCAGATTTTCATTTTGCACTGGTGAGCAAATGTTACAAAAGGCATCCTCTGTGGTGAGTTGAGCTGCACCCACCCATCAGGCACATCGGACACTCTGGGACCCTCCATGGACCTTCAGCCATCCTGATGATGGCAGCTCCAGGTCACAGTAGAAAAACATTTGTGCAACATTACTAAAGTCCTTGTGCTGTCTGAACTGCCTGTCCCATTGGGACGACAGACAACTTCATATTCTCTGGATCACTACTTTTGGGAGCTGAATATCTATTTTCACAGAGGGGTAACAGGAGACCTCAGTAGATTATGCAGTTGGCAAAGCATAAGGTAGCAAATTCTGTTTTGTTGCTACAAGAGATAACTGGTGTATGTATTTACACATTGTTCCTGGCTGATAAAGCTCTAATCATTTCAGAAGAAAATAGGATGCACAAATATCACTGAAAATAACCTAACTGTTTCTCTGTATTTCTGTTGCTTAGTGTTTAGAATTTCACAAAAAAAATAGAATTTGCCTTGGATTGGGAGGGACCTTAAAGGTCATCTAGCTCCAAACCCCAAGACACAGGCAGGGATATTTTGTAAAGCACTTCCCAAAACAGGTGACTTTATCTCATAATACATCTTTGCAGTCATTCATTTCTTACCTTCTCTTGAAGTGAATCAGAAAATAGTGTTGTTTAGTAAGAAATCTGAAACAAATTGCTCCAAGCAAGCAAAAAAATGGTCCCACATCCCAAAGAGCAGGTGTACATTTCCATAATGGCTGCAAAATTCAGAAAGGCTGTGGCACTTTGTTGCATGTGTCTTGGAAGGGAATTAGTAATCTCCGAGTGCTTTGTCCTAGTGATTGAAATAAATTACTTGCTTAAATTGCTAAGCAAGATGACCCATCTGTTGGCCCATGCATGTTCAGATTCTCAGTGGGTTTATTATTCCAAATAATGACTGCCATATGCAACAGTAAACAGTTCTCTTAAAATTGACTGAAAGATCCTGTGCTACTTTTGAAGGCAATTTACTAAAGCTATTCATGTTCCCCTCAAGAATCTGCCAATCAACTCAACTTTTAGAAAGTGATCCTGACTGGTTTACCCTGTTGGATCTATTGCACTGCTTTTCTGAGAAGGCAGAGATAAAACTATAGCAGGAGTCTGGATTGGATCTGATTTGTTTTTCATGAATGGGTAAGAATTAAAATTATGAATCATACAGCTCAATTTATGCATTTATTTGCATCTCCAGAGCACTTATTGTATAATGAAGTTGAAGGAGTAGTCACTATGTTTAGGCATGTTTCGCAGAATATATCTAAGCTGACACAGCAGCCACAGCAACGCTCCCCAAAACACCAAAGAAAGAAAAAGATTTTCCCCATCTAAATTCACTTTCCCCTTCAGAAAAGGCTCAAATGACTTGCTGGACTCTGTGACACAGTCTGCCTTTGTCAGAGCCAGGAAGGCAGAAAACCCATGGGTGAGGGCTGTCCCTGAGCACACTGTCCCAGAGGTCCCGGGAGGCACGAGCAGAGAGGCTGCCAACACAAGCATCTGTGTGGGTGTCCAGGTCTCGGGCAGAAGGCAAGAGTAAAGGCAGGACCTGAGTCAGCATGGAGATGTGCCGCTTGCCGTCAGCATGCCCAGATCATGACACAGGGAAATTTGTCTACATAAGGGAGCAGTTTCCAGTGTAGTACAGATGAGTATCAGTCTATGCAGGAGACGAGTACCATCAGGTTATTCCCTGTGCAGCTTCTTCTGCCTCTTGGTAACTTATTAAGTCCGTGGGACCAAATGAAACCACATTTAGCATCAAAAACTGTGTGAGCCTTACAGGTTAAAGCATGTGCCTGCATCTTGCATTTAATCCATTTGCTTTATTGTTCTCTATTGTTCTTTTTCTGTTAAATCCTGCTGGTTTCTACCCTCTAACCTTTCCCTATTAGGAAAGGTTTGAAGGCCAGGCTTACCCAAACTTCACCTCAGATACATCTACTTAATAAATAAATAAGTGGCAAGGCTCCTTTTCATAACTTCCCTTGCATCTAATTTAGACCATGCTCATTTCATCCACAGGCCGAACACATGTTCTTTTCATGCAAGGCCCATAAACCATGTTAAGACCACAGAGCATCCATGATTTGTTCATGATGTTAGCAGTGACTCACCATGGCCAGACTGCAGATGTTAAATTGCTGATGAATGGCCCACATCCAGCACGTGATACTCAGCTGAGGTATTAATCATGTGTGGAAAGATCTTTCTTTTTTCTTTTGGTCCATGTGAATAATGAAACCTCTAATACAGTATATTGTACTTTACAAGCTCAGTGAAATGAACTCCTTTCTAAAAACAGAAAAGGATAATACTATTAAAGCAGCCGAATGCTGTACATGACAAGATGACATATTAGGACTTTCTGACTACTTAAATGAATACATTTGTTTTTTTGTTGATTTATGCCAGTGGGATGGGCCTTTCTTTAAAAAGCTCTTTCCCATGAAAAGAAGTTTTCTTGTTTCCTTCCTTCTTTGTTGGAAACAGCTAACCTGTTTCATGCAATAATAGCTTGATAGAAAATTGTTCATGAAAGGAGGAGGGAAGAAAGACTAAGTGCAAACTTGAATAAGAAAAAACACACCTGGAGTTGGAAATAATGTTTTCCCTAGGCAAGCTGGCATAGGTCTATCATCTTTTGATGTACTAAATGAGCATCAAGTGTGGGAACTGTCCACACCATTTTGTAGGTTCCTTTTCTCATTTCCTTTTCCATTTCCATTTCACTTTCCATTTTCCTTTTCCTTTTGTTCTTACACAAGTATTTTCATTGGTAAAAAGGCAGCAAGTTGTCAAGGACAGTATACATTAACTGCCTATGGTAAGAGTACTTAGTATCATTGTCCTTTCTTAGTTTTCTTCTATTGTAATATCCAGATGATCCAATGTCCAATCCCACATGAATTCAGGAAGAGTCTTTCCATACACTTATGTGCATTGAACAGCTGTTTTCTTTAGTAACACATTCTGCACTGTTTTTCTGCCAAGTCACACTGCATTGATAATGAGGAAATACTTATGGACACAAAAAAAAACAACAACAACAACAACAAAAAAAACTATCTTAAAGCACACCGAAGAGAAAATAAAATCACGTAAAGACCCCTGTGAAAATAGAGATACTACACGCTAAAACAAGAAATCGCTATTCCACTCCAGACACAAAACACTTGTTTGTAGAAAAGACAAGACAACATATGTCCATGTGAACACCATCACTCTGTGGAAGAAAGATATATGATAGCCTGACTAATTTGTTCGGCTTCTTAGGTTGTGCTGAATTCTGCATTTCCTGAGCTAACTTCACTCACATACCAGGTTAGTGCAGTGACAGTTATTTCAGGGAGCTCAAGCATCTGCACATTTTTTGACTTCTCCAACGTCACATGGGGTCACACCAAAACAGGTATTTGAGCTCAGGTCTCCTAAGTTTACCACAGTGGTAAGCACATTTCACCTTTACTCACTGAGGGAGATAATTAAGTTAAATCACAGGTGGAAAAAATAATACCACTTTTTGTTGAAAATTTTTCAAAATGGCAAATGATGACAATTTTAAGCTGGTATGTTCAACCTGGCCTTTCCAGTCCATGTCAAGACTTATGTGCTCCCAGACCTTGTTTCAGGAAAACGGTTTTAATCAGAGAAACATACGAGCATGTGCATACATGAGTACAATGTGAATACCTGATTAGAGCTGAACATTTCGTTGAGTTCGTTCCTGAACCAGGGTGAAGAAGAAAGACACACTGATCAACACCTTTACTGACAAACTCAGAAGTGGTGAAGGATCCAGTCTTCCCGGTTCCATGAAACATGCAAGACTTGAAATAAGCTTACTTTTTTCTGCTGTGTTGTATTTATCACAGAGGAATTAATGGTACACTTTTTGGCAGTTCACTTATCTGAATGAATCTAGCCAGAAGTACAGGAAAATTGTTTTGCATGTGAAGAGCCTAGAGTTGACATTTTCCCACCTTTCACTCTAAAAATGATGTCTGAATCTGCTTTCTGTAGCTTGGGTTTTGCTTTTAAGCAGTCCTGATGTTGTGCAGGAGAAGTGCTGTTTCGTGCAATGGATCACTGCCAGGAGGACAGATAAGGAGAGCTGTCACCAGGCTTTTTACTTCTAGATTCAGTCATGTCTCCTCTGATGTCTGTTTTTTCCTTGTCTTACCTTTTTCTTTTTTAGTGGATTTGTCATAAATATTCATACTCATAACCTCCTTTGGCTTAGAGTAGAGAACTACTTCTCCACCATACTGTTTTGTTTTTTGCTTAATATCTTGTTTCTCCTGGTAACCTATTTGCTTTTGCAGGTACAAGCTCACAGAATCCCGTTCTCTTTTGCTCATTGGGAGCAAAAATTTGCCTGCAAAGAAGATAAGTGGAGATACGTGGAAACTTTAAATACCTGGGTCCCCAGGTATGGCCACATGCTTCAAAATAAAGTATGAAATTACAAAGCCAGAGTGTCTCACTCTTCTTAGGCTCTTCTTACAGTGTGACCAAAGACAATAATATATCAAAACTTTATATATATATAAATATCAGAGGCTGGGGCAACAAGAAATCAAAAATAAAAATAAAAAATAGAGGCTTGGAAGTATTTTCCTATGCTTCTAAAAATAGCCTACCATAACACAAAGCATTTAGTGTGCCATGATCCTCCACACAAGAAAAGCGGATGGCTTTGATATGGCCATGACTGTCCCTTCAGAAGGCAAATTTAGAAGTGAAGCAATGGATTGTGGGATCATTCAGCTTCAGGGCTAATGGAAATTTCTGGTAATGGTATCATGGATAAGTAGAGTCAGTCTCTGGACTGTCACAGGCAGCAGAAATGACATCCTGCTGGCTGTAGATGCAGGGAGAAGAAGACACCTGGGAGCATATTTGGCTTCAAGGCCATTTTGGAAGATGTGGACTTACTTTTCCAGGGACTGGGAAAGGAAGTAATTAATTTAGGCTTGTGTGAAAGAACTGAGGATAGCCCTGCAAGTCCCTCCTGATAGCCGCAGCTAGCTATAAATACTTCCACACCCTGTGTGCCATAGCATGAGATAACCGATATGCTCAGAGATGTAAAGAATGGGGTGGGAACTGGAAACTCCGTGTTGGGCGCCAAGACAATTTTCTTGAGAAAGGAAATCTGAAACCATCAGAGGGTGGAATGTACCACATGTGGAGGGCTTTGGCCTGCACACCTCTTACACCCACTTCAGTCCTCAAGACAGCATTTAGAGGGGGTTCGAACAGAGCACAAACCAGCATGGGGTCAGTATCACCATAGTTAAATTAATCACTACTGCATTAAAAGCAGTGACTGGGGAAATATAATAATAGTCGGGGCATGTGAAGCAGCTGCAAAGTTTCCTAGCAACTTTAATAATGACCCTTCAACCCTTTCTCATTACTCATATGATTAATACTTATTCATGTGAATAGTCTCATTGATTTAAGTCATTCTACTTCTGTGAGTAAGGACTTCAGAATCAGACAGAGAAATATATAATTATACTCTTCCTCCGTTATTTCAAATCCAAATTTAGTTAAGTGCAGTGATTAACTCAGTAGACTTTGCCCCATAGAAACTTTCCAGGAACTACTCTTTAACTAAGGGATCTACCTTAACAGTATCAACAACAATAGCACAATCTACCTCTCTGGTCCCACCTGTATCAATGGTGTTGTTTGAATATATTTTGAAGATAGATGTTTATAAGCAATCTTCAAAATCAGACTTAAATCAGCTCATGAAAAGTAAAGAAAACAAATAGGAAAAATATGAAAGACACTAAAACCAGAATGTCTTATTAAAGTTTCAATTAAAAAACAATTTTGCTCAAATACATTTTTGAGAATTGCCTTTATATTATGACATTTTTCAAACAATTTTCACAATTCCATTAAGCCATTATCAATAGTTAAGTGCCTATTTTTCCCTGGAAGGCCAATATAATACCATTCTTCTCAGTGTGGTCTGCATTTTTGACATATGCAACAAGCCCTGAACACTTTCTCAGTATCATTATTCATTGGAAATCTCTAACCTGTCTCTTGTTCCATCCCTAAGTAACTTTCATCTGTCTTTTTCAACACATTTTCTTCAACTCCTTATGAATCACCTTGCTGCTGTCTTAGAGAAAATCCCCTTTATTAGAAGGATCTGCTTCCCTGGATGGGTGAGGGAAGCTAGAAGAATACTGCTCTTGTGCTAATGACTTCATACAGGTTTTCATCGCAGGTATCATAATCCATATTTCAATTAAGACTGTGTGGTATTTCTTCAAGTGACACATAGTGTGGACTTCCCTCAGCTTTTATCAAATGCTCCATTAGATGCCTGCATTTACACCTCTCCATCAGGTTTGCATTAGATATACAAATCACATCTCTGCAGTTAAAAATCATCTCACTGTTCTAGACAGAGTGCTGGACGGACCCAAACTGGCAATGGTAGTAAATGATTTATGGTCCATTTCAGACAACATTTCAGCTTCAATAAATAAGAACATGAACTTCTTTGCACCACCAGGCTAAACCCATTGCCTTATTCTCTGCCTTTGTGTTAGCACTGTATTTTAAAGGTGGCAAGTGGCATTTTTTTCTTTACTGCTGTGTCAGACAAGTTGCTTGTCTCCAGGTTTACAACACATTTGGAAGAAAACTGAACAAATGCACACATTGGGAGCAGCTATGGATAATTTAGCTTCATATTTACCAATATTGTACCGCAACTCTGGAACTTTTCATTACCTCCTCCATTTCTCAGACTCAACCAATGTGCATTTCCCATGTCCTTTGGACTTCATTGCACACTCATGATCATACATGAATGACTTTCACATCACTAGGGGCCTTCATATGCTTTTCATTTGATACTGAACAGCTAATACTTGTTGCTTGTTTTATCCAAGCACTTCTGGCCTTCTTCTGGTCTGCCACAAGTCAAAATATCATCTATGTAAAACACTCTTGCTGTACGTTGCGCATCACATTCTCAGCATAGCACCTCAAGCACCCCAAAAGCCCTTCAAAGAAATTGTATCTGTCAAGAGATGTCTTAAATTTGCATAAATAAATATTCTCAATTTTAATGTAAGTTGTAACCATGCAATTGTATCTTTCAAACAGGAATTGTATAATTCAAAGGTGAAACACTGGATCAGTACAGTATAAAGCACACATATGGAAAGGCCTGTGTTCAAAACAAAGCTGAAAAGAAGATATAACTTAAAAAAGAGCACTAAACCACACTTAAACCCTGAACATCAGCCACTTCAACATAGACCCACACAAATCTGCAAATCATAGGGGTGCGTGTTTTAACACTCACTGTGAAATCTACAAACAATACAGGATGAACTGGAGTTTGATCCAGCCATTACCTGAAATAAAAGCTGTAAAATCACTCAATCCCTCTCTCCTTATGGGAGCAAAAATGTACCTTGCCACAGCTCATGATAACTGGCAGAGACAGTCCTTAGTCTCTTGGAAAATCTGTCTTCTGTCTCACCATGGACTGTGTGCTTGATGACCTCCCTCCCGGCAGGTATTACTTCTTCACCTAGTGAGGAGCATTTTTTTTTTATCTCTGGCATTTACACAGATTTTCTCTTTTCCTATTATTTACTAAAACACATAATTCACAAAGTCTGTTAGAGGAGACAAATCCTACAGACCAGTGTTTCTTACGTGCTGCTTTCGGTGCTAATCCTTGTTTCTAGCACTGTGTTGCCTTAAATATTGCTGTACACCTCAAAACTGGTTTATGCTCTGACTGTTTTTAGGTCAACTGCTCTTAGCTCTTCAGCTTTCCGAGAGAGGTTTTTCAGCTGTTTCCTGTATTTCTAGGGCACTAAGGTTCTTGGCTTTTCCTGTCCTCCCCTCAGGTCATTGACCTAAATCTGTTTTTCACTTTGATATCTCATGATATTCCAAAACCTTTGCTTCTCAAGCCCTACCACAACTGTCTCAGTGTAAAAACACACCCAGTTCTGCTGTTGTTCCTTCTCCTCCAACTTTGAGGGTCCAAAAAGTTCATCCATTTAAAGATACACTTCCCAGTGCTGCACTCTCCCAACACAACTGAGATTGCTCTTATAGCACTGCTCTTTCGGTCTCCATTAGCTGCCCAAGCACTCCTTTACTACAATCTAGAGGTTCATTTATTCAGTGAAACAGTAACAGTGAGTTGCTCTGACAGAAAGTCCTTCTACTTCCTTCTTTGTACAAAACTAGTAATAAATAAAGCCGAAATTTGACATTTTCAATTTGCATGTTCAACTTCTCTCCCAGCTCCTCCTGACTTGGAGCAGCTTGGAGCAGAGCCAGACAGATGTGAGGATGTAGTTCATCTGGGAAGGGAAACCAGAGTGTAATTTGGCAATTCTTTGGGGAGGAAAAGGCATGCCAAAGGGAGCCAAGCCTCTGAAGAAGTAAAATGTACATCGCTCACCTCCTCTCCCACTATTCCAGAAGTAAAGTGATATACCTTTATTAATATTTATTGCCACTGAGCAGCACACAATAGCTCATAGAGATTACTGGCACCAGAAGAAAGGACGTGAGCAAGGAGAAGAGGATGGGCAAGAGGGATGGGTGCAGTTGAATAAGCTGTCCCAGCCAGCGATGACAGTGGTTTGGCTAACCACTCTGTAAAGGTGCTATGACCTAAAAAAAAAGCAGAATTTGTGCTGAGAATGGGCTCTCAGCTGAAGATTCCCAGTGCAAGAAAGTCATAATGACAAATAAACCAGTCCAACTCTGTGAAATGGACAACATCACGGTTGTTTTCAGCCAGATACACAAAGCAGCTTTCAGGGCAAGGGGAGCTCAGAGATGTTTCTGAAGCCCTTGGAAGAGGGATAATCATAGCACAGGTCCTAGTCGCATGCAACCAACACATGTACCCCACCTCTGGAGCTCCAACTGGAGTCAAACACAGCACAGTGGGGTGAATCCTGCCTCTGCAGTGAGCCTGGTGGAGGGCATGGCCCCTGCCCACCACCTGCATGCACTGCAGCCATGTCCCCAGCACAGGAGCACAAGGGCTGTAGGAGACCTTCAGGGGGGCACCAAAACCTGTCCCAAAACTGTGCAAGGCACTGGCAGGTGGTCTCAGTCCTCAAAGCCAGCAATGGAGCCTAAGGCCAGCAGAAACACTTGCCTATAAGATTACATATTTCACTCTCCAACAAATCCAGTGACAGGTCCCCTCCCATGAACTGAGCTCTGGATTTATCAGGAGCAGACATCTGTGGCCACCATCTACTGGGACCACCCATCAGCAGCAGGAAAATGCCTCCATGCACACAGCAAAAATCAGGAGGTCGGGGGTCACTTGCTTCTACCAGTTGACTAAAAGTATCTTTATACAACCTGAAAGGAAGGTCATTTTAAGATACTATGCAATTCACTGGCAGGGCACGGCTCAGCACAGGACAAAGGCAGCAGAAGGGATCAGCCACATTCCAGCCCTGCTCTGATTTCAGAAGTCACTGAGTTTGCTATGATAACAATTTAAAACACCAGCCTCTTATCAATCACACACTGGATTACAGACAGAAATGCAAGCACAGATATTTTCCCCCTTCCAAAAATAGCTTCTCTTTTTTTTTTCTTTTTTTTTTTTCTTTTTTTTTTTTTTCCCTAGAAAATGAAATACGAGGGAAAAGACCATTTTGTGTTACTGCAGGCTTTACATCTTTCTGACTCAGGAGAAACTGGTAGCAGCTGGTTTAATTTCCTCAGTTTCCAGTGTCAAAGGTTCAAGCACAGTTGTAGATGCTCATTGTGAGTGAAATGTTCTCCTGCTCTTTGGATCAAAAAACTTTAAACAAAGTCAGATGATCCACTTTCAGTGTGCTGGGAAAGCCTGGGTGAACTCTTTATGGATACATTTCTCCTTGTATTTACAAGCACTGCTCTGCAATGAGTTCTCTACAGGGAAATATCTGTCTTTCAGGTGGCCATCCTATCTGCATCTTTCAGTTAACCCTTTCTACCCAGTCCAAAGAAGACATCCCTTGTCAAAACTCCAGGAAATCCTGATAAAAACCCTAGAATGGATCTACATTTCTTTTGCTCCCAAATCTTTTTCCTCACCAAATAAAGGCTGAATAAAAGTAGAGAAAAATATATCAGAAGAGGGAGGCAGCAGTCAATGAATTAGGTAGGAAAAGCAGTGAGAGAGGAGAAAAAAATCATCACAGGGGAAAACAGATGCCAAGTGTACACCTATTGGTCTGGGCAATGAAGACTTACAAGGGAATCTGCTCATAAAGATAGTCTCTGACAGCCCAGAAATGTCTCCCAGCTGCAGCTGTCAGGAGCGGGAGGACAAGCCCTATTCCCCTCCTCCTAAAGATATGGTAGCTTTCTATTGTAGGTGCTAATTATTATTTCCTTTCTAGGACTGAGGAAGGCTTTTAAATTTTTCAATCCATCAGGAAAATAGGCTGTGACAAGATATATATATATTTGGCAAGATGGAACAGTATAGGGCTCTCTTCATTACGGCTGAGAGGCAAAATCAAAAACAAGTGTTAGTGGAAAATTGTTTTGTTTCCAACATGAGGGTGCACCTGGCTATCCACATTGGGGGTTTCAGGCGGTGGGACCACAGGGTGTGTGACCACAAGGAATATGATAAGCTGCATTTCTAGAAGCTTTCAGATAGAGGAAAGGCTCTTGGGTCTCCGCTGTGTGCATCGAGAGCTAAGGTTCATGGTTTTGTTGTGCACCAGCAGTGGAAACCAACACCAGTCACTGGGGGAGCCTTTTCACTTCAGCAGGTGAAGGTGCTGACTCCACTTCCCGCAGGCAAGCCAGACCTTATTTTGCTGACTAAAGAGGATGCCACTTAAATTAAAACTTGTGTAACCATATGTTTCAAAACTGTGGGTCATATTTTATACAGAAATGACTGTGACAGGCTGTATATTTGTGCTGATTTTCTGCATTTCCACGGTGCACTGCTGAATAAAGCTATCAAACTTTACCCCATTTTTAAGTTAAAAAAATAACCAACAATCCTATATGTCAGAAAGATTCCTTATGTGAACTAGATATGACAGTAAAAAAAAAGACACAGCTTCCATATTAATGATATTTTCGGCAATTTTGAGGGATCGATTTATAATGTGTGATTGTGTGCGCTTAAACCGTACCATTTAACCTCGCAGCACATTGTTTGAACTATATATTTCACTTGTGCTGGAAGCCTTGGGCCTTGAAGGATGTGTAACTCAATACAGCAGAACAAATCAAACAAGAGAGTGAGCCAAATCGCAGTGTATCCTGCCATCATTTATAGTATGGGGTCCTACCACAACATACTGGGTTCAGCAGTTATGTCCAGATGAAACACAGAAAACCAAAATGTCAGTTTTCATGGCCAATACCAGTTGATGAAAGCAAGGCTCTGCCACTAAGACCCACATCTCCACGCTGGCAGGGTCAACCCTGGTAAATCTCAGTGGAAAATGCTGAAGTGAAACCCATGGGGGACTAAGGGCTACCTGAAACCCAGGAGAAGTATGTTGTTTGCAAGGAGGCATGAGGAGCACATGGAGCAGGAGAAGAGGAAGGAAAGGTCAACAAAGAAGCCTGCAGGAACCTGGGAGTGAGAGCCAGAGCTCCAGTGTCCCAGGAATGAGGGCAGAGGCACCAAAATAGGGCTGGTACAGCCTTGGGATCAGACCTGAGGCAGTGTGAGGATTTATTGGACAGATGGTCTCACAACGTGTCCATGAGCCATCAGGAGGAGGTAGAGGAGGACTTCCTTAACCCCATGACAAGAGCCACATCCAGATATCATGCCCCACAGCTGTCCCAGAGATGGTGTATGCAGGAATGACTCTGTTTGTAATGCAGCTGGGACCTTCACGTCTCCTCATGGTCATGCAAATGCTCAAGACACAGCTCCCAGCTATACTGCAAGAAGAAATAACGTCTTAATCACAGTGTGGAGCAGAGGCAAAACCATGCTGTTAACACAATTCTCAGATTACTGACACCTCACTTTAGGTGTAGCCCAAATGGCAGTCACTGGGGTATTTAGCAAATCCCTGGGCTTTAGCTGTAGCCTGCAGACTGCTGGGCATCCGCAGCACAAAGCTAAGGAATCCACAAAAAGTACCTAGGAAATCAAGCCCTACTGTCTTAAAGAATAAATTAGCTGTGTCACTTTCTGTGTTAAATTCACATCTTTGTGCAATTCTGTTCTGACAGTTTCCTCTCAGTATCTCTGGGTTTGAGGCCATCCCACAAGCTTTTAAATGAAAAGCTCATTCCCTGCCCTCATACCTAGAGCACCTAAATCCTCGGATTTGCTACCACAACAAAAAGCAGTCGTGGAGACTCAAACAAGACTGAGGAAAATTTTAGAATAAAAAGAGCATCCAATGTTTTATTAAATATCTTTTACAGCCATGTTTTTAGGGAGAACATAAAGCCTTTTAATTCAACTCATACACTAACTACCAAATAACAGAGAGAAGCTCAACCAGAATAACTTATTTATCTGTTCAAATACCATGTTTCTACCACTCTTTGCCACAAGACCTGGTGTGACCATGATCACTCCAAGTCTGAATGAGACTTTTATCCCATATGGTAAGTCAAATATTCCTTAGTGACAGAGCAGTGTCAATACTTGAATGGGACCAGCATTTATAAACTGTCAACTCGTCTTTTTGAGAGGTGGCCCACTAAAGCTTCCAGCTCCTGCCCCACCGAAATAAGGCAAAGACCTTGGGTGTCTGATACCAAGACAACATCTACACCACCACCAGCTGTGATTTGTTCTCTTCTCACTACCAAATAACAGAAAAACATGTCCTTTAGAAAGACAGTTTTGACTGAAGTTCATGTAATCCTGTGTCAGGTGAAGTTTCTTTGGCAACATCTGGCAACGTTGCAGAATCTTTACACTCCACTGAGATTTAGAAGAGCATATGGTTTCTGCTACAGCAAAACAAATCACTTTGTGAACAAAAAGCTCTGAAAAGGAGTGGGAAAAGGAAGATGAAAGTTTCAAGTCTGTTTGTAAATTATGCATTATCCGTGCCTGTAATGCCCAGAGGAGTCATAAATTTAGAGGTTTCAACAGAAAAGCCTATAGCTGACACCTTACATTCGTAAAACTCATTACCATCCCAGGAGTGAAAATGAAGGGGAAGAAAAGTGAATAAATAATTGAGAAGATAAGAATGTTTCATCATTTCCTTTTGCTCATTTTCAGCTTTTCAATGTAATTTCAAGACCAATGCAGGATTCACATTAGCTGTGGTCTTAAATATGAAAAGTAACCAGTATCTTTCTAGTGCCTTTGATTGCACAACACAAAACAATTCAGTTAATCTCACAGGTACAGATGGCTAAAATGGGAAGCTCAAATATAAGATGTTTTCACTTTCAACATTCAGTTCTGCATCTGCCAGGCATATCAATTCTGTAAACCGGATCCAAAGCCAACCTGGGCTCTCACTTTATTTTTGGTGCAGCTGAAATCTCACAAGAACTCTTCTGCTGGCTGAGAAAGCAGACATTGGCCTTTAGGAGACTTTTAGAATATTTTGGATGATCTGGAGGTTGTACAGTATTTTAAAACTTTTTTTTTTTTTTTTTTTTTTTTTTTTTGTAGTCTGAGCCTTTTTATAAATCCCTTTTATTCTTTTTCACCTCTTTGGCCTTTCTATATATTAGTCAAAAGCTGTAGGAAGATTATTCGTAGAAGCCCATGTGACATTGGACTCAGTTTGCACAAGTAAAACAGAGGAATGAGTAAGTGAGTCACAGAGAGCAATTTTGTCCAAGTATTAGATGTGAATAACTGAAAACTATGCTTTTTGTCACCCTTTCTTGCAGGAACATGTGTCTAACATCGCAGTGTTGAACTTTTCTGCTTTTTCCTCACTTCACTTTAAGGCATATGTGAAATGTCAAGAAATAGATGCATCATCTGCCTTATGAATAGATTCAAAGATGTCTCTTCCCTTCCTATGGAAAGATGAAATAGATGTCTCTTTACCTCCTTTTTCCCTCCAGCACAAAAAAAAAAAAAAAAAAAAAAAAAAAAAACGACACAGAGGGAAAGGGAACAGAAAGGAAATAATAAAAAATAAATTAAAAAAAAAAAAAGAAAAAAAGAAAAAGAAAGAAAGAAAGAAAGAAAGAAAGAAAGAAAGAAAGAAAGAAAGAAAGAAAGAAAGAAAGAAAGAAAGAAAGAAAGAAAGAAAGAAAGAAGAAAAAGAAAAAAAAATCAGCTTTTTTCTTTACTATGAAAAGTCACCATTTTTAACTCAGTTTTACAGTTGAAGAGAAGCCCAGGGGCTCACGGCTGCCTCCTGACCCCTGCCAGGCAGGCTGAGGCTCACACATCAACCGCTACCTGAAGGAGGCCGAAGAACCACGGGTTTGGCCAGCAAATGGCTCACAGATGCTTTTGAATAGCTGTACAAACACCCTGCACAAATGAACAACATGACACTTAGGGCTGCTAGTATTCCTGCCAGTCAAAAGGAGTCCACAGGAAAGCCTTCTGAGTAGTTTTACAGACAGGAATGCCCCATGGAAAATTATACATAAACACGAGGGGTTGGCAATACAGTGCAGAGCAGTGTTCCCACATAACTTCGTTTAGATTGCACTGAGCTGGTATATTTTTGTATGTCTTGAAGAAAAACATCTTTCTCATTTGCAGAAGATAAATTTAAAACACCAGTGGTATGCTAGTGCCCAGGGCCTTTCATGCATCAGCTTTTACTATTCTAGTCCATGAGTCATAATTTAGGGCATTTATCCCATAGGAACTTGTATTCCCTGGGCTACTCATTCAGATTGGCAGGTTTTGCAAACCAGCATGTAGTCCATAAGAGGCTGAAATTAAAAAGGGAAAGGTGACAGTGCACAAAGAGAACCCCCTAGGAAAATAAACACCAGCAGTGGAAAGCTGTGTTTTTCAGGGCAAGAACGGGTCTTTGCAAAGGAAGAGTGACTTCATGAGCAGTAAGGAGCGGGGGAAGTGGCTGAACCTGTCCCTGCATGCTAGGAATCAAACTTAAATCGTGCTCTCAGAGCTGACTGCACAGCCCATGCTCACTCCCAAGCTGTCCTTCTGAAAAGCCCAGAGGCTGGTCAAATCCTGGAAAATATCGGAACCTGCCTGAGCATTGTACCTGGTTAACCTGTGTCCCCAGGCCAAGGGCTTATACACCTTGGGTATTTTGTGTGTACTGTAGCAAACGCAATCGCCTGCTGTAGGATTAATCCCACAGGAGGCCTGGACAAGATGACCTCCAGAGATTCCTTCCCATCTCAGCCATTCTGTGTTTCCCAGATTCCCTCTAAGCCCCCTCAAGGCTTGGTGGGAGCACAAACCATGCCAGGCCTTGGCTGCAAAATGCCTGCCTAGTGGTGCTGGCCGTGTCAGCTGCATCCTGCCTCGTCCTTTGTCACTTTGATACCACTGTCCTGTAAGGAAAGGGCTCTGCAATGGGAACACAGAGCTGGCACTGCCCCTACTCTTGCATTCCACCAGTTCCTAGCAATGAGGTGTTGTGTAGCGTGATGCTCCCTTAAAAATGAGCATTAACAGCCTCACGCCATCAGTGGGCCTGGGCTGAACAAAAGGTATGTTCCACCCCCCAGTTACCAGCCTGTGATCTGAGGGCCCCTGGGAGACTCCAGGTCCAGGGAAGAAGATGAAAGAAAATAAGTTCATAAATATTAGATAGCGATCTACAGATGTAACGGTTTTTAAAGAGTTCACAGTTTTGCTGGAGGATGCTTAAGAAAGGCTACATTAATCATGAAAGGGGGGGGAAATGACTCCGCTAGCTTTCAAAATACAAGATCATTGGTGCAGAAAACTGCATTTCTTTCTTTATGGAGGCATAGGTACATTATGGCATCACATAAACATCATGTTTAACAACAGATAGATGTATCCAGATGGCTACATCAATTCATAATAACAGCAGTTCCCAGGCAGCGTTGTTGTGGATTATTACTGAGTTCAAAGGTTCACAATGCATTTTGGACTTTGCCAGCAGAAGAAATTGCTTATTTCACAGGCACAATCGAAGGATCCTACAAAATCCAGGGCTGTTGTCTTTCCTGGCATGCTCTAAATGCTATTGAACAGCTCAGATATTTTTTCTTTTCCCCTGTGAAACACACTTTTCTAGGAAGACCAGCGAAGCGGAGGACTATTTTCACATGACTCAGGCAATGATACACGCTGGAGTAGCTACTCATCCCGCTGACAGTCACTTAACCAAGCCATCCTGCAGGTGTTAACAGGACCACCCAAGCAAGAAACAGCTCACGCACATCTCCAGCAGGTTCACTGGGCTGCACCACTGGAACTAGCGGAGCACCCAGCAGGGGAGGACGGGTGCACTGCCCCCCGAGAGTGACCCCACACCATCAAGCCCAAGAATTTCTTCTGAGCTTTGCCTCTTTGGACTGAATAGGCAAACGGACAGGCTGATATTAATCCTTCTGGAAGGGCGTTTTGTTGCACAGTAAGCAGTCCCCAGAGGACATGCACTCCTCGTCAGCAAATCTGACATTTTGAGGTTTGACTAGAAGCCAGGGTGTGTAAGGTTTCAGGCAGTTGGGGAGTTTAAGTGTACAGTATAGCTAATTTTCAGATGCAAGGTCAAAATTTCCTAACCTGCCCCCTGTTGCTGTCCTAACCATTAACTGAAAGGTCCAATTTAGGCTATTAATGTGTCTAGGTATTTAATCGTGCCTTCAAATCAAGTAGTTAGACACTGAGGTCACTTAAATTGCACCTATAATTATTTGTGCAAAAAAAAAAAAAAAAGAGTGTGAACAAAGACTCCTTGATGGGCCTGGCCAGCTCTGGGACTCTCCAGAGGAAGCACAGGGGGTTTTACCCCCGTATTTACCACTGCACATGCAGCACCAGGGTCCCACTCACCCCACCCCAAAGGGGAAGCCCACCAGTGCGTGGGGAGGAGGTAGCACTGGTGGGGCTGGCATTGCAGGTTCCAGCCCCAGCATCTGACAGTGCCTGGTGCTTGTCCAGGTGCTGAGGGGTCCAGTGTTCAAAGCAAACCCTCCTCAGGAGGCTGCAGAAGGCATGCAGCTTCACTCCACGAAGCTCTCCAGTTTCACGGCTATTTTCTTAACTTGTAACAGGGGGTACCCATTTAATATCCTGCCATAATACTGAACAGCAAGGGTCAAGAGCAGCATTGGGAGAACTGGGGCAAACTTAATGAAAAGAGGCTTAAACATCTTGAAGGAATATGGCAGTGCAGGCACAGGGAGGGCCCTCAGGTGGGGAGCGTAAATCACTCAGGAGGAGAAGATGCCACCTCGTGGTCTGCGAGACCACTGGATGGGAAACAGCAGCAAGAGAAAAAAAATAAGCATTTTGGCTGTGATGCAGAAATGAGAAGCATCTCCCTACAGCAGCAGGGCTCACAACCCATGTGTTACCCAAAACCTGGCTCTCACCCCAGGACCCCATGCTCCTGCACCTTCCCACCATCGCACCAAGCTCCGACCTCTTGCTTTGCCTACAAGGGATCCGACACTATAGCCTGCGAGATGCACAACCCTTTGCAGGAGCAAACAGGACCCCAAATTCACCGGGAGGGATCACCCTATGGCACCTGTGCCCAGCAGCACCTGTTGAAAATTAAACTCCCCTATTAAAAGCAGGACTCCCAGCTTCACTGCTTGAAATCACTGTGCTGTGGATGAGGGTCTTTCTCTTCCCCCCCTCCCTTTCTATTTCTTTTAGGAGTAACGTAAGCTTCTTTACTAGAGAGATTGTTTGAAACTTTCCATTCCCTTTTAACAATAACCAGAAGAAGTTTGTAGCACTTTAGGGCTTAACTCAAGGAAATGAAGGAAGGAAGGCTCTCCTGCTCACTGGGCTCTCACCCTGGTCTCAGATTTTGTAGGCATTATTCTGCAAACAGGAACACCTGCACTTTTCCCCCTGTGCAATTAGCAGGGGTACAAACCCTTCAGGACATAAAAGCACAAATTTTGAGTAAATTCTCTCTCAAATGCGTAGAGCCACTCACACAATCACGTACTGGCTATGCAGCTGCAGATTTTGCTGGGTGAAGATGTGGACAACTGTGTTTAAAAGTGTGCGTGTGTGTGAGATGTTTGGCCAGATTTCCATTTTTTTATCGAGAAATACCCGGTGTACAAACATTTCAATAGTAGGTAGTAATATTTTGTGAAAAAAAATATTTAGTGGTGTCTATTGAAAGAGGTAGGACACTCACAGGGAAATTTGGGGGCTTGCGTTCAGCATTAGCAACAAGGAGTGGGGAATTTTGGATGCTGAAGGACCCAGCACTGTCAGCTGTACAATTACTGCTGGCACATGTGTCACAGAGACACAGCCCTTCAGCAAAATGACAGCTATTCCAGCAGGAGACCCAGGAATGCACTTTATTTGAGCAAGCAGCTTCACTTTCTAGTTAAAGTCACAGTTAATAAATGGCAAGAAGCGCTTCTCAGCATGGGAACATTCAAGCACAGCCTGAACAAATGGGGTGCAGATTTTTTAAGGGTTTATTTTCACTCCCATTATAATATATGTCTCAGCTTGTAAATGCTTTTATGCCAACAGTAAAAATTTCCATTTATATGGGTTGAATTGAGCCTTTGCAATTCAGTGGCAGTCTGGCCACTTTTAAGCAGATGTTGATATGGCTCAAAACTTATTTAGCTGAGTGAGTGACAAGCTGCTAGAGCCCAACGATTTTCCATGGCTGAGCATGCAGATAGGATAGACAGATATCCAAACTGGTACATCGTTCATTCTCATCAATGAAGCTATTTTGCTTGCCTGTGTGTTCATGGGATCATATCATAAATACTTAAAAACATAGGATTGTGGCAGAAAAGTTGCAGCAAAGAAGACTCGTTAAAATAAAAGTCCTACATGCAAAGGAAATTCTGGACAGTTCATTGTAAGCTATGGGCCTGAAAACAAACAAACAAGCACAGAGAAGAGAAAGAAGAGAAGAGAAGAGAAGAGAAGAGAAGAGAAGAGAAGAGAAGAGAAGAGAAGAGAAGAGAAGAGAAGAGAAGAGAAGAGAAGAGAAGAGAAGAGAAGAGAAGAGAAGAGAAGAGAAGAGAAGAGAAGAGAAGAGAAGAGAAGAGAAGAGAAGAGAAGAGAAGAGAAGAGAAGAGAAGAGAAGAGAAGAGAGAGAAGAGAAGAGAGGAAGAGAGAAAAAGAAAAGAAAAGAAAGAAAAAGAAAAGAAAGAAAAGAAAAGAAAAGAAAAGAAAAGAAAAGAAAAGAAAAGAAAAGAAAAGAAAGAAAAGAAAAGAAAAGAAAAGAAAAGAAAAGAAAAGAAAAGAAAAGAAAAGAAAAGAAAAGAAAAGAAAAGAAAAGAAAAGAAAAGAAAAGAAAAGAAAAGAAAAAAGAAAAGAAAAGAAAAGAAAAGAAAAGAAAAGAAAAGAAAAGAAAAGAAAAGAAAAGAAAAGAAAAGAAAAGAAAAGAAAAGAAAAGAAAAGAAAAGAAAAGAAAAGAAAAGAATCATAGAATCATAGAATATCCTGAGTTGGAAGGGACCCTTAAGGATCATCAAGTCCAACTCTTGACACCGCACAGGTCTACCCAAGTTCAGACCATGTGACTAAGTGCACAGTCCAATCTCTTCTTAAATTCAGTCAGGCTCGGTGCAGTGACCACTTCCCTGGGGAGCCTGTTCCAGTGTGCAACTACTCTCTCTGTGAAGAACCCCTTCCTGATGTCCAGCCTAAACTTCCCCTGCCTCAGCTTAACTCCATTCCCGCGGGTCCTGCCGCTGGTGTTAATGGAGAAAAGGTCTCCTGCCTCTCGACACCCCCTTACGAGGAAGTTGTAGACTGCGATGAGGTCTCCCCTCAGCCTCCTCTTCTCCAGGCTGAACAGGCCCAGTGCCCTCAGCCGTTCCTCATACGTCTTCCCCTCCAGGCCTTTCACCATCTTCGTAGCCCTCCTCTGGACACTCTCCAACAGTTTCATGTCCTTTTTATACTGTGGTGCCCAGAACTGCACACAGTACTCAAGGTGAGGCCGCACCAGCGCAGAGTAGAGCGGGACAATCACCTCCCTTGACCTACTAGCGATGCCATGCTTGATGCACCCCAGGACACGGTTGGCCCTCCTGGCTGCCAGGGCACACTGCCGGCTCATATTCAACTTGTTGTCTACCACGACCCCCAGATCCCTCTCTTCTAGGCCGCTCTCCAGCGTCTCATCGCCCAGTCTGTACGTGCAGCCAGGGTTTCCCCGTCCCAGGTGCAGGAAGAAGAAAAGAAAAGAAAAGAAAAGAAAAGAAAAGAAAAGAAAAGAAAAGAAAAGAAAAGAAAAGAAAAGAAAAGAAAAGAAAAGAAAAGAAAAGAAAAGAAAAGAAAAGAAAAGAAAAGAAAAGAAAAGAAAAGAAAAGAAAAGAAAAGAAAAGAAAAGAAAAGAAAAGAAAAGAAAAGAAAAGAAAAGAAAAGAAAAGAAAAGAAAAGAAAAAAAAAAAAAGAAAAGAAAAGAAAAAAGAAAAGAAAAGAAAAGAAAAGAAAAGAAAAGAAAAGAAAAGAAAAGAAAAGAAAAGAAAAGAAAAGAAAAGAAAAGAAAAGAAAAGAAAAGAAAAGAAAAGAAAAGAAAAGAAAAGAAAAGAAAAGAAAAGAAAAATAGGCATACTAACCAGCCTGGGAAGGTTGCAGTGCATTTTGGTAGAGCACAATTTCTCTCCCACATTTTGCAGTCCATACTGCAGACTCACCCAGCCAGCATGGCTAGGTTTTGGTTTAACTGTCTGTTAAGGCACCATTAAAGAAACCTTTCTTTGCAGAGAGGTTTTCAATACACTTACAGGGCCAAGCTGTCCCTCAGATCAGCTGAACCCCAACGGGGCTGTCTGATCCTTCCCTGTGAAACAAGGACAGCTTATGTTCAGCAATTACATTCCTGTCCATGCACAGGCAAGAGGCCACTGCCTTTGTTAGGCACTGCTCCTCGGGCTTCCCTGGCCTTTCCATGGGGACGGTGACCTCTCTGACCACATCAAGATGCCCCACTGCCATGTGCTCCACATGGGGCCCACTGTACAGCCCAGCTTTTTTTCCAAGCATTGGTGGAAGAGGAGCCAGTGGGTCTCGGCTGATGCAGCCTGAGGACAGTGATGGACTGCCCTTTGGGCCTAATCACTCCTCTCTGCAGAGAGGGTAAATAATCTACATGACAACGGGCCCCATTCACTCCCACACATCCCTGTGCCTGCGGTTTAGCTCCTGAGTGACGGATGGAGCAAGAGCCCATGTGGATGAAATGTGCTTGCCTCCTATGGACTTGTGTTGACCATCCCAACCAGGCTGCAACACCTCCCTTTGGGGGCATCACAGATGCCCTTTAAGTCAATCTTTAGTCCTTCATGGGTCTGTCCAGTGTGGCTTAGCAGGATAAAGCCAGATTATTCTCCATTTATAGTGATTTTCAACTAAGTCATGCAGGGATAGTTTTCTGGAAATGTATCTTTCTCCACTATTTTCCTTCAACAATGAAGGGAAAGCAATCAAGGCCAGGCAGAGGTGACTCTTTGAACACCTTTAGGTGAACACAGGGCTCTGTACCATGCTGGCTGTCAGCTGTGGTTGTTGTGTCACTTCTGAGAAAGGAAACCACTCTGTTTGTCCTATGGCATACCCACTGACTTGAAAATTAATTGTAAAAGCTGGCAACAGTGTAAATCTCTCCTGTTGGCATATCAGTCAGGTGCTCTTCTTAGAGCTTTGTCCAAGCAAGACAGCAAGACCTATATTTCAGAGTTTAATCCATTAGGTAAACAGAGCAGGTGGATTTCCAAGGCAACACCACTTTTTATAGCCATGGTTGTCAGTATCCATGAGAGGCAGCTTTCTAGAAGCAGCTAACCTCCAAAGCAACCTTTGCCCAGGGGTGGCCACAGCCCCACAGACCAGCCAGAGCTCCACTGCTGTGAGTAAACACAAGGGAAATACGCTGGGGCAGAGGGGAAGAAGGCAGAGGAAATGCATTTTGCTGCAGCTTTTAATCACATGCTGACATGATAGACTCTGTCTAAAGTAGCGGTTGACAAGCTGTGAGAGTCCACTGGTTTTCCACAACGTTGCAGACAGGCAGAACAGACAGGATGGGAAAAGAGCTGCTGCTGCCATGCGGCATCCGTCCCAGGCAGGGCATCCCTCCCAGCTGCTTCTCTGGGTCTGGGATCACACCATGGGTATGTGAAGCCAACAGGGATGCCAGCAATGCTGTGAGGGATGTAAACCCACTCATTACAGGTGGAAAACCTGCATATTCAAGTGCATCAGGAGGCCCTGTAACACAGGACTGCATTGTGTGCAGAACCACAGTTTGCCACCTCTGTAAAAACGGGCGAGGGCCATTCCCTGTGAGCTGCGATAAGAACAGGGGCTGTTTGTTCGAATGAACTCCCTCACCAAAAAAAAAAAAAAAAAAAAAAAAAAGATGAAATAGCAAACCCTTGAAATGCAAGTAGAGGATCATTATTCTCATTAGAGTAACAGTGGGCACTTCTCATAACGTGCAGTGAAACACTGGCACTTGAGTGAATAGGACCAACTGTTCAGGCCCCAGAACAAATTGCACATCACTCTTAACCTAATAGGTAAGATTAATGGAATGCCATCTAACAGGGGAAACTCAAAAAATTAAGGTAATTCGGCAGAAATGGCTTAGATTCGTAGTCCAGCTAAATGCATTTCATCTGGAGGATTACTGTCTCCAGTGCTTTAGTTAAGAGTCACATTAATTTGAAAGCCGTGCCCTGTACAGGCCCATCCTGCACGTCAAGGCTGGCTTTCTGCTAGCGGTGCTTCCAGCCCTGCTGCCTCATGGCCGATGGCGAAGGCCTGGGGGCTCGGAGCACAGCCGGCTGACTTCTTGGCTCCGACACCTGGGTTTGTCGGGGCCTCCTCGCTGCTGCTGGGAATGTGCCCCAGCTGAGGCCGGCTGCTCTGCCCTGTCACCCCTCTGACAGATCCGAACACAGCGGGGTCTGTTGGATGACTGACACATTCCTCCTCCGTCTGGCTCTGAAAGGACTTCATTTAACAGCCCCGGAGCCCGGCCTGTGACTGACAGATTGCGGAGGGGAAAAGTCATTCAGTGCCATTAGGCTCAGTAACCGCTGTGGAACAAAACACCTTTAAAAAAAAAAAAAAAAAATAGGATGAAAAAGGAGTGGGGGCAGGAGCTTTAGGGAGGAAAAAAAAAAAAAAAAAAGAGGATTCTTTTCAGGTTCAAAGACAATCTTTCCCTTTGCTTTCTGTCCATCAGCGAGGGCAGCGTTCCCAGAGGGAGCGCGGCCGGGCGCTCCTTGGTGCCATTCAGCTGCCAATCCTTCTGACAGGGCGACCAAAGGGCCCCATGTTGCGCTGCGGAAGCTGTCCGTCAGCCCGTCGGCAGCTGCCATGACATCATGGGCCTGCTCTGCCAGCACCACCGCGGGCGCGGGAGGGGGCGGACGGAGCCCGGGAGCCCTGCTCCAGATCGGGATTCAGATTTTCCTTCTCCGCACCACCGCCATGCCCCCCCAGGCCCAGATTTCTTTCTCAGAGGAAGCGCGGCCATGGCCGCCAGGCCGTGGTTGCAGGGTAGCTGATGCCAAACTGGAGGAGGAGGGCTGCGTGGTTTCAGAACAGCCTTTTTCCACTTGAAATAGGGCATGCCAGAGCTGCACAGATGCTTGAATGTCTTTTAATGCAAAACGATTTCTGTTGTAAGAAATACTCCAAGCTAAATAGCAAAGATGAACCATTTTTTTCTCTTTTTCCAAAAAAGCATCTTACTTAAGTGTCCCTGCTTTTGCTGGAGTGTTCGTATTGCTGTCCTCACACACATATATATGCACATGCACACACACAAATACATACATATAGAAGCCAGACCCTGCTCACATTCACACTGTCAGTGCTGCAGCTGAGGCTGTGCTCCTCCCCAGCCAAAGCGCTGCAGGAATGAATTATTAATCCTGATCACAGAGAGACAGAAGTTAAGCATGAAATGCAAACAAGCTACCAGCTGTAGGTGTGAAGTCTGGTCAGGAGCAGGGCTGGGACAGGACACCCTGCCAGGGCTGTCCCCTCTGTCCTGTCGAGGACTACCAGGGCTTTGGTGGGCAAGTTTTAACCTTTCTGGCCCTCCAAGTCCTTATCTGACTTGAGGCTGAGTTAATTTGTGACTTGGTAGCACACCGAGCTAACTCAGGAGCAAAACCCAGGGAATGAGAACAATTCTGATTTACTAATTCCTGCCTGCAAACCAAGGAGACCCAGCCTGAGACCAGTCCTGCCTGGCAGGGCTGGTACATTACTGCCAAAATCCAGCCTTGAGGAACAGCCATGGGCTGCCCAGCTCTGCTGGATAGTCACAGCTTTTTTCTGTTACTTTTTTTGGCTGGCTGGTTGGCCAGTTGTTTGGTCAGTTGGTTGCAGGCAGGCATTAGCACAGGCACTAGCATTAAGGCCAAGCTGCACAAAAGGATAATAGCTCAGCTCCATATGGAGCTATGCGCGGGCTTGTCCCCCTGCCAAGGTCCTGCTGCATGAGCCATTTTCGGCTGTTAAGTCCTCTGCTTTGTTTCAGTAAGGGATTATTGCAAATCTTCACACGTTCCACATGGACCTTATGAGACAGTTAGTCAGATCCTGGACGGACTTGCACACACAGACTTCCTGCTGCTGCCAGGGTCACAACGTCTCCCTTTTCTTTTTATTATTAGTTGTATTTTTACAGCCCTGCCAAAGGTCTGCAAGTCTTGAGCAGCTACCATTTCAATCCCCTCCAGCAAGCTGTAGTCTGATACTCCAGCTATGTTTGCTCTGTACTTTTAGGCATTATTCTTTCTCACCTGGCAGTGAACCATGCAAATTAAGACAGTCTCCAAGCACACACACACACAAAACCCATGGAAACCAAAGCTGCCAGATTTCAACATCAGAAGCATGCGAGGGGTTAGGGGCAATAACACTCAGGCTTCCCTCTTCTCTCTGCCCTTTTCTGCACAAGGAGGAAGACAAATGCTGTGATTTACTCTTCTGGCATTCATACCAAGAAGATTGTGCAAGTGCAGTAGGAAGCCCTAGAAAATCATTTATGAAAAGATCTCTAGATCAGATCTGATAGGGCTGCCTCCAAGGTATTTCAACACAAACATTTAACAAAACAAGGAACAAACACTGAGAAAGAATGGAGTCTCTGTTGCTGCTAAAAATCAGCAGAAATACCATGCCACTTTCTCTGGGGACCAGGAGTTGTCACAGAAGCTAAGCATGGAAACACTGAAAAGCCCTGACATCTTTGACTCTCTGCATTTGCATGGTGGATGAGTGAACCAGGGTGGTGCCGGCTAGCAGGGTTGGTACAATATAAAATCATTGGTCAAAGCCCCACATGGGGTGGGTGGTCAGAAGTAGAGGAGACCTTTATGACATTGTACATCTGAATTTCAGCTCCCAGCAGAGTGGAGATGTTGCTTACTGCCCTGAGTGCAAAGAATGCATCTCAGCATCTGGAAAAAAAAAGGACCATTTTGAGATGAGAGTGAGTGACAAATGAGATTTGATGTGAAGAGAGACATACTGATGTGGAAGGGAAGCATATATCCATAAGTCCATTCAACTGTCTTACAATACATGTTGTGTAAAAATAGAGGTCTAGATCCTCAAAGATCTATCTTGACTGCAGGCTCCTAATTGTCATGCAGTAAATGGAGAAAAGGTGTTTAAAGGGATTTGAAGGTCAGGACCTCAGTGATTAAATCTTGGTCCCAAATATAAGGGTATGCTAGAAGTCCTTTGACAGTCTACTGTAAAAAAAAGGCTACAAACAGGCTACTTCAAAAACTGCATCTTATATGTCCCTTTAATACTACATTCATAATGGGACAGATCTTATTTCTTTGCCAGTGTCCCTGTGGTAAACAACAAAGTTGCTGTTTCAATACTTCCCTGCTTTTATGTACACTTTAAACACATCTACTTCTAGTTTAAAAAATGGTTTTGTGCAGTGCATTTCATTTTCAGATTGTTCTGGAATGCTTTTAGCAAGTCCACTGCCAAAAACACTTAGCTTTCTTGTTTCTGTGGATAATAGGAGCTTACAGCTTTTATAGCATTTTTTTTTGTTGTTTTTCAAACCCCATATGACTTGTGAGGCATAAGGTGAGGTCCTCCATGTAGTCCAAAATTCTCCTTACAGAAAAGGAGAAGGTTTTCTCTCTCCTTTGAATGCCAAAGCTGAGGTTCCTGAAGAAAAGCTGAGAAGACTGGCTTCATACTTCACTCCAATCAATCCTTCAGCAAAATACAGCCACTGAGGGAAGAAGGGAAGAATCAGCGGTCTTTTGGTGGGCACCACAGTCCTAACAAACTAGCAAGTGGATGTGACAAAATTAATGCCACAGTGGAGAAGTTTTCTCTTCTGGTTCCATCCTGGAGTATTTCCCAAATACAGTGATGTTGTAACTCCACTGTTAGAGATGGTCTGCTGATAAATTCTTACCTAATGAAAGTAAATTTCCACTGGAACCACAGATTACACTGTTCTCTCTATTCTATTCTATTCTCTGTTTGCTATCCTCTCACTTTAAAACTTAGTGTTTTGATTACTTCCCCTCCAACATGACGAGGTAGGAATAATTTTCAGCCATAAATTTGGTCATCTTGGAATGTTTTTTTTTTTTCAAAGATCAGATGCTTGTGGCTTCAGCTGGGAGTTTCTCATTTTCAACATCTCTGAAAAATCATATCACAAGACCAAATTCAAGTATCAAGAAGTATCCATTTAAATCTAGTTTTGTCTAGCCACCTAAAGAGAAATCACTTAAATATGTGTATATATTTGAAGTTGTTGGGAGCTCCAGGGATCTCCACTCAGAACCAGGGAAAACAGGCCATGTTTTATAGATCTAGTTAGCTTTCTGTAAGCAATTAAAAATACTAGACTGTCCTGTTTTTATCCTGGGATTCCTCATCCCACCTGTACTATTCTTAGGAAGTATTTTCACGTTGTCCCTGTAATCAGGACACGTTTTTTCAGCTTTTGGTAGACATAAAGCTTCACACAGGCCAACTTTGGGATAGCATGTCCTACAACAGCACATCAGTGCTTGGTTTTGAGCTGTACTGGTTGCTCAGGACCGCAGTTTTATTTAATATTCCTCCCCAAACCATGACTTTCAGTGCTTTTTTCTATGCAAAGCCTTTCCTGGTCAGAAATGTATAAACATATCTTGTATATTGGAGAGGTATTTCTACCCTGTACCCAGCTCCATCCTATGTCCCCTCTGACACATTCACCAAGCAAAAGACAGCAACATGGGTAGCTCGTGCTCAGGGGCCAGCAGGCTGCTGTCAGGCTGAATGGATCTGTTTGCTTTCCCATCTGTGGGGGCACTCATTTGGCTTTATCTCCTCTATCCAGATGCTGATTTTCCCCAGCTTTGTAGGAAGCTGATAATCTCAGAGCCTTTTACCTTCTGTCAAATTTAGTTGAAATTGGCCAGTGGACTCAAAAGTTATTAGGAGGAAACAAACATAAAATGCAATTGCATTCACTTCATTTTTGGCTAATTCCTTTCTGTAGGAAACAACGCCAGCCAGGAATGGATGCCTAGTGTTGCCTTCTGTATTTATTTTCACAATGAAAATATGAACATCAGCCACAAGACGTGTTTATAAAGGTGAGAGGATTGGGTACCAACAGCTGAACAGGTTTCCTGTGTTTGTTTGGCCACCACTGCTAAACTTTAAGACACAAGAACAAGATGTATTTGTTCTTTGCTGCACACTCCATCTATGTTTTTTGTTGGTTTGTTTCTGATTGGAATAACAAGCTCTGGGTATGCACAGCGAGGGCTTCCAGGGGGTGAGCAGGAAGCAATGAACAAGCAAAAGACTTGTGCTATGAGAACTGATGACCACCCAGTCTATTCATAGCTGCCTGGTTTTTACACCTCCTCATCTCCCCAGGCAGCCCTTAAGGCCCAGTTGTTCAACTCTTCCTCCTGTATTATGTGAAAAATCTCCCTAAAGCCAGTGATTAATGCTGGGAGCAGAGATTACTCCTTTAATTCTAAGATATCTGCATGGCTGTAAGCACAGCACAAGGCCAGGGAGAGGGCAAGGGGAAGATGTACTTTGTCACCCCTGTTAGTCTTGATCCAGCCATTGAAATGGAGAGCCACCAGCTGTGGTCAGAAATTTAAGGAGTACAGAAGATGTAACTGAGCACAAAAGAGAGAATGCCCTGAAAGGCTTCTTTTTTGCCTGTGTATGCATTGAAATAGGGATGTGATAGTAGCAAGCAAACTTACAGTCTTCTCCCAAACACATTTGGGGAATGGGCATTACTTTTCTAAGGGAGGGGAGAGGGGCAGAAAACTTCAAGTAAATAATGTCGGTTTTTATTTACTTCATATTTGAATACCTATCAATTATTTAATATTTTTAAGGCAACTTTATGTAATTAATCTATCACAGAACACTGTTTACTCTTTACCAGTAACATTAAACTCTCAGTGACATATACCCAGGCCCTGGGAGATCCAACCAACTAAAGGGTTTGGAAACTTTGATTTATTTTTACATGTTGCAAACAATTCTATTTAATTAGAAAAATATGTCTGAAATATTTGTCAACATGAAATCAACTTAAATCAACTTTTTTTTTTTTTTTTTTTTTAAGATTCTGAAACTGCTTGGGAAAACATCTAGCGCTCTGAGTAAAATTAGGATGGATGACATTATTTGTATTGCCACAACACCAAGAGCTGCTAGTTGTGTGTTAGGAGCCCAGTGTGCTAGCTGGTGTACAACTACAAATACAAATGTATGAAAAGAAAGACAACTCTTGAGTCAAAGACCCAAAAACACAAAAAGCAGAAGCTTCCAGCTGTGTATGGACAGGCAAACAGCAAAATGCACAAAGCATTAAGACAAGGCCAACTACCATGCTGTACAGTGTGCCAGATGGATGCATCAGCTCACTGCAAGGATGCCCCACATTCCCAAATTCGTGAGACCCCTCTTGCTTGCAATACTGTAGATCCCCTGGAGCCCACCCAAATACTTCTCTGCTGAGCATTTGCAAGTAAACTGCAGTAATTGTTCTTCTTGACGTGCCAAGACTTCAGGTGTGTCTTCTCCTTTGAAAAAAAACAGAGTAAGAGTTAGAGGGAAAAAAAAATTCCATGTAAAGGTAACTCTGTCTGGTTGCAGAGGTAGAGACTAATTTGATTTTCCCAGCATCTAGTTTTTTTGGTTTTTTTTGTTTTTTTTTCCAATATTAAAGTCCATTAAATACTAGTGGAATACTGACCTTCCTCGCAACAGTATGGCATGTAACTGTGAATGAAGTTAGACGCCTTTTTTTTTTTTTTAATCAAGCTATGAAAAATGTCATGTAATTGTCCATTTTAAATTTTCTTAGTGTTTGCAGATACTGCTGCTTGCATGAAGAACCTCATTTCTCATCTACAACCGGGTGCGTGTTACAAAGCACAGTATGCCACGTGTTTTTTAACTTGACAGTTACAAATAAGATTAGCCCTGTCACAAAGGCAACTGCCTTCAGTTTTGTGTAACCTGAATTTTCTGAAATAAAATAGTTTTTTATGCCTTTATTAGCAGTAAAGGCATAAATCCCACTTATGTGGGCACTTCAGTGGAGTTGAAGGGGAATGTGAAGAAGTTAGAAATGGTCCAAGAAATAAAGAATTAAAATATGCAGGCAAATCTTCAGACACTATTTTGCTAACACTGAAAAAAAAATTATTCAGCCAGAACACAAAAGAAGGTATAAGGGATTCAAGGTTCCCCAAATCTAGAAAATATTCTAGATTGGTCTGGAGTTAAGCTAGAAATGGTTTAGACAATAAAAACAGAACTTTCTTTCACATTTGAGAGTGCATTTTTTTCTGAAAATGTCAAAGGACGGAGAATCCTTGATACAATGAAAGCTCTAAGCATGTGCTTAACTTTTACACAGAAAGAATGGTTCCATTCACTGTATTTGACTCAGACAGAGTAAATCACAGTCTTAAAGACAAACATGTATTTATGTGCTTTCTAGACTCTGATTTTAAATTACATCACTATTTATCCAATACTTTCATTTCCACTTCCCTTTTTCCTGTGTCCCTTTATAGCACACACATAAGGGACAGACTTATGGCTGACCTAACAGGAGCCTTAACTCTGCACTTCATGACATCTGTGAATTTTTAAATCACATACCTTAATTAATACAACAATTTAATTTTTCCTCTGAGTATGCAACAGCTGGATGTTATATGCCACAGTTTATTTTCTCGCTGAAAAAGATAACTTTTGTATGTTCCTTGAGTTTTCCCTTCTTGCAGGAGTTTGGGTCACTTTGTTAGCCATTGAAATAAGCTGCAATGCACTCTGACCCAGCACCAGACATACAGAACTGAGGTGTGCCCCCAACACCCCAACGCTGCCCTCCCAGCTCACATCTCCAAACCGCACTGGAAGCCACACAGGGACAATCACCTGGATTGTGTTTTGTTTTGTTTTTCCAATTAAAAGAGTGGTTTCTTCCTGCTTTCAAGCAGGATATGAAATTATTAACATTAAGATGACTGTGTGGAAACCAGAATCCAAAGCCAATTAGAGAAGGATGATGTAAGGCTGCCAATTTACAATTACCATAACACCTGCAACATTTATAAATATTACCTCACAAAATTCCTGTGTCCTTAGGTAAATCCTTAGATTTTGCTCTTGTAAAATGGATCACATATGTTCCATTCTTCTGTGACTTGACACTTTTTTATATAAAGCAAGTCACTTTAAAATATTTTGGTATTTAAAACATTTGACAAGTAGGACTGTTCCCAACAGTCTTAATTCTGTAATTAAGATTGAAGTGAAGCTACCAAACTTATGGTTAACTAAGAAGTCTACTAAGCACCAGAAAATATATGACAGCTCAGAGCAGAGAGGGACCAGGATTTAAGTGATGCATAAATTTATCAGTACCATCCCTCTACTTAAACAGAATTTTTACTTTTATCTTTGGTTTATATTAACAATGTTGACAATATGAACAATGTTCCTTGTCTTTATTAATGATAATAATAATGATAGCTGGAATCTTGATGGTATCAGATATGTTCACCAAACCAGGCAGTACCAACTTATAAATTACTACAACCAACAAGCTTTGGTCTCAAAGTATTTCTACCATTGATTCACTGGAAATCTGTTAACTGAAATGAGTATTTCTACAAGTCGGATCTGAAACTACTCCTTGTGCCCTGCAGCATGTCACAGCCATGTCACCTTACATGGACCAAGCCATAGTCAAGGTGGTCACCACAACAAGGAAGACTTGTCAACAGCATCTTGTTCCCTGCAACACTAATGACTGTAGGAGGGTGATGATATGCCTTCTTTGATCCTCAGGGCAAAGCTACCTTCCAAGCTTGGCCCAGGCTTGGACTGTGGGTCGATGGCTGTTGAATCTCAGGACAGTCTAAATTTCTTCTTTCAGCCCTGCATGGATGGAGGAATATTGAAGAAGCCATGCACAAACTCAAGCTGCATGAGTTATTTGCTTGTAAAATAGGTATGGCAGCTTACAAAAGCACCTCCTCTAAGGTTTTGTCCCCATCGTTCAACAGAGAGAACAATGTCCCCAGAAAAGTGCCCTGGACCATTTCCCCCTACATGTAGGAGGTGAGCATAAATATGAAGATGGTGGCAGTTAAGAGCTGGGAGACAAAAACTTCATAACTTTTAATGATTTTTTCATGGACACCAGTAGTGGTAATGCTTTTTAAAAATCTTCATCTCATTATAGGCCACTTATAAATAACTGTAACAACATAAGTATTATTAATCAGACACGAGAGATTTGTTCAATTACATGGGCAGGTACACGGTAAGATGCAAACTCAGGTCAGAATGCTATTAGACCCAAATGGGTTATTCATAATAATATAGATATGCCCAATTTGTCCTGTGTTAGTAACTGAAAGACATGCAAACTACATGATGGGGCTAAATTCAGAAATTACTTATATTATTCTTTGATATTTTTTGTAAAAATACTTTTCAAATGAGTGAAGTTGAGTGAATATTAAACTCAGATTCCACTGTTTATTAATATTAAACTCAGATTCCATAGTGGGACTACATTTACATCAAGCAACAATTTTGCCCCGACTTTAGTTTCACTAGCATAAACCCTAAAGAAAACCATATAAACCTGAGGGAATTATTCAGAATTCACAATGATATAAGAAGCAACTTGAAGCTGTCCAATCATCCTCAAAAGGTGTAAGTGACCACACCATCTAATAATATGATATATTACCAGACTATTTTCTTCTGCCATACTTGGATAAAGTTCTTGCTTGAGTCACATGCCAGTCCCAGTTTCTGGACTCAATTTCAAATGAAAAACCTATCATTTTGATGTTTCTACAAATATTCATGTCAAAGACAGAAGTCTCAACCGATTGCCTGTGGACTCAGCTAAGATTCACAGCCACATTGTTCAGCCAAAAACAGAAGGCTTTTCATAAATGTGTTCTAAATGTAACCAATTCCTACATGTGGGTGTCGCTTTCCATGTTAAAATCTTTGAGAACTTCCTCTTCCAAAGTTGGTATTTTTCATCACTGGGGAAAGACTGCCTTCAGTTACTTCTTCTTGATCTAAAATTCTCATGTGGGACAGCTTAGGAGCAGGTGATTCTTGACAATGAAATATTTTACTATGCAACTGTTATTTAGGTTGTAATATCATCCAGAACACCTTGGTTCTTATCCCAAAATAGTAAAATGGAGATGAAAGACTTCTTAGACGTCAAATAATCCCCAAAGAATAAGTGACTTTCTTTTTTGTGTTGAAATACTATGAAGTGGGAATGGCAGTGGGATACCCTTGGATGAAGGCAGAGTCAAGCCAAAAGGACAAAAATTCAATAAATTACAAAAGCAAACAGAAAATACAGACACAAGGATTTCAGCTGTATAAATCACTGCAGTTCCAACAGCACTATGCTGATTTATCCTTTCTGCGAGCCTTGCCAGTTAAGCTGTGCTGGCTCACTCACAGAACACACAAAGCACTTTCTGCAAATGAAAATACGGGGAAGTTAATAGCCAGCACTCTGTCCCTCCCCATGGTGTGCCCTGGTATTGGTTAACAAATCTGCAACCTCACCCTGTGGTTTGAAATGAGAAGAATGACACGAGGCCTCAAGGGATGGGAGCTACAGCTGCGTCAGGAATGAAATAAGGAGTACCAGTGTGACAAGGCTTGCCTTCACCCCATCTCCTCTCATCTCTGGCATTTGCAGGCAGAATCAGCATCAGATTTATCACAGAGACCTTAGACAGAGGTGAAGGCATGGGCTCTTCCCTCTTCCCACATATTAGATGACTTTCAACACTCATGAATTTAGTGCAACATGACCCTCTGACCATGGTCTGGGCCCTTGGCTGATTATTCGGATATTGACCCCCAAAGATAGCTCTCTCCACAGGACTAGAGCAGAAATTCACCTGTTCCAGTCCAAAAGCCCTTCTGATATTTGGCTTTATTTCCTCATTTATTTTCTCATATTAGCAGATGTATCCTTGTCCTCTTCAATACCTCCAAATATTTTCCTGCTTCTCTCTGGTTTCAGTTCCGGTGATGCAGTAATACTAAGGTTCAAAATCAGAAATAGCAGAGATCAAAAGAGCCCTCGGATCATCTCACCAGCCTTCTGATTGTTCCCCAGGGTACCTTCCCCAAATTTGTTCAGTCCTGTTCCCCATGACTTTACTAATAGGGCTTTCAGCTGCTTCCTTCACTAGACAGGTCCACGGTGTTATGTTTCTGAAATTTGACAATGGCTATTATTGTGCCTAAAGGGGGAAAATTAGGATTTTTACTTTTCAGTAATTTTCTCCTCCATTACTAGAAATTCTAGCCCTAAATTTCAGTTGACCCCCTGGGTCACTATTAATCAGCCTTGTGTATCATTTGAAACTCCAGTACATGCTCTTCATCTTTCTAGTCTAGTGTTTTAAAGTCCAGAAACATTTTCTTTTAACACAAACATAGTAAATACAGCACAGGGGAACACGATCTGAGGATATCATATTCTTGGCTAGCACCGCTGGTCACTGTCAAACACTGTCAAAGAATTACCCAGCCAGAGCTTGGAAGACAGGGAATAGGAAAATATAGAACCCAGTTCTGCAGCAATCCGAGAGGCTTTTCTGGAGTTAGTGAGAGATCACATAGCAGTATTCCAACTAAAAACAAATAGGTACATAACAAGTTCTGCAGTTCTGCACTCTTGTTTGTTTTTTTTTTGTTGTTTGTTTGTTTTTGTTTTTTTTGTGTGTGTGTGTGTGTTTTTTTTTTTACAGGTTATTCTCTACCTAGCACCTAGTCTCATCTCCATCTCAGGCTACGAAGCTCTGATCTCACCCCATGCCATGTCCTCCAGTGGGAAACCCTCCTTGGAGTTGTCCCTCAGATTCCCTTCCCAACTGGGAGATCCAGAAAGCTCCTCTCACCCCAAGCCTTCCAATACTTCACTTGCATTCTTACACCACATTTCAAGGACATTAAGGGGCCAAGAGAAATCCCCTTGTGCTAATGACTAGCCCATCAAATGGCAGGAGTTCATAAGCACTACTTGAAATGGCCATTTTTATAATGAACCGGGACAGAGCATGAAGAGCATGTGCCCTGTGCCCTCTCCTCCCACCCAGCCAGACTGTCCAAAGTATTCTCCCAGCACCCTACAGACAGGCATATGCATGTCTTGAATGGGGATAGATGTAATGTGTCTGAAGATTGCGTAATTTATTCTGCAGGATAAACATATTTCTGATGGCTGCATCAATAAAACTAGGAGCCTCTGAGGCTAACATGGAGGGGGTTCAACGTGTGGTAACAATATTATGCACGGTTCTCATAGCTTGCTCCTCAGCTTTGTAGTCACAGAGCAGGCTGCCCTATTCTTGTTTACACTGCCATAAATCCAGTGACCAACTTTTTTGCGTGTTCCGAATTCATTTCATCAGCGATGTGGCAGGGGTGAAGAAAAAAGGTTTCTCATAGCCCTATCAAATGTCTGAGACTGAAATATATTCCAAAGGCATGCCTCAGAGCCTCCATTCCAATACCTGGGCAAAGACATGGACACCTGAAAATAATACAAGATCAGATGAGGGGTGCACATCTGGCCAGAGATTCAGGGGGTGATAATTTTCACTGATGCATGAGTTTCGGATCTTACCCCAGGCAACCGAGCTCCTATCAGCTAACCATGAAAATTGGTCACATATGTCTTCTGAACTCTTCCACTCCTGTGATTTGACAGGGTCCTGCATGCAAACATCTCCCCTGACCCTTTTTAGCTTGCCTCACAAATATTTTATCCAAATGATAGAGGGTGACCAAACAATTTAGAGCAGTTTAAGATAGAGGAAGGCGGAAAATAGGAAATGGAATGTAATCCTATTGAGAAAGGGGGAACTGTAATGAGAAGATGAGAGGAGAGATTTCATCAGAGGCCTAATGAAAACTAAGTTGAACTTAAAAATGAGGTGATTTTCAAACCACAGGGAACAAACCTGCCTTGGGCACAATTATCCTTCCTGTCTCCAATCTGTACAGTGTTGCAGTATGCTACAAAGGCAGCCAGAGCAGTACAGATTCAACATCCAGCACTACAGAGAGCTTAGCTCTTCTGGGGAGGTGGTATAAGCCTACTCATAAAGGGCAAACCAAAGACAGGCCTCAGGTCAAGAGGAACTGAAGACACTCTGTCTTTCTTAGATGACACTTAGAATTTTTCTGGAGCTAGGCTGATCCAAAAGCATTGAGCAATTTATTGTCACATGCTGTGTGCTGTTCAGACTGTATTTCCCTGTAACAGTGCTGTTAATAAAGCTGCAGAAAAGAGATATGTTAAGTCAAGACTGGTTTTGGAAGGAAACAAAAAAAAAAAAAAAAAAGAAAAAAAAAAAAAGGCAGGAAGACCCTAACAGCCATCTCTTTATCACTTACAGGTGAGGACAAGTGTGACTGAATGGAATAGCCATGTGTGCATTGAGCTCTGCCCAGCTAACAGTGTTATCATCAGGGAAAAACTTCAACTGACTGAAAAGCTGTTGGAAACAGAACACAAGCACAGGAAGAAATGAAAAAAAATAAAGAAAATAGAAAGTTCAAGTCACTTTGTTTTCTGCAGGAGCCAAGAATGCTGCCCTGAGGCAGGTGAGCAGAGCCTGGCGGAGCCCACAGGGAAAGGTCCTCTCCTTGCTGGTGTCCCAGCTGAAGAACATTTGTGCACTATTCCCACCAGCCTTAAGCCACCACCGCTGTTACCACAGCCCCGTTTTCTTTTTTACAATAAGGGTCACGTGCAAAAAGAGACCACTGCCCACTCCTGAGGATGGGATCTTTATGATTAGATAGTCTCTCTCCTGGCATAATAAATCACGCACGCCTATGCTGTTCACTATTACTGAATACTTCCAGTGTTCAATATTTCAAGTACTTCTGTTGGTCAAAACCCATACTGATTTTCTGGAAGTAGTTTCATTCGCATTATACTTGTACAAAAACATGATTTATTTTAAATGTCAGGAGTAAATTATAGTTTTACAGATTTTGTAGAAGGTTTTTCTTCCTGACAAAATAAATTATTCTTCCCCCAGAATTACCAGGTTTCCTCAGGTCTTGGTTTTCCTCCTCTTTATTTAGAGAGCCACACATATGAGTACACTAAATATTTATGAATATAATTTATGAGCCCAGTTGTCTGTTTCTTGCCAAAAGTAAGAAGTTGGCCTGTGTGTGGCCTTAAAAATCCTAACTATGACCAGACTCAAACCACGGAGGTGACAGCAACTTCACATTAATTGGGAAAAAAATGTTCAAAAATTCCATGTATGCCATAAAAAAAAAAAAAAAGTGTCCTAAATAATAAGGAAACATACATCATCTCTAAGCTAACCAGGCTGTTAATTCAAAATAAAAGGCAATAAGGAAAGTTAAACACAAGATGTTTGTCAGCAACATTACAAATGCCAAAAATAGAAAAAAAAAAAAAAAAAAGTAATATTTTCTTGGCTGAATTGATTTATTTTGTTTCAGTGTGTTTACATAATGGATTTCTTTTTTTTTTTTTTTTGACTTTAAACAAGCTGATTTGGGCTTCCACTCCAAAACTGAAGTCAACCTCTCCATTAACCACAAGTGAAGGTGGATCAGAGGATGGGCAGAAGTAGAAGCAATGCACTTGAATGAATTCCCTAGGCACTCTGAAACTGCCTCCCCTTGCCCCCAAGGAGCAAATCCTGCCTCCTCTGACAGCAGCCACAACACTGCCACAGCCCCCAAGGTGTTGGGGATTTGATCTGATTTCTGGAGAACAAAAAGCTGTAAGTGGATGCCAGTCTTTCATCATTGCAGATCACCCCAAGTAGTGCTTTCCATCGAATAACATAACATCCTTCTTCATAAGCAAAAATAACTTTTTATCCTACAAAAATAGAGCACAATCTGTAACAGGTCACTAGCATTCACTCTTGGCAACAGGAAAAAGCATCATATTAATACCACAGAAATTACAAAAATAAAGCTTTGTGTAGGGGTCTTTGCTGTCTCTTAGATTTTATCAGCTGAGAATTCCTCCCAGCCAACTTTTTTGACATGAGTGAAACTAAGAACTAAAGGTATTTTTCAAATGAAATGAAAACCAAAATGAAATGTTTGGCTTTGAATTAACAAATAATTATTCCTTAAAGTTTAAAATGGTGTGTGGGGCTCCAGAGGCAGTGCTATTGAGTGGGCCTTTTTGAAGCAATTGCTATCTCTTGTCCACTGGACGTGGAAGGGGACAAACGATCTGGGATCGTACAGTCCCACACTTCACATTTTCTAGCCTCACACATCTCTTGAATGGAGGAATTCCTGCTTTTCTTACCTCTAGTGTACAATTTACAATGTAGCTTAAATATTTATAACCAGGTTGCTTTTCATGTTCCCCTAGGTACTGCGCATTAGCCAGTTTTACGAGATTTCAGTAAAGAGAAGCATATCCTATAAATTCAGAGTCTGAAACCCAGGGGGACTTATCAAGTATCAGTTGGAGGATGCAGAAACTTTGCTAGATAGCAAAATTCTCTGCCTTCCACGTATCATGCCCCTAATTGGGGGAATTTTCCTGTTTACATCCTGATTGAAGAAAATCACTGACCATAGATCTGATACTAATCCTGTGCTGTGGAGAAGGGCAAACAATTTGCTGAATAAGGAGTGTTTTTGAAAGCTCCTAAAGCGAAGGAAGAGGTCTCTGGGCTTTGAGTCCTTGCACATATGTACAATGAACACCTTTAGCTCTGTCTCTGATACTGTGTGGATCTGTGGCTACTGTAAATGGATAACCTTCACAGGCCATTAGTTTTGTTTTTGTTAACCCACAGAATTAAACCCATGGGCACATTTAGAAGGTTTATTTCAGTCTGATCTTCCAACGACCCCTTGTTCTGGCTACAGGACTCCAAATATTTCCATGGTGGATACATAATCAATTAGTTATTTTATATGCAATTATCTTAATGGAAACTCAATGAAACATCACGGCCTTCTCAAGCACCATTTTTTACCATTGTGTCAGCCTTTGGAGGTGTCTTGAGGTAGAGGGTCTTTAATGAGTTTTATAAAGCTCTCACGTGCAGTGCCTGCCACTGTAAGCCAAAAAGAGCTCCTTAATTAGTTCTGTAAGAGAGCAGCTAATGCAGCACCATCTGTGCAGGTTTTCAGACCAGGCACTTCCCTCCTTGTTGTTTATGGGGTTGAGAAATGCCAGTTCAGCTGGCCTATCACACCACCCTAATTGCTCAGTCATTTAGCAGTGCTCCAAGCTGGTGGGGATGTTTGTTGTTGTTTTAATCTAGGAATTAACTTATTTCTAAATCCACTCCAAGTTCTCACTTGTAAAAGACCTAGTAAGTCTATCACCTCTGGGTAGTCCAAACCTCTGTTTAGGGAAAGCACCGCTCCAGGGAAATGCCTGAGAAGGAATTTGCAGATTTAACCAAAAACTCTCAGGCCAAAAACCAGACAGGCTCCAACATAAGCAACCTGACATTTGCAGCTATTTGCCTCTGATGTTTTCCCTTCCTCCGGCCGGTCTCAATTGAATTTTTAGCTTTGTTTGGCTTTTAAGTAGACCATATAAGCATTGGATCTGAGTCACTGCAAAACATCAAGCAGTTCGTGTACAACTGTACTCTCACACATTTGACGTGGTGTTTCGATGGCGTGTGTTGTATTGGCATTCACAACCAGCTTGCAGCAAAAGGGGGCTGTGACCAGCCCCTTGATCTCCTGAGCTCAGTGTGTCAGCCTTGAGCCTGAAGGACTTGGACCTGTGACATGAGCAGAGGACACAGGTCATGAGGCTACCTGCTCAAACCCACTCAATGGTCTGTGCTTCACCCTGCACCACAGCTCAACCCAAAGCCTGAGGAGATCCCACGTCTCTGAAATACTAGCGAGAGCCATGGGCCACCCTCTGTACTATCTTGCATCATCTTTCACCCAGAGATCTTAATCCAGTTTGCTGGTATTAATTAAGCCTTATAAACTCCTCTGGGAGTTAAATAAATGTTGTTATACACACTTGATACCAAAGCGTACCTTAAGAGAGTTTTTCTAAGTGCTTATTCCTGCTGACCTGTGCAGGAGCAGCAGTTGGTGTGAATATGCTGACATCCAGGAATGCTGCTTCTTGCAGGTAAGCCTCGGTTAAGTTTTCTGCTGAAGCAACATGTGGAAAAATATATACTTAACCATGCACGGTGTGACTTAAATATGTTATTTACTCAAGGGCATACATAAAATAAGACAGTCAACCAGTGTTTCAGGCTTTGCAGGACATCTGATATACCTTTTAACTGATATTTTTGAAGGACTGATTTGTGAAGGACTTAGATTGTGCCACAAAGTCCCTTTAAAGCAGCCCATGCCAGTCAGCTGAGCTAAAGCTGTACATTGTTATGGAGGTGATAGAAGTTTAACTCCTGGATTAATCTGCCATTCCTCAGAGATGGGGCTCTTGGAGTTTCTTGATTTATTCCTGTAAAACACAGGTGCTATTTTTGGCATTGCTGCAAGACAATCTGTCTGCATTGCTGAGCCTCCCATCCTGTCATGAAATGAAAGGTTTTCTTTTCTCCTTGAACACCGCATGAGTTGCTGAGGTTTCAGTTCTGACTGTGCTGAAACTCATACGAGTTTTGTCATTGGCTTTACTAGTACCAGGATTTCCCCTAGACTGAGGCTATTCTACTGGTAGTCAGTAGAGCCTTGGGCATAGCTGGACCACTTCTAAGGCAGCACATGAAAAGCTAACCTGTCATGCATAGGCTTTAATTCTCCTTGCAGACGCACACATCATCCCCGGAAAATCGTTATAGATACACAGTCTGAAAAAAATGCTGAAAACCTTCTCCCTTGGCCATTGAGAAAGCTAGGATCAATAAAAAGCTGGAACGATGTAAGCAGTGTTTGGTGAGGGGCTATATTCAGGTCTCTTTACAACCTTAAAGACCACAGTCTTTAGACCATCAGAACCACAGTCCAGTACAAGAATGTCCTGACTTGTTGGACACTTTGCCTCTACATTTAACAGCTTTGTGCCTGAGCAGCAAACAGCCCAATGTACAGGCCAGGAGAGGACTTTGCAGTACTGTCCTGTCCCCAGTTTCCACTCTGCTTATGTCCAAGCTCTGAGGTTCCCTTGCAGGGTCTTCTCTTGCTTTCTTCTTCTGCATTTGTCTTAACCTCAACATGTCACAAGCCCTCTGCACAGATGTGGGGCGCTTAGGGATTTTGTCAGTGCTAAGGCACGCAGAAAATCTCCCACAACGGAAGCAATAAGGATTTAGTGAAAACTTGCCAACTACACAGGTTTAGGTCCAAAATGCCAGGGCTTTGGGTTATTTTATTTAAACATTCAGGAACCATCCAACACCAGGATGCAGGGATAAGGCAGAAGAATACCCACAAGTCCTAAATACAGAGAGGAACCCACAGAGCCAGTTTACAAGTGCTCCTGACACCACAGCTAAAGCCCCTAGACACAGCCATCTGCCTCTTTTCTTCCTTTCCCCTTTGCTACACTTCCTTCCCCAGATGTTTTTCATCATCTAAGGTAGCAATTCAGGCATTCATGTAACTGATCCTAAGGAGTGTGCTGCATGTGATTAGCATCAAGTCACCAAAGAACAAAGAAACGCTATTAATCCCTGTTTAAATAAAAAACAGATTAGATCAGATTAAACTTATTAGGAATGGACAAAGCCCACATGGTTTGGAGACTGGACTTGGGCTGGAAAAGCGTTCAGGAGTGCCAGTACTAACCCGGGTCCTGTCCAAACTTTCTGCCAATTCCATCCAAGAAGGCTGGAAAGCATGAGGAAACCTCTCCTCTACAACTCTCTGCACTTCCTGCTCTCTGATTCAGTTGGAAAAAAAGCAGACACTCTCTTGGTATGTTGACTTCTGGCACCAACACCTCTGATCCTGCTCAGAATGAGAAAATATTGATGGCAGAGTTGCGTATCACAAAACGGGTTGTTACTTAAAAGAGCTTGCTATGGTTAGGAAGATTCCAGGGTCAGGTTTTCTGGGTATTTTTTGTTTGTTTGTTTGTTGCACATTGAATCAGTGTCTAGGATTTACAACAGAAACAATGCCCACCTCCAGTTGTGTTATCCAACCAATATTCATGGTGTTGTATGTGTATTAAATAGAGCATTTTGAACAACTCCCCTTTACAAAAATAACTCCCAGTCACCAATCGTGATTACGTTGTCAGCAATCTGATTTTGACATTTTTGTCAACATCTAAAATACAAAAATGTTGGCTATCCCATAAAAGTAATTGCAAATAGCAGTGAAAGATTTTTCCCTAACAACCTACAGATCTGGCCTGATCTGTTAACAGGAGCGGGCTTCAGCTCATTTGAGATGGCTTTGGTTTTTGTTTGTTATTTTTATTTGTTTGTTTTGGTTTGATTTTTTTTTTAATGTATAAATTCTATATATACCAATATCTGAGTTCGAAAATATGAATTTTGTATGCAGGTATTTGCTCCTCAGTCATATTTTGTCAGGATTTGGCACACCATTAGTCCCAGAGACAACCAAACACACAGCTGACAATTCAGTCATCTCATACCATTCTTTTCCTACAAGCTTGCTTGCTTCTCTAGCAGCTGTGGGTTGAGCTTCCTAGTGTGGGCACCAGTGTCATATTTTCAGAGACAGAAACACACAAGTCTTTCTGCCTAGGAAACCCCACAACTGCTCTAGCACATAAAAATTTGCCTTAACCCTCAGAAGTTACAAGCATTCTGCAGAGCTGCAGGGCACTTTGAGGTCTTGTCAATGCTATGACATGCAGAAAATTTCCTGTGACTGTATCACAATACTGCACGATCTGGACCAGTATTTTTGAAGTGGGCCTCAGACCTCAGCTTTTAAGCAACATATTCTAAAATTTCTTAGTTGATCAAAACGAATCTTGTTTAACCTTGTTTCCAAATTTCTTCTAATTCTCTATTTTTAATAGGGTTACAGAATGAACATTATACAGATCAGAAAAATATTTTATATTAATAAAATAAAATAAAATAAAATAAAATAAATAAAATAAAATAAAATAAAATAAAATAAAATAAAATAAAATAAAATAAAATAAAATAAAATAAATAAAAAATAAAATAAAAAAATAAAATAAAATAAAATAAAATAAAATAAAATAAAATAAAATAAAATAAAATAAAATAAAATAAAATAAAATAATAAAATAAAATAAAATAAAATAAAATAAAATAAAATAAAATAAAATAAAATAAAATAAAATAAAATAAAATAAAATAAAATAAAATAAAAAGTCTTTCCAGGAAAATGGTACAGACAGGTGGGGGGCTGGACAGGTGCTTAACACAAATCCTTGAAGAACTAAATTTCACTCAGCGCCTCCCTGAAATAAGCATCTCCTAAAGTTTTTTGGTTTTTGTTTTGTTTTGTTTTTATCCAGTACACTGGAATGAGAACAAAAAGTGGGAAAAAAAAAAAAAATCTTTCTCTGGAAAGAAAAATATCCTTCAGTGACAGAATCACAAACTGGATTCCAAAATTCCCGTGTAAGAATGATCACACCAGAAAACATCTTTAGAGTGACATGACAAGCAGGAGTTACTGAGGATTAGAAGTATGTACATCCATCACAAAGTAATTGCTTCCCATGCCCATGACTATTTCCATAGCCCTTACTTTGAAGAAAGGAGATGGGAAGCACCTGCTGGGTTGGGCCAGCTAACTTCTGGAAAGTAGCCATTCATTGCCCACCTTAATTTGCTGCCAGACTGGACTAGAGTTGCCACTAAGCCAGACCTATGGGCCAGTTCCTCAGCTGCTATGAAAAAATAGCTCCACAGACAGCTGAAGATCTGATCTTTTCTGTTAAGCATACTGGTATGGTTTCTGCCATCACCTGATCACCAAACATCATTTTTCATGTCTGGATTTCGCCTCCTTTACTCACAGTGACTAGCACCCTCCTCAAGACAGAGCCATACTAAGACCTTTTGCATACATGGGGAAAAAAAGAAAAGCTCAGGAGGAGGGAAGTGGGATCTTTGGTACTAAAAAATAAAAAAAATAAAAAAAAAATGCCTCAGAGTTCTCAAATCTTGTCTCCTTTACAAATTAAACAAAAAATCCCTCTCTCACCTGAAACCTACCCTCAGAAACTTTTTAAAATATGGTTTGTCAAACATTTTGGATTTTATTTCTAATGAAATGCTAATAAAAATGTGGAATGGTAATTTATTTTGTGGTACTGCACTCAAAGAGTAAGAATAGTTGGTAGCTGTGTGCTCAAGATGAATTGCTGGGAAATACCTTTAAAATCTGTCCTGTCCTTTACCTGTTTAGATTTATACCACCTCAGATGTTAACAGCCCTTATGTGACTTCTTAATGCCAAAGGTAAATACAAAAACAAGAAGAAAATGTTCCTCATGCATTCATACTTACCTTTCCTGGCAGAAGGCCACTTGTGTCACTCAGGGCTCAGAATGTTCTCCTTTTAATTTGGCATCAGTTCCACAGCTCCTGTTAATAGTATTATTGGTGTTGGAGGTCCGCCAGACACCATACTTTTCTTACCAATTTGCCCAATAAAATGGATTATTTTGTTAGTTAATCTGTCACTTCTTGAAAGGAAAAATCTTTAATAATGTTCTTATAAATATTCTTATGTCTGATGTTTCCTCATTACCCAGCATCAATACCATACCTTCCACAGGAGCGAATTAGGTTTTGATACATTCACAGAAGATAACCATTCAGCACTGAGCAATTTTTTTTTCCTCCAGAGATCAACTCTGGATTGACAATTTTTCTTCTCTTGCTCCTACAGTCCGTTACTCTCAAATACACCAGACTTTCTGTGCAGGAATGGAAAAAGTCACAGTAAAATTAACAAAACCAGCATAAGCACCTTATGTCCCTGCTCTGCAATAACTCATCTCTTTGGCTTCTCCCTTAACACAGCTCTGCCTTCCCTGTGTAGCAGGGCCATCAGCTCGCTCCTTCTTTGTCTAAAACCTGAGAAAATGTCTGGCTCCAGACAAGGCACGTATGGCTGAGCAGCCCAGACAGGTGTTGTTTTGGGATGCTGGAACACTAAACAAGACTACATTGCTGAACAAGCCCCACAGGTTTCCTTCCCTGAGCTGGTTTTCCTTCTTTGCACATCTATCAGTTTTCAGAAGTTTAAGAGCTCACATCTGAGTATGCCTGTGGGGTCTGGAGAGGTTCAAAAAGTCCAGCAGGTTCGGAGGTGTTGCAGGTGGGCTGGTGGGTGAGCAGACGAACAGCCTGGTCTATCGCCTTGTCTTAAAGAGGAGCTGGACAACACAGGGCAGAGAACAAAACAGGAAAATCCCCACATCCAAGTCTAATAAAAATGTCCATGCATAGGACTCAGATTGATAAAATATGTTTTTAACAACAACCCTGCAAACCACAAAACATTACCTCAGAAGAGTTCATTATTTCCTGTGCTGGACTATGGAAGAAATAGAGGCAGATTGCATGAAAAACACCGTGTGTTCACTGACAGTCGGGTTGTACCTTTAACACAGCTTAAAGCAGAAGCAGAGTAAACAGGGCTGCAAGAAGGCATTGGACATGAACTGCATGAGCATATCTGGCCCTGAAACTGCACCTTCAGCGGGGCCATCCTAGGTACCTACTGCTTCCTACCCATACACACACTGAAGTACATTTTTCTGCATCATATTTGGGTCTTGAATATTTTCTAAGCAAAACTGGGACACTATTATAGAGTCTAGGTTACCCCCTGTATTTTCTTCACCTGTATCCATCAGCATGCTAATGCCTTGGGGTGAGCCCACTGCCCAAGAGAGCAGCCTGCTAAGTCAAAGGCTATTTCCTCTTGTGTTTAGGAGTATCAGCAATGACAGTTTAAATTTGGCATCTCTTAACTTAGGGAAAGGCTTTATATAAGCATGTGTTTGGTGTCTTCTGGTTTCTCTCTCAACCAAGCCCATTAGAAAGCGTGCCGACACTTCATAACGCTACGAGCAACATTTTCCTACCACCACATACTAGAGATGTTGCTTGGCACAGCATTTAATCCCAGCTTCAGTCTCAGCATCCAAACCCTCTGCGTGCAGTGAGGCTGAGGCCTGGACTCTGCACTTGTTCCTGCTGACGAGAGGTGGCCAGAGCCCGGAGGTGAGGGCTGTTTACGAGCCCCAAATCCTAGCACCTGGCCTCCTGCACTGGCCTCCAGCCAGGCTGGAGGAACTCCTCTGGTCTCTGCATTCCTTGGAAAGCATCCTCTGCCTAACAAAACCCAAACATTTTATTAGGGAAGCTCAAGTGGAGGCTCTGCAGTTTTTAAATACACACTGTGAGCCATTTACAGCCAAACTGCGTGATCCTTAGAGCGCTCAGATTGGCGAGAAGTCCCAGAAGTAATGCGCTGCTTTATCTGCTGGGCCAGGCCGTACGTGGCTTAGCTCTCCTGCCCATTTGCAGACAGGCTGGGGTTTATCAGCCCAGTTCCCATGATCTTTCCCACTTAGAAAATGTGCTTGCTTGATGATCAGAGGTAGCAAACTGACAGGGCTTCTTTTACAGCTTCCAGGGGTATCTCTGTTTCCGAAAAATACATAAATATATAATAAAAACAGAAACATCAGTGAGCAATTGACTGGAATTGGAAGCTCAGCTGGTTTTTAACCTGAAAGTAGACTCAGAAGCCATTTCTTTGAAGACCCTTGTATTTTCATTAAGTGCTTAGGCTGCAGACACCTCTGGTGCCCCAGAAAGGGCAGAGCAGCAGTAAGGAGGAGAGGCTTTGGCTGAACCCTGAGTGCCTGCATATGTGGATGGGCACTGTGGCCAGGTGTGGCCAGAAACACCCAGAAGCAGGGACTACATTACTGGAATACCTAGCACTTTGCTTGCAAGACGGAAAAGCAATTCTCAAGGAGTGATCTCACAGTGCCTGTTCACCAGGTAGGAGCAGAGCCTGTTGTAGTGGACAAAGGCAGAAGTAAGCCATCTGAAGAAAGCCCTCCAGCCTAACCAAGCTGCCCAATGACAAGAGATGCACCTCTCCTGAGAAACAGTCCTGGAGTTTGTGTCACTCCACACACAATGCAGGTAGCCAAATATATATATATATATATAACACACACACATATACGTATAAAGCTAGAAGATTGATGAGATATCTAGTTTGCTAAGTTGTTTCTAATGGGCTTCAAGGGGCTAAGATACTGCCCCTGTCCTGCACTCTTCTTCCCAACCCACCTCCCCACCCATTCCCCCCTCTCCTCTCTCAGTCCTTTCACCCTCTGATCCCCAGCTGCTGGCAGCTGATCCTAACTCCTTGCCTGACTCGCTGAGCTTTAAAACTTTATTAATGATCTGAAATACCACGTCAGTTAGAGCAAAACTAGCTGTGGTGGGGTGGGGGAGTCTATTTCTATTACGTGTTGATAAAACTGCTTCACATCCACAGGCCCAGTTTTGAACTCTTGCTATTTCTTGTGTACCTAGGGATCTGAAATGAGAGTATGAAACAGTACAAGTCTGATAGCTGAGGGAGAAATCTGGTGTAAACTGTTCCCTTCTGAATATAAAAATTCCACAGAAATATTTTTCAAGAGAAATCTTCAGAGCTCCTCAGGCAACTGTAATTGTACCAGGCAAGGCCGTACCCATGGGCAACCACAGCTAGTGCAGGCTCTGCACGGTATTTAACAAAAAAATAAAACATCGCTCCTGTATAGACACTGGCTTGATACACTACATGTAGGCATGGGTGCAGAAGAGCTCTGTCAGACACATGGGATGATTCAAATCCTTTTTTGAAGATTGCTGCAGCGAGCCACAGTATCCTGCCTTACCCAACAGGTCTAGAAACCCTGGTGGTGTTTATACTGAGACATGAAGTGCTCCAAGCAGGACTGGAAGGAAATGCTCCAGGTTCTGGGTCTCTCTCCAACCTCTGAGACCATTAAAGTAAGAGAAAATAAATAATGAAATTAAAGTTAGGCAAACATCCCACAACGAGCTCAAGGTAAAAGCTCGCAAAGCACAGTGCTCCAGCCTGGAGGTCTCTATCCTCACGTGATACTAAATAGCTTCAGCATTAAGTATTTCTAATTTATTGTCATTTGTAAGCATCTGGACAACCTGGCAACGGTGGAAGGGTTGGGATTTGAATCACAGTCTAATAAAATCTGTAGTAAAACCTCTAAACCAAACACATGAAGTCAGATGGGGGTATTAGTTCATGCACGCCGTGGATGTGTTAGCTTCAGCCGCACATCGGCCTCACTGTGAAGGTGTCAGGATGAAACAACTGACTGCTGGCAAGACGCTTTCAGATGAGCTTCCCAGGAGAGGTTTGCAGAAGACAAGCACGTATCATCACACCAAGGGAGCTGTCAGAGAGCCGCAGCCTCAGAGCGCACCTCCAACCTTTACGCTCATCTTCTGAGTGTGCATCTCTTGCGTTAAGATTTTGGCTTTAGGCTGCTTCTGGAAACACCCAACAGTTCTGCTTTTCTGATACTGTGCCTTGGCTTCAGCACCTTTGCATTGTGTTGCTCTTCCAGTGAATCCCCAACAAACTTATCTCCCCTTGGCAGCCCTGCACTGAGCAGATGTTTGTAGCAAAAAGACTTCATTTCCAAAATAAGCCAGACCATAACCTTCGAGGTGGGGAATGGTTTTTCAAGATCCTTAGTCTGGACTAGAAAAGATTATTTACGTGCCTGAACCATCATTATCACGTTGCTTTGGCCTACAAGAGGCAGGATTCTTCCCTCTCTCTGCATCTTCCTTCCTTCCTTCCTTGATCACTGATACTCATTAAAGATTTGCTGACCCTCTTTTCCATCCCTTTTCAGCCCCAGGATTTTAATCCAGGCATGTTGTTCAAGCTCCAATTTAGGTCTCCATACGTTATTTTCCTACAAGTCACCCCATCATTTCACCCGAAGCACTGTCTCCTAGAAATACTGCTATGTAGCCATGGTGGCAGCACACAACCTTGAATCAATATCAAATTACAAGCAATAGACCTGCTACTATCTTGCTTTACAGCTCCGGCTGTACGTATCTCTTTCAATGCAGACCCATCCAGGTAGTTACATACATGATTTTAGATTATCACAGGTACCATCCTCAACATAACACACCCCTTACATGCATCTGCAGTTACAGACATTCACTTCCACGTATGTATAACAAGATGTTATGATATTTCAGCATAAAAAGAGTGACCTGTTTTCTACCATGATAGCCCTGATCAAGGTAATGTTGCAGCTGAGAGAGGAAAGAAAACGCAAAAGGAGATACTAAGGGAAAAGGCATCTCCCTTTCCCCTGGATAGGGCTGAAGCTGAGATGTCCGTGAGTGGTTATTACCCAGTAGCTCACATTGATTTGTTCTGCATGTGAGTTTTGAATTGGAAATACAGCATGCAAGAGGAGAGGGATATGAAGTGACCTGTAGTTGGGACTTATATTTTTCCTTCCCCAATGGATGCCCCTGCACACCTGCTTGCAGCATAATGGTGCAATAAATCGAGCACATATCTATATCCACAAAGGGTCAAACTCTGCTCAGAATTACACCCGTGTAAATCCCCAATAACTCCACCGGCCTCACCGGAGTTATTTGGCACAGATTTACACTCGTGTAACTGAGAGCTGGTCTTAAGCTACAGTCTGAAAAGTGTTTCACCTTCAGGGTAAAAAAATGCTACTAATGTCAGTTGTTGTTACATTAAAAATAACCAGAAGGAATTTCACCTGGATGGGATCCATTCACAATCCATGACATCCATGTGAACCTTTTTGCTTTATTTCTGGTGCGCAGGGAAAGATGTCGGGTATTAATTCACAGTGCCCCTGTGCCTTTTGCTTTGGAAGGACTACTACGCCTTAGATCAATCATTAGGAAAAGGTGTCTATATTGATAACACATTTGTCTCTGAGATGGTACAGGATGTTTCAAGCCAGATTTCCTTTGAAGCCAGGCACTTCTTTTATTACCAAAGCATGAAAAATAGCCCACGTTCATGACATCAAATGCAGCCAGCACGCGATGCCAAGGGCTAAAGTGAGACTCTGGTTACCTCATATAAATCCAGACGAGCTCTTGCCACTTCCACTCCCATTACTGCGATGCAGCTGGCCTCAGCTCGCCCCAAGGCTCTCGGGCTGCCAGGAGACAGCACAAAAACCACGAGGGTCACCCTGCAGGCAGGGGGGCAGGCTGCCACGCTGCGAGCGAGATGACCAGGCAAGGGCGTAAGAGGTGTAAGGATCAAAAAATACAGGCTGGATTGTCAATTGTGACCTTTTGCATGTATAGATCCCAAATCGCACTGGATTTGTTTAAAGTTTCTGAACCATCAGTGATGATGTCAGAAAGCTTCTGGCTCCAGGGATTCAAAGAATAATTTTCCTGAGGTCTCCCCACCTCCTTTTGGCTCCACGTGGGAGATAGAGAGGGAATGATCTGACACACATTCCTGCCAAACAGCTAAATTTCATTAAGATACAGCAGAAAGGTATGTGAGCTTGCTTTGTGACCCTATTAGAGCCTCCAGTTATCCACAGACCAGCTTTAGTAAGAAACACAAACTTTGTTCTTCAAATAACCTCAGCTTGAACTGAGTCCTGGAAGGACTATCTTTGAGTTAAGGTAATACAAAGCAATAAAGCTTCCTAAGAACAGAAGACTGCCAAAGTTTAAGTGGTATATTTTATGATCTGGATTATTGTCCATTGGGGGACTCAGATGAAAACACAGACTCATTTCATTTAGGACTCTAGTTGTGATTTGAACCATGATCCAAATTTCTAATAAAAATACTCCAAGAGAAAAGCTAGTGCTTTATCCACCACATACCAAGGTTCACTGGCCCTTTTCTGAAAAAAAATCACAATAATCCAAGGTCAAATAATGTATGTGAAACAACTTCACTATTCCACAGAATTTTAGCTTTCACCATTTCATCTCTTTCAATAGCACAAACCACATATAAAATGATGTACAGTGGGGTATATCTGATGTGATAACAATGATTATGCAAATCATCTGCAACTGTAAGAACAAGAAGAAATATGTCTTGGGTTACCTCTGTAGAATGGAAGCGTTTCCACAAATGATTTTGTGCAATAAATCTTCACTAGTTTGGGGGATCATCACAAGAAGCAGGCAGTACAGCGAGCATATTCCACTCGGTCAGAGGAGACCCAAAAGTTCATGTGTGAAGATACATACCAAGAAGATCAGCATCTGCATCTCAGGAAGATAGTCATATGTGCAAGTGATCAAAAGTATGTTTATTGTTTTCTTCTCAAGGGAATGAAATTCAAATGACCTGGTGTCTGAAAGCAGCAAGGGAACAAAAAAAAATCTCTAAATAAAATTGACTACAACCAGCTACATTCTCTCATTCAAGATGACAAATGGTCTGACTTCTCTGAAAGGTCATTAGTCAAAGTCAATTTCAAAATATTCAATTCAGGCCCCAAAAAAATCTTTAAATGAAAGCCCAAGCTCTACAGAGCACTAAATAACAAAAGTCTACTGACATGCTTTCTCTTACTTAGTCCTATTAATATATATGTATGTGTGTGTGTGTGTGTAAGCTACATTTGAGTCAGGAGAAGATAAGCGACTTTTTTCTGGCAATAGTCCAATGGCCCAAAGAAGTGAGATCTGTCTTTACACTTAGCCTATACAGACAAGCAGCAGAGCACCTGTATTGTCCCAGTGAAGAACCAGAGGCTGGCTAAGAAGTACAGCGCAGCTGTCAGGAAAAGCCACCATTCTGCCCAAAACAGGGTAGAATAGCCTCCTGTCTCAATGCAGCACATTACCATGCAGGAGGGGGAGGAACTGATTCTCCCATCGATATGTTTTGATTTCTACCTGTATGTTACTGATAAAATTTGCCAAGTTTCTGCCAGCTTAGAGGTCACAGTCTGCTTGGTGAGGTCACTCTCCACTACTGGTGATGGGTAGAAATGTTTCTCTCATCCTCCGAGAATATAAAAATTTTCCAAAGTGTCCCTGTTCCACTTCAGGTGGGCCCCAATTTCCTCTTTCATGCCTCTTTCTGACCTTATAAGTAATGCCCTGATAATCCTGATCCCAGAACCAAAAAAATCTCAGATTCAGTTTCCTGTCTGAGGACATTCTCACTCATTTCTATAATGTGGGCCCGCCTGCATGGCACAAACCAGGAAACACCTTTCCCAAAGCCTTGATGCACAGGACACCCCGGCTCACCACGCTGTCAGGAAAGCCTTCTGGTTTACTGGGTGCTCTGGCTTCCCTTTCTCTCACATTTTGTCTAGAAATTCTATTCTGGACCAGAAATCTCCCTCTCAGTGACAGTTTTGCCAAAACAGGAATACATTAAAAAATAAAATTAAAAAAAAAAAAAAAGAAAAATAAGAAAATAATAACCCAGACTTCTCATGTCTGAGCTTCATTATCCAGCACTCTTTGTTTTGTTTCACTGTCGTGATGGGAAAACTGACTCTTCGGCACCAGTGGGAAGCACACAGCAAAAGAAATATAACTCCACGGAAAGTTTTATCTCAGAGATTTGGGCATCTACATAAATTCACAGAATCTACAGCCCACAAAGCAAATATCCTTAGATCTGCATCAACAATTGTTTTGATATGAAAAGATGTCAAATAATTTGGCTCAACAGCATCAGAATACTCACTTTTTTTTTTTTTCCTAAGATTAGCTGTAACATTTTTTGGCTAATGCTTCTGACTACATGGTTAGCTCAAGATCCTAAAACACACGTGAGCCTTAAAGCTGAGCATTTGGGTTGGCCCCATCTTTGATTCACATTCACTATCAGGCCTGGATTAAATAGGATTAAATTAACCCGTTCCACCAAAAAAAGTCAGAAAAGATAAGTCTGCGTATAACACAGTAGGCATGAAGGGGGAAAATCCACTTGTGCAACTTGCACATGAGCTGCATTATTTCAATGTGACTCCTTTTTGCTGAGATTTTTGACCACTGCATCTACATGAGCATACATGTAGAAATTCATTATTCATTATCTCTATTTACCATTCCTCCATCTTCATTCCCCTCTTAGAAGGTTTCAGTAACCCTGCAAGGAAGAAAAGACATGCTATGTGACAAAGACTAAATAATAAAGAGCTCATGAACAAATCTCTAGTCTGAAAATTCTTGATCCAAATTTTCTGGTGAAAACTTACTGAATACAACCATAGCTAATAGAACTGGTTGGTTCACAGAGGATTCTCTCAAGCTGCATAGTTATATTAATATATGTATGTATGACCAAAAGTTTCTCTATAAAAATATATTAAAACTGTCAGATGTATAAAAGTCAGACAAATCCTCCATTTTTCTGTTCACAACCCCTCCAAATCCCTTTGCGGAAGATCCCAGACCTCAGCTGCATTCCTCAAGGATTTACAGGGCACCAGAGGAACAGCAATCAGCTCCAAATGAATGTGTGCATTCAGAAGTATATTGAGGCTTTTCCAGCTTTTCAGGTACTTCACTCAGATAAATCTTCCTGAAAACTCTGGATGTGTTTGCAGGAGCCCTTTTAACCATTGCTTCACTCTGCCACTTTTCAGCACATCCATTGTGTCCCGCTGATGGGAATAACTGACATATAAGCACAGGCAAGAGGAAAAGTGGCTGGAATATTGGAGAGAGCCCACAGAATCAGGCAAAAAAAAAAAAAAATGCTATGTTCTTAAGACTTACTGCTCCTGGAATTATACAAGCGAAGACTGTGGATCAGATTCTGATCTCAGTCACCGTGGTGTTAATCTGAAGTACCAGCACTTATTTCGGTAGGGCCACTCTGGGTTTAAGGGCAGATCCAAAGACTGCCACTGATTTACTCCAATTTTATAACAGCAGGTTATTCCAGCATAAGATTTTAGTAATAAATAAATAAATAAATAAATAAATAAATAAAATGCTATTATCAACTGTACACTAGCTTTCATAATGTTTAGCAAGATTTACTATTTCTCTATTTTCTCCTTTCTGCTTGTTTAATCCATGTTTTTCGTCTGCTCCAATTCAAATGATATATATGAAGAGCAGCAAATTTTCTGCTGTGTTCTTTTCATTTCCTGTAACATTTGTAAGTTGTGAACACACACAAAAAAAAACGAATGCTACAAGAAGAGCGTGACAAAGGGTACAACATGAATGCATCACTACAGGATAAACATCAGGCCACAAATTGTGTTTCTTTCTCCTTTGCATTCCACTTTGTGTTTTATGTGAGCTACATTATTATTCATATTGCATAACATGTTTTGTTATTTTCTACTAAGGACTGAAAAAGTCTGCAGGCATGGGTTGCTGAGGGAACAAAAAAAAAAAAAAAAGAAGAAAAAACATGTTATGGTTAATATGTTGTCAGTTTGCCTTCCTAAGTAAAAATGACATTGTTATTGTACACAGCTTTTTAGCTGAATGTTTGCATAGATAGTAAGATGAGCTGGGTGCACCTGTTTCCTAAACAGTTCGGTATGAATTTGATTAGTGGGATATGATTTATTTGGGTCAATAGGAATAGATCTTTCCAGTTGTCCTGGAGATCTGAAAAATAAGTATGGCAATTGCTGCACTTTGCACCAAGGGTTCTGAGGAAAGCCCTGTGCTCTCTCCTCAGACAATGCTCAAAGAAGGAAAAGGCTTCAAGGGTCTTTACTCTCTTCCCTCTTCTGTCCCTCTGGGTAGAGGCGCCTCCAACAGCATTTCACAGCCATAAGAAGAGACGGTCAAATATTTTTCACATGGAAAATTCTGACAAACAGGAGGGAAAAAGAGCATAGGTCATTTTTTTCATCTTACCAAAAAAAATCCAACAGCTGCTCTCTTTCCAAAAACACTTTCTGTTTCTCACACTAACGTTTTGGCTTGCCCAAGTTTTTCTTCTCTTTCTTGAAAAAATGTTGAAGCTCTTCCAAAAAGAGAAATTTTTCAGAGAAACTTTCAGTGAGATCAAAACCAAGCTTCCTGGTGAATAAAACAGTTTTAATGAGGAAATACTGGCCAGGTATAATTGTCACTGAGGAGGAAAGGGAGAGGATGCCACCATTAGTGGGTACCAGAGAAAAAAAATAGTGTGGCAGGTATGGTGAATGTTGTATGGAGGTACAGATTAGGACATGACAGTGTGAATGGAGAGACGGTAGGAGGTATAGCTGCTTCCACATGGGGTGGCCATGACATTTACCCTGCATTAAGTATATGGGAGGGGGGAGTAATAGCCCTTTCATTTTTGTTACTTTATATGCCACTTAAGCGTGGCTAACATCATGCCTCTATATGAGCAAATAAAGAAATAAACCATTTCTTGCATGGTTTGGCCAACCAGAGGACGGACTCCCTCCCCACCAAAAGACTCCCCCCTCCCCCCCCAAAAAAAAATAATCTAGAAAATTGAAGTGTTTCTAAAGCCTCACATGCTGAGTTTACCTTTCTTATTCTCCAGGCTGCTGCCTTTTTCCACCCAGCACACGGTAAGGATTATACTTAAATAAAGATTTAACACTCATAAATGGTCTCTTTTAATATCACTGTAAAGTAATGCTTCTTTTATGGGAGAATTTAAATGTAATTCCCCTATGTACATCTGTGCCAAACAGTATGGTATCATTTTAAGCAGTCATAAGCAGAGAGGCACATTGACCAACAGTGCCTGTGGGTAGGGTGTGGATTTTATTAGCCAATATGAGCTGATGACCCATGAGCATAGTCAGCTTTTGCATCTTGTAAAGTCAATCATTGGGAAGGTACCACCGAGTGTGGATAGAGAGCAGCTTCCAGCCCAGAGGAGCCAAGTACAACCTCCAGGCTCAGATATCAGCAGCTCCTCTTCATCTCACAAAGGGTTTTTGCACAGCCCCTGGGCAGAGTCAGGCTTTTCCCTCGCACCCCTGCACAGGAGGACTTGCAACACAGCCTAGCAGCACCTGGCACATGCAAACACAAGGCTGTTTCAGATTAAAACAGAGAGTCAAGTTCCCAGCCCAGGGCACTACATGGCATGGATACACTCGGCTCTTTCCAGCCTCACAAGAAGAAGCATGCAGTGACTTTTCAGAACTCAACAAAAATATTTATTTATATTTTTTCCCATAACTTGTTGCTGGAATGGGTGATTACAGCCTGTATAAAAAAACATTCTTGACTTTTTTTTATTAAAAAAAAAAAAAAAAATTATTATTTTGCTGCCTTATTTTTGCAACATAGTCTTCCTTACATTGGTAAGATTATTGCCACTCCTGCTGTAATTATCCATGAGAAACTACAGAGAAGGACGGGATGGGTCTAATTGTCATAAAACAATGGTTTCCCCCATTGCAAAGTGTCATGTCCATTTTCCTTTGCCACAAGACCTCATACCAGATGGCATCTAAGTGATTATTTACACATTTTCATGACATTTCCTTCCTTTTTTTTTTTTTTTTTTTCAAGGAATCTTAGTGTCTGATGCTTAGAATACTGCAAATATTTCACTAAATTTCTCATAATCAACATCACCCCCACCCCTAGCCACTGGAGGCTCTCCCATGCTCTTCTACGTTCCACGATAGGCAAGCTCTTGCCAAAACAAACCTTGGCGGATTGATCGCCCCAGTGGAATGAGAGATGAGAAAATGTTATTTAAACCCTGCTGCAGAGCAGCCAGTTGGCAGGGCTCACTGCCATCCATGCAACATAAGAAAAGAAGCCCTTTATTTATTTCAGTCAACTTCTCACCAGCCAGCTCAAAGGCATCCCAAACTGCTTTTGGGTCTTGATTCAGCAAATCATCTCAGCACGTTACAGAAAAGATGTGACCATGAAATATTTTGGCTTCATTTGAAATGCACACCCACATCATTTGTTGTATGCTTTACATCTCTACTGGCTTAGGAGATGGCCAGGCAGAAATTTTCAGAGGCAGATGACTAGGGAAAAAACAGCCAGCACCATGTTTTGAAGGGAAGGCATTTTCCTTGGGCAATTCTCAACCAAGCAAAGGGACCAAATGAGCAGCAACATTTTTCAGCAAGACTATTCAAATCAGTTTAATTGGTTCACCAAATAAATATCAGAAGCTTATATACATTTTACTCCCCAAATGAGAAGGTCCAGAAAAGTAGTTCACCCCATTGCAGAGCACTGGAATCCAACCTGGACTCTTTTTACCTGCCATTTGTCTCCAATTCCTCATAGGAAAGGAGCTTCCCAATATTCTCATCATGGGTATTTATTCCAGGAAACGTGACTTTTTTTTTTCCTATTGAACACAACTCAGTTAGCATCTTCTGGTTTTAGCTAATGAATTTTGTTTTGAGGCTTGCTTTTGGTTTGGTGTAGATCTGAATATTTTCTTCCTGCATTGCAAAGACTTTGAACACAAGAATGGCATCTTATTCGCTTTTAAAGCTGCAGTTTCCTTCCTCTTTTAAACTGTGAAACATGCTATGATTTACTGTGGCATATATCTGGAAAACTGGGCCAAGGCTTTTATAACTAGATGCTCCTAAAACCCTGTTTAAATTTCTGCAGGGAAATACTGGGGCAGTGAGGGCTTCTTAAAATTAGGATTTATTTAAGAGCCTGAGGAGAAACCCACAAGCTTAACTTTATGCTCTGGTGTTGGAAATCTTAGCCCAGGTTTACATTTTAATTCGTCTGTCAGCACAAGCTCTGAGTAATGCCGAATTTCACTCTTTCTTTCCCCTCCCGCCTGCTCATGAAACCTCAACCAGCAATTCCAGCTCCTTTTCATTAGGAGCCTGGCACTTCTCAAAGGATTCAAGCTGCATGGAATTGTCCTTATGAAAGCTGAAACCAAGAGAAAATGTCTGGGCTTTTGGTTTCATTGCAGAGCCAAAAATTCAAGTCAATTTTGCTGAGATTTGGCATGTCTCAGGAGCCAAGGTGAAGCTTCTGTGCAACTGTGCTCCATTTACAGTGACCCTGGATGAAGGTGGTAACAGGGAGTAGGAACAGTTAGTTCTAGTTCTCTCGGTAGTCTTAAACCTTCACATAAAAAATGCAGAAAAACCTAATATAGCTAAACTGTAAACTGGAAAAAATTTATATGTATCAGTGTTTTGAACTGTACCTAGAAAAGAAATGGAAACAAAACCAAAATGTAGACCACAGTTGAAGTATGCTAAATATTTTCATGGAAGAAGGCAGTTGCCTTCTGTCCCAGCTGGATATGTATATAGCGTATAGATGTGCACTTTGCACATCTCTGCTTTACCTTTGTTGGGGAGAAAAAATGAAAAAAAAAAAAAAAAAAAAAAAAAAAAAGCCATTATATGTGTGAGAACACAGTGGAATTCATCAGTGGAAAATGCCAGAGATCAACTCATAAAACCTACTCGAAACAAAATGAACTCCATGCCTCCTTTAGCTCTGGCATCAGAATTGCCTCCTAAGCCTCAGGAAATTCTGGCTCTCTTCATCAAGGGGTTAAAAGCCACCATGCTGGGAATAATGCTTATTCTGCTCTTTCCTTTTCATGCTCCCTGATGGTTAATGACATCCAGTCCCATCTGGATACCAAGCACCATGAACAAACATATCCCCCAAAGAATGTTACCCAGATAATTGTCTTTGATGAAAATCAACTGCATGATGTTCACATTGCAGGCCTTCTTAAGCTAGTCAGTTCTGGAGACTTAGGCTTCAGCAGTCTGAAGACAAGCATGTATAAATGCACTTAATAATGCAACATTTATTCCACAGTGTCACTGATGTTTTCTATGTTTCTTCCATACTTCTGATGAGTGAGATGCTTTACAAGCACTGGAAACCACACAGATTCTGAGGCCTTTCACAGTAGCGTGATCTTGAGTAGAGTTTTGGCCTGCAAACCATCCACCACAAATGGCACAGAAGGACAGGGAATGGTGGAGCAGAGGCTGTGGGGCCAGCCATGCCAGGACTGATCTCCACAAGGCTTCATTTCTGCCCCAACTCTCTGAATCGCAGCCAACAAATTCACAGGCTGGGCTTTTTGAAGTACCCGGAAGAAACCAGTTGTCTAACTTAGCGAGAAATTAATTCCCAGTTAACCCATGAGCCATCTGATTTCTTTTATTTTCCACAGCCGAGACTACACAGATATCTTTTCTGAGTGCTTCCTTTTGATTGAAACACAAATGCACACCAAAACTCAACCTCAATGCGAAACCCTCCTTTGTCCCTGTGTATTTATTTTGTTTATTTTGTGAGTGGACTGCTATTTTTTTTCTTTCTTTACTAAGGTTTGCATGCTTCTTGTGCTATTCTAATGGGAAAAAGGCCCTCTTCTAGACCATTTTGGGTTATGAAGAATACCTACCCTGTCTCTCCAGGCTGTGTTTTACTTGCTTGCTAAGGAAGGTCTGCTTGAGGCATCCAAGCACCCCATGAGTTTCATACTAAGACGAACAAAAAAAGCCCTCCAGAAGAATCAGGTGGGTTACTTTTTAAACAACCATCACACATTGTCCCATTTTACAAGTAATATTTTCTCTTAATATTCAGAATAAAATCTCCATGAATGAAGTAGTGCAAAATATGGGGAAAAGATTGTAGCTTTCCATATAGTTATAGCTCTCATTATGATAAGGAAATCTTCACCCAGGATTGAGCACAGTCTGTGATTTTATTAAAGAGAATCAAATATTCTGTCATATAACATGACTCGTTTGGTTTTCTCTGCATCATATTATCTTTGTGCCATCCTGCCCTGGGAGAGCACAGTGCCAAGGGATTCTTGGACTTCGTTGCAGGTTCCTATAATGCCCCTGTGGACTTGGTGACAGAAATTTTGTCCACACAGAAGAAACAAAAATAAATAAAATTATATCCCGGATCCAGGTGTAGGAGGAGATTTCCTGCAGGGACTGAGGGGGCTGAATCCCATTGGGAGGCTATAAGGAAAGAGACTTAAAATACAGGGGTCAGCAAGCTGCTAAAGGGAGAGAAAGGGAAGCAGTAGGAGAAATGACAGCAACTGTCTGTACCTTTCAGAGACTTTTTGAAGGTGGCTACACTAAGGACTGCACTAAGCTGCTGAAGACCCTGGGCAGAGGTTGATTGATGTACATTGCTGCTTAAATTAGCCAGGTGTTACCCTTCCTCTCTCTTTCCTTCCAACACCCATTCCTGATTAAGAGCACCACATAAGGCAAATTTTCTGTTCCTTCTGTTCCTGCCAGGACCATGGCCTCGAGGTGAGGCAGGACTGGGAGAGAGCTGCAGGATATGTGGACAGACAGCGTGGAGTTGGCAGCCTCCAGGCAACATCAGAGCTCTGTCTTTGGCTTCATCTCCCTTTGAAACACCTGGACATCTGCAAAAAATTCCACTGCAAAGTAAATCAATTCCTGCAATAACCGACGGGGCTGGAGAGGAGGTGAGAATTCCTGAACAAGTTTGAGGAGGGATTTCTTTTTTGGAAAGGTCTGTGTTGCACAAGATGGGTGATAATACCTTGCACTGGCTCCAAGAGGAAGGCGTTAAAGAAAGTAGGAGCCAGGAGAATGACTCTGGTGCTTGTTTGTTTCTGTATCTGCTCCTCTAGTTAAAATGCCTTTCCAACAAGCTGTCTTCTGAGTAACCCTTGGGATGCCACTGCTGAGGCAGGCAGCAAGGTGGGGGGAAAGAAAGGACTGAGAGAGATAAAATGGAGGAAACACCTCATGAGAAAATTGTAGGGTATGGCAGAGAGGCATGAGGAGCTAGACTGACATGACAACAACTTTCCTGGAACTGGTAATCAGTTATTTGAAGGCCTGATCAAAACATCCTCTACATGACTCATGTTTGCCTTTGGATGTCATTTGGGCAGAAAAGTGTCTGGATCTTCACTAATGATTTTGCCTCAAGATTCCCATACACAGAGCATTTTCCAGAGGACCGATCCAGAAGGCAGTGGCTGAGTGCTGGCACACCACAGCCCACCAGTATGCAAATTCCCACTGAGGACCACTGCAACATGCTCACAGACCAGCTGGGGCTCTGAGGGTCTGGTTGAGGTCTGGCTGCTTACCCTGTCTCCTCTGAAAAGGGGCTACCTGTGGCAGATATATGGTACCAGTTCATTGAGCAATAATGTGAGAGGGAGGGAATGGCATCTCTTCCCAAAATTGCTACACCATTTCTGACAGCTGAGAAAAGCCCTTGTTTTGTTCAGTGTCCTTCAAAAGATCTGTGCTTCACACAGTGTTTTACTCCACCTATCCACTCTGGCAAGATGAGACACTGATCTTACCCTACTAGAATCTGTAGAAAACCAATATCCTGTGGTAAAGCTTCAGCCTTATGCTTCTCTTTTAATACAAGCTGTCATTACCGAATCCCAGTATTACCCAGATCTGCTTTACATGAGTCCTTGGCAAGACAATGTCAGCTGTAGTTAATAAACAAGGTCTGCATTTATCGATTCAACAATATTGTAAAGGGTAAAGTGTCATCTGGTGTTACTAGAACATCAGACCTGCACATACATAAGATGCAAGACAACCATCAATTGCAAAAGGATTGTATTTTTTGCTAACCCAGAAGAAAAAATGGCACGTGAAATTTCCACAACAAATCCATCTCCCAACCTTTCAGCAAGAAACGTATTTCCTTGGTGATCAATCTTCCATCTCCTAAGCTGGAATGATGGCAGGGCCCTGTGCTTACTTCATGACAACATCTAATGTAGACTGGATGTCCAGTTCATAGGGACCACACTTTCCTGGGTCAGCCCTCTCCATCCCAGAGCCATGGAATGAAGCAGCTGTTCTTGTAACTTTGCTCTCCCCATTCTGTGCAGAAGCCACTGTGGTGTTCCTCATCAGATTTTTTTTTCCCCAGCAATTCATGGTGAATTTCACTAGAAATACTAACTTTTTCAGTTTTCCTGAAGAATGTATCAGCTGACCAAACTGTACCTTTTGCCTCAACTAGCTGAACAATAATACTGTGAAAGAAGAACCTTGCCAGTTGTGAGGGGTGTGTGTCTTGAAGATATGATAAATGCTGCAGTTGCAGGCAAATATGACAGCATTTATATCAGCACAACAGCTGAGCAGGCTCCAGTTTGGACCCTGAAGGGTCCAAAGATCAAGAGCCTGTGGAAATGATAGCAAAAGAAAACAAAGAATCTCTGATGCCAGAGGGTGATTAGTACCAAACAGCTCCAGTGCTAATACTGGCTAACTGGACAGGTTTTCATTATAAAGGCCTTTCAATACTGTTAAATACCACCAAAAGGTTTTATCTTCTGTTTCAGGACACGGCGTTTTGGGCAGAAGTCTATGACATCAAGGAAGGTAGGCAATAGAGCTGGTGGGGAATTTGTTAGCATCCAGGTGTTTCATTCAAAGCATCTTAGTTTGAACTAACGTTCATCCAAGCTGAGGTTCTATTGGCCTCTGCCTTGATTTCTCAGGATGTTCCTGGAATATAAGGCCTTTATTGCCAAACTTGCCCTGAAGGTCTGTCTAGAAGGTACAGACAATTCCAGGATAATCCATGGAGATGCATGCCAAGGCTAGAATGTGTACCCTAAGCTCACACCAGCTCCTAGTAACCTGACAGTAAATTCACAGTGAACCTGAGAACACCTCTGAATAAAGACACTGCTGAATATGGGGAACTCTCAGACTGGGAGAAGGTGCCATTTTCACCCTCCAAAAATGTTGGATTTGGTCTGATTCAAGCCAAAGATGGTATTCTGCACATACACATGTAAATTCCCACAAAACAGAAATGCTACTTTTGGCCAGATCTCCAAGTAAGGTAAATCAGAAGAAAAACAGCACTGAAGCTAGACGTGGAGATCTCATATAACACCATAAAAGTGCTTGGGCTTGGAACACCATGTTTACCCTACCCTGGCATATTTGGGGAAGACTCGTATTTGTCCTAACATTACTGACCTACACAGTTATAGATCTCAGCCTGCTTCTTTTGCAGAGATCTTTTAAATGGGCTTAGTTAAATTGTCCAGAGATGTCAACAAGTTGTGAGAGGCAGGCTCACACTGGCAGCAATTACCAGAGGGCAATGATCAATGGGGGTCTTTTGTTAGCATTACAGGATCACTATTGACTCAGGAAGGAAGTGCCCCCATGGTTTAGGCTGAGCTGAAATGGACAGGCAGCCTTGCCCTTGGCTGCTCACAAGCCACTAACCTACATTTATCTCATTAATTATTCCTGTCCAAATGGCAGCAATCGTTATGATCCACAATCAGCTGAGGAAGAAGAGGTCACAGCAAACACAGAGGCTCCATTTACCAGTCCAGGACACGCATCTTTTCTCTTATTTGCACCAGACTATTGTTTGACTCCAGTGTGGTTCCTCTGACAAACAGGTAACAACAAATGACAGCCACACCAGCTCTACCAAAAAAAAAAAAAAAAAAAAAAAAAGGATATAGCTGACATGCTTTTCCACTTATAGAAGTAAACCTACAAGGCACAGTGACCTTGCTAATTGTGAATTGTGTAGATGGGGAGAGGGGAATAGTCTTCACATTCCGATGCATCCAGACTGCTTTAATCCTCACATGCTCCTATTCCAAACTATGGCCAAAGCCTTCAATGGTTTACAAGAAGTTTGACTTACAATTTCATTGCTTCAGAAGTATAGTTTTTGCAGGGGAATTTATAGGAAGAAAAGATATTTGACAGGAATAAAAGGCATTTGAGGGATGAGAGCTTCTGGATGGAAGGATGGAGTTTCCTATTAAAGTCACCTTACACTGCTGAGGGATAAATCACTCCCTCAAACATATTGCAGTCTCTTTGTAAAGGCAGCTGATTAGTATGACTGAGGATCAAACTCTGTTCTTACCCCCCACTGTGTTATTTTTCTCTCTTGCACTGAATTGTTCAAGCCACGGCATTTTAAATTGAGCTCTGATTTAGGAAAGCAAAGAATATACAAAAGGAGCAGTATATTCCAAACATACCCTGCCCTTCAAGCTTGGTGTTCCCCAGCCGCTTCAGAAAGAGGAAAATCATGAGTCCCAGAGGAAACCTTACAAATGTGCGTTTGCAAAGTGAAGTTTGCCACGTGTACCCAGCTGGGAAGGAAAAACTCCCCAGCACCTCTGCTCAGTGCCCTGAGACCTTGGGGGGGAGGATACATTTGCAGAGTAGTTGCTGTGCCCCTGTCCACCCTGCTAACTGACTGGGGAACAGCAGATGGAGTTTTAAAATATAAAGGAAGCCCCCTCCCCAACAGGAAGCCATTTCCTTCTCTAAGCTGAGGAATTTGTGCAGAAGGATTTTTTTCTCCTTTTTCTGCTTCGGGGGATAAAATACAAAAAGGCATTTTCATCATCTGTTCATGATTTTTATTTTTTTAACTGCTGTTTTTTTTTTTTTTTAAGATTCTTATGACTGCCTATAGTTTAACCACTCCATATATTCCTGAGAAGATATTGTCAGATCCGGTCCTGTCTGTAGAGTGGAAAGCCATCAACCTCTAACAGAAGTATTTACAGTGGGGAAGACCCAGCATTTCAGACTGGGTTTATGCCAGACTCCACTGCACCAAAGCCACCCTACGATTTTCTTTAACAGCCCTAATAGATGACTGAACACAGAGCTCTTTGCTTCATAAGTGTCCAACAGTGATTTAGTGTAAAATGGCAGAAGAAAAGGTGAGGATCATGGGTTGATTTTCAAATACTTCCCACTCCATGTTTTCTTAGTGAACAGAAAAGTAAGTTTGAGTTTGTCATGGTATCATTACTATGGTAGTCAAGAAAAAAAAAAAAAAAAAAAAAAAAAAAAAAGCATCATCATTTGGATGCTGTATTAACTAAAACTGATGCTGTTTAAAAGAAGCACACACAGGAACTTACTGTTCTGGGCCAGAGCTACTGCTGGCCAAAGTCTAATTTCTTTTTGAGAGAAATCCATCCTCTTTCCATCACTCCCAGGGGAGCTGACTGTACAAGAGCTGCAGAAAAACCACCACAGTCAAGACTAGTAGCCTGTGTTCAGAGCACAAGGGATCAGGGATTCACATCATTATTAACGCTTCTGCAAAGCACTTGAGTTTAGCAAGAGATGATCCGAGTCCCAGCCAGCTTCCAGCCACAAAGTACTCCAAAAGATTCAGCTGAAGGGGAGTTCAGTGGGAAAGGGAAGGCAGGCAAGGAATTTCACATGGGATCAAGGATGATTCCTGCCATCCCAGCTGCCATGTTGTCACATCAAGACCTTTACTACGCTCGTTTCCATAGGCTGTTGCATGACATCGGTGATCTTTACAGAGAGGGTAAATGGACCCTTCTGGAGAGCATTTTAAACCTTTGGTAGCTACAATGTCAAGTTCTAGGGAATCAGATTCACAGGAATCACATTAATGTCATTATCATCTCCCTTGAGCCTGCAGTCCTGATTCAAGCAAGCACAACAAGGTTCAGTCTAGGACAATTAAGCACCAGTAACTACAATTGCTGTCCTCTCTTACATTATCCTACTTGCCTGGGGAAACAAGAATTGTGTTTGGAAGAGCTGGTAAGCATGTCTCCAGAAGCAATCTTTACAGTATTCAGCATAAAATTCATCACCTGACTCTTCACTCTATGGACTTCATTGTCAGGCTCCCCGCTAACTGCTGCCCACAACTAGTGGGACCATGTATGTGGGCTGGACACGCAGCCCTATCAACTCTTAATCTGAGTTTAATTGGTGCTACAGTGAGTCAATGGACCAAAAATACTTCAGCTCAGGGTCCCCAAGTGCTGAGGCATGGAACCAACACTGGGCAGGCTATTTGACTTGGTCATAGGCTCTGTGGGCACCTAGAGCAGTCCACATTAAAGCCTTAGCCATCTCTCCCCTGCAGTGAAGTATTTCTTTTATTTCCACCATGCCCACCATGTCCAGCGCTGCCAGGCCCACATGGTCAGGCCAGTGGCGGCCATGTCGCGGCCAGGGCAGCCATGTTGGCTGCTGGGGCAGCCATGGCAATGAGCAGAGCTCCTTGCTGAGGTGCTGTGAGCGAGAGCCCAGCGGCCGGGGCTCAGACAGACCCACAGTGCCGCTTGGCCTGTTTATATAAAGCCTTTTCTTTTTTTTTTTTTTTTTTTTCTTTTGCTGTTTTCCTTTCCAGAAAGAATGCTGCCAATCGCTGGAGGCAGATGTGTTTATCAAGCTGTGTATCTTGAAGCCTGACATGAAATTTGTGGCCTCTGGTGCAGCTGAAAAACATGCTGTCACCACCTTGGAGGGAGCAAGCCAGCGGGGCCAGCGGGGAGCCGGCAAGGGTCTGAGTCCCTGCCAAAAACTACAAGATGAGGGAAAGTCAAACTCCAGCCGAACATACCTTTTCCATCCACTCTGTTCAGTATCTGGAAGGGGCGTCCAAACCACTAATTGGTCAGTTCTTACACGAAAGGAGAAGCTTTTCTCTTTTTTAAGTTCCCCCCCCCTTTCCCTGCTCCTATTTAGAAAACTACTATGCTCTTAAGCCCGTGAATATGTCACTACATGAGACCTGAAAGTTTATGTCAGAAGGATTAAGTCCTACCATGCTGAAGATTGCTTACTTTAGAAATAAAACACTCTCCAATGGATCACTGCATTTGGTGTTGAGCCTGAATAGAAAAATACAGAATAAACCTTTCAAGCAGAGACCTGTTGGGGAGGGGGTGAGAAGGGTGAGTCCCAAGTAAAACAGACTTTTGGTCAATGTTTTCAGGCTCTGACTCCAGCTCCCAAGCAGACACAACATGAGGAGGGAGCAGAGGGAGGCAGAAATCTCTGTCACAGGGTGGTGGCCCACTGGCCCTGGGTCACTGGTGCACTTTGCCCTTCCTGACTGGCTCTTCCACCTCAGGAAGCAGGAAGGAAAAAAAAAAAAAAGAAAAAAAAAAAGAAAAAAAAAAAAGTAATTTGCAAGTAAGTCATTTAATGGGGAAAGGGAAAAAAATAGGGAAAGAAAAAAGAAATGCAGCTTTACAGCAAAAGGCAGTTACTCTGAGGTCATTTCTGAGCTACATGGAAAACATTGCCTGTATCCGTGCAAAATTCCAATAGACGTATTGCTTATCTGGTAATCATCAATTACATTTGCACTCAGCTGAACTTCCTGAGGTGGAGTGATCTCCAAATCACCTCCTTTGCAAATCACTCTTTCTTCTCCACAACTCTTCACCCTAGCACCTTCCCCATCTCTCTTCCTTCCTGAAGCTCTGCAGCCTGCACTGGGCAAGGTGCCTAAGGGGGCGAGTGCAGTCCTCCCGTGGGAAATGCATAGCCGGCATGCAGGAGACTCATGTCATTAAAGCCTGTGAAAATGACAGATAGCTGGAGGGAAAAGGGCACACACAAAAATGCCATGACGACTTTCACAATTACTTACCTAACAGATGCTGGGGGTTGTAGCTAAACAGGTACCATTGCAGCCCCCATGCATTTTTAGGAATCCATGAAGATGGATTTCAGGATGAATACACTTCCTTCTGAACCTGCTGGAAAGCCCCTTCCTTTCATACCAGATCACCTTAACCTTCCTCCTTATGGGTGTGTGACAGGAACACATTCCCAACCGCTCCTGGTCCACAGAGAAATCATAGCTCCCCCAGCTCATCCAGTAAGATGATATGTCCTAGCTCTGTCTGCACTAATGGTCCCTGTGCTATGCTTCCTACAGTCAATCCATGGCAATTTTTTATGTGCTCTCAAATAGTATTCCTCTCCATAGATTGCGACATAGATACAACAATAAGTCCTAATTCTTCATTGCTCATGGGCACACAGAGAAAGTCAGGCAAGAGGAAATCTCTTGACACCTGCTGTGACTGGTGGGATCTAAACAGATGTAAAGACTTGAAGGAAAGACACGTTTTTATGGACCAGCTGCAGAAATGCAAGGCATAGTGATTCTCTACACATCCACTGGGCTTCCAGGTTTCTCACCCTTGGGCCATCAAGTTTTCCTTTGCCAAAATAAAGGCATAGCACATGAGACTAAACTTACTCACTAGTAGTATCCAGTTCTCAGTGACGATTGTGAGATGGTTTCCATGCTTAATGTCTCCCCAGAATATCTAAGTCATACATAAGTCTATGCAGATGCTTCTGACATGCCCAGGGAGAACCATTTCTAAAGTTCAGGCTTATGAGAAATAATTTTTTTCTGGGGACCATTACAATAAATCAGTCTCCCGTGATGTAGGGTTTCAGCAGTTTTCCAAAACAAAAACACCACTTTTTTTCCCCCTTCTTCTCCCCCTTCCTTCAGCTCAAAGCTTTGGCATCAAGCACAACATTCATTTCCACTTATTGTCCGAGAGCTGAAACCTATAATCTTCACACCAAATGAAATGCTGTTTATAACCCCGGTTAGTCATCATGAGAGGGGCTTCCCACCTTCAAAAATTAAAAATAAAAATAAAATAAAAATCTGCCTCTTGCTCTGAGTTTCCACTAATACATAAAGAAAACATAGTAACAGGACCAATCCCATATTATCAAATATATATTTATATATATGAAACATTGTTCAGGAGTTTATCCAGAAACCACCCAAACACTGTGTTATAAGTTTCCGTGTGAGGCTTTATGTTGGCAAACAGATAAAGAACACAGTGGGACAGATTTCCAAAATAGGCTAAGTCAGTATTATTCCCTTGACTTCATTCATGCAGTGCAGCTCTGGCCTGAGATACCAAAGCCAGAGGCACCAGGATCAGAAGTGAAATTAGAGCCTGCAATTCCCATTAGCATTTCTTGTAATAGCAGTCTTTGCTTGAACTGCTACATCTTGCTGCTTCCTGAAGTGTGAGTAATTATTGGGGATGCTAGGAAAAAAAAAAAAAAAAAAAAAAAAAAAAACCTTGTGGATACAATCTCGCACGTCCCTACTTTAGCACAGTGGGCACACCTTTGCAGGGAGCCTGGCTTGTTTTTCTGGGCATGCAAACGCTCAGTGTCTGCTTTTCGGTGTGATGTTTTGTGCATGCGGATGACAGCACATGCAAAATGTCAGCGTGGTCATTTAATCTGGCTGGTGGAGAACGAGCCTTGCGATGTCCAAACTAAAATATGTTACCCTTTGGAAGGATCACATCACTGCCAACAGGCAAAACGATCAAAACTGCTTATCAGCTGTGTGTGGAACGAGGCCAGAGCACGGCTGGAGCACAGGCCTTTCTTTGCCCATACATCAAACCCTCTGCATTATCAGCCACTTCGCTGCAGGCTCCCAGTGAGCCTTGTCACGGTCCCTCTGTGTCCACAGGGCAGTGCACCCAGGCCTGGAAGAGGAGGATGAGAAAGCCTCTGAGCTTCTTTGCTGAGCATTTCCTGTTTCATTTGTTTCTTTGTTCTGAAAAAGAGAAGAAAGAATCTGTCCTGAGTGTCATGTATAGAGACACTGGCTCTGAAACCGCTGCAGTGCTCCCATTCAGCTCCAAGCATCCCTGCGCTCAATGGCCTTTTATCTCCCGATCAGGGACATGACAGGAACTGCGGTTACCATGTCAGCAGCAACTATGGCAGACTCTGAGGGATCAGGACCTTCAGCCACAGGTTATGGACTCCATACATATTCACAGAGTCCTGGGACCACTCAGGCCCCTCTGGTAACGTTGGGAATGCATCTAACCACACCAGTATGGCATTTACATTATACACGCATAACATCTAAACCTTGGAGCTTTTTTACAGTGAAACAATTTAAATTTCCACTGATTTATTTGCTGAGCATTCACTGAGCTATGGTTTTGCAAAAGCACTGTGAGGTCACTGACATACAAATCGTGTCTCTTCTACCTCTCTGGAATACAACTCTCGTGTTGAAATCTCGTGTTGGAATGACTCGGATTTTTTTTTTCTCTCTTTGAGTTTTGTTTATTTTCAGGTTGAGTATTTCAGCTTGTCACTTCTCTGCAGTTGGTTGGTTAAGTCATCCGCTTGTGCTTCCTGACAGGGAATTACGACCAGGCTGATGGGCAGGTTGCTGATGAAAGTGCCAGCAAAAAGCATCCGGCAAATTTGCCTTTTGCTGCTGTTTGGGGCCCAACAACTCCAACCCATGACCGCTGCTGAAGAGAATTCAAATAAACATCAAGATGGACAAAGTGGGCTGGTTGGAAAGCTCACCTGCAAATCCACAGAAAATAATACAGTCCAGTGTGTGTGCAGGTCTAGTCTGCCTGGTTTGTGCTAAGAGCTCTCTCTCCAATTAAAAGCAGATATTTCCCTCATTTGTTAGACCCCACAATCGCTTCCACTTCTAGATGACAGTGAGTCAGCCCTCTGCTTTCCTAGCATTGCCCTGCTGCTTTCTGCAAGGGAACTGATATGGATGTCTCCCCAGGCTGTCTATATTCATTTCAGAAACGTGTCTGGGTATTTCTCATGTTGCAGAAATGTTTCCAAAAGGCTTCGTTCCCTTTGTTCAGGCTGCAAGAACCGGGACACGGGAGTGGAAACGGGAACCCACGGCCACGCGAACCCACTTGCCGCAAACCCCCGTTTCCAGCAGCTCGCTTTCCCTTCGCATGGACCAAACCCTGCCCTCCAGCACCCAGAAGTTAGGGGCAAAGCCGGCAGCCCTCTGTTTTTTCGGAGGGGCCGCAGGAGCCGGGCCGGGTCCCGCGGTGTCTGCTGCCCTCCGGCGGCTGCGCCCGGAGCCGTGCGTGCGGCTCGGGGCGAGGCGCACCCGTGGGCACGGCCCCAAAAACACCCCCCGGCACCCATCCCTGCCTCGGTGCAGCCCCAAGACCTCCCCCAGGGGTCTTCGTAGCAATGGGGGCAGCGTTTAGTGACAGTACGTGAAGTTTTCTACCCGGGAACCCAGCGATAACGCCAAATATCTGGCACGCACCAAGCCCAACGTGGGGGAAATAACCTGGGTAATATCTACAGCCATAACCCAAAAATATGTGGGTGGTGGGGGCTGGTTTCGTTTCTTTCAAACCCTACATTTTCTTTTGGTTTGTTGTTGTTTGCTTGGCGTGCCCTTTGTTGGATTTGCAGACGTGATGCTGCGGAAAGGGTGCCAAACTGTGCTTTGTCCTGCTCTGTCCATCGCCCCCAGCGCGGATCTGGCCATTTTCCGTCACTCTTGCAGCCTCTTAACTTCACAGAGAGGTGGAAGTCAAGGAGTGCAAGGGGATTTCAGGGTTTCACCCTTGCAGGAGAACAGAAACAAACAAACTGTGGAGTACAAGTCTGCTAGAGTCACAGTTCCTGGACTCCGTATGAAAATAAAACAGACCAGAAAAGTGCAGGCTCAGCAGTCAATAATGTTAGGGTGGAAAGTGCTCCGACTGAAACAAAAAGAAATAGCGGTCTGAGAACGGGCCAGAAATTAGGTGGGATTCTGGAGAAGGGCTGGGAGAACCAGGCACAGGATTAGGGAGAGGAAAGGAGAAAATGGGGGGGACAGGGTTTGGTGGTGACCACGAGGAGCTCGTCAGGAAGCACATGGGTCTCGCTGCAGGACCAGCTCGGCTCCCCTGCAGTCCCTGGGAATGAGCCGTGCACCAGGAAAACAGAGGGGGAACTGATTTTGCATGGGGTCGGTTATTTCCGATGGTTTGGGGACAGGAGAAGGGAGTCTTTCCAAGCCCTCAGGTAATCAGACTCGTGCGGCGAAGCGTGGTGTTTGTTTCTGCCTGTTACCACAGCAGATATCTCCCTCGGCTGCGGAGCCGTCGCTTCCCCCGATCCCTCCCCGACTCAAGGCCCCTTTCACATCGCAGCAAGCTATGCAGTCATTTCTTGAGGGAGTGAATTCCAGCGAGCTGCTCTCTAGGGAACCTGCCTTATTTAGAGAGAAACCACAAGCCAGGGAGATCTGGGAGGGGAGAGAGGGGAAAAAGAGATCAGGCTTGTTTAGAAGCAGCAGCTAAACAGCTGGGAGATCTTTCAGTTGGTTTATATTTCTAACTCTGTTTGGGTCTTGCTTTACAACCTCCAATGAAAACAAATCGGGATTGTTTCCTCCTTCTTGGAATGTCTGTTTAGGGTTTTAAAGGGGGGGAACTCCACATGGGTTCTCGGGAATCGTTGCTTTCCCAAAGCCCGCAGCCTCTTTATCCCCCGGCTAACCCCTCCGGCACACACTCACACACGCAGCCCCCCTCTCTTCCATCCAGGCACACGAAACAAATAAAGACGTGCATGAAATTCCTCTGTTGCTTGTTGCAAAAGTGGCGTTTCACCCTTCTCCGAGGAAGGAAAAAAAAATTTTCATGTGTGGGATCACTGTGGGATAAACTATCATTGATGGTTGCATAAATCGCATGGACTTTGACTTTTTTTTCCCGAGTCACAAAAACAGAATATCAAAAAAAAATAAAATAAATCATTTTTTTGCTACATGCAAAAGTCACGTTTATTCTTTCATGGGATTATTTCTGACTGCTGAGCGCTGAATTCAGGCCGTTTTCCATTTCCAGGAGCACAGACACGGTTGCAACCCAGCACAGTGGAGCCCCAAAACGCACACACGGACACTTCTTGCCATCCGTGCACTATTTACACACCAGGCTGGGGCGTAACTGCTGCTTAGGCTGCTTTGAAGTTGTTTCAATCGCAAACTACGTGCCCTGAAACTTTGGAAAATGAAAGCAGGGACTGCAGCTGTCCCAAAAAAGAACAGAAAAGCGTGCAGACCCCGTGAAAGAGAGAGAAGAAGAGGGGAAGGGCTCGGCGGAGGGGCGGCTGGATGCGCTCAGGGAATGGGGCTCCGGATGAGGAGGAGGAGGAGATAGGCAGCAGCTCAAGCGTGCCCATCGCTGGGGGATTTATTTTTTATTTGTAAAATTAAACACAAAATTACACGCTTAAGATGCATATACACGAGTGTGCATGGGTACACGTGTATAGGTGTGTTCTCCCTCACAGCACAGGCACCCGGGCTCAGGGAGCCTGCTCAGACCCCGGAGCGCTGCAAGAGCCCCAGACCCGAGCGGGCACCCCAAAAAAAGCCCCCTAAAGCCCCCTAAAGACACAGCCCCAAGGGCAGCGCCCCCCGGAGCTCTTCACCCTTTCGGGGAAGAACCACGGCGCCGTTCTCCTTCCCCCCGAACCCTTTAACAAAACGCCGCTTCCCCTGGCGGGGGCTGGCAGGGGTACCCCCCCGCTGCTCCGTTTTCCCGTTTATTTCCCCCAAAACGGCGCTGCCGGCGCCGGGCGACCCCAAGCGCTACCGCCGGCCCCGCTCCGCTGCAGCGCCCGGAATGGCCACGAGGTGGCGCTCGCCGCCGCCGCCGCTCCCCTCCGCGGCACCTCCCCCTTCATTTGCATACGCGCCGCGGATTGGCCGGCGCGCCTTCCGCGTCACTCCTGACGGTCAGAGGCTCGCCGGCCAATAGCTCACCGGGCGCCGCGCCATTGGCTGGCGCGGGGCTGTCAATCAGGGCTCATTTGCATACCGGGCGCGCCGCCCCGGGGCCGGCGTGGGAGCGGGGCCGGGCGCGTTCCCACGGTGCGGGGCCGCGCAGCGCGTGCCCGCAGCCGGGACAGCCCCGCGGTCACCCGCACCCGGGCCCCCCCCCGCCTGTGCGGGGCTCCCCGGCAGAGCCCGAGCGGCAGAGCCCGGGCGGGAGCAGTGCAGGCAGAGACCCGGCAGGGACGGGCTGCGGGGCCCGCCTGCAGCCGCTCCGTGCCGGGGGGGAGCCCCCCGGTCACCCTCCCGGGCCGGGGTGGGGGCAGCACCCGCAGCACGGGACCGCCGGGCCCGCGGCCGCCCCCTCGCTGCCGCCGCCGCGCCCGCGCCGGCACCGCCCGGCCCGTTACGTCACGGGCGGCGCGAACCAATCAGCGCGCGGGACGGGGGCAGTGCGCGGCAGTGATTTAGGAGTGGCCGGCACTGATTGACGGCGGGGCCCGGGCGGGGGGGGGGCGCTCCCGGGGCGTCCCAATGTCCCCCCCCCCTGCACCGCCCCGATGGGCAGCAGCAGCACCGGGAGGCGCCCGATGGGTGCTGCTTGGGCAGCTCCAGCCCCCCCGGAGGTGACTCCGGAGTAGCTGGCTTTGTCGGAGGGGTCGTGTTTAAAAACACCAAAAAAAATAAAAATTCAAACTCAAATAATTAAAAACAAAACAAAACACCACCAGATCCGTCTCAGCCTCCCGCCTGTCACCGCCGTTAATTTATTGCAGAAATCGGAACAGAAGCAGCCTGATGGCGTCACACGGGTGGGGTCGTTTCGTCACGGGGTGATTTGAGGAGGGGAACCCGGGGTGGGGGGGGGGGGGACCGGGACCGCGGCTCCCGCCGGGTGTTGGATTGCGGCGGCGGCGAGGCGATGCTTTGATTGCCCGAGAGGTGTCTGTTTTTCCTTTCTTTTGCAACTCGAGTAAACACGAGAGGGCGTTTCGAGCCTTTGATCCGCGCTCCGTACTGTAAGGAAAACAAGCCGTGAACTTCAAACGGGACGGAGGCATTCTGGGGTTAATTTCGCTTCCTAAATGGCTGGACGCGGCAATAAATCACGAGCTCCCTCCCCTCCAGGAAAGCGCTAATCAGAGGAAATATGTACCACAAGCGCCCTTCACCAGCGGCAGCCTCAGACACGGCGGAGGCTGTAATCTGACGGATCAAAATCCGTGCGCACGATATTAGAGATCCGCAGGTTTCATAAATCTTCGCAGGCGACGGCTCCGCGGGGCCGGGGAGCGGGAGGGGGCGGGGGGGGGGAGTGCCCGGCAGTAATGTGGGCACCGTGAAAATTCACTTCCTCGCCAGCGCCGCATTAAGTAAACCCAACACCGAAATGTTGTCTGGCAATCTGTCTTGAAAAGGTTACAGTGTGTTAAAGATTTGGAAAGCTCCATAAAGCAGTAAAGATTATGAAGTACAGCTTAAGGTTTATCAAATGACTTCCCGTGCCGGGCCAACCTTTAAACCGAAGGCAAAACCTGAAGCCTGTGATCTTTGCAGCCTTAGCCCATAAATGTGTTGGAGGAGGGATTCTGTTTTCTGCTGCTTTATGGTATCGCTTCTGCAACACGTAATTTAAACCTACTTTTCAGGAGCCGGTATCTGGTAGTAAAACTAATACCGGGCAATTAGACGGGGGGCCGTAAAACCGTCTAAGGTAGGCGCAGCTCGCAGGGACACCCACCCAAAAGCAGCAGCTGGGGAGCGGGGAAAACGTCCTGGCAAGGCTGGGGACAGCCCCGGAACCGGGGGTGCGGAGCCCTCCGGGAGCTGCACCGGGACGAGAGGGGCCCCCCCGGGCTCCCCCGGCACCGGGCTCCTCCCCGGGCCGCCCGCGTCCCCCCGCCCCGGCCCCGCAGCACCCGGCGATTTTTAGGGGGTTCTTTGATCTGGGCAAGTGTCAGAGTCCCGAAAGCCGGGGCTCAAATAACACGTCGTTACGGCAAACAAATTTCTGCAGGCAGCTTTATGGCTTTATTGTCTGTGGCACGGATAAACTCGGGGAATTAGCAGGTATGGGGGGGGGGGAGGACTGGGAGGGGGGTAGAGCAGAAAGCTCGCCTGAAATAAAGTACACATCTGTTTCCAAGAGAAAATAGGGTAAAAAACACCCACAGAGGCTGGCGTAGTCGCCAGTGGCTGTAAGGACAGGGAAAAGCACCGTAATGTCTGCTAGCTCTTAAGTGGCCCTGAAGTGGATATTTACATTCACAACAGTCGTTGGGTTTTTTTTTATCTTTTTTTAATTAGTAGTTTTATAATTATCCGCGTTACGCATATTTATTTAACATACAAATACAAAAAAAAATAGCCTGGTGTTTACACATAATCATATGTTCACAATTCCTTTTGCGCTCGCAAGCAGGCACCCTTAAAGAAAGCGCAGAGCATCATAAAACTTAAACGGGGGTGGATTTTTATGGGCTCGTGTATTAATAGTCGCCAATAAAATAAAGCTCACTGTGTATGTGTGTGGTTTGCGGGCATATGGCTACACTCACCGCCCAGTTCTCCGTTCGTTAGGTAACTGGTGTGCATGTACGCGTACCATTAACACGTAGCGATACATTTTTGGGTGTCTGTGTGTGTGTGCCTGTACATACCGAGTTTCCGACCTGAGGGAATAATAGATCATCTCTGATATTCCGACAAGCGGCTTTTTAATGTCCTAAATATTTTGGGAGCCAGCGACTACGCCACTGGAAATAATGGATTTTCTATGAGATATAAAAGAAAAATGTATCGACATTTTGCCTCCCCTTTGAAAACCCTTTAGAAGTCCGGAAAGGAAAATCCCGGAGATTTGCGAGGGCATTGAGTCGTTTCGCTCCCTATTTGCACACACACCCCTGTTCCCCTTTGTACGGGGCTCAAACCCCTGCAAGGGCGCGGGGGTGTTTAGTGGTGCGAGTTGGGGGCTTGGTTTCCCTTGGGGTTTACATGCGTGGGGACGGAATATATCGCGCAGACAAGTGTTTTACATGGGTGCCACACACCCTGCGTGTGCAGAGGTGCTGCTCGCAGCCTCGGCTCTGGGTCCCGGTCCCGGTGCCCCCTCCCCAGGTGCCGCGGGGCTTCGTTCCCTACTGCAGCCCCCAGCTCGCAGCTTTGTCTTTATTTCCCGGTAATGAGTACAAATATTTCCCCTCCAGAGAAAAGCTCGCCGGGGCTGTGTGGAGGCCGGTAACCTCTGGCAGGAGCCGTCACCCAACACTCACTCCCCCGTAATGGACCACAGTGCGCGCCCGTTTAATTTACTGCGCCGCCAGTTATTGCAGGGGCTGCGGCCGGGGGGCTGCGGGCTACAAATGAGCGTTTTGCCACCGAGCGGAAAACGCCGCCCCTGGGGCGGCCGGGCAAAGCCACGGGGTACCCGAGCCCATCCCCGGCCTCGTTTTTTCACCGATTTCACGCTTTTTGGGTTAAAAACAAAAACAGCAAAAAAAGGATGCTGCAAGGCGACGGCCCCGGGAACACTGCAGGCTGAGAGCCGGGGGGGGCTGACAAACGGGTGCCTCTCCCGTAGGGTCCCCGGGTGGGGTGGGGGAGCTGGGGGGGGAAGCGGGGACCCCCCCGCAGCCCCGGCTGGCGGCGTGGGGGTGCCGCCGGCTGCAGCCAGCCCCCGCCCGGGGGCAGAGCGGCCGCGGAGCCTTTTTACAAAACGGGCTAACAAGGAACCGGGGGGGGAGAGGGGGGACGGGTGGGCAGCGGCGGCACCCGTGGGGGGGTCGGAGGAAGCCCGGTGGGATATTACCCCGCTGGCTTCGCCTTTGATCCGTAGGAAGCAGGTCCCGCGCTGCGTGACCCATTAAACTAATCAGATTATAAGGATCAGCGGGAGGGGCGGGGGCCGCTAATGGTTGCCAGCTGCCCGGGCCCGCTCCGTCCCGGCGCTGCGAGGAGCGGCGGGGCCGGGGCAGGGCGCGGGGGGGGGCGGCGGCGCCCCCCGGACCACACAGCGCAGCCGGCGGCGTGGCGCGCCCAGCAGCGCGGCGCGCCAAAACGCGCCCCGCCCACCTCATGAATATGCAAATGAGGGCCCCCTATGCAAATCGCCGCCCCGCCCGCCGTGGGAGGGGAGGCTGGCCCCGCCCCCGGCTGGGCGCTCGGCCAATGAGCGCGGCCGCCGTCTCGGGTTGCTCCCCGCCTCCCTCCGGGACGCCCCCCGGCCGCGCCGCCCGGCCAATGGCAACGCGGCATGCAAATGAAGCGGAGGGAGGTGCGTGCTTCCGCGCCGCCGATTGGTCGCGACGCACCGCCTCCGGGCGGCCCGACGGAAAGGGGAGGAGGCGCGACGCTATTGGCTGGCGGAGGGGGCGGCCCCGCCCCGCGGCGGGGAGGGGCGGCGGTGACGCGAGGAGGGGCGGGGAGGGGCGGGGCCGGGGAGGGCGGAGCGGGGGCGCGGCCACAGCCTGCGCGCGGCTCCGGCACCGCCCCCACCCTGCGGGGGGCTGGGCAGGAGGGGAAACGCGGAACGGAGCGGGACGGAGCGGGACGGGACGGAGCGGAACGAAATGAAACGAAATGAAACGAAACGAAATGAAACGAAACGAAATGAAAAATAAAATGTAATAAAGTAAAATCAAGTAAAATAAAGTAAAATGAGATGAAATTAAATGAAATAAGATGAAATACAATGAAATTAAATTGAATTAAAAAATAAAATAAAATATAAAATAAAATAAAATAAAATAAAATAAAATAAAATAAAATAAAATAAAATAAAATAAAATAAAATAATAAAATAAAATAAAATAAAATAAAATAAAATAAAATAAAATAAAATAAAATAAAATAAAATAAAATAAAATATAAAATTAAATGGAACTAAATTAAATAAAATGGAACTAAATTAAATTAAGTTTTAAAATAAAACGAAATAAAACAAAATATAAAATAAAATAAAGTAAAATATAAAGTAAAATAAAATAAGAGAAATGAAGTGAAATGAAATAATAAAATAAAATGAAACGAAACGAAACGAAGGGAAATGAAATGAAATAAAACAAAATGAAATAATAAAAATAAATAAAGCGAAATGAAATAAAATGAAATGGAAAAATAAATTAAATTTTAAAATAAAATAAAATAAAATAAAATAAAATAAAATAAAATAAAATAAAATAAAATAAAATAAATAAATAAAAAAACAGGAACTCGGAGCTGGGAGCCGCCCAGCCGAGTTCCCCTGCCGATGCCGTGGGTTATATTTATTATTCCGCATCGCGCCTGTGAGTGGGAATAACAGTTTTTGCCCATTTTTCCCTGGCTTTTGCGTTTGTATTTTGTATGTTTCTATGTTTGTGTTTGTGTTTGTGTTAGCGGTGTGGGGTTGCCGCTGGCTCCGTGCCGCTCGGGGAGCCCCGCGGCTGCCCTGGGACGGGCGGTGCCCGGCGCGGCTCCTCTCCGGGGAACGAAATATTATCAATAATAATAAATAAAGGCAAGGAAACTACACGAGGGGCCAGGTGTGAAGCCGTTTCCAAGGGGCAGGCTCAGGCTGGCAATTCTGGAATTGAAATAAAGAAAATAAATTGAAATGAATAAATGGAAGTAAGGTTTATTTTCACATACTTTTTCGGATGCCGTTTGTTTGCCTCCTTCAGGGAGGGAGCTGGGGGCGTTGGCCATAACATCACTGACATTTCCTGGCAAACCTCTGAAAACAGAGATAAAAGTTGGCATCGTTGTAGAAAACCCACGGACTGGTTCCTACCTAACTGGGCGTTTTGCTAGGCAGAGTCTGCATCTTGCTATTTAGGGGTAATTCAATATATGCAAACCATTTCTGTCGAAAATGGGAAAAGATGGGGGACCAGGACCACGCGAACAAAACAAAACAAAATAAAACAAAACTAAATTAAAAAGCTGTCTTGCTGAACAGCTTGTGCCAGCTTATTTTTATTGTGCCTTACGTCTTGTTTCAGTTTAGCTTTCCAAATCACATTTGAGATACAGATCGTCCACATGCCTGGAGCAAAATTGCACGAGATGCTGCAGGTCCAAGCAGCTTAGCAGGACTTTTAAAAGTGTTAGGGCAGCTTTGTAGGTAATTAAAGGGAAAGAACTGGTGATATGAGCATGTATATGGTACATAGATATTTATACCTGGGAATGTAACGCAACGAATAGATGCACAGTGCTGGAAAAATATGTTTTTCCATGTTTTTCTGGTGCAGGGTTTTCTCTAATTGTCTGCTTTAGACTTTCTTGTTTTCCCTTTGTTTGAGTCAGTTGGGACTGACACCTGTCTGGGGCAGAACACTGAACACATAAAACACTTCTCCTATTGCCATTGCTTCTATCTATATTTTATTTGGAATATCATAAATCATCACATTCCCTGCCTCATTCAGGGTCTGTTCCCCATTACAGTAACCGGGAGCCTTTCCAGCAACTCTGACACTTTCTATTACGCCCTAAAGAAATGATGAGCCGAATTTGACATAACGCCAAAGAGCAAACAAGCACGGAATCAATTAGGTCTGTCTGGGGTTTGTGTGGGGTTTTGTTGTCGTTGCTGTCATTGCTCTTTTGTTTGTCTGAGTGTCACTGCGGTTTGTACAGCTGTTAGGTGACACTTTTCTGCAGGTGATGTCTGTCCCGTGTATGTTAGAGCTACCTTTTTGTTCTTCCATATGTATTTTGTTCCCAAATGCTCTACAGGTAGCTACTCAGAGACAGAAAGGGAGATCAGTGTCCTGTCCAGGGACACCACAGCTGTGACTGCTACAGGGATTCAGGAGTGCTTTACTCCCAGGACTGTGCTGCCTAAAGGTGAGGACAGGAGAGCAGAGTGTAGCTCCTAATTTCTGCTTCCAGCCCTGGGGACTGACAAGCTGTGTGACTTTGCCTCAATTTGCAGGTGCGAAGATGGGTTCAGACATAGTTTGCTTCACAGAAGCAGACTGCGGATCTTGTCTGTTAAGCTCTGAGAATCACTGGGGAAACATTTCTCAAAACACAAAGTCAGAAGCAGAGGAGACAGAGGAGTCCAGCCTGAGAGGCAGTTACAAAAACACAGGCAGAAAGTGCGGGGCTCTGGCGTGCCCAAAACGTTCTGCCTGCGAATGAAAGGCAGAAATATCAGGGATAATTTAATTCACAGGTGCACCGGGAGATTGGGCTTCCCTGTAACAAGCACACACAGAAGCATGTAAAGCTACAACACTGTTGTAGCTGCTCAGTGATTTTTTCCCTCTCTGAGTGTTTTCAGTGACACGACAAATTCTGCTGTTTGAATCACTGACCAGGTTGGGCACTTGAAGCTCACTTATTTTGATTTTTCCAAGCTGTGTCAGAGCCTTAGGGACCCTGTAGTCTTCATCTTCATGATTCCTGTTGAACTAGAACTATGTTACAGCTCGGTGGTGTAAGTGCAGATTGTCCCAAAGCAGGCTAGAGCATTTGCTTTATTTTATGCCATTGTAACTGTGTGGTCTACACACACACAATTCTCTGTTTGAATTATTCATGCATGTTCATGTCTCTCGTGCTCGTGTATCCTGACTGATCATTGTAAACCCCCATCTCACAACCCTGAAGTAACCAAAACTTGTTTTATGCACCTTACCCTGACTTTTTGGAAAATGACATGTATGCGTGGATCTTTGCAAACACCGTGTGCTTACGAATATGAGTGCCGTCCTGGCATTCTGGGACCTCAGAATAAAAGACGAACAGATTGTCATGATGGTCAGGATGCTCAAAACTCTCTCATTGCCCAAGACTAGTTCACGTGGCAACAGGGGCTTCTCTCCTGAGTCCTGCCTGACTTCCAGAGCCTGCTCTGAGAAATAAGGCAGGTTTGCTGCTGTCACCTATTGGAGTCCTATTGCAAGCCAGTGCAGGAAAAGCAGGGCACTGAGATAATTCTTTAATAGGCTGCAGGGGGGTTGAGGAACCAATGCTGAAATACAGCTGCTAAGTGCTCCTGCAGTCTTTGTGAGGTTTGCTGTTGCTGTTTTATTTGTTTTATTTTATTTTGTGTTTTGCATGAGGGCATCCTCATCATGCATCACGCGTTGCCTCCTCCCAGTCATGGCTTTTCCCCACCCAAACCCCTTCCCTCACACCATGATCCAGCAGCGCCAGCAGTGTGCAGGCTGGTTTTGGGATGGTAGGACCCACCGTGCTGCCAGCTCGGGGCAGTAAGGGGTGGGATTTCCTGTAGAAAACATGGCATAAAGTGCACATTTGAGGCCATCCGCTCTCTCCCTTGCCATAGCAGAGCTGTTCTTTGCCTGTTCCCCAGAGCGCTACCAGTGCATAATTTCCAGTTTATCACTTCCACCTCGTGAATATGGAGATGCTGTTATAGTGGAGCTCATCCTCAGGAGTAAATATTACACGTTTTAAATTGCTCCCCTTGTCTTTTCCCTGCAGATATATTTTGCGCTAACAGGGAATCCAACCTTCAGCACAAATTCTGGAACAACATGGTGAACTATAATAATTATTGGATCTGTTAGGTCTATTGTGGAAATAAATCTGCTGTGAACCAACATTTTCCCTCATATGTTTCACAGGGAGACAGCAACCCTTCTGCTGTCAATGAATTAATTTGCTAAAAGAAGCTGGAGTTCACAGATAAATCTTGAGATTATTTCTCATTTACATATTGGCTTAGCATTTATGTGCACTTCTATTTGTGTGGTACTCCTGGGGACAATCCAGTCAGCTATATGAATCATCTAATATGTAAAAATTAGGCTGCAATAGAATGGGAAAAAAAAAATCCAGCTTTTTTTTTTTTTTTTTTAATTCTTTGGACCAGTCTTTGTGATTACTTTAATTACCCAGTGCTGCACGCACAGTATTCCAGAGTACATTTCTCAACCGTCTGATGCTGGAGCAGGCTCGGAGGCAGCTTTCTGTGCTGAGACTCATTCAGACTGTGTGTTATTTTAAGGGCTGCTGCTGGTGGCCTGTGTGATATTGTGGCTCAGACATATTTTTTTTTTTATTATTATTTATGGGGAAGAAACCAGGTCACAGGCATAACTGAAAGCAGGAGCAGTGTACTTCCTATTTCCTGTGGAGTCCCCAGAGCTCTGGTTTGAAACCATTGCTGTTGTTAATTAATGATTTGCCAGCTGTCTGCACTAATTTTATAGCATTTATGTATGCAGAGCCATTGTGCCTCCCATTCCCGGTTTAGAGTCCTGTAAACTAGACACAACAATTACAAAAGCAGGATCACACTCCCATGTTCAGCTGCTATTTCAGATGTGGTCTGTGGCAGATCCTCTCACTTCAGCTTTTCACGTTGAAAGGTTGGCCAAGAGGTTTAGCAGGAGCAGGGGTCCAGTTTGGGGCATTTGAAATATTTTCATTTAATTTTTTGCCTGATTTAGGGCACTAATACATCAGGACAAGGGCAAACCGGCCTTCTGTTGATTCTTATTTTGATGGTCCCTGTTAGTCTAAAACTGGAATGAAAATGCTGGGCACGACGACTTGTCAGCCAGCCAGGTTCGTATAAAAACATAACCTCTGCCGGTGTTTGCTGCTGCCCCACTGAATGCCTACACTCTGCTGAAATGCACACACAGTTTTACCTGCCTCTTTCCATTCCCCTTCTGTAAAACACTCATTTTTAATTTTTTTTTATTGAGAAAATGTCTGGTTACAGTACTACAATTCTGACTGACCAGCTCTGTTTTGCCAAAGCAATCCTGCAGTTACAGGCAGCCAAATTTTTTGGTTGGCTTTTTCCCCATTCTCTCCTTTGAGGGCTCATGTGGAGGTGGGCTGGCTGTTAAGCAGCTGGGCCATTTCTGACAGAGTTGGCACTATTTCAGCGGCGGCTGACTGTACGCACATTATACAGTTTATTATAGGGTGGGACCCCGCTACTCCGGAACTGATTAATCTGAATGGCTGGGTTGGTGTTTGGGCTAACACTGACCTCCTGCTGCTCCCAGTTCCTCTGCCAGGTTTATATTTTTCATACGTGCTCCTTGAAGTTATTGTTTAACTTGTATGCTACTCGCTGTAGCCAAAATACTTTTTCCTAGCACAACCTAAATATGCATGGATTTATCTAAAGCATCTACAAAATTCTTAGTTAAAAAAACAACAACAGTTTAAAACTGAAGTGAAAATAAAGCCACTGTTGCAGTAATTCTGTTTTTAAGTAATCTGAGTAGTGACATGGTTCCTATACACTTGAATTAGCAAGGGTTCACTGTATTTCACTTTAAAGCATAGCTGCATGTGTCTGACGCCTCAGTAAATGCCAAAATTTCCATGGAAGCCAAGTAACAGTTCAACGGTTTGGAGCCTTCTGAGATGCTGAATTACTGCAATAACAAAAGATTTAGGCCAAATCCGTGGTAGGAAAAACTCTAATGCATAGCACAGGGGTGATCTAAAGAAATACGTGTCTCCTGTAAAGCCAGGCCATGCTTGTTCCTCTATGGCTTTTATGCCTCCCTGATTTAGCGTCCTGCATTTTCTCTTGTCTTCATCAGATTTGGCCATTTATGGGCACCAGGCTGCCTTTCGAGCATCATCTCCTTACATATTTGACTATATGTTGGATAATTAAGATCAGAAAGTGAGGTGAAAAAGATTCTCATGTACCAGCGGGCACAAAATATGCCAGAGGATTTCTTCTCTTCTCCCTCTCTCTCTTTTCCCCCTCCCACCCAAACAATTCTTCTCAATATTGAACAGGTTTGAGAACAATCCAATCCGCAAGGTCAAGATAGGGGCAGATTTCCTGACCTGCTTGCCCCCATGTCTTGATAATCTAGAAATGAAAATCAATTCTTGTCTTCGAGCTTGTGAGGAGCTCATAATTGCTTTAGACCAAAGCACGGAGTGGCTGCTTTTTTTCTGCCACCTTTCAATTCTTGGAGATGGGGATGTCATTTTTCAAGCTGGGTGCACTGTCAGGATTAGATTGCGTGGTAACCAAGTAGAAAGATTTCTGCTCACAATGAAATTTCTACCTTTTACTCAGGCCCAAATTTTATTTTATTTTATTTTTCTTTTTAACCGGTATCTGTAGGGATGTCTTAATATGCTTTGGACAGATTATTCATGGAATACAAATTTCTTCCTCTCAAGGGTCAAAAGCAAACTCTTTTATGGCAGTTGGGATTAATGGACCTGCATGAATAGAACTGGGACGAAATTAGTTCTTGGTCTTTCGTTTATGCTTTCTGCCATGAACCATACCAGTCAAATACAGGTAGAATCACACCTTTTTAATTATTTTAAGTACAGCTTTTTAAAACTTGGCATCTTTTCCATTTCCAGGCTGTGTATTGCTGTCCCCCAGATGAGTTTGCACAAGCCTGTGTGGTGCAGCTGGGGCTTGCTCAGCGCAGTGTGCTCTGACAGGTAGGTTACTGCCCCGCGAGACACGAGAGCTTCACCTGGTCCCACCAGCCTCACACTTTGGGATGTAGGGGATTCACTTAGAACTACAGTCCATTCTGATGAGATCTCCCATGTGAGCCTGAAACCTCAAATCTTTAACGCTTTATCTGCATCTGACCTTTTTATGCAAAGGATATGGGGAAAGCTCAATAGAAGAGTGATGTATCATTTGTTTTTCAGCAGTCGTTTCCCCTTTTCACCTCCTGAGTGTGTGTACATCTATTTCCTTCTGTCATGATTACAAATATGGTTGTGATGCCAGTGAAGACTTGACTTTTACTGCTTGTATCCCTTATGCGTGATTTTGTGGTTGTTATCCAAAGAAAAATCATCCTCACCTTTGGAGACGAGGACCATGTTTATGTGGCCTTTGTTTCTGGCATTTTGAGAGATTTTTCTGCCGAAAATCTCCGGCATTTCTGACAGTGTGGGTATCCTACGTACCTACATTAAAGCTGGAGAGCTCTTCCCTGCTACTCTTCTGCTGTAAAACTTGTGGTTTGGCCATAAGGGCCATTGAGATGACAAAAGAAACCATAACTAAGACAGTGATTTATTGCTAGAATGATTTTTTCTATTGCAATATATACAAAATGAACATTTTTATATCTGTTTTTACCTCATTTGGCAGCTGAGAGTTTCAGTATGGAGAGCTGCCAAGAATTACGGTAAAATAAAGCCTAAATGATTAATTCTGTCCGCAACTGAGGGTACAAGATCAATAGCTAACCATCATCTCAAATATCTCAAATCTGGGGGGGGGGGGGCATCTCAAATTTGGGAAGGGGGGAAAGAGAAGAAGGAAAGAGAAGAGGATTTTTTTGTTTTGTTTAGTTTTTAGTTTTAGTGTTTGTTTTGTTTTGTTTTGAGATTTAGGTTGGCTCTTGGCTTTGCTTTTTTCTTTTTGTTTCTGAGAGTTGGTGTCACAGCAAGAAAACTCACGGAGTTACCATACTGTGAAGCCACAGAAAGTCTGATGTGCTGGTGGCTCCGCAGTATCCTTCCATTCCCAACAAGGGAAATATTTCATACAAAATGCCCATTCCTCTACTGATACCAACTGGTCCATTGGGTAACAATCGCAGAGCCTTCTGTCCATGTCTCTCCTCTCTTTGTGGTTTCATCCGTCCTTCTCCCAGGCCACTCTCCAGGTGGCACAGCCTCAGGAGTATTGATGAAAGGAGCCTTGAAACCGAAGGCTGGCCCACCTTTGCACTTCTTGATGTCAGCGAGAATTGCAATCACTGATTTTGAATTTTGCAATTTGAATTGCACCGACTGATACCAAGGGTTAGCATTGCTTTCAAATGGGGAATGAATGAGTGTGTATTTAAATCAGGTAGGACCCAAGTACGTAAGTTTTACTCAGGTATAAGCTTTGCTCAGGACAATATCTGCCTCTTCCCTCTGCTAACGTATGAAAGAAAACAAAGTGAATTTTTACGTCCAATGTGGTCAGAAACACTGAAATCCTCACTTTCCAGTCCTGTACTTACTACTCAGTAACTCTAAGGCAAGCCCTTTTGCTTGGGCAGACTAGCACCATTCTGAATTTTTACCATGCTTATTGTGTCTCAGCACTTGATAAAATGTAACCTGAATTCTGAACTTCCTGTGGCTTATTAGTTGAGCTTGTGTTTATAGAGAAAATTGATTTCTCAGCACAGTAGCATTTATTTTTCCACATCTCTTGTCTTCTCTGGGCAGGAAAGTTTGAGATTTTCAAGACAGGCTTGAGAATAGAAAGTGCAGAGGTGCAAACCAAATAATTCTCTTTTTGTTTGTAATATATATATATATATAAACACAAGGAAAAAGAAGAACATTATCTGACCAAATATAATTCAAGAGCCGGAATGGCTTTTTCTTCATTTCTTTGTTTTGCTTTTGATAATTACGCCGCATCCCTATAATATATTCTACACTAAATTATTTATATGCACTTTCAACCCCAGCCCCTGAGTCACATTGTAGTTTCTGATTAGCAATAATAAACATACTTCCTTCTTTAACATGTCCCTTGAGAAGTGGCAAAATAAAAATATTTATCACCGCCTTTGCTGTCTCTAAGCTTTGCCCTAGCTGTGGTTGTTGAATCCCAATTTTTTCCCCTTTTTTCTTGTTCAGGCACAGAGTATGGAGCCAGCTAAGCTCAGACAGGGATGTGGGGCTTGTTGTGGAGGGACACCTGTGATGCTCCAGGTGTGGGGCTGCCCTGGGGCTCTGCCGGGCCTGCGGATGTCTGGGCACAGGGTGTAATGCAAAAGGGAATGTGGTGTTCAGAGCTCACAGGTTTTGGAGGAAGGAGGTTTCCTCCCATAACTTTTGGGAAATGGGGTCAGTGAGAGGTAATAAAATACGTGTCTGTAGGTCATGTCATTTTTAGAGTCCTGTCTGAAACTTTTACAATTGCTCAAATTTGTCAGTACAGATGGCCAGTTTAAATACTGCTTTCTAAACCAGGTTCCCAAAAGGAGCTGTTTTTTAGTGTTCCCCATTTAGGATCTCCAACCTGAGCTGCATGGACAAGCCCAAGCGCTCTGGCAGCCAGAAGGGACAACCAAAACTTTTTTTTTTGTATGTTTTGTTTTGTTTTGTTTCCACAGCCTTTCATTTTGACTTGCTAAGCCACTTCAGAGGCAAGGAGTGCTTCAGACCTTTAGCACACTCAGGGCTTTATTAACTGCTGTGGCTGGGGTATGTTGGTCTGTGTCCAAACCCCCTCGGAGATGAAGCCATCTATCCATAGATCCTCACTCAGCAGGAGCAATATTTACTTTTTTTTTATTCCTTACTCAATGCACACAGCATTGTGTATTATACGAGCAGCACGAACAGTAGATAAATCTAGGTTCTGCTCTTGACACACGATGGTGTTGCTAATAAAAGAAAAACACTTCAGACAACTTTTGTATAAATCATGGTTAGTTTAGTAGAAGATTAAACAATACTTTGGTCCCTCGGGATATTCATGAACAGATGAAACATTAACCACCGGCTCTTAAATGTTTTATAAATCTGCAGTACACCCTTGCAATGCAGAAATAAATAAATAAATACATAAGAAAACATGATTTATAAGGCAGCAGGCCATGGAGGGGCAGGTACCTTGGCAGAGACCGGGCTGTATGCTAGGTAGGGCTGGCGCATTTCACTTACCAAAATCTGGCATGGTCTCAGATGAGATGGGATTGTGCAGTGAGGGATGTTTTGTACAGTAAGCGTGTCATTTATTTGCCTGTGTGGAAGAGCTGCCCCTCTGACCTTGCAGGAACCAGGCTGCAGACCAGCACTGGGTGCAGTGACAACCCAAGGGCACTCCCCGTAGCCTTTTGATGCAGACGTGATAGGGAGCATCCCTTTTATTATGTAGGTGCATGGGGTCGGTCCCTTTCCATCCCCACCACCCGGACCACTCAAGCAGCGCACGGGACCTCCCTGCGCGCCCCCACGGCGAGCTGCGCTGCGGGCCAGCTCTCACCTTTCCGCTTCCCACCCCAAAAAAAAAACCTCAAGCTGGACACAGCCCGGGGTGGGCTTTGCCCCCCTTGGCTGCCGGGGGCGCGGGTGGGCGCTGCGCGGGCGCGCAGGGCGGTGGGCGGGCGGCAGGGGGCGCTGCGCGACCGCGCAACGCCCGGCGCAAACCCTGCGCCTGCCCCCGCCCCGCGCGGCTGCTCCGTGTCTGCCCCCCTCGCGTTACCCCTTGGTAATTAGGCAGTAATTAGCGGTAAGTAAGTACTGCGCGTCCCTGGCCGCGCCCGGGTCCAGCTCTGCGCATCCCGAGCTTTAGAGGTGGGCACGCACGGAGCTCGCTCTGGAGGGGTCGTGTTCCTGTTGCTGCGCCTTTTCCTGATTTAAAAAGTAAAAGCTGCTCTGGTAAAAGTCCGCCTGACCCAGCTGTGCGTGAACATGTCGAGAAAAATGTATGGGCCTGAGCCAGCGGCTTCAGCAGTGCCTGGGCCAAATGGTATCTGTGCAAATCCAAAAGGAGAAATGCAAATTAAATGTGCATTTCCCAAAACCAGTCCCAGATTGAAACAGTCCCAGATTGCTACAATTTAAAAGGCTGAGGTCTGAGCCTTAGGAACACAGACCGTGTGCTGTAATTGCACAGAGCCTTTTTATTTTAGCCAGCAACACGAGCAAAATAAATAAGTAGATAAATAAGAACTGCTTTTAAAAGCGAATGTTTGTGTGTGCATTCCTTAGCTTGCCGTGGTCTTCCTAAGATGCCTCTTTTGGACTTTGGGAAATCAGACCAATCGTACTCACCATGTGCTGTCACTTTTACATTGTTTAAGTCTGGCCAGTTATAAACTGAGAGTAATTTAAAATTAATTAACCATCATGGCCTGGCTGTCCATTTCTGTTCCATACCCTCTGATACTGATCCTTGTGCTTCTGAGAGTTAAATAACTTTATTCCCGCACTGCTGGCTGACGGATAACAGCCCGTGTGTTTTGTTTCCACAATGCAGTATTGTTCGGGAACATAACAATGTAGTGATACTGTCAGGTTAGAGCACTAGCAGCTTATTATCTCATCAGGCAATCATCTCAAGTTTGGCCCAGAATATTTGTGAGCTGTTGTTCTTTTCATAAAGGCACAAATTAATTTGAAACCCGAATCTTTCTAGGGCACGGAGCAAAGCCTGCCCTTAGGTATGGGCAGGCAAGCAGTGACAGGCAGGCAGCGATGCTATGCCAGGTTTACTCCAATATAAAGTGAAGCTTTGGCTTCGTAAAGAAACCTTTTAAAATGCCATATTTTCCGTGTGCTGTGCAGCTGTCAGAGACCTAGTCGTTGTGTTGGTAATGCGACAGCTAAAGAAAAGTGGCTCATTCTGTGTTTTAGGGCTTACCCCTATCAGCAGATGCTGAGGGAGGAGCCCAGAAGCTCAAATCAGAGCCCAGGAAACACTTTTGCTTTACCTTTAATCTAAAACTGAATTTCTTATTCTGATACAGAAAGAAATGCTTGTGCAATGACATATGCTCACATAAATAGGTATTCAGGCTAGCACACTGAGGAACTGGCACCTTATCCGAGCTGCAGTCTCTCATTTCTCTCCAGCTGCCCTAGCAGTCCCTTTTCCCCATGGATCCAGCCAGCAGGACCAGGGAGCAATGCCCAAGAGCTGTTTTACACCCTGGGCAGTGACAGGGCTGCCCATCCTGATAGCCAAAAGGACACGTTTCCCGTGCTCCAGGATTTCTTGCAGCCAGAGCCCATTTCCCTGCCTGCACGGTGAGGGTTTGAGGCCAGGCTTTCTCCTGTTCAAGTTGAGAAATCTGCACAGTGACCCTGAAAAATGCAAAATAAACAGAAAAATACGACCATCATTTGGTTTTGTGCTGATAAATTCCTCAAGCCAGGACTGGAACTGCCCCAGCCACAGGACGTGCCACTGAAGTGCAGCAAGCCGAGCACTAACCCTGCATCACTTGGCACTGGGCTGAGCGAGGCTTTGCTCCTGCCCGTCACTGAAGTAATGAATGGGGAATGGCTACATGGTGGCAGCGCGGCCAGCATCTGTCAGAGCTCCCCGCCCGCCTGCCCGACAGCCCAGAGAGCAGCCCATCGAGAAACTTAATAAATAAACCTTTGGAGCTCCCACCCCTCGCCTCCTGCCAAACCTGGGGCTTGGCGTGCTTCAGGCGCAGTGCAGGAGTGTTTTTGTGATGCCTCAGCCTTGAGAGTGCAGCCAAACTCTCCCTGCTCCTGTGTGTCTGTTCAGAGCATCTCCATCACCTCTGGCTGCTGTCAGGCCTGTTCACACGTGGAAAATCTCCATCAACAGGTCTCTTCTGTCCTGCATCTCTCCCAAGGAGCTGGAGATCTGGTGTTAGCAGGTCAGAGGAGGTTTGTGGCCAGGGAGGGGCACAACACGTTGGCTCCTGGGGACTGGCATTGTTCATCCGACTTGTGTTACATGTGATTCAGAAATGTGAGGATTCAGAGCATCTGAATGCCCTTTGCTTGTGAAAAAAAAAAAAAAAAAATACAATGCCTCAGGTGGCTGTGATGAGCATAGAAGTCCTGCCCTGTTAAACAATTCCCTTCACTCCGTTCCTTGCAAAACCATTTCATACGGACCGACTGCGTGGTTACCCTGCACTGGGTATATATATATGCCCTCGGGGCACCATTTGAGACATTTCGTACAATAAAGAGGGCAGCACCCTAACAGATGATTCCCACCTCCACAGATAGGAAAGGCTTCTCTGTCACAGGCTGGGAGAGAACATTAAGCCTAATTCAGTGACCTCCCGGATTTCCTCCTGCTGTGAGAGCAGTGTTGAGAAAATCTGTTCTGGGACTTCAGTGAATTTATTTCCCAATAGACTCCTGACAGAATCTGGAATAATCAAGAATAATCTGTTCCTGCACCCATATCATCACTTTCTTGCACCCACCAGTGTGAACCCAGCACACCATGTCTGCTGGGGCAGTCTGGGTACTCTTTTTTATTTATTTTATTTTATTTTATTTTATTTTATTTTATTTTATTTTATTTTATTTTATTTTATTTTATTTTATTTTATTTTATTTTATTTTATTTTATTTTATTTTATTTTATTTTATTTTATTTATGTGTGTATGCAGGCTGCTGGCCTGCTAGGGACTACATCATAACCAGGCCAATTCTTTTCACAGAAGTAGTTAAAGAGCCTGGTGATCAAGCAGTGATGGGTCCAACCCCAATGTGCTTTCATCTCTATCAGCTTCCATTACTGTTTTCTGAAATATACACCATGATTGATATATTTTCTCTCAAAAATAACATTTTAGCTATAGGAAGAGGGCCCACAAGGTGGCTCAGGTGGAAAAGAAATGCAGGGTTTTGATCCCTGGCTAGTAAATGTAGGACAGTGTGATAAGAAAGTACTGCTCTGGAACAACTGCTTGAGACTGTCCAAAAAGACCTGCTGATTTGACTCCAGCTAACGATGGTGAGGTGCAGAACACCAAATCACTGCCTGGTGGGCTGAGGAGACCTTGTCTCACACCCATTCCAGAGACCAAGGGCTGAGACACAACAGCCTGTACATGCAAAGAAAAGTCATAGAATCATGGAGTGGTTTGGGTTGGAAGGGACCTTAAAGACCATCCAGTTCCAACCCCCTGCCATGGGCAGGTACACCTTCCTCCGGACCAGGTTGCCCAAAGCCCCATCCAGCCTGGCCTTGAGCACCTCCAGGGATGGGGCATCCACAGCTTCTCTGGGTAGCCTGTTCCAGTGCCTCACCACCCTCAGAGTAAAAAATTTCTTCTAAATATCCAAACTAAATCTACCCTTTTTTAGTTTAAAACCATTACTCCTTGTCCTATCATTACACTCCCTGACAAAGAGTCCCTCCCCTTGTATCCTTGTGATCCAGATCCAGAGACATCTGAGGGCACTGCCCTTCTGACTCATCCACAAGTACCATCTCCAAAGAGCAAATGTAAGGCTTGGGTAAGACTGTGAAGAGCAGACATCCTTCAGCACTTTCTTCTGAGTCAGTCAAGGAAGTTTCTGTTAAGCCAAATCCCTTCCGAAGCCTGTAAAGTCATTTGTTTTATACCAAAAAGATATTTATGAACTGAGAAGCATGGTATCTGTGCAGCTAACAAAATGCTCATGACAATAATTATCTTGCAGCTTATAATGTATGATTATCCACAGGGTATTGTTTTTGCTTTCTGAGTGGATAATAGGGCATTTAACAGTTGAATGATGAGTGGAGAACCGTATGTAAGCCTAATAATTCAGTACTTCTAGGTATTCATTTAGTCCTCCTTGTATCATCTGAATATTCACACAAAACACAAGCAAAATAAACCTACACATAACCCCCAATCAAGCGAGCAGATATGTCACAATTTCTTCTCAGAAAGAACTAGTTTCTGTGAAGATGGTTTTCCACGTGCAAATGTGAAATTCAGAAAATGACAGTGCAAATAGCACAAAAGTTATTTCTTTATCCACTCCATTGCAGTTTTCAAGGAGTAACAAGTAACCAAAACAACATGCACAGTATTAGGGCTAGGTTTGAATTGCCTGACCAGGGCAGCTTAGGAGAGCAGCAGTTACTTGATATTTTTGCTTCGTGTTTCCGTAAAACAGTTGCCCAGCAGATTGCTATCCTCTTTGCAAAAATGTGAGTTGGAAGGTAACCGGAGGGGTGGTTTGGTAGCGTGAGGCTGGTTCTTAGCTAGCAAAGACTGACACTTTTGCTCACTTTTTTTCTGCCAGTCTTCCTATAGTTGGAAGTGACAAATTTCTTTTGAAGCAGAATAACAATTCTTGCTGAAGTGAAATAGCAATTTCTCAAATCTGCTGAAAAAAGAACCACAATCACATTAAGTCTCAAAGTTTAGAGAATAATTTCCAGTGCTGTATTTTGGAAATAGAAGCTTTTTTAGAACACCATTTTTGCTAAAGGGAAGCAAACACCTGGGCCCGTTGTGCTTGCCCTACTCGGCACTTACCACTGAAAAAGCCAACATCAGAACCAGTCAGTTTTTTCAAATCTGAAGAGAAAACACTGGCAAGGCTGCCTCGGTGGGATACATCACCTCCACAGGTCTGCAGCCATGTCTGTTACTGGTTTGGCCTCATAACTTTGCACACTGACTTGCTTTAGGACCCCATTGCTAGTTCTGAATTTTATAATCATGCTGTTTAGCAAAGCTAGTTGCAAAAGCTGGAGAATCACACTATAAAACATCAGTGCTTTAGGACCCACTTCAAACTGAAGTCCTAGGCCAAATGTATTAGATAAGATTAACTAATTTTGCCTAACTTGTAGGCAGTATTTCTATAACACCATGAGATACTGAGGATGGCAGGATCTAGTGAATGACCACAGTAAGGGTGACTTAGAAATTTGCTTTTCCACAGATCAGAGAAATGAATTAAATTGGACTTATTTCATAAAAACAAGCTCCTGTTAGATACATTCGAAAGCAAGGCCATCCATATGCAGACAGTAACTGTGTTCAGCCATGGAAGGCACGCTGACAGCCTCCTACCTTGATAGCCATGGAGTTCACATGAAAGGAATTTTCTTTTGGTGATTAAAAAAAAAAAAAAAAAAAAAAAGAGGATTTTACAGAATATGCATATTTTCTAACTGAAATGAACCCAGACTAATTCTGGGCACCCATAACCCGCAGTGGCAGACCTTGTCCTACCCTCCAGATCTGAACACTTCCGCACACACGAACTTTACAAACAGCTAAATGCAGACCCACAGAGTTCACCTGGGACACTACAGGTGCAGTCAGCAAAGGCTTTTTCAGTGCCTGCCCTGGACGATGAACCATTCCCATACAGAGGGAGCTTTCCCAAATTTCCACATTCACTAAGGACTGCTAATGAGAAACACCGATAAGAAATGCTGTGAGGACAAAATGGCATTAAAACAATCCCCACACAGTGCACCCCAGGCAGCAGGAACCCCACCTCATCGGTCTGCACCAAGCCTGTGTGCTGGGCCAGGCCACAGACACGAAGAGGACACGATTAAAAACTGTAAGTGCCTCAGCTAGGGTATAAGCAATTTAAATCATTTATCAAATCTCTTGAATATAACAACCATTTTCAGTTAACTGACCACTGACTGAAGTCTCAGGAAATTTGGGGCATATTTGCTTCATGCACCACAGAATCCGGTATTTCTTAATTTTTTGCATAGTTTAAGATAGCTGTTTCTCATGTTGTCACGCAAGGTTTATTCAGCCCATAGATTTAAGGCGTGGTTTTTTTGCTCAGAAAGGTATGTTCTGAGCTCAGAGGTGAGTGCTGGGGAGCTTGGTCTGATGGGCGCCTTCCCGGAACATGAGCAAAGAGTTCGTGGAGAACCACTTGCCAGCTTGGGACGTGAGAAATGATGGATCGTTGTCCTAAATCAGCATGCACGACAGCAACCACGTATATATTGTATGAGTAGGTTGATGGATTACAGCATTTACAGAATGCAAAAGCTTGCTTTAATATTTTTTCTCCAAAATTGAGGGTGAGCAGCAAAATGGGCATAATTGAAAGCACAGCATTAGTTTTATTTATGAAGAGTATTAAGATCTTAAATACGAAGTGTTGTAGGTAATACAGACATGAATAAGTGTTTTTAGCTAAGAAACTGTAAGGAAAAGAAAGGAGTATAGTTAATGTTTCTTCTGGGAAATTCTTCCTTTTTATTAAGTATCACCATTTATTAATCGTATCTAGGCAATTCCTAGCTTAATGGCACATTCAAAGTAGGTTATTTGAAATTTCATTTGGAATTCATTCAAATGCAGCTTACACCATAGAGAAGTCCTCACTCTTCAGAGGTCTCATCTGTAGATTAAATGCTTTCCTCTGTGTAGGAAAACCCATAGCCTACATATGTGAGAATGCAGTTAAAATACTGGCACTGCAAAAGGATTTCTCAGATACTTTTTTTTTTTTTTTTCCATATTTCTAGAGTTTCTTTGGAAAATATGCTGTCTGACCTCCTGAGGGAGCAAAGCATCTTCTCCACAAATTAGGCTGGAAAGCTTAGGAGGAAAGCAGCCATTTGCTTGAGCCTTGTGCTGTGTGGGTTGCTAATTTGAGTTTCTGTAAAATGGAACCAGCTTCAAGGACCTCAAACGATTCCTATCAAGCGCTGACATTTCCAGATAAGGGGAACATTAGCTCCTACGTTGTCTTTCTCTGCAGCTTCGGGAGGCTGACTCTTAGCCCTCTGCTTTACAGTATTGCTGTATTTACTCTAGCTTTTGTTTTTAATGCCAAGTGGCTAGAATTGCTGAGAGGATTTCTACTCTGTGTAGGGAAGAAAATGCTTTTTTTATGAGACAGAAACAGCCCAGCAGAACAAATGAAAAAGTGTAATTTTTATAGGCCTGGAGGTGAGGAATAGAGAGTATTACGAGGATAATTTCATGGGAAAAAGTCCCCTCAGGTATTTGAAACTCTCAAGAGGCATTTGAAAGAAGGAAATTAATTCAAGAACATCTTGCCAGCCAGGTTATTGATATAGGAGTGGATGTCGCCAAGAGCTGTGTGGGAGGGAGAAGCCTGGTGTTGCTGGCAGCTGTACGAAGTAGGCATGGCCAGGAGCTGGCATCCTGCGTCCTCGTTTGCTGCTGGATCGTGATGAATAATCACAGCTTTTTAAGGTGCTTCTGTTCAGAAGGTCGGGTCTGGTCCCTGTCTCGGTGATGCTCCAGCCCAGCTGGACCAGGGCACGCTGCTGCCTGGTCCATATGCCCAGCTCCCATCCCATGAGGTCAGTGGGGAGGCACAGTAGTGCCCAAACCAGAAATTTAATGTTTTTCATCGTGAAGGCTGAAAGATTTTGGTCAAGTTGGACAAGCACTGGTGGAGAGACTCATTGCAAGGGCTGATGAAGGGCACCTCATCCTCATGCTGTTCCCAGAGAGTTCTGCTGGTGGCCATCCAGAAAATCCCCCCCCACTGCTGGTGGTCACACCTGCTGGTAGGTTCCCTCACCACTGCAACAGAAGTTGTCCCAAAGCACCTCCTCTCAATTAACGTAAGGAGAAATGCCATTTCATCACTTGTGTAACGAGCTTAATAACGTTTAACATTCACTTCATACTGATGTTGGTTGCTGACCCCAAAACAAAGCTGGGCCAATTGGGATTCATAGTTTTAATGACACGGGTAACTGAGCAGGAAGACAGTCACTTTATTTAATTCTTTACTATTGCTGTTATCAGTACTGCTGATGTTATTTCTACAGCAGCACTAGGAAGCCTCAGGTATTGACCAGCAAGCTGGGTGCTACGCAAGCACGTGTCCAAAAAGTGACCATCACTACAGGCAGTTTGTCACCTATGGGAAACGTGCATGACTGCAGTGCTGCCTAATCATCTTCTGGATGCTTTTTTTAATGAGTTTATTATTAATATTATTGCTCCAGCCCTGTGTCAGGGACATTTATTTTCTGTTTTTGTTATGGAAATACATCAGCTACCATTTGTTGTTGCTCTTCCCGTGCTCCTGTTGGGATACTACAAACACTAAAGCTGACAAGCTCTGTATTTAAAGGTGGGGGAACATTTATTTCAGAATAGAAAGCAGTGTTCTTTCTCTCTCTCTTTTTTTTTTTTGGCAGCCTTCAAACGTGAATGAAGCCTTCTATGAAAGAATTGAAATGATGGGGTTGTGGTTTTATTTTTAAACCTAGAAATTCAAGTGCAGATTTTTATCCAGCTCATATTTTCGTGTTTTAAGGCATTAAGTACTCCCTCTCCCACCCCCCACAAAAAAAAAAGGAAAGATTTTTTTTTAAAGGCAAGGAGCTCTGTATGAGCATCCACCGTGGCAGCAAAACTTCCCTAATGAATCGTTCCATTTTCAAGTGACCTCATCTATGATTTGTGTCCTCCGTGCAACTCCTCCATTAAGAAACTTCTGTGATTGCATAGTTCAAATCCACACAGGGAGCCTGAGGGTTTTTTTTGTTCTTCTTTTGCAGAGCAATGGTTAGTAATGACCTAAGTAGTGCTTCAGAGCCCATTTGGAGTTTAGCATTTCCTTGAAGACAGACAGGCTTGAGTCTTCTCAAAATAGCTTATCAGTAAGTCTCCTCTTGGCAGAGTTTCACTGATTTAAACCCAAGAATAAGGAATTAAGCAAATGTGTGGGGGGTACGGGTTTGAGTAACAAAAGGCTTGCAATACACTGCAGATACCTTCTTGGTTAAAATGCACTGAGCTGAAAAGAAAAATGGGGTTTTGGTTTTGTTCTCCCATTAAATAATTTTGAGAAGCAATATTATGAAAATTATGAAAAGCATCAGTGATAACCATCTCTGGCACATCGAGGAATGCATTCATCAGGGACAGCATGAAACAGAAACCCATAAACCGATAGGATTATTGGTGCAGATGTTGCCCATGGCCATGCTCAGGATTGTCTTGTTACTGCAGCTATTCAGCAGCAAGCCTTCCCAACCCGCCTTTTAAAATCGCTGGTGCCAAACTGCTGCAGGCCAAAAACAGTCATTTTGCATTTGGCTGCTACCTGTTACCATTCTTTCCCCTCCCAGCTAGTGCATGCTTAACCCCTGTGGTGTCTGCTCCACTTCTTTTCTTTGGTGCTCACGTTTAAATGGGTCATATTTACAGCTTCTGTGTTGTTGAACAGGGACCACGAGCGCTGAAAAGCAAAAAATTTAACACTTTTAAAGAGGCTACAACAGAACAGAGGAATCGAGCACTATGGGGAAGGTTTGGGCACCGGTCCCTCAGCAAAGGGAGAGGAGCAGCCCTTTAAAAGGGAGGCCCCTTGCAGGAATGGCTCTCCCAAGAAGAGCAGGAGGAAAACCTGCGACAAGTTGGATCAGAAGGCTGGATGAGCTGAACTGCGGCCCGGCGTGGAAGCGTAGGCTCATGCACGGCCCTCAGTGCACAATGAGCCATCCGTGCTGTCAGCACAAGGCTTGGACACGGACCAGGCATAGAAACCAGGCTTGCGTTTCGGCTTGAGCAAGAAGTTATTTGTTCATTTTAAGTCAATATAAACCATCTCCAGCCCTCCTTAGGTTTGTCACTCCCTAAGTGACTTCTCTCACTCTTCAGCTATTCGCCTGCAATACAGCGGGGACCATCGTTACACGGGCTTTGGAAGAAATCCCAATGCATACAAAGACGCCTCCCACTTGAAGTGTTGAGGGCAAGCCATGCGCTACCAGCACATCCTGGCTCTAGCCACCCCTTTTGCGTCCCAACAGACCTGCTGTAGAGCTACAGCCCACCTCACTGCCTGCGCTGTGCCCCAAAATACGGTAGGTTGTCACAGAACAGGCAGATAAGTGTGGATTTTGCTCCACAGCATTTGGATTAGATGCTCCAGAGGGCAGATGTGCAACACTAAATCTCTCTTCCATTCATACTCAACCTGCACCTCTGACATTTGTCAACTGAAAGCATTTTGCAGTTCATTTGGGCAAGCACAAAGAATGAGTTACACTCAGCTGCTGGTAATGCTGGTTCATGATTAGGCATGAACCTCCTCATACCTGTGGATGAAAGCCAAAGCTGCTTTCTGTTTGAATACCTCTGTGCTTTGTTCCCATTACCGCCTAAGCCACCAGACTCCCCTTTTCACAGGTTTGTCACAAAGAACCACAGAGCACCCCAGCACCACTGCCTGGGATGCTTTTGTGCTTCCAACCCTCACGTGCCACACGTGGCTCTCTGCTGATAAGTGCCTTCAGCTCCTCCAGCTCCACGTTAAGACAGGGACCTCACAAGTATCTGGCATCTGCAGTTTTGCTTTCGAACTAATGAATCAGACGAAGTCTGAGCAACCTTTTTTTACCTTATAACCAGCAGAAACTTCCAAAGCTGCTCAGCACCTTTCCTCAGCTCCTGTTTCCCCCCAGATCTATCATTTTAGATATTCAGCTGGCAGTGCCATAGCAGTTATCCTGGAAAGAGCTCCAGGACTGGACCAAATGGACATACCAATTCTCTCTCCAAACCCAGTCTCGCTGGATGCATCTCAGCTTGAGCACATCTCCCAGCTCTGGTGCTTCCAGCAGTGGAAAATAGCCAGCTGTCTTTCTCCACAGCACATCCTTTGTGTGTTTCTTATATTTAACTTTTATTCCCTATATGATTAAAGAGTTTATATCCTTTTTTTTTTTTTAAAAAAAAAAAAAAAAAAAAAAAGGCCTCCACTGACTAGACAGCAAATTTACTCTTGTGGTTTTTCCTGCTTCTGAAGCAGTTCACAATAACAGGCTCACTTGTGTCGTCCCCCCCCCCCCCCAACTATTTTACTTTTTCTAGGTAGCGTGAGTCATGAGTTTCCCAAGTGCCTGAGAAAACATCCCTTAATTCTTCCTTAGTTGTCCTTTGTCTTCCAGGGAATGCACAGCCCTGGATGGGGTGGATCTCTGGCTGCAAGCACTGATGGCTCACGAGGAATTCCCCACATCAGTGGTGCTGCCATCCTCTGCCCAGTGTCACACACAGGCACCCCTCCCTCACCCCTGCATGCAAATGCCTCTTTGTGGCAGGCATTTCAGTAAACTTACTCTAAAAAAAGATTATATATGGTGTCTGAAGTGAATTCGTTTTTGATTATGTGAAATCCACGTTCAAAGAGCCCTTTTGCAGACCACACACTTGAAAAGCTACATAAACATCAAAAATCTAAAGCCATACTTATGTATACACATATATGAAGGTCTGTTTACATGCATACATTTAGATAATCATATATCATTTAAACTTCTTCCTCCCCAAAAGAACAGATCAAGAAGTAGAATAAGTAGCGCCAGTCTGAGAACATATGACCCATCAGCAAGCCCTCTCACAAGTGCTTTTTATTCTTAACGCAGGGAAATATTTCAGGCTGGGGACTCCAAAACCCAATCTGTAGCCAGCAGTACCTCGGTTGACTGGGTCTCTTTTCACCTTGAGTAACTTTGAGCATGACGACTAAGTGATGAGGACTTGCTGGAAGCTTCACCCAGCAAGCAACACCTCTGCTGCTTGGCTGGGCAGCGGTGACTGTCACCAGCACTTCATGCACTAGGAGTGCTTTTAATACGGTTACACAACGCTTACAATTTTAACATTATTCTAACAACAAGCTGCTGGTTTAGCTCCATTTAAACACAGATTTCAATGCACTGAGAGCAGGATGAGCATGGGCCCACAACACAACCCCTTTGTGCTGTCAGCAGGCTGCCCCATCACACCGCTGACCATGCAACGCTGAAGGAGACATCCCAGTGCTAAGTGCTGCGAGCCTGGGCTCTGAACTACGCTGACCAAGTCCTCACTTCATTTACATGCAACTGCTACGATTTGCCTTCACTGCGTCTTCCCGTTTGTGTGCTTGATCCCAATTACGACTAAATTTAACACCAAAATTTAAACAATATGTTTCAGACAAGTGAACCATATTGAGCAAGAATGTAATCCAGAACTGGATGCTTAACTTCAAGCCAGGAACACACAATTTCAATAATGAAATCTTTTACAGACAGGATTTAATTTTCATTGTATTTATATTCTTGCTGCCTAATCAAACCCACATGGAAGGCGCTGCACTCAATGAAACTCCAACATCACTATTTCGACAGACCAGCCCGTTCTCAAACCTACTACCAGTGCTTAGCTCAACAGGTTGTTTTAAAACATTTTGGCACACACCTTTTGCAAGAGCGGTGCCCTGGAGCACCCAGGCCTGCTTTCACTTTTCCTCCCAGCGTGATCGGCAGCCACACAGCTCAACCACCACGCGCTCTGCCTCCTGCTTTCCAGCTCTGCCAGGGGCTGGCAGCACAGCCACTGAGAAGTCAAAGTTGTCATCATCCATGTATTTCCTCGAGCAGTCACTTGCAGTGCTTTTGTCTAAGACTTGTGCCCCTTGCAGCTCACGAGCCTTCCTGCCTTGCTTAGCACTTTGTTACTCAGATTGATTTTATTTAGCGGGCAAGGGTTAAGAACAGCTCTGCTTTCTTGGCAGCGCTCTGCACTGTCTCCTCTTTCTCTCTAACGAAGATAGTTAATTATAGTTTGTTTTCCAACAACAACTGTTTGAGTGCTGTGGGTCCTCCCTGGTTTAGCTTAGTTAATCGTATCTGAAAGAATGAATCTCTATAGTATCATGAAAAGCCATGAGAATCCAGGGTTTTGAGCCCACTTACTTTCAAATTAATGCACACCAAAAATTAGAAGCTGTATTATGCAAGTATTTTATGCGTGTTATATCTCAGGTACTTATTAAAGCGTCTCAAGAGGCAAGGGCTCCTTTTGCACGGTGCAATTACAGGCAGAGCTCCTGAATTACTGTGGTCAATGTGCAGTCTGGCAGTTTAAGTTTAACATCTCACGAAGCACTTACCGAATTGTGACCACATGGACATCAAAGTTCAGAACTGCACCGAAATCTTGCTCCTCCAGCACCTCCCACAGCCTCTTCCACCCAGCACCCTCTACCTCCTCTCTCCCCAGCTGTATCCTCGCTCCCTTTCCTGCTTTCTTCTCCCAGCCCCTCAAGCCGTACCTGCAGGAGAGCACGGTTGTGTCACTACCCCACCAGCTGCACAGTGAAAATTTCTCCAGCAGATTTGCTCTTTAGGGCAAGGGCTGCCAGAGACCACTTCTAACAGCCAGTTAGCCCAAAGCGCACCCTTTCTCCATGGCTTACTCTGCACAATCAGCTCCTTGCCTTAATGGCTGTGTGGGGGATACGGAGATGTGACTCCTTGGAGACTAAACACAAGTGACCTTGAAAAGCAAGCAGCACAGCCACACAGATGCCCATTATTGCCTGAAGCACTTCCCAAGCACTGCTTGGAGAAGGGAAATCACCAATAGCCCCTTCAACTGCAGGAAATCCTCACCTCCTCAACGCTTCTGTCCTGGCAAAGCCCCTTCCCTGTGCTATGAAAGCCTTTGCAAAAGAAGGCTCTGAAGTTCACTGCTCCTTCTCAGAGGCCCAGCTACAACTGAAGAGCAAAACCCCCTGCTTATGACTCATTAAGTCTCCCAGGAAAGTGAAAATCCCTCTTCATTAAACAGATATTTAATCCCATACTTTACTACTTAGTAAAGTTAAAGCAAGCATGTACCTTCTAATGGGATTCGACTCTTCTTGCACACTCAGGCTAGTTAATCTTTAGTCAAAACTCATCACTATGTGCTTTACCTTGCATTTATTCAGGGTAACATTCTCCTTCTGTAACCCTTCTTCCCACACCTTATAAATGAATTGTTTGTGTTACCATAAGCAGCAATGGAAGCAGCTGTGGGATAAGGCAGCAGGAAAGGTAAAATTTTCTGGGTATAAAATTAAAAAAAAAAAAAAAAGAATCAAGTATGAGAGCTGATTGCTGTATCAACTTACATTTCCCCCAACAGAGACCATCCTTTCTGTGCCACGTCCAGGGTATGAGCACCTGAAGGAACTTGCGGTCAGTTGTGATTTTGGGATGTGCTTACAGGAGCTGGAGTCAGTGTGAGAGCACTCACTTGGACAGCTCTAGTGACTATGACTGCTGTCAAGACAGTAGCTCAGGAAATGTTGTGGTAGAGTTTCAATTACTCCTACTAAGGCCTTTGATGCTAACATACGTGAGGTCACCCAGAGCTGTCCCAAATCCCACTGTAAGCTACCTCAAGTATTTCACCATACAAAATGCGACCGCTTTCCAGACAGAACCTAAAGCCAGCGTCCATATCCATGCACGTGTTCCACTGTTGGTGTCAGCTCGCAGCCATGTGTCACAGCAGAGAGGAGCAGCACAAAGGGCACAGTGTGAGGCTCGCTGCTCTCAGATCACTGGGCTGTGGGAACAAGCAGGGCCTGTTTCACCTGACCAAACTCTCTTTGCCAGTGTTCCTTTGCCACGTTCCCAACGTGCAGGCACACCTTCCAACCCTCCCCAATTCAGATCAAGCCATTTATTTGTGAAATACCTCATTTCCTAGAGCTACTATTACTCTGGAGCTCTCGCATTACCACAGGTATTAATAGAGTACTCCGCTGCCTTTCTCAAGCAGATCACGGTATGAGCTGCCCCGCACTACAACTCATGACCACACAGAATATTAATTGCCTCCATCTGTATTTAGACACCTCCGAAGTCACCCAGCTACCAAAATGCAGAGCACCAGACAGCCTATTTGCCTTAGTAGGACTGCTCACACAACTTAAACACACTGCTGCTCACCAGTTTGAATCTCTTGTACCTCTAGCGATGTTCCTACAACTACAATTCCTGCAAGATCCTACAAAACACAGGAAGGATTTTAATGCACAAGCAGCTCAACATTCAGTAGTGAAACTTACTTTTATAAAACACAGAAATGCAGAATTTCACTACAGCTGAAGAACATTCACAGCAGCTCTGCAAGAGACCAAGCGTTGTTGCAAGAATGCAGTTTTCAAAAAATAAAGAGGTAAGAGCCATCAGATTAAGAACTGGGTTTAAAAAAAAGTGCAATACTGGCTTTTGTGCAATGGTCCTGACAGTCCAACTAAACTAAAACTGAAGTGGCAACCATTCATCAATTGTCTAAAGTTTTTTATTCATAAAGCACAGGACTTTATTGCTCACTTCAGAAAGTTATGCAGGTATTTCTGCAAGTAATTACTTTTGTGTTGGCTACACGAAGCCAGGTTTCAGCTCCCCCAGTCTGCAGTTAATTGCAGTGAGGTTTCAGCGAAACACCTCTAGGATCTTAAATATAGGTTCAGCTGCACTGAGCTATTTTCACTTCCATTAGCTCCAGTAATTCAAAAAACAAAACCTGGTCACAGGAAAGGTTATTTCTAGATTACAGAAAGCACAATTAACATGTAGTTGAGTTTCTACCCTGTTTCATAAAGCAAGAAAATAGCCTTATTTGAATGGCATTTGCTAAGGTTTCTCAAATTCCACTTCCCTCCTGAAATAAAGCAGAAAATAAACTTGGGCTTGCATAGCAGTTCCAATTTGCACTCCTAAGAGCCCACCTACTCTTTAAGCTTAATGCCCTGTTTCTGCCAGTAGTTTGGCCTCCTCCTACTCCAACCAGGATGCTAGCCTGTAACTGCACAGCACCAGGTAGGTACCTCTAAACTGCTCAGCTCCACTTCCCATTCCAAAATGCTTCTCCCATCCTGTTCTCCCCAGATTTAGAGAAAGGGCCATCACTAACACAAAGCCACACGGAACTCCCCAACCTACTGAAGTACAGCCACAGCTGCACAACCTGCTCTGGGTGAGTTTTCACAGCACTTCAGTGCGCCTGGACCCAGAAAAGTTTCTTGAATATAGCTGCCCAGGCAGCAGATACATACCCCAGCATCACTTACTGCTTTTTGGTGTCAGCTCACCACTTCCAATACTTTCTTTGTATTTCATTGGACCTTATGGTCTATTTATAAGTTGTTTATTACACAGTTGCTTAAGTCAGCAAGTTTACTTCTGTTTTTAGTAAAACAGTGCATCTTAGTTCTATGAAAGCACATGCGCAAGACTTGCCTTTTTCATCAATTTCTACAGCACTTTTAGGTTACAGATACAAGTGTTAGATTTTTGCTTAAAACTTCACCTTCTAGAGATCTGACTTTGAGCTGGTAAAACAAGAACACTCAACTGTATCATGTCCAGTAGCATCCCAGGACTAAGTACCTGCAGGCTGTGCACCTTGCCTTCAGTCTGCATTCCCCTGTGCTCTTCAGTCTCCTCCTGTCACACAATGGCCAGAAACTGTGGCTGTTTAGCATGTGTGCTGTCTCATCATCACACCCAATAGTATTTTGGTAAATCTCAAAACACAAATACATTGGTAAATCTCAGGATTGTATGGAGACTCTGACCTTGAAGAGAAAACTGGATGAGACATTTTAGAAATAAAAAAAAAAGCTGTATTTTCAGTTCAGCATTTAAACTGCAGCACGTATATACAGAGTTGAAACATGGACACACAGCTGGATCAATACACACAGGCAATCTGGGTCATACCAGATACATTCAGCCTCAACTTTCAAAGTATTTGACAGCAAACGCCTTTGCTATTCTCCAGCTTGCAGAAAAATAAGCTGGCATGATTTCCTATTTGAAGGAGCAGTCAAAGACTTGTACTGTTTTAGAAATTTGTGTAATTTACTCAGCATGTTCATTTGTCGCTCCTCCAAGTAGGAGAGGCACATAATTAAATAGACACTTCAGAGTTTCAGAGGACCAAAAAAATAACGCAGCAGTTTAGAGTATGTTTCCAGCGATGTGTTACCTAGCAGAAAACCAAAGATGCCAAAAAGTCATTGGAAAGTAAGTCGTATCAATGCAGCTACACAAATTGACATTCAGACTTTATTTTAAATAGCATCACTGTGTTTGTTTCCAGCTCCCACATCATCTTGATCAGACACTACTCTTAAAGGTTAGTCAAAACTCACCTCCCACTCAGGAACCCAGTCACGGCTGCACGCCTCACGACCTTTCACAAGCCTCACGCAACAAGAGCTGGCATACAAAACCCACGCGTGCCACACGACACAGCGCTTTTGGTGCATGTTTCTGAATGGCCAACGCATTTCAATGCAAGAACAAAGCACAAGATCTGAAGCGTGGAGCTCTTCTTTTAGCCCTACCTTAGGGTCACATGATGGCCTGTATCAAAGAAGTGCCACCAAAAGGTCACTATTCCAGTACAACTTGTAGGACAGGAGGCACCGCATGTCACAGGCACGTGGCAAGGAGAAGCCAAGGGCCACCAGAAGGCCAAGCTTTACTCACCTCACCTTTGCAGGTACTCGGCTTGACCACCATGGAAATAAACCAGGCAGAAAACTGTCTCCGGCTGAAACATGAGAAAGCAGATGAACTCTTCCTTCCCACCACAGCTGGATTCAGATTTGCTATCTGCTGCCACATCCAGACCAGTGAAAAAGACTTCAGTAGCTGGCTCCTCTATTCCGGGCCAAAGTTACACTGTACTAAGCTAAAATCCAAACATGCTACGCTCACCCTGAAAGAGCAAGCATATGCTCAATTCTGTGGGTTCTTTTAACTATAAGAATCTGGAGTTTTAACCACTAAATTTGAGTATCTAAGAGAACTATTTAAGGTCCACAGCCCTCCAAAAGGCTATTCAGTAGTCCAAAGATCGGTAGCTGTAATTTGCATTATATAGCCTATTAAGCAGCAGCCACCCCTAAATTAAATATAGTGGTACTGCAGCCGCAACAATGCAAGGTGTTTCCCTATAACCGCACTGATTAAACAGACACCAGGCTTCCAAGTCCTTTTTAGCAGACGTCACACTGCACAACGTAAAGTGGCAGGCAATTGGCCAAAAATGGTTAGCAAAAAGGATTCCTTAGACCTCCAGTATCCAAATATAGCCCTGGCTGGTCACATGGGCTGCCATACAGTAAGTGCTCCTCACTTTACCTACCCTCTGATTAAGCAGTTTGAGCTAAAAAGCATGTACTTAGAATAGCATTTCAGCTTCCAGCCCAGCTCTATGAAGTGTATAATCTTGCTGTACCTTCCACATTCAGATTGGCAGGAAAGAAAAGTTGGTTTAGGTTTCTCATGAGCCCAAAGGGGATGATTAGCTACAGAAAACCAACAGAATATGAGATCCCTGATGTTTATGTATATACACATAGACAAGCACACACATATACGTGCATATATATATACACATATAAAAGCAGTGCATCTCTAACTTACCACAGAACACAGTGCAAAAGAATGCAGAACATGCTGTAAAAGCCTCACTCACTGACAAACTCCATAGTACATACTGATTTTTAATATTAAAAAAAAAAAAGCCATACCTTACTTTACCTAACCTTTAGCAATTCCTGCCTTCACGTTATGCTCATTATGTCGAGAGCCCATTGGTTGATTACGTCCTCACAAGAGCTCCGTGGCTGCTTACACGTCAAGAGGCCGTGCAAAGTTTCTGAAGAGAGATGGGCCTCCATTGTGCTGCTGCCAGACTCCAACTTCAACTGAAGTGGAAGGAAGCTGATCGTGGCCTGTCCCTTCTCAGCCCTCAAAGCCCCTGTCCACGTTGATTATAATGCAGGCATCAAGTAAGTTTATAAGACTTTGCAAGTGTATTAATAAATGCCATTCTCACTCGCCCTTCCAAAGCGCCCCCTCCCAAACAGCGAGGCTCAAGTATCACGGTACTGACTTACAGCAAATCACACTGTTTTTGGAGAGGTTCAGAGGCTTGGATTTAGGTAGTAGCTATTACCTGACCCATGTTGGGGTTTTTAAGGTTCCTAAAGAGGAAAAAAAGCTCAGTGCCACCAAGCAAAGCCACAGCATTCACACAGCCAACTTAAACGCATTGAAGTTAGAGCAGGGCATTATGTCAGCGCTTTTTGCTAGGCGCACGGAGCCTTCCCTCCAGCTCCAGCGCTGGGTTCAGGTGCTGCTGTTGCACCCTCACAGCTCAGCACACCGAGGCGCGGCGCACAGCACCTCCACACACCCCCCACGCCACGTCGAGCCGGCCTGGCCTCGCTCCGACACCCCCCGGCCACCCTGAGGCAGCTCTCCTTTCCCCCCCAGACACAACCCAAGACAACTTCGTGGCGTGAGGCCGGCGGGGCGCCTCACAGAGCCTTTATTCCGAGCTGGGGTGGGTGCGGGTGCGGGTGCCGGGCTGTGCGGTGCTCCCACCTCTGCTGGCCGCTCCGCCGGGCCTGCCGTGACGTGTCCAGCTGGGGGGGCAGCAGCGGCAGCAGCAGCCCCCGGAGACAAAGTTCTGTAGTGCACTGACTGCTATCGTAACCAGAGTCGGAGTGTCACAGAACTTTGCTTCAGGAGACCAGACCCGCCTCGCGGCTCGCCTGCGGGGAGAAGGGGCGACAAGAGGCGAGGGGTTAGCGACACGGCCGGGGAGGCACCGCGGCAACGGCCCCGAGCCCCCTGAGCCCCCCGAGCCTCCCTCACCCCTCATCCCCCCCCCCCCCCCTCCTCCTCCTCCTCCTTCTCCTCCTCCGCCGCCGCCGTTACCGCAGCGCTTCCCTCAGCCCCGCCGCCGAGCGCAACAGGTCCGCCCCCCTCCGCCCGGCTGAGCCGAGCCCAGCCGAGCCGAGCCGAGCCCAGCCGGGCCGGTCCCGTCCCGTCCCGTCCCGTGCGGGTGCCCGCGCCCCGCGCCGCCCCGCGCGGCCCCGCGCCGCCCCGCTCCATCTTGACTTTTGCCGACGTGGAAATTTTGGGTTCGGGGACGAGCCGCGCTCTTATTGGCCAGCGCCGGGAGGGGTCGGAGGTCACGGCTGCTGTCGCCGCTCCGCGCCAAAGCCGCCCGGCGAAGGCGGTGCCGCCCCGCCTCCCCCCGCACCCCTCCCCGCCGGGCGGGGCCGCGCCGCTCCTGAAGGGAGGGGAGGGGGGAGAGCCGCGCGCGTGCCCGCGGATCTCGTCAGGGAGATGGGGGTGGTCGGCACCGTGGGCACCGTGGGGATGGGGACGGAGCTCGGGCAAAGTTGGAGCAGGGGAGAAGATGGAGAGCGCCGGGGGAGTGTGGGTCCTGCCCGAAACCCGCGGGGTGTGGGAAAGGTGGAAGGTCCTGCCTCAGCCTGACGCCAAGTGTGGAGGGTCCTGCTTCACCCTGCCCTAATCCCAAAATGTGAAAGGTCCTCCTCCACCCTGCCCAAATCTCAAAATGCGGAACGTCCTGCTTCACCCTGCCCTAAACCCAAAATTTGAAAAGTCTTCCTTCACCCTGCCCTAACCCAAAATTCAAAAAGTCCTTCTTCATCCTGTCCTAACTCAAAATACAAAAAGTCCTCCTTCACCCTGCCCTAACCCAAAATGTGAAAAGTCCTGTCACTCTGCTCTAAACCCCAGTGTCAAAGGTCCTCCTTCACCCTGCCCTAATCCAAAATACAAAAAAGTCCTCCTTCACCCTGTCCTAAACCCAAAATACAAAAAAGTCCTCCTTCACCCTGTCCTAACCCAAAATATGGACGCCCCTGCTTCGAAACACCCTCTCCTCTCCCTCTCGAGTCTGACAGGAAAGCTCAGGTGGATTGGTTTTCTGAAGCAGATGATTCCTTCTCTCTTCATTTTATTTTATTTTCTCTGAGATTTCTTCTCTCTTCTCTCTTTTTTTTTTTTTTTTTTTTAATTTTCTCCAAGAGTTTGCTGCTTCTGGCACCTTGCTCTCTCGCTTCCCGCAGCTATTAAGAAGGATTTCAAAGTTCGCCTTAGCACAAAGTTGGCTAAATAAATACGCGCTGAAAAATAGTAATCCCTGCCGCCATTCATCTCCGTTTACACCAAATTAAATTAATTAAACATAAAACCTGCCCTATCGATCAGCTCGCCCGCCAGGCTTGGGCAAAGCTGCTGATGCAGTCAGCGGTGGGGATAACCCACCTGCACCCAGCTTTGCGGCCGTGTAGGCCTTGGCTATAAAAATGCCCCCGCGTGTGTCAAGGCATCAGAGCAGCCCCAGAGGGACACTGACACACGGCTACGTGGCCGTGAGGTGTTGGGATGGGGAGCCAGGGCCCTGCCCCGTAACAGGATCACCGCTCCCCACACACACTCCCTTGTATCATCTTTGTCTAAGCAGGACCCCAGTGATGCTGGTGAAGCCAAGCCTTAGCTGGCATGTCGGTGTCTGAAAGGGAAATAACATGAAAAACATTTTTTTTGTTGACATTTATATTTTTTCCAATGTAACATTTGGGGAGGGAGAATCCCAGAAGGATCTCTTACCTTTAAATACTTATTTTTTTCCTCCTCTTCTTCAGCTCCTTTGTCTGCAGAAGCAGAAATCGCAAGTCCTCTGTGAGCCTTCCCGAGGTGTTTGCAAAGCGTGTTCCTCCCCGTCCACACCTTCATCATGCCGTTTGCTCTCCAGCCCTGTCCCAGTCATTTTGCCACAGGTATATTATTTCCTACCTTCCCATTCCCCATCTATCCCTGGTCCCTAAGCGTGCAACCCCTGTGCTAGGCCATGGCGTTGGACTCAGCTATGCTGTTGCCACTGCCATGTGTAGGGGAATATTGATTTTACAGTGTGTATGCTCTGTAAAAAATCAATATCTCAGTAGATTGAGCAGAGCGTGCATCAGTGTAATGGAGCCCAGCCTGCTAATGTAACATGCAGGGGTCCTCATTCAGAGATTGAGGTCAGTCAGAAAATGGAAATGTGTTTTCTTATTTTATTGTCTGTTTCAGATTTAATGTAGGTGTTTATGTTCTAGTGTTTAACCTACAGCAGGGCATAGAGTTGCTTTAAAGTCATATCCAACAGAATGTCACACATTTCATGCAACATACATAAAAAAAAAAATACGCCTCAGGCGTACAGCCCATCTTTTAGAGCTTAATAAACACCCTCTTCCACTTACCCACCCTATGTCCATTAAACAACGGTTGTGAGGAAAAATCAGTAATTTTTGTTTCTTCAAAACAGAAATAATTTTCTGTCATTGGGTGCAGACTTGGGTTCTGGGTATGTAATAAAAGACATGCAGTGCTTTTAACAAACCCTGATATAAAGGCATGTATTAATGAATATCGTAACCGGGTATAAGTGAAAAGAGTGAAGGAGGAGAAATAACAAACATATAGCACAAAACCAGAGGAAAAACCCACACCGATTTTAATGGACCTGGGATGTTAGCCAGAATGTTCTCCATGATACATTATCCGCTTTTTAAACCGTTGCATCATGCCTCAAAATTTAGCAAAAGTGCTTCTTGAAATGGCACGTGAAACCACTGCATTCTCAGGCTGAGAGTCAGGGTTAGTGTAAGCACACTGTTGTTGCACATCTCTGTAGAGGCTTGACACAGCTTCATCATTACTTAATAGTTCTATCCTCTGTCTTTGTCGGAGGCTATTGCTCACCTAGCAAATACTCTCACTGCAGCAGTGAATGCAGATCTGTGCAGTGTGCACAGGACTGAGTACCACGTTTGTGAATGGTACAATGTTTAGCACTGAAAAATGTGCAGTCAGAGATGCTGGGGGGACCCACATGTTCAGTAAATAGATGAAGGTGTTTGTTGGTCCGTCATCCTCTTCGTTAATTGGAGACTTTCGTTTGGCAGTCATAACTGGGGAGGTTTGCAGGACTGGAGTAGTAATGTCTGCTTCCAGTTGCAGCTCTGGTTTAAGACACAGCCAATGTAAAAGGCTTCCAAATGTAAAATATTGTTACGTATAGGGGCTTCCTATACCAGAATTTCTCAAGTGTCAGTTGATTTTCTGCAGTCACTGACCACTGATTTCTAGTATGTTTATCTATCTCCCTATAACGAAGAAATTTTCATTGTTTTCAAGCATTCAGGCTTTTTTTCCTTACAGAAAACTGTAAATTTCAACTTTTTTTTTTTTTTTTAAGTTCAAGAAATCGAAAGGAATGGTAGTAATGGTAGTATTACCAGCTTCTGGGAACCTATGTAGTTACCACTCTTAGGAGCATACCTCAAGATATGTCCTGATGTCTTTCAGGTATAGATTAAAAATAATGCAATACCATAGAATGTACAATATATAGGCTATGATATAATTTTATTTAATTCTAGAATGTTTCCACATACAACTTTGATAAACTACAATAAAAATGTAATTCCAATTTAAATGATAAGGTAAAACTTATAGCTGAAGATTAAGAAATAATACTTAGGGCTGAATTTTACCTTAAAAATCCATCTTCTTTGGCTGCATCCTTCCAACCAGGAAGATTCAGGAAGGTGGTTAACACACAAGTCAGGCAAAAGCACGTAATACAAAGAACCAAGCTGTGACATTTTTGTGAAGTAAGTATAAACAATATTTCACAGAATGTCAGCTTTAACTTAAAAGGTGGGAAAGGTTTATAATACAATTTGCTTTTATGAAGAGAGGACTCCATCTTCCAAGGGTCCTTCTCTGCCAGTTATGAAATAGCAATTTGTGCTCTTTTTTTTTTTTTTTTTCATTTTAAAACAATTAGTATATTATAAGAATTACTATTTAAATGTAATTTGAAACCAGAGGTATGCAGGATGGAAAATTAATTGTCTCATTAGCAGAAGCACTTTTTTGGTATTCATGCCAATAAGTAAAGGCTCGGTCATAAACATCAATCAATATTATAGAACGTTTTAGAACAAAAGTAAACAATTTATATTATGACAATTTGTAGCGCTACTTATTGATAAAAGAAAAATGATACATATAAACTCAGTAGCATATCACTGTAATTCTTAGTTATTATCTGGGATTGTTTGCTCTTGATTAAATATGATTTGTGTTGTATCTATGTAATTCTGAACTTCTTTATTATAATAAATGTACATTAAAACTGCATTATAATATCCTAATTGTGAAATTGCTGTTGAGTAGATTACGATTATGAGCACTGTAATGTAGTATTTTACCCAAATGCTATGTGTCCTAGTGCTTAAATTCCCTTGCATCTTAGAACCATAAAACTATTTGATAAAGTAAGTAAATAATGATAGATTGTGCAGGCATTTCTGTGATAGGTCAGAAAAAAGAATCCAGGTTTCCTGAGTTCTCCCTCTCTCTCTAAAAATAAAGTTCCTATCTCTTTCTGTCATCATAGAGATAAGTGATTGATCTAAATATGATTTTGATAGCATCTGAACACCACAAAATAAAGCAAGATCCGGTATCAAAACTTCAAGATATGAGGGCATAACATGGCAAATTTTTCAGTTAAGTCATTGGAAATCTTTCTCTTGATTTTAATAAAAGTTTTATCAATGCATAATGTGCTGGCATCAAGTGTATGAGTGGTTCCATTAATTAACTAATGTGAGTCTGCTCATACATGTCATAGTTAAGAAATTTGCAGAAGCAAACCCCAGGCATCTCCTAAAAACCACAGAGATTCAAAAGGACTGCTTGTGAGCTATAGATCCCAAACAGAGCAACTCTTGACATCGGCATTTTTAGGAAGATACTAATGGATCTCCAAAGCAATCAGTGTTGGATTAGTGTAAGACTCTCTGCAAAACATTACTATTTTGGAAAACAATATAAATTTCAAAATTTGGTTTTGTTGTACATTGAAACAAAATTGGGACCTTGCTGAAAAAATGCTGAAGCCAGGCTTCAAAGACACAATCCAGTCGGTCATCCCTTTTACCCTGTCTGAAGCTGTTTGGCTTTGCATAGCTGGCCCAGAAAAAGGCTGACACACTGAATCAGAGGGACTCAAACCTCTCTCGCCAGTATCCCCCGGGGAGTGCCTCAACGCTGAGCAGCTATCTAGTTTGAAGGAAAGATGGGAAAGTTTGTCTTTCACTTTTTTTTTTTTTTCCTCCAGAAATTCAATTCCGAATCTGAGAAGCTTTCTTACTGGAACAAATACTTTCCCACAAAAAAAGTTGTGTTTCAGCAAGTCAGCATTTTCTGATGCAAACAAATATATTGTGGGAAAATTCCCAACAAGCTTTACTTTGGAGTCCTTCAGAAAAAAAATGTTGCAAGGGAGAACTATTGGAATGGCATTTACAAGGGGACACACATGATCCTTTATAGATTGCAAATAAAGTGACAAGGCAGTATCTGGGACAAAGACTTGAGGGAATTTAACCTCTCATTCTTAGGTCAGTGGAAGTCCCTGATACAAGAAACTCAGCCAGAGATAAATAAACAAACAAATTCTGTACCAACCACTACAAGCCATGATTTCATCAGTTTGTAATATCTTTAACGTGGATTGGGCTGAAGCTTGTAAACAGATTCTGGGGGAGGGGGGCTGAGATTTAGCAGCCAATAGCTTATGGACATAAAAGACCCAACTTTCATGAATGATGTGTCCTAGAAATGGAAACCAAAGGTCAGTCACATTGCTCAAACTAGCAAACAGTTCCTTAAGTGAGTAGTTTCACTGAATTCAGACCTGTCCCAAAAAGGCACTTAGCAATCTTCTGGCTGCAACGAGGTGAAAAGAAGGCAAATAAAAAGGCTAAAAACTACTCAGGGTGTAGTCAAATACTTCTTGCAGAAAGGGCTGGGATGGTTGTGAATCACCTATTTCTTCCAGCTGCCCCACACTCGCTTTTCAGACTAAAGCAGCTGCTTTCACAGTGAGTGGGAGAATGGCTTGCATGGGCCATTCCTGTAGTGAAAGCTATCAAGTCTTACACCATCCCTGCCAGCTCTGCAGTGGGCGTCTGCCTGTGGCCTCAGTATTTGATTGCAGCTTCTCCTCCAGCCTTGTAAATCACAATTTATGACCTTCAAGGCTGAGAGAAAGAATTCATGTGGCAAAACGTAATGAGTAAGTGTCAGTAAAGCAACCGGCAACTGCAGACTAGCTGAGAGTGGAAGGAATCTTACAGTCGCCTCCCTGCATGCACACTTTTCTCTGGGCCTTTTTAATAAGGAGGCAAAAATGCTGTCATTCACAGACGCTAGTCTTGCATGGAAGCTCAGTGATCGTTTGGGGAAGGAGAACTCTCCTTACATATTGAATCACCAAAGAAGGCGGGGGGTAGTGGAAAAAAACAGTCAGGAAGCAGTGTGACAGCTTTTGTCATCCTCCTGCAAGCCATATATTTGCTGGCCTCAATTGATGTGATCAGGAATTAAAGGTAGATTTGTCTGGCAAATCTCTTATTTTTTTCCTATTTTCCTTTTTTTTTTTTTTTTTCTTACTTTTTAGTTTTTTATAGGCAGTTTACCCATAAAGGCACAAACACAAGTTTTAATTGAAATTTACTTGCTAAGTAGCCAAGACAATAAAATCATAGGTAGTAACTACTATTTATAATTACTTTGTTTAAATGATATTTGACTTAGAAATAGCCAGTGAACGCTTACTTGATAAAAATCAGAATTTCTCTGCCACATTTATTTCATTTCTACTGTCTACATCAAAGCAAGGACTAGGGGAAGATCTGCTTATTCCAGTCCTAGCTCCCTTGGAGACAGTGTGTCTGTGCCGTATGCTCAGCAGCATCAGTATTTACCCAGGAAGAAGCCTGGGTGCTCCAGAAGGTACCCAGCTCCACGATCACATTTAACACACCAGCTTCTGCCTCAGAGGTAGCAGGCTGGATGTGATGGTTTGGAGTTCCACTGAAATGAGAATCGTGCAGGCAGCCTTCAGAAGCCATCTGTACCTCCTCCAGAACACTCTGGCTTTCGCTAACAGTCTTGAAAGAGGAAGTGCACTCAATACACCTCCTGGGAATTTCTGAAGAATACAGTTCAAAAGTTTCTGCTTCCAATATTTCCTTATTGTAAGGAAGAGAAAAGATCTCTGCCCTGTCCAAACCTTGAAGAGATGAAACGAAATTTGGACACTTTAGGTTCAGAACATGACTGATGATTCAGTGATTTAGCGTTTCGCTTCTGCTCAGGTCTGATTTGTGGCTCTCACCTTGCAGGTCACAAAATTAAAATCACCATCTGCTAGGTCCACAGGGAGAATCCTCAGGCCAAGCCATTGCAGCAACCCACCGCTCCCTGGCTTTCCACACCATCAGGAAACATCAGCAAATGCCAAGCTTTTGCAACTGCAAACAAAAGAGAGTGGGTATTCATATCTGCCATGACTTTGATAATTGGTTGAGCGGGGAAAAAACAATCTTACCAGGAAATCCTCGCAATCTGAACTACATCTATCAGCCTTGTTTGCTTGCCAGTTCTTCTGATGAACCACAGGAAATATATTCCAACCCCAGCACAGATTGTTCGCAGGAGACAAGATAGGCTCATTAGCACTGTGACATGCGTGCGGTAGGCATACACACAAAATATCCAGCCTTTGGGTGGGATAGCACAAATGCAGCCACGATTGGTTTATATATTCGTGTTTCTGTTGATCGTATAACTCTGGCTCTGGTTCCTTTATGAATGCACGCATGACCTCGATAATGCAGGCTGTTAGAAGATCCCAAGCTCGCATACAGGGGAAACCTGGATAGCACAGGTTCCTCTGCATACAACTTCCCAAATAACCGTGTTTCATCTGTGCTGGAGAGTAAATAACTCTTTGGTAAAAATACTAATTGATGCAGTGATCACTTATTTATAGAGTCACTTGAAATTGCTGCACAGTGCTTCCTAGGCATAGTAAGCCACAATTAGAGTGTGTCTTTTTTTTGGAAAATGTGTGTTTTTGCCAAAGCTGTAGGTAAAACACACCATGACATGTATTTAAATAATCTCCATAATTCTGCAGTGTGTTTAAAAAGGAATACATCAGAAAGTAAGCGAGGTATATTCCACGAGTCTGAAGGTTTCCATTACCTCCAGCTAAACTCCTTATCATTAAGTGGAGAATTTCACTAGATTTTAGTTTGTTGTCTATAACACATTTAGCAAAATTGCAGCTGCTTTCAAATAAAGGAGTTACAAACTATACAACCAAAGGTTGTTTTTTTTTTTTCTTCTTTTTTTTTTTTCTTTTTTTTTTTCTTTTTTTTTTTTTCCCTCATTTAAATCCCCAGGAAATTTTCTGTTAACTTCTTTAAGGGGAAGATGAAAACTTTATAAAGTCTCCTTTTGAAACTGATTACCTACAGTCCTGCACTGTAAGAAGAATTCTGCTCTCTAGATCCCACCACGGTGCTCCGCTAATTTTACAAGTTTCAGAATAGCCTATCAAAATTGTGAAGCACGCAGGGGTCCTAATCACGAGCAGCTTGTTCCAGCTAGAATCAGATTTCCTGTGTTGCAGGACAGCAGTGGGAACGGTTCTGCGTTTGCAGCTCACACGAATGTGGTGTGCTTTTCCTCCCAGTTTTCTCAGCAGAATGCAATAGGACCCCCCTCCTCTGGTCCTTGCCAGCAGCCCTCGGCAAGGGCCGGCGTAGAAGAGCAAGCAGCAAAGCTAGGACTAGCAAAGAACCATTGATTCCTGAATGGAAGAGGACATTTTCCGAAATAAAAATCAGCTAGTCACAATAAGTCTAGGACAAGCCTAACTTTAGTGACTAGAAGTAGAAAGAACAGGCAACTTAAATTGGCATTGATCTTGCTGTCATTCCAAGGTTAATATTTTCTTTATGATAAAATGTTCTTTAACAATCTCTCCAGTGAATTGGGCACAAACAGGCTTTTCTTCTACATTGGTCCTGCCTATCTTCCTGTTCCACCTATTTTTATACTATTAAAAAAAATATTTGTTTAGGCAATGCAAACAAAATCCCACTCTTCCATGTGTTTCTGTTCCCTTGCCATTTATGCTATAATGTAGTGCATGATCAGTGAGACAGCTAATTTTGTTTCAAACCAATTTGCTGGTTTTTCTTCATTCCAGTCCCCATTCACAAAAAGAAAAAAATAAAATAGAATAAATAAAATAAAATAAAATAAAATAAAATAAAATAAAATAAAATAAAATAAAATAAAATAAAATAAAGCTTTACAAAAATGTTTGTAAGCATATGGGTCCTGGATGCAAGTCCCACAGCACCCTTAACCAGCAAGCCCACAGGAAGAGGCACATACATACATACATACATACATAAATGCAAACACACTTATGTAGGTGGACAGTCCAAGGGTGGTGTTTTGTCCACAGAAATATTTCTTTGTGTGCTCATATGGAATGATACAACTTTTTTTTTCCCCAAAAGCCAATGGATGAAAAGATGCATTTACAAATTACCACCATGAATTCTCATTTTGCATAAATTTCCACGGTTTCTCTGCCCATCCTCATCAAGAAATAGTTTGTCTCGTTGACATTTTTTATAGCAGGAAAATAGTCTGTGTGCCTTTCAACACTGCTTTAAGAATATATGGTACTGTTACATGACAAAATGTATTGGTGAGACGTATATATCTGTAACTTGTTATTCTAAAGTATCAACAGTGCATTCAGGGGCTACGCAAAAGACTGTCTCCAACTGAAGTCCCAAGATTTATGTGATTTTTCTGCAGCTTATGATGTGGCAGAATGACCGGTTTATGATGTGGGTGGAACTTTGTTCAACACATGAAAACGGCTCCGCTCTCCAGATTACGTCCTCCTGTGGTAGGCAGTAATGCGTTCTGCCCTCCATATGGCCACCATGTGCCAGTATACACCAAATTGGTATGTGGGTTAAATGTAAAATAACCACAAGAACTCCTGAGCCAATAATTACAAAGCTCCTTTTGATATGGTTAGTGTGTCATTATCTGTACTGTGCAATAATAAAACAGAGCTCATGTTGTCCCTCTCCTCTCCTTCGGTAGCCAGGGAGCTTAGTGCAGAACTACCACACACAATTGGTGTCCATGAAATGCCTTTATCAATTGTCATAGCAGCAAAAAGCACACTCAGTTCTCAGTTGTAATTAGACTTTAGCTTGAATAAAATGTTAGGGGGGAACGGGGGGAGGAGGAGGTTCATTCTGTGTATTCACCAAAGGCACATACCTTGCACCCTTTCCTGAGCTGCCTGATTTCTGGGGGTAGACCAGCTAGCTGGGAGGGTTTCTGTCCCTTGAAAGCCTAAACTATGAATTTTTAGCACGCAGTACTTGCATGTACAAAGAACATGCCACTCTGTAAACAGTGCTCATTTCACACTTCTTTCCAGGTGCAGTTCAAGGTTTGGATATGATATATTTTACGATTTTGGCCTTGCCATAAGTATGTTAAAAACTAGTCCCTGTGCTTTGACCCAACAGTTGAGATAAAATGGGGTTCAGGAGCAAATGGTTTTGGACATACATATCTAAAGTTTTAGGGCAGGTCTCAGTAAAAAACTTGTGGTTACTGCTGTGCTTTGGTGCAGCATATCCCAAGCTTTTTGCAAGGATTTTGCACTGATTTGAGATTTTTGAGGAGGGGAGTTTAGTGGAAGGGATTTGATGAACAGGGTGTGCTTACACTGCCTTCTCCCTTGCACTTGGTACATTTGGATTATTGCTGGTCATAGTTCATAATGTTATTCTGTGTGTGATTATGACTGACCTACTGTGCTAAATGAAAACAAATGCAGCTTCTTACCCATTTGTCTTCTGAACATACAGCTCAGAATATTGCAGCTGTCCAGTCCATTATGGGCTTCTACCCACCTCCTCAGAGAAGAAAAGCATCTTTAAAGCAGTAGATGAGCACAAATCTGTCTTTATTTGAAAAGACACATACGTGCCTGTAATCAGGAAATGGCAAGTTGGTACACATGTAAAGCTCAGTGAGAAGGTAACACACAGACCGCAAATACAGTTTTCAGTTTTGTCTGCCTATTTGTCATTTGAAACAAATGGCAATATTTCTGATGAGCTTTATCATCTCCCTGCTTACAGTGCTAAACAGACTGCCATTTAAATGCTTATATTTAAATGAACCTGAAATTGCACTCACTCAATATTAATCAATATTAAATATGGTGAATTCAATAATAACAAAGGTATGCTTAGGATATTTAAAGGAATGCTATATATGTATATATGTAAATATTTACAGGGGCAGGGCTCTGAAGGATCTGTAATAGCCTTAGTGCTTGCAATAGGTCTTCATTTTTTCAGTGCTTTTGGTGTGTTCTCTGATCAAGGACTTATACCTCAGAGAGGTGAGAGACATCTCAGAGGCTGCTTTCCCAGCTGTAATTTACCACCTAGGTTGCACGTTGCCTGCTCTGTAAAAACCAACAACGTGACACTTCATTGACAAACACATAACATGTCAGGAGAGGCTGCAGTCCCTTCTCATGTTTTGTATGAGCAATTCCAACTCACCTTTAGTCTCTGCTAAGATTGTCAGGAAGCACTTAAACACGGAAAAAAATGTTTCTGGTTTACATTAGTAATTTGTGTTTAATTACAACTGTATTATTGTCTAAAATGCTATCCAAATTATTTGTATCTCCCTCACCCCCCCCCCCCCCCCCCCGTTTTTTTCTCTCTCTCTTTTTTTTTTTTTTTTTTTTTCCCAATTTGTTATAAACTAGTTGTTTTCCTGACCCAGACAGCTCCCATGAGTATCAGAAAACCCTCTCAGCACTAGATTTTTGCCCTGGATCTCTGATTTGGCTGTCAGACATGCAAAATCGCACACAGGCAAACTGCTCCAACCCAAGTTGGCAGAGACTGAAAGCTGTTACCATCTGGAGTCCGTCCAGGGATAAATGGGAATTACAGTAATTCTGAAGTCTCAGTCAAGTTTGTAGCTGACCAGTATCTGCATCACAAAGCCACTACTATACAAGCAAGTATGCAGTGCTTGTTTGGCAGTAATTATTACATTGTTAACAATCTCCAGAGAGAAACTGCTAGAGAAAAGCACAAGAAACAGAGAGAGTAATAGGGCAAACAATTGAATATCCAAAATGGCTATCTGCGAGTGTCAGGAATATGTCGAATAAACAAGAAAACTTGGTCTTCATATGCAGACAAAACCGTGACATAATAGGTACTATGAAAGCCCAATGGAACAAATCAGAGACCTGGAATGTGGACACTCATACAGTTTTTTCAAAAAGGATAGAAAGGACAAAGTGAAAGATGCTGCCCTGCCTTTGGACATGTATAACTTGTTTTTCACTTCAGGGAAAGCTAAGAAGCTGGCTTCTTGACTGCCTTTGGGTGAAAATGAGGAAAGAACAAGATGGATGTCTTGGTGGAGGTCTTCTGGAGAAAGCTATATCATGAGGAAGAAGAAATACTTGAGGCTCTTTTTGCTTGAGCAACTCTCTGAGATGTTAAAAAACCCTGGCCTCAGTGCCACAAGGCACTTTAAAAAGTATAACATCTATTGAAAAACTACAGAGGAGGACAGAGATGGTCACTGGGATCTTGGAATGCACTGATGGCAGTTTTATTCAGAAGCATAGAGGGGAAGGGATGAAATTTGGGGGCACGGCTAAACTGGATTTGATCCAGCTAGTAATGAGGAGTTTCTTGAGAATCCAGAGGTGGAAGGTAGCGTGGGTGGAAGCAAGTATGAAACGACAAACCATTATTTTAAGAAAAGCCTCACTATTAAGGATGAACTACAAAAAAAAAGCAGGTTTCTGAAAATTCATAAGCTGATGTGGAGGCCTCTTGAGAAGATAATTGAAAGGATAAAAGAGTAGGGGACCACTGGCAGGTACTGAAAAAATACATCTTAAAGGTTCTACAACAAACTGCTCAGGTATAAAGGAAACTAAAAGCACAATTACAGATTGATGTGGTCCTCCATGGAGTTCTTTAGGCACGTGGAAATCAAAGCCTCACAGAAAACCTGGAAACCAGGACACCTCGCTCTGGCTGACTGTGTAATGCGGAAGCATAGAGCAAAACGTTTGGGCATACAAATCACAGAAGGCATAAAAGGCAACCAGAAAATGTTGCCAGAACATAGGATGACAAAAGAAGTACTGCTATGTGACAGAGAGGGAGAAAATAAGAGGATAGAAGAGGAAAAATATGAAATCCCTTTGTTGTTTCAGTCTTCACTAAAGCAGTTAGTTGTGACCATAACCTAGTTAAAATAGTTTAAGCAAAAGAATATGGGCAAAGGCCAGAAGAGAGAGACAACAGTCAGAAATACTTTTCTAAATTAGTTATATTCAGGGCCTGATCAACCTTTGCCAGGAAGTACTTACTAGCCAAAGTAACGTCCGAGCCATTAGCAGTTGCTTTGGAGTATGTACCAGGTGGTCCCCAGGGACAAGAAAAGAATAAATACAATACCTATCTGTAAAACATTGAACAGGAATTATAGTACAGTCAACCTACCTTTGCCACCCACAAAGAAACGTAGTGTACAGTACACTTATGAGCACTTGGAAGATAAAGATATACTAAAACGTAAAATCAAATCACACCGAGTCAGAGTGATATCATTCTTTTCTCAGGTAATTCAGCCCGAGTACAAAAAGGAAGCACTCAGTAGGCTGTATCTTCATTTTAGCAAGGGTTCTGGCATGATGCTTTTTGGCACTCTAAGAAAGAAACTGGAGACAACAGAAAATTTAGCTCATAAGTGCAAGAAAAATTGTTCTCTTTGAAAAAACTCACACAAAAAGTGTCAGACACCTGGGTTATGACACAAAAGGAATTTATTTCAAGTGGGATCCATTGGAAGATCTTGTGTATCTGGCTTCTGCATTGAATGTACAGTTGGGATATGGATGATGGAAGAGAATACAGCTAGAAAATTTGTGGGTGACCATGGGTAATAGGGAGGGGAGAACTTCCAGGCACCTCAGAAAACAGGATCTGGATTCAAAATGCTCTTCACTCCAAATGAAACAAAGGAGACTGCGTTTAATTAAAACAGACCTAAAGCATTGCATGTGGGAAGGGGAAATCAAATGGACATTTATTAAAAAGTAAATATATATATATATATGAAATGAAGGTAGACTTCAAACTGAGTGAATTAATAATTTGGATCTGTTACCAAAATAAATAAATAAATAAATAAATAAATCTTACTTTGGAAATGTATTCAGAGCTAGAATACTTTAAGATGTAAGGGTTAGGAATTTTTAGCAGAAGTCCTTTTTCCAGCTCCAGGCATAATTAAAAAGCTTGTCAAATTTAAGGGAATCCAGAAGAAATCAACAGAAGTGATAAAAAAGTATGAAGAAAGGTTCAGAGACCAATCTGGCTTCTTCTAAAGAGGGAACAATGAGGGGAACCACAGCAGACTTCCAGTAAATCAGTTCTGGAGGAGGTGGTGGCCAGCTTGGAGTTAGTGTGATGACATGAAATGTGTTTCATCATCTGCAATGTAGATTTGGATCTAGTAGTGAGGGCAAAATCCTAGCTATGAAGCCATTTTAACAAACGCGTTACGAAGGCGGTGGAATCCTCCTCTTGTCAGAGATTTTTCAGGCTAGATGAGCTTTGCCGTGGGCAGGCCGCATGCCTTAGGCCCTGCCTGTGTTCGCCCCTCTGGTCCTGTCACGCAGGCAGGCCGGGGGCCATGTTGTGTGCAGGCACCACGTGCAGGTGAAACCAGACTGCCCCACTCCAAGGTGCTATTTCATGGAGTCATACAATCATTAATGTTGGAAAAGACCTCCCAGATCTTCTGGTCCAACCATCCCCCAGCCACCAGTATCACCCACTAAGCCATGTCCCTAAGTACCGGTCTGACTCTGCTGAGCTACTAGTGCTAGAAAAGGATCTTATTTGGAACACATAGAGCATCAAAAATACTACAATAAAGCAAACTAACGTAAAACAAATTTTCCTCGGGAGCCTGCCATCCCAGCCAGGCTTCCCCCGACAAATGGAAGAATTACTGGTATTCTGCTTCATGTACTGACACAACACTATAATTATCATTACCAACAGACTCACTGAGTTCTGATTTGCCCTCCACTGAATGACTGGTATCCTAGTAACACTTTCCTTGATTTTCTTTTTTTTTTTTTTTAATCAGTTATTTTTATCTTTGCATCATTTGTCAAACTGCACACAGTAGCAAAGGCTGAGGACCTTTAATGCTGTGTAAATTCTATGTCCCACCGTGACAGATAGCCTTTATTATGCTCTTCAGGTGCTCCTGGATCATGAGACTTGTTATGCCAGCTCAGAGCCGTCTCTTAACCCAGCCATCCTTCCCTGGCAGAGACTTGCCCTCGGTGAATACTCTTAAATGACAGTTGTTGACAAAGAAACACAGAGCAAGAAAGTTTGCTTCAAATCAATTTTCTTGCCTATACCCATTCTAAATACAGTTTGTCCAGACCAAACAACATGGGTCTTAATTCGAAAATTATCATCTAGACAAAGAACATGGTGATTTCTTCCCTCACACATATCCACCATGATATAGCAGGAGCCACCATTTCCAAGGTTCACATCTCACTAAACCAACCCTTGTCTTCAGAAAAGAGGAATAATACTGTGGAGCCCCTAAATCCTCTCCTCATGTCACTTCATAGCAGTTGTTGTGTTAAGAATTTGCTACCTGGAACTTTGTCTTGGGAGGTTGTCTCCAGGACTGCCACATGTCCTTCTTTGAAAGAGGCTGGTGATGACACCAGCTATCGTTATCACTTCACTGCGGTGGTTGATACCTTCTCTATTAATAGTCTGCATGGGAGCTAATGTTGTCTGAAATCTCTCCATGGCTGAAGGGGAAAGTGGCTACAGGAGGAAGGAATTAGTGGAATGTGAGGTCGTGGCCAAGATTTGCCAGACGAGACAGGGTGCAAGATAAGTAGAAATGTTCAAGCTCTTAGCTTTGCTGTGTTTTTCAGCTCCTATCTTCCCCCTTGGTTTTGGATTTTGTTTTCCAAAAACACCCTGCCACCCCATCACCCTGTTTTTATCTGAGTCATAACATCACTGCATGGCTAAGGAAACCAAAGAGTGAGGTCCGCAGGCTGGACCTTGACCATGAGCATCTCGGAAAAGGAGGGGTGGAGTGACTCTTGTCATGGCTAGCAGACTGTCTACCCTCACTGGCAGTTTATGCGTGTGTTCACATTCCTTAAAAACATTCCTCTACTCTATCACTTCCTAGGAAATGGGCCATTACTCCAGCCTGAGATCTGCTTCCCCATTGCTTCTCCAAAACATAATTGGACAAATTCAGAATCTTCACTGGCTACCACAGGTGAAGAGATTTCAGTACGTAGTTGTCCGTGTTCTTTCTTGAGGTCCCTCCCAAACATTACCTGGAGAAAAAGCCTGCTTACAACCCTGTGCTGGCCCAGGGTTAACCAGTCCTGAGCTACATTGGTCTATTTTATTTATTATTATTATTATTATTTTTTGTCTTACATCTTATTTTGATTAGTACAGAGTCCCCAGAATAAATTCTGCTCTTAGCCTGGCTAGAGGCAGGAACCCCTTCTCATGACTGTGAAATTCAAGTGAGTGAGAGCTGCTGTTAGATAAAGTGTGTCAGATGGGCATGCTGAGGAGCCACTGATGACTGCATCATTAAAAGCATTCTTTTCCTAGCTTATAGATAAAGCTAGCTTATGCCTATGAAAGTTACTTAAATTACTTTTCTTTTAGATGGTATGAAGAGGCATTCAGAGCCTATACTACTGCTTTTGGATAAATTATAACCTGTTGCATGAATGTCTAGCCATAAGCAGGGTTGCCCAAACTATCAAGATGATTTCTCTTTTCTATGTATAACGTCAAAACAGAGGAATCAAAATTGGATGGAAAAAATAGAAGTTTCAGCCAGGAATACTGCTACATTTCAAGGATCTCATGTTTCTTGTCTACACTGTATCCTGAGTGAGGCACTGAAGGAATACTCTCCAGAATTGTCCAGGTGCCATCTCTGTTCTGCTGTCTCTGAACATTTCTACAAATTTGTATGACATCACATTAACAGAGGCTGAGCACTGGCAAGTACTTCACCTACGTTAAATGCATTATTTTTTAATAAAAGACTAAATAAATATGAGTGCAAGAAGGACATCGAGAACAAACTTTAAAGAAATTGCAGCTCTCTAGATAGATGGCAGAGAAAGAAAACGGTGGGGGAAAAATTATCATATCCCATCAACATCAGGACTTATAAACTGAGTTTCTGTTTGCCACTTTAGCACTACCTCTGAGTAGCCAAATGATTATCCACATCATCATTATTCATTTGTCTGCAACACAGCCATGGGAAATTATGAGAGCACCAAAAGAAAGACTCTGCTAAAGTCAGTGGTCTTGTTGCGATCTTATTTAGCTATTGTATACAAAGGATAAAACAGTGACTGCTCAAAAACCTGAGTTTCTGCTTTGCAGACATTAACAAGACAATGCAAAATCAGAAAAGGGGTTGTATTCTCAAAATGTCAGGCCAGACCCCTAAAACCAGCACAGTACAGTGAACTAGGCTAGCTTGTTAATGTACTCCATGGCTGGGATCATGCACATGATGCTTGGAAACACCAAGCTGCAGAGCTGACACATCCCCAGTGCAGCTGCTGGTGTCCCCCCATCCATAATTACTTTCCCAAATTAGATGAGAACATAAGAAAGAACAAAAAGCAAATCAGAAGCTTTAAAATTCATTTTATATAAGGTCCCTGAGAGCCCCCTACCTCTGCCGTCATCAAAAAAGCAGAGAACCTTGTCCTCAGCTTAGAAAACTGAGGGCAAAATGGGAATGGGGCAACAGAGCTGTTTTGGGGCAGGAAGACTTGTTCTTGTAAATGTGCTATACCAGGTTATGTTGTTTAGTTAATGTATATTATACTTTGTTGTTGGTGAAGACAGTTGCTTGTTTCTTTTTTTCCTTTTTTTTTCCCCATCAAAAAAAAAAAAAAATCATCTGCTTAATCAAATTGTAGAATATGAAAGCCAGATGCCTCACACATTCTTTTGGCTATTATGTTTCCCGCCATATAAGTGTTGTCAGTTTTCCTTAACCAAGGCAAGAATGTTTCCTAATCTTCCTTTTGGCCTCTAAACAAAGATGGAGTCTGGATCAAACAACGGAGGATCTATCAATTGCTAGAGCTGTGCAATCAATAATTTTCAGGGGGAAGTTGCTGATATCCGGATGCTTGCCAAGTGCCGCTCCCTGGGAAGGAGGAAGTGTCGAGACCGTTTTCGAGGGGTGGAGCGCACATCTGCCTTTGCACTACAGGCAGCTGGTGAAGAGTGGTTCAACCAGATATTTTCATTTTGTAATCGGTTCTTAAATAAATCTGCCAAGGGTGACATTAGGACTCTTTCCATGCCAAAGGTGAAACTCCTGTAAGCTTTATTTGCACTGTGGCTTTACCTGTGGTGTATCACATGAATTACCACTTAATCTGTTGTTTCCTGCAAACTGCTTAGGCAAAAGGACATTTCATTTAGTGTGTTTTCATAACATGGGGATATCAGATACTGAAACCGTCAATGGGAGAATGAAACCAGAAGAGAAACCTTATTTCCACCTAATTTCCACATTGATTTAAGAGTCAGGGTTCTGTGCCAAAGAAATAACCTTACTGAATGGAGATACTGCTGATGTCTATGTGACTTTCAAAGAAGAAGCAGAAAAAAATAAAAAGCATTGATAAATTTCCCAAACACAGCCCACTTCAAGTTCGGCTGTGGTTCATGGTATGCTGATCTCTATTATCTCTAGTACTCCAAAATAAAATGCTCTCAGCAGAGTCCAATGCAAGTGTTACTTCAATGAAGCTATGCCGAAGGTCTAAATACATACAAAGGTGTGGCCAAGAGCGGAACTGAAGCTGAAAAAATATATCCTGGTCCCAGTTCTTCAGTACCTGTGCAGTGTAAGCTGATCACAGGAGAATGAAAATATTCATGTGACGTGGCACTGGAAGAGGATGACATAATTTGCCCTGCGTGACAGGGACAGTCTCTGACATTAAATAGCTACCTCCGCTTTCACTCCAAGCACCACCAAGGGAAAGGCATAACTATCTAAAAAGGAGGCTAAAAGCAGTAATCAGGTCAGCCTGGCTTCAATTCGCAGAAAAATCTTGGAACTATTTGTAAGCACCTGGTATGAAACAGTGGGATAAATAGATGCCACTGATTTGTTAAGGACAAATTGCACCAAACCAATTTAACTTCTTGTTAGGTAGTAGGCCCTTTGAACAGGGAGACTTGAATAGCTGCCATATGTTGTGACTTGAAGAAAACTTTTGACACTATCTAAATAGGAAAGCTAAGTAAATGTAATGAAATGAACTTATCAAAGAATGGGGACAAAAGTGGACAAAAAACGACTCTGGAAATATAAATCTCCAAAGGGTCTGTCTTAGAGGACTTCTCGGCATTTTTATTTGTAAGATAGAAAAATGTACATGTGTTAGTATTAGAGATGCAAACCCGGAGGGTTGGACAGAAAGCAAAGAATTCAAAACAGTTGTAACAAACTGAAGAAATTACCTAGAAATAAGATGCAACTCAATAAGATGGAGAAGTTTCAGTTAGGCGAGAGTGATTAACAGCACACAAAAAAAGGATAAGGAGTAACTGGGTAGGCAAGAGTTCTGCAGAAAAGGATGTGAGGCTTGTTGCAGATCTCAGGTTTAATAGGAGTCACCGAGGTCACCCTGTTATGTAAAAGGCAAATATCACAGGGGGATGGATAAAGAGAATTACTATCTGTAGGACATTTGAAGTAATCTTCCACTCTACTCAGCATTAATAAAACCTCAGCTGGAGGCCTGCGCCCCGTTTTATGAAATGTGTTTCAAGAAAGGCATGGACTAATTGGAAAGGGGTTGGTTTAGAGGTTTTAAATTGGGGATGTTTAATCTAGAGAACAGAAAACCAAGGAATGAGAGAACAGTCTTTTAGCATTTTACAGAAGACTACAAAAAGGAATAGAACAGTCTGTTTCCCATGTCCGTAGAGGACAGAACAAGGAACAATGGACTTAAAATGAAAAGAGAAATAAGCTAGACATTGGAAAAAATCTTTTCTAACTTTAACAGTAGGTAAGTATTGAACTTTATCACTGGAAGCCTGTGAGTCTCACTTAGACCAACCACTCAGGTATGGGTACAGAAGATGCTGTCTGAGGACAGGGGGAAGAACTGTGATACTCGTAGGTGCCTACAAGCTGTATTTTTGGTGATGCTGTGCTTATTTGGAAAGGTCTAACTTACTGATGCTGTATACAAGTACATTGTAACAAAATGCAAATATTTTACACCAATATGAAAACCGTGTGTTCCAACATCTGGTTTTGTAATAGCTGCCATAATAAATTCTACCTATTAGTTAAGTGACCGCATGCATTTCCCCCTGCCATACAAAGTAGCACTGTTTTCATTATTATTTTTCGAGGCTCCGTTTAGGTCTGTGTCTCCTGGAACAAGCTCACTTTTTAATACCTGCAGACTCTTTCATTTCCCTAACAGTTTTGAAGAAACGCCATTGAGCCCCATTTAGCTTTGGTATGACAGAAAAAAAGTTAGGCTTTTTCCTGCTACTTTGAGAAGGCAGCGGCTCATTTTCTGAGGATAAGTATACCAGCAACACCATAGCAGGCAGAAGAGAGAAGATCCCTTAGGTTTTCTAAGCCAAGGCAAGGCTGTTCTTTACAGAGCATTTTATAGCAGTTTTTAATGATTGTTACATTATAATGGTTGCATATGGCTGGAGGGTAACATTAGCCTGACACGCAGGGTGATACGAGCAGCCCTTTTATGTTTTATGGGTTGCCTGTCATGCTGTTGCTCTTATATCGTTCTTTGAACACAGTACATAAAGTACATATGCCAAAAAGAAGCTGTGTAGTCATTCCAAGAGAGCAAGGGGAAGGGCAGGAAGGAAATACCTGCCTGTTAGATACATCAGATGAAAATCACTTCATTTATAGTGTGTTCAAAGGGTAAAGGGGAAGGATGTTTGCAGCCAGCTATCTCTGAACTCTTGCAAAGCAGCTCACACTAATACATCGGCATAATTAGATGTAAGGATCCTCTACCAGCTCTCCAGATGATGGATCTGTCTCACTTCCCACTGCAGACTCATACGGAGGTAAGTCACTGTCCAGATCCTGATTTGCATCGCTGTGGAGGAAGAACCAGGACCATTCCTGCAGACCTAGTGGTTATCTGTCAGTACTTAAGAGTCGCTCAGAAGTGTGTGAGTGAGGGGTCCCATCAGCTGTCAGCGCTTCACATTTCACAATCTGCAATGGAAGAAAAGGCGTGCTTCTGGCAGGGGTTGTTTTCTTTATTCTGTTTGCATACACAGCTATTAGGGACTCATCAGACCATTGCAGCTGTCTGACAGAGTCACCACGACTGCTGTGGGAGCAGTGGAGCCCCAGGGAGCAATGGGTGATGCACCTCTGGGTGTGCCTGCTGGCCTTGGCTTCCACCAGACTACATCTTTGCCTTCATCAGCTCCTGCCTCTCCCTGCCTGCTGGCCCTGAGCCACATCCTCCCCTTGGCACCACAACCTCTCGTGAGAGGCTAAAAGTAACCTTTTCTTTTGCTGCATTATTTTTAATGCAGATCCGTTCCCCGATCCAGGTCACCATGTAGCTTCACAAATAGTTGTGCTGGGATGTGCCACGTGATGGATACCACCAGGTATCCAAGAGGGGACACATTTTGTCTTGCTTATTTGTCATTTTGGGAAGCTGGATGGCAGAACCTCCAAAACTGCCAGGGAGCTGGACAAAGCACTTTGTCACCAGCTTCATCAGCTGCTTGGCTGCCGTGGCATGCACGGGCTTCATCAAAAGCTGGTACTATGCCAGTTTACGGTAGGATTTGGTGAACTTTAGAGTATGTGTATAACTGATACCCTCTGTAGTGCTGAGTATCAGCTGTTAAAAGCCACAGCTGATGCTGAAGTGTATAAAGCAAACAGGTGAGATTAGGGGGAATTGATTTGTCCCTCATGCTGATGAAGTGCGGGCTGAGTACGGCAGCACTGGCTTGTCCAGGTTTTCAGACTGAAGCACAGCTCCAGGGGTGTTTGCCTGGGTATCATTGTGGGTGTTTGCTTGGGTATTCCCAAACGCATCCTCTAAACTGGCCCCAGCGGGAAGCAGGAGATTTGGAGGCTGCGTTAATGGAAAAATAAGGCTCAGAAAGCATGATGCAAAGTAACCGAGGCAGGCAGAAAGCACCCAGCTACTTGTCAGTGAGGGAACACACGTGAGGCAGCCTGCCTGCACAAGCTGGGCCATCAGCCCCCAGTGCAACTACCAAGACTCCCCATTACTCAGCTTTGGCTGCTACAGAAGTACCAGAGTTTAATAATAATAATAATAATAATAATAATAATAATAATAATAATAATAATAATAATAATAATAATAATAATAATAATAATAATAATAATAATAATAATAATAATAATATACACAGCACTTCCCGGAGGGGATGGCATCCCGGGACATGCGCATGGTAACTAGCAATGTGATGTCTTTTGGAAATGAAATACCATCCATAACTTCAGGCCAATCCCCAAACTTCCAAGAGAAAAGCTCTGGAAACTGTGATTTAAACAAAAACCTCAAATTAGAGTGGCATTTTGGATGAGGTCTTACTGGGAGCTTGTCTTCATGGAAATGGATCCATGGCAGCATTGAGAATAAACCTTGCAAATCCCTCACCTTTCTGACAGTAAGGCGGGCTACTGATGAAGCAGTAAATAGATCCATTTTTCACTTATTATATATTTTGAAATAAAATTTTAAGAGCTAAATATCTTGGCGCAAATTGTGTTGCCGGGTGCTCATGAGGGAGCCCCACCTGAGCCCTTAGTAGGATTTGGATGCCGAGGAGGTGTCTGTCCCCCAGGCAGGTCTCAGGAGCCCACAGTAAAGCATTTCTACAAGTCAAGCTGCCAGCAGTGAGCTCTCAGCAAGCCCATCCATGTTCCCAGCTCCTTTTGCTCCAGAAGCTGCTCTGGCACACCAGGGCTCAGCAATCAGCACGACGGCAGTCGACACGGAGGGGACCATATTGCTAATCCCTCCTTTTTGCAGAATGCCTGCACGCTGAGGAGTGTTTTCTGCTCTGAATCAGGATGTTTGGGATTTCAGATCAAATGTTCTTGCTGAGAGAGTCAGCCAGCTAATCCCCATGCCAGGAAATGAAGCCATCTGATGTCCCGAGGTGAAGCTATTGGAGGGTGGGTGAGTCCAGAACAACTTGAAATCTGTTTTCTAAATAAATCCTCCATGGTTTGGAGTCTTTGAGCAGCATGGGTAGAGTCTCTACTTTCTGCCACAATCAGTAGTGCTTTCATTTTATTTTCAGGCTCTAGTGGGGGGAATAAATGCAGGATCTGCTACGTAGAGGTGTGGTTTTGCAGACTTTTATCTTTCTAAGGCAGTTTGCTAAAAATTCTGAATGCTGTCTGAAGGCTATAGAGAATAACACATAATACTGGCAGGCTGCAAGCTGTGATCCTACCTGTGGATCTTGTGTGGTGCAATACTGGAAATAAAGATCCTGGAGACCGAGAAGCACACACCGTTTATTCAGCTCTCAGGACAAAAAGCTGTCGGCAGTGGCATTAACCTCAAAAAAATGAAAACTTTCAGCTAGATTAAGTCTTTAAAAATTTTGATTTGGCTTGTGCAGACGATAGGTCTTTATCCCCCTTCTTTCGAGGGATAAGGAAAGTCCAAAAGTTAAACCTCCCTCTGAATGTTGAAGGTGTTTCTACCACGCTGAAGCTCAGTCCTGAGCAGAGCACCTCTGTAGGAAACTATTTGATTTCTGGATGAAGAGATGTGAGCAGAAAATGTATAGGACTGTGTAGGTAAACGTGAAGTATCAGTAAAAATTGGTACCCTGAGGGATACCAGGGTGTCTCTACCTTTGATGGAGGGAGCTTTTATACTACACAATTTCTAAGCTGCCTCCCAGATGGCTGGGGCAGTCTGTACAGGGAACAGAAAGACTACTGAGACCATTGTTTGTAAGAGCTTTATTTAGATGCACACTGTCATTTGGGTACTTATTAAAGAGACTCATGCTGGTGCCAAACCAGGGAGGTCCTCTTCCCTCCTCTCACTTCTGCCATGACTCCAGTTTCCATCCAGCTTACCCCGTGCCCCAGGTCCCACCAGAGCCCTCCGTAAGCCTGCCCAACGCACAAACCCGGGGGAAACCAGAGGCATCAGGAAACCGTGTGTAATTGTCTGCTGGTTTTGTGAGCTAAACTGGTGCAGCGAAGGGCTGGGTGAGTTGCAGAGCGGGTCCTGTGACATTGCAGCACCATGATAAGGTGATTTAGGTGTGTAAGAGCAGTGAGGTCACCTGCTTGCGGTTTTCCATAGGAGGCTTGGACAATTTTGGAGGAATTTGGACAATTTAAAGAAGCAGGATGCAATCCTTTATCACATGGAGCTGCCTGGGGTCTGATAGAGGATTTTTGTGTGTACGAAGACAGTTGCCTGGGAGAAGGTGCTGGGCTGAAATCTTAACTTTCTGTTGGCTTTGTCTAGAGGCTCAGAGAGCAGTGGGTCTTCATGCATGACTGGTGCTGACCCAGAGGCTGAGAGAGCTGGCTGTGTGGAACCAGCAGAAGGTAGGGGTGAGGGATTTCAGTGATGAGAGGCATGGACAGTGAGGTCAGGTCATCACTGCCCCACGCCATGCACAGCTTGAGTGGTTGTGTTCAATGCATGTGTGAGCTCAAAACACCCCTGCCCTGGGAAGCTGGGAGGATTTATGGACTCTATACTGTAAACAGCTCAGAAAAGGAAGACCTCTGTCTTCTTTTTCCCTTTGAGCTTTACACTGTTTCTTCCCCTTATCCCTAGAAGTTTTGCCAGAGCAGAGAATGGATATCCCCATCAAAACGTGAGACAGCTGTGTAAAAGGAGGAGGAGAAGCGTTTTTCCAAAAGGGAAGCTCAGATGTTTCTGCCCAAGGCAACTCAGGATCAAAAGGACACACTGATTTCTCAAATAAAAGCATTTTCAAACGAGAGTCCCTTACCCTTTGGAGTCTTTTAGAAAATGACTTGCAGATGGCACATCCCTCCACAGTGTGACTTCTTCCAGCCACAGTAAGCATTCGGCGTGTCCGTAGTTTAGAGGCATTACAGGCTGAATATTTATGTTCAGATTTAGTAAATGAACATATTACAGAGACTACCTCCTAGGTAAATACCAGCAGTTTCCTTACGAAACGATCAAAGGAAACGCTAACAAAGCCCTGCCACCCACACAATACAAAGCGCCCGTTTATCAACTATCTGCAATTATTTACACTAGAAGGCCCCACAGAGCCCAAGGAGGCATGTGGTGCCCGCGGCCACACACACATGAGGTTGAGGGGCACCAAGAGGAGTCCCCAGCTCCAACCCACTCCTCTGGGGATGCTGCTCAATGAAAACATGTTTCAAGTGTGCTAATGCATACAGATCTGTAGAAAAGCACCGTGGGTTTGGCAAAACTTTCAGAGAAGCACACCTTCCACAAACACAGCGAAGTCTTGACATCGTAACTACAGCTTCCAGGTGCGTCTCAGCGCACCTAGAAATGGTTATTAAAATGGAAATTGTATTTCATTAGTGGGCACTCTGTCCTGTCTTTGTTGGTTGTGTCCTTATTGTGATTTACGTACGTAACTTCTGCTCAGTTTAATAAGTGTAGGCTATGCCTGTGAAAAGATGAGATACAAAATTTTTGAGGCTAACCATGACCAACTACTGCCAAGTGCAAAACTAAGTATGTTTTAATAAGAATTCTCAAATAAGAATAAATTGTCTCAAAGTTGTATCTTTGTCTTAACAAACATCTTGTGGAAAGGCTCTCTCCAGTTTTTCCTATTTATGCACACATATTACAGTACCAGTAACACACACAAACACACACGCGGAGGTTGGAGCAGTTCAGTAAACAGCAGAATGCCATAAGGAGACTTTCAGCAGCATCAAGTTATACACGGGGCACTGAGATTCACATCTGGGGGTGCTGGCTCAGGAGGAACGCCATGTGCTGGACCAGCAGCAGGACCTGCTCTGCAGAGAAAGCTGGCTTTTCACTCTGGGTCTCCCTTCCAGAGGCTAAGTCCCCTTTCCATTGTGCAGATCTGTGAAGCAAGGTCACGGGCTGGAGGGCGGCACGACATGCTCGCAGGCTGCTCCAGCATGAATAGGTGCCAGTGCTGTTAGGAAAGGACGTGGCTTTCGTTTTACAAAACCCTGATCAATGTGCTAGCATGCATGAGCTCTCAGGAGGTCGTCTGGCAGGAGAATTATATAGAAAAATTATACCACAGCCTCTTGAGAAAAAATATCCATTACAGGTGGGTTAGGCAGAAATATCTGAGCAATACGTCATTAAATGATAAAAAAGAAACACAAACAGCAGCAATGCTGTCTCAGTCTGCAGAATTAGTAAGACCCTCACGCAGAGCTAACAAAAAATGCCCACGGACTTGATGGATTCTGCACCTCGGTCACTTCTGGAGCGAAAGAGCAGTTGTACCTGGATAAGCTGGAAAAAAATGGGTTGGCAGAAAATCCTTTTCGCCTCCATTAAAGCATTTGTTGACAGATGTTATGTAGAACTTGATATGGACATTGCCCGTACATGAATGCTTTAACCAAAAATTACAACATACTCCCTTTCAGAAGAAGAAAATAAACATCTCCAGTGAGAACAAAAGCATCTCTGAGCTCCACACTTTGTCATGTTTCAGAGGAAACTCATACTAAGAACATTTACAACTGGAAGTTTAATGGCTGTGCTCTCACAGATTTAGTCTTAACCAAAAATAATGTGAGCCCTGTTGTACTAGAAAAAAGTTGTAAGTAATGAAGCAAAATAATTATCAGATTAGATGCCCCACCAGACATAAGGCAGTTGCAAAGATTTATAGGATAATCCTGCAGGCTGTATTTTTATTTATTTATTTAAACTACAGCTACCCATGAAAAGGAAGAGTTTCAGAAAAAAAAAACATAGAATAATTTGAGACTGTATTAAAAAAAAAAAAAAAAAAAGAGTTTATGGTAAGAAGTAGGTTTGAAAAATGACCTGGGGGTTGAAACTGTGCACAATTGTTCTTATAGGAGCTTGCAGTAGGAAAGCGGCAGGCCAAACCTGTTCCTCCTGATTGCAAATCCCAGGCTGACGCAGGGGAAGGGGTTGTATAATGCCCATGCTGGGAGAGGATGGGCAGCAGCACCCACACCGGTGGCGTGGCATGGGCTGGAGCAAGAGTCTGGCAGCCGAAACCCCCGAGTGATCAAACACGGCTTTCTTATCCAAGGCAAGGGGAAAAGTGCAGCGCTCAGGAAGCCAGAAATTCCAGTTGCAGTGGCACAGTAACTCCACGGCAGAAGGGAAATGGGCTGGTCTCATTTCACTGTTGACTAATTCTGCCGGGTTTGGTATCTCTGCAGACAAAATGCTGTGGAAGGACAGGAAAAACCAAGGCGATATATCACTCTTCTCACTTTCCTTCTTTTGTTTAAATGTTTCATCTTATCTAACGTGAAAAGAGTAAAAAGTGGCCCTTTTTGCTCCATTTCTTAAATGTTGTTAACCCATCTGCTATCACAAGGGGTCCAAGAGACCCCTTCAGAAGAGTTTATTCTTCCACACATACTCGGTGCAGGTGGACTTTAGCTCACGCACAGCATTACAAACTCCCACAAATTTCCACTTTCCTTTTTCCAAATTTCCAATTTCCTTTTATATAGTGAGCTTTGAGTATCCGTCCTGAAATGAAGCTTGTCTGTGAGCCTGCCTTATTGTAATATCTGTGCAAATGAGAGATCGCTCCCTGCTGAAGGCATGTTTGTTTGTCATTGCCAGTGCAAACACCACCGTTCAGGGACACCTTGTTACGAGCCTATAGCCACCGGGGACTGCTAAGTCCCCATAATAAACAAGATCCTTTTCACTCAGCCATGACTGACAGCATTTAAGTTGAGTTTAGCCACTTTCTCTTCCCATAAATCTGTGGTTTAGACTCTTACCTACACGGGTTCTGTCCCAGCAATCTCTATGAAAATCAATAGCTGTTGTATTTCTAGAGCTGAAACGAAACTTACCACAACAGCAGCCTGTATGGTAACTTTGGAGCTGATTATCATCATTCTTACTCAGAGTGAATTTAGACATTCCCAGTCTGTGTTTATGATCAAGGACACTGCGGAATAATGTATATAAATTGAGTTTTATTGATCATTGAACATCTGCTGGCACTTAAATATGTGGACACATAAGCATGAACATAAGCTTTGCAAGTTTGCATTTTTTGATGCTCATAAAATTATAATCAAGTGCACTGTGTTATGTTTTCTTTATCACCTTCATAAAGATAAAGTAATGTAAGCAGGGGCTTGGATTACAAGACCAATGCAAGATTGCAAAGACTTAGGGTTTTATGATTTATGGAAGAAAAATTTCATTATTTTTCCCTTACATCTGACACCATTTAATTGCATTTTGCCTGCTGTGGTAGAGGAGATGTGCCAAACCGTGATTATTGCAAGCACAATTGGGAGTGCCGTGAAATATTATTTTCTTATGGCACATCCATTGCTAAAGGTGGTGAGCAAATGGCGCTATACAAGTGTTTGATCATAGAGTTTCGACCCATCCTTCCCAGCACTAATACAGACCACATGCCCAGGCTAATGCAGACCCGTTCTGTAGGATGAGTGCTTTGCACACAGCCTTCACTGATGCTCAAACCCTTCCATGTGAGTACAGCTTAAGCAAGGAGTGGAGAGGGGGAAAAGGCAGAAAAAAAAAGAGAAAAGGATGTGCCTCCCTTATGCGGGTACAGGAAAGGTCTCTTCACGTAAGTTAGGTGCTGGGAAATTAGGTTCTAATAGGAAAGTGTGGGTCACAGGGACCGAAAGCAATGCAGAAGAAAGAGCCTTTGTCCCCTTTCCCAGAGTTATCAAGCTCCTTTCATGTGGTCCAAAGTGATAAAGTTCTCTCTTTCTTTCCAAAGGCAAACCTGAACTAAACCAAACAGGCCAGCACCTTGTCCGGTGGTAAAAAACGTCATTTTGGCCCCTCTGAGCTGGCAGAGCTGCTCCTCAGCTGGCGTGGCTCTGACCTGCTCCAGGTCCTGGCAAAAGGACTCCCAAACCAGGCACCAACACATGGCTATGAGGATTTCTCTCATGGGCCACAAGGAACAATATTCTACCCTTGGTTTCTAGGATGTAAAATAACTGTGAGAACCTACTATTTGCTGCAGCCTGAGTTTTTAATTCAGAATTTACCCTTTAATCGTCATCCTGACAATGCTGAGAAATTGCCAGGGGATTTCTCAATCAATGCTGAGAAATTGCCAGGGGAGAGAGGGGATCTCTCTCCCCTTCCTTTTTCTGCCCCCAAATTCATGCAGTGCCCAATCGCCTTCGCGTGGGAGCAAAGGGTGCACATTTCAATACCGCAGACCAAGACAAGGAGGTCAAACCCAATGTCCTGCCTGCTGCAGAGGGCAAGGGGGTGTGCCACTGCATGGCCTCACTAGAGGGCAGCCGATAAAGCCACTGGTTAATAAACTTGCAAGAGCTGAATATCACCTTGTTTTCTCTGGAGGGTGGTGGATTTACAATTTGGCCAAGGTATTGCCACTTTCCTATCCTTGCTTCTTTTCTTCAACTCCCTAAGGGAAACAACACAACTTAAGACAAAATTTTTATATTGTGCTACGTAGCGTATTCTGAATTATTTGCCATAAAATTGTTTTTTTAGTAGTTATTAGTATTCAAATATATCACAGTATTTCCCTCTTTTTTTTTTTTTTTTATAAGAAACTGTAATCTTAAGTGCCTCCGGGTCCTCTCACCTCTATTTCATAAATACTTCTGGGTACCTGTCCTATCCTGTAGCACTGAAAAAGAAGTATGCTATATGCTTTCCAGAGAAACGCAAGATCCCAAGAGCTTCCAAGATAAATACATTCTCTGAATTCCATACATTCATCGCGTAGCTTTTATTAGACCAAAAATTCGCTTACAGGGTTTTGTGTAGTTCTGAGTTGAGGTGCATTTCCCTTCCGTATAGAAATGTCTTTATTTCCCTGTTCATCTATTACACTACCATGCAAAATAAATTAAGCATGTGTTTTCTCCAATCCCCATGTACCAAGAACAATGTCTATCAAAAATAGTCACATAAACTGTTTCAGAAATAAATACCACTTGATGTTTATAAAGTGCATTCCTCTGGCTGTAGCTGCTAAACACTCTGCTCAATGTAGGAGTTCTTGCTTTAAGTAATTCTGGCCTCCCCTAAGGCAACCAAACCTATCAGGACCTACTGTAGTGTCCTAAATCCAATCGTCCTTTGTTTTGTATTCAAAACCCCACTTTCTTCAAAGGAAAAGATGGATATGCAAAAAATGCTAAGCTGCAAATCTCATAGGTATGGGCTCATCAGAAAAATCTCACTGATGAAATAGAATTTGTTGTAGATGTTTCCATTTAACATCAACACAGTAAACAGCATTTGTTTTCTAGTACCAATTAATATAACTAAGTGAGCAATTAAACTAATTTTTACTCATTTTTGTGTTTGCATAACAGCTGTATTAGTTTGAAATCTCATTAGATATATTTATTATCCAAATGCAGTTAACTTTTCTTTGTTTATGAAGCCAGTAACTTGAGTCATAGTCTTTGTTTCTTAATCCAGTGCTCGGTCCTTTTTTTGCACGTGTGTGTGTTGCACACACAGTTCCAACTAGGTTGATTTTGCCTGTGATTACAAAGCTGGCTTTGCTCCCTGGCTGGGTGATCCTATCTCATCTACCAGAACAGCCTGAAGGTACAAGCAAAACTGTAGATTAAGGAGCAGAAACAGATAATATATGATCACAGATTTCATAAAATGTTACATTTTTTCCCTCCATCTCTGCACCCCCCAGATTTTTCTCAAACTGCTACTCTTGGATGAGGAAATGAAAAGATACATGGGCTGGGAAAGGAGTTTAATTCAATTATTACTCATTGCATTCATGGAAAATAATTGACCGCATATGCACCGTCTGGTTTTAAGGGGTACAGTCAGGCCCTTATCTGATCCACCTAAAGGTGTCCTGGATTGGGAATTGGCAATAAATTTCAAAAGCCTCATCACTGTCTTGTGTCAGGCAGCTTTCCACCCCGGGGGCAGAGGTAAGGCTGTTTGTGAAATACACAGTGAGATGGTTTTTGCACGTGCATTTGAAAGATCTCACAAAGCTGGAGCTGTGCTCGATGATCCCCGTGGGTCCCTTCCAACTCGGGATATCCTACGGTACTAAACTGAAGTCAGTAACTTGCTGATGCTTTTCCAGCCATGTAAACATTTAGATTTTTATTAGCTGAGTGGCCTGTGGTCCATGTAAGACACTACGGCATGTTTGCTAGAAAGCACTATGTAAGGAACTCCCTCTTTGTGTCTCAGTGCCTTCCTTCTGAAAATTATACAAAGCTGTCACAAATTCAGGGACTTTCTTATGAATGATTACTGCTGCAGCAATATTGTGCTGCTGGGCTGCAGGAATAGCAGTTCTCTCTGGCCATGCACCTTCTCCTGCCCACTGCCCGGGTGTGAGAGCCCTGAGAGGTTCATTCCCTCGTGCCCAGGGCCCCTTTTGCATGGCAGTGCTGTCACAGGTCACTTCTTGTCTGATCCCCTTGATCTGCAATCCCAGCGCTTCTGCTACTGGCAGAGATTTGGGGTCCCAAATGATTTGGAGTACCTGGGAAGAGGTCACCAGCACACGCTCACAAAAAGCAAGCCAACAGCCAAGATCAAGACATAAAACCCAGTATTCTCAGCTACCAGCTCCCCAACAGGACACATCCACATGCACCCTCAGCCACCCACCTGGCCAGGGGCTCGCTCACTGTGTTCACTGCACAGAGCACACACGTACACTTACACAAACCATATGGACCCGTTTTGTGTTTTCATTGCGTTTCATGTGACTGAGGCCACCATAAGTGCTTGCTATGCATTTCTGCATAGTTCAGTTTCCTGAAGCAATTTTCTCTTATGTTTCAGCTAAGCAGAAGGTCCCCAAAATGTGTTATTAACGTCAGACGTGGCTGGCCTTGTGCAGTAGGATATGTTCTCTCCATGCATTCACTTCTTAAATCTCTGCTGTCAAAGTCATACACACAGTGGTATCTTACCCACAAACTATCTGAAGGGTAAGCCTTTATAACTAAACATTGATTAAAGCTTTGTCCCGCGAAGGAAATGCTCAGTTTTCAGAGCAGCGTTTTCCATCTCCAGTAGGTGCTTTGGAGCCTGCTGAAGAGCTGCCCATCACTGGGAACACCCACATGCTTTAAGTTAGCTTGTGCTTGAGTAATTTGCCATGTTATAGCAAACAGAAACCTGCTCATAGCACTGAGATAGGCAGCAAAGATCCCACTGATTGGGGTCCTCTGAGACTTTGTGGCTATCAGGTAGCCCGCTGACTCCTACCAGCTGCAATGGCACTCCCAAGCCACTGGAAGAAATACATAAGAAATTCTGATTTTATGACAAGTTTCCCCTCATGTTGGCCTTAAATAGGTAATTTGCAGAGGAAAGGGTATACAGTTTGCTACTGATCTGTGTCTACTGCAATTTTTCAAAGCACTGTTTCCAGTAGTGGTCTGTGTTACTTCCCAAATATCTGAGCTTGTCTGCTTTGAGAAGGTGATGGCAGAGAGAACGTGCAGAAAGGACACACTCACCAATAAAGGACCAGAAACCAAATTTGGAGAAAGGACATTATTTTCAGGGGTGCCCAAAACTTCTTCTTTTTGCAAGGTAGACACAAATACCCACTTCTAATTAAGAGAAAGAGGGGATTGGTGGGTAACGACCTCATTAACTGGTAGCTCTTGAAATGACAACGCGACAAGACACAAGTGGATGCAGAACAAAGTCAGGGCGGTGCTACAGGAGTTCAGAGCTCTGCTGCATCTTGCCTTGCAAAGCAATCTCCTACGCTGCAGAGGCGATCAATCCAACCCAATTGGATCACCTTTTCCCCTGGCAGAACCAATGACACTGGGTGCAAAGAAGTAAAGAGTCTGGCCCAAGATATTTTTTAAAGCCTGCCCGTGTGAAGCAATGTGGGAGTCATCCCATGCCATGCCTACGTCTTCACAGGCCGCTTTATTATAACCCCGGCATGAATGGAGCTGCTGTCATAAATTTTGTCTGTAACTAAATAAATGTTTATTGCTGCTGCATGTTTTAAAGCAATGCCAGATTATTGTTCATTTATTACCACTAGGTTAGAGTGCTGTGAGTGCCTCTGACACCGTGCAGCAAACTGGACCTATGGAGCTGCCTCTCTCACGAACCTGAGTACCAAATGTGGAGGTTCCTGAGGTGCTCAGTGAAGAGAGGAGGGCAAACAGCAGGTTTAAACTGGGTTCCTGCCCTTGTTCAGCATGGCAGACCAGCCATTAACCACAGAGACATCCTTTTAACATTAGTGCCCATACTGGGTGGGAAGGTGTCCCCCAGAGGACCCACAGAGGTGAACAACATCAGATGGGGGCCGAGGCTTTGCAGAAATCCAGACATTGAGTCACCAGGATGCTCCTCTCCGCCAGAATGCCCTGTTAAATCTGAGCTGGGCAGCTAATGCCACGTCTGGATTCCCTTTGCTCTCTTCCCTGCCCTCTCCTCCTGCTCCCCTATCCTCCAGCCCCAGGCAGGGAGGGACCAGAGGTGGCTGTGGGACAGGCTGGGGTGCTGGTTTTGTGGGGTTCACAAGGTTCAGACCAGATGCCACTGAGTCAGTGGTACCAAAACTGCAGTGTGGATGTCACATTCTGGTTTCACTGCCTGGAGACCAGCCAGCCACCTGCAGGTGTGTCCCCTGCAAAGCACGTGCCCATCGCATCCCCCCAGCTGCACAGCTGGGGCGTGCATCCCCAGTGGAAACCCATGGTGCTGTAAAACCTGCAGCCTTTCATGGAAATCTCAGCATTTTAAGTAAATGCCCAGTTTCGGCTGTCCGGTTCTCCACTGCCCCATGAATTCCTGGTTCCATGAGAGTAAACTGCAGCAGCATGGGGGAGTCATGCTCTGGCTACAAGGGGTCTGCAATGGGACCAGGGGCAGGACTTATGGCCCCCATAAGCCTTTTTTCCCCTGGTAGGGTGTTTTGTCACCTCAAGGCACATTAAGTCGGCAGCACGAGAACAGGTGGACTCAGGTGCTGGGTATTACCCTGCACTTCTCATTTGTGATCAAAAAGAAATAGCTGGCAGCTTGGCCAAGAAACCTGTGCCTTTGAGCAATTCTCATCTGCCTCCAAAAAGCAGACAAACCAGCTTTGGGTGAAGCTAGGTATGCAGCACAACCCACAGTCAATGGAGCTGGAAGAAGTAGGAGGCTTCAGTGGTTTTGTTTCCTCTGCCATACAGGAAACAAAGCTTTGCATACCTCTACTTCACCCAAGTGTTTCAGGTTTATTTCTGTCTCCAGAGCTAGACCCCAAGATAATAAGGTGATGGTTTTACGTGCTCTGGAGCACGTAGCTGTATTTTAATGCTCGATTAAAACCTTACGTGCACTCCAGTGACACCAGCCACTAAAAGATGCAACAATTCATGAACAACTATTTTAAACAACCTTGATTTTTGGAGGGGAGAAATGAGTACAGCGATAACTTTTAATGTGGTTGAGGCAAATTCCTGGAAGTGAGGTGGCAACAAGCACAAGTGTGATGGACTACTGATGTAGAAGGCAAGGAAACATTTTTTATTTTTTTTTTCCAGAAGGGGCTGTAATAAAGGAACAAAAAATGAAACAAATGCTTTTTGTTTGTTTGTTTGTTTTCACAAGTCACCTCTCCTAGGGTTTCCCCACCTGCTGTATGGCAATATGGATGCCAGCATTCGAGATACCTATTTTTGGAGCAGACAGATTTTTCTGGGTTTTGCTTTGCACACCTCAGTTGCACTTGCGAAACAATCTAAAGAAAGCCACCAGCTGGAAGAACAAAACCTCTCGGTACTGTACACAGAAGGAGCCTGCAATTGTTCACAGGGTTCAACCTCGTATTAGCAGCACTGCTACAGGTGAGACAGTTCAAGGTTTTACAAGAGCCAAGGCTGTTGCTTCTATTTTTCTACTACCTTTTTAGAGTTAAGCAATACTTCAGTTTTTGCCTGCAAAAGTGGTAGAAATGATAGTTCTGATATAAATAAATAAATAGAAATTGTTTGCTTTTTCCAGGCCATTGGAAATGAGAGGTAAGTCCAGCATGGAGCCTGCTGTGGCACTGGATCAGCTCTGTTGTTTCTGCATCCTTGCTAAACCTTCCTGCAATTACATTGTTGCTAATAAAACTCTGCTCTTCTAGGAAATATAAACAATACTTTGAGATTAATCTAAAATCTGCCTCTTTTCTCTCTTTTTAAGCCATTTTAGCCATGCTGTTTCTTTCCGACTTCGTTTCTTGATTTCAGTCATCTGTTACTTGAAGAAACCACTGCCCTAGAGAAGGAAATGTCATGTTTCGCTGCCTGGTCTTTCATGTTCAACAGTGTTTTCCAGGTATTTCTAGCAAAAGTTGCAAAAGATTGCAGGCTCCATAGCAAGATCCCCAGCAGCCCTAAAAGCAAGGGGCAGTCAGTTCTCAGAGACATGCCGATACTAAGAAAATGCAAGTTGTTTTTCACACACCTTTCTTTTCTCCTCGTGTCAGCAGCATGCCCATTTCCCCACCGTGTATACGTGATCACGTTGGCAGCTCCGGCATGCTGCAGTGTCTGAACCTGCAATTAAGCAGCTTATTCCAGGTTAGAAGAGAAAAACAAAGCTTGCAATTATAGAGCCTACCTGAGAGGCTTTCAGTCTCTGTGATCAAGGCAGGTTGGGCAGGGCTGATGCTGAGTGATAAAAAATCAGGAGATCCAAGTTCAACATCCAGCACTGCCCTCGGACCTGGAATTTCTGTGCACTGATCCATCAGGCATGAGGATTACAGCCCCCGAACAGGTCTCAGGAAGGTGAAATGGCTGAGAAGCTATAAGCTGTTGAACCTCTAACCACCACAACATCATAATTTAATGATATTTCTGCATCTGAAAGAAATACAAATGACCTACTGCTATTGCCAAGCTGTTGGTGCTATTCCTTTGCAGGCAAATATGTTGCTTTACAGAAATGATAGCTCTGCTAAAAACAAAAAGTTAGGGGAGTAGGAAAGAATTATACAGTGAGAGGAAAAAAAATATAACAAAAATATAGAAGCTTTAGCAAAATCGTGACAGTACCTTTAGCAGCTGAATGTGAAAGAGGAAGATGAACCACAAGGAATTGTTTTTCTTTTACCTTGCACCTCTGTAAATATTTATAAGTGCACAAACTGTGCACAAAAGAAGCATGAAACATTCCCCTTGTGAGCCAAGAGCCTTCTACATTCATTTTGCATGGGTCTGCATGACTCCACAGGTTTATGGGTAAAGAACAGCAAGAGCAGAGCCTGAACACAATTCAGAGATATGTAGCGGGTACAAAGGTGGTTAGTGGTACATATAGATCACAGGTGGTTAGTGGTACATATAGATCACATGTGGCACATACAGATCGCGAGTCCAGAGAGAAAAAATGAAGGAATGAAAGGTAGGGAAGAGTACGGTGGAATCTGGAGAGAAGTGAAAATGAATGATGACCAAAGACCAATTTCTAGTAAGAAATAGTTTCAAGAAAACTGTCATCTCATTGTGAACAATTTGCAAACAAAGGAGGTGAAAGATCTTGGATAAATTATTCATTATTCACCAAGGTCTAATTAGAGCTTGGAGCCTTCTCACATGAGTGAGAGGGTTTGGTTTGTTTTTTATTTATTTATTTATTTTACAGCTTCTTATAAGCAGTTTTCCACCTAATGAAATGTTATAGTGGAACGCCAAAGCAAAATGCAAGGTGCCCCAAGACTTGTCTCAAGCTGGAGCTTTGTTAGGATGTTTATCTCATCAAACGGTTTTGAGGGTACCATCTCAGTGCCAAAAAAAATAGAGAATAATTCCCATAACAATGGAATATGACATCCTACATGCTAATTGCAGTTATGTACTTCTTGATTTCTTGATGACTGATTATGGGATAACTTACTAGGAGTACATCTCAAAAAAAAAAAAAAAAAAAAAAAAAGCTTAAAGATTGCAGTCTTTTAGTGCCTGCCAGGGGAACTGGATGCCTCAGGATGCATTCAAATAGCACTGATTCAGTGGTGCCACATACAATCCATCTGTCCAGAGATTCTATAACACAAATTTATCATTCAAGTCCAGCTTTTTGAAGATCATATTCCAAAAATCATTGCTAGACTAATATTTAATTGATAGTCTTATCTGGCAGCAGTCTTACAGCAGACTGTCTAGGCAGACTTTGAGTCAATCAGATACCATGAGATTTGGTCTCCTGTTCTGTTGATGCCTTGGCTTTTTATTTATTTTTTTAATTATTTTTCTTTTTTACTTTTTGATGATGCCTCTCCCTCTTATACCTGCACATGGAGAGCCACATGATGCATAAATGTTCCAAAAAGAGGTGTTAAGCATTTGCAATGGCTTGATTAGTATACGCAAGCAAGCTAATTGCAATCAGACTCTTAATTTTTCTCAAAAACATGTCCAAAATTTGTGCAGAAAATAAAACAAAACAATAGATTCTAGACAATAAAATGGGATTTGGAGATTTCATAGACTCATAGAATGGCTTGGGTTGGAAGGGACCTTAAAGACCATCTAACTCCAACCCCCTTCCATGGCAGGGACACCTCCCATCAGATCAGGTTGCCCAGGGCCTCATCTAATCTGGCCTTGAACATCTCCAGGGATGGGGCATCCACAGCTTCTCTGGGCAACCTGTGCCAGTGCCTCACCACCCTCTGAGTGAAGAATTTCCTCCTAGCATCTCATCTAAATCTCACTTTTAGTTTAAAACCAGTCCCCTTGGAATATTTTTAAGGAGATGCACTCTAGCACTCACTTGGTGCTAGAGAGCCCGAGGTGGCTGGGCATGACGTTGGCAGTGCTGTTCTTGTGCTTTAACTGTCTTAATTATCAGGCTCCAAAGAGCATTTGACCATGACAGGTTTCTATTCAGGTCATAAGGCTGCAGGTGAAATAAAGTGTTTATGACGTTAGCAACAGAAATATCGATGACAAACCTGTTCCAGGAGCACTATTCCATTTTCCTTCAAATCCAGTTGTGTATATTCAGGCTTTGCATTAAGAATCATCTGTATACCTGCTTAACTTTGAGAATGAACAGTCTCATCAAAACGCATGCCCTGAGGCTCTACCATCTTTGTCATGCAAGCAAGCTACCCCTGCCTTTTCTTATACAAGCCATTAAAAGATAATATATTCTTTTTTTTTTCCCTTCATCTCATAGTGATATATTTATACAGTGATTATAATCTTTGCAGGTAACAGATGCACTGGTTTTAAGGTTCTTAACTTGAAAAAAATTCGTCTTCTATCTGCATCTTTCTGATACAGTCAGATATGAAAGGTTTTCTTTCAGTTACTGAAGGAGAAAGTTTTCCTCTGCTTGTCTTCTGCATCACTGTCTTTTGAATAATTGAATCCCTTCTGGGGAAAAGAAGCAGAGCATTTTCCTCTACATGCTGATCACTTCTGGAGGCAAGATACAAGGTTTTGATGGACCAAAATTCCTTTTAGATCTGCATGACAAGGGCTGATCCTCTAAATTAATTAATTCCTAGTAACAAATAGCAGCCCCTCTGGCACAACATTTATTGGACCAAAACAATGCTTTATTTTGCTTTGTGGAGGAAGTGCAGAAACCACCTATGAAGAAACACCTAAGACACTGATAGAAGACTTAGAAAGGTATGCATAATTTAAGGATTATAGTAATTGACATGCCTCCTATTCTTAGATTCCTTTCAAGTCAGGGGTGTGTTCGGTAGACTTGGCTGTTAAATGGTAATGTATGTGAATTAGCTGTTCATTCCTGTATCTAGATCTTTGCAAATCATAACACATTTATGGAAAGCAATCTCCTCCCGTGTTCTAATTGCTGAGCTCGGGGTGAGAGGGTTGGGGGGGTTACATCTGGAGATTACAGTGATAGATTTTAAATGGCGGTATCAGATTGCCTATCCAACAGCAAAATTACAGCTGAAATTTCAGAACAGAATTTGAAAACATTTTCTTCTTGGCTTTTATTCTGCTAGTTCTGCAGCATGGGACATGAAAACATTCATTTTTAAGTGTGTAGGAAGCAAGATCCCTGCCCCAAGAAGAAGATAATTTAATCCAAATATAGAGGATAAGAACGAAAAGATCAAGGTGGTTGCAGATAGTGCCAAAGGGCATACCAATTGAAGTCTAAATGGAAGGAAGACATTTGAAGACAGTTTTGAAAGCAAAGAAGGAATTAGCTTAATGAAGGGGTGGCTGATCCAAGTGCAAAATGTTGCTTGAGGATAGGTAGGACATGAGGAGAGGAGGGAAGAGACAAAGAGAGCATTAAGAGAGAATTAGGTGAATGCTACACCTCATCCCCATTAAAAGAGATTTGCTAGTGTAACTTATACCAATAAAAAGCATGTGCTGCCTTTTTTATTTATTTTTTATTTTTTTGCTTGTGAATGCATCAGTTCAGGATTCAATGAACAGCTTTACACACACACACAAATGATTATATCTACAAAATGTTTGGGGTCAAAATAAGAAGATTACAAATACAAAAAGCAATCCTACAGTGCTAAAGACCCATGAAAGGTCTTGTGCAGACCTGGCCAAAATTATCCCAGGAGAAGGTAGAATGGACAGAAGACACCTTGCTGAAAGATTTCCTTCCATGCAGAAGTGAAGGCAGCCAAAGGATGATGCAGTCTTGAAAAGACAGGGCATTTATTTGAATCCTACATGTAAAAGAAGTGGAATCAAGGATGCAGGAGAAGAAAATGCTTGTCAGAAAGGCAAGAGAGAAGGAGAAGTAAGCTGTGAAGCCTGTGACCCAAACCATTGTGTACATCATGTTCAAGGTCTCAACAGACAAATATGGGCTCTGATGACTTAATTTTTGTTGAAAAAAATCTTCTAGTTGTAAAGAACGCAGAATTTCAGGTAAAAAAAAAAAAAAAAAAAAAAAAAAAAGGATGTATACAGTGAAAGAATGTCATTAGCTCTTCCATTTGAAAAACATATGACTGTTTCAACCCACTTTTTTTTTGCAAAACTGATGTGCTAGCTTTCATGCTAGATGCGGTGCTTCATTTAATTTTAGTGCTCTCTCACGTTTATCCCTGCCCTTACAAAACTCATCTTTTTCAGCCCTGTTCCTTCTTCATCTACTTACCAGTAAAAATAATGTTGATTACTTCACTGAGCTTCTGCTGATACTTAGAATAATGTTATCTATTTGAACAACAATAACAACCCACTAGTAAACACCTAATGATGCTGGCCAATTGTGCGTTATGGATTGTATAGATTGGCATTACAGTTTCATTTAGCAGCACCGATGAAGAAGTGCCACAGTCAGCACAGCTCAGGAATCAGAGTATCGTAGAATTAGGAATCAGACCTGTTTGGGGCTAGCCGCTGTAGTGACCTAAATTCAAAAGCTAATCCCTCTCTCAGGGAGTTTGTGCTATAGATTATACACATGACAGCGGTTGTGGAAGGGGAGATTATGACTTATCTTCATGAAGACACTTCTCCACTTTGCAAATGAGTCTTTCTGGAAAGCTATCATCAAATAAGGACGTTATTTATTTATACAGCTCCCAAAAGTATGTTCAGAATTTGAGTGCAGAAGCAGGCAGGATGTAAAGCAGAGGCATTTTAAAGCCTGACAGAACCAAGACTTTTCACTTCAACTGTTAATTTCCCTTTTTTTGTTGTTGTCAGTTCATACAGCACAGTATGCTCGCTGTTCTTTATCTCTTGGCAGCAAAGACTGGCAGGTACTGCTAGATGCTGTTTTAAAGGCACAGAGCATGATTACAGTACGCCAATTCAAAAAAATATTAATAGCTTCTTCCACTCCAGGGCCTCCAGTGTTTTATTTGAGAGGAACTGTAGTCTAGAGCATCCCATTTAATGCGAGAAAATAGCTCAGAAATTACATTCATAGATCTCCTGTAAGCCTGCCTACCAATGCTGCTTTGTTTACTGACAGACGCTTAAGGCATTGCATTGACATGAGTTTATTTATCTATTTGTAAAAAAAATAAAAAATAAAGAAAGAAGGAACAACAGACATATTTCATTCTGAAATGGTACCACATGGTCCTGTAATTAATTGGGCTCAACTGCTCTGTGATTTCATTTGTTCCTATTAATGCAGAGGCTTGTCAGAGCTTATAGAAAGTTAATCACTGACACTAAGACTTAGAAGATATTATACAGCACAGTGCATCATTTCCCTGTTTGTGCTGAATACAAATTACTGTGCTGGGAGAAACATGAATGATGCCCCAGATCCCTCTCACCTTTGAGTGCAAATGTGCATCATTTTGACATGAAGTGCAATGCATTAACTCATTGCTACGTGTCTGCTTAGTGGAGTTACGCTGGGGATGAATCTGACCCATTCCATGCCCAGCACAGGATGGGTTGGGTGCCCAGCTCCAGCTCGCGGGCAGCTGGGCAGCTGGAATATCCCCAGCTTTGTCCTGTTGGACAAATGCCAGGGGAGTGGGACTTAGACGATCATTAAGGTCCCTTCCAACCCGAGCAGTTCTATGATTCTGTGTCTCACCTACTCCCCATACACAGACATATAACCAGGTGAGCTAAAGCAGGAGCCGCCATCCCTCTTTTGCACACAGCCTAACGAGGCTGAGGATTTTGCTTCTTGTCCCACAGGGTTCAAATTCCTCTCTTTTATAGCCAGGAAAGTACCTGGCTGCTGGCTGCGCTGGTGGTTTGCTCAGCCTTTGAAGCCATGCGCCGTGCAGCACTGAATAAACCACGGGTAACGCCAGCACCTGGAGCACAAGGCTCCCGCCTCCCTGCTCACTGCCAGGGGACAGTGGCTGATTCCCCATCAGGGTGTCACCTATTTGTGCCTGTGTGCTGGTCATCCAAGAGACAGAAGGTTAAACCTCTTTCTAACAGGCAAGAAGGTCTGAAATTCAGGGTGGATGTCTTAACCAAGCCAACCGTTAAATTAAAGGTAATTTAACCACACCCACCCACACTCCCCTTTTAGTAAAATAAATAAAAATGTATGTTCCCTGTGTTGGAAGAAAGGAATACTTCTCCACATCTTCTGATCCCACTCTGCGGATTTGGGGTGGCTGGCAGTGCAGACTGGCTGGCTGGAGGGGGGCAAAGGCAAAATCCCCAGGCTGGAGCTGGTCCTGCTCCTGAGATTACAGGCAGAGCGAGTAAGAGAGGAGACAGAGAAGGGACTTCCCTGGGGGACATGGGCAGGGAGCTGCTCTGGGTTTTACAGCACCAGACAGAAGAGTGGAGGTTTCTCAGAGTTTGGGGCAGAAGCTGGCTCTTCAGACTGCCTTAAAACACCCTTGTGTGCAGAGAAAGCTCCCTATAAACACAGTGCCCTTTCCAGCAGGGATTTCTGCCAGGATTCTTTGCTGGAGACTGGTGTAATCGAGGACTGCAATTCCCGGCAGCCCCTGAGCTATTTTTTTTTTTCCTGTGGCAGCTGAAAGGAAAGTAGCTGTTAACCCGCTCTGCCCGTGGGGCTCCCACCACGTTCCTCACTAGCAGAGATGGATGAAAAAAGGGATCCCTTTTTTTTTTTTTTTCATAGAAATTCCCAGCTGCTCTGCTGCTTCTCCCATGCCTTCTCCCTCAACTCCCCACTTCTTCTCATTAAAAAATAAATTATCACTGAACCTGAGGGTGCTTGTCCACAAAAGTTCCCTCCATCTTTTAAGGGCCACACAAGATTGGCATAGGAGCAGCATGTTAAAGCTTGCCTGCTGAGGGAAAGAGGATCTGACATCCAGAGAGCAGCATTTCTGGGTGTGAGGACTGGCTGTGCTGGCTGAAGGAACAAGCCAGGAATGGGGGGAATCATGAGGACTCTGTTAGATAATCACTTGGAGACCCCTTGCAGTGAAAGGCAGCCACTCTGGTGTCCCTGATTTATTTTTGACAGCTGCTAGTCTTCCCAAAGTCACAGAAAATATTAATGCCATAGGAGGGATAATGAAAGCGCAAAGGCCTAATATGATTTTCCTCGAGGTTGTCATGAATTGCTTATGAAGCCGGCACTGTCCCTTCTGGTGGAGAGCAGCAGATGTTTGCTGTATCTTGTCTGTGCACACAGATGTGGTTCTGCTCATCAGGTACGTTTAAAATCTAGAAGGAACCCGTGCTCCCCACAGGGATTCAGCATGAAGCATCAGCAGGTCCTTCACGTTCAATCTGCAGAAATACAATTAAAACATAACAGAATATCATGATAATGATATGGCTAAAAAAAGAACAAAATTATGGCAAGTATTCAATGCTGTGTTAAGTCATAGGGTTATCAAATATTTTAATATGCCTCACCGCTATGATTTTCTGCCTGCTGGAAGATGTCATCATGCCTTTGCTAGATGCAAAACTCCGTTGACTCATACTGCAATAATTGCACCTTCAGTCACCATCACTAACAGCTGGCAGATGGCCCATCTCCCAGTAAAGATATTGGACTGGGCAATAGCATAAAGCCCTGCATTTCTAAACATTAATTATTTTACAAGATAGATTTCAAGGTATCATGGCCCGCAGTGGTCAGCACTGCCAGCATTTGTGGTTTGAACTCAGTTCAGGTTCTGACGTGTTTCAGGAGTTCCCTGCATCGCTGCCCTGATGCTGAGTGCCATGACCAGCCTCATCCGCCACCCCCACCGTCCCCAGGGGGGTGACTGATGGATGCCCCGGGCTGGGGCTGCTCCCCTCACTGCCCTCCCCTGGCTGGCGATGGAACAGATCCTGCCCGTGGGGTCCTGCCCATCCCACCCCCTTGGCCCCCACAGCACCCTGGCAATTACTGTGCACTGACCATGGAATTTTATTATACCGATTCATTCCATAAATACTGAAAAATAATTACAGCTGATTTTTTTTTTCTTTTCTGAATTGTAGTGAGGAAAAAAAAAAAAGAAAAGACTATTTGCAGCAGTTCTTGGCTGCTCTTGCAAGTTAGCCTAATCCTAGAAAAGCCATTACTGCAGCAAAAGGATGCTTGAAGGCAAACTGAGCTGGCTTTGTCCTAAAGCAGTGCACAAGCTGGGGAAATCTACAACAGTAACAACTGTTGGAGGAAACCTTCCAGGTGCCTGGTAGTCAGCTCTCCTGTTAGTAGTGAAGTGTAACCTGACCAAATAAAGGCACATAAAACCCAGCGGTATTTACTACTGAATAGCTCAAGTTTGTGTATATCCCTCAGGTTTGTGTATATCCCCAAATACTTATTTTTGTCCCTCCTACACCTGACTTCAGCAGGGCGGGTGTCTGAAGGCTTGGGCTGAGAGCTCTGTAGCTGTATGACCACCACAGCAAAAGCAAATAAGGAATGTATTTTTACTCTTTGTCATAACTCAGATCATATGATATAAGGGACAATTACCAAAATTGTCAGACAGCCCCAAACAGTATGGGAAAACATTGTGGAGATGTAAAGTGGAAATGGGTTGAAAAGGGAATTTGATAAATTTATAGGAAATAGAGCCATGGGCACCTGATAAACATGATGGCCCAGACGCAGCTTTTGGCAATGGGAAACCCTATGCTCCTTACACTCTTTCCACCAGTGCTGGAAATAATAGTAGATGTAATAAATGATATAGCTCCAGTTTATAGGCTGCAGCCATCCAAACAATAAAGAACAGCAGCTGAAAGCCCTATTACTCTTAGAAATAGTAGTGAGAATGTGAATTAAAGCTTTTTTCTGACAGAGCTCCAGAAAGACACTTCCCTGCAGAACCTGCTGCAGGAAGCTCCATGCAGAGGCATGTGTTGTGACACCTAGGTGAGTGCTACAAGCAGGGCCTGGGAAGCTCATCACCACTTCAGCGCAATGCTGAATGTTTTCCAGTCCTTCTCTGAGACATGTAACTCTTTCCTGCACCACTAAAGAAATACTTTCCTCTGTGTGTGAATTTTTGTATAAATTTTTCATAAGTTGTTTATAAGACAGATGGATTGCTTGAGTCAGTCCCCCCCCTTTTTTTTTATATAGTAAAATGTGATTTTTTTTTTCCAGAAATTGAAAGAATAATTTTGATAGCTCTTCCATGAGATCTCCTATTTTGCTGAATAAAAGGATCAGAATCATATCCTATATAAGACCAGCAAAACAGTCCATTCCAGAAGAAGAAGAGTATTTCTGGCTTTAGCTGTCAGGACAGTTGTTTCAAAAATCTGTGTAATACCATATACAAATGCAGATTATAAATAGCCACATTTGGGAAAGTGTCTTTATTCCTCATTTATCTAGGGCATATGGACTAGTGTGATGATAAACTCGGTACATGCACATTCAGGATCTCTGGTTAGGCCAAATGTTTGCCTGATTCAGCATAGCATGCTTTAATAATGTAATTCAATTCTTCCTCATTTTTAATGTTATTTCAGCCCGTTAATATAATTTGGTGAGCTATTATAGTTGTTACAGCTGCTAGTTTTGCCCTTAATACTGATTTCACTTATGACCTCAGTCAGAACTAGATTTAAAGTTTGAGATGATGTAAGTGAATAAGGATTATTAGATTTATTCATATGGCAATTTAAATAAGAAACTGCCTGGCTTAGAATAAACGGTAAATGAAAAATGCATGTGATTTATAGACCTGTCCATTTTAAAGATTTATACGTGGAGTAGGATGATTAAGTAAGAGACAGACCTGATTATATGAAATATGTAATTTTTGTAATGCAATATTGGAAGCAAGCTGCTAAACAGCACCAGCATAACAATGATTGCCCAAACAGCTTTTATTACAATATTACTGTACAGCTGGTATGCAGTCATGTAAACACAAGCAGCAGGCCTCCGACCATTGCTTTTCCTTGACAACTGGTAGATGGTGTTATGTTCCCATGAAAAGCATCATCCTCACTCAGTCACTGCCTTGCAACCTCCCCGAAACAGGCTCTGGGCTTTGTCTGTCCCTTGTCTTCAGGAGTACAGGGGATTCTTATGTGTCTCTGCTTTCACGGGAATGTGCATTCAAGTACTCCCAAGGCTGCATGCCAGCATTACCGACCTTCTTCCATTAAACTCTCCCTTATCAGAAATATAGAGAGGTTTCTGAGAGCTAGCAGGAGCAATCACACCTCTCCTGCAGGACCTGAGAAGGTCCAGATGCATCATCACAGAAACAACAGGATTGGAAAAAATCATTTCACTCCTACTACATACTAGAAAGGGCAAGCTATTTTTTTGCTCTCTGTTAAGCTTGAAGAGCAGAAGCAAAAACAAAACAAAGCAAACAAAACAAAACAAAACATACCTATATTTCCTCTCATGTGTTCTAAGGCTAGAAGAAGCTGTTGTACTTATTTATTCTCCCTACATGTATAATGCAAGCCACAGACCTCCATTCCTCTGCCCATCTTCCTCTTCAGTTTAGGACTGAATGAAGTCCTAAAGCTTCACCATTAATAGTAAAAGTTATTTGTGAATAACAAAGAATGGTGCTTTAACACTTTCTAGTTAGAGCATTACTACAACCTGTTGTGTCTCCTAAGGCATAGTCTGATCATGGAAGAATAAAACAGCAATGCTGCTTGTGGTTATTGAGGCATTTTTATGTGTACAGATGTGGAGATTTGAAGACCGCATGGGAAATCGTGTGTAGGGATACTAGGCTCTGCCATTCTACATGAATTAATACACTTTTTATGAGAAAGCTTAATAAATGTGTTCCAAACCAGGGGGTCTTCCATAACATAATTTGCATGAAACAGAATTGACCCAGAAAATTTTAATCTAAATCCCAATCTGATTTGTATAAAGTAATTTAATTTCCTCCCTCATAGTTATATGGATTTTATCAATTATACCAATTAAATTGTCAAGCAGATTTATTGACCAGTCATCTACAAGACACTTTCTTTGATGTACTATTCTTGTATCATCAACTGGTCATGCATGTGTAGCCTTGGTTTTGGGTGTCATCACGTGCAGCTGAATACTCAGACGAGAAGGTTCTAATAAATGAGTTGTGTGCACCAAATTTTGAAACAGGAATGAGAATGGAAAGCTCCTTGTTTTTTAATGCAGGCACAAAACTACAGGTAATGGCAGATACAATCGATTCAGATGCTTAGCAATCCTATGTGGAAAATACACATCTGATTTCTGACCTCAGATTTGGACCTCCATGCTATTATCTAAATGTAATCATTCTTGCTAGAATGCACATCCAGTTATTTTTAAATGTAAAAAGTGAGCCATAAAATTAAAGGTTGGTTTTGAACTTGATAACCTCTGTTTTTCAATCCATTTGATTTTCTCTATTGCCTGGGTTCTAGACAAGTGGCAAATCTTTCTGAAATAACCTTATTATCCATCCCGAATAATTTTGTTATTAAAATAAATTTTAATTTGTCAGAACAAATTACTAGAATCAGACATCTTGCTTCCACTGAGGGAATCAGAGTGCAACTTCTGATTTCCTCATAACCTTTTCCTAATTTCCTTCTACGAGTCTGCCAAGAAAATGAGAATAATACTGGAAGAAGAGTAAACAAGTTCCAGATCTTTATAGTCAATGAAAAAAAAAAAAAAAATCCACAAATATGTAGTTGCTAAATAGGAGGACTGCTGTGGGGCAGATTAAAAAGTCTAAAGAAAAAAGCAAATGTGAGTAATAAATTTGACACTTAATGGGAGTCCACATTTGGTAACAGCAGGTAAGGAATGCCCAGTGGCATGCAGGCTCCTTTCCCTCCACAGGTTCAGAGAACATGAGAGATACCCAATAGCAGGTTTGGTCTCTTGGGATATTCTTCTAGACTTAAGTTTTTTGGAAATACTAAGTGCTCAACAGGAATAAGAGAATATACAGTTGTATACATCCGTATACATCTGAGAATATACATCAATGTATATTGATGTGCTGTTGGTTACAGGGACCCCCAAATCCAGTGGTTTGTGTTATCTTCTTACAGCCAGAGCTAAAATTTTGCTTTTCACCATTGGCATAGGAAGTCTGATTTTTTGGTTCATGTCACTGTAATGCTCAAACTCTGTTCCTAAAATGTTTTGAGACATTTGTCAAAAGCAATAAGCGGCATGATATGGTAAACAGAGCTGACGTGAAAGACGAAGACCTTGTTAAGCACTGAAGAGCCACTTGGACTATTTCTGAAATACTTGGCTGCATGCACAATCTCAGTATTTTTGGTAAGCATGCCTGTGAATGTATGGTTTGGCCAACAGCTCTGTATCACTCTAGTGAGTGATGTAATGAAAGATATCTCATGATGAATACGAAACATAAGTAACAGCTAGCTATGTTAGTGCCAAACACAGAGCAAATATGCCTCCTTCGCTGCCTGATGGCTTGGAACTGTTTCCTCTTCTAAATCCGCAGCATTTCTTTGGCCTTTACACCCATTTAAAAAATAAATAAGGGAAAGAAAATGTTAATGCACAAGCTACCTCTAGCAAAGAGTGTGTGAGACTGATAGAATAGCCACCAGGCTGGTCTCCCGTACAGAATAGGTGTTTAATACAGAGGTATGCAGGGGAGGAAGAAATCACACTTGTGCCTAAAGACAAAAGAGCCATTGTAACACGTATTTTCTATGTGGTTTCCTCCAGTTTGCCACCTGTTTTGTGTAGCTGGAGCAGCACAAAGCAGAAGAAGTAGAGGGTACCTCTGTGGCTGAGCTGGGGCACAAAGCAGATGCAATATTGTGGGATTACCCTAGGAATCCTTCACATACTTCAGGGTGCAGAAACTTAAGTAGCAGACAGGCAGTGACTACAATCCCCTTGTTTCTGAGTCAGACATCTCACCTTGAGAAAGGCAGAAATGTTTTTACTGGGTAGTTTTGTGAGGCTTTCCTTCTAAAGTTCAGGGGCAAAGCCAAAGCATATACGTCAAAACGCAGGGAGCAGCTGAGCTCTTGTCATGCAGAAATCCAGGCGCCGTTTCAGGGACAACAGAACCAAAAGTGTTATTAACCTAGCTGGAGGATGCCCTGCCAGAAAAATAATGCTTTTCATTATGAAGATGACAGTGTTAACACCCTGAATGGTAGGGAATATTATTTTTTTTATCTCCTGCAGTTGAATACTGCAATAGGTTTGATTTCAGTGAGTGCAAATGAAAGAGAATATGGCCTTCAGTGCTTAGCCTAGCTGTAATTACATGGGGCTGTGATTTAGGAGACAGTGTCTCATTTCTTTCTCCTCATCTAAGAGTAGCTTAAAAAACTATATATTATTTAAAATGAAGTCAAGAACACCCTGGTATCATTTAAATGACCTGAGCAGCAGATACGGCAGGCAAGAAAGAATTATTATTAAATTAACAGTTTAATAAGGTGGTTCAGCATCAGACACAGTTGGAAAAGGGAAGCAAAATCAGGAGGGAGGTTTCAAGAATTGTTCAAGCAGCTGGCAATAATATAACTGCAGCTTAAGTAAGAAACCTCAGAGCTGAAATCTTCTTTCCAGGCATAACAAAATATTTTCTGACAGGTGTGGATTCCTAAATGCTGAAGAATCAGTCTTTAGACCCAGGAGTGTGCCTCTGCCTAAGAGAAATCATCACTTTCCAGTTGAAATCTTCAGTCTAAACTAAGCTCCTAAAATGGCTAACTCATTTAAGACTGAAGAAAGTTTCAGAGCTATGTAACTCTTCTTGTTTCAGCAAATCAACCTGAGTCAAAATGTATTTGTCATTTAGCTGTAAACACGATTGCCAGCTGGATACTGTCTTTCTAACTGCTGTGGCTGCAAAACACAATCCAATCTCCCCCTTAAACCCTGCACCATCTTGTCTTTCAATCCTGAGTTTTGCGGTCTTGGTGATAAATTTTTCTTGGCATACCACTGCATCAATAAGTAAAATGAAAAAATATATTAAAAAGTCTTGTTTCTTCCAAGAGCTTTAGATGTAAAGCAAGCAGACCTTGAAAGCATCAAGCCTTTCTTATTTTCCTGTACTTTGGTAGTTAGAAGCCAACAGCATTACAGTGCCTCAGGCTATCAAGATTATCGAGACATTGGCTGCCTCCAAAAAATATCCAGACCTCTTATCACATTAAATATCCTTGGATCCCACAGATGTTACTACCATGAAAACAACTGCTTCATCTGAAAAGGAAATAAAAGAAATGGAAGTGTATTGATTTCTACCTGTGAGTGCAAACCACATGAAGCAATGCATTTTGCCTTCTCCCCCTCCTGACTCCCAGACAAAATCAACCCATTCCTGCTACCTCTATCAAGTGATTTTATTTTCTGCATTTTGGCCTATTTTGTTCTGGTTGAGATTGTTTCGAGGATTTCCTCCTTGGATTTGTGTGTGTGTGTGAATATCTTCTTTTCCTTGGCTTTCAGCTAGTGTCCCTGCTGGGAGTTTAATGTTGCTGGGTTTTGGTGGCTTAAATGTATTTATTTATTTATTTTATGGGAGTATTGGTCACTTCTCATTTATCACCTTCCCTAGGAAGACAGCAAGCGTTCCTCAGGTCTCAGCTGTTATTTCCACTAGCCCTGTGCTCCGAGTGTGTTTGTGCACAGTCTCCTTCACACATGCCATTGGGACTGCATTGGTAGGAGGAATTCCTGCTGAGCTGCAGCCTCAGCTGGCCCCCAGCTACTATGTGAAAAAGGAAGAAAGCGTTAAGGCACACATTCAAAAAAAAGCAAGCAGGTGCCTAATGCTGATCTGTAAAGAGCCACCAACTGTCCTTATACTGAAATCAGTCAATGTAAAGTAAAAATACCCACAGAAGAAGAAAGGGTGCATTTTCCTGCATGAAGGACACTGGGCCAGGGCAAGTGGCCTCCCTCACGGAAGATGAATTGGGAGCTGGATGTTGAACCCAGATCTGCTGGGTTTTGCACTTTCTGTAAATGAAAGAACACAATACCTTCTTGGTTTTAAAATGAATTCACATTTATTTTCTTTTTTTCTGGATGATAGGGAGAAATACAGAAAGTAGGTGGGCAAAGGTATCAGTTGAAAGAGAAAACCTGGCCCATCACTTTGTGGGAGCCCGCTGTGCATCCACAGGGTGCCAGCCAGAGGAAGGGAGGGACTTCAGGTAAGGACTTGGAGAAAGAGAGTCAATGGCTTCAGATATCAGGATAAACTGCAACAAGTGAGTTACAGCTTCACGTTACTTCTTGTTGCACACTTAACTAGTTGAATCTGAGTGGCTGACATGATGTCCAGGGGACAAAGCATTTTACCTTTTCAGTATATTGAATTATGCTATTATATGTTGAGAAACAATTGACTTCTCACCCCTGAGTATAGATATTTGTATATATCCTAGATGACAATCAATCATTTACCTGTTTCTGCTATTGAGATTATCTGCCAGAGATGGCAAGGAGACAAACCGGGGGATGAGGCACCAAAGCATGTGTGCATTACATACCCGTATGGTATAAGAGAATTTAACGAGCCTCTCTTATGATCTGTGTCCAGCCCTATAAAATGTGGCCTCCAAAGCACTACTGCAGCTATTTCAGGCTCCTGCCAAAGGATTTGTAGTAAGAGCTTAGTAAGATACATGATCCATCCCAGTACTTATGTGATGATTTCACTGGTGTAGTAACTGTGTATCTAACATAAAGAGCTGTATCTAACATCAAGTTGTGGGGGTAAAAGTATGAAACGTAGGAAAGTGGGTCCCAGGTGTGTGATCAGCTTTTGTCATTTGATTCAGAAAACACCAGATCCAGCCACTGCAGATTCATTCTCTTTTTCCCATTTCTATCCATGCAAACACCCTTAATAAATTAAACTTACTCAAAGCAAGGAGCAAAAAATTGGAAACAAGTTAACTAAGAATATATATATTTTTTCTATGCATGCGTTTTGATAGCTAACACTGTTAAGTCTGATAATTGATGCCTTTAAGCTTGGAAAGATTTTCAAGAGAGTAGTTATAGTACCACTTAAAGGATCACTTATGCTGAAAGAAGGATGAAGTAAAATTAAAACAGGGGCACCCATTAGGAAAGTAATAAAAATGTTGTTACTTGTTTACAGTCAGAATGACAAGCAAATGGAATGGTGAGAAATCAGTCAGATAATAAAGTAATAAAGTGATTATAGTCTAAAACCAGGAGACAAATTCTTGACATTCATATGTTTGTGACTGTCAGTACCTGCCTGCTCTGAATAAGAGCCTGAACTTCAACACTTGCATTACTCTACATGGCTGCTGCAAAGGATTTCTGCTCAATTGCTTGGCCTCCATTGTAAACTCTCTTACCCTGAAGAGGCCATTCCTCCTTTTCAATGCTGGAAGGAAGCTAAAAGGCATGCTGGGGAGTAATTCACTCATCTAACGCAGCAGAATCAATACCTAGAAATTAAATAACATACTTATTAATGCTAATGCTTCTCTGAGAGACAATTATCTATGAATTACTTATCCTGATTAAAATATGTTTCAAAGGAAGTGTATTTCTAAATTGAAACAATAAAAAATGATTCATGAAATATCACATGGAAGAAAATTTCCTGATATGTTACTAAACAAAACAAATTATTATCAGAAGTTAGCAATAAGGAAAGGAGAAAAAAAAAAAAAAAATGACAACAACAACAACAGCAACAACAAAACACCTATATACTAGATTGTCTTTATTTAAGACCAGCACAACACTTGAAACTGTTAAGAGTCTCCCTTGGAGTAAATGACTACAAATGCATTTAAGAGCTGTAAATGGCTGAAATGTAATCTAGCCTCATGTGCAGCTCCCAGTCCTGACACCCATATAGCCTCTGGTGATTCAGAGCTTGGTGCTCACCCAGGCTGCATGCCCTGCTTCTCCTTCTGCAGGGATGAGTCTGAGGGACCATACACCACAGGGACCAAGTCTTCTTTCCACTTGAGTAATTCAGGTGGAAACACAACAACTCTTGTGAAGTTACTCTACTGCAAACCTGAAGAAAGAAGTCTTCATTTTTACTTCGGAACATTTTCACCAACTCAGATCAAGCCTTCACTCAGATTTACAAAAGTTGTTTGTCTCTTCTCCCTCATAAATGAGCTGCCAGACCATAGCAAACTGCTATCAGCTGTCACATTTGCTCTTGTGTTGAACTTGACTAAGAGGCTGGAAGAGATCTTTTGATTAAGGGATTTTGGGCTAAAAGAATCATGCTACAATATCATCTATATAGTGGGATTTGCATTGATTTATTAGCAAACATGCACAGAAATAACACTGACTTTGCAGATCAGGATGAGAGGGGATGACTTTTCTGTGGCCAGTGTTTGCCATGCAGAACTGCTGTGGCACTGACCAAGATAAGGCACATGAGATCTCTGATGCTGAAACCTCCTCTGTGGGACACATTTTGAGTGTAAGATTTTGGAGTCCTGAATTTCGGGAGCCAAAGAAACCTGAATACCATCCCTAAATCTGCCATACAATATTCTCTGTGTGAAGTTTATTTCCAGTCGAAGTTAACCAGAAGAGCCTAACAGCAGTTTTGGTCCCTCTCCAGTTGCTCGTGTGTACTGCTGAGGTCTAGGACTCAAAACTCAGCTCAGATAAAATGCTACCACCCAAAACCAACGGTACAGAGTTTCTGTACCCTGATAACCATTTTAAATCCACCACTTTGTTAAAGAAAAATATTAAGCAATTAAATGGGCCTACCAATGTTGGCAACTACGTTGTAGTGGTTTATGGTGGCCCGAAAGAGGCTCATGTCTCCTTTGAGGTGAGATGTGCCAAACCATGCACCAAGGGCTGGGCCAGGCAGAAGAGTGCCATATGCTGTGACACAAATATCCCTCAGGTGGTACTGGAGATGTTGTGTATTGCCATAGAAAGTCGTGGAATATAGGGACCGGTTCTAGCAATGTGTGTCTTTGCATTTGTCCTGTGAAATATAATGTGAAGTCCCCTGTATTTGGCTTGGGACACATAATTTATTTTTACAATAGCAAAATATGCATTGTTACCTTTGGTTATGCTTCTGCTTAAATACCTAGGTATGTCACTTTGGCCCGGAAAAGAAGACAATAGAATCCGACAATCAGATTCCAGTTCCTTTCAGTTCTTGAAAGAAAATTATTTTATTGGAATTCAAGAAATCAGGTGCAAGAGAGCACCAAGAGCATTGTAACACACCCGCTGCACAGCATCACACAGAATAACATGAAAAGACGCGATGTCATTTGTGATGACAGAAAACTGATAATGTGCAGCGGCGAGAAGCAGCAAACGGCCTTTTCAGAGCACGGAGGAGACACAAAGTTTGGTTACAGAAACAGACGGAGAACCTCTTTTTTATTTTTATTTTTATCTTTATTTCTCCCCCAAGCTAACGAACTTCCCAACGCGTCTCCTTCGCTCGCCGCCCTCCGGGGGCGCTGAGGCGGCGGCGCCCCCCGCGGCTCCCCTCGCCTCGCCTCGCCTCAGGGACGCCGCGCCCGCGAGCAGCCGTTGGGGAGCGACCGTTAGGGGGCAGCCGTTGGAGGGCGGCCGTTGTGGGGCGGCCGTGAGGGGGCGGCCCCGGGCTCTGCGCCCCCTGAGGAGCGGCGCTGGGGCGCGGAGGGGAAGAAGAGGAGGGAGGTGGCAGCCCCATGGCGGAGGTAAGGGGGCGGCGGCGCGCCGTGCTGGCACTGCCGCGGCGAGGGAGCGGGTCCGTGCCCTGAGGTGAGGCGGTGCCTCGTTTTGTTAACCCAGGGGCTGGCTTTCGAGGCGCAGGAGCAGCGAGGGTTGGCTCAAACCCCCCTCCCCCGGTGAGGGCACTGCCGTGTCCCGAGCGTGGTGTGTGACCTGCTGGTCGGGATTGCAAGGTGGGATTGCAACTTTCGCTTGTACTCGGCGTTTCCCCCTGAATTGCCCTCTTTTTCTTCATGCGGGCATACAGGCAGCTCGGGAATGTAAAAGAGTTGCAGAAATACGGCTTCTCCACATGTGTCACAACTATCGACTTAACCCCACGGATCACCTCTTGAAGGGCACGTGTATGTCACAGTCTTGTCTTTAGGCTTGCCAGTAACATTTCTCAGTGTCACTCTTGTTACAGTGCTGTGGCTAAACTTTAGCCTCGTTTCATCTGCCTGCGTTATCAGTGTGGCACCTTTAAAAAGTAAGGTAGGCAATGAATGCCTGGTGGTGATGGCCAGTTTCAGTTGCAGAGGACGCAGTTCTTACTGCACTTCTGTCTGTTCGCCCCTGCTCAGACCCCACACGCATGGAAGTGTTGTGCACATCTGGAACTTAAAGGAGATCAGCAGAGCCATTCAGCTGCAGGGACTGCTTTTCTGGATCGAGTCACTGGCAGGCACAGAGTTTCGTTATGCCTGAATAATTTATGATCTAATTTATGATCCGATAGTTCTGTGATACCCTCTGCAGATAGAAAATACGCAGTAATGCCAAGAAGATGGTCTTGTGACCTAGAAGGATAATCAGTATGTCTTGAAATCTCAAGTCGAACTACTGAGATTTTTCAAGTTGATTTTGAATGATTATGAATACCTGTGCTTATTATGAATTACAGGACCTGCATCAACTAATACTTGCTAAATTTGTCTTGTATAGTAGGTTTTCATTTTTCCCTTCCTTTTCTTTTTCCTCTCTCTTTTTTTTTTTTTTTTTTCTTTTTCTATTTCCCCGTGTGTTCACTCACTTGGCTAATTTTTTGAAAGGTAGTTGCAAAATTAGTTTCCACACCCTAATTGTAATGGATCACTTGTTTCTGTTGAGAGATGATGAATTTCTTTGCTAAATGTGGGTCTGGATCTCTCTCTTTAATGCATGTTTTTTTTAAGTTGAAAGAATGATTGGACCAAGGCATGGTAGTGTTAAGTTCTTAAGCTAAGATATAAATGGACTTCTAAGTGAAAACTACCATGTCTGTTCCATCAGGTTTCTTTCAAAGTGCATGACAGGTCCAAAAAAAGAAATGCAAAGGGAAAAGTTGATCTTAGTTTTAAAGCTGACCTCTGTAAGTTTGAATACATCTACTTGTGCTGTCAAAATGTTATTGCAACAGAAGAATGAATTTCAAAGTGTTCTTGCTGATTTATAACCTTTATTTTGCCTTTTGTAAAAGTATACCAGAGGTATTATTAGCCTTTCTTTTATCTCTGTTAGATCAGGGCCAGACTTAGGGCTATGTGTAAACAGATCAAAGTGATGGTTTTGTTCCGCTTGTTATTGCGTGATTGCCAGCTTATCAAAGCTTTACACAATCAGATTAATCCACTCCCGGATTCATTTCATTCATTGGGCTCTTGGGAATGTTGTTGGCAACACCATGGGAACTGGTGATTCTCATCCTTAGGGAACTGGTATTTCAAATGACTCTGGAAGACGAATGCAGATGAAAAAGAAAATGAATTCAGTGGCTGAAATAAACAGTTTGGGCATGCTGAAGTGTGTGGGATTGCTTTACTTTTTTTTTTTTTCTGTGCTAAGACGTAACGCAGTGTTATAAAAGTTTGAGCACTTAGTCTGACAATGAGTAAAGCTAACAGGTGTGTTTCTGCATTTAGCTTGCTGCCCAACAGACTGAGATCAGCTCTCACCTTTGTATTAACTGTTTTAATCAAACTATTTCATTCAGCCCAACCTCTGTAATAGAAGTTTGCTAATAAAATGTAAACTCCACAATGCTTTTTATTACATTGGTAATAAAAATAACAAAATACATTTCTTCTGAAATATACCTTTTAACCAGAAAAATAAACATATGATCTCAGTCTTGCTGCCTGCTTTCTTAGATGGATGTATTTAACAGGGTCACGAAAGAGTGTTTGTACCAAAGCTGAGACAGAATTAAAAACAGTTTTTTATTCTGAATTCTATACTCAATTCACTGTCCTGCATTACTGCAGGTCATAACAGATGGTTTGTAGATCTGTTCATAGGGCTCAGGATATAGACTGTGGTCTTGTTTTTTTAAGGAAGAATTTAAGTTGGAACCACTTACACCTTAAATGCTGACAGTGTATTCTGTCTGTTTGAATTCTGCTGTTGAAAACCCGTTTTTGTTGCCTGCTCACACAAGGAGGTCACATTTGGTAGGTTATTGACCTACTCATACAGGTAAAGACAGGGAAAAAATAAACAGACATTCCTGTGTGCTTGCAAATTATTATTGGATTGCTCAAGGAATGAGTTGTAATGAAAATACTAAATTGAGACACTATGTGGGGATGTACATTTTAAAGTTTTAAGCATAGAAAAAGCAATAAAACATACAAGAAAAAAAAAAAAAGACATGCAGCTGACACGGGATGTAGGTGTGATACCCATGGGAAAAGGAGATAGGCTATCCCACAGGCATGCAACCTGGGATGCCGTCCATACCCCACTGTGCCAAAAGAAGGCTGTGATCTCCTTAGGCTTCCCACTGTAAACCTGCCCTGACAGCGCTTCTCGAAGCTGTCAGGTTGAGCCACAGGCCCATAGGCAAAATGAACAAGATGGGTTTTCCAGAGCAACTTAGAAACTGCGTGTGGAAGTAGTAGGCCATGGTGCTACAAGATGTGTGTAGCATAGATAGAGGTCCAGTGTAAATGGTAGTAGTATTAGCAAATCCATAGAAAGTCACAAGGAGCTTGTAGTAGAGTCTTGGCCAAATACCTTGCAAGAGTGAAGAGCTGCCCTGCTTGATTCAATACTTTTTTTTCCCCCTGTCTATCTGTGTACAGATAGTTCATGTGTATATTAATGTGTCTGTATATTTATGCAGACATGACGTGAAGAAAGGGAGTATAAAATTTGGATGAGTTCTTTATCTCTCAAGGAATATACACGGGGAATAATTTAGATTACCAGGGATGGACTATGGAGCTCTTCAGTTTATCTGTGGCCTGAATCTCATCGGAAAAACATTTTTATTTTCCAAATTACATGAACCCCCCAAACACTGATGCTGCCCATGTCAGCCAATGAGTCAATCTCTGAGTGAGGGCAGCAGTTGCAGTGCTGGGTCATTGTGCAGTACAGTACATAGGGCAGACTCCAACTTGGGGCGAGACAGAGAAGGAAGTGTCGCGTTAAAGGGGTGTAGCTGATTAACCGTTACGGGCCCGGTTGGATTCAGAGTACTGAACCAGTCGGACATTCACCAAAACTGGGGGTCCGTTCGGACATTCACCAAAAACGTAATAACCGCCTGGGGGTCCGCTCAGACATTCACCAACAATGCATTAACCGTCTGGGGGTCTGGTTAGATTCAGAACACTGAACTATCACGGATAACCACCCTCACCCTAGTTGCATTAATGAGAGCTATCACAATGCAATCAAGTATGGTTTATTACAGCAACAGATAATCAGGTTCTTTTGGATTGCCGGTGATAGTGACTATCTGCAAAAGCAAGCTAGTATGCATGAAATACACAGGTGTTACAGGTGTTCTAGGTGTGGGTTCTAGGTGTGGGTTCTAGGTGTGGGTTCTAGGTGTGGGTTCTAGGTGTGTGTTCTAGGTGTGTTCTAGGTGTGGGTTCTAGGTGTGGGTTCTAGGTGTGGGTTCTAGGTGTGTTCTAGGTGTGGGTTCTAGGTGTGGGTTCTAGGTGTGGGTTCTAGGTGTGTTCTAGGTGTGGGTTCTAGGTGTGGGTTCTAGGTGTGTTCTAGGTGTGGGTTCTAGGTGTGTGTTCTAGGTGTGGGTTCTAGGTGTGGGTTCTAGGTGTGTTCTAGGTGTGGGTTCTAGGTGTGGGTTCTAGGTGTGGGTTCTAGGTGTGTGTTCTAGGTGTGTTCTAGGTGTGTGTTCTAGGTGTGGGTTCTAGGTGTGGGTTCTAGGTGTGGGTTCTAGGTGTGTTCTAGGTGTGGGTTCTAGGTGTGGGTTCTAGGTGTGGGTTCTAGGTGTGGGTTCTAGGTGTGGGTTCTAGGTGTTCCAGGTGCGCAGCCTAGAAATAAACGCGTTAAAAGGATCAAAGACTCTATAGAGATTTATAAGCAAATATTCAGATCTCACCCAAAGGCGTCCCAATGGGGGGGGAAGAGAGGCTCAGCCCGTCGACTGATCCCAGGAGTCAGGAGGTTCTAAGGATGTTGTATGTCCTCGGGATGGTATCTCCCCTGACGATGGTATCTTCCCTAACATCCCCTCTCTCTTGGGCCAATTTATATTATTTTCTATCTTTTAGGTGGAGCTTGAGTGGCTCTAGTCAAGCATATCTTAGTTATGATTGGTGTAAAGTTTTCCCGTCTCCGTTTAAAGTAATAGGCTCCGAGAAATTCAGAGCGCATGCTCAGTGAGGGGTGGTCGCACCTTGGAGGCGGGTAGCTTTTGGGATGGAGGTGTGTTTTGGTATTATAATGATATTATAATGAGCAAAAAGTACACTAGGGTACAGCATTTGTCAAAACATGACAGGTCTTTGGCTTAGGGTGGCAAAAAGTGCAGCTTTGTGCACAAGAACAATCGAGGCCCCACCTGATTACAGAGCCTAGCCGTGGTGTCTCCACTCCACTCCACGCTCCGTGGTGTTCCTTAGAGCTAGCACACCAAGTTTCCCCAGCGCGATAGCATCTAAGGTTGGGAGCCTAGGGAATGCTCAGGTAATGCAGTTATGCCCTACCCTGAAAGCCTCTTCAATGCTGTACCTTTTCCTTAAAAGTGTGAATGTTAGTTTTATTTTCCTAGTTACTTCAGGCATTTACACCACAGGAAGTCTGCCCCCACCCAAACCAAAAATATTTGTCGTATGTGGATGCATTACGTTCTGTACAACAGATCACAAAGCCCTTTATAAGGGCTGAACTCTGGTGCTAGGTTGAAGATTGTCTGCTGTGTTTAATACTTAACAGCATAACGTTGCTGTTGTTTATAAACTAATAAAGTTAAGGAAGAAAATGTACGGTGAATAATTCTTATTGTTTGCACTGTAATCACTATGTTCATATTTTGGCAGGGCATTTTGAGCAAGATATATAAGACTGTTACAAGCGTAGGTTTTTGAACACAGTGCAAAGGCAGAATTTCACAGTATTAAAAATGGATTGGATGCAGTGAATCCGTCTTGGATTTTGGGCACCATTTCAAATATTTACACTGACTGAGAATACTTTGAGATACATTGTTGTTGTTCTGTTTTGTTTTCTTGGAAGGTATCAAAACTTTGTTTAAAAAAAAAAAAAAAGGAAGTAGAAACCAGGTAGGCTTTTTTTCTGAAAGCTTTTCTCACTTTGAGAGCAGTCGCACGGAAGAACATTTTTTCAATTTTATTTATTTATTTATTTTTAACTTTTTAGAGACTAGGATATAATAATATTGCTGTGGAGCAATATTACTGTCTGCAAGTAGATGAATGGCACTGGTTTGTGCATTGGATGACTCTTCCATATTAGCCAGAACTTACCTAGGTTTAATAAGAGGGTGTGTGAAGGGCTGAGTGATTTCAGAGAGAAGTGGGCTAAAAGAAGAACCTCACACATTTGAGGTCTTTGGAGATTGTGATCTTGATTTTCATTACAGTGTGCTGCAGAAAGTACGAGGGTTTTAAAAAGTCAAGTCACATAGGTGGCCAAGAGGAGTGTCACCAAATGAGTGTTGTGGGGCTCACTTATACCACCATTTTCCTGGTACCTGGAGATAGGGGAACATATTCTGTGTGCATAGTGTGCATGAGAAGAGTACATGAGAGGGGATGAGGGGAATAGCATGCACGAAGAAGAAAGAATTAGCATGATGAGCGTGGATAATAGAAGAGGAATTATGTATTGTGGGAAAGGAGATGTCATGATACTCACATCTCAGAGGAGCTAGGATATCAGACTGTGGATTTTAACAGCTCTCCCTATTCAGATCCTATTCAGAGTTGGCAGGGCATTTGTTAACTGTAGTGAGATGGATAACTTAAGAAAGTTATGAGCTGGGTACTTGGAAAAGTATATTAGCCTTCAGGGATCAAAAGAAAGATATCTGAAAAATGGAACTGAGTTGTGGACAAAGTTTTATCAGAAGGGGTGTTCCCTGAATGCTTTTGTGTTTATTCAATGCATCATTTAGTGATTATGTTGTATTAATGAGAATATACTACCGATGCAGCCTGCATAAAGGTGGAGAAAGTCTCATATAGAATGCCAGTATTGACCACAATAGAAAGCGTCTTGGGACAGCAAAGGCATAAAAAGAGCTCTTTTTTTGTTTGTTTGTTTTTAAACTATACTTAGTCTGGAAGAGTGACTGAATAAATGTAATAACCTTCATATCAGGCTTCCTGTCAGAGGTGTTGCATGCCTTAGGATAGATTCAATTGCTGTTGCAAAAGCTCAGCACAGGACCAAATAGAGTGTGAATGCGGTTTATGTTCTAGAAGTGGTTTAGAAGATGGATATTTAGGGGATATCAAACCATCTTCAAGTCAGCTTTATGAAAACTGATGTCTTAATATAAATTAGTGATACAATTTGTGTCTGTGTGTTCATCTGATACCCATCTGTGCCTCCATTCTGGAAGTAGGTTGGTGCTAATTCCGTGTATGTGTTGAAGATGGAGAGTGCAGAGTATGTCTGTTTTATAATGCCCAACATAGCTGAGCCATGCTCTGTAAAGTTTTAGTGCTTTAGTTTCAGAAATGCATGTGGCTAGGTTCTAACAACTCCCTGAAGCAAGTAGGAGTGTCTTTAACTGTTTGCATTTGTTTGCAGCAAAGGTAGTTAGGGTTTTAGATATTAGGGTTTAGAATAGACGTCATGGAGATTTGACAGGTGCCACATTTGGACTCACAGTTCTGCAGTTTGATTTACTTAATCGAATACATTATTTAGTTAGCATGGCTTTAGTGTCATTTTTAAGCCTATCCATATACAATAAAAATGTAATAAATATTGCATATCATAGTAATTTTTACTATGTGGGGATATTTGGTGTTTCCAACTGCCATTCCACCTTTCTTGCCTCCTAAAAGCTGGTCACATTTCACACAATGAAATTTACTCTTCTGTTCCCAGGTATTAAGGGTATTTTAGAGCTCATTATGAATATAGAGGGACAGCAGAGTACATTTTGCATTTTAGCTGAAATTAAGTAGATATCAATTTATAAGATTAATTATCATCACATATTTAAAGCACACAAGCAAAGAGCAACATCAGTAACCCTAGAGCTGCATGAAAATCATATTTAAGTCTACAAGGTTGTAAAGTACATGTAAAACTGCTAGTTATATTCCTAGATGCTGTAACCTTGCTGAACTTGTACAGGTGTGTGACAATCTTTTGAAAAGTTACTTAATGGTTTAAAATGTGGAAAAGATCACAAGGCCTGTGACATCTTTTCAGCTAATACCAAAGAGTGTGTGCCAGTTATATAGAAAAGTGCAGCTCATAAAGGAGAAGGGATACAAGTTCACAGAAAAGCACATCAGGGATCAGTGACAGTAATGGAGCAATTCTGTTTGAAACTGGATAAATAAAATAAGGAAATTGTAATTTGAAAATGGGTAATTAGAAGACAGCATGTGAACAGAATACATTAATAATCAGCAAGAAAAAGTAGCGTCCTCTTGCAAATAATGATAGTCGTATACCTTTGCACCAGTGCAGCAGATATTTGTAGAGAGATCTCACTGCGGAAAACTCCTTGTGGGCTAGTACACCCTGCCTCCTGGTGTCTCCTGTACACTGAGACAAATTACCCTGTGTGCTCTGCCCAGCTGCAGTGAGGTGTTTCTCTACCTTAGGGAAAGATAGTTTAGATATTTCTATGCACTTGTAGCCATGAACTGTGTGGTTTTAGCCCTGTTTGCAAACTGCATGCTTACCAATAGCTGACAAGAGCTTGTTTATGTTTTCTGTTGCATCTAGAGGGGGATCTTATTCATCTGATTCAATGCATTGCAATAGACCTGTTCATATTTTGTTATCTTTACAGGTGCTGCTCCTTCCGTCATATGTTACGGACAGCAAATAATATATGGATGGGGTGGCAAGGGGAGGAGATACATGCAGACAGTCTGATGTACTGTGCACCCAGTTTACACCGAGATCAGTACTCCAGTGCACTTAATTGGAAAATGAAGTCTTTATATTTAACATAATAAGATGTTTTGGAAAACTGCTGGAATAGGCAACGTTCTTCCAATTGAAGCATAGGTTGGGCTACCCATAAAGTTGTAGTTCCTCTCACCCCTGCATTGATTTTGGGGCCACCTTAATTAGCAGTTTTGATACAAATTAATATTTTTCATGTTTCAAAGACTCACAAACTGAAGCTGATAGTTGACTTGTGGCAAGTCATATCTCAGGAAAAGGGCACAGCTGGAACCCAGCCCTCTGTCACATGAGCTTGATAGATAACTCACTAAATCAGACAATCTCAGATTGTGTTCTGTAGCCCCACCAAACTAGTAAATGGCAGAAGATCAGAGTTTGAGATACTTGGATTTTTTTATTTTGTTTTATTTTATGTACTGTAAATCTCCTGTCTTCTGCTTGTGCAGAAATCTTTCCAAATGTAAGTAGAAGTGTCTTCAGTTACCGTTTTAGTTTGTAAACAGCCTGCTGTGTGTAAGGTGTGAACTTCCACACCTGCTGTTGTAATAAATGTACTTGGCTGTAATACTAAGCCTTCCACAATCAAGAGAGAAGAGAATTTGTTGTCTTCTCTGTGCAGAGACTGACTGATGTGATCCTGATCTAGATTCTGAGCTCCTGGTGATTGTATTATGACTGTATTTCTGTTTCTTCTGCTACCATTAATATGAAATAAGAAACGGGACAGAAAGGACAGAAACACAAGGTGTAGCAGTGCAGCACTGAATAAGTGGTGTTTACACGTAATCCCTTTTTGTCATTAGATGTATATTCAGACTGAAAATTAAGCTATCTTTAAAGAAATGCTGTATTCAAGAACATTCTATGGTTGTTTCTGGAGGAGGCCTTTCTGTTCTCCCCATAGCAGCAGCCCAGAAATCATCCCAAGCGATACACAGGCTTGGAAAAAAAGCATTCAGTTGCTGAGCAGTATTTTCCAGCTGTTTTTCCTCCACTGGGAAAGACTAACATCAAAGAGTAAATGTTTAGCAGCATAATCCACAAGATTTTTGTTAAAAAACAAAACTAAGTAATGAAGAGGAAAAGCTTCCAGTTGTGTTATATGATTTCCCTGTAGAGCACTTCACTGAAATGACCCAGAAGTTCAGAAATCCAGGTTTCCTTGTGATGGTGCTGGGAAGGACTGTCTTCATTGTATACTTCAGCAAATTGACTTGTGAGGGTTTTGAATGATCTGTGGGGCACACTGTGAGCTTTTTACAAATTTCTGCAAGCCTTTGTTTTCCCTGGTGTTAGAATAGATTCGTACCCCGTGTCATCTTAATAGAATCCATCAAGTTGTTATCCATATACTTCCTTTGTTCAAAACCTGTGCTTACAGTTAGGTTTTGATGCATCACGTTATAGATAATAAGTTTCTGTTTCCTCCATTTACCTCTTAATCAGCCAGTAGGGTGATGGATTTGCTGTGTTATTCAGGAGGTGAATGCTTGACCTTACAGCAGCAGCTTTCTGTGCTGCTCAGCTCAAGAGGAGCTGTTTAAGGTCTTTAATAGCTGTTGTCCTTGACTTATTTGTTTTTGATGATGATGGATTTTATCAGTTAGGATGATAATGGAGTATATTAATTGAACAAGTATTAGGATGGTGCTTTGTAATACTAAAGACTAGCCCTGATCCTGCAAATGCAGTTGAAGGAATAACTTCATGCCTACGAGTAGCTCCATTGGACTCATTTAAATGTTTGCAAGTAGCTGGTTACTGTGTACGCAGCGTCTTCTGTAGTGAGTTCCCTCTCCTGCTCTTTTACTAGATAGTGGAGTATTGCATTTTTGTGTGATCGTGTTAGAAAAGTACATTTGTTTTCTGAAATTCAGCAATAACTCAACTGGTCAATTTTAATTTCAACTGGCAAAGAAGACTTGATATATTGGAATAGCATTTTTAGTAGGTAGAAATTGTGTTGGGCTTTGTTGAAGGAAAGTATTTCTTGCATCAGAGAGAGATGAATGCCATGCATATCTATTTGTTAGAAATGACTGCTTATAAAATTAAATGTCCCTTCTTACTCATGAAAAGAAATTAAGAACAAATGAAATAGAGTATAAAAATGCTAATGTTTTTAAAAATAAATATTTGTAATAGAATTAAAACAAATATTAACTTATTCTCAAATGTTATTTAACTCTGAGTCTTATTTTTAGAGTCTTGTGTTACATTTATGAATGTGTTTTGTATGAAAATAATTGAAAAAATGTCATACACGTTTTGATGACTGTTAACAACTGCAGTTTTTGTATAGTTTAGGCTTTGATCTTGAGAAGAGAGGACATTAAGTCATTACATTTGCTGCTGTTTAGAGCTTTTCTGCTATGGCCAGAGCATTTTCCTAGGAATGTATAGAATTAATGCAGTGTAGCCACCTGGTTTGTTTCCTGGCTGCCATTCTGCAGTCTCACATTTTAATAGCTCAGACTTGCTCTTTAAAGCTGGAATATGACAGTTTTGTTTGTTTGTTTTGGTTTTGCTTGTTTTTTTTTTGCCTTCAGATATGCAAAATGCTTAGCAGTGATCCCTTTTCACTCCAGCAATACCCCAGCCTTAAAATAATAATAATAAAAAATCTCTGCCAATACAACTGCAGATACAACTTGAAAAATGGTTCTGAGAACACTAAATCAGAATAAATTCATCCTTGGAGATGAAAAAAAAAAAGTATTTTTCCCTGAAAGAAGAGGAGGGTTTTGCTAACTGGTCATGTTTCTAATTGCCTATTTTAAAATTCCATCACTTAGTATGTAACTGGTCTGGATATGTTGTTATGCAATGACATCCAGATGATACTGAAAGCCCAGACTCTCCATGAAATCACAGCATGGCATGTCTGTTTCAGAATAGTTTGTTGCCAGTGATTATGAATGTCCAGTTCTACCATGGATGGGTTCAGTGCCTGCATACGTAAAGCAAAGCTGCTGTCTGCAGTTGTCAGCCCCCAAAGTCTGCATATACTCAGTTAATTTCTGTGAATGAATTGGTCAGTGTATTTTTTACTTGAAATGCTGTAGCTGTTTAAAAATTAAAAGTGTGCTTAAAGATGAGTTTTGTTAGTGTGTTTCTTAATAGGACTTTTATTTTTGTCTTCAGGATGTTGATTTGAAAGCATGTCAGGAAGCTTTGGATAACTCTTGTCCACACCAAGAAAATAACCAGTTGAAACTGGAAAAGGAGGAGGAAGGAGGAGACATAAATCAAGTAAATGATGAAAAAAATGAAAGAAGGGAAAACTTTAAAGTGGAAGTAAGGGAGAATGTAGATTTTATAACTGAAGTAAAAGTAGTGCAAGAAACTGAGTAAATGGTTTGAAAGGAATATTTGATTTCTTTTGTTAGGATTTTGAGGTGTCCTTTGCAAGGACAGGAAAGGAAGACTGACTTACGACTTTATTTTTTAAAATATGACCTTGTTCACCTTCCTGAAAATCTCCCTGTTCCAGTATAGTTTATATAGTTGAAATATTCTAAAAGTTACAGAAAGTACTTGTAACTAACTAATTACTCTATTATTTTTTTACATCATGAAGGTGCTGTGTTTAAGTTTTTTTGTTTGTTTGTTTGTTTTTTAATGCAAACACTTGAGACATGAACACTAAATTACACTGCTTTCACTATTTTTGTGAAGCTTTACACTCAGTTACAGAATGTCATTTGGGAAACTTCATTGTTTGTATCTGAAGGTATGTATTGTAACCAGAAGTTAGAAAAAGAATCTAGTGTTGTTAAACCAAAACAGATGCCCTTCGTCTTTTGTTCTGTCTGAAGGCTACTATGCAAAGTGTTTTCTTATTGAGTCCTTATGAGGGCTGAGAACATCATATCTGGTTTTCTTGTCAGCCCCTCTGTTCACTACTGCCCTGGTACTTTGGCTTTTTTTTTTCATCACGGTAGTGGGCGGTGCAGCCCCAAAGAGAAGGAAAGCTCAGTTCTGCTTATTGGGGCAGAGCAAGGCGCTATTGCCATGGCATTGTTCTGCTAAGTGTCTCAGCAGGATGAAGACTTGATAGTGGGGTCACCAGCTGTGTTTCAGCTGGTGAAATCCCAAACACCAGCTGGTTGGGGCTGGAGTTAGATGATCTGGAGGTGTTTACGACCAGGTTAGATGAGGCCCTAGCCAACCTGATCTAGTGGCTGACATCCCTGCCCATGGCAGGTATGTTGCAACTAGATGATCTTTAAGTTCTCTTTCAACCTGAGCTATTCTGTGGTTCAATGATACACAGCTGTGGTCTTTCCTGGACTGTGTGTTTGTTTTTTGTTTGTTTGTTTTGTTTTTACCTTCTTTTGTGTAAGATAACTGTGTGCTTTACAAAGTGTTACTGTATTTTCTGTCACAGAGCAAGAGCAACCATGTAGATTTCCCTTCTGTCTTTAGAGGATTATTTCCAGATTCTGTCGTAGCAGATAGAACATGTGCTAGAGGTAAATGTGTAAACACATGTATAACTAATGGATTAGAATACGCTCAGTGGTTATTGGATAATGATTTACTCTGTTTTATCTAATTAAAAAATGTGGAATATATCAGCAAATTAATACAGTGAAACTTGCCTGAAGAATTTAAACAAGCTACCTTGTATAGCAGCTGTCATTGGCTTGACTTGAAAATTTTCCTCAATAACTTGTTTGGGATTTGAAAACTACAAAGTCCTGTCTTTCATGTGACCTAATGTTCAAAGTTGGATGGAACTGCTATGGTTTACTTAATTAGTTCAGCTAATGATTTCCTTTCTGAAACCTAATACCAATTTGTATTTACATAGCAGGTCTTAGTGTATTTCTCTAAAACAACACTAAGTTATTCAACGCTAGTAGCTAATAAGCGTGTGCAGACAAAGATTACTGTTGTACATACTTGCCCTGTATTTATGATGATGAAAGTGTCTTCGAGAACAAACCTGTCTTTACTACAATTCAGGTTAATCAGCATTAGCAGCAAAAGCATTTTATTTACTTTGTTTACCTATTGGGTTTCTGGTACTATTGCTTACTTTCTGGATATCCATCCTCACCAAAAAGAAATAAAAAATAGTTATCTTAATTGGAGGTACCCTCTTCTCCCACAGCTCATAGCTGCAATCATTAGCCTCGAAACCAGTCCCTACATTGCTTTTTTGCAGTACTCCTGTGGCATCTTACATATGCTTCCTATTGTAAGAGCCTTATAGGTTCATTAGCGTTTTCCATACAGTTTCTTTCTTACAGTTGGAACACCTGGTCTTGGGAATCTCCAGGTTGGATAGTGCCTCCTGCCCCATAAATTAGCTGCCTCCTCTGTTCAATTTTGGTAATGCATTCCACGATATTGGGGCTCAGAAGTTTGTTGGTACAGTTTTCTCTGTTCTTTCCGTAATTCAAAAGGAATTTGTCTGTAACCCTTATGCAATTATAACAATACACGATTACATATTTTATTTAAGACTATCAGTGCACTGCCATCTTGTGACAATTTATCTGTTGAAAATTGAATGCTTATTTTTAACAGGTAGCAAGTTTTTACACCACGGGGGATTTTTTAGGTATATTAACTTGCTTTTAAAAGAAATAAATTCTTAAGAAATGCTTAAATGAAATTATCGGCTCTGTCTCTCAGACTACAGGTGGCCTAGAACACAGTAAATTCCTAGGAAAAATACAGCAAGACTTCCTTCTGTTACCTGAGCTCCCCATAAGCTTAGTAGAGAACTTAAGACATTCTGGTATTTGCAGTGCATTGTTGCTTTCCTATGGAAAGTATGATTTATGATGAATGTTCAGTGCGTTGCAGGCAAAAAAGCATTCTCCTGCACAACAGTAGGGGTGCTTAGTTATGGTGGAATCATAGCATATGCTTTTTATGTGATGTATTTACAGTCTTAGCTTTTCTTTTTTTTTTTAGTAAGTGTATTTTATGACTGCTTGTCAGTGGGTGCCCTGATGTAAATTTGTGCAGTGGTTTTTTATTTCTAGGAGCCAGAAACTCTAACGCAGGCCTGCAAATGGGGGAGCTTAATTCTACTGCAGTATTTGTTTATTGTTTGGACTTCAAAGCTGAGGAATCATGTAGCAGCTTTATTTTTGTAAAAAAAAAAAAACTGAATAGTAACTCCCAGTCAGAGAACAGGTGCAGAAGGCATGAATGACATGGATTTGAGGGGATATTTCCTTCAAATGGATTAGTAAAGAAGTTGAGTTAAAATCTGAAGATGCTAGACCTGAGTTAAGAAGTAGCTGAGCCAAACGTATTTAGCAGCTCCAAAAGCTTTGAGAAGAAAAGCAGTGACACCATGTGCAGTGACACCATGTCAGCACAACCTTAAAATCAAGTTCCTACCCTCTTTCCCTCTCTTACATCACTATTCTTACTGGTTAAGTTCTGCAGGTAAGCTCTTTATCCTCTTTTCAACATTAACTTTCTAACACTGGGGCATCTTGAACCAGCTCACCCTGGAATGTAATGTTGATCATCAATGCCACTGCCAGGGAAGGGGCAGGACCAGCAGCGCTCCTAGAGTGACCTTTTTGTAGATCAGATCAGATGTAATACATAGGCTGCAGTTTGATGTGCCTTTAGCAACATTTCCATCTCTACCTCTCCTCATTGTCCTTGCTGCTCCTCTTCCTCACATAAAATCTTCGACTATCCCAAGTTGGAAGGGACCCATGAAGATCATAGAATCAAACTCCCTTCACATTTCTTCAGCACCCTTTCTGCTTTCTCGTGCCATATGCCAACACCGGTTGTGTTCTGTACATTCATTGCATAAAAGATCCCATTTCCCCGTAATTTTTAGGGCAGTTTATTGAAAGATACTGGAGCATCACCAACAGTTGTGGATTGAGAAACCAAAGTAAAAATAATACTGGGGGGAGGGGGATAACGAGGACACCAGGCTTCAGATCAAAATTAGATAGAAGAAAAATGTGTTTTAGGCCCAAGTACTTGATTTTTAACATCCAACGTCACCTTATTTTTTTCCGTTATTGTTGTTTAGCAATGAAAGACAGTGTAGCTTAAGTTAATTTTTAGTGAATTTATGCATTTTTAAGAGAGATGCTGTGCTTTATGTTTGTTCAGAAAGGTTCCACTTTTCCTTTGAGAAGCCCAGGAGACTGTTGCATTTTTCTCATACACTTAGTTCTAGCTATATGCAAACGTAACATACCAAATAAAATTACAACTACTGTGGTCATTCTGCAGATAGATTCTGAAAAGTAGTTAGTACCTGATTCAATACTCTCTTACCTCTGCAATTGTATCATTCCCAAGGTTTTTGAGGATGAGGTGGGTGGTAAGTTCCTATTCTGTGACATTTACTTACGTGCCTTCCATTTTTCCTTTCCTTTTGGATACCTTTCCCAACACAAATACTTCAGGTTTTCTCTTTAACTTTTTAAACTGGTATTTTGTAACTACCTAATATTTTCCGTTTATGGATGGCGAAAAACACTTTCAACACCTACCTTTAAACAACTGACTAGAATTTAATTCGTTTATCTGTACATGTAATGATGAGGTTCCACTTCCCATAATGGCTTTGAATGAAGAGATTTACCTTTTGTTTTTGATGTTTATTTGTGCTACAAAGAAGACATTTATCCCTTTACATGCTTATTTACAATAGCTTATCCGCTTCTAAAAGATGGCCTAAAAAAAAGTCAGACATGTACTGGTGAGAAAGGAATGTTAAGAGGGATACTAGTTTTTGAGATGTTAAAATCATCATTAAGAAGTAGGTAGCAACACATACTTCTGATAGAAGCAAACCCCATAGAAGTGGTATTGAAAGACAAGCTCTTAGGGGATGATTGCAATATAGCAACTTTATGCTCTGGCACATTAAAGCACTTGCACCCACCAAACAGAAAAACCAACCATATGTGTAATAATTCAAATATGACACGGTATCTCTCAAATAAATGAACTATGTCTTTAGCATCTAAATAACGTTTGCACTGCTGTTCACACTAGTGAGCAGCAGATGCAAAGCAGGCAACTGGTATTTTCTAAAAAGGAAGCAGTGCCTCAGAGTGCAAAATACAATAAATTACCATGATCGGTCACTTTGAACAATTTACCTTTTGTATTAAAAGATTTGTTTGTGTATGGGGGTATCTGTTCTTTTATTGCTCAATTTTAACACACCTTCAATCAATAAGGGAAGTTCAAAGGGGAGCTTTCCATCAGCAAGGCCCTGCAATTTCTTGATGTTAGTTAATGATCACTGTGAGGTATATCTGTGCTTGCTGGTACTTACCAGGACTTTCTTTCATCACTAGTTCATGAACTTCTGCCAAAATCCAGAACAGGTAACAGATACGTAGGATTAAATGTAAGTCTCACTTCTAGAGCCAGATTTTTTTTTTTTTAATTTTATATGTGAAAGTTATCATGGTTGTCATCTTTGAATTAAATGACATACGTAAGAGGCACTTCAGACTCTATGCACGTAACCTTTCCAGGACCAGGTCTTAAGGTTGATTTCCTGGCCCCTGTGCACAAATTCTGATGGGTATTAAGTTAGTCCCATAACTAAACCAGAAGCCCTACTATTTCTCTTTCAGGACTTCACAAAGCAAGTCCCTACTATAAAAAAGGGAGGGAAAAAACATACCAAAACATCCAAAAATACCTGTAAGTTTGCAATTGGAAATTATCATGAACTGACCTTAGCCAATTCCACTTCTATTATTGATCAACAATTCTGTTATTTACCAAGTATCAATTTCTGAGAACTCAACTAGCAATGATACCCCTTTACAACAGCTCTCAAGTGAATTATTGAGTGGACTGCAAGTTGTAACCTTCAGGTACATACCCCCAGGAAAGACAAAATTATAGGCAGAACTCAGAACAAGCTACTGATTTTTTTTTTCCTTCCAATTAGTAGGTTGCCATTAATTTCACTTAAAAGCTGCCAATACATCTCTGAAGTATCTTCCCTACCTGCAATTAACCTGTCACTGACATGGGAGTTTCATTAAAACCATTCCTATGGTAAAGCAGTCTCCATAATCCTCGAGTGCTAAAAATTTGTTAAATTAATCATGGAAAGTAGTATATACAGTTAGAAAAGGTCAGATCAAAGTATAGAGAAAAACAGTAGATGGTGGGACTGGACTTCCTGCATTACTGCTGGTAGCAACACTTGGAGCATTTGTCAGAGGAGTATTTGTCAGAGGAGAAAAAAAGACATAAGCATAGTACTTTATTAGAATGCAGTGCCCTCAGAGTTATGAAACCAAGACCAAACACTTAGACAGAGGAACACTGCAAACAATCCCTTGCAGGATACAGCCTGCTGCCCCAACATTGCACACATGTTGAAAGACCAGTAGCAGTACTGCAACAAAGGGCAGCTTTAGCATCGCATCTGTGTTTTATTCAATAAACCTTTTTTTAAACAGAAGATGAATCTTATAAATTAAGACCGTTTCTGCAAAAGAGCTTACAATCTAGTTTTAGGTCTGGTAAACAGGAGTTACAAACTTCAGAGAGGAAACAGAAGACAATGCATCGATGTCAGTTTGGAAAGTTTGGTTCTTGTTCCAAAGTACACACAACCTATCTCAGAGCCTTCCTTTGTTTTCCGTACCAAGAATCTTGACAACTGAGTATGTAGAGGCCTATTAATGAGGCAACAGGACGCACAGCACCGGCTTGTGAAGAGAAACTATTTATTATAGGTAAACCAAGGACCAAGATGACACACACAACTGTATGAAGCCTTTGATTACTGTAGTGTACATTGTGAACACACCGCAACTTCAGTGATGTAGTACTGCTACAGGAAATCCACCAAATATATGGGCCACTCATTTTCATTAAAGAATGTCTAGATAGTGACCAAGAGCGAGTGCGCAAAGGAGAAGAAAAAAACAAACACGTATTGGTGAAAACTTCAGTGAAAGAACAATACTAAATGAACTTAGCCACAAGCCACCCTGTTCACACAAGGTAGCAGCATGGGAGGTCACACAGTATGTTTGTGAACTACACGGTCCCCAGTCACTACTGACCCAGTATGTTCATAGCAGACAGTGTCAGACACAGTTTCAACTGTTCATTTTTACTGCTGATAAATTAACTAGTTCTTGCTTTCAGACATTTTAATAACCTCTGTGAACACAAACTCCTACTGCAATGCAAATGGGCACTGCTAGCTACAAAGCAAGAGGACAGCTATTAAAAGGGACAGTATGGCTTCTGGCAAAACAGGTCAACAGGACATGAAAGGGGGGGTCCCAGGGAAGCTCCTTGCTATCAGTATCATTGTATGAAGGAGAAGAGAACCTGACGTCTCCTTCAAGAGAGAGAAGGGAATTAAAAAAAAGTAACACTTGTAACACTTAAAGGATTTCACTTGCCTCATGCATTCTGCTTTGAAACAGAATCAAAACACTGAGGTGACAGGGAATGAATGTACTGCTTCGTTATGTTCTCTGCTAGTCATCCTCTTTCCCTAATGTCAAGTTGTCAAAATGAACTCTGCTGACGGCACCCTTCAAAATACACGTGTCTTTTCGGGTTTGGTTTCACAGCCCCTTCCCCAGCCCCCAGTAATATGATTTCATCCCCCAGAAAATACGCATGTTAATCAAGACTAAAAGAATGTGATCTTCTTCCCTACACATGACGACGTTACATCCCTACTAATTTTATAGTATCCAGAAAACTTTCTAATTTTCTACGCAATCTTCAATGCAACGCTTAAAACTCAAGTAGCAGGGAACGTGAACAAAATTCAACTTTCATTGTAAATAACTGAGATCACAGACAACCTCCCCCACCCCGACAACATGTTATATTGTCTTGCACGTTCAACTTATTTGTGGCAAAGGTTTGCTTTAGCAAGCTGTGGCTACAACTGACAACCTGATTTTCTGTTTTCTTAAAGTATTTCAACATACCGAACAGCAACATTACTTTCCATTTTCAAAGTGAAGTTGAGTCTATAGAGGGACATAAAACCAACTTATCATAAATTAAAAAGAAAAAACACACATTATCTAAAAATTAAGGAGCGGTAATTGACCAATTCAGTTTTTATTCAGAGTTGCTAGCTGTATTAGGTCGACTCAGTGATGACATGTCTCACTGAACTCATCAGCAAAACACTGATTTTCATTTGCTTTAACTCTTACGCACCAAGAAAAAGAAATCAAGGAAGTTTTAACAGTAAGACAACAGGAAACTTACTCAAATGCTCCAAGCTTTCAAGACTTCAGACATCCAGTAACTTAAGTTTTTGCATGCTACTACCCCTAGAGATAATGCCCATTCCCAGTAGATGGAAAGTAAAACATTCACATGGAAAATGTAAAATACATAATTAAGGAAATTTGGAACCTTGTTGCAAAGCTATTGAAAGAACACACACATCAAAACAGAAAGAAGAATTACTCCCCTTTGAAGTACTTTTTCAGTTAAGTGATCTGAATGTGGACTTGTCAACTGTAAAGAAAACTTCCATTAACTAGAATCTAAGTTCCAGGAAAGAAGGCAAATTCCTAATGAACTGGTCAACTCATTCTGCTGGAAAGAGCAAAGTAAAGCAGATTTTGAACGTCTTCATTTTCTGCTTCCGTTGCAGCCCACTGGTCACCTATGCAAATATTTCAAAGTTCAACTTAAAAAACATACCAAAAAATATTTTTGAATCATTAAATAGTACTTTTGCGTTATATAAAGAACGTTAAAGACATCACAATTCTACTAAGCATATACATTTCAAGTTTAGAATAAATTATGCAAGCAATACATTCCCAACCGGAGCTCTCCCAAGCTCATGCATGTTTTTTTCAGAAGATGCAGCTATCAGTAATACAGTTCTGGTACAGCAGGAACTCTTTTTTTCCGTTCCGTCTTTTGCTATTGATGCTAAAAACTCTTTAAAGGTAAGAAGGAAAAAGTTATTTACCTAACACATTTTGATGAACTGTCTTGTGGTTAGTTTCATTAACAGGAAAGGAGGAGATATTTTTAAAATTTGGTAAAAAAACATAGCTATTTTAAAGCAATTTTGTCCAAAAGCAAAAAATAATAAGCATGTTTCATGCGTAGCACTGTTTCTCCCAACAGAGAACAGGTGCCTGTGTTCAGAGGTACAAGTTCTGTGCATACGCTTGCCAAGTTAATGTGGTTTTTAAACCCACCTCAAAATGGCATGTTTCAAATCATGGAAGGTCTAAAAGCTGCACATCAACATTATTTAATGTTAGACACACACTAAGTTTTATTAAGCATTACACTAGAACTATTTTGGTATAAAAATACTTTATTTTAAAGCTATGAAAGTTATAAAAATATGTAGTTAAACCTTCAACTCACAGAATGTTTGCTATTTTAACATTAGTAATTTGTTTCTCCTACCGAATCTGGATTTTATTCGAAAGATTTACAAGACAATTATTACTATCATTTAAAAAACCCAGCATTACAGGGAGCTGTACTAATTGTGATATTTTATCAGTATTCATTTAACCTCTAGGTTTTTTAATGAAGGCAGCAAAAACAACTATTTTCTGATGATACAGAATTTCTTATTTCTTGAAGCGTTTCTGTGGTTGACCACTTCTTCATTAGTTACCTGCAGCATGGCACCTTCCTGCCAAAGAAAAAAAAAGTGTATCTGAAGATGTTTATCACATATGTCTAAACCAAATTACCAATAGGGGAACTTCAGCCTTTTTTTTTTTTTTTAAAGTAATAAGCAGTTCACTGGTGTGTCTAACAAAAGGAACAGGACTTCTGTTAGCTGAGTCCACGTTCTTCAGTAGGTAGTAGCCTGTCAAAGGCAATGGAACTTTGAAGTTAGGGTGTGGGCATTTGTTTTGTTGTTTTTGTTTTGTTTTCTTGGTGGGTTTTGTTGGTTTTAATTTAAAAAACAGATATAGAAGAGTATGCCACCCATACTCAGAATAACTCATTAGTTGGTGAGTTTTCATTAATTTGAGGAGCAAACATTGAATGCATTTGCGAGTAAGGCTGACTGAATTTGGCACTAAGGTTTATTAGCTGCAAGAACTATAAAAAATGGTGGAAACCTCATCATTCTAGCCAAATTCCAAATTAAGTAATTACATTATACACTCATAAAATACCACCTGCAGTTTCATTTGAAGTTTTCACTTCCCCTCCTAAAGAACTGCTTATGCAGTTGCTATAAGAATGGACGACACATTCCTTCACAGAGGCAGATGTATTCTGTGGTGCAATTTTTTTCCTTACACGTAAAGTCTAAAGTTACTTGGGAACCTTCAGGATGAAATGTGTTATATAAAATAGATTACAGTAGACAAGACACATAACAACATCGTTCATTTTCAACAGCACAGAGCTACCTTCATTGCATTACCTTGCAACCACCATAATGCATAGACTCCCAAGAAAAATAAAATGTTGCAGGATGCAAAAATAAAGTTGTATGATTTAATTAACTTGTGACCTACCATTTTAACTACCAACACCAGGGATGGAACCCTTGCAAAGCTTTACTAATGGACACTTGCAGGTCTCATTTGTTCAACTGTAGCAGAGTACAGTGGCAGCAGTCTATGCTTGTCCAGGGTTCATATCATAGCTAGATTCCAGTAGGAAAAAAATATGTTAAGTAGCTGAAATTAACAAAAATTTGTTTGTAAAAAATTTAATACAAGAAAACAGGATTCACAAATTTCTCTTCAGTTGGTAATTGTTAACTCAATTTATTGCTATGTTAAACTACATAATGATAATCACTATACTGAAAGAATACTGTCATATAAAATTAGTTTCTCATTTTTTGAACAGTAAGAAAGGAAAAAGTAAACAAGATCTTACCTAAAGAAGTTTAACTGATGCTTAGAACTAGTTTGCTCTACACCCTCAGCCTTCGTTGGCATCCTTATAACACTACCGTAGTTAAAGCTTTGCAGAAATACAGCGCAGCTTTTTAAGACTGGCTGAACTTAGTGACGTTTTCAAGAGTTCTCTTGTACTAGACCTGTGTCCCTGGAAGAGTACCTCGCTGGGGATATTTCCTTTCCTTGCCATTGAAGAAGCAGCATCTAAAAGATCTAAAAACGTGTTTCTCCTTGCAGAGATATCCCTTAAGTTATCTAGATATTTAAATCTGATCATTTACAGACAACATACTTTTTTTCTGACCAGCATTTAATTTTACATGTACAACAATAAGCTTTATATTATTTGTGGGACCTTATGCTACCCACTCCTTGCCTTATTTTACAATATTAAAAAAAAATCTAAAATTACACAATATTTCCTTTAGAATTATTTTATTAAATCATAAATGTACAACAGCTTCTTAACTCTACACACGCACTTAAATTTTTAAAAGGAAAACGTTATGTCTTATTACACCATGATCCTGGCTAATAGCTTTTCAAAACTTTGAGAAAAATCTTAAAAAAGGTTTCACATGTCACCTGAAACTTACAAATTTAACATTATCAAAGGAATGCTTCTACACTTACAAAGACCACTAGAAAGAAACAACAATTAAAAAGCTAAGAAACTGTCTCAAAGGCATTTTTACAATCCTTCCTCCACAGTAAGGTAATGTTATTAAATAATCCAAATCCATTCACAAAATGGCTCTCTGCATCTGCTCTGGTGTCTTCTGCCATATCACTGCATATTTATGCATGACTGAGATAAGTGTTTCCTTAACATTGTTATTTCGATAACCTGAAGCTGTTCTGTTACCTCTGGGCTCTCATCCTCTCCTATTTATACAGTGAAGCCTGTTTCAACAGAAGTAAAGAGTAAAAAAAATAGGTTATGAAATTATTCATCTAACCATTTTTTAAAGGAAAGATAATATCCTAAAAAGCTTTTAACTCCTGCAGCTACTCTCACGAATCACTGCAATTTTAGCATTTAAAAACATACTTACCCATGGCAAGCTTGCAGAAGCTCAATAACGGCTCCTCCCTCCATATCCACCACTTCCTCCACTACCCCCTGGACCATAGTTTCCTGCAATTACAGGACAGCAAGCAACAGAAGAGTTACATCTGTACACTTCTCAAATTAAAAATGCTTCTGATCACTCTATCGAGATTAGCATCCAATTTACTTCCAGAGATAGCCAACTCAGATTTTAACATTTCACTGTATGCACCTAACACCAAAATAAACTGCCAGAGGAACTACAGGTTGAAATCTTAGATTCAGCAGGGCCACATGTAATTTAATGCCCTATACTGTCTTGAGACCAAGAAAGGGTTTCTTCTTTCAGTTTCCATTTCACAGGCTTTATACACCATATTAAATAACATTTAGACAACTAAAAGCAGGAAATGACAAAAAAAGAATTGGCACTAAAACAAGAGAGAAACAGGAAAAATCTCAGGAAGTTTGGTGGACATTATTAACTGGAGTATGAAGTAGACTATGAAGAGTATGCAATGAAAGCAAAGATAAAGCTTTCCTACAAATCTTTACAGATCGGTATCTGTACAACATGTTGTAATAGTTGTGGGGGAGGGAGAGGGATGCATTTTCCCCAGTACATGCTTTACAGTCCGAAGAATAATAAAAAATTGTAGCCAACTCATATAACTACACAGACCAAAAACAGGTACCACGCATCTGTTAAAGAGTCTAGCTATTAAAGACTCTAGCTATTTTTACCTATCAATCTTCCCTCCCACCTCCCCAAAGAGCCAGAGCTTGCCCCACTCTGTTTGGTTCAAAGGCAAGTCAGGACACAAACAATACCTCCACCATATGGTCCCCCCATGTTCCTGCTGCCACCAAAATTTCCACTCTTCATTGGACCATAATTGGATGGCTGCTGGTTGTAGTTTCCAAAATCATTGTAGTTTCCACTTCCATAATTGCCTGCATTATTAACACAAGAGTAGAAATGCCCGGATAAGCTAAAACATGCATGGGATTATCTCATTATTACACATTTTAATAAAAAAAAGATTGTACAATTATTCCAGCAGCATATGAGCTGCTTTTTTTTGTTTGTTTGGAAAGTTGAGCTTGCTAACCCCACCCATACACCTCCCAAATCTCAAGCGACTTGCACTAATTTACAACTGAAACACTTGATCCTTTCAAGCCAGCAGGTTACCTCCTCCATAGTTGTCATAACCACCTCCATAGCCCCCACCCTGGTTGCCATATCCAGGTCCTCCTCCACCGTATCCTCCTCTTCCTCCTCCGTAACCAGGACTGCCACCGAAGTTGCCACCTATGACAATACAATCCTTTAAAATAAACCCTTCAGTGTAAAAGGCAACTCAATTCTAAATGGAGGGTATGTTTCTGTTTACAAGTCTACAGAGGAAGAAAAGGGTGGGAGTTTTATGAAGGCACGTATCCAACTCCCACCCTAACTGAATTGTGAGTAAAACCCACTAGTCAGACTGCCTAAAGCATCGATGAAGGGACTTAAATCTCTTTTTTCCAGACAATTTAAGAAATGCTGCCATTCTAAAGTAAAGGGCATACACAGCCATCAAGATGCATCTTTATATGGAGAACCATATGGTTGTGGTATGAGCCAACAACTAGGTGTGCTTCTTAAAGCCAACAAAATAGCTTTGGCAATTGAAGTAAGTCTTATATGAATAGTAAGAAAAGGTATAAACATTTCAGGATGAATAAAAAATAAAACTGAAAAAAAGCAAAAACAAAACCCCACAACAGAAGTAAACTAACCTCCAGGTCCTCCACCATATCCATTATACCCATCACCAAATCCACGGCCACTCCCATATCCATCTATTGGAGGAAGAAAAAAAGGTAATTTGGTACAGGTGAATTTAAGTGAATTCTTTTATTATCCAACCCCTATGACCTTAAGAACTAAATCTCACAGACACATGGATTTAGAAAAATGCATGTCAAACACCTCATCTAATCACTCCTCTACCTCTTGCATTTGTAAAGGACTGAAATCCATTTGGACATAGCATACACCCAGTTAGCTTGCACATAATTTGCATGTTCAAGAGAGAACCCCTCCACCATAGAGCTCATGACTGCCACATATGATTGCAGACACTAAGTCTCTGAATTCCTTAGCAGAATCATTGAGTTTAGGTTAATTTTGGCATTTAATAAAATTCTTTTAAAATTAGGTCACTTGAGTTACATGAATAGCCACATAGTCAATTTGCATACTATGCAAGAGGTCTGCAAGTTATTCAATAATAGTAATAATAAAAAAAAAAAAGAACACATTTTAGCAGTTACAGCTGCATTTAAAGTAAACAGAAGTAGCTTACAAAGTTACCCAAAATCTGAAGGATGATGTAAATGAGAAAAAAAGGTGCTACAAACATGCCTGTCTTACCGGCTCCCCCTCTGAAATTGCTGCCAGGCCCTGGACCAAAGTTGCCACCACCTCCACGAGCATCACCAAAACCAAAGTTCCCTATTAACAGTTGAAAGTTTTAAAGCAGTGAAATCACAGGAAGCGAACACAAAAATGAACTATAAAGCACTAAGTATTACTTGCACATACCTCCTCTCCCGCTCCTAGAGTTCTGAACTTCCTGCATTTCCTGTCTAGAGAGAGCTTTCCTTACTTCTGCATTATGGCCATTGATGGTGTGATACTTCTGCACTGTAACCACAAGAGATAAAATACGATGAGCACTGAAGTACTCCTCTGGAAACAAACAAGAACCGACAACTACCGAAAATGAAGTAATTTCCGAATTAATCCATACACTTCTCATCATTGTTTTAAAACCTTGAATGCCAAAAATATATTTAAACAAAGAATCCAGTACTTTATTTAAAAAGTGTTTCCACACAACTCAACAGAAATATGACATGGCAAACGTTCATGCATTTAAAAATTTAGCTTCATACAATTACCATGGCTATAAGCATTAGTATTATCAGATGGAACTGTGACATGAAGATTACTCACATACGATTTTATCCACAGGATCATGGTCATCAAATGTAACAAATCCAAACCCTCTCTTTTTACCAGACTGTCTGTCAGTAATGATTTCAATAGTGTCAATTTTTCCATATTCCTCAAAGTAGTCACGAAGGTGGTGCTCTTCAGTGTCCTCTTTAATACCACCAACAAATAGTTTTTTCACAGTGACATGAGCACCAGGTTTTCCAGATTCCTGTTACAAGAATACTCCAGATTACCACAAAGAAAGGCAATTTCTTCAATTGCTATTTTGCCAGGATTTCAGGCATGCAATACTAATAAACTAAAACTTTCAGACACTGAGGTATTTCTCTTACAGTGTATGTCCCTAAAACCTCTTTGTAGGGTATAAGGCAATGCTTTTACTCTCCCAACCTGCATAAAATTTTTGAACGCCCTGACAAAGACACATTCAGGTACTACTAAATGCCTAAAGGTAAATAAAAAGCCTTCAAGTAGATTGAGAAAAAAATGTGAGACCAACTGCTTTTAAGAACTGAAGGTATCCAGTAACAAAAAATTAAAAATTGTGCTCTAGTTTAATTAAAATGGAAGTGCGTCAGATTCTCTGTCCACCTCTCCACCAGCAGTGAAGCCCACATTCCACATCTCAACAAAGCTTCAACTACAGCAAATCCACAGTCATGCTCTTCAGTCTCTTCAAAATACAAATACACAACTCCTCGCATTCCTTTTAAAAAATAATGGAATTAAAAAGGAAAAAAAACAACTTTGTTTTGAGCATTACATTCAAGCCACTGCAGTAGTTAAGTATGACAGCCCTAAAGCTCGTTAGCAGCTTTGCGTGTATAAACAGTATGTACATACACTGCTTTAATTATGTTTTCCCAAATACTAATTAACCCTGCATTCTTCAGGGAATGCAAAGAAAACTGGGATCATTAATAATAGAAATGTTTGTGTTTGTTTCCATTTTCCCTGACCTATAGGGCACTTCATTTAATTCCAGTTCATCAATCCAAATACATTAAAAAATGGTTCAAATACTACTCTTGAACTGGTTAAATCCTCCTAGAGCTCTGACGAGGCAGTGAACAGAAGTCACTTAGAATCTGTATTTGCTCCTCAAGTATCTCTGTGCCCCAGTAACCCAGCTGAAAAGCCTACAGGTATGCTACGCTGCCTTCCTGTGCACCCACCTCATTTATAGCCTGGAGTTTAAAACCAAATATGCCTGAAGCAAAAACGTGAGTAGTCCCTAAGTTGATTTTGAATACCACCACTGGGGAAAAAAAAAAAAAGTTTCTGCACTGTATGTTATTTTTGGTCACTTCAGTCACCTTTGAAGAATACCCAGAAGACTGACAGGAGCTCATTAATTTAAGATGTAGTAACAATTCCAGAGAAGAGTTGGTTTGGAATTTGCATAATTACATTCAACACGTTTCAGCTAACAATACTTTCCAGACCCCAGTTGCATCCCTTGCAGACATGATTCACAACCAAAATAACTAAGAATTTACTATAATAATAGAGGTTTATGTAATATAGTCAATTAACAAACCAAAACCGTGGGAACGGTTTTGGTTTGTTACAGCCACACCCTTTAACCAAGAGCACTTAAGCTCAGACAATTTCAAATAAGAACAAAGCAGAGGTTTGTTTGTTCTTATCTGTACTCTGACCAGAACAGAGATTCATTTCTCAAAGCATGAGGATCTGCTTTCAAACACATATTTACCTCTCTAGCCACAGCTCTCTTAGGCTCCACCACCCTTCCATCAATCGTGTGAGGTCTTGCAGCCATGGCCGCATCAACTTCAGCCATTGAGGAGAATGTTACAAAACCAAACCCCCTTGATCTTTTGCTTGCAGGATCCCTCATTACCTAAAAACAATGAGCAAGTTTAAACCACATCTACGTGTCTCATGTGAAGCTTAACAGTAACGATATTTGGAGAAAACATACAAACTTAATTCAAGTATTTCTTGCTTTCAAAATACATATGAAGCAGCAAGCTATCAAGGACACAAGCAGCACTGCTTAGCATCACAGAAGTTCAGAACATTACTCATTCTCTACCAGTAACTCAGAACTGCTGCTAACAAAAACCCCATAGCAGCGATGTGTGTTTAGATTTATATTTGCTTTCTCTGAACTCAAACATTTCTTTCAAGCTCCCTGAAGAGCACACTTAAAAACTGGCTCATGAAATACAGATTTACTGCTTCCTGAACAAATTCAGTGGAACGACTTCTGCAATAGAAAAAATAAACATAGAGAAGATCCCAGGCTGCAGAAAGCCATCCTTCCCCAGGTTCATGGGGCTGCCTACCATGGTATCAGCTTTCTGCCAAAGGTTACAGATCACACTGTTGCAGATGCAGTCATGCTCTATGTGCTCCCTAATTAATTTCAGTGTCATCGCTGGAAGTGCATTTTGAACAGTTGTAACAAGTGGTTGAAGATAATGAGAAATTTTACAAAAAACAGATTGTGAATGCTTGCTAATTTTACCAGCAGACTTCGCAAAAGGAAACCTGCAAAAAGCTTTGATGCACTGTTAAGTATGAATCAACTGTACGTACACTGAAGAAAAGTGCACACCCTCTTCGTTAAGTTGTTCAAAAAACAACTCCCCATTTTTACAATTTCTACAAATTCCATGTCATCGCTGTGCACTAATATAACTTACCACGCAATCTGTAAGCTTGCCCCATTGCTCGTAGTAATTCCTCAAGCTTTCCTCTGTTGTTTCAAAGCTTAAGCCGCCAATGAACAGCTTGCGGAACTGCTCCTTTTCCCTCTATCACAGAGAAAATGATTACGTTAATGTGATTTACAATACTTGCCTGCACCAACATAATCAGACAATAAGAAAGACCTCCTTAGAAGTCAAAAACTTTCACTAAGAGACGTTTCCCAAAATTAGGTTTGGCTCTTCAAAGCATTCTACCAGTATTCAAGAAATTAAGCAACATACACGATTCTCTGGGTCCAACTTTATGAAACAGATCTTAATAATGTGCTTCTCTTTCCATCTCTTCCTCCAAATATTAAAAGCAAAGGGCCAAATTTCAATATTTCCAGGAGAAAAGTCCTCCCAAAGACCTGTATTAGACACCTTTTAAAACCGCGTTGGAGAAAAAAACACTCCAAAGTACCAAAGTGTCCTCATTAGAAATAACAGAAACCCATTTGAATTGCCTCTTTTTATTCCGGACAGCATTCAATTTTAAAAATCATTATGGTTAAATTATTGCACATGGATACTATTTAACCAAGGCATTAAAAAGATATAAATAAATATGGCTAAACATGTTCTCAAATGGGTCACTGATTCATATCCCCTCATTAATTATTAAAATGAAGGAAACTGGACCACCTGTAAAATTTGTTTTGTATTCTGAACCACAGAGTGAGTTAGTGCTAACTGCATCCCCTCTCAACATCAGGGGTATCAGAATTAAGTGGAAAAATTACATTTCCCTTTATGGCTACAAAGTATGTTTTTATTAAAATATTATTATATTTCAGAGCAATTTTCATTGAACTTAGTTCTGCTGAATATCTATGATGACAACTGTATCATTTGAAAAAGCCCAAGACCAGTAAGAAGGTATTACGTTTACTATTTTGTATGCCGTACTGTAACACTAAAACATCAACCTTCCAACCCTCTAAAAAATATACTAATAAGATATCACATCACTGTAACAGGAATACCACTGTATCACGGATTTCACTTGTCCACACATCAAATAACAAAATGAAAAAAAAAAAAGCACTGAATATTAACCCTCTTTCACAGAACGTAATAATTTCATAATCTTGTTTGATAGTCAACTGTCCTGCCAGGTTTAATCCCAAGAGAATGCAAATGCAAAGATCACATCAGTTTCATATTGGTTGGTCACTCTAAAAATGAAGAACATTTGCCTTTTTTTTTTTTTTTTAAAAAAAGTAACATCTAGTAAACAAGTGCGGTGCACAAATGCTTTCAAAAGCATTAAGCCAGCCCACAGGAAGACCAACATGGTTTCAGAGGTTGTCAAAGGTAGGCATGATATAAAACACGTAACATGGAACAACACCATTACCAGAGACAACAACATCCCCTCAGTTTTTGTTATTGGCCTATTACCAGCTGACAAGGAACTCAAACTTTTATAAAATCCATTCTTTTCCTTCCAATTAACTACTACATTTGAGAAAATTCGATTTCAGTATCACTTAAAAGCACGACATCCAACAGCAGATTCCAAGTATTTTTTCTTCTAAGAAACACGCAGGAAGCTACTACTATCTCCTCACTGTGCAGATGACTAAAATTAGATCAGATTGAGTTTTTAAGCAACAAACCCATGCTACATGAAGCCTCCTTTCATATCATCTCCTAAATGGAATAAAGGAAAGGATGCTGCATACCACACTTGGTCTGAAGCCACACCATCATTTCTAGTTTGAGCAGACTAGCAGAGAAATTTCAAGCAATGATTGCTTAAAATGTCAAAAAAAAAAAAACAACAACTAACTGCCAAAAAACTTCCTCTCTTTAAATTGCTCCAGTACAACTGCTTGAAGATTAGGGACTACTTTCTAGTTTCCTAGGCCCACAAGAGACACTTTTCCCTATAAAATCAATTCTTTTATATCTAGTAACAAAACTAGGATAAAAAGGGTGAGAATCAGACTAATTTAGAAGGCGTAGCAATTCTTCCAATAAGTATTAGACTTACTTTTAAAAATATTAATTCAATAGCTTCAAAAACTAACGCCATCTTTGAGATGGCTGTAACAACACTTGCTTTTTAAAAGGCCACACATTACTAATAAACATTAAACAGAGTGGCAAACCCCTGGGAAGTTCCTAATAATTCATAGATCTGTCACAGAGCACATGCTCTACCTGAAGCAACATCTAGACACACAAAGGTCTGAACACGGCAGAAAGAAAATTCAGTGCTTCTTAAATGAAAACCTGTGTGTGACAATGTCCTAAACACGCTGTTCCACTCATACACATGCACAGCCACTCAATGCAGAGTGTCTGTCTCAACCGTATCAGTTTTAGGAGACTCTGTCTACAGTCTGGGACTGAACTCCCGCCAAGGTCCAGCAATCTTCGTTAATCCTAAATTTATGCTAAAGCGGTATTAAGCCTGAAAGAAAGTATGATTACGCCAGTCCCTCTCAGAATCTTGATGAAAGCAGTCAGTAAAAAACAGAACAAAAACATTAGCCATTTCCCACACCCCCCAGTATAAAAGCTGGAAGAAAGACCTCCTTAGATGTTTCCATAGTACATGCTGTGGCAGGAACAGAGACAGAGAAAATCTTATGAACTCCTTGGCATCTTCGTTAGTTTGTGTTAAACCTTCTTTCGTAGCCTTAAACCGACGCTTCACAGGACTGCAAAACGTGAAGCCCTTACTGCAAAATTGACCATCAGAGCAGTGAGACGCGTTTCACGCAGCAGTAACGCGTGCACCAACACGCCGAGTTGTCCGCAGAGCTCTGCGGAGCCGGGCCCCGAGTAACCACAACGGTTAACGGCGGGAGGTGGGTGGGATCTCGCAGCAGCTAGCGGCCAAGCCCGCCAGAAGCCCGGCGGGCCCTAAGGAAAAGGCTCTCCCGTCCCTCCAGCCCAGCCAGGAGCCCGCGGCCCCCTCCGCCATGTGGCGGCGCCCAGACCGGCAGGGCCCCGCAGCCGGGCGAGCAAAATGGCGCCCGGCAGCTGCCGCCACCCGCAGCCACGGCGGTGCGGCGGGAAGGCGGGCAGGGAAAAAGGCAGGGATGGCGGAAACGCCGACCCCTGGCCAACACCCGGGGCGGCGCTGAGACCCAGCGCTGCGGCTCTGTGCGGGGGAGAGCCCTCGGGAGCCGCTCCCCGCCCCGCAAACCCCCGAGGACCGCAGCCCCCCCGCCCCCCTCCTCTCCCCTCCCGGCCTCCCGCCGCCATTTTCCCCCTCCCCCTCAGCGCCGCCATTTCTTAGCGGCGCCACCGCGGCCCGGCCGCGCCTCGCTCCCTGACCAGCCCCCGCCGCCGGGCCGGCAGCCACCGACAGATTCCCGAGCCCGCCGCTCGCCCGCAGATCCACCGCTCCCTCCTCCTCCTCCTCCTCTCAGCGCTGCGCGGCGGCGCCAACGGCCGCTTCCAGAACCTTCCTCGCCGCTAACGCTCCCCCCCACCCCCCCCTTCCTCGCTGAGGGAGCGCGGCTCCGCTCCCCCCCCCAAACCAAGGCCCGGGGAGGTTCGCTCGGTGCCGTCCCGCGGAGGAGCCGCTGGCCGCCCTGCCCACGTACCATGTTCTTCATGGTGTCGGCGTTCCTGCCCGGGAGCAGCGCGCAACCCGTCAGAAATGGCCGCCCGAGCTGTTACGTAATTTGAAATTGAGCTCCGCGCACTGCGAGCGCCCTCCTCCTCCCGCCTGCCGACGGCTCGGTTTTAAAAATAAATAAATAAATTAAAAAAGCTCGGAGCCGGAGCTTAGAAATCTCCGAAGGGGCAGTGTTTCTGTGTAACGCCCCTCTGTGTTTTTATCACGTAATAAAAAGGAATGGCCGTCTCCGGAATGAGCCGAAGGAGCCCTCGCAGCCGAGCTCCTCCGCTTCGGCACCCGCCGGAAAGAGCCGAAGCGCGGCCGGCGGACCCTTCGCCTCGCTTCGGCAATTTCCGGAACGCTCCGAGGCGGGCTAGGCGGCCGCTCGGCAATTTCCGGAGAGAAAACGCCGCAGCGCCCGTAGACCGCGCAGCCCGCTCGGCAATTTCCGACGGCGGACGGCACCCGCCCGAGCGCCTCCGAACCGGCTCGGCACCGCGTCCCGTGTCCCCCCCCCCACCTCCGGAAATTGCCGAAGCGCTGCACCTCAGGGCTGGGGGGGGCAAAGCGGCCTCACCCCCCCCCCCCCCCCCACACACACACACACACAGCGCGGCCCCTGCCCCTCACGGCCGGGCGCCATCGCGCTGCGGGGGGCACCCTCCCCTCCATTCCCTTCCCTTCCTCCCTGCCTCTCCACACGCCCCGCCACGCAGGGTGAGTGCCGGCACAGCGCTGCGGCCGCCCCCCGCTTCCTCCCCATCCTCATCCTCCCCCCTCAGCGAGCGGCCCCCGCCGCCCTCCTCGCCTCCCTCACGGCGCCGGCCAAAATGGCGGCGGCGGCGGCTGTGGTGGTGTCGGCGGGCCCGGCCCCGCTCCCGCTCCTCACCCAGTCGCTCTCCCTGTCGCCGCGAGGCATCTTCCTTCTTTTGGACGCCTGGCGCGGTCCTGCGCTCGCCCCCCGTTGGAGAGACGTCTTGGCCCCCCTCCTGTGCCGGCGGCGACGACGGTAGGCAGCTCGCAGCTGGCGCGGAGGCGGCGGCGTGCGCTCTGCCCCCTCAGCCGCCGGCGCGCTCTGCTCGCCCAGCCCAGCCCTGCGCCGCCGCTCCCCTCCTCCTCCTCCTCCTCCTCCTCCTCCTCCTCCTGCTGCTGCTGCCGCTGCTCCCTTCCCCCCCGCCTTCCCCCCGCCCCCCGCCCCAGCCCCCTCGGATGTCGCTGCCGCCGCCGCCGCTCAGTGCGCGCAGGGCGAGAGCCGCGAGGAGACGGGGGAGCGGCGCGGCCGAGCACCATTGAAGTCTGTATCCTTCAGCTCCCCCCCTTCCCTTCCCCCCCCCCCCCAAAAAACCCCGCCGCGGGGCCGGCAACCCCGCTTCTTCCCCCCCTTTTTTTTTTAAATTTTAATTTTATATTTATTTATTTTTTTTTTTTCTTCCCCCCCTTTTCGGAGGGATCCGCGGCAGGCCTCGGGGAGGGAGGGAAGGAGGGAGAGAGGGAGGGGGGCGGCCCCGCGGGCTGTGCCGTGGGGGAGGCAGGAAGGAGCTGGGGGGGTGAGGAGGAGGAGGAGGAGGAGGAGGAAGGGGGGCTCCGGGCAGACAAAGCCGGAGCCCGCCAGCGCCGAGGGGCGGCCTCCGCAGCCCGGCCTCCGCCAGCAGCCTCCGGCCGGGGGAAACGTGGCGGGGTGGGGTGCGATGGGACCGAGGGGGGGGGGGTGCAGCACCCCCCCCACCACCACACACACACACACTATTTCCCTTTTTTTTTAATCGTTATTTATTTATTTTCCTCTCCGTTAGCGCTCTTGGCTCTTCCTCCCCCTCCTTTCCCCCCCCCCCCCCCCCCCGCGCCTTTTCTCCTTGCTTGCAAACGGGGACGAGGCGAGCCCCGGGAGGGCCCCGCTCCCAGCGCCCCCGGGCCCTGCCGGCGGGGAACGGGGCGGGATCGGGGAGCCCGGGGGGCTTGGCCGGCCTCGGAGGGCTCCTCTCTCTGCGCCTTGCCCAGGCGTACGTGGAAATCTCAAGTTTAGGAGTTGGCAGTGGGGCAGGGACACAATGCACGCCGAAAAGAGGTGGCCGGTGATGAGAAATGCCGTGGAAAAGGGGATGGATTGTGGCCGACACAGGTTGAATCTGCCCAGGTTAAATCTGCACACCGTAGCTGAGCTGGTTTTGGTGTAGGACCTCGGTTCTTGCAACCCTGAGATTCAGAAGGCAACGTTACAGTTGCATTAAGATAAATACGTGTTCATCAGCGCTCACTCCCGCCTAAGAGTGATGGGTGACTCTGTTACACTGCAGATGTGTAGCTGCTCCCCCCCAGATTCGCAGTTAACACATCCAAGCATGTGTTTTAATTAACTGCTAGAATCTGAACTCTTGTTCCATTGGGTTTAAGGAAATAAGCATCCCTGATGGTCCTCCCCCCTTTCCCTAGAAACATCTCTGTGCCTTAGTAGGCCTTGGGAAAAGCCTTTTTTTCAACCATATGTACCACTTTGTCAGTGTCATTTAGCCTGGCTAGGTAAAAGTGTGTTGCTGGGTTATGCCAGACAAAGTAGTAATCTACTTTTTGTTCTGGATTTAATCCGTGTTAGAAATGTTATATGCAATGAATACCTGGGGGTTGGAACAAGGACCATGCTTGTATTGGGATGCCTTTCTTTGAGTAATGTAAACTTCCTTTTAATTGTCATGCATTTTTCTAGTAAAAGCTCTGCAAGTCTGCAATAAAAATGGCCTCCAATAAAACTACATTGGTAAGTTCATGCACACCTAAAGTATGTAAGGATTTAATCAACATATTTTTCTTCAAACTTATAACTTGGCATCTCCATTTAAAAGATACATCCACATCTCCCCTCCCCAGCATTGTTCTGACCAAAATTTCAGATCCAGAAAGTAAGGCTACTAGAAAGGACATTTATCTTTGGCTTTAACAAATCTGCCATTTCTGCAGAGATACATTGGGAAAAAGACCAAAAAAAAAAAAAAGCTCTGCACAATTTCATGTGTCCTACAGTAGAAAACACTAAGGATTTTTTTTTTATCCTCCTTTCAGGATACCAAGTAATTTATCATATACGTAAAAATGAAATGAAAGTAATGTATTTGTTTAATTTCTTCCAGTTTATTCAGGAAAAACTAATTGTCTGAGAAAAGGCAGTCCTTATAGAAGAAAAATAACTATTGGGAAATGATGTGGTGTAGTTAAGATGCCCTTTTACATGATTGTTAACAAATAACAGTTTCTTTGAATTTCATAGGAGCAGAGATTATCAGATGCCAACCCCTCCTGGACCACTTTAATGATGCATTCATGGATCTCAAGTCCTGTAAAGCTTTGCTTGATGTTAAAATATGAACTTTTAAGGGCAATTGGTTGCAGAAGTTGATGTAATTGCCGTTTAACTAGATATTTTGTATATATGCATAGATACACGTGTGTGAAAGAACTGAAAAAATAGAGCATGAGATGCATCCAAGGTTGGTTGAGGCAGGGAGCTAGGGAAGAATGCACACACACAAGTCACCATTTGGGTAGCAGAACAACTGACTTGCAATGCGCTCAGAAGGCCTGTTCTTAAATTTCCTAAAATGGTTGCTAATTGACCCAGATTGAGGCACGTTAAAAACTTGCATCAACTCATGGCTTCACAGTGCAGCACGGTGCTTGCTTTACATGATATGATAAAAAACAGCTGTAAGGATTTCATCAAGATGAATGTCTGAACTTTGTGTCAGTAATTGATGGCCCGCTTTTCCCTAATTTGAGGAAGTGTAGTGGTTAGCCAGCTCAGGGAGGAGGTGCCTCAGGGATGGGAAAGAGTCCGTGAATGCAGTATTTTTAATATTTTGATGTTGTTCAGGGTTTTGCCGCACAGGTCAGGAAAATCAGTTATGGTTCCCATGGGAACCGTAACTAATTCTGCTTCATTTTGTAGTTCATGCGAAACCTACATATATTAGGGGATAGCTCAGCTCTGGAACTGTAATTCTGATTTTGTTACCTCCTGTATCTTGAAACACTTCACCACAACGTCATGTCAGCGTTCTCATATTGCCCCTCTAAGAAAGCGTGATTATCCACTGAGGAACATCTGTATCTGGCACAGGTGGCAGATACAGGGTGAATGCAGGGTGGGAAATGCACCATAGATGAGTATCCAGTGGTTAAATGCCCAAGATAAGGCTCAAAACAGGTCACCCTAAAGAAGGGACCCTTCAGGGCTCTATTGGACATCTCTACCTTTAGAGTCAGCTGCTGATGACTGTAAGCTTGCCTGTAAGCTGAGATTTACATGGGCTTGTATAATCTCAGAACTTAAAATTTTTAAAGAATGTTCAATATTTCTCCAGGCACTGCAGTTAAATATTATTAACTAGGTTGGAAAGGCTCAAGAAGGCTCACTTCAGAAAGTAGTGCTGTTCAGAAGATGTAATTAATCCACTAATATTTAAAATGAAAAGCAACGTACCTTTGACATTGCTTTTGCTTACTGAACTTCAAGGGGAAAAAAAAAGCAGATCCCATAATGTTCATTTTCTTCTATGGAAGGTTATACAGATACTTAAAGGTCTTTAAAAGTTTTCAGAAATAAAGAGTTTACTTTCATACAGAGGTCCAAACCATTTAAGCGACAAGAATGAGTGAAGCTGAAAACAGTATTAGAAATTATTATATTATTCCACGGAATTAGAGAATTTCAGTCCAATGGAGAACACAGATTGAGATGTTCCACTTGTAGCCTGCTTGCTTCATCGCCAATAATTAGTATAATGCCATGCTATAGTGAGTCTGTGTCACTTTTTTCCTGCTTTTTTTGTTGCTGTTTTCCTCATCTCTACCCATTTCTCTTTTTAATACTTTAATTTCTCGGAATAAGCAGCCTTCTTAGATGAGTTGGGCATATTCATGTTTTTATTTAATTTCAGTCTTGCGTTCTTTTTTCATGTGCAGGCAAAAAAAAAAAAAGCCAGTGTGGTTGAGTTGACGCTTCTCAGACATGAATACTGTGTTCCAAAATACACCTGGAGTATGCAGGCAGTTAAAATCTGATTGGAAATACACGGTCTGTTTTAAATAATCTCTTCTATACTCCCAAATCAAAACAAGTGTCACACAAATTGTATACAGAAAATTGCTGTTTGAAAAGGAAACTAGAACCTTTTCCTTGCCTTACTTCGTTGTTTGCACCTTCAGTTGCAAATCAGAGTAAAGGTATTTTGGGGAGGGAGAGGAAAAATTGATTACAAAAAAAGGAAGAGCACAAAGAGTAGGCTTTGGAAAGACAGCATCAGCTTCTTCAGTTTACAAAAAGAAGACAGTTTTCTTCGCACCTAACCGATATTTTTTTCTGCCTTTCACCACATCAAGACAAAATTCAGCAAAGTCGAAAAATTAGTTTCAAAATTGCTTCACGGTATTCGCAAACTAACCCAAGTTAATTCTAGAGAAGGCTAGGAAAATGCCATAAACATCAGTGATCCATGGTTTTTGCTTGTTTGCTTCTGATGGGTAGGAAGTGTGTTAGTGAGGAAGTAGTTTTCATTTAGGGTGCTGCGTGACTTTATGTTTCTTGGAGCTTAATAATGCTCCTGTTAATTTATGGCTGCCATTTTAACAATTTCCCTATAAGGAGCAATCCAAAATGGCAACCAAACTTTTTTTGGTCTGTTAGTGCTCCAGAAATGTGATATGGCGATGTTACAGACCCGTTCCAACCTTTTCAAGACTACAAACAAGGAAATTCTGAAATGTGTCCTTCTATAACTATTAAATTGTGCCTTATTAAACTGGGAATGCCTTGAGGATGATGTGGATGTAATATTTATTTTAAGAACTTTGAAGAATATTATTTAAAGTATCAAATGTAAACTTAAAACACTTAAAAGTTTTTTAAGTTAGCAAAACTTCATTTACATGTTAAGTGCTGTACTTTAAGTGTAGCTGTCATAAAGTTTTGCACCTTTGTGACACCTGAATGTAAGTTACATCGGTGCGTGGCTGAGAATGAGGAGGGACTGCAGTAGTTGAATGCTCCTAGCATGCATCCTGGAGCATGCACCCCGTTCAATAATTATCACTCATTATTGAATACTTGTTTATAGTAGCACTACATCATAAACTTTGCTCCCATCAGCTTCTCCTTTTTTGGAAAACGTAGTAACCACCTTTTTTTTTTTGAGTAGCATCCCCTTTCTGTTTTATGCATTTTCACAATTCCCTTATTACTTTTCTTTACTCTGCCTTACGCTGTTTCTTGCCCTCTGCCCTTTCACAGGCGTAGAGTTAACTTACAGAAGCTTTATAAAATTTCGAGCATGTAGCACTCTGGGAATGAAATTTATAAGGGGAGTGGAGGCACCAATTGTGTGGACAAAAATATTTCACCTTTATAAAAACTGTTGTTAAGTGTTGGGTATCTCGTTAAGTGACTGAAGAAAACCCAAAATATTAACATGTCTTGCTCAGGTTACCTGACCTCATGCACTAACGTGAAAGGAGTCTGAGCTCCTGGCTATAGTGTGAATAAGTACCCCATTCCTTGCTGTTTGTTGACCAAAGTTGGATTTGGCCAGTGAAGTAACTGTGTGAAGCAGGAGAACGAATAATGGCAATCTGAATTTCTTTTGTAGCACAAAATGGGAAAGAAACAAAATGGCAAAGGTAAAAAAGTTGAAGAGGCAGAGCCTGAAGAATTTGTTGTGGAGAAAGTCCTGGACAGACGTGTTGTGAATGGAAAGGTGGAATACTACTTGAAATGGAAAGGATTTACAGAGTAAGGCATTCCCCAGTACTTTTTTTCTGATGCAATGCTAAATGCTAACCATCTGTTTGAAATAACTGCGTGGATGGGGGGTTGGATGGTGGGGGATGCGTTTTATAGAGTGGAAAGGGGAGGACATCCATAAACATGTATTCAAGTGGGGCAGTCGAGTATGAAAATAAGATAGAAGATATCTAGCCTAGTGTTCATGCTTCATAAAAATGCTCCAGGGTCCCTGCTAAGTCTTCAGTGATCATTCTTTTGCCGTTGTTCTTTGATTTAGCCTGTGTCAATATCTATCAAGGTAAGCTAGAGTGACAGTTGTCGTAATATAGGTATACTTACACATGGGGTGGAATGAGTGTTGTTTCTGAGAAATAAATGTTGCAGGGATTTAAACTGTAGGCAGCTCTGAAGTGGTGCATTCAAGGCAGATACTTTGCTTATTGTTTCCTTCTTTTAACTTCTCTCGAATTAAGTGAATTTACCAAAGGAATTCTCTGGCATGGTTGCCTTTAATTAGACGTACCCAAAAGGTACCTGTCAGGCTCTTTCCCAGACCTTGTGTAAGCACAACTGTGCTCTACCAGCTGAAAAAAGGGGATGCATTGGATGTTTGTTACCTAGCGTTTGAACATAAGTAGTTAAGTGTGCAGGTACCTTATTGTTGCCTAGCTCTCAAAGCGGTTGCATTGCAACTTTCTGCAATTCTGTAGCCCAAGATCTGTGTGAAGATGAGCGCATAAACAGCAGTGTGTTGGTATGCAGGGGTCAGGTTTAAAGTTGCAGAAGTATGTTTTAGTCACTGAATATAATTTGTAGATACCCTGTTCGTGCTGTAGTACAGTGTCAGTATTTGTGTGTGAGGACTTCTGATGGAGTGCTTCATTGTTGTAGGGAACATTCATGGATGACTTAAAAATAAATAAATAAGAATAATAAAGTACATACTGGAGCATTTTCAATACCCAGCTCAGGACCTGGAGCTCTTGTTCTCTGTAGTCAACCGAACAAGGGAGATAGAGTTAAGCTCAGAGACAACTTTTGAGAGCATTTCTGGTACAGAGAAGGTTAGATGTACATACTTACACCACTTACAGTGGGTGCTAGATATTCTTTGTTCTCCTCAAGTCTTAGTTTGTGCTCTTACAGCATAGTTGGTTTGCATGGACAGTCTTTAGGGAAACCAGGCAGGGAGTCAGTTTAAATGGACGGGTAGGTTTTGGTAGGTTGAGGGTTGAATGTCTGAGCTCCCACCAAGATCACAGGACTTAACAGAGCTGCTTATTCTGTACTTTGAGTTTAAGAAGAGTTCAAAAATATTCTTCACGCTAGCAGAGCTTACTTCTTTCCATCTTCAAGTGTTCCATACGTGAAGGTTGTGAAAGATGATGAGAGGCATCCTTAGGTTTAAGAAAGATGACTTATGTAATGAGAAAAAAGTGGCTTGCTTAAGGTGAGCCATGTGGCTAGTGCTGTGTTTTTCTTCTTTTCCTAGTTTTACATAAATGTGTGTATGTTTCAGTGCTGACAACACGTGGGAACCTGAAGAAAACTTAGATTGTCCAGAGCTAATTGAAGCTTTTCTGAACTCTCAGAAAGCTGGAAAAGAAAAAACAGATGGTGCCAAAAGGAAATCTTTGTCAGATAGCGAATCCGATGATAGTAAATCAAAGAAAAAACGTGATTCTGTAAGTATATGTTTGTGCACTAAGCTTCGTTTCTCCTGTGTCTCTTCCTGTCTGTCCAACCCCTTGCCCTCAAAATTCTGTTATGACTTGAGAGTTAGAAACAAACGTGGGTTTAAAACTGTAAAAATTGCACAGTGTCTGGAACCATGGTTAGAAATTGTAATGATACATAGCGGTCAATGAGACTGTCAAAATAGTGGGTAAAAGATGATCACTTGCCATTCCTCTATATGACCAAAAGTTCTGACATTGTCCCCTGATACTTGCTGAATACTTAAGACTGGTTCACAAACAATGTGAAGTGGGTCAGTTTGTATTGGAGCAAAGTGCTCATGAATGGAACGAGGTGAAGTTCTGTTCTGGCTCCTGTATGGTGAAGTATGTGCTTAAATAGGTGAGTGGAAGGGTGGCAAAATGTGAAGACCAAGCAGTTATTTAGATTATACTGGACTTGATGGTGGAGAAGGTATAGAAAGGGTGGCTGAAGAAAACTTACCTTTATGTAAAGGTCTGGGTTTTGCCTACAGTTTAAATGATTGAACATAGTAAGCTTAGTGCTAGTAGGTGCAAAATAACGTACATATTAAAATGTGTTCAGAACTTCCCATTTTCCTCTTTAAACTTTCAAACTATAAAAATTTGAATCAGATCTGGTTGGCAATATCAGTGGTTTACTGAAGACAGCTGTAGGATGTGTGCTGTCAAAAACAGGTGACATTCAAAGGCATCAGAAGGAATATGGACATACAGAAAACAAAATATTATTTGTAGTATTTAAAGTCAGGTGTGTGGCTTGACCCAGTGCAGTAGTGGTCGCTGTCTGAAAAAGGATGTTGTGAAACTAGAGGAAATAATAAAGGAAACAGGCGTAATATTCTGTACCACTGCTGCGATCTCAGTGAGCCAAGAGGAGTTGAGGTATTCCCCATGGGTGCAGTTGCACAGTTGGCTCAGGCCAAGCCAAGCGCCCAAGTCTGTTGTTCTGCTGAAAAGGATGTGTTCTTCCCGCTGCCAGGACTGCATTTTGGCTTTGCCCGTTTTGTTGCTTTTCGTAGCCATCCTTGTTTTTTTGTCTACTATAAGAATTTTAGATTGCTTGTTTCATCTATTGAGCATTCAGAAATAACTGCTAGAAATGTTGGTGTAGAATTCCTTTATTCTTACTCCGCATCTGAACGATTTGACCTGAAGACCAGTCATGAGGAAAAGAAATTGTCATCTTCAGGCAATTATTATATGTAATCATAGCTTTTGTAATTATGTAAGGCTGTGCTTTGTTTTGTTCTGTTATGCATGCAGACAAATGCATGTATCTAGCTCTAAAGCCAAAATACAATTTTATCTTGAACTAGATAATGATCTTCTAACTTCTCAATAGGTTGATAAGCCAAGAGGGTTTGCAAGGGGTCTTGATCCTGAGCGGATAATTGGGGCTACGGATAGCAGCGGAGAGCTCATGTTCCTCATGAAATGGTAAGTCCTACATCCATAGTTTGGGTCCATATTACAGGAGGGCAGGCACTTAGCTGGTGAAAAAACTTCATTTCAGCAGCCAGATGCTGGTGGTCTGCTTATTAACCTTGTGTTTGTAGAAAAACAGAGCTTGTGCAATCATTTAGTACTTATTCCCTTTCTTCCAGAACCAAAATGACTTCAGGTTCTCTTGGTTCAGTTTTACAGAAGTAGAAATATGAAAGAAAATATGGAAAACAGGGATAGTTGTCAGAATAAAACAAAGGAAAACATTAAAAAGGAGCATATTTTTGTGTAGTTCAGTTGTAATTGATTAGTTTTTCCATAACCGATTGTAAGCAACAAGCATAGATGCACAAAGCTGGTTTGTAACATTAGCATACACTTTAAAAAGGAGCCTGAAGCATGTCAAATTGGAATGTTTTTTTGTAACCCCAAGACAGCACCAGGATTGGCAGTATAAAATGCAGCAAGTTACTTGCATAAACATTTAATACAATTTGGATGTAAATAGCACCTCTTAAGACTGATGCTACTGCGTTTCACTTTGAAGTTTTGATTATGCTTTAAAAATAAAATTAGCAAAGTTATACTTACTTCATTATGTACTGCAATTGGTAACAGTACGAACAGTTGCCTTTGAACAGCATTTTCCTTAAAACAGAAAAACCTGGGAAGGAAAGGAAGATACAGCTATGAAATCTTGGCATTAGCGTGGAAATTCTTGATAGCTGTTGTGAAAGAAATACTGAAAACTGATCTCTAGCCAATACTCTTCAGAATTTTATGATGGATAAAGAGCTGCTAAGTTTCTATGAATACGTATGCTTCCTGAAACCCACTGTTGTTAAAATAAAGTGCCCTGGTATGAAAATAAGGTACTGGATTAATAATTACGTGTTTTCTTAAACCCCCCTCTCTTCTACATCAGGAAAGACTCTGATGAGGCAGATCTGGTGCTGGCCAAAGAAGCTAACGTGAAGTGTCCTCAGATCGTAATCGCTTTTTATGAGGAGCGACTAACTTGGCATTCATGCCCAGAAGATGAAGCACAATAATTGTTTGCATTGCTTTTTTATATATATGAATATTAAAACCTGAAATTTGATTTATTAGCAATGTGAGAAGCATACATTCTAACAAGATTCAAATTTGATATTTTTTTGAAGTAGTGTGTTTTGCATCAACAGCAAGTAAATAAAAGCTTTCTGCAACTTGTTTCATTTATCATGAGAGAGCATTTGATACTACTACTTCCTCCATATTAGGTAAAAGCTTTTATAAAACATTCATAAACTTCCATAGTTATTACAGAATCATAATGAATGTCTAAACAAACTCACAGATGTTTTGTAGTCTTCTATACTATTGATGTGCATGTATCTTCTTTACCCAAACCTAGCCCTTAAAACCTGTAGAATCATTCTTTTTAGTATTTGGGATCACTTGGTCCCAAGAAGACCAGGTGAAAACTAACTTTGTAGTAATTTGAATGTTATCAGACTGTATATTGTTTACTTTATTGTAAATACTGGTGAACAGTGGTCAATAAAATAGTTTTATATTCTTCCTTTATACTGATAGGCTGTGACTCTTTTGAAGCGGTATGATATTTCTGAACTTTTGATATGTTAAGCTCTCAATTCGTAATGTATTTAACTGTAAGTTGTTTTTGGGGGTAGATTGATTAATATTACCCCACTGCTATTCTGTAATGACAATACCAGACCAGTACCAGGCTGTGGTTCTCTATATTTTTGGTGAACAATGCCTGGGGTATAATTTTTTTCAGTCAGGAAGGGCCAACTTTTTTGTGCTGCGAAATGAATGTGCTTTGGTACTTGTTTAAGTCACAGATAGCAGCCGTGCTGCCTGAGTATGGCTGTTGGTCACAAGGCCAAGTGGCCTCTGTGGTTGTATTGGGGGAAAAAATAATGATCTGTTGACAGCATCAGCCTTTGCTCTAATTTCAGGTCTTAATACAGGGCTATACTATAACTAGCAATGGTTCAGGTAAAATTATGCTTCAAGCAGTGGTCTGAAAATACTTACGTAGCCCTCTGCCTTTAAAGTTTAATATTTTAATCAAGATTCTAAGTCATGTACTTTAAACGAGACTTTGTTGCTCTCTCTGATTGAATTTTAAAATGAGTTTATCAACTGCTTCTTGGGGAATGCCCTCAGAAGGGCCAAGTAAGGGGTGGGAAACTCAGGAGGAAGAAAGTTGCCTTTTTCCACTCTTCTTCCAATTGTCATTCCTGCTTTTCTTTTCACTTGCTTTCATCTATGCTTGTTCTTTAATTTGTGTTCTGATTACTCTGGCAGAGTTTGCCTTGAGCTTTGCCTCTTTGTATCTCAATGGCCAACTTCGTTTCAAAATTCCTCTTAGTTTTAGAGTTCTGACTAAAATGATCATGTAATGTGCTACTGGCAGAGTCCTAGGAGAGATGGTTAAGATTCTCTCAGTATGCTTTCTTAGAAAGTTTTTTTTTAAAAAATGTATAAAAATATTCCTGGAAACCCTCATGTGGTATTTTGAGGAGCAAATGAAGGAATTTAATCTATGCTTGATGTTCTTTTGATAGTTTCATAAATCATGACTAAAAATATTTGTTCTCGTAGTTTCAAAAGCCATTTATGTAGTGAATTAAAACTTGTAAAACACTTAATTGCAGTTAAACACGGGTGGTTAAACTGATGCTAAATTACCTTTTTAATATGTAACTGCCTTATCAAGATTTTTTCTTACCGAATTTGGGCACAGCTCAGTCACTGTGGCTGTGGGAAAAATTTGCTATCTTGTGTTAATGTGGGGGTTCCCTTATTCCAGTTAACGATAAATTTCACTGCTTAGCTACCTTCTCTTGTTTCTTCCTTTGACAAATCACCCTGCATCTGTCATATGTGCAAGTCTTCTACAGAGTTCATGGCTTAATTCTTTGGGGCCTCTATTCTTAAAGCATTTCTTTTTACCCAGTTGTCTGAGAAATAGACTAAACAAGAATCCTAAAGCAGCATGCATTTTCCTGCCTGTTTCTTCAGTATGAAGTGGTTTTCAGTTCCGAGTCTTAAGGTAGTTATTTTGCAGTTTGTGTTTGGTTGTCTGAACTTTGCAGTTTCTTTACGTTGTTTCAAGTGTGGATATCAAGTTCATAAGAAGTTGCTGATTTGAATCAATATAGGTTAAAAAGTCAATTTATTGGTTATTGTAAGTGGTAGACGTAAAGGTTTTTGTTGAAAGGTTGATGCTCAACAATTTGTAATCTTTAAAATGTGGTTTTGCATCTAGGTACAGCTTTTACATTATATTTGGTTCTTCGTTCTGACTATCCGTAAAAATGCACTGTATTCACGTTGAAATACTATACGGCTTGTTACACACTTAGAAATCTAATTTTTTACATTATGCTGGTAGAAATGCTGACTGGTATGTTTCCTTTTTATTTCCCCTCAATTTGTGTCAAACTGCATTTTGACGGTAATGAAATGCAACACTTTAAAGTTACAAGTTATGTAAAATTATGCTGAATGTGCTGGGTACATATGCAAAAAGACGTTATCAAATGTTATTAATTTAAAATTAACTGATTAAATAAATGAAATATCTTCTGTAGTTAGTGAGTTGTGCGGAGGTTTCTGCTCATTGTCCTTCCTGATACCGAAGCAAAGATTTCAGGCTGTCTTTTCATGATCCTTCTGTGTTGATGCTACTGTCCAAAACAAACAAACAAAAAAAAACAACCACAACCCACCCCCAGAGCATCCCCCACACTCCCTAGGAAGTTATATTTGGTTGTCTTTGCTCCTATACTACCCCTCTCCCTGAGTGAAGAAAATACCCTCGATTTAAACACAACCACGCTGCTTTTTGTTGAGAAATTTTAACTTCAGTTTTCCAGTTTGGATCACTTCATTAGCTGATCCAGTTTGGATCACATCACAAGCTTCATTTTGACTGTTTTTTCCTTAGTGAACTAATTGCAGAACTGCTGCTAAATGGAATAAAATGAATGGTTTTAGTATATGCAAAATAAGCAACCAGCATTGCAAGTTAATTCTATCAGTTCAGCAGAAACCAATTTTATATGTTTCATGATAATTCTGGATTTGTGATCCGGTTCTCTAAAACTGCTTGAAGTTTCCTTAATGGGTTATATCCATTTAGGACTCACTGTAAGTTGCTGTAATTTCAAGTGTAAACAACATTTTTTGTTTAACTGCAAGTTATTATTTATCTTACTATTTACTCACCTAAATTAGGCTCTGTCACTCTAAAAGACTGTTCCCCTTCCCTGTTCTAAAAGCTGCCTGCAATACCCTCAGCGTTTTCCTTACCTTTGATGTTTTTGGTTTGGAATCTCCACCAAGCACCACCTCCTTTTCCTCAGCTGTTGCATGTAACTGATGCCACGAAGACGTGCCTGCTCTGCTGAGGGAGGCCTCTCAACCTGGACCCCTAAGGTGCCCCCAAGTTTGTGAGGTGCCTTCCCCCCAAAAAAAACATCCTGCTACACAGACTGGCCACACCTTACACCAAAGTGCACCAAAACTGTAGGGTCAAGCAGAGCCACACTTCTGATGGTTTATTAAGATGTGTCGCTGGTAGCTCAAGGAGCTGTGCCTCAGCGCTTCGTTTTGCAGAGTGAATATGCTGACTAGTTGCTTTTACCTTTCTCAAATGTATGCTGTTCACAGGCACGTTCAGTTTAACAGTGTTTTGCTGTTTTCCCAGACTTCGGTTGTGGCAGCACATGAGACACAAGTGTTTGGTGGTACCTGCGGCTCAGCGGGACCTGGGAGGAGGCTGCAGAAGCTTTGAGCTTTACGATGCTCGTGCTGCTGTTAGGACAATTCCAGCCAACAACTCGGGTAACATCAGAGCTTTTTGAAGTTCAAATGGAAAACATCTCCAAAATCCATCTCAGGGACTTCTATCAAAGCATTCTGGGCTCGTATTTCAAATAAGTGGTAGATGGTGGTTGGGGTTTAACCCAGCCGGCAGCTAACCACCACACAGCTGTTCGCTCACCCTCCCCCCTCCCTCTCTGGGATGGGGGAGAGAAACGGGAAAGTGAAGCCCGTGAGTTGAGATAATGACAGTTTATTAAGACAAAAATAATAATAGTAACAATAATGATGATAATAGTGCTAAGAATAATAACATGCACAAAACAAGTGGTGCGCAATGCATCACTTGTCAGCTCACCACCCGCTGACCAATGCCCAGCCTAACCCTGAGCAGTCCGGCACCCCCACCATGGCCAGCCACCCCTATATATTGTTTAGCATGATGCCATAAAGTATGGAATACCCCTTTGGCCAGTTTGGGTCAGCTGTCCTGGGTCTGTCCCCTCCCAGCTCCTGCTGCACCCCCAGCCTACCCGTTGGCAGGACAGAGTGAGAAGCTGAAATGTCCTTGGCTTGGTGTAAGCACTGCTCTGCAACAATTAACACATCAGCATATTATCAGCACTCTTCTCATCCTAAGCCAAAATGTAGCACCCTACCAGCTACTAGGAAGAAAATTAACTCTGTCCTTTCTGAAACCTGGACAATAGTTTAAAAGCAGTACATGCAAAAAAGAAAGATCAATTGCAGGCTCAGAGAAAGAGCCTGCAATTGATCTACCCCCATACAAAAAGGAAGGGTGCTTTTCTTCCTTGGAAGGTGCTGTGGGATTTATTAACCTGGTGAGAGAATCAGATATGATTCCCAGTGCTCCAGATGGCACCATCCCGTTGGGAGCTCATATTCCGAGGTCTAAAGATGCTGGTGTTGATGGCGTGGTGTTGGAGAATGCAATAACTTATTGCAATGATTTTTTTTAATTAGATGATGGTTTAAGTAAGTGGTCAAGTACTTAAATTCATTGCACTGTCTGCAAAAGAATTTTTACCTGGTGAAAAGATAGCCCTTCTGGGTATTGTACTGGAAGGCAGGGTTAGTTTTCTTTTCTTTATTGAATGTACCAATCACTCCCATTTTCTGGAGCAGGGGAGGCATCGTTAGCTTCTGGATCTCATTCCTCCCTCCCCAAAATGGTTTCCTTCAGGTGCCCTGTTCTGCACAGAGTTGTGTATGTATTTTTGCTTCCAGGTCTTCATCCAAAAGCACTGAGCCTTGGTCAACAATCAGAACATTTTGTCTACATGTAGAAAAGACCTAATACTGAAACTCAGACAGAATGAGACAGGTAATTTTTTTCTTTAATATCTGAAATACAAAGAATGCTTGAAATACTTCCCAACCTTTTAAAATAACAATCAAAAAGCAGGGAATTAATTGTGTTGTTGGTTATCCTAGATCCGCAAAATGCTGCTTACACCAAATATATTGAGAACCCAAAGAACTGAAACCATTTGCTTCTTCCAGCATTGAGCCCTGGTAGTCTAGGCAAGATGCAACATTTCTGACCAAAAGCCAGGTGAAACACTTCCATTCGCCTGGGTGCCACTCCAATCTTAATAACTATAGTATTAACAAGCCGGGTGGAGGTGTTCAAAGATTTGCTTTAATAAAATAATACACTGTAGGCCTTAGATTTCAATATATATGTATATATTTGGGAGATTGCATATCTGCAGAATTCACGGGCTGCCCTTTGAAATTCTGTTGTTTTGTCACAGGCTGTCAGTATTTTGCAGATCACTGCTCAGAAAATGTATGCTATCCCCTCAGATTAGGAAAAAAATAGTTAAGCATATCTTTTTTTGAATGAGACGCTGATTTGTGGAGTGGTTCAAGATGCAGTGTCTGGATTTAAGCGTGTAACCGTGTGGTGATTCAATAGGTGGCACTCCAGGCTGAGCCGGGCATCTGCCTGCACCCTGTCCTCTCCAGCAGGTGGGGTGCCTGCACCTGTGCTGGCTGGGGAGACCCCGAGGAACCCAGGAACCCATGATGGGGAACCACAGGAGCTCTCCAAGCACACCTGCTTGCGTACGACAGCCATTGGAGAAGAGGGATTGTGCAAGTGGATATTTCTGTAGGGCCTTCTCCTCGTGATGCTCCTCTTGGGACATGAGTATCAAAAATGGAATGGGAAGCAGTGCCCTGAGAATTTCAGAGGTGAACAGCAACTTCCCTCAAGGTGGTTCCAGGCACTGATGCCCCCCTTCAGGAACCTAACCCTGCTCACTGCTTACTAATCAGTTTTCTGCCAGTAGATCAGCAGTTGGAGCTCCTGTCGTGAAGATTTGTGCCTCCATTAAGAGGATGTTGTGTTCGTTTAGAGGGAAGTAACTGGGCCTAGGGAATAAAGGGTCGTATTATGCGCTCAATATTAACTGCTTAGTTATGGTTCAAGGTTGGAATAAAGAGACGCTGGTTTTCTTTATCCCGTGGCAGACATGCAACATCCATGCTGAAGTTTCCAAATGTATTGTTAGGATGAGCAATGACTAAATGGTAACATTTAAATACAGCAGCATTTTGAAACTTGAATAAAGATGTAACATTAGTAAATGTTACAAACCCTTAGCAGAGAGAAGATGCTGTAATGGAAGAGCTTACCCCACCAATAATTCTTGTGAGAAATAACAGCTGCTCAGGGTGGTTTTTGTGACAACCATGGCTACATTCCTGCTGCCACTTTCATGGCTGGTATCCACATTGGTGGTGGTGTGATGTCCTAAGAGATCCAACTTACTACTTGCTCCCTTGGCATCTAATGTTGCCTCCGTACAATGCAGGTATTCCAAACTGGCTGAAAGATTTCACATTGATAAATCGCTCTCTTTCCAAGAAAGTTCTCGTGCTAAAATAGCGCTTGGAACAGTTCTGACTGAAACACTCCCCATCCTTTTGCAATACCACTGGTAAATACTGGAGTGGACTCAGAGCTGACCTGCTGATGCAAGGCTGGGGATGCAGCAAAGTGGCTGAAGAAAAACGATGCGCAGAGCAAAGGGAGCTTTACCCATTTGGATGGAATGGTTATGGCATATGCTGGGGATGTTAGGTGGAAAGAAGACACATGGAACATTCCTCATGTCTTAACATTGTTACAAAAATGCTACAATGCTGAGACCATTGCAGGCTCAATTCCTAGTCCCTCTTTCAAATGATAGATATTAGCTTCTCTTAAAATAAAGATAAGCTTTTTTTTTTTTTGCTTTTTTTTAAGAGGCAATTTGATTTGTTAGGCAGTGCATTACAAAGGCAAAACTGAAGTTAAAGGCAGTACTAAAACTTGAATTTGTGGAGGACAATGTATGCACATAAATCTAGCGGTACTGGAGAACATTTCAAAGACACAATTACAAACTCAAGAGATACTTTGTAGTAGTGGAGACATGAAATTCAAACAATTGAAGGCCTCTCACTCTTTCTTATCGTCCTCTGTGTTACTTGCTATCTGAAACTGCTGAATTACAGCAGTACAGACTGCTCACTGCCTGCCTCTATTTTGAATACAGCAACTTTATGGGGAAAAAAATCCATGCAACAAGACTTATTTCCTTGCTTAATTGCGCTAATGAAGTGAGAACGGCACAGAGCAGCATGGAAATATTTATTTGAAATTGTAGCAAGTGCACAAGGGAATCCCCTGCCGCAGGCTGATTGAAGACAGGAGGCATTGCAATCCTCCTTACTCACATTACTGTGCCAGCTAATCCTAAGGCCAGACCAAAGGGTTTTGTAGCAATTTGACTAGGAAATTCTTACCACTCTTTCCACCACAAAAGTTCCCCTGATATCCATACTGGTGATTACAAGGTAATTAAAAAACTAAAAAATATATATATATTGAAATTTGGGATCAGAAAAAAAGTAATTTAGGCATAAGCAGAAACTGAAGAGTCCCTCAATTACTTGAAAGCATATCTAATTAAGTAACACATCTGTCACAGAGTCTTTGGCCTTAGCTTATTTGGCCACACAACATAATGAATAAACCTCCCATTAAAGTCATTAAGAGCAGACAAAGCCACGATGTGCACCCTAGGACTTGCCTGTACAAGAAATAGCTCAGACCAGGTACAGCAGAAGATCTATTCTGCAACACTTCCCTGGGGGAGCACTTTTTTTTGCCATAAGTATGCATTTGTGTGGTTTCACTTAATACACATGAGAAGTGAAATATGTTAAAAGCAAACAAAGGCATCCGTCATGTCAAACAAGTGCATCTGTGTGAGGAACTGGTGCACAGTGCCTGCTGGGCTTTGAATTCCCCACTTGAGATCGTTTCACAGTAACCACCTTATATAGATCAATGCAAAGTAGCACAAAGTGCACTGCTCCTTCATTGTAAATTTACAAAGTGAAGGAAATCGACCCATTGAATGCATGGCTTCATGACGAGGTAATAGCTAGCCAGAAGCTGCTTGGGGTGCTGAGATACTGCTGCAAGTCAACCAGGCAGCTCACAAAGTTGAGTCTGCTGATTGCCAAGAAGCAACAGTAGTTCGGCACCACTTGCACCCTAGAATGTGTTTTCTGTCTGTTTATGGGACAATCAAAACACCATTTCAAATATACTAGTGCGATTGATGTAAATTTTATCACAAGTTTAAATATTAAGTGAGCGTAACTGCTTATTCCATACAGACTTGAAAAAAAATGGCATTTATTCAGTGCAGTGCCTTTAAGGCAATGGATGCACTCCTTTGAAATGTGCAGAGTACATGGTTAAGAAGCAGGGTGAAGCCTGCCGTGCTGAGCAGAAGATACCTGATACACTTGACTAACTGCTGAGAGACTAAACGAGACCCCTTGAGATGAACCAAAAATACAGTTTGCCTACAATTGAGAGTGGTACCCCCATATGAGAGTAGTACCTTTCTAACTACAGAGTTATGTTTAAAATAATACAGCCTTGTCAAAGACTTCATTAAGTTGGCACTAGATAAGCTTATATCTGTGCTAAGGACAGGGTGAGTTATACTAATTTGCAATAGCTTTAAAAGAGCATAATACATTATTAACAGGAATTGCACCAGTGTATTTATTCTGGTTATATTCTGGTTTATTCTGGTTAGCCCCCTGAATGACAGGTACAAGAGCATAAGTCCATGTAGACCATGTGATGGGGCTAAGGGAAGATAATGGCACGAGAATTCCTGCAAAGTAGCGGGAATCTGCTCCTTGAGCTGTGGAAGCTGCCCACAAACTATGATCGCAAAGCAAGGGAATGCAAGATGATAGCAGTCACTTAAATCCTTCTTGTTGCCTGCTGAATTAGACAGTATGATATGGCATTTACATGAACCAGCACCAGTTATTGTAACTCAGCTGATGTGTGGTAACTGTTCAGCTGCTGGATATTCAACACAGGTTTAAGTCCTGACCCTTTGCAGTCAAAGTACCAGTGGGAAATATTCTTTCTTCTCAGTGTGTGACTAGAACAAGCATACATGCTTCAGCTGTTATGAAAAGTGGTCACTTGCCCAGTAACACCACCGTTCTGTCAATAATACCAGGCCCACTAGGTCTTTGTCTTTCCAAACCTGCTTCTCCTAATTACCTTGCTGTTCTTAATCTTCATTTGTAGCCACCTTGCTACAGCTTCTCTTAAAATATTCGCTGCCAACTTGGTTCCTCCTGTCTGTGCTCATCTCTGATAAAAACCATCAACCAAATGCCTCTCAAAACCACTCATTCCTCCTGCCTTTTTAGTGCTTCCCTTCAGGCTTCCCCTGGTTCCCCTTGCTAGTTACTCTCAACTCCTTTTTCCTGTGGGCAACAAGAAGTTTTCTTAGCAAGTCATTGCATGGACACTGCCTGGAAGACTACAGCAGAAGTCATGGCAGCGGGGCAGCCCCACCTCTGTTCCTCTGGCTCTGGGTGAGGTTTCTGCACAGGCTTCTGCGGTGTGGTGAAAACTGTAGGTTAATCTGCCAAATGAAACAGATGCTCGTTTAGAAGTACACATGCACAATCTGCTCAGAACAGGTCTCCCTCTAAGGCTGATAAAGGATGGGTAATCTTGTCATCGTTTTTCAGATGTGGAATAAATAAATAAATGGTGCATGGGGATTTTCTTTGCATCAAAAGAAAAACCAGAATACAAATAGAGGAAATGGACTTACAGAGTCCAAAACAGAGAGGGTCTGGTGGGAGATGTGGTGATTGGTGGCCGCCTCGGTCATAGCGACCATGAAGTGGTTGAGTTCAAAATTTACGGTGACAGAAGGAAAAGTGCCACCAAAACCTCATCCCTAGATATGGGGAAGGCGGACTTCAGGCTGCTCGGGGAACTAGTCAGCAAGGTCCCCTGGGAAGCTGCTCTTGAAGGCCTTGATGTCCACCAGTGCTGGTCACTCTTTAAGCGATGCCTCCTAGAAGCACAAGATCAGGCCATTCCTAAATATCGCAAGTCAGGCAGGCGGGGCAGGAGGCCGTCGTGGCTGACCAGGAACATTCTTATGGAGATTAGGCGGAAACAGAGAGTGTTTCGCTACTGGAAGGAGGGCCGGGTGACATGGAAAGAATACAGGGATGCTGCTCGTGTCTGTAGGAAGAAAATTCGTGTGGCTAAAGCACACCTAGAGTTGAAGCTGGCTGTGTCTGTGAGAGAAAATAAAAAGGGTTTTTTTAGATATGTGAATGGAAAAAGGAGAACTAAAGAATACGTAGGGCCGCTCCTTGACAGGGAAGGTCTTCTCACAGACGATGACATAGGCAAAGCAGAGACGCTTAACGCCTTCTTTGCCTCTGTCTTCAATGCCGATGATGGGCTTCGGGACCCAGGGTGCCCCGAGCTGCAGGACCGGGACGGTGGGGATGACAAACTCCCGACCGACCCTGAACGTGTGCGGGATCTGCTACTCCACCTGGATCCCTACAAGTCCATGGGTCCGGATGGGATTCATCCCCGGGTGCTGAAGGAGCTGGCGGACGTCATCGCGGAACCTCTCTCAATTATTTTTCAACGATCCTGGGAGTCTGGAGAGGTCCCGGTAGACTGGAAGCTGGCAAATGTTGTGCCGATTTTCAAGAAGGGTCAGAAAGAAGACCCTAGCAATTACAGGCCTGTCAGTCTCACGTCAGTGCCTGGTAAAATCATGGAGAAGATGGTTCTCGAACGTATTGAGGCGCACCTGGGGGACAAAGCAGTCATTGGTCCCAGCCAGCATGGGTTTGTGAAGGGTAGGTCCTGCCTAACTAACCTGATTTCCTTTTATGATAAGATCACCCGTATGGTGGACCAAGGGAAACCAGCTGATGTGATTTTTTTGGACTTCAGCAAGGCTTTTGACACGGTTTCCCATAGGATCCTACTGGACAAAATGTCCAGCATACAGCTAAATAAAAACATCATACGATGGGTGAGCAATTGGCTAACGGGCAGGGCCCAAAGGGTTATGGTGAATGGGGCTGCGTCAGGCTGGCGGGCGGTCACCAGTGGGGTCCCTCAAGGCTCCATTTTAGGGCCGGTACTTTTCAATATTTTTATAAACGATCTGGATGTAGGAATAGAAGGCATTTTGAGCAAGTTTGCTGATGACACCAAACTTGGAGGAGTTGTGGACTCGAATGAGGGTGGAAAGGCCTTGCAGAGGGATCTGGATAGGTTGGAGAGCTGGGCGATCGCCAACCGCATGAAGTTCAATAAGAGCAAGTGCCGGGTCCTGCACCTGGGACGGGGAAACCCTGGCTGCACGTACAGACTGGGCGATGAGACGCTGGAGAGCAGCCTAGAAGAGAGGGATCTGGGGGTCGTGGTAGACAACAAGTTGAATATGAGCCGGCAGTGTGCCCTGGCAGCCAGGAGGGCCAACCGTGTCCTGGGGTGCATCAAGCACGGCATCGCTAGTAGGTCGAGGGAGGTGATTGTCCCGCTCTACTCTGCGCTGGTGCGGCCTCACCTCGAGTACTGTGTGCAGTTCTGGGCACCACAGTATAAAAAGGACATGAAACTGTTGGAGAGTGTCCAGAGGAGGGCTACGAAGATGGTGAAAGGCCTGGAGGGGAAGACGTACGAGGAACGGCTGAGGGCACTGGGCCTGTTCAGCCTGGAGAAGAGGAGGCTGAGGGGAGACCTCATCGCAGTCTACAACTTCCTCGTAAGGGGGTGTCGAGAGGCAGGAGACCTTTTCTCCATTAACACCAGCGACAGGACCCGCGGGAATGGAGTTAAGCTGAGGCAGGGGAAGTTTAGGCTGGACATCAGGAAAGGGTTCTTCACAGAGAGAGTGGTTGCACACTGGAACAGGCTCCCCAGGGAAGTGGTCACTGCACCGAGCCTGACTGAATTTAAGAAGAGATTGGACTGTGCACTTAGTCACATGGTCTGAACTTGGGTAGACCTGTGCGGTGTCAAGAGTTGGACTTGATGATCCTTAAGGGTCCCTTCCAACTCAGGATATTCTATGATTCTATGATTCTACTAACTGAGAGTCTTTGGACTGGTAAAATTGCAAGTTTGTTCTTGTTCCACCACTTTTCATGAACGTATCAGAATGATGGTGGGGAGTGAAGAGTAGTCCGTATGCCTTTCACATGCCACACAGTTTCTGTGCTTACCAAATGGCCAATGGCCAAAAGAAAAAAAAAAAAAAAACAACTATAATTTACAGACAGTCTGACCCAGATGCCTCCCTCTTGAGGTACAAAATTGCCCTTGGCTGCCTTTACAGACACTGGAACCCAGATGTTTTCAGAGGATAAATTAAATTGTACTCAACCTGAAACGTCTGAAGGAGATGTTTGTATCTGCCCTGACCGCGGAGGCTGGGGGACTACTGAACAACCACCATACCCATCTGTTTCAGAAGCCAGCGAAGAACCAGAAAGAAACTACCGATGGAAAAACAGCACCTGAGACTCTTCCAGCAAGCCACTGTTTTACACTATTATCATCTGCTCTGAAATGGTCCTAAGTATTGAGCAGGATTTGCAGGCTGTATATTTTGTGGCTCAGGCATTTGCCCTGGGTGCTGATTTTGTCAGCCTGGTGAATCTGTGCAAATAAATATAATGACTCTGTGTTAATCTGTTAAACCTGACCTAGAAAAACAAAAGCAAACAGAACCCAAATTGGCCAGAAATAAAGCGAGGAAACAACAAACACCTTGTAGGAAACAAAGGTAGAGGGGAGAAGGGAAAAGGAAGCCTGTATTCCTCTGCTGCTATCAAATGTGTGAAGGAGGAGTCCCTTTAAAAATATTCTTGTTTATTTCACGCTGGCTTATTTGTACTTCAGAATGCCATGCAAGACTTGCAGTTTGGCCAGCTAACTCTTTGCAACAGCAAGGATGGCAATGGATCGTAGCTCTTTTTGATGGTTTTCAGTTTTTAATAAAGCATTTGGTTTCTGCTGGAGTTGAAAAGGCAGTGTGTAGTTTTCACTAATTGTTCTTCTCGTTTGATACCTTTCTTCCTGCTCACTCTAGAAACAGAGAGGCCTTCCATTTTAGCTTGTCTTCACATGAGATATAATACAGAAAATTGGAACTATTTAAGGGGGAAAAATTAAAACACAATAAACAGTCCTTCCTCATGTTCCATGTGAATGCTAATAATACTCTCTCTCTCTTCCTCCCTCTATCCCTTCCTCCCTCCGTCTGACCCAATTTTGCTTGAGCAGACCTTGTTTTCCTATGGCAGGCACCTTTGAGACTGCAAACTTAGCAGATGCTGCCGAGTATGAGAGCACTGCACTCAGAAAATCAAGTTTAAATCTACTACATTAATGGCATTAACATTTCCAGTGTACTAATTTGCTTGTTCTGTTTTCATCAAAAACTCCCTTAGTTTTGCTCACATAAAACCCAAGGCTAAGGGTTTCAATCCTCCAGCAACTTTAGGTATCAGCGCATCTGTCCAACCTGCTTGAAGGAATGCTGTGTTCTTGGATACAACTATTTCAATTTATTCGATTGCTTACTGTTATATATACACATAGAAAAGGGCTAAAAATCACTAGCACCAGCAAATGTGTTCATTTCATGCTTTACTGCAAACAAGCTAAAAAAAAATGAATAAATAAAAAAAAATCAATGCTTGCCAAATACAAAATGACAACATTGTGAGGGGAAAATTGTTTTCCACCATAGAACACAAACAAATAACAGGAAATATTGGAAGAGCTCCTTTCTTTCTTCTCACTCTTCTCTTAATCCTTACACCTCCCACAACACGGAGACACCAAGCATCTTTTAAAACTGCAGCTCTAGTTCAAGGAAGGGTATCTGGTGCACTCAAGAATTTTGTTTTGGATCTGAAATTATTTTTTTCATAATGTGATCAAGCAGTCTGGATCCAAGCAGTCCTGCAGCATCTTCTGGGTGTCGAGCTTCACCCCAGCCTAGGGAAATAGCTGAGGCCATAAACATGGGGCTAGCATCATTGTGTTTTAATCACTGTGTTAGCACGTGGGATGGCACCACAGGAAGAGCTCTGCACTGCACCCTAATTTGAGCAGGAGAGCAGCCTCCATGCTGTCCTTGCTTGGTCGGGTTTGTGTTTCTCGGCTGCTCCATTTGTGGCTGGAGCACAGCTTCCTGCTATATTGCAGGTGAAACGTTTCCTCTGTGTGTCCTGGGGATGCTCCACCAGACAGGACAAAGAGGAGGAGAGGAGGTCAACCTAATTTGCTTCAAAACTATGTAATTGAACTGAAATAAAGTGCTAACATAGATGCATACAGGTTTGCCCTTCTTAGGCAATGGGTGTCACAGTTTTAATCTGAAATAAGTTGAACTGATGTCACGATAGCAGAGTAGTACTTTATTGTACTACTATTTATTGTAAGTGCAGATTTTAAGAGCTATTGTAGAATCAAGTCCCTCTTGCTTGGCTGAAGCAGGGAGAAAAATATCTTATGCTTCAGTAACTGGAATTGATGTATTACAGCATTAAGAAGCTGTAGGTGTAGAAAGAGAAATCCCCTCAGATCAGCGGGTTAGATAATGTCAGTAGCAAGCCTCCACCGTTCACACCAGCACCAGAGCTGCATCCCTGGGAAGCTGTCAGAGAAACCTTGGTGGAAATCATGTCATGGCACACCACCACTGGTGTGAAAACAGTCGGGACAAAAATAGCATGAGAACTTCACAGAAAACGTACAGTTATTTCCTCTATGCAAATTCGGAACTGGCAACAGAACTAGCCTAAGTCATCACTTTCCCTTATTTACACCCAGTTTAGACTCCACCCCTCTAATTTCTATCCCTTTCCACAGTATATTCTCTTTTCCCAGTCCTTTTGGTCTTTTTTTTTTTTCTGTTTTCCCTCCTGTTTTCTCAGACTTTCCTGGTGTTTTCCTAGGATGCTATATTTTATACTAATAGATTTTTATTTTTATTTTTTTCTGCTGCAATTATCCCAAATTTTGCTTGTTGAATTGATAGCTGTTTCCCCTGAGGTAGATGCTTTGAGCAATATCCAGTGGGTCCCTCTGGATCTCTCACCAGACAGCATTATAGAGCTCAATGCAAACTGAGAGCCTGTTTTGCTGGCAAGAGGAAGAATGGAAAGGAGTTGGAGCATATGGCCCCAGTCATCCATGAAAAAGTAGAGAACAGAACATAAAATAGGAAATTTCAGTGCAGATGACTGAGATTAGGAAAATGTTGTGGGTATATTGACCAAATTAAGCTACAAAATGAATTAAGTAGATCTCCCCACAAAAGAACACACTTCTCTGAAGAAATTAATTCAGGAGGTCTTGGACAGATCTTCCACTTCAGAACCACAAAATGTAGATGTTATGATGATCAGCAGCCGGTCCTTTTACATGCATGCTCTGCTGCTCACCGCAAACAGTCGTCTTGGTAAGATCTGATGTTTTCCAATCTCCTTTCTTTCCTGGAAAGTATCTGCTCACCATACCCTTATGGAAAGAGGTAATGCAATATGACACAGAAAGGGGACACAACAACAACAACAAAAAAGCCTTAAAAAGGAATTGAGCACTGAAATGGTATAAACAAACAGTTCAGAAGCTTGAACAGAACTCTGAAAGAGACATGTGTTCCCTATCATAATTATTTTTTTTCCTTTTTCATTAAGAACTCTTGCTTGTACATCTTCTGTTGCTACATGTGACTGTATCTAATTGGGATTTTTTGCTAGCAAAATTGTGTGGTTTAGAGGCAGCATTATTTCACAAATGTATTGAAATAATGGAGAGATTTATAAATCTCATTGATAATCATTTTTATTATGTTAAAGTGTAACAGGAACTTGCCTTCTGAAAACTAGTTTATACTAGCAATCCTGCAGAAAGCTATTTGATTGCCAGCTAGCCTTGGTCTTCCTTTTTCACTTCTGTCTTTTCTATCTGGCCTTTCTTTGTCAATCATTTCTCGGAACCAAAATGGTTTATTGGTTCATTGTCAAACCAAAAGTGACAAATGTTTCAGACCAAAAAGGTCACTGCAGACACTTTTATGTAACACTTCTGGAATAATCTGTACTTCATCATTATGAATAAGTTGTTGTTCATATTGATCTCTACACGGTTCTGTACTGTTTTGCATAATGGCTCTTATCCAATAAAGTTTGGGGTATTCTGCTGCAAGACAAATTAATAATTTTTATTTAATCCCAGAACTTGCTTCATATTTTCGTATCTTATGGGAAAAATCAACCCATAGATTACATAAAAAGACAATATTCTATGTTTTTCAGTATTTAGGAATGAAGTAAGCATATATTCAAATCACTTCTCCTTTTTAAAAATCAGAGAAGTTGCTCAGATTCTTTGGTGATTCTTTAACAGTACATAGATAAGAAGAGTGTTTCAGCACTTCGGAAGTAGAAACCCTTACTACTTGTTGTAACAGAAAAGTAATACCTTCTACTCTAAGTAGATGGTATTTTCCTAAGGTGCTTTTATTCATTACTCTTAAAATAAATTCAGCTCACAGAAAGAACCTTAGCTTTACCTTCCTGGCCTACTCATTCAGAGAATTCCTCCTGACAATAACAGGGGCTCAAAGGCCCTCTTTGTACTTTGTTTTTGCTTCCCTTTACAGCAGTAAATTGTACGTGAGCAGAGCTATTCTCTGGTAACAGAGGGCAGCTGCTCTGACACAGCTCCTGTCCAGTTCACTAATCTTGGTTCTGCTCCAGGACAGAGGTCCAAACAAGCTGTATATCGGGACTGGCTGCTGAGCCACGCTAAGTCCCCAGACGTCCCTGGAAATTGGCATAGGCCAGAGGTGCACAGCACTGCTCCAGCACCCAGGAGCGTTTTCCAGGACTGCCGATTCACAGGGAAGATGCTGCCTGCAGATCTGCTCTCCCTGCGCACGTCGGGAAACACGTCCAGGAGCTCCAAGGCCTTCCCTGTGTTAGCGGGTGGAGGAACTGGGGAAAAAAAGAAAAGACGTGTTAATCATTAGCAGCAAGAGACCATCATTTCCCAATTCCCCTAGGCTCATTAGAGTAGTTTTTAGAAGCCAAACTGAACTACCTTAAGCTCCTTTTTAGAAACCTGACTGCACTACCCAAGGACGGGCTATTGCAGAGATGGGGCATGAAGTCACAGTGCTGTTTCCAGGCCCATCTCCAGTATTTCACACAATATCAAGCATTAAAAAAATAAAATAAAGAAAGAACTCTTCAAATGATAACATCTAGCTCTCAAAGACGTGATTGGGGTGAAAAAAAAAAAAAAAAAGTGAAAACACAAAAAAATGATTGATAGTTTGATTTCCTGAGGGAATAAACATTCAGGAGAGACTTCATTCCTCCTCAAAAAGATGTATATATATGTGTGTGTGTGTGTGTGTAAAATTGGGTTTATCTGTCCCAATTACCATTACTTTTAACCCCTTAGCTAAAAGGCCCCCAGAGCACCTTTCTTTACACGCCGCAGCCCAGCTCCCGCAGGCCCCCTCTCCACGCCTGCGCAGGGAGCTCCCCGGCAGTCCCAATTTTACCTTTTTTTCGCTCATTTTCGGGGCGGGTGTCCCCGTCCCTGCCTCCTGCCGAGGGGACGGGCCCCAGGTGACGGCGGCGGCCGGGCGGGGACAGGGACAGGGACAGGGACAGGGCCGGGGGCCGGGCCCCGGTGCCGCTGACGCGCAAGGCACCGCCCGGCCTAGGGGCGGCTCCGGCTGCGGTGGCTGTGAAGACGGACACAGGGACTGACAGACGGACAGACAGACCGACAGACCGACAGACTGACGGACAGACAGACCCAGGGTGCGTTACCGAGGCTTGCTGGCGGGGGGGGGGCGGGTCGCTGCGCCCCCCGAGGTGAGGGTGCAGCGCCGGGCAGCTGGGCGCTGTGTCATACAGATCCTCTGTGCACAGAATTACGTGTTACATAAATATATGCTGTATGTATATGTATTCATGCATTATAATGCATTATAATGAATTTTGAATGCATCGTATTTCTCTTTGTGTTAATCCGGAGACGGCCTTGTTTTTGCTCCTCATCGCGTGCTGCCGAAAGCGCTGAGGATTTGGGGGAGCGTGGGAAGCGAGCTGGTGGTGATACGCTTAAAACAGCATAAAACCTGTAAAAGGAAGGAGGTGCCAACAGCAGCCTTCGTGCTGCTGGCTTCTGCCATGGGCAGGCACCGGAGCTGGGCACGGTGACCTGTGGATGGAGGGATGGGTGGCTGCCTCCCTGCTTCTTGTCCCACACCCGCCAAGCTGGCCCGGCATCCTCACAGCCCCCCAGGTGTGTGACACTTCTGCTGTGGGACCGTGCTGGGGCCATGCTGCCAAATTCTGATGGCACACAGAGCACAGAGTGGCGCCATGGAGGGTTAGGGTCCGGCCCGTGCTCGGGATCCCCGCCTGGCCCACGGCCACGTCCCCGCTCGCCCCATGTCTGGTCCCTTCCTTGGGCATCGCAGGAGGGGAGCAGTAGCCTGGGTTTGTGTCTGCCACTTGTGTGTCAGATGGGCAGGATCTTGGGGTAGAGGGAACATTCTTCCTGTACCTACGGGGGGAAACTGAAACCAAAAGTAATGCAGGAAAAGCCTGAGTGACACAAGCTGAACACGCCATCCCACAGAAAAACTGAAATACTGGTGTCTTCTAGGTGTAGAAAATGAGAGTAACACTTGTGGTTTGAAATCCAGAAGCGTGTTGTTTATGATGGATATTTTATTCCTAGTCTATGCAGGATTTATCTTTAATGAATTTCAATTTGAAGATCTTATATCGGTGTACCTTACTTGTATGAACATACTTCTAAGGGCTTATAGTATACGTGAGCTTTATTATAGACTACTATGACTCTAAATTTTATTTGCGGAAATAAAATGCTTCCTTTTTTTTTAAAGCAGAAATATGTTCTGCAAATATTATTACTAAATTACTCACAACATAACCTCTCCGATGCCTACTGTAATTAGAAGAGAGTAGCACCTAGAAACCTTATTCATTTACTTGTGCCCTGTGGTAGAAGCTGCACAGACACAGGCATACAGGCAGTCATTGGTCCCAAAGAATTTGTGAAATAAAAGGAAAACAACAGACTTTAAACATAGACCAAAAAAAAATATTTGTTTAATAAGATAGCTCCTAATGTTCAGAGAAGTGGAAAACCCATTATAAATTACATGGGTGTCATAGCTCCTATTTCATTTATGTCTGTTTATATGGCCTAACTGCAGTTATTTGCTGGGCTGCTGGAATTAATGATTAATGCCTCTTCACTGTTGAAAAACAATATTTGTCAGCTAGCAGATACTCCTTCCTAAACTCAGGTGTTTAAAACTCAGGGACAGAACCTGCTGCAATAATTCTTACAGCTCCATAAGATAGTAATTGATTTCCATGCTGCATTTTTCTTTTTCTCATTTTTCTCTTTAAAGATGTGCTTATGCTTCAGTCAGTCAGGGTTAGCCCGGTAGAAAGCTGCAGCAGAACCACCACAGTGTTTGATGAAACGTTGCCTGGATCCCATCCCAGCAGCCCTTCAGGTTCTGTTTTTCCCCCATTCCCTGCCTCGCAGGCAGAGCTGGGTAAACATTGCCCTTACTCTTCAAGGCCTCTCCCTTTGACCTTTCATACACTTAGAAGTTTTCAGTTGTGTGTTTCCACGTTAGCTAATGAAGAGCAGCTCTTCTCAAGGCAGCACCTGGACACAGCTCTGTACATCCACATGCAGCACAGGGGCAGTGCTGGGGTCCGACACCAGCAGAGAGGTGCTCAGCTGCAGGCTCTGAGCGTTCTGGGGTCTCCTTTCCGAAGCAACGTGCAGTACAGAGCACAAACTTCTTGGCTGTTTGCTCAAACAGAATAATTCTCAGGCACGGGAAGGGATGGAGCACTGAATCATCAGCTGATAAAAACGTGATGTGAATGCTCTTGGAGAACTGTCACCATCCAGCTGGGACCGGTGACATGGTGTAAGGTAGTAGCGCTGTGTGGGTGAGGACCAGATCATAGTAAGGGCAAAGGTGACGTTCCTAGACACTTCTACACAGCTCATGCTGCTGCTGCACGTGACACTCTTAAAAAACAGCTTTTCCTACCCAGAGACGATCATGGCAGGTGCTGCTTTGAAGTTTCCTGCGTCCTGTTCCCAGCTGAGCAACCCTGCAGCACTTCTTGCTGCTTCCGTCTTTTCCCCTGCTGCCTATTCCCCCTGCACACAGCAGCATTCCTGCTCACCCAAGGGCTGCACCTGCCCTGCCAAATATGCTTGCTTCACCTGTTATTCTGCTATTCCTCTGATCTTGTGCAATAAAACATTCCTGTCAAGAGCACTGGTATAAAAGTTGGGCACTTCTGACAGTAAAGAGCTGAATCATGCTTGCAGCCCCATTTCAGTCAATTTTTGCTCAGTACTTTTCCCCATTACCATAATTTCAGGCAACTGAAACCTTTGCTTTTATCATTCAGTTTTATAATTTATTCATATGAAAGAAGGAAACACTTCTCTGGCATTTTGTGTGTGTGTGTGTTTTTCTTTTTTTTTTTTTGGCGGTGATGGTGTTTTGTATTGTTATTTTTAAATATTAATCCCAAAGAAGGCACTGAGCATCTGCTCAGCAGCACAGACTGCTGGAGGAAGCTTTCCTTGCCTCCCGGGAGTTGACAGGTAGGATAGGAAAGGTGACAAATGCAGTGCATCATGTCTCTGCAATGTATCACATGGGTCTTACTTCCATGCATGTGGTGCGTAGTGTGCATAGGCTTTTGTTTTTTGTAAGTAGATAAATGCAGGATCTGGTTAATTTAGGATATTGTGATTATTTTTTCCACTTGTTAGACATTTTGTATCTTTTTATTATCTGAAGAAACTAACTCAGCAACTTGCTTTGTTTTTCTGTTACTAAAAATACTAAGAGGAAAGCACAGCTTTGTGTCCTCTAAGAATTTTCTGACTTGTTGGCAGAATAACTCTTGGGGTAGAGCAGCAAATCGTGCTATATTTGCTTGTTCTTAAAAACAAACAAACAAAAACGTAGTTAAAGAGAACTACATGTACAAGTATGATGCATGCTATTTGGCACCGGGCCTGTGTATTTGTAATATTGCTTGCTAAATCTGCACAGTGTTTAAGAATAGAAATGCTTTTAATGAGCCTTCCCCGGCTTGGAACAAAAAAAATAAAAAAAAATCCCCTTGATTAATTTATATGGTTATGAAACATTCACGATTTGCATACAGAGAGACATTGGGAAACAAGGAAGCAAAAATAAAAGCTTGTCATCTCAGTAGTGTCTGCATGAGTGGTCACAGAACTTGAGCACAAAGGCTGTCACCACGCTCTGCTCCTCAGCAGAAGCTCCAACATGTTCACAGCCGTGGTCAGCGGCTCTTTGGGCTTTTGAAGTCAAGCCCCTGCAGGAGGGGAAGAACAAGAGGAGGGACTGCAGAGAGACCTCAGAGCCAAGACCCCCTGTGACAGTCCGAGCACGGAGACCGAGCCTCGTGGTGGGAGAGGCTGCAGTGTGTAGGGATCTTCATGCATGTGGCACCACATTGCCTTGACACAGGTGACTGGGGCCATTCAGGGGCTGTCCAGGGGGACCCAGATGTCTGTATGAGGCTGGTGTCATGACACTTGACCAGCAGCTGGTCCTCCTTTTTCTTGGGCAGCAGCTAAAGAGTAAGTACAATATCTAGTGAGCATCCACAAAGACACTGAACACTATATTATATATATACACATAAATTTACTTATCCGAATCCTACTTGTCTGAGTTTCTGCAGGACAGGGGGATTGTCGGGAGACTTAAGAGAACAAAATGCAAGAAAAACATTGCAAACGGTCCTGCACTTCCCACTGTGTTACTTGAGTGATTCTCATTCAACTTAGAGAACTTCAAAATGATATTTCTCTTCTTGAGGTCTAATTAGTGGTAAGTCTTCACAGAAACCTTAAGTGCCTGAAGGGTTTCTGGTCCCAGAGGTTTTCTAGTCCCAGAAAGCAATTTCCTCTTGGCCTTTGCTGGTCATGTTTTCCACAGAGTGTGTGCTAAAGAAGCCAGTAGCCCGTGCTCTGTCTGCCAACCTCTTTGCTTACCCTGTGCTCGCTTCCAGCTCTATGTGCTCCTTCACTACTTGGGGGATGGTTGTGTAAATAATATCGATCCTTGCTTGTTCTCTTCTACCAAAAGCCTTTCTTTGAACAGGTTTTGTCTTGGGGTTGGTGTCGTGCAGGTAGGTGTCTGTGGGCTGGCAGGGTTTGCTGGCTGCTGGCCCTTCCGCACAGGTTATTTCAGATGCCTCCCTCAGGACGTGACCCAGGAGAGGTACATTCATCGGGAGACCTGAACCTTGCTCAGACCTTTACGCAGCATGACCCTGTGGGTCTGGCCCAAGCGGAAGGGCTCAATCACTTTGAAAGGCATTTCTTTTTGCTCCAGCATCTTTGTGAAAGCAGCGTTTGTGACTGACACGATGGATTGCCACAGAGTGCTTCGGCAGCGTGCGAGTTGACGAGTTTCATTTGTTTAAGAACAAATAAACCAAGAATGATTTTGTTACGGCAACTGTTGTATTTAGAAAGAGAATGCCGTTTGCTTTTGGCGTTGGCTTTTTGTGCCGAGTGGTATGAAGAAATTCCTGTTAAAGGTTTTGTGGCTTGAGAAAATTACTCCTCGCTCTCCCTTTCTTCTCTGCCGGAGAGTTGTCTCGGAGGGCACACTCACTTGGAGGTATTTTGTACTTCATGGCAGAACAGGTGTCTTTCTCCTTCCTACAACAAAGCCTCCATTTTCCTGCCGAGCCAAGGAAGAGCAGCACACCCTGACCCTCCAGTCAGCAGGCTCCTGGCGTTCACGTTGCTGTCCCTCCTTTCCCCCGGGGCCTAGCTGCTGGCCTACCTTGCTGCAGCACTCACGGGGTTATAACTCGGGGCACTCCATTAGCCTGGCCATTTTAATTGCATAATGGGGCCGTGTGGGTTTGGGTTAGTCATGACTTTGGTACCCGTTTGACGAGATCTTCAGCTGCCTTCCTAGAGGGTTAGGCTTTGTTTCCCCAGGAGCGGTGTGCTTCTTCCCAGAAGAAATTAAATTCTACTCAGGAGGCATTCAAAAGCAAGGCTAGAAGTTGCGTGCTAGGGTTTGTTTACAGGGAGAAGGGAAATAGCTATGAAATACGTAGCTGTGGGCCTCGTGTGCTGTGGAGCATTCTGGTAATACCAGAGCCAGTGACACACTGGGCATCCACACATATAAACAGTCCCATCAGTGCGCGGTGTCATTGCCATCATACTCGCGCTGAGAACAGCCAGATAGCCTCATCTCTCATGGTGTGGAGGAACACAGCCCAAAGTGTCCTTACGTGTCTCCAGATGTGAAATATTGAGGCCTGCATGTGATGACTGGGACACGAGTCGGTCTGCTGCCTGAGGATTTAAGGCTTCCTTACATTTGGTGGGTCACAGTGAGGACTGGTCGCTGTAAAGCTACGTGGGGCTGAATCAGCAGGGCTGGTGGGCAGCCAGGAGGGGAAATTCGGGGTAAGATCAAAGCCCCTTGTCTCCCATCTGTAAAGGTGGGGGCTGCCATGAAGATGATGGGGAAAGCAACCGGGTAGCTGGCTTACGTGGTCCTTCCACCTCCCAGAGTCACGGGTTTTATAGCCAAAATGCCCCTTTGGGGGATTTCATGGAGTACTGCTTGACACACAAATCCTTGCACAGAAACTAAGCCTTCTGACTGACCTTCTGACTGCTGTTTCACTGGTAATCACAGGTGGATTTGGAAGGAAGATCTCTTTGGCCTGCTGGCCAGGAAGAGAGCAGCTAGCCCTCTCAATGTGTTACATTATAATATATGGGTAAAAGCAATGGTTTTATTTCAAATTGATTCTTCCATGTTCTCCAGGCTCTTCAGAGCCGGGGAACTCCTTATCCAAGGCAAGCTTTTTGGGTTAAATATTCTTTATTCTACTAACAAGTCTGCTTGGAAAAAATGCAGCTTTGGCATTTACAATCCCAGCAATTTAACTGACTATGAAACTGGGAGTTTATTTATTTGTTCTGTTTCTCCAGGTATATGTCCAAACTCTCATAAAAGATCCTACCTCTGCTTATAGCACTGTCTTGCCAATGTTCTTAGACGATGACAGTGGTGACCACTAGCATGTTTCTGGACATTGCAGAATTATTTTGACCAACCAAGGATCACCAGAGCTTCCGTAGTTATAACCCTGGGTGCTGACCGGCTTGCCCTAACCATCTGAGCTTTGAGTCTGCAGGCAGTGTGGAAAATGATAATGGGTTTCGGTGTATCTGATACCCATTGACTGGATTTTTAGCAAAGTTTTATTCTGAGGAGTGCTGTTATTTCCATGGCTGTTAGCCATAGCAGCCTGATTGCATCAGTTATTCAGGAAAGTTTCTGGTGGTGATGGGTTAGAATGGATACCCCCTCATCCAAAGAGGATTCCTCTTCTCTTTTCCATCTACAGCGGACGTGTGGCTGCTGCCGCCCGTGGATCCATCCAGCTGGATCATTGTAATGATCTCTTAAGGGCTCAGTCAACTTAAAGACCTAAGAAACACAGCATTTTGAACAGACCTGATCAAAATGCTTGGTGAACTTGCTATATTGGCTGAGCATGTATCTTCCCCGCTGCTTTGAGCTGCAGTTATTGAGACTGTTCAGGATTGATTTGTCTTGGGGCATAATTACTTAACTGATAATTTTATTTTTGACTGTATCTGTGCTCTCACACGTCCATCTCGCCAGGTGCACGTGATTAGATTGGTAGTTTTTATGCTGTGGTTGCAACCAGGACTGTCACTTGTGCTTCACTTTCTTCTTTAGGGACGAGAACAAACACCACCACTTCCTACATGTGACCAGGTTGTGCTTCACAAAAATAACGGTTTTGTTAGAATAAGGAAATCCCCAGCAGGAAGAAAGCCAACACAAGACACGTTGTGATATCTATCAGCAATTTAAGCAGCAAGAGAGCTTGACAGTAGAGAAAAATCATATGATAAGTTAAAAGCATTTAAAATAAGCAAAAATGAGAAATTTCTGCCACGTGACATTCAAAATATTACAAGGAGTGAGTCAGGAAAGAAAGGGTCAGGTGATGTCAGCATTTGCATTTATGAGACAAAAAGAAATGTTGCAATAAGCCTTTGTTGTGTTTGCTGATTTCTGTTGTGCTTATTCAGCAGTAAAGCTTCTATCAACCCATCTGTCCTTTGGGAAGTAAAACTTAACTATTACAGAGTGATACCTTGGGGAAGATGATATTTTTAGGGTAGTTTAATTTGCTTTGATGATATAAAATATTTAATTCCTATAAGAAACATGAAGTTCTGGAAGGAAGCAAACCATACATTCTCCCAACAGAGACCCTTTTCCAGAAGCAGCATTTAAGATCTTACGAGAGAGGATTTTAATCACTGTTCTGGCATCCTGATACTTCAGCATTTATCAGTTTTTCTTAGTTTGTATAAAAGGGATATCAAAGTTCCCTAAAGCAAGGATGCTTATTAAGAATTTATCCTGAAGTTCACCGACACTTCCATTTGGACTGCCTCATCTATGACTGGCAGTCTGAAAACACCCCAGCAACAAACCCTACAAACCCTACAAACCCTCCACGCTGCAGAATCATGTAGTATAGTTTAAGCTTTTTATTACACACTACTTACTACACACTTCCCATATCTTTGGGAAGAGTTACAAAGGTAGGCCAACGTGGCAGACCAGCTTGATATGCTGCCCAGAGAGCACAGGAGCCTGAGCTGAAGGAGAATTTTGAGCAGTCCCCACATAGTTTGTGGAAATTGTGACAAACATCAGCCCTGAGTAATAACTAGTTAGCAAGATGAAGACTGGCACATACATGTCCTGTCAGGGTCTTTCCCCACAATTTCCCCTCTCTAGTCATTGCCTAAATCTGAATCTGCCAGTTATCTTTATCAGTATTTTCTAATGGGAGAAAAATGATGTAAAACTTGTTCTGGGATCAGCAACCCACTGAAGCTGCAGAATATGTTTGAAGTCCTTTGGGTGAGCTGCAATAATAAGTCTGCAATTAGAGACTAATAGGAATAGGAGAGTGAAGAAACCCAATGCCTCCGTGTACTGTGAACGCTTTTCTTGGTGCTTCTTCCTTGTTTATCTTTAAGCTCTTAGAAGCTTCAAAGAGGCTTGACGTGTGAGTCATTCTGCTGTCCAGCAGTATGTTATTAAGCTCATGCAGTTCAAAGTGTGCTATAATATTACAGAAACTGGATATCGGTGACCCACACCTGACACTGTAATCCACGTTGTGTATTTATTGTGGAGGGTGAAGGGGATTGGTACATTTAGCTAATTACTTGATTCTCAAGTTTCTCCTGAATGAATGAAAATTTCTTTCATAATTGTTTTTTTAAATGGATCAAATTCATTCTCTGGATTAAACAGGTCTTCAGAGCTGGGAAGATTGCAGCACAACAGAGAAAATGGCAGCATAGTATTTAAAGAGGAGTTGTCTTCTACCTGGTGGCCGTAAAGGAGCAACCAAATGGAGTGAAATCCTGTAGGGGAAGACCAGTTAACTTAAGCGTCTTGACAGTGACAGCTGGAGGTCAGAATTTGAAGCACAGACACAAAGGCATGATTTTTGGAAGTGCGTATTTATATAGTGTTGTGGTTGGAGGGAAGGCCTACGAATTCTGCTGGTGATTCGGAAAGCTCTTGTTCTTTTAAAAGCTCTTTAGATGATGTCCGTGTGTCCTGCTCAGCAATGAAGTGCCTCCGCTGCTTCTGTGGTGCCGCACTAGTGCAGCGGGTACTTTTAGCCTGGGAAATAAGTTGGATTTGCTGGAGGGGTCCTGAATTTTTGTGGACATTGCTAAGCAGTCTGCAGACATCTGAGCGCTGTGCAGAGTTAAATTAAAAATGCTTATGTTTTTCATACATTTTTCACTTTCTAACAAGGAGACCCTTACAGTGGTTTGCAGGAGGATGGTGAAGAAGGTTACCAGCGTGGTTTATGAAAGGAAGAAGGATGTGCCATGACCTGAACAACCCAAGGTTACAGTCCTCACCCTCCTGTGTATGCCCTTTGTGCAGAGGAGAGCTCATGACTCCTCACCTGAATGTTGTCAGATTGACCCCAGGTATTAAACTGGCTGGACCAGGTGAGCTGGAGGGTGTCTGCTCACTCTGGGTTAGCCTGAATACCCGGGGAACAGCTTTAGAGTAGGATGCAGAGGAGGTGAAACTGGCTGCAACACAGGGTGCTGGTGGTGGGCACGCCTGCCTCTTGTAACACACTTAAAAGCTAAAAAATGCCAACGTGACAGTGCTGAAAAATGAAGATAGCTGTTTTGTGGCTGGATGTTTTTGCATGTCAGCTGGGCTGCCTTGCTAGGTGTGCTGAGATTGCTAACTTCAGCCCGTGACCAGAGCCACTGCTGCCTGTCCACAGCTTGTATCCCTCCTGGGCTCCCGCAGCGCTTTGGCTGTGAACCCTCCAGTTCGGTCTGGAGCAAAGGGCTAGTCCAGGGCTGGGGTTTTCAGCTGATATGACTTGTGGTGCTTTACTGATGCACACCTGTGCTCTGAAAACGGAGCCCCCTGCTCTTCCAGAAATGTTTGTACTTTTGAGGTTGGTTGCTGTTTCCCATTCTTGAGAGCAGTAGTTCTGTGATGATGATGACCTTGTACTCAAATCCTATAAATGCCAGGCTATGTAATGATGTGGCCATCACAAAATGTTATCTTTTATGTATTAATATATGCTATCTTCACACAGTTTTCAGAATATTTTCTCCAAAACTAGGGAATAAGCAGTCAAAAGTTTCTTTTTCTTATCCTGTGAGGCTCCACTACAAGTCACCAACTAAGTTGCTGCTGGACTAGGAGGACATTTCAGTTAGTAAATACATTATGGCTGTTGTTATATTTGTTTCATAAACAGGTTAATGTTGCTTTCTGCTGCTTGTTATCCTTTAATCTGAAACAGCTATAGCAACCTTCTTCGATATGGTCGTTTCTATATGACTGAGTCTTCTGCAAATCCAGCCCATGCTCCCCAGGAGAAATCTGCATTATCCTATTCTAAGCCTAAGTGCTACTTACATTTTAGCATGGAAGTATTTCAGTTTATTAGTTACTGATAAACTCTCCAGAGCTAGCATCTTTCTGTATTACAGCTCTATTCTTCATGTCTTTCCCTTTCTTTCCCCCATCACCTGCATGTTTATTTTCCTTACAAATCCAGACGGATGACATACCTTTTGGGAACAAGAACTAAAATGTGGGAAAGATCTTTATGCATTTAAGGATTTAATTGTGAGCTCTCTCTTGGTCACCTGAAGCCTTGAAAGCAAGTTTCATTTGATACTGGTGACGGAACAACCTTGGAAGTGCAGCTGAGGACTTTGCCTGCAATTGGATAGGACTTTCGGTCATGACCAAGGCCTAAAAATAAATCACTCTTCCCTCCTAAAGCTTGAGGGCGGATATTTAGCTGTATTTTTAGAGATAACCAAAGGTGGGTGGCTGAGTGGATGGATGGATGGGTAGTTCTTGAGCTGAAGATCAACACTGGCTACGTGCCTTTACCGAGCAATCCCAGAGCAGACAAATGTGCTGCCTGTGCCACTACCTAGCAATGGGCTGGTGGTGAAACCTCGGTGCAATAAAACACAGCTGCTAGCGAGGCAGCCGGGAGGGCTGTGCTCAGGTACGAGCTTGGAGACCCCGGTCCCCAGCCTGAATCAGCTCCCGAGGCTGAGAGCCCCAGGTGCCCCTTGCTCGGCTTTGTTTGCGCTGGTCTCATGGCTCTGTCACGTACTTTGCCTCTTGCTTGAGTTTTAATCTTTCATTCTGGGAATGTGGGCAAGAAGTTACTTCCTCCTGTGAGAGGAGGAAGATGAAAGGGTGTTCCCCAGTAATATAGTTTCTTTTAATTTAGATATTAAAATGTAAAAGCAACTCTAATATATGACATGATGTATAATACTTAATAGTACTTAGGTATTATCCCGAAGAAAAACACTGAGGCACTTGTTTTGTTTTGTTCCTGGTGTTTGTGTAGTGTTTTTTCTTTTTTTTCCTTTCTCCTGCAGGCAAACCATCCTACCCAACCTTATCGCTTTTGGGTTGTTGGTGTTGGCAGTTGTGAAGCCGTTCCCTGGGGATTTCTTTGGTTATGCAATTAAGGGCTGTCAAAAACATGCACTGATAGGAACAGGTGTTACATTAAGACTATGAAACTAAGCAGTAATGATAATAATAATAAAAGTAGATCAGAAACAGAAGAAAAACTTACTCAAAGTGACGTTTTTTTTCCCAGTCACAGTACAAATGTTTATCAAAACCATACCTACCGTTGACTTTTTTGATTCTTTTTTTTTTTTTTTTTTGCAGCACTGGTTCTTTTCTTTGCTGATGGAATTTTTGTGAGTAAAAAGACCAGCAACCTCCTGCTTGTCTCTTGAAAGCTACTTCTCTCCATCACTGGTATTTTGGGCAGGGTTTTTCTGTAGGCAGACACATCTTAAGCGGGCAGTTGGACTGTTCTGCTTCACCAGCTTCTACTTACGCTAAAGAAGTCCTAAAATACCAGTCATGCAATCTGACCAAATACTTAATTCAGTAGGTTTTAAACTGCCTGCAGGGTGATTGGGGTGATCTTGGACTTGCTGAAGTCAGTGTAATTTAAAAAAATGTAGCTTTGGTGGGCTTGCATTGAGGTTAATCCCAGTGGAAGTCGCTATGTTGGCAGCCAGCCTTGCCTGTAGCATGTGCGATGGAAGATGCATTTTGCTGTTCCAGTATGCAAATTTTTAAAAGCTGTGAATGAGGTTTTGTATCTCTTTCCTAAAGCAAGAGAACCTTTGCTATTACATTAGATAAGGGTAATATTTGCAGTGCAGCAGCTTAGAAAGTTTCTTCCCTTTTGCATCCAGTTTCTTGGTTTGTCATAGGTTCTTGTCTGCTCAGACAACGTATCTGTGTGTACAGCCAAGTACCAGGGTGTGCTTCTGCTTCCTCTAATTCAGTTTTTCAGATTGCTTGATGAAAAAATGATGTGTTCTGAATATTTTAGGAAGCTTTTTGGTGGCGCAATGCTAACTTTAGTCATTAAATATTTAGAATTGCAGTGGCTATTTGCACTTTAAACTCTTCTTTCTAACCAGCACCAGCCCGTGACTTGGTCATTAGGAAGGAGAAGACAAAACCCAATGTGTTATTTCAGCCCAGTCATTTACTAACAGTGTCAGGAATGAGCTATTTGGGGCTTGCATAATTACTTGCTTAAATCAGTTAAGAGACTGAAGAGAAAGAGGCTGCAGAATCTGACAGAATAAAAATATATAACTGGGAAAAAAATGAGTTGCCATTGAAAAAAATACATGGGGGGGGGGGGGGTTAGAACCAAAAAAAAAGTTCTTTTTTTAATTTTATTTGGTTTATGTAACAGGCAGAAGCAGCCCTTCCTCTGGTGACAGCCGGAGGCCTGCACAGTGCTCTCCATGCCATGGGCCAAAGGAAAGCTCCAAGCCTGCCATACCTCTGTGTTCGTAACAATAAATGACGAGCCAAGTTCTTGTGGCCTGGTTCAGCTATTTTGTGCCACTTAGCCATGCCAGATAGCTGAATATCTAACTTGATTACCTTCCTGAAGGGCCCTTGTCATGTTGTTTGGCACTGCCAGCAAGTGTCAGGGTGCTCTTCTGCACCTCCAGCCCAGAGTGTTGCCATCACCCTGCAGATTAGTTAAGCATAATGCCATGGAGAAAAAAAAAAAAAAAAAAAGTGTTTTGTATGGTTCCCTGTGATTTTATCAGTGAAGTTCCAGCTACAGAATTCAAAGAGCAGAAATAAACTGGTGGCCTCACCTTTATAGAGATGGGAGCTGTGCTGGTGGCACCATCTCTGAAGCCTGACGTATGGATGTTTGGAGTGAGAATATCCTTTTTTTTTTGTTATAACTGAGCCTACAGGAATCTGACAAAGATGCGTTTGTTTCAAAAAGTAAATAAATTGTAAGGCCAGGAAATTGAGCGTGCGTATGTTTGTATTTTGTTAACATAGGTAGAGTTGTATTTTGACAGCTAGGTGTGTTTCTAAGAGGCATTGAGCTGGGCTTCATCTAAATACGTAATTATGCAATAACTTGTGCGTTTCCAAGTTCTGTACAGCTAAGCCTAAACCTCCTGTATCTCCCCTATTCACAAGTAGACGTTTGTGTAAGAAAGCTGCAAGTTCACCTTTCACAATAAGAGGGTTTTGCTCAGCTGCCCTGGGTTGAGGTTTACCTGCCCAGTGCATTCCCAGCGGGGAGCTGTGCTCTGGTGGTGCAGGAGGAGGAGGAGGAGGGAAGCTTTTGGGTGTGTTTGGTTTGGAAAGGGGAAGCTGGCATTTAAAAGCTGATGAGGAAATTGCACAATTTTGTAGCTGGGGGGGGGCAGTGGATGTGTTACCTGAGGATGACTGGGTGACACGTGGGAGAGATAAAGTGGAATGGCAAAATGCAAATCCTTTCCCCTCATGGGCATTGTATTTACACAGGAGGTGTGTATGCAAACCAGCACTAAATAAATCTGCCTTGATCTTCCCTGTGTTATCTATCCTGAGCAAGCTGGCTGCTTTGTGCAATGGCAGAGGTAGTTAAGATCTTATCAGGATTTCCAGTAAAAGAATGGATTTAAAGTGCAAGTTAACGACAGGATTTTTGGATTTGGTCTAATTATGTACTTTACCCACATGGAGATTTTAAAACCACAAATGCTGTGAAATTTAGCCAGAGTTTTAGCATACATGCAGAGTCTCTGCTTTTCTGTTTCTAAGAAGTGACTTAGAGAGGCTTTTTGATCCTGCCAACTTCATGGATTTCCCGAGGAAACATCCACAGCCCAGCTAACAAGGATGGCACCGCCTTGTAGTGTCTCCCAGACCTCGGCCATAGTCATGCAGACCCAGCAGGGCACAGGCAGTGCTGCCTCCAGTGTATTTTCACAAAGGATAAGCCAAGGGGTGTCCTCTGTGGATGCTGGATGTGTGGAGCTGTTGGGAGCTTGGTGCAGAGCATCAGTGCCACAATGAGCACTGGGGGATGGCCGGGTATGTTACAAGCAGCCCCAGAAAGGGACTAAGCCAGTGCTTCTGCCACAGCTAAGCAGAGAACCTGCCCGTCATGAATCAAAAAGGCATGGAAATGGCATTATTTTAATGAACACATTCTTATTTCTGTTGCAAATGTGTTTTTTGCCATATATAGGCCTGAGTGTGGCTCTTCCTGCAGTTTACTGATGTCTAGCAAAAGCGATAATGACCTTTTAAGTAACTCTTAAATGGCATGCTGATGTCTGCTTTGTTTTTCAGATCAATTTTTACTGTAACACAAGACATTGAAGATGACACCAAAACATGAAAAACAAGTAAGTGACATAACCTTTAATAAAAAAGGATTTTATTTTGATGGTTGTGGAGTGTATTTCATTGAGATTTATAGTTTGTCATCCGTCAGATTAAGTAAAATAGTTGGTCATGGCATTTTTTTTTCTTTTAACATTTACCACTAGCTGTGTACTGCATAATTCCAAGGAAAGCCATCTATTTCTTCGATACAGCAGACTAAACCTGAAGTCAGACTGACTTTTCTTTGGAGTATCTCCACTCAAAAATGCAGTGAAGTCTCTGGAGTGCTCAGATGCTGGTAATTAAGATGTGATGTATAAAAGAGGTGCAATGCTGGGAACAAAGCATGGCATGATGCTCCACCTTGGGGTAAATACTGAGAACATCAGAGTTATGCCATGCTATAGTTCTGACAGTGGCCCAGTCCCCAGAGTAGTCCATGAGTACTGCAAGATAGAAAGGAAAGGAAAAGAAGTTTCTGGGGCTAAACAGACTGAATTTGGTTTGTCTTATATGCTGTTTCCACACTGACTTCCTTGAAGCAATTTTAATCAACACTTTGCTATGCCCTCAGTTCCACCATTGGCTTTGAGACTGCCTGTTTGCTTTTACTTACACAAATGCATCGTACCATTGGCTGCTTTCATTTTGATGTGATTAGGAATAGGTAGCTGCCTGAATGACACAGTGCAGTCTTTAGTAGTTGCCATGAACATCCTAAGGAAGATCCTGAAAATCCTGTAATTCTTGCTCTTTGGCATTTCTAGGTCAGGGTATTCCAGACTACTCAGGAGGACCCTTTGACACCTAATGACAGTTTCATGAAACCTGTCATATTGCTTTCTTAATTAAAGAGACATGTGGGATTTTTTAGAATTATAAAAAAACCCAAGACAGTCATTTTAAGGACTAATGATGTAATCACTGTTACTGTCAATGTTTTAAACTATTTTCAGTAAAATTTGCAACCTAAACTTTGTATCATATTAAAACAAGAGGACTGAGAAGTGAAACCGACTTTCTGCCTCAACTGAGAAATGCAGTTTCCTGCCCCCCCCCGTACTCTTAATTTGTGTACATGAGGGCTGATGTTAGCCAGAGGAAGACACTCGGACAGGATATTTAAACCCCACCTGATCTTACTCTGAATTTGCAGTAAAGGCAGCACTGCAGATTTTTTTTTCTTTGTCTGGCAGTGCTGCCTGGGTAGAAAAAGAAAACACATAATTGGTGTTTTGTAACTTCCAGTGTGGCTGTCTCATTTTAGGACCTGAATTAAATGCAATTAGAATGGATCTAGGTAGTATATGGCAAATGGTCATTCCTGCTTTGCAGGCCCAGGTCAACATGTTTGATCAATGCCAGTAAATGAAGTGGGTTTAATCAGATACAACTAATAAAGCTCTCTTTTGATATTTGTATTTATTTAAAATTGGTGATGCAGAATTAAGATGCAGATAAGGCCCCATTGACTTAAGTATTCTGGACAAACACAGGAGAAAGAGACCTCAAAGACCACTCACGTCCATGAGAGACAAAAGCCTTTCATTTGCAGCAGTACCAATGTCTGTTGTCGCTGGTGGGGCAATACTAATGCATAACTGTAGGTAAAAGTTTTCTGAAAACAGTAATTCATATTGAAAATAATGTTTTGCTGTTCAAACCATTCAAAGTCAGAAACCACTTAATTGAAATAATACATTAAAATGAGTTTACAGAAGCATTCAAGGATACAAATTGGTTTGCAATCAAAATATATAGGGATGAGTCTTTGAATGCAATGAATTTACCAACAAAATTAAATCAACAGTAGCATTCTGTAGTATTGTTTGGAGCCAGACTTTATCCACGGCCCACAGGGAAAAAAGGTTAATAGGACTAAAGAGCAAACCCTGCAGGCAGTTTTGAGGAAGGATTCCTTTGAAATGCACATCTGCTACTTGCTCCACTGCTGTGGTTCCTGTCCTCAAGAACCACAGTGATGCTTTGTTTCTTCCTTTTTCAAGTGCTGTTGAGTAGGCTCCATGACTGGTTTGTTTTTAGCAAGGCACTAATAAAATGCTTCCTTTTAACCAAGGAACACTAAGAATTGTCTGCTCCAGCTAATTGCTAGTGTGCATCCTGGCCTGGAAGTCAATGCAGGGATGCATGGGAGTGTGAGAAGTGGGACTCACCTGGCATGCAGAGAGAAGACAGTGTATATATTCCATGGAGGTAGTGCTGTTTTAGATAATGGAGTTGGATTTTAGGAAACAAGCTGGAGCCCTGGCTCTGCTGCAGCTGACCCTGCAGGGATCCCTTGTTCTTTGCGGTTTGTTTTAGCCCAAACCCAGCTCAGTTAATTATGCAATGGTTACAGCAGTCTAACTCCTGATTACTGATTTAGCAGGGAATCTCTGTATGATCTAATTATTGCCACACAGGAAACCCATCTACTTGAACCAGATATTAAAGTGCTTAAACTGACGTGCCCCAAGGTTGTTAGCACACTGCAGGAAGAGTTAGAAGCAGCTGACCACTGGTGCTTTACAGGAGCAGCACCTTCTGGACAGTCAGTCTTTTACCATTGCTACCACCAGTGAAATCAGGAGAACTGGCAATTTGCACCTTGGATATTTTGGCTGCCAAATGGTTGTGTTGGGTATTTATATTCTAAATAGCAGAAATAATGTCAGTGTTCACAGAAAACTAGCATATGCATGTCTTCTTAGTTTAGCTGTGTGTGCTGTTAAATCCAAAACTTAGCTCTCAATGTCCCCCCCAGGCAGTTCCTTCATATACCTGTGGCAGTAGCTCCCTTCCAGAAGTGTCTAAGCCTTCTTCAGGGTAAGGATTTAATGAGTACCAGCAAATCTGCACAGGCTGGTCTGGACATTGCTGAGTAACTTATTGCTTGACTTGTGAGCTTGTTCAGGGCTGATAAAGGAGAGGCTTTCAGGGCTGATTAAGGAGATGCTTTCTGCCTCTCTCACCTGCATGCCAATACTGGACAAATATAATAAACCTCCTGTTGCACCTGGTGTAATATGCTGGGGGGTATATCTTCTCTTACCTTCTCTTTCCCTTTTTCCACCAAGAGAGTGGCTTAGGGCATTCACACAGGCCAGGAAATACTTGTTTTCTTCTTTATGCTTTAATTGTCAAGCTACAGAATATTCTGGAGTGATGCACTGCCAGTTCCTTCAATATTCAGTGGATCAGAGAGGAAGAAAGTAAATGACTCTGCATGAGTGACTCAGACACGCATGTGGGAGAGAAGGACTGGGATTTCAGTCTTCTCTCCATCAGTCATCAGGTATTTTTTAAGACATAATGATTTGAGTGAGGCTTGAGCTCTGATTTCCAGATGAATGTGGATCACAAGTGTTGTAAGTTGCACATTCTCTTTTGCTCAGCGCCAGCAAACTCAAAGTTTAAACAAGTCATTTTCTCTCAGCTGTTCATTTCCTACCAGCCTTACTATTCAGCATGCATGGAGGGAAGGTCCCAGTGCTCCCAGTGTGAAAAGCCCCATTTCATTTGTGATTGATCCTTTTACTACTAGACAACCTGATGGGAAACTCTTTTTCTGGGAGGCTTTATGGAAAATGACACTTTGGAGGTTATTGACTAATCCGACTTGTAACAGTGGCACCGTGGAGCATGAGGCTATCACCTGATGCTGTCCTGAGCACACAGATTTGAATGAGACGCAGCTGGAATGAATGAAGCACATAATCTTCCAATGCAGGATTATTTTTATTCCTCCCTCCCGTGGCAGATTGTTCCCATATTAAAAATAGATGTTTCCATGTCAGATTTCCTATTTTCCTAATGGGAAAATAAAAAAAAGACTTCTCAGAAACATAGCTCTTGTGGTCAAATTCTACATATCGGAGCTTTTAGCTTATGCCTTATTTCTGAGAAATCCCTGGCATTGTTGAAAAATATCTCCAACAGGAGATTTTTATTTTTTAAGAAAAAGTCTTCTCTTTGCTTCAGCTGCTTTTATGGCATACTCCTCTTTTGGGAGAGGAACAATTCAGTCTTCAGTGCCTGTGTCTGCATGACCTCAGTACTGCCCTTTTCCTCTGTTGGCAGCACTCCTGTCTTTGTACAGGACTGTAACTATGAGAGGTAGGTACCCACCAGACCTTGGGCTCACTTTGGCTGGTTTGTCTTTTATTTTTGACCCTAACAGCTGGGACTGCTCCACTTCTTATGGACAGAGTCATGAAGTGCCCATGGTGCCATGCCTAGGCTGGCAGGCACAGAAATCACAGCCATGTTAGCCTTGAACTAAGGGGCACATCAGAGAAGCTGCTCGGCTTATTCCTGTTTGCCAAGTAGTGATGACTGCTTCTTGTACTCATGTGTTTGCTCTGCTTGCATGTACAGTAACTCTGCAGAGTTGTTCTACATGAGAGAGACATCTCTTTCAGTTTTTTCTCAGTCATCCTCAAGAGAATTCCTCGCTAATTCAGTTTTGGGGCAGATGTGAAGTTGCTCATGAGGGTATTTGGGCCAGTGTGATGGCTGGAATCCAGATGGAAGTTATAGTGCTAGCAGTTTGGATAGGAAATGTTTTGCCTATGAATTTCACAATTTCCAGGGAGAAGGAATAAACAGAGATGCCACTCACTAGTAGCTTTCTGTTGAGTCTGTATAGTTCCCAATGCAGGAGGCTTCCACTGCCAAATTTAGGCACTTCGGGCTGTCAGCAGTAAATTCTGGTCTGCATTAGGCATTGCAGAAAACATGCTGTTCTTGCATGTATAATAGACATGTCCAGGATATTGTGTCCCTCAGAAAAAAATAAAAATAAAATAAAAATAATAATAATAATTTAAAAAAACAGCACAGGCAAAGTATATATAACATGGTGTCATAGTTAGATCTGCAATTCTGGAAAAAACAAGCTGAACTGGGAAGGAGAAGACACCTTGAAAAGGATTGCAGCTGATTGTAGTAAAACTTCCCTGAAGCTTTGGTTCTTTTTGGGTTCTGCTTCCCCTTTTGTAAGGCTGGCCTGCAACGCAGTCTTGTGATAGAAGACGAAGCTGGTCTTCATGTGGTGTGTGGGTGAAGAGTTCAGCCTCACCCATCCCAGGTGAACAGCAGCTTACTTGAAGACAGATGCCTACTAAGGGTATCCTGGCTTTTGTAGCAAGTTTGGGAGGGAGGGGAGTATATTCAAAGGTAGTTATTACCCAGAGATGCTTTATCTATGTAAAGTTTATGACCAGTGGACTGAGCTTACAAAAGCTGTCTCCCAGGGGAATGTTCTGCCACCTACCTCTTCTTAAGCCCTAACGTAGCCTGTGCATGAACATTGGCCTTGTACAAGCTGGTGGCTGTGTAAACGCCTTTTGTGGTGTCCACAGTAGGCAATTTGGGCTGCTTGGATTCAACCAGTGTTGGTATCCCAGTGGGGTTTTGTATACAGGAGAAGGCTTAAAGGAGGAAGGGTGGTTCACGTGTGTAATATGGTTTTTCCAGACCAGTAGAAAGTGTAGCAAGAACTGGAAGGAGAACTTGCTGGATTCACGGTGGCTGGAAGGGAAGTACTGGAGATCTTGAGAAAGGCTGGACAGTTTGGTTTTCTTTTCTAATTGCTTAATGTCTGTCTTGCTTCATTCTGACCTCAGTCTTGGTATCCTTCAGCAAATGAAGGGGGCAAAAAGCAAGCAAACATCCAGTCTTCTGCTGAAATTAAGGTGTTTTAAGTTGGAGCTCACACTGGCTTTATTTGAGTGTGGCAGCTTACTGAGGTGCTCTGCTGTAACCATAAAACACTTTTATTCTTGGGGCAGTGATTTGCTACCCAGCCACCTGACTACCACAACAAGCACAGTGGGTCTTATTTCTTGTATAGGTGGAGCCTGAAAGGTGTTTGACTGCAGTATTGAGACCTGGGGGCCATTTAACTGGAAATTGAAAGTGCACAGGGTTTTGTGTGGAAATCACGTGGCCCAGAATCATTTGCAAGGCATCCCATTGCTATCCCACGGCATATCCAATAGTAGCTTTCTGTCATAATATTTTGGCATAATAGAGGTTTTAAGGGAGCAGTTTACTTATTTTGACCCCTTGGAAAGGAGAAGGTTGCTTGGAAATGAAGTAATTTGAGGAATTTAGGCAACAGCAAGCATAACGGGAAGATGCTATGGCAATGGATGGCAGGAAGGGAACCCGAGGCTGGCCTGTAACCAGGCTATTTACAGTCCAGCTGCAGTAGCTGAGAGGAAGAGGAGAGCAATGTCCTGGATTAAGCTTTCTGGCATAACCGTGCTTCTTCTGGCTTGCAGGACTGATGCACTTGGGGCTCAGAAAAAAAAATAATTTAGAAGTGTTTGCGGCTCTGGGAAGAATGAGACACAGGGAAGGAGAAGGTTGGGGAAAGACAAAAAAAATAGGAGAAAATAAGACTGTAGATATGAAAAGTTGTTGCAATGGGACCGAATGTATGCTATGATGGAAACTGAGGCAGGAGGAGAAGGAAAACTGGACTGAAAATGATTTTATGTCCTTTGTTTGGTGCTCAGGATCTGCTCAGGAGGAGGAATAACTTTCTCATGTCTCCCAGTGGTGTCATTCTGTTAGCAAAGGCCTGACCCTCAGCTGGTAGGAATGGTTGCAATGCTGTTCTTTGGTTCCTTTCGTACCAGGTTGGCACGGGGTTAAAAATCTGCAGAGAGTGCAGAGCAGAGGAGAATCAGGCCTCCAGGCTCTTCAGTGAGGAAAGAAGCAGCAGAGATGATGGGAGACTTTTAAGCAAGCTTTATTTGTCAAGGAACTCCTGACAGACCCCAAGATGGTACCCAGCAATAGTGCAGAAAACACCCCTGTGACTAAGAGCCAGGCTATGTGAGATAAAACTTGGGGCTCCACCAGGCCACAGGTTCCTCTTCTCTGAAACAGTTCTGCCATGAAATCAGCTGCTCCTGCATGATAAATGATTGAATGGGGACCACAAACACCTCCCTGCCACATACAGAGGGCAATGACCAGTCAGGAAAATGCATCTTTTCGTGTCAAGGATGTCCTTGTGCTTCCCTCCTGCTGGTCTGTTCCACGTTTGCTGCTGGTGTGCATGGTGGGAAGAGAAGGTGGGGGGCACCTGGCTGAAGGGTAAGGGTTTTATTTGTGACATCTGTGGTTTGGAGACACATTTTGAGATCTTTCAAGTTCAAGATTTCTTGATTTATGAAAAGAGAGCTGCTAAAAAAGCATGTTATTTGTCAGAAACTTTGTCCTATAGTTGACTCCTGTACCTAGATTTGGAGCACAGTGCCTTCCTCTCAGCAAAAATATATCTACAGCTTAAAAGCATTTCATTAAGTCATTATTTAAGTGGTTGGCTGAGCTCTTTGGGGTAATCATTTATTTAGACAATTGAATTTGGGCAGCCTGCTCTTTCCCTGTGGAAATGACAGGTAGTTAGAGGCACTTTCAGCCTTCGTATTTTAAAGAAACCTTTTCCATCTTAGTATCAACACACAGGTTTGCATTTTTTTTTTTGATACAGGATTTCACGTTGTTATTAGCTGATAACACTCAGAGGCGTGTGATTCTTCAGCTGCTCCCAATTACCATTAATGATGCCTAATTATGTTCCAGTAATACCCACAGGACTCTCTCACTCCTTCAGGATCACTCTTAAGTTGTTTGGGAATGCTCTAGGTTGTTATGTAAACATATGATTTATACGGAAATAAGCTAGATATGGCAATTCCTAGGATAAATATTCTATGTTGTCCCCTGAAAATGGAGAACACCATATTTTTCCAGTGGGAAAAGTATGCTTTTCTTGCTGGAGCAAGAAATTTTAAGTTCAGAACAAAGTCAGGTCTTCAGCCCTTCGTGGAGGTACTGAGCACTTAGCTCAGATCCCTGAAATTGATGGGCTTGAATACTTGATTTTAAAAGAGGGTAGATAAAATGACAGAAGAAAGTTAGGGTCAAATAAAATGTTATGTGAATGCTGAATAGAAGGGTGAGAAAAGCCCATTTTAATGCCTACCTAGTTCTATCTCAGATGCGTGACTCGAACGTTAGATTTTTTGTTTGTAGTTACCGAGATAACCAACTCTCCCACACATGAAGCATGTATATAACTTCACAGTATTACTTAATCTAAAATATTCCTCTTCAGCTAGCAGTTTGGCAAGGAATTTCCTGGGCATGTGGTATAGCTCAGATGATTCATTGCTTTTTGCTTCTCCTTTTATAGGGTTGCAAAATTCAATAAAACAGCAGTTCAGCTTTTAATCTGAGCACAGTAGTTTGTGGAACAGCAGAGCAATCAAGAGAGTCTTTCAGGCTCCCTTTGTCTTCTGAAATTAATTGCTTGATTTTTATTATGCACTTGCAGGAATTTGTTACTGTCTTGGTGCGAGACCCCAGGACGCAGAAAGAAGACTCATGGCATTCTTACATCGACTATGAGATATTTATCCACGTGAGTATAAAAACATCACTAGAGATTCTTTGGACTCGTACTGCTGTTTCTGTCTGAGCTGGGGCTCGCTTCGGGTATTAATAGAATTTCTTTACAATGCTTATGGGAGACTGCAGGTTATTATTCTCCTTTTAACAGCTGAAATGCAGTAGAACAGGTAAGAGTAGAGTGGCCAAAAAGACCATGCAGAAAAGTCTATGAAAGAGCTGGGAATAGGACCGGGTATTGCATTCACACTTGCATTCCACTGTGTATTGCAACAGACGCTATTCTGAGCTTTACTCATCAAGTAGAAGACTGTCATGGTCAGTGATATCTTAACATTATAAAAGAATTCTGATGTTCGAGTGTTCACATTGCAAACAACTTTGTTTTCAGATAAGTATCTGATTATTTTTACTTTAAATTCTTCTCAACTCTTCTATTTGCCAAGTTACTTGGTGATCCAATGTATTTGTTTTCATCGTACCTTGATATTCATGTTATACCACCTTAGTGGTGATGGTGTATGTCAATTAAGTACATTCAGGTTCATAATTGTAGTCCACCATATATTAATGGAGTGCACTTACAGTCATGGTTTTCTTTTGTCTTACATCTGTCCTGTACATCATTTTATTTTGTTGATTGTTGTCATTTGGTGGGTGATACATGGAAGGAGTTATCCTAATTTCCTAAATTTAGATCCAGGGTTTTTAACTATAATGTAAATAAATTTTCTGAAGTGCATCATCTCTCCAGCAAAGAGTTGGAAAGCACCAAGTTACATAGTTGATGGTTTGGCACAAGGCAGACAGAATTTCCCTTCTGTGTGGGAAAGCTAAACACTTGGTGTAATGTGAGCAAACAGTCAAATGATTGCTTGTTCAATATCTATCAAGACAAGTACTTTCACCCTGTGCGGCAATCAGCTGTTAAACTTCTGCAGCGTGGTGTAAGTACTGATACGAAAGCAATTACATTTTTGGCTTCTGCTAAAGAGACATTCTGTAGATTTGGTGGTGGGTGGGGTAGACGTTGGTGTTTCTCAATAGAAGCGTATTGCCATCTAAATACTGCCCAGCTCCTGGAGTATTTGGCTTCTTAAGCTGTGAGGTAGCCAGGATCTATTCTGGAAAGCTGGCACCTTTGGGCCCTGTACAATCTGCATCGTGTGCCTGTGGAAGAGCCGTGGCTCCTGGCAGGCTTTTGAGGGCTGGCTGGATTGCAGGCAATTTTATAATGGAGTCCTGTCTGGGAGGCTGGGTTTCGCCTAAATGTATGCTCCATCGGAAAAGTTGGAAAAAGCATCTCATTTCCATGAATTGTTTCTCTTTTGATGAATTGGCGTTTTCTAGTGGAGTAGTAGTGTTCTGTGGGAAAGTTTCCAAATGCTGCTGCTTGCAGAAAGGAGTTATGTCAGTTCAGATTTAAGGAGGATCACGCACTGTCAGAACAGCTGTTTGCAGGATTTTAACTAGAAAACTAAATATGTTTTTCTTTTTTTTTTTTTTTTTTCCTAGCAAAGTTTGGCATTGTCTACTAAAATTTTTCTTTCTGAGATTTTTTTCTTGTTACTGCAAGTTGTGCCATGATCCTTATCTCTTCCTTTAAAAAAGGAAAAAAAAAAAATCACTAAGAAACTGTAGAAACTGTCATCAGTCCTGTCTGAGCTAAAGCATTGTCTTTAACCTAAATTGAATTAATTATCAAGGTTTCCATTGGTGTGTCAAGTGTTAGCATCTCAGATGCTTTTTGATGTCATGCCTGCATGTCAGGTTAAGCTGCTTTACAAGTAACCTTTCTTTTTCAATTTCTCAACAGACAAACAGTATGTGCTTCACAAGGAAAACATCCTGTGTTAGACGACGCTTTCGAGAATTTGTTTGGCTTCGGCAGAGGCTTCAGAGCAATGCTGTGCTCATGTGAGCAACTTTTTATGATTGGTTTGTTTCATTAGATATCTACTTAACCATCTGTCAGTAACACGTGAAAGAGGAGCATTGTTTTACCTTAATTCTGAGAACAGTAAAAATGAGAACTAGAAAGTATCCTGCATTTGTACAAGTACATCCTTGCAGTCATTCAAGTTTATTCTGTACAAGGCATTTTCTCTGCTTTAAATCCAGAAAAAGTGATTTGTACTGATGGCCTTTGTTTGGTGAGTCCCTGTTTTAATTTCTAACAGATCTGAGCTGCTGTTTTTCCTTTTGCTACATACAGGTAGCAGAAAGGACAATCTGGGCAAGGCAGACTCCTAGGCCATGTTGAGCTGAGGTTGTTCTGCTTAAACTGACTGGTAACAACAGCACAAGTGTACCTAGGATGTGGTTAGGTTCTCCAAGGGCTGTAAATGACCTAGCCAGGCATGCCTGCAGGCCTAACAACTGGACCAGAAAAATCTGAGTTATTTTTCCTTTCAAGTTGTGTCAGAAGCCCCCCATTTTCTTAACTGTGCATTCTCAAATTCAGTTTCCTGAGCTTCTGGAACATGGCTCATGAATTTCAAATGCTTGGGGTTGGCATTTTCTTGCAGCATTTTTCTCCGCTGTTTCGGTTTTGGTTTTAACTGTGTGTTTGCTTGTTGTTTATAAAGACAGTTACCCGAACTGCCATCTAAAACTCCCTTTTTCAATATGAACAATCCGCATCACGTGGACCATCGTCGGCAGGGTCTGCAAGAATTCCTGGAAAAGTAAGTACAGCTTATCGCAGAGACGTTGGCATTTTTATGATGTCATCAATTTTCCGATTGAACATAACTCATCTCCGGTGCGTGAGAGCCACCTTGTGGTCGTCTAGATAGGCAACTCATTTGGTTTTATTTTTTGCTCTATTTGCACAAAGTCATATTTCACATACATGCCTTCAGCTCTGCCGGTTGCACGGAAGCCTCAACTTGGTCTTTTCTATTGTGTTTCATTGACTGATTAAAATTAATAGCTTTGGATTTATATTGAATTGTGATTCAGAACTAAGGTTGAAAGGTCTTTCATAGTGATGTCTATTTATAGCTTCCAAGAAAGAGCTAGATGTTCTTATAAAAGAAATAGACTTCTTTCCATCTGGATATTCATGGAAAATGAACACCTCTTTAATGAACCTTGTGGGCTAAAACACTGGGGGCTTGGGTAAGTTTTACAGTGAGATCTCCTAACACGTACACTTCTTATAATTCCAATTACCGTGTTTACCAGTCCCACTGACATAAACAAGCTCTAGCAGCTGTGATATTTTCACTACAGCTGCAGTCTGTATAAGATCATTCATCTGTGTGGTTATGTAAAGAGGTAGTGTAAAGGAGCAGTGCAGTCTTAGCTAGCCTCTGACTTGAGTTAGAAGGAGGCACAGTGTTAGTTTTAGTACTGCAATGCTGTAACCCCTTTATCACATGCAGTGGCAGAGACCTTGTCGGTGTAATCTTCTGCTTTCTCTGCCATTCTCTTAATATCCTGCCACTGCTGCTATGAGTGCAGATCTGTTCAGAGTTGCTACAGCAGGAACTGTGAGCGAGTTTTGAGGTTGCTTTAGCCACTGTTTGGGTTAAGGGCATGGTAAAACAGAACAGAGATATTCGTCTTCTTTTATTATCAGTGTTTCCATGAATCAGAACTGCGTAAGCAAAGGAAAAAATAATCATTTAAGTAGGTTTTAGGCCTTGTGGTCGGGGGGCAGGGGGAATACTGGACCACTGTTTTTCCACTCAGTATATTATAATTACAGGTTTCCCTAACAGATGATAAATGATTGATCCTAAGGCATGCATGTTAGGCTAAATAACTGAAGGCAGGAGGAGCTAGCCATTGTGGGAGCTGCAGGAATATTTGTGTGTACAGTTATATATGGGATCTGTGCCAAAGGGATGGTCACTACATGCTGGTTGAGGACTTACAAGATGGGGAAAGGAAAGCAGAAAAGGATTAGTGTTTAATTCTTCACCTCACAAGAGAAAGACAGTGAACTAGTGATGGTGCTTCCAGGGGAGAGAGCACTAATGGCCAGTCAGACCACAGGTAGTTCATGTCCCTGTGTCTGAGCAATTTTTAGCGGTGCTTACACAGCCTTAGGTGTGCTGCCCCACGGAGCAGCACGTTTTCAAAATCACTCATATATTAAAATAGTGAAGAGGCTCATCTGTTAACACGGGACAATACTGCAGCATCAGAAATATTTACAGCTGCTGTCAGTGCTTCAGAAGACAAGACACAGAGGTAGATTCTCTAAAAACAGATCATCACTCTCCAATTTTGTGGATGTCTGTGTCTTAAATGGGTACTGACAGGAGAAAATGACAGCGCGTTGAGCATGTTACCTTACTGCTCTTAGTCCAGGAGTGAGAAAAGAGGCATCTCTGTCGTAAGGGGATGATTTAAATGTTTGAACTTGGATGCCATTTGGAAAGGTGTCGGCTTTTCTCTCAGCCCGGGGGAATAGTTGGAAGGAATTTTCAGAGATACAGTTGTGTTGTGATGAATTGGCTTGGCAAATTATGTGCCGTACCATTGCCCTCTGCTGGCTGGCATGTCTGATGTACTGCTATTTATAGAAGGCATCTTTTTAGTGGCTGAACTAGGCTGCCATGATGCTTTTTTTTTTTTTTTTTTTTTAATAAGTCTGAACCAAAGGTTGTGATTTCTTTCTCTTGTGGAACTCATTGATGAGCACATTGTCTTTAAATCTTGCATGTGATCACTGCTGATTTTGGACTTGCTCCAGCTAATACTGCTGACACCATCCCACTTCTTCTGCCTTTACATATTGGCAGTTTATATAGAGAGTGTATATATATAGCTTATGCAAAGGCAGAAGAAAAAAGAAGTGTATATAAAAACATAAAGACAGACTTGATTTTACATGAAGTCCGGGTATGGATGCTACAAGTTCTCTGGTGTGGCAGCGACAGGGGAAGGCAGGACCTCCCTGGTATATTGGGAAGGGAGTAGGAAAGGAGCCAGAACACAGTTGCATTGCTCAGAACCACAAAACTGAGTGCCTCATTCCCCCCAGCAGTGGCAGCAGTCATCGTGCACAAGCTCACAGCCTTCGCTGATATTTCTTTGTGACAGAGGGAAGGAATTGGATCCTAACCTATGTGTATCTGTCAAGGTGATACAGGAACCCAAGCTATATTCAGTACGCTGTGAGAGCATCAGGATCCGAGCCATACCTGACAATGGAGTTCAGATTTTAAACCCTTTCTGTTCCTGCCCGTTGCTCAGTGTGAGAAGGTTGCTGCAGCCTCTGCCAGGACGGTAGCCACATGCCAGAAGTGTCAGTTCCTGTCTTTTATCCTGGGAACACCTTCACATCACCTGTATGTAGGCAGCTATAGAGTCCTCTTGTCCTCCTTCACAGAACTAGGTAGCACGCTGAGGCACTTAGAATGGGCCTTTTTGTAGCTTCTTCATGCTGAGCATGCCGACAGCTGGAAACTAAACCAAAGCCTTAGAGTTTGGTGAAGCCTGGAAGTGGGTTTTGAGTTTTGGTTTGGCTTTACCACACAAATACAGGGTTGGACCTGCTTGTCTTATAGGTTATTATCTCTGAATGATGAAGAGCTGTAAGGCTTACTTCTTGTCTGGGCATAATTTAATATTTCAAAAACCCATTTGCATTAACGGAAGCCAGCCAGCCCATTTTCAATTATGAATTACTTTGTAAGAATAAGGAAAATGATGTGTGTTTTTTCTGGTAGGTATCCTCATGGATTTGAGGATAGATTCACTGGAAAAGCTTATTCTTAAACTGGAGGTCAAAATTAAAACTACCTTATAATGCTGGGTTCTGTAAGATCTTGTTTGCTTTCAGCCCTGTTTAGCTGCACAGGTTTAACTTTGGGATTTAGATTTCCTGCAGTCCCACAAGCAGAAGCTGGTGTAAGTGTTGAGAAGTCCCCATGGGGACAGGCAGATGTGGAAAGTGGGAGACTGGCTCCGAGGAGGATGGATCCCAGCCTGCCAGGGCCTCAGAGGCTCCTTCGTCAGCGCAGAACAGGTGGCAGCACTGGTGGCCGTGGGGCAGGTAGGATTTCCTCCAGTGGATGGTGGCCACCTCTTTCCAGTGGAGCTGTTCCGAGCAAAACCTTGAAACTATTTCCTCTCTGGCGAGGGCAGCAAATCCATTGAAGTGAATAATGCTTTGCAGGCATGTGTCGGTTAATTCCTAAATGTATTCATTATCAGATCCTAAACAGTTGCTTCACAGTTGCTTGCTATCAGTAACATTTCCTCTGTTATAAAAAATGAATGAGGAGACACAGTAGGCTTTTTAAAAGGAGGAAATGAAGCTTTGTTTACTGCGGAGCCCTGCGCTCGCTGCGAGAGGCTGAGCGGATGTTCAATAGAGGGCACCACAGCCCAGGCTGTGATCTGCTGTCTCTCAAGTTTTATTTTCCCCTTTCCCTCGTGATATGATGTAAATGGGCAGAGTAAATTTGTTGAAAACAAAATCGGAGTGTTAACCTTCCACACACATACAAGTGTGCATCTGTCATTGTATTAGGTTACAGTAGATACAGGAAATCTTTAGTTAGGATTAAGTTGTACTGTTCGGCCATATGTTGCTCTCCTCCAGCAGAGCAGTGTATAATATACCTAATAAAATCATGTTGAAGAAAACCAGATTTTGGACCCCGTCCAAATAAGACAAAGCACATGTTTTGTCTTTTGTAAATGCTCTGCTGTAACATGGGGAAGGAGAAATGCTCCTCGTGTACTGCCCGGCGTTTCCTCAAAAATGACGTTATTTCTTCGGGTCGGAAAGTCGCCTTTTCTGCCCTTCTTCTTTAAAGGTCTAGAGATCACGGGCGTTTACTGAAAGCTTACAAACAGAGATCCGCATGGCCACGAATAAAAAATGATTTTATTATCTGTAATTCAAACGTAGAGCCTTATCCTGCAGCCCCCTTAATCACATAAGCAGTCATTATGCATGTGAGCAATCTGGCAGAGAGGAGTGAGATCTCTGACAAGTAATGACTACTGATGTGATGAAGACTTGCAGGATTTAGCCTTGCATTCTTATTCTAGGCATGCATAGAAAGTCTGCTGTTCCCTTGAACGCGGCCAGGCAGCTTGTAGGAGTTAGCAGAGGGAGCCGTGACTCCTGCAGCAGCACGGCTGCGGGGAGAAGCGATGCCACTCGCTGCAACTGCGGCTCGGCACTGACACCCGCTGCAGTAAAACTCCTCGAGAAGCACTCTGCTACTGGTTGAGTTCACACCACACACGTGTATCCGAGTAGTAACATCAGGGCATTCAGCCTTTTCTCCTGCCTTCCTCATTTTGAAGGCCTTGGAGCCAAACCTGCTTTTCCCACCAGCTCCCACAACGTGTCCCTGGGACAGCAAAGGCCCTGAAGGGCGGCTGCTGTACCAGCACTTAATGCCACCACAGCATCTGGTGACAAACGTGTGGTCGTTTCCTTGCAACGGGAGCATTTCCAACAGGAAAATGTAACCCTTACGGATAGCACAGCATTTATTTTTCATGTTGATCGCTTGAAGGATGCAATTAAAAAGCGATCCAACCTGTTGGTTCAGGTGAGGGGGGGGAGCAGAAGTTATGTTTTAATTAAAAGAAGGAAGAAACGTTTCAAGGGTATGTGACTGGGTGAAAGGTGTGGGTATATTTGCTTGCAGGAGGGCTTTAAATGCGTTGCAGAATGCTTTGTGTGTTTGGTATCCTCCAGCCCGCCCCCAAAACGCGCATGTGGGATTAGCCTTGTGCACATTGAATTTCATCCCCTCGGTTTCCCTTCACTCTTTCCACCTCCAGATGGCACTGTGAAGCAGAGAAGAAAATGACTGTGAAATAATGAGTCCAATGTAAAGTAAAATTGGAAATTGAATTATAGCTGCAGAAAAAGGACGGTAGCCTTGAGGTCCTGATCAGTCTGTACTCTTATCACTTTTGTTTGCTGTTCCCTGTGTTAGGTTACCGCTGAGTTAATAACAGGGCTTTAGCAGTTCAAGGCTTAGCAGAATTGTACTGGACATGAAATAAAGCTAAAATGAATTTGTGTCCAATATCATTGACATTAGTGCTCATTACTTCTCTGGTGTAATGCCTCAAACCATCTAAAATCAATTTTAAAGATTACCCATTATTTTATAAAGAAAATAAAATACGTTTCAAGCAGCAACAAAGCTGTAAGTGTGGTGTAATCTCATGAGCAGTTAGTTACTTGTGTTTTCGCTGGTTGGCAGGAAACTTTTGAAGGTAGAGGAAGAGGAAAATCTGTGAAACTGAATGCCATGGGCAGAATTTAATATCTTGGCTTTTGCTGTGTTACTTTGTATTAGACACGCAAATGTTAGAATTGCAGCAATGTGCATCCCCTCACTGTGCTCCCAAGCCTGGGAAAACTGGTAACTCATAGTTACTCCAGAGTAAGCTCCAAGATGTTATTTTTTTATACTTTTTTTTTCTTTTTTTTTTTAAGAGGAGGAAGAGAGGGAGGAGAAAATTTACTCCTGCAAGAGCATAAACTATAAGCATGGATTTATTGTGTGGGATGGTTATTTTGTCTTTTACTTTTTGTCGCAATGTTTGTCGTCTTTGGGAATTTATGTTTATCAAGAGTCAAGGCTGAGATCCTCTTTTAGTGGCCAGTGAATGATGACTTTCCAAACTATTCATGAGGCTGTTGCTGTCAAGGTGTGTAGACTTGTAAATTCTGTGCTTTGGATCATTTTTACTTAGCGTTTGGTTGCTTCTTTGACTGCTAAGAAGCTTTTCAGTGTATTTAAACACTGCATGCATTGATTTCATGGAGGTATACTCTATTTGCTATATTTATTTTAAAGTAAAATTGCGAGACTTTATATAGGATTAAAAAGACTATGGGGGTATGAAAATGTGTTTGAGTTTTAGCAAAATCTGGTCCTTCTGAGACTGAATTTTACATGCACCTGGTAGATCATTAGACTCATTGGAAGATAACAAAGTTTGAATTATTTGGCTGGGAGTGTGTGTGTGTTTTCCTAGGCAAATGTGAGTACAGAAATATCCTACGTTTTCAGTTAGCTATCTCTTATTATTTATTTTGATTTGACAGAATTTTATAGGCTTAGATAAAGTCAGACATTTTTTAGTATATTAATTAAATGTTGTTGTAATGTTGGCTACTTTAGAGCCCGGATTTCAGAATGTATTTGTATTTTAAAATGTTACAGTCCAAGCACTTCATTAATCTCTTTTGATAGAAGGAACTAATCAGTTATACATTTCATTTTAGTTGGAGTACCTATCAAATGCACAATTTCTTACTGCTTTTACTACTTCTTGCATTAATGTCATTTCTTGTTTCCTCTTGCATGGTGTGATGACTTTTTTTGGGTAACTACTTGTAACCTAAGTGGGTAGAAATAGGTAAATAATGACTCTAATAGTTATGGTTTGCTTAAAGATATTTAAGTAATTTTCATGGAGAATTATTTGGCACGGTTATAGGCTCTGATGACTTTTAGTCATACGAATAAAAAAAAATTACGTGTACACGTAAGCAAAAAGTCACTTGTTATATAATCTGGGACATATGTATTGAAGAATTCCTTCGGTAGATAAATGCTGCAGGAAGGTTGCATTATTTTTTTCAAAATAGTGATAATGATCTGCAGTTCTCCTCCTTGTAAAAGTACCTCTACAACTTTGTGTTACTGGAATGTGTTGTTCTTTCTTCACTCGTACTGTGTTTAAATGCTCTGTGCTAAATGTATTTGAAGACTTGGCTTGGAATATATATAAACCAAATATGAAAATGGACTTTTGAAAAGCATAGCTAAAATGAAATAGTATTCAAGGTTCCCTGAAAACAGTTTATAGGTGCATTTAAAATATCGTTCAGTATCAGCATTTTCACTCTAGCTTAAACGTGTGTATCTGTAAAAGTGTAAACAGATTTTGGCGAGTGTCAGCTCTGTTGTTTACAGGTACTTCAAAGTCCTGGCACTGCGTGTGTCTGAAGTCCTCTCTCTGTACACACTTCTTTCCCCCACCAAAGAAAAAAGAAAAGCTTAGCCATTTTAAAACGTATATAGACAGTTATCAATCAGAGAGCAAATTTTCATAAGAGTATATACCTCCAACTGCCTAAAAATCATTAATTGATCCATGTGGTAATAACAGATGGTTAAATGGGAGAAATGTCCTTGAAGTTATTCTTATAGCAGATGTGCTTAACTATTAGCCTCGTGTTTTTACTCACCTAAAACTCCAAATAACGTAGTAAGCAAGTAACACACACCTAATCATTTTAATATGTTCATTACCTTCTGCAACTGATTTAGGATTCATATAAAAACTTAACAGTACGACATCAGTTAGAATTTGTTCTGGTAAAATGCTTCAGAATGCGTGTGTGTATCTCTATAAAAACATTTCGCTTTTATTTTTCTTTTTTTTCCAGGATTCTACAGAATGCATTATTGCTTTCAGACAGTAGGCTTCACCTCTTCCTACAGACTCAGCTAAGCCCAGAAGATATGGAAGCTTGTGTATGCGGACAGACCAAATATTCTGTCGCTGATGCAATTCATAAGTTTGCCTCTTTGAACAGACGTTTTCCTATAGAAGATGAGGAGGGAAAAAAAGGGAAAAACGATGCAGACTCTGATTCGGAGAGGTGATTTCTGTATTTCCTTACTTTCTGAGATTATATATACATACACACGCGCATGCTTCACTTTTTTGTTGATGTAATACTAAGATAATGAAAAAATTAATTGACTGAGATTTTATTGAGCTGTGACAGCTCATCATAGAAGTCTTCACACACACCTCCACACTGAATTAATGAATGCAGTAGAAATTCAATTATCTGCATTCTGATTATGTGAATTTCATTTAGTCAGACTTGAATTATTCGCGTTTAAATTATCTTGCTAAAAAAAATATCCAACTGCACTCCAAATGGCTAATTAAAAGTCCAAATTTCCTGTCTCTCTTTGTGACTGGAGATAATTAAAGTTCTCCTCTGTTACTCAGGCTTTGAGTGTGTTGTGAAAACCAATTTCCTCCTTTTTTTTTTCTTTTTTTTTTTTCCCTCTCCCCTTTTCTGCAGTTCATCCTCCGGGCTTGGACCTAGTGATGACAGCATTTCTTGTGGATGTAAAGCAAACCCAGCTTCTGAAGAATCATGAAAAATCATTTCTGTATTCCTATCCCAAGGACAGCACAGAGTAGTTTCTGATGTATTTCCAAGTTACGTATGCCACGTAAATGCAACTTATTAGTAACACGTACCTAAAGGACTCGTTGCCAATACAACCATATGTCCTTAGAGAATTTTCCAAACAGACCTTGATGTTATTCCTTTGATTTATTATGTGCGTCGATTCAGGTCTACGTGTTACCTATTACATTTAGTTTTCTCTAACTGTTAAAATCTCAATATTGGGTCAGTCATGTTCCATTGACTGACACGGCTGTGAAAATATTTCTCATAGTGAGTGCATGTCTTAGATCTGGAAAAATAAAGATAACTTAATTCCTCAGCTTGAAAGTTGGTCATATCAAATATATTCAAAGCATCTTTTTGTAATTTGCAACAGAGAAGTTTCATCTTTAGAAGTCATTTGACATTGGTGATGAAATTACATACCCCACAAGGTATTAACTTTTTCAAGTAGCTCAGCAACATCAGCAAAACAACATTTGTACAAACTATATGCTGCTGACAATTTGAGATATAAATATATCTTCCTCGGGTCTTTCTGTAATGTTTATGGAAGGCCTAGTTTTATCGCGTATGAGAACTGAAGGCCAAAATTCTTGAGTACGGTTGCTTAGAAGTTGGAAATGTTAATAAAAATGACATCATTTCTGGGGTTGGTGAAGATTCTCAGTTCCCAGGGAAATCATGGATACTCATTCCCAGTGAAAACTCTTGGATGAAGTCCATTAAGACCAGCGGCTGAATTTTCCATTGGCTACACGAGGGCCAGGGTTCCGCCCGACGCGCTTTGACTCCGGGCACCTCCATGAAGATGTCAGGAGGGATGTTGTAGTTCGGCGGCTCAGATGGAGGCTCTCTGCCACCCCGAGATGATGATGAGGATCCTCGTGCAGCTGTAACGTGCTGCACAAACGTGGGCCTCCAGTCCTTGGGAATAACTGGAGCTGCTGCTTGCATTGTCGCCGTAGTTAGCACGTTGCGATGCTGATTTTTTTTTTTCCCCCCACAAACAAAAGGCAGGCTCGAGCACAACGTTGCAACCACCAACGCTTATTTTGATTAAACGTCAGTTTTGTTCTTTATTGTTAACAGCAGCTGTGCAGTGTCTTGTCCCGGGCTCTGTCAAAGGAGTATGTTTCGCCGTGGTGTTGTATTTATATTTGACATTTAACTGCTATTAAAAAGAGCTAGGGGTCCGGCCGCCCCAGCACAGCTCCCGTACACTTCAGCACCCAGCCTAAAAATGGAAATCCGTATATTTTTTAAGAAATACGTACGTTTTTTTAGAAATCTGTGGATACTTTCAAAGAAGGAACGTTTTAAGCCCGTGAATTACAACAACAATAGATTAATAAATGGCCACCTAATAAAGGGTAGCCTAGGCATGTGTGGGCATGGTTTTTTCAAGCATCCAGCTGGGAATTTGTGTAATTTTAGAAACATGTTTTAGTAGCCTGAGGATAACATCTCTTAGGTAACTGCTTTAAGCCACTGTTTTCTGTTGATGGTAGCACTTTCGTAAGATAAATACCCCTGTTTCTTTTTGCTTAGTCTTATTGAATTGCACAAATGTATCTATTCACCATCTCAGCTTGTGTGCGAGTTAGCAGCAAAGCTATTTTAATGCAAAAGGGATAACATTTAATTAAAGCAACAAGTTATCACTAAAAGTAGCTTAAAAATTGCTATTACTGCCACACGGAGATGGTTTGATTGCTCAATTATTTTTTTTAAGGTGGTAAATTACTAGAAAAAAATCGTTTAGAAAAATTATTTAAAAGATGGGGAAAATGTGAAAACCAAAACCTGGAATTGTATCTGAGAAATATATTAATGCTTTTATTTAACACAGGACTTGGGTAGTGTTTTTTATTTTATTTTTTAAAATTTTTAACGATTATTTTGTTTTAAAAGATGGAGCTAAACGATGCACTTTACAATGCTGCCCTGCTACCACGTCCGCAGTATCTGACACACATTGCAGAAATACAAGGACTGGCCAGCCTTTGGGGCTATTTTTGTGCCATTCTAGGAGTTGATCTGTGTTTGTGTGCTGGCATGTGTTTTCCAAATGGAGATGTTTCTGAAATAAATATTTGTTTTCTAATAGCTCTGTTGTTATTCTGTTATTTCCTTTGTCACTGCTCAAAAACCAGAGTACTGTAGCAGAACTTTCTTCCTGCCTTTGACATAAATTTGTTTAAATATTTATCTTTTGGATGTTGTTTGTATAGCTAGTAGTGCTGGAATTTTTCCTTTTAAAGGGGAAGGAAAAGCATTCTATGTTCTAGTATTTATTTTTGCATCAACTGCATGTAAGGGCACATGAATGCTTTAGGACATCTTAATTGGGAACATTTATATGCATTATAAATTCACATTTTAAATATAAAGCACTCAGTGTCTTCTGTGACTTGAGTGATGTGGTGACTTTTCAACACCATCATGTGCTTTGATTTTAGGAAAACACCAGTGCTATTTTGATTCTTATTCCTTAGTTTTGAATAATGCTGTTTCCTGCTAGTTTTTTCAGACAGGCTGAGCTCTGGTTTGCTGGTTTCGTCTCATTGCTGTTGCCAAGTTCACTGAATGGCAGTAATTCTGTGCTCAAGTGATTGCACTCAAACGCTGTGCTTTATCTCATGCGTACATGTTATATTCTCATTTTATGTGATGATTTCTTGAAAGTTTCATTTCATTAAATCATGTTACTATTTTTATCCTGTGTCTAAACCTGTCATTAAGGTTTCATTTTTTTTTTTTTAAATGAATATCCCATTCTCTTCATGACTTACCCTGTGTAATTATACTTCAGCTGTTTTTGTGATGTGTACATACGTAGTAAGTTGTCTTTGGTTGCTTGTTTTTAATTATTTTTTTTGTCTTGGTGAAATAAAAATAACTCCAGTCACGTATGCTATCAAATTGTGTAATGTGTAACTTCAGGATATTATAAGCTAGTATTAAGCAACCTGTTACTTATTTGGGGACATGAAATACGCTCTCTAGGAAGATGTGAAACTGTCCTAGGGAAAGAAAATCCTAATTGAAAGAGGGTGGAGTTTTGTAAGCATTCAGGAAGTTTATACTCTTAAATCCTACTATGTAACACTGCAATGCTTTGTGCCCAAGGTTCTTTTATTTTTGACGTGTGATACGTTGCAGTTATTTTTGGTATGGTATTTAAATGATAGAGGTACCCAGCAGTTGTGATGTGTCAGAATATAGGATATAGATATCTATATCTGTATCTCTGTAGATAAAGCCAGCGTGTTCGGGGTGAATGGAATAAAGCCGTGGGTGTTTCTTTGTAGCTGAAGGAGGAGGATCAGTGGAGGTGTCACTGCAGAGGGTTTCTCCCCGGTGGGTTTCACAGTGCTGCCCCAAATGTAAATCAGGATTTCCAGTCCCGAGCTGGTTCTCTCTGCAGAAGGCCCCAGTGCTCGGGGGAAGAGACGATGACAGAGCCAGGGCATGGCTCGGATCAGCCGGACCTCGCTGCTCCTTCAGCTCCTCTCTGCTGCTCTGTGCTGCCCTGGGATGAAATCTTCCCCCCCAGGAAAAAGAAAAAGGGGGAAAAGGAAAAAAAAAAAAAAGGGAAAGAGAGGAAAAATAAATTAAAAAAAAAGGGGGGGGGGGGAGAAAGAAAGGAGAAAGGAAAAAAGAGGAAAAGTAAAAAAAAATAATAATGGGGGGACAGTGGAAAAGGGAAGAGGGGAATGGGGAAAAGGGAGGTGAATAGGGAATAAAAGGGAGGAAAAAGGGGGGGAAAGAGGTGAAAAGGGAGGGAAATGAGAAAGGGGGGGAAAAAGAAAAAATGGGAAAAAGGAAAAAAATAGGGGAAAGGAGAAAAGGGGAAAAGTATAAAAGAGGAAAATGGAAAAAAGAAGATAAAAGAGGAAAAAAGGAATAAAAAGGGAATAAAAAAATGGGAAAAAGGGAAAAAATGGAGAAAGGGGAAAAATTATGAGAAAAATAAAAGGAAAAGGGGAGAAGGGGGAAAAGGGGGAGAAAAAAAAAAGGAAAAAAGGGTAAAAAGGAAAAAAAAATGGAAAAAAAAAAAAAAGGAAAAAACCACCGGGGGACGCACCAAAAAGGGGGACGAGCGCGGCCCCGGCAGGCAGCGCCCCGGGCCGTGCCCCCCCCCCCCCCCCCCCCCCCCCGCGTCCCGCCCTTACCTGGCCCCGCCCCGCCCCGTGTCCCCGCGTGCCCCCCCCGCGCGCGTGCCCGCGGCCCCCCGGAGGGAGGGGGGGGCAGGCGGGGAGCGCGGCCCCGCTCTCGTCACCCGTGGCAACCGCTGCCCCTGGCAACCGCGGGGGGGGGGCGGAGACGCCGGGCCCCGCCCCGCGCCGCGCAGCCCCGCGCCGTGCCGCCAGGGGGCGCTGTGGGGCAGCGGGAGCGGCAAGGGCGGGGCGGGGCCGCGCGCGCAATGCGCGCTCCCTGAGCGCGGCGCTGCGCGGGGCCGCGGGCTGCGGTGTGCTGCGGGGCCCCGCCGCCATCTGATCGGATTTTGATATTTTTTTCCCCATTTTTCTTTTTTTTTCTCCCAGTTTTTATTTTCTTTTCCTTTTTTTTTTTTTTTTTTCCCCCGTTTTCCCTTTTTTCCGTTCCCCCCCCCCTTTTTTTTTTCTCTTTTTTTTTCCCTTTTTTATTTTTCCTTTTTCTTTTATTGCTTCTTTTCTTTTCTTTTCTTTTCTTTTCTTTTCTTTTCTTTTCTTTTCTTTTCTTTTCTTTTCTTTTCTTTTCTTTTCTTTTCTTTTCTTTTCTTTTCTTTTCTTCCTTTCTCATTATTTTTTATTGTTTTACATTTTATTTAATTTAATTTTATATTATTTAATTTTATTTTGTATTACATTTTATTTCATTTTATTTCATTATATTTTACTTATTTTTACATTATTTAACTTTTATTTTATTTCTCTTATTTTACATTATTTTATTTTACTTTTATATTATTATATCATTCTATTTTACTTTATGTTATTTTCTATCCTTTCATTGTTATTTCCGTGACCCGATCGAGCTGTTCCCACTCTGGCAGGGGGCTTGGCCTAAATGATCTTTCAAGGCCCCTTCCACTCCCTATCATCCTGTGAAATTTCTGTGAAATATTACGTCATTTTTCCTACATATTTCACCGTACCCTATCTCATCACCCCTGCACGTATCTATTCACAGCATCACGTCGGGTCCTGTCCCGACAGGAGCAGTTTTGGGGAGCCCCCATGTGACACCGGGCACCCCCTCAGCCCCCCGGAGCCTCCCCATGGCACCGGGGGGCCGGGGGTCCTGGTGTCACCACGTTATGTAAGGCACAATCCCGCCCGAAAACGCACGCCGAGTCGGGGAGGATTTGTGTAATTAATTGACCAGTCTTAACCTGTTATCGTGATGTAAGGAATTTGGAACTCATTAATTTGGGCCCTGACAGATTTCATATTAGAGCTGGCAAATATGGATTGAGCCTCTTATTCCTGCAGCAGCTGGAGTTTCCGTGACAGTGAGGATTAGTGAAGAAGACCTATTGCTGGAGTCAAGCTGCCTCTTTTGTAATCAGCAGCCCTGCTCGGCGTTACAGGGGGAATGGGAGAGAGGAGAAAAATAAATACAAGACCAAAAAAATATGAAAAAGAGAAATGTGCTTGCGCATGGAGCGGAGCATGGGAGGGAGAGGAGGGCGAGTGCTGGCGGTCCTGTGGTGGCCGGAGGCGATGGCAGGGGGCCATGCTCCATTTGGGGCTCCCGTCCTCCCATGGGAGGCCTGGGGTGAGGCCTGGGCTCCATGCCGTGGCCTCTGCTGGTGGCTTGGTCCTGGGCACACGATCCCCAGGCTTCCAGGAGGCATCACCATGCTCTTGTTGGTACCCGCTCCCAGGTCAATGCCACTTGGTGGTGGGGGGCGTTTTCCCTTTTCTCGTCGTTTCTTTGCTCAGTGTGTTTCAGTGATCCCTCCGTGATCACTCAAATCCTCCTGTGGGTCATTTCTGGATAACAGCTGGGGGAAGAGCATGAACAAGGAAGTGGGGACCGGCAGGAAAACCACATGAGGCAGTGGTGCCAGGTCCTGGCTGAGGACAGAAAGCAGCAAGCGGGGCTCCGAGGCCCAAATCCCCTGGACAGCCTCACCCAGGCCCCTTGGTGCTGTCTCCAACCATCATGCCGAGACAATCAGACTCAGACACAGTTTGGGGTCGAGTGCTTGGTGCTGGGACCTGCTCATGCCACACTGTCCCCTGATAGGAGGGCGAGCCCACCCGCTGATCGCACACAGCCAGCAGGCGATGGCTGGGCCGGGCCTTGGTCAGCCCAGTCTCTGCGTGTTTGTGACCAGGAGTGGCAAAACACGGGGCTTCTACAGCAGCTACACACTTTGCTCTAATCCTCCTGTTAAAACGTTGATCAGGCAGAACTAATTTCCCTGTTAAATTAAATGCGCCGGCGTATGTCCGAGCTTAGCATTGTTTAAAAGAACCAAACAAAGCATTTTAAAACTCATCTGGGTATTGTGATTATAAGTGTTTGTGCTTTGGCTGGTTCTTTCCGTGGGTATATTTTAAATATGCCAGAGCGGTATAACTTGTCAGTGTCACCCATGATTTTGGTGCTTGCAAAATAAATAGTTAATATTCATTACTAGTAGTGTCCTCCCCTCCTCTTTTGCTTGTAGGTAAGAGAACAGTCGTCAGCTGCGCTGGGTGGTTGGTCTGACCCTTACACTGATTTTATTCTTTGATGCTTAGTCAGAAAACAAAGCAAAAACATGATATTGAAAACAGAGTACAGAAAACAATCAACCAAATAATCCACCACAGCTACACCTTCTGAACAAAACCATCTTTGCTTCGGATGCTTTGTACCTTGTCCCATACAGAAGGCCTGGTTCAGTTTATGCATAAATGCAAAATGCAAATATCAGAGTAGAAATGGTTAAAAAATATCAATGGCTGGTTCAGTTGAAGTCAATGGAAAAAAACATTGTGCTGCTTACACTGAAGTTGAAAAAATGTTGTCTTCTGAATGCCATTCAGATTAAAAATGACATTCTTGTTTGAACCAATAGGTGGCCTTTGTGAATGTGTTATGATTAGTTTTTTTTTTTCCTGAAAGCAGAAAAATACCTCCTTTGAATTAAAGAACATTTTCAAACAGTAATTTCCAACTGCAATTAAAATACATTGCTGTTTTTGAAAGACAATCAGTAGTACGTGAAGGTCTAGATTTATTTCCTACTATTCTAAAAATTCACATTTTTGGTGTACTTTAAGTCTGAGTCCTCAATGCATGGTAATAGTTAATAATCATAGAACCATTTGGGTTGTAAAAGACCTCTAAGAGCTAAGGCCTCTATGTGAGCAATACACACTTAAAAAGTTTTACTGCGAGGGAAACATATCCAGTAGCCATAGGTAGGTAGGGTCTCTTAAAAGCCTGGGTCAGGTGAGGATGTCAAACACTTGACCTTGGGGTCCTGATTTCCTCAGAACACCTCTCACCTTGGTCTGGACCCCCTGAGATACTTTAGCATCTCATTCCCCGCACGGGGTTTTCATGGATACAGGACCATTTCTTGCATTGGATTGCCAAATTCTGGCCTTCTGCGTTTGCCCCTGTGAAGGCAGTGTGAGGCTGAGAGCCGGGCAGGTGCCCAGGGAAGGAAGCATTGCCTGAGGTCTTCTCCTGGTACTTGCTGGTGTCTTGCATCCAAGAACAGATTCAGAGGTTTTGTGAACCATGAATATCGCTTCAACCAGTTCCTTGAGGTGAAGGCCATCAGGTGATAACATACAACTTGGTCTTCACCCAAAACTCTCACCATAAAACTGGTCTTTAATTCAGCTGGTGGGAATTTTGAGGTCTTAGCATGGGACAGGATTTCACCGACAAATCCAGCGTTCACATTCGTGTCTGTATTTGTTGCTTATGTTCATTTGAAGGCTCCATGCTTTCAATTATGAGACTGAAGTACCCAGGGTGTGCGGAGAGCTATTCTCAAAGGCTACCTTTTGCCTAGGGAGGCTGTCTATCGAGATATTGTTGCTCTGACTCATCCTGTGAAGGAAACCATCACTCCCCTGCCATGTCTCCCCTTGGGTGCCCCAACAGGAAAACAGCTCTGTGCATGTCCACCTTGGGAGAGCAGTACTTAGCCCCAAGAAAGTTGGAAGAGTAAACTGTACATATCAACAGAATGGCTTCCTTTTATATGGCAAAAAATGCCTTATATGTGCTATTTATAAGAATCTTCTCCTGTTTTCCCCTCTGTAGAAGATTCACAGCTTTTGCTGTTTGTACAGGCCGAGGGCACTGGGAGGGGAGGTGGGGTGTGGCTGTCTGTCCATCCGTCAAAATACTGCAAACACAATCACACAAGAAAAGGAACTCCTGAAGCAAGTTTGACTTTTGGATGGCTTGAGTTTTGTTGGGAAGTCAAAGCAACCCCTTGGCATCACAGCCTGCATATCAATGGCTGGATGTAGGAAGTCACTAATTCTTCTGTGTTTATGATAAAGCTTTCCTGCCTGAGGTCTCAAAGTCCTTTGCAACGAGGGACTAATTCAACCTTGCGTGCCATAAACAGGATCTGCTATTTTACAGCTGGGGAAACTGAGGAACGGCGAGGTGACGTGCGGGGATGTCCGGGGGATCTGCTGCAGACAAGGGAGGAGCCAGGACCCTTCCTCTCCCCTGACGGCTGGGACCAAGTGCTGAGCTCCTCCCAAAAAGTCTCACCCTCACCATGGGCACGAAGTGTTTGGAGGAGGTAGTGGCAGGCCCTGGTTTTTGATGTTTGACTTGAAACACCTGAAAGGAATTTGCTTCACTCTTAACTGCGGCGCTGGGAAACCAAACTCCCCCAGACATGTGTTGCATCTGGAAGCTTGGGCCTAATTATCCCTCAGGTTGCAGCATTCGGGACAGAGATTTATGCCCAGTTTGGAAAAAAAAAAAAGGGTTACTCACGCGGCTCACTAATTAAAAAAATACAGTAAAAAACAGAGGTGAGAAGAAAGAGGCAATTAGGGCCCCTTGTTTACGGCGGTTAAATAAGCTGCACTGACAGGATTTTCTCAGAGGGAGCCATGCAGCAGTGCCACAGTCCTGTTAATGTTGGTGTTATCATTGGAAGTGGACTGAGGGAAGAAGGGCTGACACTGCCCAAAAACTGCAGGACAGATTGACAGATTTTGGCTTGCTCTTTCTGTCTTGACTCATCCATCCACGAGAACTTATTAAAATAATAAGTTCTGCTGGCAGGGGTAAGGCTGTTTGTGTGAACAAATGCTGCAAACCTGGGCTTCAAACTCGCCGTGTAAAAGCTGTGCTCCCTGTTCTGCTGGTGCAGCTCTCCTCACACCTGGAGGATGTGTTTTGCTGATGGGAAGCACGACATGGGCTCCCATCCTATTTTAAAAGCAGGTCTCAGAAATTGCCTCCAAACATTTAGAAATATATATGTATTTTTTTTTCTAGATTGATACAACCCATTTAATTAAAAACAAGATGAATCTTATAAGGTTCATATTTTCCTTTCATATTTTCCTTTTTATTTTCTCTGGGTGGTGATGGAGATGCTTTGCCAGAAGGCCCTGAGAGCGTGCGCCTGGTTCTGTGTTGTTTGTACCAAGTGACGGTGACTTCTGAGCAGGAGGCGAGCACCGTGCCAAGGCCAGAGCATTGTGCTGTGCCTGGAGCTTTAGGGGCTCTTCCCTCCTGCCCCGCTTCTTGCTAATCACAACGGCTTCCTACAAGGCATTTATCAGCCCGGGCCACTGCCTGTAAATAAGCAGGCTCTCGTCCTTCCCAAAAGCCCCAAGTACAATGTTATCTTTCCTCTTTCCCACAGAAGAGACACGTTAGGAAATGCCTTGGTTTAGTTTGTCCCTCCTTGTTCCTGGATGATGCTGGAGCCATTGTGAAAAGGCGAGGCTCGCATTTCCTTCTGAGGATGGCAAATTCATTGACATGCGGGATTGATGAGCTGGATGTGCGCTGATGTGCCGCATCCTGCTAGCAGCTGAGATTTCTGGGCTTACGAGCCTACAAAGCATTTTGCTGGGCTGTGAACCGAGTACTTGGGATTTCCCTGGGTGAAACCCAAGAAAGTGTAGGCCTGGCTGCTAAACTTGGTGAAAAATGGCTTGGGCAGTCAGTGCATGGCGTCGGTGGTGATGTGCTTGCCCTCATGGCCATCACCCTCTGCAGCACCTGGAATTTCTTTGGAGGCATTGCCCTTGTTCCCAGCTGCGGTGTGGGGTGATAATTTGAGAAGGAGACTCTAAAGATATGGATCCCTGAAGTGAAAAGTAGCTCCTAGAGAATATCCTCCACAGCTCTCCACTTCTGTGTCCTTCCCAGCTGGGATGGCAAGGAGGAGCCCAGGGTCTCGCTGTCCTCCACATCCCTGGGCACCTCCATGGCTGTGAGTCATGTTGGGGATGTGACCTGCAGCTGGGTCACCTGCTCCTGTTTGTCCCCTCCTTGCAGTGCTTTGATGGGGTTTTTCAAGCAGCAGTTCCTCAGGGAGCAGTGCTGAGAGGCAGCACCATCCTGGGAGCCACTTGCCGGTTTCTGCCTCTAGATCGTGTGGTGCTGGGTAGGTTGGAGGAGTTCAAGCTCCCCTCTTGCAGAGGCAGGTATTGACACAGTGCACGTGCAGAAACTCCACAGGCAGATAAAGGATTTTTCTTTTCTCGAGCCCCTGCTCCTCCCGCTACTCCACGCAGCGCTGGCTGTGAGACAACAGCCACCTGCGGGCTGCAGCACTGGCGGGGAATATTAATCAGGCCTCCAAAGGGCTCGCTGCCACCTTCAGAGGGAAGGTTTCCTACAAAACTCCCGGGAGACAGGCGGAGAAAGCACTCCCACCAAGAGGAGCGGTGTCATCCCGCCGCATTGTCCACGTGTCACCGCGTGGGGCTGACGCGCTGCTCTCTGCCGCTGCAGCTTGTGCTGCTGGATGTAATTTCCGTGGCTGAACATCTTTATTTCAGGTTTGCATCAAAGTAGTGACTAGTTTGACTGTGCCTAACAGTTCCCTGCTTGTGGTTTAGGTAGCAGACTCCTTAATGTGGAGGTTAGATATATGTTTGCTTTCCACGTTTGTTTTTGTAGCACACCGTGTATGAAAAAAAAATAACAAACATCTTCCTTGCCATATTTCCACCCCAGCTAAGGGGATGTGGCTGTGACAAGGAATCCAGAAACGCACCTCATCAGTGAGTTGTGATCACATTGAGCCCTGCAGCTGAGAAGAGGAGAAGGCAGAGACAGAAAATCCCAATATGGACAATGGGGCTCGTTGCTCCCGGGCGAGCTGGCGCCGTGCTGCTTGTGGGGCCGACCCGTGAGCTGCCAGGCATCCTCTCCCCAGCCCAGCAGCTGCCCCTGCAGAGCCTGGCCTTCGCTGCTCTTACCTCCGTGTTCGGGGAGACAACCCTTGGTTGGAGGCAGGAGGCTGCGAGCTGGCTCTGTCAGCAGATGCTCGCTGGGCAACGTAGGGCTGGCCAACAGCTTGCCATGCCTTTTATTGCCCGTCCATCCCTCCTGCACACATTTATATAGCTGAATAAGCTCAGTACTTTAGGAAGTTTGACTAACGTGTCTATTGCATCATCCAGACATAACTTCTAATATGGAAGAGTGCTTTGGTTTTGTGTTTTCGAGCAATAAATCCCCAACAACTGCTACGTAAGGCACAGGGAGTTTTTGTTTCATTTTGTTTTCGGATTGAAACTGAGACGCTGATGTACATGAGTTGGCCTGTTCTGAATCTTTGTCATCTTAGACAGCCCTGCTTATTGCCAGCTCGTTTCACTGAGATCTATTTCAAATCAACTCATAAATTATTAATAGTACACGTGTAGGTCAGAGCGACACTAACCCTGACAATCACACCCTAATATTCTCTCTTTAGCATCAGAAATAAGAAGGAGATGTGAATAATCAATATTCAGCAACTGAGGTGCATCTCATGCAGATCTGCTGTATGCACTTAGGAAAAAAAAAAAAAAAAAGAAACAAAAAAGAAAACGAAAAAACAAGGATCTTTGCAAAACCTGTCAGGCTGGCATTAATCTTGCATGATGAATAATGTGGCAATCTATGAATTTTTAACACCTTTAAAATGATAGAATCGTGGGATGTGATATCCAAAAGTAAATTTGTTCAAATTGGAGGATATTCTTGATCAAACGGAGATACTGAATAACGCGTATAAAAATATTGAAGCACCAATTTAATTTGCGCAGCAACCAAGATGGTTTGTACGGGCTTGTGGCTGGGAGCAGCTTTCCGTCACAAATAATTCGCCTGAAGATTTAATTATAACTCGGGGCTGAAGCGGGAGCAATCCCAAGAAGAGACCAGGCTCTGGAGGCCCCAGGTGGCTGCTCCTGCAGGGGGGAAGCACCTGGAGGAGCAGGAGCTGAATTTTGCCTGGTGTTTGCAGCAGGGCTGCACCCCAGGGGTGCTGTGCACGCAGGGCTCCTCTCCGCCCCCAGGCACTCAGCGCAGGGCAGGATCAGGCTCTTGTGCATCTGATGCTGCCCGGTGGGAAGGGGAGAATTTGGGGTTTTAGGCTGACAAAATAAACTGCTAACGTGTGGGAAATAATGGGCTGGGTGCTGTCCTGCCTGAAGTCGGGATGAATTTGCTGTTGACATTCCTGGGGACGGGATCAGACTTTACATTTGAAGTCACGTCCCTCTGAGGTTTCCTGACAAACACTAATGCAAAATGTTTCATTTAGGAACCGTCAAAAAGGAATTACTAACCTTTTATGCTTATTAAAATTGCCGTGTGCTTTCCTGGAAAGGGACTGGATAGCAGCTGGACATTTTAATTTTCACTCTATGCAAAATAAAAATGACAGTAGAGAACTTTCCCTATTTTTTAAACCCTTCTAATGAAAGCATTTTATTTTGTTTTTATTGAACAGAAAATAAAATGTGTTTGTTTCCCCAGATTTGAGTAGAATTAACGTGTATCTGATTGTTAATATTTGATCCTTCTTTAATTATTTATGATATCAAGGAATGAATCTGTCAAGTAAATAATGAAATGCGTACATGCAGCATATGTAATTAGGTTAGGTGCATAAATCCAAAGTGTTCACTTTATAGTTGTCAGTGCAAAATTTATTAATAATGAGAAATGCTAAGTGAAGAAAATCCCTAACAGTCTACTCATTAGTGTAGGTTAGAGCAGTTGCCGAGAAGGAAAGTTACCATCCCTCCCTCCCTGCATTTCATCACTTCAGGGTGTTAGTAAATCGCTACCCGTTCTCCTCGTCGCCGCTTTATATCTGTAATAAGAACAGTCTTTAAGTTGCGCTGGGAAGGTGTGCTGGGTGTCAGGCTGCAAGCAGACAGCCCTCAGCGCGGAGCTTTTCAGCAGCTGCATGTCATTTAAAGCCAATGCACAGCCCAGGTCCCACTTCCTTTTGGATACAGGAGCTCCTTGGTGTGATCATGAATCCTCCTGAGCTGCCCAAGGTGGGTGACCACAGCCAGGAGCTGCCTGGAACTGGACTGCATGACCCAAACTGCTGGATTTGGCAACCGGGCAGTGGCCCACGTCGCCCTCCCTGCTCCTCGCTTGCCGTCAAGTTGTTCCTGCTTTCTGCAGTTTAAGGAAAAAAAAAAAAAGTCCTTGTTAATAAAAAACAAAGCAAAATTAATCTGTGAGTTTGTGCCTCTTGGGATCCTGGGGGGATGCGTGAGATAGATGAAACACCTGTTTGAGAGAGAGAACTGCCATTGTGGGACCATGAAGAACATTCCTCGGTCCCAAAAGGTATTTTTCAGAGCTCCCACTCCAAACGAAGATTTGATTGCTAAATGTATATTTAAAACAATATTTCAAGATCATTTTGAAGCTTATCATTAGCACGAGCTCTTCACGGGCTAATTCCCTACATCCAAAGGCAGGCATTCACCCCAGCTTGCTTTAGCTGTCGAAAATTAGGAATCTCATCTGAATTAGTCACCTGGGCTCCCTGCACAGCCATTGAGACCCATGCTGTGCTAAGGCTGCTGCCTGAGGCTAAGCCTAAGACACAGGAGGTGAATTGCCCTCCGGAGACACCAGGATCTCCTTGGGCTGCAGAAAGCTCAGGCTGGAAGCCAGGCTCTTGGGCTGCTCTAGGAGAGGAGCTGAACACCATGCTGCAAATCTGTGCTGGACCCAAATTCCATGGGGAGATGAGAGGGGAGGGCATCACTCCCTGGCCCTGAGGTAGCTGGAGCTCTTGGGGATCAACCACAAGGCCATAGCAAAGTCCTCACGCTTGCTGCACCTCATTTTATTTATTTTTTCCCCCAAAGCATTAAAATAAGAAGGACCAGGCTTGCTGATCAGCAGAAGCTTTCCTCAGTCTGGGCTGTCACCAAATGCCCCCAACCCGAAGCTGCTCTCCTGTATCCCTCCCCTCTTCTGCTGGCCTCAGCATCCATGCAGCTCTGCAGGCAGCTGCTCTGAGAGCTGATTTGGCTGAGCACATGTCTTCGGGAGGTGTCACAGGGTAAGCTCTCATTTTTAGAGCTCTATCTGACCATGCAGCCCCGCCACCACTTAGTGCTGGCCCAGGGGAGAAGGTGGGAAGGGAAGGTTGGGCTTGCCGGTGTCGCGGGGTGGGAGGGTCGCTGCTGTTGGTAGCCCTGCAAAATTAAGTGGGTTGTGAAATCGAGCCATGAGCGAGAGGGTACTGACAGCCCTTCATTACATTTTGCATCACACTGTTAGATTTTAATCACAACGTTTGGGATCAGAATCACAAATCCTCTTATCTGCCGTAAGAGCTTCTTTCGAGCCGAACGTTTTTATGCCCCATGTAAGATGCAACAATATTCATCTCTGCTAGCCAAGCTTGGAAATGCATTAAACTGCCCAACCAGAAAATCGGGAACAGGCATTTAGTGATGCAAAATGGTCATTCTGCAACCTAATGCCTAGGGGACAGATCAGTCATCACAGCCTCCCACTTCTGCCTGAAAAGACCAATTAGGTGACTCTGCCTATTCAACTATCAATACAGGATTGCTCCCAACAGGATATTCCCCTGTGCTTTCCCCAGTCTAATTTTAAATTACTCAAGTGCCAAGACTTCTATCGCTTCCCTGGGGTGACCATTACACAATTGAAGGCCTCACGGTGAGGAAATGTTTCCTGATATTCTGTCACAATTTTCCTATGCTCAGCCTCATCCCATTTTGTCTAGTTACACATTCTTGAGCAGCTCCGACTTCTTTGACGGCCACGGCGCTGCAAAATATAATGACAGCTAATGCTAATTCTATTTTGTTTTATTTTATTTTTTTCGCATCATCATTCTGTTAGGCATTAGACACAGGAAAAGTCAGTCATCTCCACTGCTGGCATCAGCGTTGGTGCTGTTCCAGCGCCAAGGTGCCCTGATCACCCAGCACCAAACAAAGCTCCTGGGAGAGGAACTGCTGCCTGCGCACATCCTTTGAGGAAGGATGACAGAGGCTAAACAAAGGGAAGTCGAGAAAGAAAACAATCAACCCGAGGTGTTACATACCGCCGTGGAAAGGGGAATCTGCTACTCACATTCACTAGTAATGAATAATTAGGATGAAACTGCTCATGGGAAAAGCTTACGGCTTGGTCTGTAGGTTTTGGCAGGCAGGTAAATGCTGGAGCACAGTGGGCTGTGGCTGGCAGGGGCAAGAGGCAGCTCTTGGGTGCCCTTGCCCAAGGGAATTGGACCTGGACTTATCCTGTGCAGCAGGAGGGTACTTGTCTCCAAACATCTTGGGCAGAGGAATGGCAGGCCTCCTCCTCGCTGGTCCTTTCATGCTTGGCAAAAGGGCAGTAAGGTGATGCTGCTGCTCCTTTCATCTGAATCAATGCCACCCTGCATTTTGGGTCCCACATGTTCAGGATGAGCTTCCCCAAGGTCATCGCAGGACCTCTCAGCCTGCTTGAGGTCACATTTCTTTGGGATTTTTCCCCCCCCCACAGTGAGTGTCATATAGTCAAACCCTTCATCTGTTTTATCAGACAAGCAGAACTGGGAGTCTGATATCTTTTAAAAAAAGATACAGCTCTCTGATTAACTGAAGAGTAATAGCATGAAATTCTAGTCTCCAATAAGTAACATATTGATGCTTATGTCTAATTTAATCAGCATCAGGGGGGACGGGGGTGCCCATTCCTTCACCATCAGTTATGCAGCAGTTCAAGGTGATAAATCCTATCTGCGGAATGATATTCCGTCGACATTTCTATAATATTAATTAGATCACCATGTCAGGCTGTAGGAAATTTGCTTAACATTCATTAGAAATTTCTTATAGATAGATGGGCCTCCCTCCCTCCCTCTCCCCCCGCTTTCTTTCTCCCCTGATTGACAGAGGAGGTCAAGCTGCAGACAGCCCCCTCCCTCCCCGAGCCTGAAAAGCCGGGTCACCGGACTCCATAATGCATGGGGAGCGGGAGGGGAGGATCATGCCTCCAAGAGATATCCTATTAAATTGGACAAAAGCTCATCTGCCTCCGGGCCCCGTCGTCGCCGGCTCTCCTCGGCCTGCAGCCGGCACGCAGGACGCGGGCGAGCGCGCGCCGCACGAGCCATTTGCATTACCCTGCAGTCATTTTTATACGCGGAGGTAATGAAGTTGTCAGCGGAGCCCCGAGTGTGGCAGAGCCTGATATTCAAATAGACCTGCCAGCTCTCCCCCTCCCTCCCCGCCGCCCCCCTCGCTCCCCCAGCCCCGCAGCTGATCTACTGACTCCCTGGATTACTGCTTGGCTGGCTCCCCGGCTCCTGCTGCGCTTGCACTCTTGCCCCTGTCAAGTGCTTTTGTTTCCAAGCCGGGGAGCAAGCAGCTGAGGCTGCTGCACGCCCACCCGTGCCCACACATACACGGGCATCACGGGAGTCGTGAGGAGAGAGCATCCCAGGTGGCCACGCTTTGCCCACACTGGATTTGCAAGGAAAGTCCCCCAAGACATCATTCTCATCCCAGGCTGAGAGCCCGCAGCATTTTGTCGTGGTCTCAAGGAAGAGGAAGGCTTCGGCTTTAGGTAGATTTGCTTGGTGAGGTGCAGGTGGCAAGGGTAGGTTTGTGTTTTCCGTGTGCCGTGCCCTCCTGCTGAGCACACGGCTGGGAGGGAGGCAGCAGCCGCATGGTGCTCACCGGTGGCAAGGGGCATCGCTGACATACTCCATCCTCATAAAAGAAACCGCAGGATCGTAAATAACAAGGCAGGTCAGACTGGCCTTCAGTAATTTTTAAGTCAATTTTTGAAAAGAAAAAAAAAAAAAAAAAGAAAAAAAAAAGAAAAATTCCCTGTGGCAAAGCTGCCTGGTAAGCAAAAGGTCTGATTCAACCCCATTAGCCTTGGAAACTAGTTTTTACTAAATATGGGGCTAGGCTGTCAGCTGGTGTTAATTGGCATAAACCCACTGAAGTCAATGGAATGACAGTGATTTATACCAGGCTGAAGACTGGAGGGTGGATATTTAAAAGGAGAGCTGTCTTTTTTCTGCTCTTAGTAACCGGATCCACTTGTGGTTGCGACACCATAGGAGCAAATGATGGCTTTTCGACTGGAAGAGCAGATGTCATTAGGTAGCTGGGCATCTGCGAGTTCTCCAATGTGTGCAGTGAAACTGAAGGCCACTTAAAAAAAAAAATAAAATTCATCACCTGGGTAAATATTTAGCTGCCACAATTTTCACATTTTTGGATCACCGACTCATTCATTATTTGCAGAAAAGGATACTTTCTGTGCTCTTATGAAAATGATCAATGATCCTTTAGCACAGAAGGCCCGTGGGATTAATTTATTTTGTAAGCAGCATGTTAAAAAGACTGGCTCAAGCATTTTTTAAAAACTTGCAGGAGGGTCAGAAACACACAGGTTACAGCCGCAGCTTTTTTTGGCCTTTGTTCTTACAATGAGATTTTGAAAGATTCCCTAGAACCCAGCAAGCTATGGATTTTTATGACATGATGCATCATCGTGCCACTGGAATCTGTATGCCTTCAGGAGGTCCTTTCTGAGCAAACTGAAATTTATTTAAGAAAGTGAACTTTGTGTCTACACTACAACAAGCCTACAAGTATTTTTAGTATACAGAGCCCCTCTAAATGCACCAACCTGCAGATTAAAGGCTCCCCGAGTATAAATTGGCACGATGCACTGTAAATGATTCACAAATGGAGGAGTCCCTAAGTGTGCATTGACTCGCTACACCACAACATCTCCTACAGAGATTTTACAGCATTGTATGCCAATGATCCATGGATTAAGGACTCCCTAAGCGCACATTGACACGATAGAGTGGAGCTGTTTTGGTCTATCGTGTCAATGATCCGGGGATAATGACAGTGTCTTGTGCAGATCCACTGAGATCGGGTTGTTGTGGTTCCTGGCAGAAGAACCCAGATCGGCCCATTTCAGGCATATTTACCTTTTTGGGTGCTGCAGGGACATGGATGCAGTTCTCATCCTTCCTACTAACTGAGAAATGTCTTCAACAGTGTCATTCTGTAGACTGGACAGCTTATATTTGTGTATGTACATGCATATACAGATTCATATAAGAAACTGTGGACAAATACACTTTTATGTTTCTCCATACAATGTTCACAAAGCAGCAGGATGTCACACCAAAGTTTTGCCACTGTCACCTAGGGCGCCAAGAGTCAAAGTGAGGAAAAGTCATTCCAGACAAAGATCAACTTCTTATGCAGGAGAGCAAAACTCTCTGTCGTACAGAGCAGGATGGGAAGGGATGGGATGGGATGAAGAGCAGGATGAGAAAGGATGCAGACCCAAACCATAATAATGCCTATTAATTATGTAACTTCCATCTCCAAAAATACCTCTCCAATATTTGTAACAGGTGAGGAAACTGGGACAAAAGGAGCTGAAATGATCTGGTAAACCCATGACCAATGTGCAGCTAGGACAGGACACACACAGACTTTACTAATATGTCTCAACGCCGATAGCAATGGTTTAACAAGTTTGGGCTAAGTAGTCCTTGTGCCACAGCCATGAAAACCATGCAGGAGAAAAAGACTGGAATGCCTTCAGAAACAGGTGGGAAGTCAGTGTTGGTGTTTATCCTCCAGAAAGCCTCTGTTGCTTGCAGCAGCCTGGGTCCTTATATAGGCTTTAGAATTGCAAGGACTGGAGAAAAGATGACAAAAAATCAGGTTGTAAATGCAACTCCAGGAGAGGCACAGTCAAAGAAAAAAATCAATAGTATGATGGTAGAGAAAGGTTGTTTCAGGGCCATGCTATCTATTTACTCTTCTTGGCAAGTTCTACCGGATCCCAACCAGACAGCAGAACCCCTGCACAGACAGGTAAAAGGAGTCTGATGCCTAAACTACACTTCATGTTAGGAATTTCCCTTCTGACTGCTAAAGCAGATATTTCAGAGAAGATTTCTGAGTTGGCATTGCATCTTAAATCATGGACTTGTTTCTTTTCTGAAGGAAGGAATGATGCAGGAGACTGATAGAAAAAAGGCCAGGAGAAACACAGTGCACGAGATGGAATGGGGAGCAGAAAATGAAAAAGGAGCAAGTTGGGAAAGTGGCAGCTGCCACAGTTACAGCGAGTGTTGTTTCTGTAAAAAGAAATAAGGATACAACTTCACTGTAGAGGAGTAGCTTTAGTGAACTGCAAGACAACCTTCATGTCCTAGTGGAACATTACTACTGTGTTATATAATACTCTTATTTTTCCTGCATTTCTGCAAGAGTTAAGCAGATTTCTATATTAGGATAAAATTAGAGGGGGTATAGTACAAAATTAAATGGGTTGAAGTGGGCACAGGACAGGATTATAAACATCAGTGAATGCATCTAGTATTAAAGTGAGCAGGTTGATGAGCTGTTTACAGAGAATAAAGTAAGGGTGTTTTATGGATGAAGGAGAAATAAGTGCTACTGATGTTTGCTCTGAGTAATAAAATTTGAACGATCTTCAAACAAACACTCATGAGATGTCTGCCCATCTAGAAACACAACTTGTGGATCAAGCTTTTTAATGTTTCAGTTGGCCTGGCCACTGAAGTGGCCTGAAGCTGTGTCTGAAGTCACTAGAAAATACAAGGTTCAACATAAATTTCTAAAACTGAGCCTCAGATAACAACTGCCAAAGAAAATTACCCATATGTGTGCAACACCATCTTTTTTTCCAGCTGTGGTCATTCACTTCTCACTTTTCCTGTAAGAGGAGGACCTATGGAAAGTAATACTGTAACAGCAATTGCTAAGTGCAGAGCACTTGTAAATGTTAATGCATTTAGAGTGGGCCAGATCGTTTTTATCATTGCAGGTAGATTTGTCTTTAGAGTGGGAAAATATGTTGGAAGCTTGATATTTTAATAAATAAAGATGATACTGAAGGTTCCAAGAGATGAGTGGAAAAGAAAACATAAAATTTTAAATAGAGATTTAAAATTGAAGGCCCACCAGCCTCCTCAGAGCTGTCTCAGAAGACACTCATAATACTCTGAGTACGTTTAATTGAAAAGGAGAGAAAGTCTTTGACTGCAATTACAATTTAAATTAATACATTATACATTGACAACTGGACCCTATGGTGAAAGGCTGTTTAAAGTTGCAATATATTGGCTTCTCAGGTCCACTGAAGTTCATTATAAAAAATTCCATTAGGATATACTCTTTTCTAAAATGTTTAAATTCCTTGACTTCTGACAGTCAAGAGAAAAGGTACGTATTAAGAATATTAGGAGCATTTTCATTTTCTGCATAGTTTTACCTTCACGGAAAGCAAAGTTTGACCTCATTTTATCTTCAGAGGTAAAATGCATGCTACTGAGATCCAAAGAAAACTGAGAAAGATTCAGAGATCATCACCAATATTCAGGAATTTAAATCCAAAATAGCTTTTTCTGCTTCTATTCCTGGAATGACAAAATTTATAAAGTTTGCAATTTTATTGGACGATACCACCTTATTTATAGTGCACATAACACTACTTTAATCATGTTCAAAAGGATCAGTAATGTCTAATCAATTGCCATATTTCTTAATGCATGAGGTAAGAATTTCCCCTTCCCAGGATTTCACTAATTGATTTTCGAGAGTGATCTGCTCCAGCCTGCCCATTCCTAGAAGAGAGCTGGGGATGTTCAGCTTGGAGGTTCCGGGGAGACCTCAGTGCAGCCTTTCAATACTTAAAGGAGTCTTATAAAAAGGATGGAGAAGGACTCTTTACTTGGGTAGGTAATGAAGGGACAAGGGGGAATGATCTTGAACTAAAAGATGATAGATTTAGATTAGCCATTTGAAGGAAATTCTTCACTCAGAGGGTGGTGAGGCACTGGCACAGGTTGCCCAGAGAAACTGTGGATGCCCCATCCCTGGAGGTGTTCAAGGCCAGGCTGGATGGGGCCCTGGGCAGCCTGTTCTGGTGGTAGGTGTCCCTGCCATGGAAGGGGGTTGGAGTTAGATGGTCTTTAAGGTCCCTTCCAACCCAAGCCATTCGATGATTCTATGAAGCAGGAAGTGTTCCAAAATGGGAAAAAAAATCATTGGAAAAGCTCTTCGCAAAATCTGTCTTTGGCTGCTTCACAATATGTCTCCATTCAAATGGTTAAGTCAGACCATCTCAGCTGACTATTAACGATGAAGCTGTTGTTTAGGGACCCCAAATACCAGGACTGATGTTCTTGTTGCATTTAGGTAGAAATTACTCAACCCAGCTTTGTATGAGACAGTCTGTGCATTTCTTTATTACTACTGCAAACATTCCCAGCACATGCCATACACATATATACTGTGCATTCACCCTATCTTGACAATTTTGAAGACTATTACTGCTCAGGAACTTCCCTCCCACAAATCTTAGCACCATTTTTAGCCTACAGCCCTTTTCACTCCTTCCCTTATAAACATGTGCATCATGAAACTGAAATCTACAAGAAAAAAACACGTATACACCAAACACAGCAAAGCTTTGCAGCCTTTCACCACTGCTAAGAGGAAAGGAAGCATCCCCAAATGTTAAGCCACAGTTAGTTAAAATGGATGCTCCAGAAAGAAATCTAGCCTCATTCTGAAAACATAAACAGGCAAGAACTCCTCCACCGCCAACAGTGTTTACTTCTTAAAAAGTAACTGTGCAATCATTTTGATAAGCTAACCAGATCAAGCCACTTACATGTCTTACTCTGAGGCATTTTTGCCAGTCCCTAGTGTATACAAAAATGTACTAAAAATCTGACCCAAGCTGTGTGAAATCTGAGGAGTCACTATTATTAAGTTCAGTGAGGCTGGGGTAAGGCACAAAAAAAAAATCATGCATATTTTTTTCTGTTAAGAAAGATGAAGAGAATGGTTAGCATGAAGACACAACTCTAAATTTCTACCTTCTCCACAGACATCTGATTTTTTTAAAATGTTTATTTATTTATTTGTTTGTTTGTTTGTTTGTTGAGCTGTGCAGAGTTATCTGTGCTATGCCTGCGTAAACACACAGTGCTGCCCAATAGAAGCAGATGTGCAGAGTAAAATAGTCAGTGCTGAGGACCTGACATGTACTTTTCATGCATGTTTGGGTTGCACTTGAGATTAGCATATAAATATAATTTTATAATGAATTTGTGAGGAGGTTCCTAGCTACATCAGTCAGTCTGGGAAGAACACCGTGTTTTTTATTTATTTATTTATTTATTTATTTATTTATTTGCCATGTTAGTAGGAAATGATGCAATGGTATAAAACCTAACACGGATCTGATGTTGCCCATACAGGATGTGATCTCTTCTTGAGTAATGAAGAGAAAAGGGAAAGTAGTATTTCATTTTGGCAGTCAGGGTCTAACTGAATCTGAGAGACAGTCAGGGCAGGAAAGGATCTGAGTCTTACTTTTCCTCAGAAGTGGGGAAGGGAAAGGATGAAATCTATAGCTACCTCAGAAGTGTTTTTTTTCAGCTGGTGAGACCCACTTTTTGGTGGGTATCTGAAGAAGAGGGGAGTCCCAATGAGCTCCAAGGGACTGAGTTATGTGATGCCTTTTGGGCTAACACTGCACAATACGTGTCTGAATACAGGTGGGGTGAAGTTCAGTTATCCACAGAGAGGTGTCTAGTACCACTGGAGATGTTCTTGGCCACTCGAGGGGTCTGTTCTGGCTGCCTGGGGAGATCCAGACCCTTCTGGAGTGGCAGCTGAAGGCTAGCGCAGCTGCCCAAGGGCGTCTCTGGTGGCATCAGCCCCTTTATCTGGGTAACAGAATCGATCCCACAAAAACTGCACATCTTGTTGCAAACCTAGTGCTTTGCATATGCAATTTATAGCTATTCTAAGAACCTTTAATGCCTGTGCACATGCTTGAGATAAATATACTCTGAGGAAAAAAATCCTTTTCTTTTTTTTTTTTTTTTTACACTTCCAGATTTCTGACATTTGCACCCATAGCATTTAATTTTGAGGTGAAGGGAACCTGGCTTCTTTACACAGACAGAAGGTACACTAAACTTCTCCATTATGAACGATCTTTCAAACATTATTTGAACAATTTTTGCCCATTTGACCATCTGAGTAATTACTTTAGAATGTCTTCTCCTGCATTCCTTTGCTAGCAGTCAGACCTTTGTAGTAAAATATTATGTCCAAAATATATTTTAGAAGAAAGGTATATAATCCTATTAATGGATTTCTTTAAATTCTCTATACGTGTTTTGCAATGAAATAAGCATATCCATAGCAATTTTTAAAGTTCTGCTTCAGGATTTATGCACTCTTAATGGACGGAGATTATTTCTTTGGATAATATAAATATCCCAGAGATTTAATGAAGCCATAAAGACATTCATTAGACTTCTGTAATTAGAGTTATAGTTACAAAAGCTTCAGTGTGCTAAATATACCTGCAATATTTCATTGTTTCAAGTTTTCAGTAAACAGCTTTCATCCGAGGAAGAACTCAGAGCTGTGAGGATGGAACTCAACTCCAACTTGGCGAGAGGGTACCCAACATCACCTTGCTTCAAACTGGGCAAACAACCTGTGAAACTACATTTATGGATAAACTGCTCCCCCAGGCCACCTGCAGTTTGCTGAAATCCTCTCCTGTGGAACGGCCATGGAGCCTGCTTCAATAAATGTCATCTCCAACTTGCAGCAAAGCCTGAAGACAGATTCCTTCTTTCTTGGCGAGACGTGAACTTCATTTCAGATCAGGACCACAGATGTGTTTTGCAAGTCACTTGGAGGCTTCACACAACCATATTTGTAAATGTTGGGATGAAATTTGGCCCTAACTTCTCATTGGAACTAAGGAAAGGTCATAAATTTTTAATGGATGTTGTAAGTCAAGCCATTTCTGGATTTGTGCAGGCCATTGTACTCCCATGCAAATGTTTTGTCTGTTTTCTATGCAAAGGACAGCAACAACATGGAGCCCAGTGGTGACGTCTCAGAATCCAATCAGAAAACCTGCATAAAGATGAAAGGTCTTACCAACAAGAAGTGAGCTTGCTAAACTACACCTTTCAATGAATTCGGACAAAACTGAAAAATGTTGTTGATATCAGATCCTTAGGCTGATTACTGAAGCGTTCGATTTTTCAGCATGTCAATTCATCACTGTCTACCTGGTTATATTTAACACTTTCTCCTGTTTCCATCCTGTCTGCTGAGATAGGCAATCTCTGTCACATGGTATCTGCTTCACCAGAAGGTCAATAGACCATTGTGGAAGCCCATGAGTCCTGTTCCCAAGCCGTCCTGATTCTCTCCATGACATTGCTGGCGGCAGATGGAGCTTCCACACCTTGTGGCATCTAAAATACTAATGAGATTACAACTTCCATCCTTCAAGCAGTTCAGTGTGTCCTTTTTGGTGCTTTGCAATTATGCAGCCAGTCACTGGAACACAAAACCTTCATACTGATGGTCGCTGCCCTGTGCTGGTATTACCAAAATGTTGCATTAATTACAATTGTGTTTGTTTTCTTCAAGAAAATGATACTTTTCATTTTAAGCCAGCCATAGGTTCAAACTTTTTGTGTAAGATATTAAGCTTTGAGCTCAGGAGCTGAGAGGTTTGGGATATTTATGTTTGGATACAGCTCATCTGTCCCAGCCAAATTATGCAAAATATATATGTATATGGAAATGATGGCTCATAACTTCCATATACCTGCTTTTGGGGATAGCTGGGAGTAGTCCTTAGACTTCCCTGACTCTGGCCTGTCTGAGGTTACCTGTGGTATCACAGCTGTGTTGTGGGACTGAAGAAAATCGAACTACCTTCTTTCCTCTGCTGTCTCATCATCAGCGAGGAGTCAGACCTGCTGCACAACCTGTTAGGTTTCCTTCTTGTTTCTGTCAGGTTATTATGTACTTGGATCCTCGCCTTCTTGTTTCTGGCAGATTATCCTTCATTAGGTACTTGTATCCTGGGCGCACACACATATACACACGTAAAGCTTTAAAAATGGGCATGTATGTATATATATATATATATATATATATATATATTCTTAAAATTTACTGATAGTTTAGCATAAAGTGGCTTCACAGGTTTCATGGATTAGGTTTATGTTCCAGTGTGGGTCCTGAACCAAAACTAGGATCTGGGTCTTTCTGGATGTTAGGGAAATTGTGTTTGATATTTGGCTTCTTTTCTTTGCAAAACTATAATCATGCAACTTGCCTGGCTTTGTAAAGTGCTTTGAGATCTACGGGTAAGACATGCTATAGGCATTCTAAACATGATTTATTTCCTTGCAGGGCCTATCCCTAAGTGGCTCATTGAAGAAACAACATTTATAAATATGCATAGCTTCCTGGTATAGAATTTTTCCTATTCTTTTCAGAATATACAGGCTAAGCCGTTATTATTCACTTTTCCATTTTTAGAATCAACGATTAAATTGCACAGCACTGCTGTGTTGTACCAATTAAAATAACTACTGTCTATTTGGCAGTCCTTTAATGGGAAATGAAATTCACTTTTAGGCATATATCATGGTAATACATATATCATATGGTATACAATTTAGATCATTTTGGAGGACAGTAGCTGTATTAGTTCGTATTCCCCTACCTAGTCCTGGTTACGAGCATCAATTTTGTTAATTAAGAATTTTAAACCCTGTGAATTTATAGTACAATTATGTTTTACTTCATAAGTAGGTCTTTACCCCTCTACAACTATTAACAAAATGTCCACTTATATTATTTGCTGACGGTTTCAAAGGCTGATGAATTTTGTATGAAGATTTGCTGTTTTTTCTAAGCTTTGCTCACTGCATATCAGCTGTTTGTCAGCAAAACATAACAGTGAAGACTTTTGACTTAAATCTTATTTTTCTTTTTTTTTAAAGAAAAGCCAATTCATCAGGTAGGAAAGACTGCTGCTCACACTCTCGAGTCCTGCCAAAGACAAATGGCTGTAAAAATTTAAAATCAATCATTAACAGATTAGCTGTTGGTCCAAAGTAAATAGCAATCAGCTTATTAGGCATCAGGCAGAGTGAGATAAAGGGGAAGAGTTATTGAAAATGAGGATGTTTGCTGGGGCTGTGCTGATGGAGCAGAACAGGGAAAGGCTGTTTCTTTGTTGCTCTAATTACAAATGGAAAATAACCTACAGTGCTGAAGAAGTTGAGCTCCCTGGCTGAATTGAATGGAGCATAGTGCTTATGTTCTACGTCATGGCTTGATTTATCTTGATTATCAGTAGTTTGCACTACTTCTTCCCCTCCCCAAAAGGCCCAGTTTTGGCATTCTCTTATACTGAAGTAAATGAAATTTTTGTTTCTGCAAAGAATGGGGTGGAGATGGAGGGGTTACCACAGTAGAAATATCCTTCTCATTCAAATCTATAATTTCCATAAAGGAAATTCTTCTCATATGATGGAATTCTGTTTGTGGCAGGATTTCATCATGGTAAAGCAACAAATTGCTGGTGACTAAATCACAGCTGGCTGTGTGCCACAGTTGTACTCAGACACAACGAAATTCTGCAAAGCAGATCAATTCAGAAGAGTGGGGATGTTGTGAGAGGAAATGGGGAGGGAGAAAAAGGCTGAGAAGACAGACATGGTAAAAGTTGGGTAGGAAGTAAAGCTGACAGAGATGAAGAAGAAAAACAATAGCTGAGAGTAAAAGGAGATGAGGAAGCAAAAAGAGACACAAAGAAGTGAAGTAGGAAGTAGGAAGAAATGGGTACAAGTTAAAGTTGAGGACAAAAGCTCTTTTTTTTTACCAAGTAAATACTGCAGTGTTTGCACAGACAGTAATTGACCATGAGAGTGATTTAAAGCTGGGGACACTTCTCCATTACCAAGCATGTTAAATCCAGGTTTAGATGTTTTTCAAACAAAATAGCATACCTGAGAATTGTGTCTGCAATGGTTTGAACTCAGTGAATAGAAAGGTGGTGTGCTTTTATGTCAAGACACCTGGAAGTGGTATCTTTATATCAATGATATTATTCTACACGTCGTATTTGTGAATCCTCATAGAGTGCACATACCTGGCATCCAGGCACTATGACCAATGTCTGTCTTGCGACTGCACAAATGCATACCAGTGCTGGGTTCAGTCCCTCTTGGCTAAACAGAGCCCCACAATGCTTTAGTCAATGTGATGTAAGCAGGAGCCCCTCCACCCAAGCCCCATTATGGTCTTATGTATGCATGTATGCTTTTATGTAGGAGGCACTTGTATGTGCCAGGGGCCACATAGGAAAAAGAAAAAAGAAAAAAGAAAGAGAAAGAGAAAGAGAAAGAGAAAGAGAAAGAGAAAGAGAAAGAGAAAGAGAAAGAGAAAGAAAAAGAAAAAGAAAAAGAAAAAGAAAAAGAAAAAGAAAAAGAAAAAGAAAAAGAAAAAGAAAAAGAAAAAGAAAAAGAAAAAGAAAAAGAAAAAGAAAAAGAAAAAGAAAAAGAAAGAAAAAGAAAAAGAAAAAGAAAAAGGAGAGGAAGAGGAAGAGGAAGAGGAAGAGGAAGAGGAAGAGGAAGAGGAAGAGGAAGAGGAAGAGGAAGAGGAAGAGGAAGAGGGAAGGGAAAGGGAAAGGGAAAAGGAAAGGGAAAGGGAAAGGGAAAGGGAAAGGGAAAGGGAAAGGGAAAGGGAAAGGGAAAGGGAAAGGGAAAGGGAAAGGGAAAGGGAAAGGGAGAGGGAGAGGGAGAAGGAGAGGGAGAGGGAGAGGGAGAGGGAGAGGGAAAAGGAAAAGGAAAAGGAAAAGGAAAAGGAAAAGGAAAAGGAAAAGGAAAAGGAAAATCTAAACAGCGAATGAGGAAACTTCCATATGCCTTTACTTCTTTTTTTCTTAGTAGAAAAATATTCCTAGACCCTGACAGAAAGAAAACTATTCATGTACTCTTTAAACTTTCTTTTTCGGATAGGTGTGGAAAAATAGGAGAGGAATTATTTCCCTTCCACCATTTACATTTATTTTTGTCGTTTTTCCCTACTTCACTTTCATTATGGTGTGAAAAATACAGTGTCTATCTGCTGTTCATTTTCTGCTATTTTTGCTTTAACTTACTGTCAAAGATATCCATGTGAAAATTCATAACATGACATAAATGTGATTTCAACAGAAAGAAAAAAGTGCGAAGTCTCAGAGCAAATACATCCTAACGATTATTTGCCAATGTTTTCACAGAAAAGAACAGTCAGCTGAAATGGCAAAGTAGCAGAAGTCTCTTTTCCACATGCTGAAATGGCTGAATAAGCTACACAGAGCAAAAATGACTTTTCTGCCTGCAATTCGCCGAGTCCCAGGACAGCAGCCCACACCTGGGGGCGACAGAGCTGTGGCAGCCTGTCATCTTTGAGCTATTTCTCTATGCACTGAGGAGGAGAGCAGCGATGCTGCCTTCTGTCTGCGACAGGAATTGTTTGAATTATTTACAATGGATGGAAGGACAGCTAGCGGGAGAGGATGAGGAGGTTGGTGCAATTCTATAGACATTGATCCTGCCAGGAAAAAGAGCAAACTGACTTGCAAAACAAATGGCTGTGTTGCAGTCATGGAGGGAAGGCTATTTTCCAATGTCACTTACGCATGCTAAAGGCAGGCTCCATGCATATTACTCAAGTAAATGCACCTGGTAGTGTTGCCTAGGTGTCCCAGAAGCTCAAGGCAGTTTCTTGTTTTTTTCATTTCCTACTTATTACTGTCCTCCAGTACGATGCAAGATGTGCAGCAAACTTTGCGTGTTTACAAAATTTCTCTCCCTGAAAAAAGGTGCCAGTTTATCACCAAATCGCATGTAAGAACAGACAGGCAGAGGAAGGGTGGGGGGCTGAGGATTGGGCACTTGCTGTGATGCTCTACTAAAAATCAGGGAAGGCAGCTGCAGGACCTGGCATGCATCAAGCCATCTCTTAATAACAGAGGAAGACCAAGAGTAGTTGACATTAAGACTGTAAAGAAACAGTTACGCTGGTGACACTTATACAAGGACTGCCTTACTAATTTTTCCACAAGCGTATTCCTGCTAAACAGTTTTTGGTTCTTTCAATTAAGCATTTGAGGAGAAAATAATGGGATCTTAAAGCCTCATGTATTTTGGAAAAGGTAGTAGTAAATTGTACAGTTTTGACCTTTTCAGCTTTCTGTAATTTGATTGGGTGTCTGTTCTTTTTCCTCCACTATTTACAGCTGCAGTGAACTGTGCAGAAGAGGTAGGATGGCTAGCCAGCTGAAATACGGAATATTTAAAAGGTTAAAATGCTGCAACATGCTGGTGCCTTCCACAGAGTATATGGACATTATAAATTTCGCCGTGTTGATCACATAAAGGATTGAGAAATTAAATGACTTCATGAATCATTTTTTGTGGGACAACAAATGTGACCAAAATGGGGAAAAATGGTATCACTCTGACCCCAGATCTGGGAAGCATATATTTTTTTGTGTGTTTATTATTTCTGCTGCAGCAGTAGATGAAGACTCCCTCTGAAGCACAGGATCATTTCACTAGGCTCTGAATATCTACAAGTGACACAAAGGCAAGCCCTGCCCCAGAAAGCTTGCAATCAAAGCATCTTGAATCCATTCAACAGGTGACTAAATAGAGGTGGTGACCTTCTTAGGTATAAATATTTCTTTTTTAGTGTACCACTGGGAGATCTTAGGGAAAACACAGTATACTTTGAAAGTAATTCCTTAGCAGATGGAGACAGTAACACAGAGACATTAATGGCCATGTAATGAGTCCAGAGGGCATCTGAGGGGCAATGTCAAATAATTGGGTACCCAGGCAGTATGCTGAGGAGATTGACAGAAAGCTAGCAGGGCAACAGAAGATCAGCAGAATCTCAGACCAGGATGACAGCTGAGACACTAATAACTAAAATAAAAAATCTTCAGGATTTGGTACTTCCCTTTGTCATCAATAACAAGTCTGGTGAACAGCATTTTACTCTCTCTAAGCTATTTTTCGGTGGTAAAGACTGCTTAGGGCAAATCTGAAGAAAGACTTAGAAAAAAAAAAAAAAAAAAAAAAAAAGAAAAGGAGCAAAGCTTGGCTCCCCAAACTTTAATGTCTTTAGAAACACAACATTACACAAAAGTTATTTATTTTGTGTGCAAGACAAATCTAGAAAATGATAGGAAAGAGATGAGGAGTTTAGTCTCATAAATGCCAGCAAGAAGCTTTCTGGCCCTGAGTACACCATTTCTGCAGAGCACTGGCAGCTGGACCTTTGCACTGAGGCCAGAGGAGCGATCTGTACCTCAGCTCCCTGCCCTGACCCCTGTGTTCACATGTGGTTGAGCACAGGAGGAGTGTCACAAGAGCCCTGTAGGTGACAGAGCAAGAAACATATATGGGCAGAAGAAATGATGAATCAACCTGAGTTGCAGACACAAGGGATCCTGGCCGATGCATGCAGAAAGAGAAGCCATTCAGAACTGGGTCTGATTCTGAAAATTTCACATTAGCTCTTGTTTGCTGTGCTCTTGTCAGAAACGGAAAGTTTCATCTTGTTCCAGTTACAGCTCTGGATTAAAGTTAGAAGGTTAGGGAGAAGGATGGTTACCACAGCAAGATGCTGGGAAAAATTCTTCAGAAGGAAATGCCAGCATTGCTTTTGATGCACCATTTGAAACAAACTCATGATCTTGTGGGATTTATTTTCTGCGGTCATTAAAACTGAATGTTTTCATTGATTCAGAGACGGTCTTCCTGGAGTAGCTGCAGCTGCTGAGACAAACAAGCCCCCATTCTGCTGTGCCGGTCCCCCTGGGAGCTGGGGGTGATTGACAGGGGGCTCTGGCTTGGGCAAGCTTACACCCACAGTACGAGAACCAATGCAAGCATTTCAGCCAGTGCAGCCCCTCTAGCTCTTGGGGATGGGGGGTTGGTGTTTTCCCCAGGCACGGAAAGGTGGAGGAAAGTGTTTCCAGCCTATCTGCAATGGCTAGGCCACCATCAGAACAGGCACTCACATTATGACATACACATATGTACAGCTATACATTTATATAGTCACATGGAGTTATAATTTAATGGTATTTTGGTATAACTGCATCACATAGATATGAATCATGGCTCTCCCTCTCTGTGGGTTTACAGTCCTTATGCAACCCCATGTTTGGGGACTGTCATGCCAGTCTAAATCACCACTCCATCCAGTGCCATCCCTGCCAGCACTGGGGCTATCTGAGTGGGTTGCCTTGTGACTAAAAGTGCCCAAGGGTGAGACAACCTGGCTGCAGCTTGCTGGGAGGGGGTTAGCAGCAAGGGGATGCCATCAAGGGCAGGTGACAGAAATATAACTGCTATAATGAACTTCAATGTGTTGTGAGGAGACATTGCCAGGAGCTGCACTCCTGAGATATGCTTGTTGTAATTGGAAATTTCCATGCTTTATTTCCACACAGAGTCACAGAATGGCTGAGGTTGGAAGGGACGTCTGGAGGTCATCCTGCTCAAGCAGGGACACCTAGAGCAGGTTGCCCAGGACCATATCCAGATGGCTTTTGAAGATCTCAAAAAAGGGAGATTCCACAACGTCGCTGTACAACCTATTCCAGTGCATTTCACCTTTCCGGTCTTGCTTCAAGAAAATCAATTAAAAATTATACAGCACTCTCCATCATAAGCAGCAATGGTGTTTCATCAAAGCCAGTGTGAGGATGCCCTGTGCTCAGCGTGAAAGCTCTCTCCTCGTCCTCAGCACAGGGTGCAAAATGGTGGCAGCCCCTCAGCTGGCTTCTCTCCCCAGGACTGGGCAGTGGGAGAGACCCATCTTTGCCTGTCTCCTTCAGCAAATGGAGCCTGTCCTTGTCCTTGGGCGAGCGAGGAAAGCCGCCCTTTGTGAGGGGCAGAGCTGGAGGCAGGCGAAGGAGGCCACGGGGCCATAGGCAGGACGAGGCAGTGAGGCCCCCGCCGCCCCCCATAACCCACGCTGGGCCGCTTCATTTCCATCCGCTTATCAGATATATTTACTTCTCGGGTATTTCCCTAACCAGAATTGACTGCGCTATAATTGCCTATTTCTTTGGTCCATTGGCTGTTAACCTTGAAGCGCGGCGGGCGGAGGCGGGGAGGCCTCCCTGTCAGGCCTGACCCCGGCCGCGCCATGGGCTGCCATGACAACGGCGACAGATGTCAGCCAAGCAGCTCGCCCCCCGGACGGGGAAAAATCGATCTCGCGACGGCGCCGCCGAGCGCGGCCGCCGACCTGCCAAGCGTCCCCGGCTCAATCATTTGTTTCATCTAGCGGGGAGAGGAAAACATAAAAGAAATGAAATGAATTTGACCTCTGTCTTTCGAGCGACTCCGGCGCTGCGCTAGAATCCTAGCGAGTGCCTTGTATGAATTTGAAAAAATTACATTAGGAATAACATTTTGAAGTGAAATGACTCTTGTAATGTCAACCCTCCAGAAACATGTTATTTCAAATGTCAGATACGTAGCAGTCATTTGCTATTTTCCGGATGTGTCCGGAGGTTATCTTCACCTCGGGTGCATTTCAGGTAAATTATTATAAAGAAACTGCCTGTGAAGTACACAGAAAGTATTGCCTGTCTCCGCACGGCCCCCCGGCGAGGAGACCTCCTTTGCAGCTGCACTGGAGCATCACCACGGCGAGAACATGACACGCAATGCTTCACATGGACAACATCTCTCCTTCCCCAGGCACAGCAGCAGGGATGGTGTCCCCCAGTCCCAACAGTGGGTCCCCAAATGGGGGACATGGGTCCCCCACACTCAGGGTCCCCCCTGCCTCACACCTCTCTGAGTCGTTTGGGGTTTGCTCGCTGCATATGCAAATGACTGTACGACCAAACTGTGTAACTCCGCAGTAGCGTTTGCCAATCTATCAATGTCATCCCGGCAATGTCATGCCTGTGTCTGACAAATAGGGAAAAACCTAAACCCCGCGGGATTTGGTTCATGCCTGCCACTGGACAGACCTGCCGGCAGATTGTAGGGGTGGCCCCTCCCAGATCTATAGAGATGGACACATCTCTAAGATAACCTTGTCCTTATAGGAGAAAGGGAAAAAGAAAAAAAAAAAAAGGAAAACAGCATGCTGCTGAAGGTGATTATAGTAAAAAGGATCTCTCAAGATTTTCAATGCGATACGTCTGTCTCTCTGCTGTGGGATATTTTATTGCATTTTTGCCCTCAAGTGAAGCTGACGGGAGCCAGGCTTGCAATTTAAATCAATAAGAAGCCTTTACCATGGCCATAAAATACTTGGCTAAACCTTTGAAGTGGCCACAGTTGAATGCGCAGTGAACACAGCATAAATGTTCCTTAAGATGTATTGTGTCAGACCACTGCTACGGCAGCGCTCAAAGGAAGCGGTGCCCGAGCACCGTCTGTGCGCAGCCCGGCCTCCTTGGGTAGTCTGCATTCACCACTTGCATCGCCAAAAATAAGCCCCCATAACTGGCACATCCACACTCCCAGCTTGATGGCTTTCCTGGGATGGGGTCCAGGATCCCAAACCTGCATCCAACACCTTGTGTTGGTCACCCATCTTGCTGGGGAGATGCTTGGCTGACAAGGTGCTTGTGAGCCTGGAGGTCTCGCTGGGGGACAGCTGTGTGCCCAGGGGTAGTCGGCAGCCCACTGATGTCCATGTAGCCCTGATGAGGTGCAGTCTATGCAGGATGAATGCTGCCTGTGTGAATGTGTGTCTGTCTGTCTTTTAGCATCTGCATGCACATCTCCCTATATATCCACAAAAAACCTTCCATAAAAGAAAGCTCTGAAGAATCAAGCCTAGTTTGAAGAGCATGAAGCATCTGATTGTTTTATTGTTAGTATAAAATACGCACAGTCTGGATATTCAGAGCAAATGTTGACACTTCACCTTTTCTGCAAAAGACTGTAGAAAAACAAATAAAGTTTAAATCTGTGCCCTAAATTTGTAGTTGTTTTTGACAAGTTCTTGGGATCCTTTAAGGATAAGTCTGTGTTTTTCTCTTCCCTTTTGTAAAGAAACTTTTCATTTAAAGAAAAAGGACCAAATGCTACTTTATTATCAGACAAATTATTCTGCTAAAACCTGTGGCCCAGTGGCAAGGGTGGAGAAATAGGAGTGTTGCATTTTAAGGACATAAAAGGCTGGTTCTTCCAGAGACACGAGGAATAAATTCAGAAGCAGCATTACATGTATGTACTACAAAGGCCACTGTATGTCCTCCGATCACAGCTCTCCAGCTGCAGAGAGTCCTGCCCTGTGGGGCCATCCGCAGGCTGCCGAACCCTGCCTGGGTTGGGATAAGTGGTCCAGCTGGCTGCGCTGTTCTTTTCCATTCCCTTCAGTGAGGGCTGGATCCAGTCCAGTGAGGTTCAGCTGTTCAACAAATATGCTAAGAGGGAGAAGGACGATTTTCATTTTAGTCCTGTCCATTCACAGTTTGGCATTATGCAGCTCCCAGTGTACCTTTGTATTAAAGACGTAGCAGCAGCACATACAGAAATACTACATGCTCAGCATTAAAAAAAAAAAAAAGAAAAGTTAAAAATCTTTAATATACATTGCCTATAACCATTGTTATTTGTAATAAATCCCACATCTTCTAGGTGTAAGTATATTTAGTGTTTTGTTTGTTTGTTTGTTTTAAAGATAATTTAGGCTTACCATATTTTCAGGTGTCTGATTAGGTTTGGAAAATGCCTCTGATAAATGTTGATTTAACCTGTTTGGGAAGAACATACATGCAACACCAGGAGCATGTCAGAGTTGTCACAGGTGCATATTAATAGTCAAACACATCCTTCTGTGACAAGTTGTATGTAAGTAGAAGTACTGTTCCATATATACATTTTGTAATACTCATGCTATTCACACAGTGTTTATACTGATGCCATCAATTCTTCTACACTGAAAAATGTGTGTTTGTTACACAGCTTTTTTGACCTAAAAGCAATCTGGTGGCTGCTGTTATGCTCCACTGAGAAGTTTTGCTCAGTTACAACTACTCTGCTCCAGTGAACTTCCATAAACGTCTTTTACCTTTATTCAACCTATGCCCTTCCACTCCTTTAGGCTAAACCTGAGTGTCCTGACAACAGGCATCATAAGTCATGCTTTGCTGTCTCTTGCTCTGGATGCATTCAGCAGCAACATGCCCTTGGGTGCAAGTGGAAGAAGCAAAACCCTCAAATTACCTAGATAGGCTCAAATAAATTTCTCCTATTCTAAAGAATACCACTGAAAGCACATTCCAGCTCAGAGTCCTAAACTCTGCATTGCACAAGGATAAAAAACACAATGGGGAAATAATCAAGTGAAGGAGGATAAAATGTGATGTGTTTCACTGTATTACATCTGACAGTAAGCACTTGTCCTAGCTCACATCCTTCTTACTGGTAAGGCGGTGTTGGTTTGGAAATGTGGTTGTGGATTTCAAAAAAATAAAATAAATATATCTGTTTTATCCCATTGCTGAATACTCTAGTCCACCCAAGATTTTTTTCAAAAAAAAAAAACAAAAAACACATACAGACTCACAGTGAGTTTATCTATTTATATTTCTCTCCCTATCTTTTTCCTCTTGCTCCTTGCACTAGACTGGTAATGAAAGGCATTTCTCTCTCACGGCAGCTGAGAAGAAGAAACATGCAACTTTCTGATGTGGACACTGAATGCCTCCCTTCATCATACAGACATGTCTGTCCAGAGAGAGACTAAATAAAGGGCTAGATTTTACCATCTCCAAGTTTATGAAGTGGGTCTTTAAAATTGGGGAAATAAATTGCCATGACTATGCTATTTCTTCCCAGGATTTTTTTTTCTGCAAATCCTTCAGACCAAAATCAGACATGATACAAGAACAGAAGGATTCCTGGTGTGCTGTCTGTGCTGGGTAAGCTGCCTCATTACTGTACACTTTTGGCTTGGAGGCAGTTTTCTGTCATCTTCCTCCATATAGCAGAAATAAAGGACAAAAATGGACTTTTAAAACAGGGAAATGCTGACTCTCTAACCAGAACTCAAACTTGCAGGTAATGGCTTGGAGCCTCAGCAGGGACACCAGGGAGAGGAAACCTACTGCAGGAGGGACTGTTTCACTTCATTTTAATGTAATTCAACAGTTCCTCAGTTGTTCCTCATACATTTTGCTCACAAACCTCGCTGGTTCTTAGGCAGAACAAGTAGCAGAAGAAAATCCTGAGAAGCAGTGCTTACTGATTGTGCTAGAGCATTTCATGGAAAGGTCTCCTGATAGTCACAACGTGTTATGGCCAGCAGAGCACTCTACAAATAGACCCCATGAATTAGACATACATCCATCTTATTTCTTTGAACAACATGTAAATGCCTTTTCCCTATTCAGGTGAGGACAAGGTGAGGTTCTTGGTTCAACTTTCAAGCCATAGCTTTCCCTTTTGGATGCACAGTCTGAGAAAAGAGCAGCAGAAAGGTAGAGGGGCAATGGTCAGAGTCACCTACAGTGGCTGAAGGGCTACTTACCTTTTTGGGATATATCTTGTGATCTAAGATACATGTCTAGAAACTGGGATCTTTTCCTGGTATTGTGTCTTGTGGGTATGGTCCTCTAAGCGCAGCACATTCACCACCATTATGATCTTTGCACCTCTAAACTAACCACTCTGCTTTCCTGATTCCTGAGCTCTTTGGATCCCTTTTCCTAGACTTTATGTGCAGCGAAACTCTAGCAGCATCCCAGGAATTGTGCATCAGGACGGAATAAAGTCCTTAATCCAAAACACTTCTGTGTTAAAAAATCACTCCAGAGACAGTACAAATCCTGAACATGGCTCTCCTGCAATCTGATCCTGAGGCAAGCACAAACCCAAGATTCAGTGAATTTTCTTCCAGCCTTTCTGCATCTGAGTTCTGTTTTATTCAGTCCATATGCTTCTTTGAGGCTTTCCCATCAAACTCCTCCTTAGGTGTTGCTGGGAGAGGTATTCAAAGACAGAATTCAAAGACAAAATCTAGTAAAATACATTTGTTCCCACAGGAAAGAATTTTTCGTGGCTGACAGCTTGTTTGTGTCTGCAGTAAAATGTATGCTGTAATCTACAAATGAGCTTGCAGTCCAACATGGGGTGACATTCTTCGGTGAAGGTCACAGCGCTGTATAGAGGCACTGACACAAAACACGTTTCATAGAACCAAATGGAGTTCACAGTTTGACATAGACATATCCTCAATCTGTCATGCTGTTTTCTGCCTTAACTTGATGGTCAAAGTAGCTGGCCAGGTGTGAGTAGGGGAGTGATCTATGTCTCTTCAATAGCTCCAGTAATTTCCGTGTCCCTTCTCAAACTCTCCCCTATTCCGCAATGATGGCAATGCTGGTCTCTTGTACGACCTTCTGATAGATGGAGTGACAAGCTATTTCTTTCTCAAGTGAGTCCTAATCTCCTATTATGCCACAAGTACACAGGCTACTGTGATAAAAGCTTACAGTCTATGACACCTGGTCAAAACAATTATTTTGGTAGTTGTTCCCTAGGGATTTGGGCTGTGACATGTGAGGTGACTGGACTAATCCCCAGAGCAAAGGGATTCCTAAAATGAAATATGATTCAGAGGGCATTGGCTGGGGTTTGGAATTAGGTACTTGATTCTTTTGAGTAGTCGGCTCCAGTGTTATCAGCCTTTCCTTGTACTCATGTACTTGACTTTGAGTTGTGTAGTTTTCTCAGCCCAAGTGCATTTCTGAGCAGGTTTTGCCCTTTTTTTTTTTTTTTTTTTTTTTTAAGGCATGTCCAGCACCTCTCAGGATTTGCTTCTAATCTGTTATCTAATCTATTCTCTTTCTTCTTATCTATTATCTAATCCATTCTCTTGACACAGAAGGATGGTCTACAAGGTACACAAGCTCCATTTTCAATCTGCTTGTAACAGCCTGTTGAGACAGGTTTCTCCTAGGTCATGTTCTTTCTGCCAGGAAAAACAAACAAACAAACAAAAAAAAAAAAAACACACACAAAAAAACAAACCACACTCAAATGACCTGTCCCTTCCTATTAACCATGGGACAACAAACACAAGCAAAACTTGTTCAGGAAGTTGTCATAACATCTCTGCCACCTGTGTGACACTGTCCCTGCAGAGGGCAATTTCTTCACTGACTTTATCCATGAACTTTAGGGCCATTTCACACGACTTGCACAAGATAGCATACATGAGGATTTATAGTCTGAATTTTGACTGTCTTGTTTGGTGGTAAGCAAACAATGATGCAGATGTGGTCATATTTGTGAGGCTAGGATAAGTTAGCCACTCCAGTTATTGGAGACCTTGACCAGAGACATACACTGGCATGAAGTCTCCCCATCTGTTTGTATTCAGCTTCTGTTCAACAAACCATGCGCAGAAAAATGATCTTGCTTGCTCTGTCAAGGAGTCTATGGCTCACCTTATACATTTCCTTGACTGCTTCTGTTTTTCACACTCTTCCCACAGTGGATATTTGCCCTCTCTAAGGTTGTCAGGTTTTGTTACTGGGCAAACCCCTAATGTCTGCTCCAGGATCCTCTTGCCTCTTCAGTACCCAGACTCTCCTTTTAGGTGGTGATTAGGACTAGGTCTCTATTACTGCATCCAGGAACATATCGAAGTTCATGAGTCTGGATATGTGTTTCACATAGCCATGAAAATGGGCTGCATGTTGATTTCTCTTCTGCTTCCACACTGGTTTTCATGCAAAGAAAACTTTAGTATGTGGGCGACAAAAAGATGGGTTTATCCTTAGCCCTATCTTCTAAATCTAGGTATTGCCTGAATAGCTGGATTTCAGGCAGACCCTTTCATAGGACCTCTGGTGTCATACCAAGAAGTATATCATTTATAGATTTACCACCCTGCAAACTCTTATATTCTAGTTTCTAGCTGGTCTCTTTGCCAATCTGACGTAATAGGTCATCTCTCATGATAGTAACTTCCTCCCATTTACGTTCAAGTCAGATAATAGAGAGCCTTTATTCACTTACAATAGATCTAAAATAGTAAAATCCTACTGGCTTCAATATGTTACTTCCAGTTCATCAGCTCAAGATCAAGCCCTATTTATTTGATTACTTTTCCTTACACATCCATCCGTCTTGTCCCTTAGATATTTTCGTTACATTTCTGGATGTGCTCAGCAGGTACTGAGATGTTACACAGATTTGACCCGAAGGGCTGTTTAGATGGATATGGAAGTTCTGATGAAAAGAAGCACAGGTCTGCTAAGAAATCAGTGAAAGAAAATGAAGGTGAAAAAAAGCCTTTTATTATTTTGTTTTCCCCTTTGGAGTGTATATGAACATTATTTATAATGCAGTCTCAGAAGAACTATCCAAGGTCCATGCCTTGATGACTCTGTGACCAAAATAACATTTTTTTCCCCCTACATTTTCCTGGAGGGAGAGTATGTTAGAGGCCGGCTGATCATGAGAATAATATGCTCCATACTCTGCTTTCATTTGTCAGTAAAGTGGTGCGGGCTGGTGCAATTACTCTGCATATATCCACTGACCTCTGTGGCACTTAGCTAATTCCTTTTTTTCACCACAAAATGCCCACTCCTCGTCCTGTTATCCAGAGACTGCCTTTTAAGCTAGACAGCCAGTATCTTTTGGTGATAGCTTCACTTAACATGGAAATATTTTACTGCAAGATTCACATTTAAAACATAATAATTTCTTGCCAGCATGTCATAACAAAAGAAGAAAACCAGACCAAAGCTGGGAGGCTGTTAGGTGTGGTATCTCTGAATTACTTAAGAAAGCCGTTGCTCATGTTCATAAAATAGAAGCAGAAATTATCTTATCTAAGCCATGCCTAGCAGTTGTCCTACAGAGTTATTGATCCTTGGCTGTTCATCTAATGAGCAAACTACACTGTGGACCAGAAGTGGATTTCAGTTTTATGTGTAAGTGCTGTAAATGCTGTTTTCAAAGTTAATATATCATTTTTGACATTTTTATAACAGCTTATTTAAAGTATTATTAATGTTTAGAAATGTGATTCGGGGTTTACTTTATGGGTGTTTGACTTGTTTTAAACCCTCTCTCTTTATCTCTGATCCTCCCTCCCAATATTCAGGCTGCATGTATATAACTTTGGGAGTTGCTTGCCTTGTTTGGGGCTTGTTCCTGGTTGTTGTTTTGTTGCTGTTTTGTTTTGTGGTGGTTTTTTTTTGTTTGTTTGTTTGTGTTTTTTTTTTTTTTTTCCCCCATTAATCTTGCTTGCTCCTTAAGTCACGTCTGCTACCCTAGTGGAACAGTCTAGGTCCTAAAGTGTGAGTCTATGGGAGTTAAAGATATTGACAGGCTCAATCTCCAGAATAAAGAAGCTGCAAAAAGCATGTGCTCAGGCAGTGCCCCAGCACAGGGTAGGACACACACTGCACCAAAACCCAGAGTACCCCAGGGAGCCATTCTAACCCCACGGCACCCCTCCAAGCCACAAGCCCTCCCCTGTTCCCACCTTGCTCTGGAGGAAGCAATTTTGCTTCTGTCCTGGGTTTCAGGGGAAGGACAACCCCTCCTTTGTTCTGTGGGTGGCCTGGAGCGAGCTCCAGGCTTCTTGACCCACCTCCTCCTCCGGAGAGAAATAAACACACAGAGGGCAGCACACACGCTAGTTTATAGTAGGGGCAGCTGGTGGAGAGCTGTGCTGGGAGGTCTCCTTACACCCTTCAGCTCTTCTGGGTCTCTGTGTTATCTATGCCCTCCTCTTTGCCTTTGATGGGTGCGAGCACAAAGCATAGCCCTGTTCCGCGAGCTGGGCTGGCATCTGCTGCAGGGCTGTGTCCTGCAGCCGCCGGGGCAGGAATCAGAGCGGGTCCGTGGGACCTGGCCCCTTGCTTGGACAGTGTGGCCAGCTTTGCAGGCAGTCCAATACAGTCAGTGTATGCAAGACTGAATTTCTCAAATCCTGTGAAAAAAGAGGATCGCTTGCTTTATGTCTTGCTTTATGCATCGGCATGCTGTTGAACCACCTACTGGTGCGCCTGGGTGGGCAGAGTGAAGCAAGGGCTACCTGAGGCGTCATGGTAGGGCTCCTGGAGCTGAAAGAAGAGTCTCAGCAGCAAAGGACTGCACTTTCTGTAATTTCAGCGTGCTTGACACAGGCAGCCCTCTGACATATTCCTCCAGGCAAACTCAAGCCTTGCAGCACATTCAGGGCACTTTCCAGCAGAGCATGTAAGCATGTGCTTAGTTCTTAATGCGTGGATGGTCCCAGTCAGCTTCAGGCATGTGCTGAAATATGGATGAGGGTTTGAAATGCTTGGTGTCTTGGGGCTATCAAGCTCCACACATGGATCAATCCCAAGACATTATTCCAATTGTGGGTTTCCAATACCATGTGCTAAGGAAAAAAAAAAAGAAAAAAGAAAAAAGAAAAAAGAAAAAAGAAAAAGAAAAAGAAAAAGAAAAAGAAAAAGAAAAAGAAAAAGAAAAAGAAAAAGAAAAAGAAAAAGAAAAGAAAAAGAAAAGAAAAAGAAAAAGAAAAAGAAAAAGAAAAAGAAAAAAAGAAAAAGAAAAAGAAAAAGAAAAAGAAAAAGAAAAAGAAAAAGAAAAAGAAAAAGAAAAAGAAAAAGAAAAAGAAAAAGAAAAAGAAAAAGAAAAAGAAAAAGAAAAAGAAAAAGAAAAAGAAAAGAAAAAGAAAAAGAAAAGAAAGAAGAATCATTATCTCTATTGCAAAGACAGAAGAATTAAGGTAAACAGAAAGGTTGAAGAACTTAGTCAATGTCAAGGCGCATGTCCTTGGGGGAAATCCAGAAATATAACCTGTTTTTTTCTGTAACCCACTCCTGTTCCCAGCTACTTCGATAGCCCTTCACTGTTTTTTTCTCACTGTTCTCGTTACGGCTGGTGACTATCTCCAAGCTGGAATCTGAAAGCAAAATACATTTAAATGACTTTGCTGTTTGCAGCTTTCTGCCTTACATATTTTTGTTATGTCTGTCGTTTCTGCTATTTGTCCCACATTTTAGAGGACAAGCTAGTCAGTGGGTTAAGTGACAGAGAGTTTTTCATCTTTTTTAAGTATGTCTCTATTAAAATGTAAACTGCTTTCTATCCTCTTTTAGGGAAAAGGGAAGAAAAAAAAAGCCTACTTTTGTAGATGCAGTAAAGTCATGGTAATTTTCCCCAATTGAAACTCCCTGACTTTGTGTCTTAGCATCATATACAGCATAATTTATAAAAGTGTGAGCAACTGCAGAATTGTTCTCCTAATAGATTCTGAAGATTCCAATTTCCATTCTGCCACACAAGACTGAAAATCCACTTGTGCTCAGTTATCTGTATCTTTGCCTCATCCTCAGAGTGCATCAAAAATCAGGTTCAGGTGCAGGTTAAGAGCATGCATTTACCTCAGGAATATGAGACTTATTAAATATCTCTACACAATTAACATCACCATATCAATAAGAATTATCATTATGTCCTGTCAATCAGGTGCTGGATTTTGCTTCAGGGAAACAAAACAATTTAAATTATAGCAAGTGCCCCCCCTTCTTTTTTTACATGCTTCTCTTAAAATTGGATAATTATGTGGCTTTTCATTAGATTCCTCTAAGCATAATAGATCACAATATTCACCCTTTGACCTTGGTGATGAATGTTTCTGGTGAAAACATGTGACAAGCAGTGTTCTAATGAGAATAAAATACTGAATAACTGTGAGTCTCCCATAATGAAAGAACAAAAGCGAGAAGCACAACTACTTTTAAGGTTGCGGTGCAAAATGTGTTCGTGCAGCAATTCTGACAGAGGCTCGAAAAGGAACCCTTTTTATTTCTTTTTAAGATTGTACCAACAAACTTTGCTATCAGATGCGGAGACAAAGGCATGAAGAGACAAAGGAATCTTTGTATTCTGTGTAAACTCTGAAGGAACATGAGAAGTGGTTTCTTTTTGTGCTGTCTAGGCAAGTTGCTACATAAAGCTCCGCTATTAAGTTTTTCTAAACATCTCAGAATTTTATGTGTGTATTTACACTATAAAAGAACTATAAATTTAATTTGTTTCCAATAATTCAGAGTGGGGCTAAGTAGGTCAAATTACCCCTCATGCAAACAGCCACACACAGTAGTCAGGAAAGTTACAACACTGGCGATTACTATTTAGTGTGTTTATAAAGAATTATTTTTGTGGACTGACAAAGATGACATACTAAGCTTGAATGTCATCGAGTGCCAAAACAGTGAGGGGGGAAAAGAGAGTTGACTAAATTAGAAATTGTTAGCAGCTACTCTTTTAGTTGTTTTGCAGCTCTGAGCCTGATAATCACCTTTCAAAAGCAAGCTCAGACCTGGCTTACATCGCCCACCTCTGTTGCAGCCATGTAGACCCCAGTCTCACTCAAGCAGTGGCTGCAGCAGGCATGCCTGATTTAAAGATAGTTATCTTCTGGTTGTGTTCTGTTTTGGTTTTGCATGTGTTGTTTTTTTCTCTCTTTTTTTTTTTTTTCATTTTGTTTGATGTCTGGGAAATGTTTATGTTCTGAATTATCATCTCTGTTAACCAAACTTGCATTAAACTTCTGAAGAAAACATTTTACTTCTGATTTCTGTCTGGGGTTCATCTCTGATTCAAGGTCAACTATTCCTTAGCTTGTAACAGAAATGGCTATTTGTCTGAAAGTTCGTCCCCATAAAGAAAGCAAGTGCTTTGCTGCCAACTTTTGGGACCACCAGGATTTCATCTACGCCTTGTGCCAGGTTCTCTTTTGAAGTTATTCCACTAGTGCAGTTATTGGCACAACATTATTCTGAGCTGAGGACTACATGGAGGAGAAGAAATGTTGGCCTTTTGCCTTTATTAACCTTCCAGAACATTTTGGAAAGTGCCTAAATTATCACCATTCTTATTTAAAGATTTGCATTAAGTAACACAATATAATGAGGAGCAGCGGCTAACATTTCCCCAGCAGCTGAGCAGTAAAGCTCTCTAAGTAGCTCCATCTGAGGCCAGGCCTTCTGCTCACATTCATGAGGAATTGGAGGGCTGCAGCCTGGTCCAGCTGAGTGAGATGAAAACTCAGGAGATTTGTAGACTAATTTGAAAACAAAATGGAAAGCCAGCCTAAGTACAAAGTGCTCCCTCCATGCATCTGTAAGCACCGTCGACAATAAAAAACAACGTACCTCAGGGGAATTTAAAGGATGAAGAAGGTCTTACAGGGCATGCCATGCTGATAAGCAGATGCATTTTCCATGCTTCCTACAGGACAGCCTGCCAGAAACCCTGAAGGCGGAGAGAGAAATTGTGGAGCCCCTTCCCACTTGTGCTTATGTCCCATGGGTTAGCCCTCCCCAGGAGTCTCGTCTGTTGGTGTCCACACGTGTCCGTATGGCATGAGGGCTGCTTCCTTGCTCCCAGGAGCTCGGCCTGCAGCAGTGATGTGCAGCCCACCTATTACTGCTGTCCGTCTTGCCCTGGGCTCCCTGACCATGCTGGGGACTCCAAGGCAAAGCTGGCTTCTCCCATACCTCCACACCTTCACGTCTGTCCTGCTGCTTGCACAGCAGTCTGGTCACTCCATTATATAGTCATTCGAAACCCTGGCACATATCTTGTCTGCTGTGAAAATATCAAGAGAGGAGAGAAGTTCCTGCTCATAGAAAGATGTAATGAAGAGAGCAAGTTTTGTGCTTTTTTTTTTTTTTTGTATGTGCAGGTGGATCATTAAAAGCAAAATAATCTTATTGATTGTTTGTCACAGTTGTCTGACTTGAGGGCTGTCTGCTAGCAGATTGAAATTTACTGTGACTGATGGGATCTCATAAACGCAGATCAAAAAGGAGAATAAAAATGAAACATCTTAAAAGAAAATTACCCCAAATAAAAATGTTAGTGTCAGAAACAAGTAAATAAAAATATACTATACACATTCACCAATGTTGTCTGCTTACCCAGAGACTGTCATTTAAATTTACCACAACAAATATTTTGGTGTTATACTTCAGTGAAGCTTAAAAAAAAAGGAAAACAAAACAAAGACTTTGGTCTATACCTCTTACAGACTTGGAAGTTAACGTGCGGAGCAATGTCATAACTGAAAGTATGCATATGAAGATATGCATATGAAGAAGGGAAGGGAAGGGAAGGGAAGGGAAGGGAAGGGAAGGGAAGGGAAGGGAAGGGAAGGGAAGGGAAGGGAAGGGAAGGGAAGGGAAGGGAAGGGAAGGGAAGGGAAGGGAAGGGAAGGGAAGGGAAGGGAAGGGAAGGGAAGGGAAGGGAAGGGAAGGGAAGGGAAGGGAATAATTTGCTTCCTGTTGTTCCCTTTCTAAAACATGAAGTATGTGAAGGGAAGGTTCCCTGAGAACAGGATGGATGCACTCAAAGATTGTAATCAGCCATATGTAATTGTTTGGCTTGTTATAACTCCATCAGATACCTGAGGCTTAGTAAACATGCCTTCAGGGATGTGTTAGGAGGCTAGGGGAGATCCCCAGACAGCTGACAAACCTGATGGACTGTCTCTCACTTCTGCTAGTTTCACTACTGAAACCTGCTGACCTAAAGGAAAGCCTACTTTCTCATGACAGGATTGGCATCATGAAGGGTTTGAGATTGACTGATACCTGTGACACTTCAAGCCTAGAATAAATAATGAACAATTATGCCAATAAATCATATAAATAATACAATAGCTGCCATTCTATTTCATTTGGTATCTTCTGTTCCCATTACAGACTTATTCCTTTCCCCAGTCACTAACCCCTTCATTATTCTCCTGTATATTCCTTCTCATCGTTGATTCTTTTGGCTTGGACTGCACTATAAAGCTTAGCTACCCTTGGTAAGAGGCATGGAAAAAAACTACCCAGGCAACTCACAAACCTGTGCCAGTAAAACTCCTGGTATGGACATAATTTTACTGGCAACAAGATCATTTTGCTCCAATGACTTATTTGATGCTGGGCGCTGGTAGAACTTCACATAAGCTATAGTGACAACAGGACCCCTGCCAGCTTTACTGGTAGGAAGTATTTTTGCTGTTTGCTGGAGGTATTTCAAGATGGTTTTAACATCAAACCATTTATGGGAGAAAAACCCTTATTCTCTTTCACTTCAGGCTGTGCTTTTCTTTTCCCTTAGTTTTGCTATAAGAATCAACCACTGATAAAAACAAATGTAGCTGACCCTGTATTAACATAATTTCATCGAATATGTAGACAAGGACAAAGTGTCTCCCAGCCAAGAAACCCTAAGTGTGTAGGGGGATAGTTAATTTAAAGAAACCCTGATATATCTCTTGGAAGATATGTAGTATGTGATCAATAAATAACAATAAATAATTATTCCTAGCCCCAGGCAATGGTTTTAGATCACAGAGTACCTCTCCCCACACTTAGTTATCAAGTAGAGGAGATCTAGCATGCATGGAAAGCAAGACTCCACTGAGGTTCAGGCCCTGCTGTTCACATGAAGAAGGGAATTTCTCCTACTAAATGTTTGGGTTGATGAGGTACAAGTTATCCCTAGTCCAGTTATAATTTATTTGTGTTATTTAGCTCTCCATGGGTTTGAAATAGGTGTGTAGAGGAATATTTTATTGATACACGCATGATTTTTGAATTAAAAGAAAGTTGCTGCCTTGTGCCGAGGAAGAATGAGAGTCTCTCGAGTCTCTCTCTTTTCCTCTTTTGATCAGAATTAATTGGAAACTCTTCAAGTAGAAGCTGATGATAGGTTTAGGATATCTTCCTCCCTTTATGTTTTTTCAGGAACAGTGAAGAACTTGTTCTCCGAGTCTCCCTTACTGCAGTGGCAATAGGGCCCTGTTATGATGATGACTATCATCATCCCCAGTCCAACCCCCACAATCACCAGTTATGTTTCCTAGTGTTGAAACACACACAACGTTGCCCTCCGGCATCTGCAATACACGCTTTTGTCAAGCCCCCCTGATTTGCACTGGGGCTTAAATCATTCCCGAGCCCTGTGGTGATGCATGGAGCTCAGCCAGAGCCATGCAGCCCCATCAGTGCCACCAAAGCATGCCACCATCCCGCTGCATTGCAGATCCCATGGCTGCCCTGTGTTCAGTATTGCAACTTCCTCCATCTAGCCTCTTTGAGTCATTTTTTCCTAATCTTCCTTCTGAGTAAAGTTACCAGGTATGCCCACTTCAGAAACAGTTTTGCTTAGACTAAGAAGCTGTCACAGCGCTGAGGAAGCTGCAGCTTTAACCAGATTTCATCTTTGTGTGTCACTGCTCATGTCAAAGTATAAATGTACTCAGACATAAGAGTTGTCCTGCTTTCATCAAGGGAGCCAGCCTGCCTTTGCCTAGTTCCGCTTGGTTAAGCTTGTTATTTAAATTGTTAAAATTGAGACATCGGCAGTAAATTTCAGAGAAGATATAACAATTATTAGATACAAGCAGGGCTCTTGTACTTGTGCACATATCATGCCCTCCATCCACAGCAGAATTAGCCACAAATAATTTACAGCAGTTTCTTTAAGAAGTGTGCCCCGTAGTACTTGGATGACATTAAATCACAGTCATTCCCAACTGGATCATATTTCCAACTTTAAGAAAGATTTGATGCTAGCCAGCACCATGGCTCAGCACTCCAGGGGACTACCTTTTAAACCTGCCAGCTCTTGAAGAACTGAGCTTTGATTCCCAGTGCTGCCTCCTGGCCAAGACACACAAGGGCCGGTATCTCCATTTTGCCTGGCCTTGAGCCACAACACATCCCTTGGAGGGCCAGGAGGATGTCTGAGTGACCTTGTGCCATTCAGCTCCCACCCCAAAATGACTGATGGCTGGTCCATCATTCTCTTGCATCATCCTCTAGCTGAGCTAGAGGAAAAAATAAAACAAAACAAAACAAACATAAAACATAATATAGGCAGGAGCTGAGAAAGTAATATCAAGAAGGGGTAATGTGGATGTGTACACAAGTAAAATGGGAGACTTGTTGATCTCACTGGGGACTGCATAGGGAGTGAAATTTTTGGTAGGCTTGACTTCCACTTGAGCTTCACATCTCCTCGGACAAGATGATCTTAAACTCCTAGAAGTTTAACAGGCAATAGAAATAATGGACAAAAGCTGCCTAGTGAAAGAAGGGAAAAGAAAGAAGGGCCATCAGAAGGTACTATCAGCACTCTGTCTCCTCAGGGAGACATCCCTTTGGTGGTGGCACTTCAGCTGGGTGACAGGAACAGGGTTAAGGGAGATAGACATGCAGTGCAGACACGGGACAGGGATTTCTAAACCCAAGCTTTAGATCTCCTGGCACAGAGCTGTGGCTTTGCTGTGTGTTTTTGCAGGAAATAAGGTCCCCACTTCTGTGTAGGACACCCAGGCTGCCAGAGTGTCACCGTGAGGGTCACCAGATTTCTTCTTTCCCCACAGAAGACTGGAAAGGGGTGGAGTACCACCCTCTGTATTGCCCTCCCTCCTGCACTGCCACTGCTCTGCTGGGGAGGAGAAGGGGAAGGCTAAGGAGTGATTTTTGCCAGGAAAGACCAGGGGCACACTATATCTTCTTCGAAACACCTGTTAAAACAGGGATCAATACATGGGTCCTGGAGTTACAAGCTGGCTCTTACCCTTTACTCATAGCAGTGTGAAGGCTTCAGTCTAAGCTTGTGGAAATAAGGGACAGCAGTAATAGTGCCATTCAATCCCAAGAGCCCTCTGTTGTAAGATTTAACAGCCACAGGTCTGTAAACATGGAAGGTGGCCTGGAAGGCCCTTGGGGAGGGAGAAGTGGGAAGGCCGATCAGCAGGACCTGTGCTGGTGATTTTATAGAAAGATATAAATATTTTTCTTTGGATTTTTTTTTTTTTTCAGACACTGGTACAAACTTTTTTTTTTTTAATATGTACATGTAGGTCTGAAAAAAAGTGGAGGAGGAGGAAGGGTGTTGGTACTCAATCACCCTCTCTCTGCCCGTGGTACATCATCCTATCTCATCTTCACAGAGACAGACTAGCACAAAGTTGAACATATTAAGTGACCAACCAGGTCTATACGGGGCAGGAGAGTGTTTTTGCTTGGAGCCAAAAAATCAAAGGACACATATTTTTGCTAAGGAGAAATATGTGTGAAGAGGCAAATCCAAACAGCCCCTGCAATAGTACATTTCTGGGCATGTCCTGATACGGCAAGAGATAGGATCACAAGAGATGTGATGGTGCAGTTTAGGGATGTTGGCAGCAAGAGTTAGGGATGTCGACGGAGGTGATGGTGACCTTGCCACAGGTAGAAGTGAGGAGGGCAGTGAGGGAAGAGATCAGATCAGAGGGGTGTGATGTTGGAAGAAGACGGATGCAGAAAGACTTGGATGCTGAGAGAGGCCTCCCCAGGCTGGAAGGAGGGAGGTGACAACCACACCTAAAGCCAAGGCTGCAGTAGAAGGAGCAGTGCTGAGAGGTGACAGCCAGGCACAAGGACTGCTCATCCATTTGGGTGGCACTGAGATACCCCAAAAAATGATGGTGTAAGTGGACCTGCTGTCTTTGAATTCGTTTCACTCTCATCTCCTGTGGATGAATTTGGAAGGTGAAGTACCCAAACTTCCACCACATCATGGTGCTTCATGGAGTGATCTCCCTCACCACTCTGATTTTCCAATGGGGAGAAGACAAGATCTCCTTTCTCAGTGACTTTTTCACCTTGTGCAAAAGTGAAAATGTCAGGACCTTTTTTTTTTTTTTTAACCATGGATACAAAAATTACCCATATGAGCACAAAGGGTCATTCTCAAGAGAAGATTGTTAAAATAGGCTGGAAATGTCATTGGGCTTATTTTCGTATTTTCTCTCTTGTTGTAAATATGACATATATGCTGTTGTGTATTTTTTGTTGTTTTTCCCTCCACCAAGATAACAACAGACATAGGACATCTCAGGAAATACAAGGAGACAGCTAACCATAATATCTACAACATTATCAAGGCCAGCAAAATGCTGGTGTGAGTCTAACAGGAAAGAAGCTGTGGTACCAACTGGACACATAACTTTAAAAACGTCATGTCTTGTTATCATCAAAATTACTAGCCAGTGCTTGCTTAAAAGTGACTGCAAGTCTATAGAGGGCACACAGTCCAGCAGCCTCCCCCAGCGTGATACAGGTTTCCAAAACACAGCATCTTCCCTTTAAAATCTGGTGCTAGGTAGGTATGTATGTTGACACCCGTCCAAAAATCCCGATGGCTGGCCGGTGTCTGAATGGGAGAGGAAAGCTCTGCTTTCATTTTCCTGGCCTGCCTTCCTCAGCATTGTCCTCACACAAGCCCAGCCGCGCTCCAGCTCTAGCCTGAGCACCAATAAGCACATTTTACGATTGTTTGCTGGGTTCAAAACACTTGAAACATTTCAAAGCACCTGACATCCTTTCAAGTTAGCTGCTAAAAAACCCAGCACAAACAGAATGGGTTTCAGAGAAGCTCTGTCAATCAGCACTCAATCTGTATGTTCTCCAAGACATTCCTTATCCTGGCTGATTTATTTCATATTAAAAGGGCTGTCAATCTGTATCACAAGAACAGGCTGAAAAAAAATGTGAGTGATGTCTGTGACTTTTTTTGTTTATTTAAAATGATATTTCCCTCCTCCCTCCTCCCCCCCTTGCCTTCTCTCTCATCCACCCCCACCTTTATTTTTCTCTGCAGGTATGGTGTGAGTGCTGTATACTGCATGCATTTAAATTAGAAATGTATTTTGCAAAGCTGTGGCAGACCCTTTTTTATTATCCATCAAATATATCCCTTTTACCATCTGATGGCTTGGCAACGGGATCATCTCTCTTTCAGTTAAAATAAATGGGCCAGTAAAGTGGTGGAATAGTCACTGTGCTGAGAAGACTTTACACTAGTTAATGTACACCGCGTGTTGTGGGCTTCATTAGAGCAGAATACTAATGATGCACTGCATGTCTCCCCACGGTATCGCTTTATTGTACCAGCTGTATTATTGTTTTATATTAATATATTGATTATTGTCTTTTTCTCTTGTGTGTGTTTTGTCTCCTAACTTTTTCTCCTGGCATTGTTTACCTATTACAGTTGGCACATTTTGGTTTTTTTTCAATATCACATTTTGGGAATGAATTTACAATTTCTTTTCCTTTTTTTTTTTTTTTCCTGATGTCTCCAAAGTAATTAATTTCCCTTGCTTGTTGCACAGATGTTGGGTTATTTTTTCAGTGAAACTTGATAAAGTACGACACCTTCACAGACAGGTATAACGGAAAAATGTATAAATATCTTTGTGTTTCAGATTCCAAGGAGAGGAGGTATCTAAACTCTGTAAGGACTGGTTCTTGGGGTTAGGCAGAGGCTGAGAAAGGTCTGGTCTCTGGATCTTTCCCACAGATTATTGGAGTGCTAAACTTAAAGATCTTGCTGTCTGTAGCTGTGAGAAAAACCCTGCACCTGGGTCGGGTGGCTGGCCTGTCCTTTGAGGACAGGTTAGCTGAATTAGCAGGAAAAAAATGTAATTTAACAATACCTGGAATTTTAAAGGCACCTATGTTTTGCCATATGTCGATTCAGTTGCTAGCACTGAGGGACCTGGTCCAGGTCCAGAGTTGGTAGGCACTATGGCAGTATAGGGAAGTGTAACATCCTAGTAAACATGCAGTTACATGGCTGTTGGGATCCTGTGGCTGATAAACAGTGAGTTCTTCTGGCATTTTTAAGGTGCCATAATACATCAGTATGTATATACACATCTCCATAAAGGTGCTCAGCATTAACCAGCTGTGGGCATTGGAAGGGACAGCAAAAAGCTGTGTTTGAAGACAAGACGCCAGATTGCTGTGTGATTGAGGTGCTGGTGCTGGTTTTTGTGACAAAAAAACAACCTCCTGCTGCAGAGCCTGTGTGTCCAGTGCTCAGCGTCCTTCCACTGCTCTGAGTTGGAAAATCAACACACATTGGCAAGCCATGCCATTAAGGCACTAGTGACATGTTGACAATGTGTAACCACCATAATCAGGGAGCTTTGTAAAGTCAGCAGCAGTTAAGGAGGGCTTTTCGAAGTGTGGAATAACAATCAGTGACTAGTAACTTTTTCCTTGGAACAATAAAATGGTAGGAGACAGAAAGACTACCTTGCACTGGACTGCAAAAGCACAGGCACGGTGCTTTTAGGGACAAGTGTTTCCATCCACGCTGAGTGTTTGCAACTCTGGCAGTTAACAAAAAAAAGGAAAGGTCTTCTTGGCAAAGCCTATTCTGTCACCAGAAATACTCCTGGGTGACAATTCCTCTAGCCTTTTCTGCCCAAATTTGCAATTGATGTCGGCCTACAGTCCTTATGGATAAGATTGACCTTGATGGACCATTCTTAAAATGTTGGTATCAGCATTACAAAGACCTTGCTAGAATGAATATAATGTTAAAGCTCACTAGTGGACAAGAAGTTCACAGTGGCACAGGAATTATTTTGCTGAGAGCTGAAATCACCTTCTATCCATGCCAAAGAAACTGCCAGCAGAAAGACCTTTTTGGTTGATTTTTGTGTGTGTTTTTGTCTTTTACTGGTACAGTTACATAAGGCAGGGCTCCGATGTTAAGGTGGTGTAGCAGCCTGTATTTTTCTGTTCCAAATTAGAGGTTAAGTAAGCCAACAGAAACTCAGTGGGAGCCAGGAAATGCTGACTCTTAGAGAAGCAAGATGGTGTTAATCACCTGATGGGTGATATTCCTATCTGTGTGAGCCAGGAGCTCCTGAACTCAGAGCCGGGCAAGAGCACGGGCTGGAGCTCCTGCCTCTCACAAGAACTGTGGCCATCCACCTGCTGGCTATGGTGCAGAGCTGTCTGCTACTTGCTTCGAGCTCCCAACACAGCTATACCAGAATATCCTGTTATTGTCCTCCCTTCACATCATCTTATACTCCTCTGTTTCAATTTTAAGCATTCTTGGGCAAAGCCTATCTTCTGTCATGAGTTTGGTGGACATCTCTCAGAACTGCACTTCTTGTGCTTCTTCTTCTCACTT